>NC_139764.1:52578044-54060271 GCF_965231275.1 Zosterops lateralis | reverse complement strand
GGTTTAAACTGCTGCAACATGGGGTTGCCCTGGCAGCCCTTGCCTAGCTCTGACTTTTCCCCATTCAAAGCAGCACAAGCACTTATACTGTCCTGTGGTGATCTGGATCTAGGCACTGAGCAAAAAAAAAAGATGTAATTTAAATCTGGATCAATTCCATGATTTGGTTAATTTAGTAAGAGAGGAGGAAAGAGGGAGTAGAGAAGGTAGGGCAGCTTTTTCTAAGCTGGCAAAACTTAATACTGCTGCCAAAACTGCTTGTGGAGCTGCAGTGTGACTGTAGGTGCTCCCAGGTGCCTTTCCCCTCCCTGCCTCCCCCTGGGAGCCTGTTCCCGTGACTGCATGTAGCCTTGGGAGGCTCCACTCTGGGTAAAAATGAGCCTTTGCTAATTAATCCATGAAGTGTAATGGAGTAGTTTGTAACAGAAGAATTAAGCAAGTGCCCAAGTGTTTGCATAATTGTTGCTTTTGACAACAATAAACGCTGTAGGTAGAACAGCACAACATGCAGGGTTTTATAAAAAGTGTATGGGATTTTAAGCACTTACTGGATTTTGCTGCTCTCTGCAGTGTCTGTCTAGCACTTAATGCATGAGGTGAGCCAGAAGTTTTACAGTCAGTCATGACACTTGTATTAGTAAGTAATTATCACATGGGCTTGTGACAGGAATGGGTGCTAATCAGCCAGATGAAATAAGTGTGTTTCTCAATCCTGGGGATGATGGAAAAGAAGAAACTGAATCCCAGTGTAAGACAGCAGAATCTTTGCTGCAGCACAAGATGGGGAATCTGTTCTTTCTGTTCCTGTTTATACCATTCCCACAAGTTGCTTATGCTGGTTCTGCTGACTATGAGTTGGATCAGATCACTGATCAGGCTGAAAATTGGTGCTTGCAACTGGGAAAAAAACCATCAGCATGCTGACTGCTGTCCTGTTTCAACACTTGCAATAGCGTCATCTGAAGGCAGGAGGTAGCAATTGATGGCCAGATGCTGTGAGACCTCCCCTTTGCATAGCAGTGTAGTTTTAGCTGATGTTGGATTGATGCTGCAGTTGCTTCTTCCATTCCCATAATTGCAGTCACTTGAGCAGCTGGCAGAAAATATTCATGTGGTGCTCAGGACCTGGGCATCCCTCACTGTCTCACGTTAGATCCCCACTGAAGGTATTCTGAGTGTCTGGAAGTAATGAATTGCTGCAAGTGTTAATTAGTTGTCAGTTTCTACCTACAGAAGAGAGGCAGTCCACTTTGCCCGTGGCCATGGGATTGAAGTAGATGATCTTTAAGGTCTCTTCCAAACCAAACCATTCTATGATTCTATGATGTATTTGCCTTCAGGACTTGATGGTATTGATTTGTGGGATTTGGAGATTCTTCCTCTTGGGTCACAGTACAGCTCATCAAGGAGCTGACCAAGACTTAGTTGAAAGACAGGTTTTTGTTTGTTTTTAATAGCAGATGTGCTTCCAAAACCTGCATTTGCTATCCAGATCTGAGCTCTTTCATGCTCAGCTAATGATATTATCACCAAGCACTGCTGAAGGCCTCACTGAATTGCCTTCAGTAGGATGTCTGCAGAGGTCATGTGGGTGCCCTGCCCACAGGTGAGCTCCACGTGCTGTCTATTCACATTTGCAGTGACAATTTTACTCCGACCTTGCCTTTGATAGTGCCTGGGCACACTGATAAGGATCCTTCATGCTGTTGTGGAACACCCTTATGGATTAATAGGGTTGTTTTACCACTTAAAGCCAAAGGTGAGATTCTGATGGTGTCAAAGTGAAGTCATTGCTTCTGAAAATTCAAGAATAGTAATAGTATAATGATAGTGGATGGGAAAAGTTTCAATGGTTTCTGTATATACCCAAATTCCCTGTGGGATTTTTTCCCTTCCTGCAAAGTAAATTGCAGTGACACAAAGTAATGCACTGGAAAAGTTTGGACAAATGCTACCAATGAGATTATATAATACAATAGCGAAGGAATTTATTATGGAGCCTGTTCTTGATTCAAAGAAGAAAGATTTTCCCTGGTGGGTTGTGGACAGTTTATATCTTCCTCTCCCATCCCAAAAGTGTATGTGTCGTATTTTGCAACCAGAGAAATATATGCCTGTTCCTCTTCAGCAAATAGTTTGTGAGGACTTTAATAGCAGTTTCAAAGCTTGTAGTTCATTTCCTGGGATAGCATAGCTGGAAATAGGGTTTACTGTTGATAGTAATTAAAATATGAGCACTTTTCTGGCTTTGTTTCTCTTTTTTCTGGTCCATGTTAAATGCTAGGGTGTCTAAATTTAGAAGTGTTTCTAATGTCTATAGGTGTTGAGACAACAATTTCCTAAGTGATCTCAGTGTGTTCTTCCTTTTGAATTGTGTATTTTTTCTTTATTTTAAACCAAATTATTTGAAAAACAGTTATCAAGTAAGAGTAATAAATAGGTTCTGCACTTTTTTTATCACATTTGACATTGTATCAAGTATGCTGTGATACCCCATTTGCAAAGCAAATAGGTGTTATTGAGAAGCCTTGAAAGTTTTGATCAAGGGGGAAGCTGACAGCAAAGGAAACAAGGTTGCTTTGCTTTATATGTAATCCTTATCACTTATTTTTTAATTTTTTGTTTCTTTCTTGGTTTGTTTAGTTTGGTTTTTCTTTCTTCTTTAGTATGGTATTTCTCATTCTAGCATCTGTGTGCTTATATCCCAAATACCACAGAAGTGTGTTTCGCCACAAGCAACAGCGACATCCTTCCAAGGAATGAAGGGTGAGAAAAACACCCGCAGCACATGATCACCTTGTGAGCAAATTGTCTTTTCTGCTGTGGGCACTTGGTGCTTTGCTGTGGGCACAGAGTCAGACCTGGGCAGCAGCACCATGGAGGAGCACTCAGGCTCATCACTGCTCACCCATGAGCTCCCTTTCCCTGGGTGGTGCTGTGGCTGGCTCAGAGCACTGTGGGGTTATGCAGTCCCACACCGCTCGCATGTCCGTAGTCTGTCCGACTTGGCGTTGGCAAAAGAGCCAGCCCTGTGACGTGCCAGCTTGCCAATGACTCCAAGAGAGGCTCCATTTTGAACATGCCAGGATCCCCCTTGGCTGCCTTGGTGCCTGGTTGTGCTGTGTCATTTGCTAATGTGGTTTCTTTCTTGCTGGCCTGCATCTTAATGGAGTTCTTCAACCACGCTAACTGATTGTAATAACTTTTGCCTGTCTAGACAGGGCCTTACTGTGTCTGATTAGATCCCAGCCTTGTGGCGTGCATCACTGCCTGTTTCTTATAAATGTGATGAAAAAAAAAAAAAAAAAAGGTGCACATTAATAGTGCTTAGTCTGTTTTTTTGCTTTGCAGTGTTGGTATAAAATATTTATAGATGTTTACTTTTTGCCTGGAGGAAAAAAGTTTTAGTCAAATGTCTCTAGGATGCAATTTAGAAGGGAACCTCTTATCTCCAGTAAGGAAAGAGCAGACAAATGTTCTCTTTGAGGATATTAATTGAGGTTCCACTGAAGGCAGTTGCAAGAGTTTATTGCTCACTGAAGTCAGCAACTTCCTCATATAGGTAAAAAAAGAATTTCTCTGAATCATTAATAAAAATCAAAAGCAGGAAAAGTGGTCTTCCTGCCTGGTTTTAGTTCCTTACTGCTTTTTGGAAGTGTAGTAAGTTATATTCAACTTTGGTACTCTCAATATTTAGGCACTTAAGAGGAAAGGTTGTACAGTTTTCTACTGTAATTTAAAAAAAAAAAAAATTAAAATTGTGATCCAATTTTAGGAAACCCAATAATTACAAACCATAGGATTTGAGATAAATTTGGGTTGGTAGTAGTCTGTCTTGTCTTTTTCTTCCGTGCCTTTCCCCCCAGAAAAAGAATGATTCAGGTTTTAAAGTCTCTTAATTAATAAAGAAAAACTGCCTTGGCAGAAGAAATAAACTTCTGGTTTTGATTCAAAAAGTAAATCAGAAGATGGTACAAATGTGCACACTATTCAATAGCTCTTATTAGTATTTTAAACTCTGTGTCATGGTAACAACTGCTTCCGTTTTTCTTGTACTGATAGGATGGATTTAGACTGAGTGAAGAAACTTGACAAAAGAAGTTAGCAGACCATTCTGGTGTCTCACAGGACCGGGAAGTAAGACTACATTTTTCTGGAGCTGGGACGAGCAGTCGCAGCTTGGTTTATGTGCTGTGCTTGCCCAGAGGAAATTCCTACTTTATAGTGAGAGAGTGGCCAAGGACTAGCATATTATTCTAATTAAATCATTTAGATTCCATTGCTGTCATTTGAAAGGCTCTGTGCATCTTCTGGGTTTTAGATGGCATCTGCCGGGACACTGTGAACAGTTTGTGTACTTACATGCCATAATGTCATCTTCAATTGATGCAGTAAAGTTTAAATTGCTGATTTATTTTGTTATTAGTCACTTTATTTTTGTTATTTAGTCACAAAATGCTCTTTAAAAAACCTACATTTCTTCAGAAGTAGAAGGCATGTTTATATGTGTTAACCATATACTGAATTAGTTTCCTTTGTGAAGCACCAGAATGTTATTAAAATAGCTTTTGGATGGAAACATTTAATGCAGCCCTATAAAAATAGGACATTTACCTCTCTTTCTAGTTCAAGAAACTAGACTACTGCAGAAAGACTGAGTCTGAGATCTGGAACTGATGTTGGTGTAGCCATGTTCCCACTGCAGAGTGTTCCTTTAGATCAGATGGCACAAATTTGGTCTTGGCTGTCCATAGATGTGATCTGCCCATAGATACAGAGAGATCACACTTAAACATGGTAGTGGTACTAATAATGAGGGGTTTTTTTTCAAGATTTCTAATAGAATTATATAATCATTTTAGTGTGAGATACTTGGCAGAGTTAACTCTCTATAATTAACTTGTGTGATCATTGTATACATGACAGCAGAAAGAAGAGAAACTTGAACCACTAGGATACTTTTGTTTGGAATACAGAGCTTGTTAAGCAATTACCAACTTTCAAGCTTTACCAACTGACTGCAAGGCATCTTGTTTGAAAAAAGAAATTGTTAAAATAATTTAGTTTTTTTCCTGTGGTTTTAAACCAACAGAAATGTTTTATTTGAATTAAAATACTTTGTATATGTATCACTTTATCAGATCTCCAGGGGGAAATATTTGCTTAAAGATGTTCAAGTTTTCAGATGAGTAACTGGCTAAAGCCAGAAAGTTTTGAAAGAGTTATGGGGCTGCTTTTTTTGAGATTAATTTTCACTGACAAATAGTGATTATGGTGCAGCTATTTACCTGTGTAACTGTGGTCTCCATTTGGCATACTGTACCTATAAAATGTTTCCTGCATGAAAAAAGTTAAATGTTGCTAAGTGCTCTTATGCTCTTTCATTATCACAAAGAACAAATAGCAGCTGAAAAGCTAAGTCATCAGAAATAATTGTAAATATTTTTTAACAATAATATAATTACTCATGCTGATGTTTTTGTGACCTCATGATCATGGTCTTGTTATGAATCTTTGTCCCTTCTCTTTGTGTTTTTTATTTAATGATAGCATTGATTTGGTTACTGAAAGTAAGAAAGCTTTACCTTAACTAAGTGGATTGGACTCATGTAGTTCCAAATTAGAGGACAATTTTTAAGTTGTATCACAATCTAATAGTGGACAACAATAAAGGGAAATATCTGTGCAACACTCACAATACTCTATCACCCATAAGGTTTATCTGTTTATAAAATGTCAGTAATGCATTAGACTTTGGACAAAAGGAGATGCTGCTAGTAGGCAGCTTAATCTAGAAATATTCCCTAAGGGTAGTATGGATTGCAATGGGTAGTAGGGATTGAACAGAGCTTTAGTGTGTCATACCATGGCCGTGATTTTTATTTTTTGTAATTACTCTGTGGGCTTCTGGTTTTCTCTGCGTTTGTGATTTACATGTCTCAAGCCTGGTCAAGGTCACCTCAACTAAGATTATTGGTATTTGTCCTATGACTGGCAAAGTGATAAAACTATTGTTTTTAAATTTGCAATTGAGTTGACATTTCAGGGACATGAAATGATGTGAGCTTTGATTCTTGACAATCGCTATGTAGGCTACTGATGTGTGTTGACGCTCCCTTCTTGCAGAGCAGATTTGTTGTAGTTGGCATATTATTGCTGATAGTTCTCAAATTCCTTGCAGTAGTCCTGCCCTCCCATTGCTCTTGTTACGAACAGCCGGTTCCTAGGCTGGCAGCAGGGAGGGAAAAGGTGGGGTGGTGGGCAGGTAACTCTTACATCAGCCGCTTGCAAGTGTGCAGCAGATATCGGCAGGGCCTAATTAACAGCTGCAATTGCACCACTGGGAAGTATCCACATGCACAGAGGAGTCTTGCAGTCTGCTCAGAGTAGCCTTTATTATTTTACTGGGTATTTTGGACACTTGAACCCTGGTAAAAATATTGTCTATCTGATTATTTCTCCAGAATAAATCCCTTAATAGCCATTGCATATATTTAAATGCCTTCCTGAGTGTGTCTTCCTGAGGACCAGATCAGATGAGGTTTGAATTCAGATGATGAAATCTGTGTCTTTTTTTCTTTTTTTTTTTTTTTCCTCTGGTCCAAACAGAAGTAGGAAAAGGAGAGCTGTGCTGTTTTTCCCATTATTGAGAGAGACACTTCACCAGAGCACCTGTCTGAAATAGTTGCTCCATATTGATTGTTTTAAAATTCTGACTTGGGGACGTCATTTCACCAGTGGTGAAGACTTTTACCTGTTTAATTGGCTTCATTTTTATTAACAAAATGACATTGCTTTTGTTGTCTAACATGAGCCTAAAACAGCAATGAAGTGCTGAGAGGAATATAGAACAAAATAGGAAACTTGGAATCAGCTCTCATATACTGCTTCATTTGCTAAGGCATAGAGCCCAGGTATCACTTATTTGCAGTGTTTGTTGCTTCAGTAATGGAAGGGGAGCTTTCTGCCTTTCTAAGGTGATGGAGTCTGTTTCATTTTGTAAAGTGGTAGAAGGCCCTAAGAAAGATACCAGATGTATATATTGTTGTTTAGTCTTCCTATGGAGATATGCAACAATATTATCATCGGTGCTACCTAATGAAGAGAGAGAAAAATTTGAGTGTTATAGTACTGTAATTGATGACCAACAATTAATTATAGCATCCTTGAAGTAATTTTTTCCAAAGTGTTCTGCTTTTTCATAGTGCTCCCAAAACTGGGTTTTTGAGAAATGTTTTCTTTCTCCATTTTTCTCTATTGGGAGATACCTTTTAGACATCATCTTTCTGCCCTCTATTTCTTTTGGATCCTGACAGCTTCTACATTTGGTCATGGAAAAGACATTTCCCATAGTAGAGAACGACATTAGAAAAACAAATCACCGAACAGTTGCGGTTCTCTTGTTTGACAGTTTATGGAGCAAATGCTGGCTATGCACCATTTAGCATTCTCCAAGACAAAGTACCCACACAGTGCTGCCAATTTCATTAGAGAGCTACACCAGCTACTTTTAAAATTTGGTCCTGTTTACATAGGAATTTCAGTTTTACTACCATACCCATCAAAAGGTTATTGTCTGCACACAGAGTCACGGCTTTTAGCAAATCTGCCTATAAATCTAAGTAACCAGTAATTAAATGGAAGCCTGAATACCAGGCAAGGAATAAAACTAAGGGTCTCCCTGTGGATTATGAAGTTATGATTAGTATGGGCAGATTTTAAGCATCAATCAGCCAAAAAAAAAAATATAAAAAAAATTGTAATTCATCATTAGGACTTACCTTTCCAAAACCCAAAAGTTGAATTTCAACATCAGGCCAGAGATTACTCAAGGAAGAAAATGGTTACCATGAAGTGATGATTTCTTTTTCCTTTCAAAGAAAGGTAGCTGGAATAGGTGCTGCTTTTCCAGTTCATTATACAAATGGGAATAAAAGCTGGGTGCCTGAGGATGGCGTTGAGAAAAGTATGTCCAACAGCTTTGTTGTTTTCTCAGCTATACACTGGTGCTCCATGTCTGCTTGCTCTCTCTCTTGGCTCCCATTTCCATGGCCTAAGGTCCACAACAGGACCTCAGCAGGTTAAGCAGGGTCCAGAGTTTACATACTAGACACATGAATTATATGTCCACAGTGTATCAATCTCTGCCAGAATCTGTCTACAGCCAAGACATAATGTATAGCAACACTTTTTTAATGAGGAACATGCATCTGTTACACGTTTAGCAGAGGATATTTCTGGAGCAGTGTTAAGAAAATATGCTTTGGTTTTACAATCCCATACCCCTCTGTCTGTAGAGATGTAATTTTTGAATCAAAGACCAGACGTAAGGGCTTTCAGAGGCTGTGCTGGATGGAAGCCTGGCAGCTCTACCCACTGTAAACAGCGTCTAAGTCTCATCATTCCCTTTTCTGCTCCCCCACCCAACCCAGTAAGATGTGCTCTTCGGAGGGTTGAGGAAGCATTCCCAAGAAACACTTGAATAAAAATCCTGTTTTGTTTAAGAAGCCTTGTGCAAATGTGTAAATTCCTAATTTTCAAAAGCTGTTGTAAAACAGTGTAATTCAAAGCAAAAGCCAAGTGTATTGGTTTTGTTAGACTCTCATTGCAACACTTTAAATCATCTTCAGGTGAAAAATGTTATGTCTGTGTCAAAATATTGACACTTGAGTCAAAAACTGGCCTTAAATATTTTTTGTTGGATGGGTGATGCAGATAAATGGACATGAATGGCCCCAAGATTGAAGTCAAGACTTGAAGACAAAGCTGTGAGTGTGGGCATTTCCCTCTCCATGCTGTGGTGAAGGCAGCCAGGAATGAGCTCTGCCTGTGGTTTGTGCCAGCACGAAGCACTGTGAGCATTGCCAGCTGTGCCGAGCCCGAGGTCATGGCACAAAGATGTCCCTGCGGCTCAGCAGAGTTTATTAGTTTGGCCCAGAGCCATGCTAAGTGTTCAAAAGACTTTTGGTTATCTCTAAGTGTGGGCAGGGATTTCTTGTGTTTGTTCAGAACAAGTTTGAACCTGCTGGCATTATAACTTAGAGATATATCCCGTGGATCTGTGTCTTTGATGAAAGGAAACTGGCATGGCTTAGTATCTTGCCTCTCTTTGACTACCTTTGAGTTTGTTAATGATTTTTTTTTTAACTTTTCAAAACTTACCTCTCTGTATAAAAAAAATGAAAGAGGAGGAAGGAATTACAGAATCATTTGGGTTGGAGAAGACCCCCAAGATTGAGTCCAACCTTTGACTGAGCATCACCTTGTCAAGACCATAGCAAGTGCCTTGTCCAGTAATTTCTTGAACACTCCTGGAGACGATGACTCCACTGACTCCCTAGGCAGCCCATTCCAATGCTTAACCTCCCTCTCAGTGAAAAAATTCTTCTTTGTGTCCAATCTCTTCTAGTGCAGCTTAAGGTTATGTCCTCTTGTCCTGTTGCTGTTTCCCTGGGAGAAGAGGCCAGATGGCACCTGGCTACGCCCTCCTTTCAGGCAGTTGTAGAGAGCAGTAAGGTCTCCCCTGGGCCTCCTTTTCTCTAGACTAAACAGCCCCAGCTCCCTCAAGTGCTGCTCGTAGGACTTGTGCTCCAGAAACTTCAGCACATCAATTGCCCTTCTCTGGGCACAATCCAGCACCTCAATGTTCTTATTAAATTGGGAAAACTGAACATGGGACTCGGGGCATGGCCTCACCAGTACCAAGTACAGGGGGACAATCACTGCCTTGCTCCTGCTGGCCACACTATTCCTGATCTAGGCCAGGATGTCATTGGCCTTCTTGGCTAGCTGGGCATACTCTGGCTGTCAGCCAGCACCTCCAGGTTCTTTTCTGCCAGGCCACTTCCCAGCCAGTTCCAAGTTAAGTCAACACTACCAAAAAGCTTTTCTGCACTGTTTCATCTTCTTCATTAAGCCTTCCTTTTAGAGCCCTGTACTTGTAGGTTCTGCAGTCTTCAGTGTAAAGCTTATGGGAAGCAGCATTTCCATATGGAAAGGGTAGCAGAGGTGAACATTTTGAAATGATGCAATTACTCCCTTCCCCTTATGTCCCGTTATTTCCCCTGCTGCCTTGGTTTGCCTTGGAGAGAGCCAAACTATATTTTGGAGAAAGATAGATATAATGGAATAAACAGTTTTTCTGCTGTTCATGTCTAGCCATTTTGTGCTTCAGGCCCTTCCTGCTAGAGCTGGGCTTTGACAGCATGCTGCAGGTTCCTGTCAGAGCAGTTGCCAGATGACCTGGAGAGGAAGAGATGCCAAGATCTCCTTAGCTGTATAGTGGAAAGTTGCATTGAGGGAATAGTGACTTAGTGCAAATTAGAGACAGAGGTGTCATCCTCATCAGGAGTACTAGTCAAAGGCACTTGAAGCCAAGAATCAAATGATGCAGAATTCACATGTACTCAGGATTTCCATGGCTCTGTCAGTTAAACATCTGTGGAATAGAACCCTAACAGAGTGATGGCATGGAAGGTTTTCCCATGAGCCATTCTACTTGGATGACTTGCATGACTTGCATAGAGTAGCCATCTCCATGGTGTCAGAAGAAAGTTTTACTTGATGTAGTTACGTAGGTTCTTGGTGTAACAGTGTATCTCTGGTTTGGCAGTAGGAGTTATAGTGCTGTACATGGAGAATAGGAGGGAAGTTGTGTCCTGTCCATAAGAGGTGGTGTGAGTAAATCTCAATTTTACTCTAGCTCAGTTTGTGTATGACTTAGAGATCAATTCTTTGCGTATTTCCCCATGGTATCTCAGCTCCCAGCTCCATGACTACTCTCAGTTTGCACCTGAGTAGTGGCAAACTGTTGGCTCCACAATACGCATCAGAAAAAGCTAGAATAAATCACTTCAGACTGACAAAGGTTTGTTTTAAAATGAGGGGCATTTTCTCACCCAAACCTCCAAAACATATAGTTTAAATTTGTTTTCAGAAGATGAACAAGGGAGCGCTGACTAACTGAAGTTCCTGCAGTCCCATACAGCAGGAGGAGTTGAATGAGATGTGTGGGGAGCTTGTGTCAGCAGTGCTGGTCACTGTCCTGTGGTCTTGGGGAGTAGAAAGAATCTTGGGCTAAAAACCAAGCATTTATGTGGGCTGCTGGTGTGTTCATGTGAGGAATGGGCTGTTCTCTAGCAACAAAATAAGTCAAAGGGCGTGCAGGATGCTGCTTCAGAATACCTTACAGTATTTTGCTCTACTTAATATTTTAAGGCTTTTGCACTTTGGCCTGTGTTAGCATAAAAATAAGTACAGGACTATCAGACTTTCCCCACAGGACAAAAATTCCATTTTCCAACCACCTCTAATTATTTCCATTCTGCTGTCTGGAAAGGATCTGGAGACAATTTAGGAAGCCAATTTAAAATTGACTTGGGAAAAACTCATTTACCCTCCTGAGCCTCCTTAGATGTGCAGTCAGTGGCATGTGATCAATAGGAAATCTCATGCTCAGTGATTTTGATGCTCACAGAAGGACCTTGAGACCATGAAGTTCAGCCTGAGAACTGCTTACCTGTATGTGTGAGTTTTGTAGACATGGTGGACTGAACAGCTCGCTTGTTGAAGAGCTTTGTGTGGTGAGGGAAGTGACGAGGAGCCATTAAAAGCAGGCAGAGGGTGGCTGTGCTCTTGGAAATGCCTTGTCATGAGGCTTGTGGCCAGCCATTCCCTGCTTTCTTCCTGTGGGAGCTTGGGTGATGCTGCAGCTTCCGAGCCCAGCAGTGATGTCTCCGGCCTGTGGTCCTGAGGGTGCCTCTGGGCAGCGTCTGCAGCTCCAACAACAGGGAGAGGGAGGCACCAGGAAAAGTGTGTGTGCACATCTGGTACCAAAGCACTGCTCCTCCCAGAGCTTTGTCCGATCTCTGTGCATGGATACAGATTTTTCTTCAGCTTTTCTTGCGTACCAGGTCTACATACATCATCCTAAATGTCTCTTTAATCCTATTAGGGCTGTGTTCAGCTGGGGTTTGGATTTGTCACTAATGAGTGCTTGAGGTTAGTAATTTTCAATTACACTTTTCTAGCTCTCAATTAAAAAGGTGGCTGACATTTTATATGGAGAAGTTAAAAAACTTTTCTTTTTTCATTTAGACTGGCTGCAAATTACAAAATCAGGACTCATGGGTATACAAAATGAACATTCTTGAGAAATATTGTAAAAAGTGTTATTCGTGGCTAACATTTAGAATTTTAAGGTTTTTTTAATGTGCTTTATGCTATGCTGGCAAATTGAAAAAGTATTCGATCCTTATATGGAGAACCAGCAATTTCCCACAGCCCTGCTTTTACAGTGCTGAATGCATTTCATTTTGTGTGTGATTTTCCCCATTTGCCAACTGACTACATCATACAGTTTTTTTGGCATATTCTTTCTGTCTTATGACCATCAGCAGATATTTTGAGTAGCATATTATAAAGCCACAGATCCTTTTTGCTGCCTTGTATTTTGCCTGTTGCCACTGGGAATGGAAAAGATTTTATTAATTTTGTGGCATCAGATGAGGCTTCAGTAGAGTCTCTGTGCCTGACCCCAGCACCCGGTGCTGGTTTCCCTCCCTGTTGGCAATGGAGGGACATGCCTGATGATCTCCAGTGTGTTCTTTAAAAGTAGTACAAGATTGTTCTGGAAAGGTATGAGGGAAACGATTGATACTTGTAAACAGTTCAAGATGCTCTGCAAATCCTTCAGGATGATCTAAGTGTCAAAGAGATGGAGCTGAATTTGGGGCATGCTGCTGAAGTGGAGAAAACTGGAGCAAGGAGAAAGATGGGACCAGGCAGAGGTCTGGAAGTAGTGATTGCAGAGACATGGAATATTCTTGCACAGCAAGCTAGTGTTTTATGGAAACACAGACTGACCACCAGAAACTGAATTACAGAAACTGGGGAGAGTGTAACACTACTGGGTGCTGCAGTTGTTGTAGGGGTCCATGAGAATTTTTACCTTCAGGTCTGGGCATTGCAGCAGTAGGAAGGAATATGGTGTATATAAACTATCGGGCACTTCAGAGCAGTCTAAAAATTTATCGTGTTTAGGACATTGTGGTTTCTTTGGGTAGCATTTGTAACAAGATTAACAAATGATTGCATATTGGAGGCTGATTCAAGTGGTGTAAAGCAAGACGTGAATGTGGATTGGCTTAGCTTAGTGGGTATGGGGGGAGAGCTAACATGCTAATCATCATCCCTGAAAGCTGTAACTCTTGTGTGTAAGGGGCTATTATTTAAGACACTGTGAGGGATTATGAATGGTAAAAATTGAAAGTAGTAAGCTTAGTAAGAAGTGTAATCTGAATAAAAAGATAATCTTTACTGTCAGACCTCATAAATAGTAGAACACTTTTTGGGGAAGGGATAGGCGCCCTGTCCCTGGAGTTTAAATTTAGGCTAGGCAGGAGATTAGAATATGCACTGCTGTGAGGCAACTCTTCACTGGCAGGATCTGGATTGGCTTCAGTGTTTGGCCATCAGCAATGTTATTATTGTGAAATGTTTCCTGGAATGAT
Source organism: Zosterops lateralis (assembly GCF_965231275.1). Classification (NCBI taxonomy): domain Eukaryota; kingdom Metazoa; phylum Chordata; class Aves; order Passeriformes; family Zosteropidae; genus Zosterops; species Zosterops lateralis. The sequence continues at coordinate 54,046,760 of NC_139764.1, read as the reverse complement.
ACATGGGGGTTTGGTACCATAAAACAGTTTAGGTTTTGTTGGTATATTTCTAAGGGTGAAAATATTGGTGATGAATTGTCACTGTCAAATCTCTGAGCCAACATTTTTATTAGAGAACATGTCCTGCAAGACGTCCACGTGCACAATTATCTCTGTAGGAGAGAGTGTCACCCAAGGCCAATACTGATAGATCATTCACTAAAGCCTGTATTGTAAATGGCTGTATTCAGAGCTCAGAATGGGTGAAAAGGGTGGGGTTTTATTGCTGCTTTCAAGTTTGACTTTAGTCAATTACATTTTTTCTCTTGCACATTGTCCCAGACATAAAGGAGGGGATATATTCCATTTACTGAATTCAGACTGATTCTTAGTCAGTGGCTACTTCTTACTTGTGTAGAACTGGTGTAGAAATTAACACTTCCAACTTGCTAGCTGCGAAGAGTAACAAATGGGGCTAAATCATCAAAAAAAGTCCAGATTATTTAAAACACTTACATTTGCTACTACTTTTTCCCTACAAAATCATAATACAAGATTTTTCCAGTGTCTGAGCTGTGCTTGACCAATAAGCCCATTTAAACGTTCTGTTTCTTTTATAACAATTTACTTCAGCTTGGAACAGTGCTTTATTTTCTCTGGCCCACGTGCTAACTTTTTATTTCTTGCAGTGTTTTGCATTTCAGTGGGACTTGTGTGTTATAGGGAGGACACTCTCCCAAATAAAACTTGTTTGGTAAATACTTTAAGCAGCTATGTGGAGTTAACTGGTTTTGGATCTTAGGGTGGGAGCTTGACATTAACTTTTTGTTCACTTGTATTCTCTATATCCTCTTGAGATAGGAAGTTCTTATTGTGCAGTTATCTTCCTCAGACAAAGAACTTTTCATGGAGAGCTTTTATGTTTTGATGTTGGCTTTTTGCTTTCATCCTTATGAATTTCTTTGTAGAATTGTTGTAGTTGAGGTTGCAGAAACTGAATCTAATACATTGTTTGCCGTATTTCACTTAGTATTATGGTTCTATTCATAATTATTCATTATCGGTTTAAATTTTTTCCATTTGTTATTAGCATTTTTAATAAGTATATAGTAATTTATTCTTCTATGTATTATTGATATATACACTTTTTATACACACATACATATACATATATAAAGTTTTGCAGAGAAAATATAGGAATGATTTAATGGTGTCTTCAAAAGTTCATGGGAAGTTTATGGAGAAGTTATGTCTGTAAAGATACTCTAAAGTTCTCTCTTCTGTGTCTTATCCTGGTTCCTGCCGTGCTTTCTGAACTGGTTTTGCATCAGGAGCAATAATCTCTGAAGCCTTAAGCACTAAACCCTGAAAAGCTCCAAGTTCGTGGTTTAGCCATGTGAGGTCTTTGCTATCACATGGATACTAGACATTCCCTTTTGCATTCCCTGAATAAAAAGTGAATCAACTAGAAGCATGTTTGTACTAAGCCACATCAGAGTTATCCTCTGAATTAAGGCTATGTAATAGGTCCTTTAAAAGTAAATTTGTGCAAAAAGGTCTGAACTTTTTGTTGTTAGTTCAGATATAATTTGACAGCTCTAGTTTCATCACTATTAAATTTACAGTTTTATTTTATTTGAATGAATTGGAGTGTGGTTAATCTGTATGCAACTTTATATACCACTAAAATCTTCCATATGGAATTTAGATTAGATAAGGTTCCAGGAAATGGGAATCTTAGATGTGAATGACTGTAAACATGCTTAAAAGAGTTATTCTGTAAGGATTAAATAACGTTTAGCGTTAAATTTCCTATTTTTTTTTTTTTTTTTTTTTTTCTGTTAGAGAACACAGCAAACAGTGTAATTCAAGTTCTAAATTGGGGTGCATAGCATTATGATAATTTGCTGACTCATAGTATTTCATGGGCTATGCTACTTCACATAGTGGTGCAATGGATGATGATGTGCAAAAAAGTCAGCAAAACAAGAATCTCTGACTGATAGAAGCCTACACTTCTGATAGCAATTAATTGGTCTATGGTGCCTTCTTAACACATCTTGTGTTTTCTTTCCTCGGCTGAATGTGGATAAACTAGGAAGATTGGCAAGCTGAAGCTATAATCTGATTTTCCTGAAATTTCTGTGGCTAAAATATTCAAATCAAACTTTCCCATGTCTTCTTGTTGAAGATCAAGAAAATAGTGAGCTATTTTCCCACTATTCCCACCCACATTTGATATGTTTATGTGCAGTGTGTGTGGAAACTTCCCCTCTGTGCCTCTTGTACAAGTCATTGGCTTCTAGAGTACAACTTCTCCAGAGCAGTTAATGAACTTTGGGGTGGTTTTTTGTTGTTGTTGTTTTTTTTTTTTTTTTTTTTTTTTTTTTTTTTAATAAATTAATTATTTTAATCCCTTTTCTCCCCCTCTCTCCTTTGCCAACAAGATTTTAGGATGTTTTCTGTCCCCTAGTAATCCCGTTAGTTTTGAGTAGTTTTCAAAAGACCCCTGATGACTTGTTCTGAATCTCCTGTCTTTTATGCCCTGTTGGTCATTGGTACATCCTTCCTTAGGAAAAATCCCCATCCAGAGTCTTCATCTTGCAGTTTATCGGACCATTAAAATAGCAATAATAATGTGTAAAAAACAGTGAAGAGGGGGGTGGGTGGGGCTGGGATGTGGGACTAACTACAGAACAGAGTGAATTTCACTGCCAGGAGTGATACATCTTTTGCAGATATTCTAACTTGCTTTGAGGAGAAGGGATCATACAAAATAGCTTTCCTCTGGGCTTACATTCTGGTGCAGAGCTCATAAAAATCAATGGAAGTCTTTTCTTCAGTCTCTTAATGAGTAATGCCTGCAATCTTCTTGTAGTGCACAACTATGTACATGCTGCTTATGTTTCTGTTGCCATTACATAGAGATTATGGGACAATCAGAGCTGAGATAGAAGTTCTTAGCAGTAGTAGCAGCAGTCCTGCGCCAATATCCTGGTGCTTCCACCACACATGAGCCCAGGAACTGGCAGGAGGAGTGTGGGTGGTGGTTGTGTGAGGCTGCCAGGCTTCACCCAGCCCTCAACCCCTTCCTGCCCTCCCCTGGCTGCTCCCCTGGCCTGACATCAGTGACAGGATTAGGCAGGGGCTGGAAGGCACAGGTTGACTGAGAAATGGTGAAGTATAATGGGAACCCAGGAATCAAGTGGGCATGGGACCTCTCACAGTTACATTAATTTATGCACTGCTGTGATGTGAGCACCAAGTGTTTTGAAGGAATTAAATAGTTAAGTTCAAAATTCTTTATGTGCCGAGCAGTGTCTAGATGGTTTATAGCTGCAAGTAAGCAAAAGGTTTACTTACAAAATTGATTTATATGTTCATTTATGTTCTTGAATATTGAGAACAGGGAGGGAATTAGCAGTGTTTCATGAGCTACACTAGCACATTTTTCACCTTATATGGAGAATTGCCTGCCACTTATCAAGCAGGGTTAGATGTGCTGTTATTGTCACATTCCTTAAAGTTGGAAGAAAACTTGTTTCTCTGACTGAAGATTCAACTCCTAACCTTATGATTTTGTTGTTTGAATACTGTTTTTTCATCCAGGAATTGTTGGGATGGGCAGCACTTCTTGAGAAAAATAGCAGTGTGCACATTTTCGCTGCTGTGTTGTGGAGTTCATTCCTCAGCTCGGGTGGAGAAACTTAGATGCTTGCGAGGGAAAATATGTTTCTGTTTGGAGTCATCTGGAGTTCCTCCTGGCTGACTTCTCTGGTCCTGAAGAACACAACAGGAGGGAAGGTCCCTGGAAATGAAGGGAAGGACCTGCAAAGCGTGTGCACGTGGTATTTAAGGGGGTAGACCTCAGTTTTTGTTTTTCTTTATCCCTGCTGAAGATAAAGTGGCTGGTGTTTGAAACAGCCTTTTCCTGGACTCGTTGGAAGGATAGTGACTGACAGCTGCTGGCTGTGAAGTCATTGACCTGCTGGTGATTGGAGTGTGAGATGGAATAAGTGGAAATACTGAAGTGGAGACATGTTGCTTGTTCAGTCATTGATATCCTGGATTACAGAAGCCTGACAAAAGATTGAATACTTGAAAGGTTAAGAAGGTGACAATTATCAAATTTCCTTTGTTCATAAAGTACCACTGATGGTTGCATTCACTGAAATACTTGCATTTGAAAAGTGGGAGATCAGGTCTGTCTTAGTGCGAGTTCTTCAGGTTAAGGGACTGCTTTCTATTTGAAATATTTCTGGGGTTGTGTCGTTCAGGAGGGCAATAAGTCTCACCTACTGCTGCTTCTTGGTTTTTTGAGTACCTATGCTATTATAAGTTTTTTAGCGTGTGCTCTGCCACTCTTGTGATTTGAGTTTGTGTTGTGATTGCAGAGATTTTTTTTATGGTACAGCTTGGGAATTAAAATACTTCAAAATCTAATGATTAGGTGCAGTGGTTATAAAACCTTGCTTTAAATTGCTGTTGCTGGTTTCATTTCCATGCAGATCCAGAAGAGTTAACTGGAAAATGATACTCAGGTTTTTCTTTCTCCATAAAGGCAGTGTTAGCTGTATTTTTTTGAATAATAAGACGTAGGGAAGAATTCATGAGCCTAGTAATATTTGAAGCCAACAGAAACAAAAGGGTAGTTTATATGGCTAAATACTTTGAAAAACCAACATTTGAAACATTTAGCCAAATGGTTGCATTGAAGTATCCATGCAATTTTGAAAGGGTAGAGCAAAAGATGCAGATTTTTATTTTCTGTTTTCCTGTTTGTGGTTTTTATCATTCTTCCCCTTTTATGGCTCACCAAAATAGTACCAGATTTCTTATCATGTATGGATATAAAAGAACTTTAACTACATATATTTATTTTTAGGACTCCACCCATGGGCTTTGGATTTTGTGAACAGCTATTTCAGTAAATTTACATCTATATGTGGAAACTGGCAGAATGAATACTGTGCAAATCCACATTTTAAAAAAAGCAACTGCTATTATAGGAGGTAAATGATATCATAAGAAAGCCAAGTAAAAAAGATTGCATTTTTGTTTGCTGCTAAAGGAATGATCAATGCTTCCTGCTGGCTTTTGCACTCTGCAATTGGAGACTCTGGTGTGCAAGTGGTTTAAATAATGCTGGGGTTTGTGTCTGGTTGGCGCTGTATAATGCTGGGGCTGAAGTGACTTAAATATACAGAGTGTGGGCCAAGCTTGAAGCCCTTTCTCAGGCAGAACACCCATTGAAATCACATTTAAGTGTCGTCAGTGAAAGCTTTGCCAAAGAAATCATTATGGATTTGACCCCAAAGTTATTACTACTAAATTTCATATATAAGCCTTTCATTATAGTGTTTTTTAAGAATGGAGAAGTTGAATGAATCCTGGAATTCATTATAACTCTAAGTTTTTAACAGAGTATCAGCCTCTTAAATTACATTTTCATTACTCAAAACAGTTTCTTCCTCTTTGTTTCTTTCTCCATTTTTGTTGCTCAGAAAGAGGTAGAAGAGATACTCAGTGGCTCAGAATTATTTACCTCAGGCAAGCAACCTACTGAGGTGCCTAAATTAGGAGCTGTCTTCCAGCCTCTCCATGTGCACAGTGGAGAGGGTTATATCCAGAGGGGATTTTGCTCGATGTCATCTTTTGGATGTGACTCCATTATGCCCAGGGGTGGTGCAGGGTGCACTGATTTAGGAACCCAGAGGGATGTGGTTGCTTGGCAAAGGACCTCTATGATTTATAATGTGAGTTGTGTATGATTTTTAAAAAATTCATTTTTAGGAGTTAACAGGTTAATTTTTTGTCTGTCTTTGCTCCATGGATGATGGGGAATGGCAATAGAGCTGTTTGCTTTAGTACAGAAAATCTGACATTGTTGTGGGACCTTTTTGAGGTCTTCAGTCTCTCTTGCTCTCTCGTATGCTTCAAGTCTCTGGCCTTGGTGTCCTCTTCTGGAGGCTGCAGGTTTCATTCAGATCTCATGAAGTGTTTTGTGAGTCATGATGTGGACTAATGGATTATGTGACCAAGTGCCTGCAGTGCCTGGCTGCTTGTAGCAGGACTGGCTGAGCCAGGTGGTCCCTTCCTGGCCTCAGATCCCAAGAGAGGGATTTTCAGCACAGAATCTGGATGTTTCCTACTTTTTATAGCTAAAACTGCAGTAATCCAGCCTTCCCCTGTTTAAAATACTGAAGGAACAACAACAGAAAGGGCAGGCCATTAGGGTTTTAAAGCTGTTTTAATGTCTTTGCACCTCCAACTGCATTGCACAATATTAGATGTAAAATATGGTTGATAGAGGTAGTAGGAGCACCCTTAAGCATGCCTCCCATATTCTAACATCGTATTTTCACCTGTGTTTACTTCTGGCCAGCCTTCAGTCATTCAGACAAAAAAATTCCCAAGTTTTTTTTTTTCTGCTTCAGGCAGAAACCTCTTGGAAAGATTTTCAACAGAAGAACTCCAACTGTTTTTGAAAGAATGCATTAGAGAAATTTAGAGAGATTTGTCAACTTTATTTAGCCAGTCATTCCTTCAAAGCATTGTTATACCTTCAGGGAGTAGAGGGGGGAGTCAGGGTGCTTTTTGCAGCCCAGTGGAAATTAATACAGATCTACCAACCTGCCAGAGTTGGCAAAAATTCTTATCTGCACGTGCTAGCAAGAGCAGCTCAGAGGTTTGCTGATACAATCACTGGATACTCCCACTTTATAAAATGGGCTTCTACCTCACCGACCTGTCTGTGCCTGGGGTGATGAGGATGATGATGGGTGGTACTGAACACCCAGCTGGGTAGGTCCATGGTTCCTGCTGCCTCTGCTTTGTTTGAGAAAAAGGTATCTGGGTGTTTAATAGTCTTCCAAATTCATTAAAGCCTCATGCCAAGGCATAATTGAGGCAATAATTGAAACATTACTACTTTTTTTTACTACTTATCATATATGCAGTTAATTCCAATAAAGCTGAGAGTAGAATTTATAGTACTCTCAGGAGTGAGAGTACTCTGGGGTTGACAGGTGTGATGCCCAAAGTTTGGCTACAAGGTTCAAAAAAGAACTTTTTTCTTCTACATTTTTTTGCCCAGGTTGCAAGAGACTCTAAAAGATTGTACTGATAATTATTTATTACTTTAAAGGAGCAATTGTTGGAATCATGACTTCCATAGAGGGGATGGATCTCTCTGCTTTGTTTAAAAACAGCTAAGCATAAAAATACTACTGGGGAATTTTATAAAGGTTGCAATAACCCAACAAAAACAAGAATCTAATGCATGACATCCTCAAGGTGTTTAAGAAATCAGGAAAACACAGGTTGGTGACTTGAGGCTGATGGCAAGACTAAGGTCATGTCTTAGTTATTCTGCAGGGTGGGAATGAAGCTGTTGCTGATATATCAGTATTGCTCCAGTCAGAGTCTAAAAGCTTCATAAAGTTTGGGTTACCTCCTCCCATTTTTTGTTCTTTCACATTTATAAGGACATTGAAAACTCTTGCTTCTCCCTATCTCAAGCCCTTTTTAAAATATTCATCTTGCTCAGAAAACACAAAATACTCCTCCTAGTGAGAAGTGCTTTAGATCTTTGCCTTCTCAGTCATGATCCCTGAGAGGGACTAAGAGCTCTTCTGAAAGAGAAAATTTATATTTGTGGAAGTAAGGTGGATAGGAAGAGGGAAGCACTTGCCAGCCTCTAGTGTTGGTCAAGTTAGCAGACTAAGATCAGGATTGCAGCAAATAGGTAATTGTTTGCAGACTATAAATAACTAGGTTGTTCTTAAAATCTTTCTGCTAATTTGTTGCGCTAACCCTGATAAAGAACAATATTTTATCACCCTTCAAACGTGCATTCACATTTCACACCCAAAGGTGTGTGTTGCCTTGGATGTCATTGCAGAATTAGTGATACACTATTCAGCATTTTCAGCCTCTTCAGGTTATTAGGACAGTGTGTAAAGATTGTCCCTTAACACAATGACTGCCCCTCTCAAAGCATGTTTCCAACAAAAATGCAAGTAATTAAAACTTATGTGACTAGAAATGTTGTCATCTACATCAACTTCAGTCTCTTTATTTTGCAGAAAAACGTAAGGGTTCTTAGAGTGAACTAAAACAATTAAGCAGTTCAGGACCCTGTGTTGTAAAATCTTAGATAAGAGTTAATCAGTGTGACAAATTATAGGTTTATCTGCCTGTCATGTGAAATTAATGGTGAGTGACCCAGGGAATTTGGTACCGAGGCGAGAAGGAGGAGCTCCAGTGGTTTGCTTTATGTTTGTCTTGATGTGTTGAATTTTTTCAAAACATTTAAACAAAAGAGACTGAATTGGGCTCTATATTTCAGGTTAATACTTTGAAGCTATTTCCCCCCACCATTTCTGTTGCTTTTAATCAATTATGAATGTTCTGATGTAAATGCAGAATTAAAATACTAGGCTATTTTCTTGTGCATGATGTAACGCCCAAAAATTTATACCAAATGAATGTTCTGGAAGAGGGAAAAAAAATACTTGGGAAAATGTAGACAGTATTTTCTGAAGCATATCTTCCTGCATGTGGTCTGTAAAATGTAGATATCTAATTGTTAAATATGGTATCTATCACCAAATGTGAGTAATGAGCTGTTGACAATGTTGCAGAAAATTAATTACAGAAAATATGAGGCTTGCCTTTCTGTATATGCAACTTTTTGCTATTTTTTGTTAGCTTCATGGAGAATCTCACAGAAATCCCCAGCTTTTTTCAGTTTTCAGTTTTTTTGAAGGGTTTCTTTTGGTGGGGGTGCAGGGTGGTGGTGGTGGGATGGGGTTTTGTTTGTTTGTAAGTTTTATTATTTTTTACTTTTGGGTTAGTTGGGGTTTTTCTGGACTTCTTTCTTTTTTGGCCCTGAACATTACCAGATATTGGGTGTCTTTCTCAGGGTGTTCAGCCTAAGCTCTGACAGAATAATGCCACTGTTGCTTTAAGCCCATAATGTTGCTTTATATAGATCTGTCCTGATTTATAGTGTTGCTTTAAATAATAAGAGAGTTCATCTCCCTTTCAGAAAAGGTTTATGACTGATCTCTGCCTGGGTAGGAATGTTTATTTTTCTTAAGTTGCCTCACTGCAAAAATGTTTTGAAATTGAGAGTCCCAAACTGGTGATGGAGTTTACAAATCTATCGCTCGTGCTCTCTGCAGCTCTGTTCCCTTTAGCACTAGAAAGCTGTGGTTTGTGATGCATCTCGCATAGATCAGGCTCAGTTTTCAATTTCTCTGTACTTTCCCTATTGGTCATCCTGTTTTCAAAACTGTATCATTGAAGTGATCTATAGGTGTTGGCAAAACCATTAGAAGTTAGATTTAGTTACTGCTTCTAGTCCATTGCAATAACACAGGCTTATTTTCTTTCCTCCATAGCTGATGATAAAATAACTTTGAAATAAACAATTTGAGAAAAAAAGCTTTCCCCCACCAGGGATAATGGCAGAAAGGGAGAGATTTGCAGTGGATTGCTTCTGGATGCTCTCAAAATGGCATACATCAGCTTTCTTAAAAATGTTACATTTAAATGTAAATCTTTAAATGCAGCATCAGCTTTCTTGCTTGACTTTTGCTGGAGCCATGTATTGATTATGTATTAAGTTGACACAGGCTGATGGAAAAGTCCTTTCTAGCCCTGTACCAGAAGCATGTGGGGCTGTGTTGTATCCTGTGTGGTAGTTTGTGCTTTGAAAGTGAAGAAATAATTCCAAGCATGGGAAGAAGCATGCGCAGGAGAAGAGATGGTATGAAGCGGGTAATTTAGGACATGGAAGGGAAAGCTCTGCTCTTCCATCTCTGCCTAGCCTGGTTTTCTGGTCTGCCCCATGTCTGCCTTCCTAGTGTCACTTTCTGGTGACCAGTAGAAGTGACCTAGGCTGCTCCTAAAGCTGAGTCACCAACTCTACCTGCCACTTTTCAGGAGACCTTCCTGAACAAAGGAAGACATAGAAGTGGGAGATGATTTGCTTGAAATCACCTGGGGCTTCTGTCCCTCAACCTGTGGTAAGGAAGTGGTGTCTACCTTGCTCACAGGGCAGTGGGCAAGGAGAAGGTCATGATACAGGAATGATTTCTATTTGTGTGTAGAGATCAGGAGGGGATTTTCACAGAAAGAGAAAAGTTAGCCAGTCCTTGAGACTGTTCAGAACATCTTGTCAGGGTGGAATTGTGGCTCTAAAGGCAGATGAAGCATGAGCTTTTCCAGACCAAGCGCAGCATGAGTTATGGTGCAGAGCTACAGTCAAGGAGGGCTTACCTGCTTTTCAGGGCTGCAAGTCTCATGATCTGGCTGTAGACCAGACTGTGGCTAGAGGAATTTTAGTGAGATCTTTAAAAGGAGTGAGGAAACTTTTAAATAAAGCTTTCTCTTTGACTGTCTTCCTAGGTGGGGATACTGAAACCACTGGCTGGCTGGGAGTATACCTAGTTTCAGTTGTGGTATGCACTTAATGCTTGGTGCATTCCTGTCAAGTATCAGTGTCATTCCTACTTCCTTGCCTGAGCCAACTAATTCAACACTGCAGGTCTTTGGCACAGCTTTGCAAGTGCATATTGGACCTCCAGGCTTGGTGAGTTTATTTTGTAAAATTATAATGATTAAAAAAAAAAAAAAAAAGTAGATGACTATGAAATTCAAGGCAAGAAAATGTGAGACTTCCTAGATAATAAAGTAAAATAAAAATTATCTCAGAAGTTTAAGACTGAAAGCTTGGTCTTTTGTAGCTATGTTGTGGGGTTTTGCTTCTTCTTTTGAAGTTGAGAGGAAAGCAGTTTAATGCAGAACTAATTAATGTTCATTTCTCTGAGGTTGAGTGATCTCTGTTAAGTCACACCTTCTTCAGGTAACTCAAGTGCATTAATCAATGATCATCTTTCTAATTAAACTCCTGAGGAGAGAGGGTTTAGAGGATGATCATTAGTTTTGTGTAGAATCAGTGTATTAAGGGAAAGTAGTGTTAACAAGATGTTCCTTTTTCTAATGTGATCAGTCAAAGGTTAGTAAAGGTCAGAACTTTTGTTCATGTGTTACCTCTGAAATGCAGATCATCAACAAAAATAAGAAAATATTCAAGTGCTTTCAGAAATAAACATTTTGAAAATAGCAATAAAAGTGGGGAAATAAATGCTTTGGATCATCCCAGGTATACATGTCTTCTTGGCTTTGTTCTGCATTTGACAGAGCAGTTAGAGTAGATCCTGAAACTGGTCTTGGGAATGGGAGATTTCCTGAAACAAACACACAGGGAAGCGAAGTCCAGCTTTCCTTGTGCAGTCAGCTTCTGCCTTCTGGGCAGAGCTGCATGCTGTGGCACTGCCCTGCCTTTGTGGGCAGGCTGAATGGATGTGCTCAGCCCATGGTTCCTTCCCAAGAACGGGAGGATTTGCTGTCCCTGAGCAGAGCTGAAGCTCAGTGTGTGTCACTGGGCAGCCTGGGCTCCCAGGAGTTGGTTATATGCTGAATGTGTGAATATGACTCTGTTGTGTCCAGTGTGACACGTGGTGCATTTAGAATTGTTCAATGGGGCTGAAAATGTTGGTTTTTTGTTTGTTTTCTGTAAGCAGGAGCAGCTTTCCCAAAGGATTTTGCAGACTGTCCCCAGATTTCTCTAGGGGAAAGGGGAGGGATTGCAACCCAAGAAAACCATGTGGAGGAGACTGATGGACTGCTGCAGAAAGCTGCAACAGCTGCCACAAACTATTCACCGGTGGTTGGTTTAACATAGATGCCAGGGATGAAATAAAAATATCTCTCTCTGGTGACTGACAAGGCAAAGTCTAGATGTGTATCCTGTAGAGCTGTTTGCAGTGCATTTTATAGGAGGGTGCTGTACTGTACTTGGTTTATCTACCAGTGGCTAACCCTGGGGGGAACCACATGAATAATAAGCGTCGCTTCTCTGCTCCCTTCTTGCCAGACCTGTTGAGGTTTGGTAGCAGCTCATACCTCCATTTTGACACAGGTGTGCTGCATATCTAGGGAATGGAGGTGTCTGTAGAGTTGTCTTCCTGAATTGCTCAGCACCTTGTCATTGTACACTGGCTTTAACCAGGGGCTATACTTTATAATGATGATGCCTGGCAACCCAGCAAAAAACCCCAAAAAACCCATCAGCTGGAGTTTGCTCCCTGCTGGTGCAGACAGCACTTGCCCTGCTTTTGTACAGCCCTTCCCAGATCAGTTGAGGAACTACATCTGTGACTTAAGTGTTGATATTGTGTATATAATGTAATTCACTCTTTGTTTACAGAAGAACTGGAAGGGCCCATGGTAGCTTTGTACTAAGGACTTTGCTTCAGTGCCATGCCTGCTAGCCATTTGCTGGTGTTTATTTTTGTGTACCCTCTTGTTCAGCAGGAGAATGAAAATGTGAGTGCGAGATGAATGACAAACCAAGGTTGTTACCATAGCACATACTGCCTAATCTATGCTGTTGAGACTTTCACAGCTATGCCTACCTGTCTGTCCTTAACTAAATGACAGAGCCTAGGGTATTGTATATGCCATGCTTAGTGTATGGGATTTTTGTCCTTGTTAGTTGGCAGGAGGCAAAAATCTCAGTCTGGATGTGTGAGGTTTATGTGACTATTATTTTAGTACAGCAGTTCTTTCTTTTTTAAGTACTACTTTATCTTTTTTTTTTTTTTGTGACACATGAAAGGTTGTTTTTTTTTTTAGATTGATTCCTTCAGAAGTGCTTTGCCCTTGGTAGAAGTTTAATGGGAATCATTGGTACTAGAGGCATTTTGGAGACAGGAAAAGGAGAGGACTATTGTAAGATCACTGGTATAAAATGCCCATTTCCTCCTAGACAGCTAGAAAAAGATACTTGAATGTGTAAAGGTCTGTATGTATGGAGCAATATTCTACCCTATAGATTTTTCTTATGTTAAGCCTTATTATTCAAGATTGTGCAGAAACAGGGAGATGGGTATTGCGAATCTGGCATAGCATTGCTGGGAAGTTTGTATTCACCATGGCAAACTTCCTTCAATATTTGATGGACTGCTTGTGGGGGAGCATTGTGACTTCTCTAAGAGGTAGCTTATTGGGAGTGCTGGAAGCACTTAAAAAAATTTGGCCCACTACCCTGGCCAGGAATTTTCTTCAAACAGAGCAGGGCACCATCCTTAGTAACTGTTCATGTAAGACCTGACTGGTAGGGAGGGACTCTTGTGATACTTTGCCACAAATTGGTTCTTTTGTATCAGAAGTAGTATATCATGTGCCTGCTAAAAATGTTGTGTTCTTGTTTCTGCCTCTTCCATTGCAGAGAGAAATGTTTTAGCTGTACATTTACAAATCTGTGAGGACTGAGTACTGTGAGATCACCCTGGCTGTATTAGCTGACAGCTAGCTGCATTCCCCTATAGTTATGGGCCAGCAGAAATCCAGGAGGCTCAGGTTTGTCTGTGAGGGCAGAGTTTAACTTTGCATTGTTGAAATTACACGTCTATCCTGACCCAGATCTTACATTTAGCTCTGTACTAGGTGTCACCCTGTGTCTATCAAGCCATTAGTAAAGAAGCCATGTCTGTGAAGAGCTGGAAATGTGGTTCCAGCTGGAAAGGAAAATGCTCGAGCAGCACTCTTCAGTGAGCTGGAACATGGGAATAAAAGGGGCACTTTCCAGTTGAGAGATTTTGCAGATGAGAGCAAACTGTTGCCCCAGGTTTTGAGTCTTGGTTGTTGGTGCTCAGGAACTGAACCCCATGGTGAAGGAAGCCCTGTGTGGCTTTGAGGAGTGGAGCCATGCTGTGCCATTGTGTAGGAAAAGGAAGTACAACAAAAAATAAAGGTCTGGCAAGGTAGCAGTGCTATGAACTTTGGCAAAGATGATATCATGGATCATGGCAGTTTTACTTGAATACCATAATCATGGCACTTGCAGCCTTGTCTTGCAGCTCTTGGCTCTGTGTCTCTTACGGCCATGATTAGGAGGGCTTTGATGGTCTGAGCTCTAGATGTTCTGTGTAGATAAATACACCTTTCCCCACCAGCAAAGCAGGTCTGTGTTTTGTATTTGGAACTTAACAAGTAGTTTTTTTGTGTAACAACTAAGAATTATTAGTTACATTTTATTACTAACATTTCCTTTTGGGTGTAACTTGCAGCCTGACACTGCTTTTTTCTTTGCTGACCCACTGTTAATTTGTCCATTTTGTATGGTGGTTTTCAGCTTGTATTATTTACTATTTTGTTTGCATTTTATTTTAATGGAACAGCCTCTATTTTCAGTGAAGTCAGTTTAGGACTTCGCTCTAACCTCCACTGCCTTTGGAAGCATGAGTATGATAAAATTCTTGTGTTAGTTTTAATTATGTTATATGTCAGCTTAACCATTGTAGATATCAGGATATTTTTATGACAAGGTGCTTTGTGCTGTGAAGAAGCTGTTTAAAATCAGCTGTGCCAATTTGAACATCAGAGAAAATATTATAATAGAGTCTGACACTATGCAGAATGAAAATGACAGACTTTGTAGAGCATGAAGTTCTCCTTGCCAGCTTTTGGGAGCTCAGTTAGTCACTCTACTTGTTCAGTGCACATACACTGAGGCTGACTGGTGTCTGTCTTAGCATTTTCAGGTGACGTGGGTAAAAGAGCAGCTGGTTGCTCCACATCAGTCTCCTCAAAAGTAGTGGATGGCTCTTTAGAGCCTGGCTTGGTTGGTGCAACAGAACTTCCATGGGAGATCTTTGTACCTGATGTGCAGACATTTTGCAGAGGTCCAGGCTGGAATTTGATAGAAGCTTTAAATATGGATATGTGGAAACAGGCAAAATCCTACTATGATACAGGCACAGTTTGTTGTTAGGGACACCACTGTAGAAAAGGGACTGTGGTGGTGCTGGCCTGTTTCAAGCCACCTTTCCTGGTTGAGTGTTTCCTCGATGGAAACCTGGACAGCTTAACAACAGCTCTTTTTGAAGCACACGTTTATACTGTGTTGTTTTACTGGTTTCTGTTTTTCATTTGTATGTAGGAAGAAGTTTTTAGCTGTGAGCAGTCAGTGCAGAATGAGTAAGTGAGGTATGAATTGAGTGGAGATGTTTCTAGCTGTTGTTTTGTTTTTTTTTTTTTTGCTTGCGAGCTGTTGGCTTATTCATAGGAGAGGTTAATGATGTAGTTGGCAGTGGTTCAGAACAAACCTTATTTCTATTTTCTGTATCTAGGGATACAAGTGTTAACAAAACAATTTTTGTTTTTCAGATTGCCAGTGCTACGAAAATAGGGACTTCCAGCAAGAAGTTCTTCAACTTGTGAAGCCACAAGGACACCTCACCCCTTTCTATACTTTCACTCATGATGCAGAGGGAAAGAAGACATTTAGAGAGCAAATAAATTATGCAAGGTTTGTTTGCTTTTATTTTGTTGGTTTGTTTATTTCTGAGTGGGTATATTGCATTATGAAATGTTATAGGCCAAGAGCCAGATAGAACCAGGTTAAAATTTGTTTTAGTCCCTGGGTCTTAATGTTTCATATTGGTTGGGTGTCTTTGAGGCTGTAGAATCAGCCAATAGAGACCATCAGCCCAGGGGGAAATGTAGGCTATGTGAACTGTTTCTTTCAAGGCATTAATCCAAATTTTAATGCCCCTGACTTCAAAATAGGTTGTATTTACAAAACTTGAGTCTAGACAAACCTCCAAATCTGTAAACAGCAGAGATGCAGTTTTCTATACTTAGGAGGGAAAGGGAGGGGTTTAGGCTTTTTTCTGCTTAGCTCACAAGAGCATTATGATGTGGTAAATTTATCAAAGAAGAGGGAATAGATGAGCAGTTTCTGGTGTAGATTGCATTGGTCCAGAATTAGACAGAAAATTATCAGCAAAGAGAGCCCTACTCCTGATGTCTCACCTAAAGGACAGAGTGGCATTGCAGTTTAATTCCAGAGACCATCAGATGTCTGTCTGCTGTAGTTAGAAATGCTGTGAATGGCACGAGAGAGAGAGAGAGAGAGAGAGAGGTGCTTTGGTTGAGGGTTTGAAAGACCTGGTGCAAATGACCTTATGATAGGGCAAGTTTCCTCCATCCTGTTTACTTTTTGTCATCTGAAATAAAGGAGTTGTTTTTGAGATTTTAAAAGACTTAATCATGATGTTTTGTAAACAGGTCATGAGAGCCTTTAACTTTTCATTATTTTTAATTGCTTCAGCATTGTTTGCTGTTACTAACAAGAAGCTTCATGATGTTGTCAGTACTGTGCTATCTACTACACCATGTATGCTACTAGTTGTCACAAAATCCAGACTTGCCTGGACTTCGTAGCAAGAATCCACTGCACAATCTTGACGAAACCACCTTTTAGGAAGTTTAGGCCTATGGGCAGTTTGCATATTACAGGGAAGGAAAATGGTTAGACCTCAACACATCCTGTTCTTTCTCATTCCCCAGGAGTTTGTCCCATGCAATCATATCCACTGTCAAGGGATGCAGTTTCAGAGGGATTCAGTCTCATTCCGTGCTAGGACAGAATTGTTTTTCTTTCCTGACAAAATTGGGCAAGATTGTGCTGGATAAATAGGAGAATCTGTTGCAGAGTTACAGGGTTTTTATCCCCTGATGGACACATACTGGGCAGATGATTATTAGACCTAATTGTTATATAGTATTCAAACACTTAAAAATTAATTTCTGTGTTCTCAGTTTACTTTGTAACCCACTCATCTCTTTGAAAATTAGTACATAATGGAGCACTGCTACATTTTGTAACAACTTAGAGTTTTGCCACATGAATGGGATTTAGGGCACGGATGCCACAGAAGTAAATATGCACAAATTCCACATATGCTGTTGTTTGGCTAGCAGAGTATTTGGCCCATTCTTCTCTGAAACTGGCTATTTTTAATACTAGCTTAGACATTCAGGATATATTATAAAATGAAAATGGATTTGGAAGTGTGGTCAATGTTCTGAGCATGATTACAACTGGTCTAGAAGACTTCTGAATTCTGGAATCTCCCTCCTTAAGAAAGTAAAGTAATACAAAGAAACAACTCAAAAATAGTCAGCTTCTAACTGATCTTGATAAAAGGACAGCTGTGAAACTGTGCCATTGATTGATACAATTAGTCTTACTCTTCCAGTGTGTTGTGACATTCTTTATTACCATAGGTTAAAAGTACCACTGAGATTTTATGCACTGCAGCACTCATAAAAGTCGTAATTTGCTATATTAATCAATCTGTTGGGGGCCTGTGGGGGTTTTTTGGGTGGTTTTTTTGTTTGATTGGTTTTGTTTGACCTGTAATAAAAGGAAGTATTGAACTTGAGTCTAAAATTTAATGATACTACTGTCTGTTGGGGCATTTGATCCCACAATGATTGGAGTCTGCTGGTGCTTTTTTTTGCCGTGTTTCAGTGCTTTGGGAGGGATGCACTGTTTATTCCCTTGCAAGTTCTTAAGCTTTTTAGCAGTCAGTGTGTTTTGTTTCATTTTGTTTCATTGTGCCTACATGCCGCTCTCCAAAAAGCAGTGAAAACCCTGGGTGAGCTTGTAAGGGGCAGAAGGTGAATTGGCGAACGAAGGAGAAAATTACGGCATACAGATTCCTAATGATAAACACACCAAAAGCATCCTAAAATTATAAAGCAGTGTGGTGCATTAAAGCTCTAATTTGCATTTTGGCTAAGGCGTAGCTGCATTTTTGGACTATCCCTTTAATTTGGTTCTTTTAATTACCTGCTGATGAGTTCCTGTGGTGGAAGCAGCAGGAGCTGTGCCTGCAGCAGTTTCCTGGCATAGTGGTTTCTATCAGACAGAGCAATGGGATTCCTAAGGTTACTTTGAAATATGGGGTCTCCTGCTGTAAACCAGCAGACTGACATGAACAGGAATCTAATTAAAAAGTCCAAGATATTGACTAAAGCTCACAAATGCCATCTGTTCAGCTTTTCAGCTGAAATTACTCTATGAATTGCAGTAACAAGTTTGATTGTTCCTGTGTTTTTGTAGCTGAGTTTTGTGACAGCAGCCATCCATACAGGCAGAGTTGTGCAGGCTCTGTTAGTGTTAGTAACTGCTTGGACTTTGTGAAGTATTCCAGCAAAGTATGTTTGGGAGATAGTGCTGGATTCAAACTTAATCTCATGAGGAAGACATTGATACCCTGCATAGGCCTTGCACTGATTTACCAGCTTAGAGAATGCCTGGAAAGGGGCAGCACTCCATCTGTAGACTTTTGCAACAAATTGTTCCTAGGTTAATGTAATTAAAAACAAGGTCTGGTTATTTACCTCATTTGGAAGTGAAAGTGTTACTCATGTGGTTGGTTGCAGGAGAAGATGCCAAACAAAAAAAGTTTGTAGACTGAGGAGGGAAAAAACCCCAACAAGTTTGTGCTAGAATGATCAGGAAGCAAATCAAATGTGCGAAGAAGACCCCCACAGTATCTTGACAAAAACTATGGAATGGAGTAATCTTAAAAACTCTTTCAGTAATATACAATGTTGGTACCAAAAACGTGCATTCAGCCTTCATAAAAAAATGAAGTAGGGACATTGCAGAAAGAAACTTTGTGGTAATTTGGGCAAGCCTCTGTGCCTGTTCATGTGCAGTATACAAGAGGAAATGTTCAAAACAGTCTGAGGAAGCAGAACAAAACATTGGTGTACTGATGGAAGTCTTGTGGCCTGCTGTTAAGCTCTGTATCCAGGAAACAATTTCTTCTTGACAGACAACAGTAGATAAACTCAGTAATTTCCTAAGAAACTGATTTCCTAAGAAAATCAATCTGGTGTATGCATTTTTTGCAGTATTATCCCATAAGAAATATGTAAGGCCCTAAAGTCTTCAAGGTAAAATAATATTATTGTCTCCAAAGCTAGCTATCTGTAGTTACTGCCTACCCTTATTTCCTAGTTGTACATTGCTTTCCCTGTTTCCTTGGTGTTCTCTGTCACAGCTTCCTGCATCATGGCCTGCACATGCCCGTGCACATCCACAGCTGGTCTACACCATCATCAAGGATCACCAGCCTCACTAAAGATGGCATTAAGAATTTAGGCACACCTGACAAGTTTAAGAATGCTAACCTCCATCCACAGGGCATCTCTCCCTGTTACATGTATCATTTGACACCTCTGTGAGCTGGCACTGCTGACAAAGTGCTGGGATGAAAAGATCAGTGTCACCTTTTCCCTGCGGAGCTATTGGGACTGTGGTCCATGGATTGTGGTACCATGGGAGGGGAACACTGCTTCCCAGGGGATCACACAGGGTGCTGACCTGTGACCCCACTGGGATAATTAGCAGTGTGTCTGCTCTCACTCTGCAACCAATGAGATGTAGCTCATCCATCATTCTGGAGAGCCCATCCTCCCCTGTGAGGTGACAGGGGCAAGGTGTGTGTTGGTACTGCAGCTGATATACAGAGAGGTTAGCCCAGGTTCTTCCTGGTCTGTATGGCCAGGCCTTCAGTAGAAACAGTGGTGCTCTGTGCGTGAGCATGAGAGCAGAAGGAGTATTTGTGTTTATATTTCTCTGAGAGGCATTTAATTGAGGTCACTGTTAGTCTGGATAGATGCTTGTTCTCCCACCTGAGCTTTAGCACTGCCATCAGCAGTCTGTGGACATCCTTGGTCAGTGTTCTCATGGCTGCTGCTCTTTGTCTGCTCGGAGATGTACAGCCCTGACTGAGGATGGGCTCTCCTTTTGGCTCCACCATTCCTGTGTCCTGTGAAATCTCACAGCGTGACCTGCTGGTGTATTGTCTTCTACCCTGATATATCAGAAAGGTCTCTTTTTTTTCCTAAGACTATGAACATCAAATATTCCCTACAATCATCAGCTGAATTTGCATATAGAGTAGTCTCTTGAAAACCATGTTGTGCTTTCATATTGGAGAATGACAATGACAAAATCATTGACTGTGTAATACAAGATAACATTAAATAGGATAGCAAAATGATCTTGGAAATTGGAGATCCAGAAAGGAAAATCATGGGTAGTGGATATTGAGAGTCTTCACTTCAAAACTGAGTCAGTATTTCTTCTTAGCATCCTCATGCCTTGCAAAGCTTAAATGTCTGATAAGAGCATTGTGGACAGTATTAAAAAGAAATTTACAGGGGATTTCGTTACTCTAAAGGATAACTTAAGATATCTTTAGATATCCTTATCTAAAGGATAATTTAAGAAAGCACTGCCTCTTTGTGTTTGCTCTTGCAAGCAAACTTGGTGCTTAGTCCAGTGCAAACATTGCATACATTTGTGTGAACTGAAATTTTAATTACTGTTCTGTCTGCCTGTTGTTGGCATGGAAAAAATAATTATTGATTGAATTGAACAGGTGTGCCAAATCTGAAGTTTTTATAAACCTAGTTTAAAATACGTTTTATTTTTCAGAAAGGAAAATATAATTCATAATAATTCACAAGTAGTTGTGTTCACTGCAATTTCCTGTAGTGATGCTAATCTGGTAGATATTCCTACAGTGTTGTAGAAGTTAGTTTTCAGGTGGCTGGGCCAGTAAATGTTGCCCCAATTTATTAATTGAGGCCTCGTGTGAAAGCTCTGCCCTTCACACAGGGGTACAGCTGCTGTTTGGGTTGCTCAGAGTGGGTAGTTTGTGTATAAATAACAGTTGGCATTGGAGTCTGGTATCTCATGAAAGATATTTGGCTTTCAGGTATGTTTTTCCCGTTGGACTTATCAAGACATTTGATTTCCAGAAGTGCTATTCCTTTGAAGTCTCCGCAGCGTATCTGAAGAGGTGACAGTATAGTTGCAAAACACCTTTTGACTTGGGACCAGAGCCAAACGGTGCCACCCACTCTCCTGCAAGTTCCCTTGCACACTGATCACTGAGGAACTTACCTTAAACCCTAAAAAAGCTCAGCCAACCAAAAACAAAACCCACCAAACCCATCCCAGTTTTAGGAAGTGCAGTGCTCTTGACTGCAAAACTGAATTTTAACGCTGTGGATCATTTCCTGCACCATTAAAATGCGACTGGTACAAGAGCTGCTGTGTTGTGTTTTGCTGGACGTGAAACAGTGGGAAGGGCAATGTCCAAAGCTTTGTCACAGGGAGTGATAAATCAACTACCGAGGCACTGAACCTTTAGCTTGTTGGCATAGCAGGGGGAGGGGCAGAAATTGCATGGTCAAAGACATCAGAAGTAGTGATTAAAGAGATCTTATTTATTGTTTTAGTTTTCTACCTCAAAGCCTTTTCTGCTTTCTGAGTTGGCACAATGGATGAAATTCTGTTGCTGTTGATGTTAACAGGAAGTTTGGCATCATCTTTAATGGGACCAAGATTTCACCCAAGATTTCAATGTTTTAAGGTAGTTTGAGTGTTAATACAGCATCTGTGTATTGTGCAGTTCCTTGATTTGTAGGCAATAGTGTAAGTATTAGGTATCTTTCTTCAGTTACCTTAAGAATTTTTTTTTTTTGTGTGTGTGTGTACAGGAAAGGATGTTTTTACTGGCAGACTAACCAACTTAAGAGAAAAATTAACAGTATCTTGACTTAAGTCGTAGAGTCATAAAATAGATATTATTTATAAGCAATGAAAACTTTTGAGGAAAACATCTGTCTGGAAAAAAAAAGTGTTATGGAATGACATGGATGTTCTCCCGATTGCAGTCTTGAAACAGCTCTGCTAATTCCTTTAGTGGATAAGAAAAAGACTTGCAAGAAATAATTAGATTTAAAGTCAATGTGATCCGCTTGTGTAGACCCCTGTGTATTCAAATTAGTATAGGATAGTTCTGCTCTCTTTTCCATAGAAAGTAATAGTCTAGGGATGCCTCACAGTTTCTTAGCCTGTGACACCAATGTCAGATATTATCTGTTTTTTAATATACTGTATAGAGATCTGCATAGGTGACTTTCATATATATTATTTTCCATTCAAAGGCTGTATCATTAAGGGTAGGTGGGAATACTAGAATATTGAATAATAATAAGATAGTATGCTGAGATATTTCTTCATTTTCTGGCTATTTTTAACTGGTAAAATTTACTTGGATGGAAAGCAGTTTTCTATACTGTGAATTCAGTTAAATCCTCATGAGGTATATCCTAGCATTCCTTAATAAAATCCATGTTAAAATGTTATTGAGTTCATCTGGTTTCCAGGATGCGATCTTCTGTTGCACATTGGCAAACCTGACTGAAACACAATTATTTCTTTGCATCTGTTGATATCTTGCTGGAACCTGAATTAATAAGTGCTGTTGAGGACAGGAACTGAATTTTTACTCTATCCATTACCTGACACACTTGGAGCTTGTGGGAAGGGAACAGATGCTTTTCAGCCTCAGCAGAATAGCACATGCTAACAGGATGTTATGTGAATTATGCTAGGGTTAGTTCATAGAATCACAGAATCATGGAAATGTTTGGGTTGAAAGAGACCTTTAGAGATCACCCTGAAAAGTCCGCCCCTCTGCAAATGAGCAGGATCTCAACTAGATCAACATTTTCAGAGCTTTGTCCAAGCCTGACCTTGAGTGTTGTCAGGGATGGGGCATCTACGACCTGGCTGGGCAGTCCAGTGTTTCACCACTCTCATCATGCGAAGTTTCTTCCTTATTTCTAATCTGAATCTGTCCTTTAGGTTAAAACTAATAGCCCTTGTCTTATCAGTGCAGGACCTTCTAAAGTCTGTTTTCATTTTTTCTTATAAGCCTCCTATCGTGAAGGAGGAAGAAGAGAAAACTTTGGCATGAGGCTCACTGCAACTTTGTCTCCATATGACTCTTCTTTTCCCCAGCCATTACTTCAGCCTTCACCACATATTAATCTTCAGTTTTCTTGTTTTCACAGCCATTGCAGGCCTCCCCCATCTGTCCATACCCACCGTAGATGAACCATGACAGGACTGAGCAGCTAGTACCCAGTAAAGCATATTTCCAGGTCACAAATAACCAACTATTCCATACCTTGTTGCCTCGTTCATCCTTTTCTCCTCTTGGGACCCAGAAGCCTGGGAAGAGGGGAGCCTTTTTGGTGCTTGTTCATTCTGTGCGTCAGCAGCATCTGGGTTGTTTCAGGAGCTCAGCAGATTGCTGTGCTGGAGCTTAGGAAACGATTGTAAGATGTCTGTGTTGCTTAATTTCCTGTGTGTCATTTCCTGTGATATTTCTACAGAATAGCCCTTTCTGTTGCACAGACATAAATCACCTGTGCCATAATGATTCCATAGAAAATGGAGCAGTGTGTTACACATGCAGAGAGGCTGTAGTGCTGTCTACTAATGCTATTAAATATACTTTATATAGTGGTAGATTTCTGGAAAATCAAGAGTGAATTCCTGTGGGAGTAACAAAATAACAAATTTACCGACATTTTAGTCTTATTTTGTGATAACTCTATATGTATTTCTGTCTTTTGAAATGCTTTTGGAACAAGTTGAATTTTTAGCTAATGTACACTTTCTCTAGCTTTTACATGCTGTCATTTCTTTACTGTTGCCTTTGTCCACCAGAATATTTTTCATTTCTTCTTAATATAATGTGAAATCAGATCAAAGTATTAGCAAATAGCACAGGATTGGCTGTATACCCAGCATCTCAGACTCAATATTTATCCAGACTATATATAGCTAATTGATTAAAGTGGTTTCAGGTTTTGTGCAAGTCAAGAAGCTATTTATGTGTGTTGGAATAAAAGCCATAGTGTTGAACAAAGTTTTGATTATTCCCAGAAGTTGGAACTGAAAAGATATTTGATTTCCAAGACTTTAGTAGAATCAGTAAAGAAAGATGTATAGTAAAATCCAGGAGATGAAGAGTGGGTTTCCTAAGTTCCTTCATGGGACTTCATGCGAAAAACAGAGAGAATGACAATATTTTAGAAATTAATATATTGTGAGGCCAGAAGTGATCACTGTGATCATCTAGTTTGATTTCCTGAACACAGATTGTGTGACCAAATTTTTTTTCTTTCTGAAGAAACATTAGTTCCTGTATTTTTGTTAAAAAAACACAAAACTTCAGTCCTTGATAGGCCACTTCATGGTTGCTGTATTTCTGCAATTCCCCCCAAACCTTGTTTCTGCTGCTTGCTGGTCAGAGCTGGAGACTGGCTCTCCTAACTGGACCAGTGAGCCTGATCCACTGTGTCCCCTTCCTAGTTCACAAGCAGAATGTGATGAAATAAACAATATAGGGGACTTTACCAGCCTCTGCTTGTTTGCATGTGTTTTGACAGACAATGCACCTCATGAAATCCTTTCCTGCTGAATTAATTATGCAGCCTATAAGAGAAGCTGCAGCAATAGTGCTTAGGGGAGCTGAGCCCTGTCCCCCCCTTGGCCATCATTCTGCCTGGAGAAGCTCTCTTGTCCATGCACCCATGTCTCTTCTCCTTGTCTTTCTCCCTGCCTTTGACTGGGGACAAGGACACGACTCCAGCACAACACTTCTGGGTTTGTTATGATAATATGCCCTGTTTGGATGTACTTTGCCAGGCAGTAGCAGGTGGCATTCTGCAGTAAACAGCCTGATTTTTAACTAGTTACCATGGCAGAAAACTGTAATAATTTCCCTAGACAAAGTCTTGGCGTTGCTGAACCCTGTGGGGATTTTACTACAGTCAAAGGGATGTGGGTCAGCACTCATCCACTGCATTTTTATTTTTTTGTCTTTCACCCTCTGACCTTGGCAACTTTGAGGAAGATTTACCATCCTGGGACAGAGATGCCAATCTGATTGTATTGCTGAGTGTTGCCTCCTGCAACAAAAAGTTGGGGTTATAAACAGTCCTAGTCAGAACCATTTCATTAGATAAAATGTTGTGAATTTTTTAATACCAAGGTTTATAACTGCAAGGATTTGGAAACCTTAGTTACAGAGTCAGTGCTTCTGTCTAGACTGTGGAAAGAAAAGAGTGAGTGTTGCACTGTGTAGTGGTAGCTTAGTTTTTGGCAAGAAGTAACAAAATGTCCTAAGAAAACTGTCTTTGTCATGAAGATCAGTTCATATATAAATGCACAACTCTACTGTCAGTTAGTGGATGTTCACTCCAAACACTTCTACAAGGAGTGTATGGAAAAATTTATACTGTGGATTTTCCCAAAATGTAGTCTAAATCTGAGAAGGCTATTTAAAGCAAATACAATATTAAAAAGTTTCAAAGCCATTAGTTTTAAACTGTTGTGTTATTTATACGTAAAGTATTGCTTTTGCCTATTTCATGTAACAATTAATCAAACCTAGTGACACTTGCAACAATCATTCCTTGTTTCAATTTGGCACAGTCAGTTACTGGAGGCTTTTAGCACCATTGTAAGGGCTAATAAGGTCATTTTCCACCCACATTGCTATTTTTTGGTAGTTTGTCTGTATATGTAACCTTCCTAAGGTAGCTTGGCCTTAGCTCTCCCTGTGCTTAGAAAGCTTTCCATGACATCTGTACAAAAGTTTCTTCACTGAAAATCAGGCTGATTTATTTCTCATGCATTCTTGATGAGGCTGGCCAACAGCTGATCCAAAATCTCTTTTTATAAGCCTTTTATATACTGAAGGAATACTCTGCATTCCATTTTTGTACTTTTTTTCCAAAGAGGTCTTTCCTTTTTTATTTCTTCAAAGTGTCTATGTCTTCTTTTTAACTAACTGGAAAAAGTAATTCTGCAAAAGTTCTAACAATATTGATGAAAGAATTATTGTATTTGAACATTTTAACAAATGAAAGAATATTTTATTTCTGTTTCAAAATTGCTGATTTATACTGTTTAGTGGCTGTATCTCTTTAGTTGTAGTGTCATTCCTACTTTCTTCATGTGTACCTCAAAAAAAATATGCTAAAAGGAAAAACAAAACCAACAGCACAAAAATTATGATTTGCATGAGAAGAAATGTAAATTAATTGCTGCTTATTTAAAGAAGCTTTAAATAAGCCACTCTCAAAGCTCTTTTTTTCCCCCATACCTGCTGTCATAATTTTGTTTTATTCTATGACTTATTTATAAGGCATCCTTTTCAGCCAAATGTAGAAAAATGTGGACTTTGTTTTGCTTCACAGTTGCACCAATGTGAAAAATACAGGATGGAGCTGTCGTTTTTCTGTAGAGATCAAGAATGTGCCACATATTCAGAGGGCCTTATCACCTAAAATCAGCAACTTAATGTGTAAATACATAGTGTAAATACATTGCTGCTTAAGAAAGGAAGATGGTAAGTGAATGTAGTTCCAAAAGTTACAGTTATCTCTTTAATTGGTTGATGGGGCTTAACATTTCTGTACCAGCTTTCTACAAATCAAATCTCCCGCCTTGTGCTTTTGAGGAGGAGAGTGTGGCTTTTGGATGTTGTGCTGCTGTAGAGTTTCCACATGAAAATGCATTCAGACGTTTTTGGTTAAGATAAGGGAGAATTTGGAGGCAGGCTGTGCAATGCCGGGTGTGTCAGGGAGCAGCAGTGGTCCCGGGTGGGGTTCCTGTTGGAGCTGCAGCCGGTGCCAGGGCCTGCCTGGGTCACCAGATAGCAGCCAGGAGCCATTGGAGCATCTGCAGGAAAGAGGTTGCCTCCCAGCTTTGCCCCTCTGGTGCTGGCATCTGCTGGAGTGCCTGTTGGAGGGGCTGGGCTGGTGGGAAGATAACCCTCTTTGGAAAGTGGGGCGCCCAAATACGTGAAGAGTTGTCTTTTGAGTGGACTACTCTTAATATCCTTAGAAAAGGCTTAGAAAAGTCTGTGGCCTTCTCCTAAGGTCAAATCTTTGAAATGGTTGTAGAAGGGTCTGGTGCAAGGGGTACAGGTGGGGCAGGCAGCACCTTTCTCTGTTCTCCTGTATAACATGATTGCATGATGGTTTACATCACTTTCAGAGTTCCTCTGCACCTCTCAGCTGGTGGTTAGGACATGTTTGTACTTGTCCTCTCTATTTTCAGGGTGACAAACACCCATCAACTTGGGTGTCATGAGTGCATTTAGCCTAGGAGACTTCTTGAAGTGGGGAAGCAGCTAGCTGCAAATGACTTTGTTGTAGGGGAAAACAGATATTGACTTACTGTCTGATTTCAGAGCATGGTGCTACCTCCATAATAATTAGTTTATATTTTTGCATTTTGTTTTCTTTAATAAACTGTTACAGTGGAATAAAAACTAACTGTTCAAAGACTGCTCCAAGCTAATTTTGATGCCATGGCACAGGTGGAATAAAGAAACGGAACAGAAGTCGATGTTCCGCTAATTGAGGTGGGCAGAGGAACTTGGAAGTCCAAGGATGTAGTGGGAGTGGGAGACAGCAGGATAAACGTGCAGGATGGCAGCATGGCCATCTGTCTGTCTCACAGGCATGGACCCAAGACATCCTCAGCTCTCTGTCTGGGAGATTGGTAGCAGGCAGCTGTAGCAAACAACGTTGTCCATCTCCTAAGGGCCAGATCACACAAACTGGGAGAGTGATGCAGTGAGATAAGGGAGTGGGGAGAGCTGGGTAGGTGTGATGGCTGGGCATGTGTGACAGAGCAGCTCCCCTGTGACAGGATCTAACCCCACCTGCAGCTCATGATCCTGAGCATCCAGCTTCAAAACAGTCCCTGTAGTAGAAAGCTGCTCCAGGTGAACCAAGTGGGGCATGACCTGAGCTGCTTCACATGGATAATTGGAAGGGTTTTGGGGACTCATTATTGGACTGCATTCAGAGAGGAACAGGTAGCTGGGAAGTGAGGTGTGTAGCAGTAGTTGTGTAGCGGATAAAATTTGTGATGTTGATGTGAGAATAATGGAAGACAGGAAGAGGAGAAGTGATGGAAAAGAATAGCTAGAAAAAGAATATAGGAAGCACAGGTCAGGAAAAGCATATGGTGTAGTTTATGTTTTATAATTACTTGGTGAGAAAAAAGTAACTGAGATTTGTCTCTCTGAATGAGAGATAGCTCTTGTATGTAATTTGGACAGCTTGATGGCACCCCTCTGTTGCTCAGGTTGTAACATACCTACCTGAATTGCTACACCAGATTATGTCCATGAGGTATAGAAATTATTTGAACTTTCAATTAGGCTTTTCCTTACAGAAAGGTAGTTTTTGTGTAGTAATGCCTGTATGCAGATGTTTCTTATCTTCTTGGAAAAGGAAGTGGCAAACTTATTTCAAGGCAGACAGGATGCACTTATCTGAGGCTGTCCTTTTTCAATTACTGCAAGATGTGCTGCTTGTCACTAGAGGGGAAAGGCTTATTTTCAAAAAAAAGTAGCAGTTGAAAATGTCAATGAGTTATTTGGATTAAAAAAAAAAAAAAAAACAAACCTGAAACAACTACAATAAATAGATTGTATGTCGTATTTTCATGGCAAGAGAGGAGGCATGTGCAGGTTCTGACTGCAAGAAGAGAACAGTTAATATGAGCACCCTGCTATCTCAGATGCTTATTGAAAAGGGGGTGAATTAGTCTCTGAAATGCCTGGGTTATTCCACTGGCTGCAGCAGGAACTTGGAGTAGTTCTGATCAGAGAATGTGAATCCCACCATGTTCTTGCCTGTCGCTGTAGGTGCCCAGCACCAAGAGCCATCCGATGGGTATCCAGCCAGTGCTTTTGCAAGGTTTGGATTGTGTGGCAGAGCTGCTGTCTCTGAGTAGGAGTGAATACTGGCTCTCATGCACTATTTAGTTGCTGCACAGATGGAGTCAAAATGGCATCTCAGGCTGACTTCTCCATGGTTGTTTATGGCTTGTAGCGGTTTCAGGAAACGCTGCACTACTAATGTTGCTGAAATTCTTGGATAATGCCATTTCCGTCACTTCAGGAGCCATTGTTGTGGTGTGTGAAGGGCTGCAAAGCATTTGTCTAATGCAGGGACCGCACAGAAATGGTGCTAAGATGTAGCAGGCTTGGGTGTTTTTTTAATCTTTAATTTTCTTCTGATGTTTTTACTTTGTCATCTGTCACTCTATACTTGTTACAGGGCTTAACCAGTAGAGTTTAATCAAAGCTTTTGGTTAACAGAGATATATTTTTTTTCTTTAAGAAGTTTGAAAATGACTAAGGTATCATCTTCCAATGAGTTATTTTTATAGATCATAGCAGCTTGTTGGTGTGTTAGCAGCCAACATAGGTCTGCACATAGTGTCAAGAACCTGATGATTAGAACAGAACCAGAAGGTTCATACATTTGTGGTGGACTCAGAAGAGGAAATATCTCCCTTTTTTAATTGCAGAAAACTCATCTAATATTGCTATGCAGTGCCTTCCTGCAAGTTATTCTCAGTAGCTATACAATTATCACCATTCGTAGTGATAGCGAAAACCTTCCCCAGCATTCCTGTGAAGTTGTGAATCACACTTCTCCTGAGATGCCTCTTGATAGATAGACTGTATGAACTATTGTAGTTAGAGATATTTAAGATGAATTATAGTATGAATGTGAACACAGTGTGAATTATGAGTTACATTTGATTTGCAGAATATGTTATGTCTATTGAACTAATGCTGTCACAGAGAAGGGCTTACCTGTTGTGTTTACAAGAGATGGTCTTGTCCAATTTTCTGGCTGGACTTGCCAGATCTGCTTGTTAATCGAACTGTGTTAACAACCCCTCCCAGACAGATTAAGTAAGATTATTTTCATTTTGGTGTTGGAGAAGGTTAATGTAATCAAAGATGCAAAACAGTGGTGTTGAATCTGGTATTTGAAGGCAGGAGCTGCTTCCCTCTTAGGCAGGATTTTTAGCAAGTCATTATTATTTCATTTGTGTTTTCCACTTTTGTAACTATGGTTTCTGAAATCTAAGTCCTTTAAAGTGAAATTAATCTAAACCCAGAATGTAGGTGGTTGTTGTAGGACACTGATATTTTCTCATTTGCCTGCCCAGAAGTGGCTGTGTGGAGGGCGGCCTCCGTTGCCTGCTGTGGCTGCATATTTGAGCAGGCATGCAGGAACTGGATGTTTCTTCTGGATTGTTTGGAAATTGACAAGGACATAATGAGTTTGAATGGATGACGTGGCTTTATAGTTTAATTCTGTGAAATACTGATCAAAGTGATAGCTTTAACTGTTGCAGGATGTGTCTTTCTCCTTACCTCAGAAGATCCTAGAGCAGGATTAAATGATGCAGTTATGGTGCTCAGAGGCACAACATTTGGTTGGTGGGGTAGTAAGTCTTCAGCTTCTGTTTTTTACAAACTATCTGGTTTATAGTGCAGTTCCCAGGATGTTTTCATGCAGCTTGGACAGAAGCCTGGGTGGGCTGCTGAGCCACCCCCATGGTGCAAGAAGTGCTGGAGAGATGACGAGGTGTAGGGGAGCAATCCTGGCCTCAGAGTGGTCTGACAGGCTTCTCCCTTGCATTTTGCTGCAGTCAGGAGTTTCACTTCTTCTACTGTGGCCATGTTGTTTCTAGGCCCAGTCTGAGGAGGTCTGTACTGTACCAACAGCTTCTGCTTTCCTTTCCAAAAGCCAGGTCTTTGATTCAGGTATTTGTGCTTGGCTGTGGCTGTACGTGATGTTCAGCTGGTGACCATCCTTGGCTCAGAGGTTGCTGCCTGTTCCTGGAATTGGCCTGGCTCCTGACCACTGGGAACCATGGTCCTCCTGCTGTGGGGCTGCTCAACCAGACTGCAGAGGAACAGAGAGGAGGGGTGGGGAGCAGCATGAAGGATCTTTGTTTAGAGGCATCTAAGTTTCAATTGGACTTGAACATTGTTGCACACATAATTAAGGCATAAACAAAATGTACAGTTTTATTCTTAGTGGCGTGGCTTGTGATGCTGCCAGAGGTGAACATGGACTCCTGTTGTCAAAGCGAACATACAGCAGGAGCACAGCCCTGTGGTCCTGTGGGAGCAGCAGGTGAGTGCTGTGCCAGTCACAAGGCTTGGTGCCACCAAGGCTGACTGTGTGTGTCCTTCCCTGCTGGGCCCCAGGTCACACCCACAGGCTCTTTTCTCTTGCTTCTTCTCCTCTGCTCATCAGTTCTTCCTCTCTTTCATAAGTATGTGGGCACAGGTATTTGTTTTAGTGATTGCTTCTTTTTTGCAGGCAAGGGCAAGATGCTGTTGTCCTTTCTGTGGACTGACTCAAAAGTCAGTTTCAGGCAGTGTGTTCTTCTAGCCCTGCTTAGTGGGGGAAACCTCAGTGTGTTCTTAGTACCTTTTGATTAGGCAATACCACCCCTGTCACTGCTCAGTACAAGGCTTCACTGGTGAGCTGCATCCCCACACCAGCTGGGGAAAATGGCACTTCCACCCCAACACAAAATATGCTGTTTTCTTCTATACATTCTTTGTACTTCACAGATACTTCTCCTGGTCTGCGCCATGCTGTTTTGTTGTCATGCTTTCTTCTGACTTAGTCAAATGTCTATGTGTAAGACTTGATTAGTTAAAGCACTCAGGCAAAATTAACTGAAGTAGAGCTTGTCTTTTCCAATGGCAAAACAAATCATGAGGAAGTTTGAGTGGAGCCAGTGTTTATCTTGCTTACAAGTGAAGGGTCAAATTAATACTTGGTACATTGTTATGGCTTTCTTTCCTTTTTAGTGCTTTTGGATGCCTCAAATGCCTTAATACACAAGCAGGCACCATCCAAAGCTAGCCAGATCAGTTGAGTGATTTAAGCAACAAGTTTCCAGAGGACTGTGGATCACCTTTAGATGCCTGTTGTATATATTCAACATACATTTTTCCTCTGCTTCTCACCTGGCAGCTGGGAATGTATTTTGCCTCTGGCTGCCTAAAGGAGGGCATCTAACTGGCAACCTCTGTTGTCATTGCTACTCATTAACTCTCAATAGCACTAGTTGTTCTCTTCTAGTATTTTGAGGTGGGTAACATTACCTGTCAGCTCAGTCTGCCTTAGAGCAGCTTCTTCCCTCCCTGCACATAAGCAAGACAAGAACCAACCCCTCCCCAAAGTGGGGAGCAGGAGGGCACAAGGGCGGTGTGAGGGGATTTTCTCCCTGCAAAGGTTGTGGCAGGTCTTCAGCTGAAGGCCGTCTTGCCTTGTGCCTACATGCTCTCCTTCAGTCTTTCTGGATTTTCCTCAGCCGACCAGGGCAGCCCCCAAGCCCAGGGTGATCAGGGGAGGCCATGTTACCTCTGGTAAGAAATTGGAAGTGTGTGTATGTGTGTTTTAAAATATCAAAATATTTGCAGTGGGACAAATCTGTTTGGAAACTGTCCTTGCTATAAATGTGATCCTAGGTCTCTGTTGCCTGTAAAATGTACCTTGTCCATTTCTCACCCCTGTTTCATGTCAAAGTAACATACTGCATTTTTATCCTACCAATTTATTTCAATCTGTGGAAAAACAGAGATCTCTAGCTTTTTTTCTTCTTTTTCACTTAAGTGGAACAGTGTTTTTGTGACACTGATTATGAACCAAGCTGTGCATTGACCTGCAAACATCTGCAGAGGTTTCTGGTCCCTGTGCCTGTTGCAGGCTCAGTGATGTGTCGTCATGGGTTCTATAGAAGTGAGTTTGGTTAGGGCCCTGCAGGGACCTGCTGCCTCAGGTCCCCGCCAGCCCCTGGGGATGCAGCCAGCACTGCTGCTTGGTCTCAGGGTGACACAGCCGTGCCCTCTGCCACCAGGGTCTCAGAACTTCGCTCCTGGGATGAACCCTGAGAAAGGGCAAACCACCTGGGGTTGGTCAGGTCAGACCCTTAAAAACTCAGGGGGTGGTCTAAGCTGTAAATTCTAGTTAATAAACACTCTGCTTTAGTGGTTGAACAATGCACGAGACCTTTAAAAATCTATTTGTCATCTCAGTTGTACTACAAGTCAGTGTCACCTCTCTGTTTTTATTTTCTTCTCTTTCATCCTCAGATTATTCCTCCAAACAAAGAGGAAACAATTCTGACAGCGCTTTGTCAAAGGTAGCTAATAAAACAATGGAAGGATGTAGGCTGAAGCATAAATGGGATATTGTGGCAGATGTAGATGATTATTAACCAGCCAATGTTTCCGCCAAGGATTCTAATCATAAACACAGCATGGAGTGAATCTGGGTGTATTAATAGCAGAGGTTTTATGGAAAATCAGAATGTGGGCTTTCTTTTAAACATTCCATTTCCTGCTTTAATTGATAGAGTGTGATGCTTTCATGCAAATAATTTGGAAAAGATTATTTTGTATGTCTGACATTAAGTACATGATACAGGCCAGGAACAACATGTCAAAGAAGGGTTTTTTGAAAAGGATTCTTACAGTGATGCTTTTTTAGAGATGTGACTAGACAAATGCTAATCTCAGTGATATAAAAAGCCAAGTGTCTGTGGTAGGGGAGTATCTATTTGTGTCTATGTAACCTGTGTTTTAATGTGACTTTGCAAGAAAAAAAAAAAAAAGATATCAAAAAGATCATTACACTGCAAAACTTGTGGGCTTCCAGTTGGATCAGATGTCCTCTTATTTAGTTTCAGTTTCGTATTGTCCTGTGTTACATTTTGAGAAATAAAATGCTAGGTTTGTACTGTAATCACTGATTTAGAATTGAAATACTTTAAATGTACACCTTTGTTTCTGCAGCTCTGCTACAAGTTTGGTCCATCACTCTTCTTTTTTGAATTTCTGAATTTCACCCAAATAGAGTGATGAAAACTCTACTTGACATGTTACACCTCAGCTCTGTGAACATTGAGTTCTAATACCATTTGCAACCATCAACAGTTCATTTGTCGTATAGCATCAGCTATTTTTGAAGTGTAGACTGTTGCTTACAATGGGATAGAAAATGCTGGGAAAGGAAACATCATTTAACTGTTATAATACATTAAAAAGACAATATAATTGTCAATGCATGTGTTGTTTTTATAATAACTTGTACTCTGCCAGTATCAGCCAATATATTTCAGAAATTTTGTGACAGGAAGGGCCACAGGATAAAATTTGAAAGTAAGGGAAAGTAGCAGAAGTTTAATCAAGATATATGGACAGGTACCAGTTTCTCCACTGGTCATCCCTAGCTCTCCAGGAAAATGGGATAAACTGTAAAGCCAAAGGGGAACAGCAGTATTGACCTCGTGGAGGTTCCTCTTGCTGCAGCATGTATCTTTCTGCAGGAACACCAACGGGTCCATCCACAGCAAAGCATTTACTTACTGCATGTGGTCTCTTGTCGCTTTGGAGCCTGTTTTCTGGTGGCTGATTAAAAAAACCTTCATTGTTCTTGATCTTAATTTTTCCCTTTCTTTTTTTTTTTTTTTCTTATTTTTCTTCCCACCCCCCTCCCCGCCTCCCCCCAAGCTGTTTCTCTGCTAAAGAAATCTGCTTAAATTAAGCAGTTGGTGCCAAGTGAAATTATTCAATTATTGGCACTTTTGGTCTTTCTTTTGAATAAACAGAGCCTTCCTGAAGGCAGGGCAGTTCCTCAGGAATTCCTTTATGGTGAATTAAGCAGAGCAGTGATGAATAACTGGGAGCAAAGGACAGTCTGAGCAGCAAACCAAATTGATTATCTAAGTCCTCAGCTGACTACTTCAGGGCAATTTTGGATGGGACCGATATCCCCTAAGGCTTAGGTGGAGCCTAATCTCACCCCAGGGAGCTGCTGTTGTTAATGTGTCCTGCCCTGTTATCTGCCCTGCCTGTGTGCAGCTGGGGAGGGCCAGAGCCGTGTAGGAATTAAGGGTTTACAGGAAAGACCAGGAGCTGGCAGCTTTGCTCAGGGATGCCTGGTGCACGTTGGGGTGGTGGTGACAGGACATTCCTGTGGCACACCCAGCCCTTTGTCACCCTCTGGCTGCCTCTTCACCCCCCTTCTCCTATGCCAGTGTAGTCCTGCCAGGCAGCCAGTCCTGCTGATGGTTTGGATGTGGTGCCCTTTGCCTTTCCCTCTTGGCACATTGGGTCGGTTGTGACAGTTCCAGCAGGCACTGGCTTTGCCACACGGCCATTCCCTATCCAGGTGCTTGAGGGGTCCAGCAGCTGAAGAGTCTGGTCCAACCTGCCCATGCCTTCAGCTACTCCTGTGCCCCAGCACAGAGCACACACCTGCCAGGGGAACACAGCAACACTTATTTCCCCATCCTGCTGTGCTGCTCTGGGAGAGATTAAAGCTTCTGTCAAAAAACCTGGAATGAGCCTTTACCAGTGTTTTCTTTCTACAGCAAACCTGTGACCTGCCATATGTTATAGGAGAGAACAAAGCATCATAGCATGGGCTGGTTTTAAGTGCACTTTACTTGGTAACAGCCTAATGAGCTCCCTACCATCTTGAGAGACTTGTCATTCGCAGCAGTTCTTTCTTTTATTTTTTTCTTTAACTCATTCTGGCTACTGAGGCTATCATTGTAACAGCAGAACATCAAACCAGTCTGTAGGAGTGTAGAGAATGATCTCCCCTCACTGTGTACTGTAAAAACTAGCATCCAGTCTGATAACTACCTTGAAAGGCTAAGGTGAATCAAAGACTGTTTACTGCACACATTTTTTTCTTCCACTGTCCTTCTGAATGGCTTTCTCTAGACTAATTTGTAATTTCACCTATTATTTGCCATCTGATTGCATTTGAAGAGGCTCTGCATTTAATATTGAGTGCTTTTCCCTGATGGACACATTGGGGATGTGATTGAAGATAGAATGAGGAAATGGGATGTGGAACTCAGGATGAGAGCAGGAGAGAGTGATGATTTCAGCTGTTCTTGTTTGCACTGCCAGCTCACTGTCCTGCTAAAAAGCTACTCCAGAACTGTCTGGTATTTTCAGAGTTAAGCTGATAATAAAATATGCAGCCTCTCCAGGAAGCTATACAGACTTACTGTGAAATAAGCTTTGAAACGGATTTAGGAGCATCCCCACTGTTGCTTTCCAAAGAGGATAGACTTGGATGGGTACATCTTGCTTCCTGTGCCACTAGAGCAGAGCAGCCCTGGAAGACTGGGGAGGTTTCCAGGCAGGGGCAGCAGCCCCCTATTCCTTACTTTTCTCTGAAAGAAGAAAATTCAAAGGGTGCCAAGCTTCCAGAGTAACCTGAGCTCACAAGCTTCAATCAGATCTGCACCTCAGGTGCCTGCATACCACATAAATGTAGTGCCTGCTGTGGAATGATTTTGTTTCCTGATTATTTATTTTTCAAAACTTTGTTTCTGGGGAAAGAGGAGCAACAGTGGATGGACAATACACCAGACACAGCAGTTAAAGCATCTCTGTTCCTCAGATCACTGGTAGCAGACTGGCATGCAGCATTTGGATTTGGTCTGGATTTTCAACCTCTTGCAGGCAATTGCTGCTTCCAGTGGCAAGTCACAAGACAGTCAGCAAAGATAGCTGAAAGAGTTACTTTTCTCTTGGTGGACAGAGGAAGGGAAAGGATTGTGGGAAGCTGTATTTCATTATCTTGGATATACTGAACAGAAGTAAATTGTGACACTGGCCTCTGCCTGCTTCTGGGATTAAGTTCTCAAAAATATTCTCTGGGGCAGTATGCTTCCCTCCAGTAAATATTTAACTAGCTGCATCTTCATCAGAATTGAACAAAGAACTACTCCACTGTAGATGGCACATACTTATCATGGAATCCATGCTTCTTGTTCATTCACATTGTGCAGAAATGGTACATAATACATGGAGATACGGGAAAAGGAGAAAGACTGGTGGGAAATAAAGTTCATAGACTGTCTCATCCATTTGGTTTTCGCCCTGTCATGCCCTTATACATCATAAGTCACTCTGATGTAGATTTTCAGGTTGCCTGGTACAGAGGTCACACATGGAAGTGTTTGTCACATGCTAAATTTTGTATTCAGTTTCTTTGCTTCTTAGCACTACTTGTTGGAGAAACTTATAGAAAGAGCTTTGGAAGCTTGGCTGGGCTCTGGCCAAGGAGTTGCAGCTGGTCTCCTAATTAAAGAAAAAGAAAATGATATGTAGGCCTGTGGGGATCTGTCAGACACAGATTTATTGGGCAGGATGGAGGGGACTTAAAGCTATCGCCTCCACTCTGTCAGCCCCTCCTCACACAGTGCACATGCACTGAGTTTCATCGTACTTTTGCAGCCTTGCAAAAATCATCATCTGGAGCACTCTTATCTCCATGCTCCCTGCTTCCTTTCCCTTTTGCAGCTCCTCTGCAAAATGGATGCAAAATGCAGGAAATAATGTGCAAGATAAATGTATCTATATCAAAATAAGAGATTTTGCAGGTTAGGATTGTTAAGTGATAATCTGACTATCTTTGCTGTCTCCTAGTCATCCTCAAACATCAGTAAAGAAAAATACATCAAGATTGTTCTTGATAAAATGGAGAAGCTGCAGCACCATTCAGTTGGAATATTTTAAAAGAATTTTAAAACATGAAAAGTTTTTCAAAATTGAAATTTATTGATTTATGCTGATTTTTGCCATGTTTGGGTCCCCAGTTCTTGGCACATTGCCTGGGGAGGATAAGGAAGAGGGACCAGTTCATCCTAAGAGTCTCTGCACTCTTCTCTTGAAAAACTTCCCACATGATCTTTGTTAATGGGGAAAAAAAGGCAGGGGAGCCAGAACCTTACAAACAGAGATAACAAACCCTGCTTGTCATTCATTTGTGCAGTTAATGTGCTTTAGCTACCATCTTTGGACGACTTGATGCTTTTGCCCTCCCTGCATAGTCCAACCCTTCCACAGGGACTGCAGGCAGAGAGGTATGAAGAGAGGACACAGGTTTTGTACTAGGTAATAAACCTAATAATCTCACAAGTGTAGTAGCACAGTTTGTTCCAGGCTAATCTGAAGAAAGTTCGTAGCTGGAAGTGATCTCATGCCAACATCAGTCTAATTGGGATTTCACCTTCAGGAATGTGAAAGAAAATTAAAAAAAAAAAAAAAAAAAAAAAAAAAAAAAAAAAAAAAAAAAAAAAGTGCTTTTTGAAGGGAGTCATCATCAGGTAAGCCTTAAGCAGTAGTTCAAGGTACAGGACCTCAGTGGGATAAAGATGTGTTAAAAGTTAAGCTTGTGCTTAAGATGCTTTTCTAATACCTTTTGCATGTAGAAACCTGAGTGCTCCAGTTGTGTACTCTGGCTGCAGTATTCTGCAGTGTACACACCACCCTAACATATGTTTCTCAAAGCTGGGAGAACCATTGCGTATTGTGTCATTCTTCATTTCATGACACTGTTGATGCAAACCAGGACAGGAAGCTGTCTGGGATAACGATACATCACTTATTTCTGTTTACTTTTTTACCTTCTCTCCTTGCTCAGTGGAAATTAGAAAGCATTAAACCAAAAAAGTAAGAGCATAGAAGTGGATAAATGCTTCCCTTTTGCAAGAAACTGTACACATTTTCTTTTGTCTTCTGTATAATGTAACCGTTAAAAACAAAAAATAGTAAAAAGATAAAAGAAGGGTTAAAATTGTTTTGTAGGTAGTTTACTTTTTGACCTTGCTGCCTGACTGTGCTTACAGGAGAAGCCGATCAAGAGGTCTCAAGAGTTGCAGCTTCCTGGGATTGTCTGTCAGAGGAATGAAGAGCAAAAGAATAACTTTCCATCATGAAGTATGTGCCACTATATTTTCAAGTGTCCTTAAAAGACTTTTCTTTGGACATAATAGAGTGGATTCAAGGACCCAAGAGGTCACACCAACAAATAGATATCAGTCCTTAAACTGTCTGAGTTTTTTAAATGAAAGTCAGCAGTTGATCTCGGTAATGTTTCCTGTGTTAAATAGTGGCATGCCTTTTGGTGCTGGTTTGCTGTTTGGGTTATTTACATTAGGAAGTAGAGTGACCTTTAGAATGAAGTATTTCTTTTAAGAAGAATTCTTCCTTTTTGGTGAATATATAAAGTCTTCCCTTCTGCAAGCAGCTGGAATCCAGCAGCAGGAGGCAGTAGGATTGATCTTCTACTTTTCCTTAACATCTCAGTCCACTTTTCAACTATGACTTTACTGAGACAGCGCTGTCTTGATTTATCTCAGGGCCAAGATAAAAGCATTTCCCTCAATGACCTTGAATTTCTTCAAACTCCTCCATCTCCTGTTTCAGGCTTGGTGTGCTCGTCTTCCCAGCAAAAGCAGAGTCCAGCCATTGACTAGCTTTGCTAAACAACCTCTGTTTGCAGTCTTGGCAGCTCAAATGCTTTGCTCCAAGAGATGTACATGGATGGAGGGCAATTATGATCAGAAATTTTCAACAATATTTTTATTTCCTTAGTTTTGGCAGGTTTGCTGTCACATAAAAGCTGTACATGCTTTGCTGTAAGTGAAATTGGTTCCTGGGGTATCAAGATGGAGCCCTTGGATGTTCTTTTCTCTGCTGCTGTGGTATCTCATCTGTATTTGAGTAGTTAGCTTCATTTGAAGATGTTTGTTTTCATCTAGAAAGTTAATTTGCAAATAGTAGTGCCACGAATTCATCACTTCCCTTGCTGTATGAGTGGACATAAAGAGCCTGTACCCTGCCCTTGGGGATTGTGTGCAATCTTCTCTTCTCTTTTCAAAATTGTATTTATTCTGTTCTGGGAAAATGACAACAATAAAAATTAGTCTGCTTTTAAGGTGGGGATAAGATACCTCAGAGTTAAGTGGCATTGCATGTAACTGCCCCTGTGAGGAACAGCCTTGGAAAAAGAGGGGTTTGGGGTTTCCTCTTCATGCCGTGCCTGTGCAAGGAGGCCCTCATCTGAGTGCAGCTATTGTACAAACATGAATTTTGTCTGATTCTCATTATGCATTCTCATTACCTTCATGTGTGGCCTGGGAGGGAAGTGGGAAGGGAGGGCAGAACAGACCAACCCACTTCCCTCCCTGGTGGTAAGCCAGAGTTTTTAATGTGAACTGATTTGGGGTAGGAGAAAAACAGACCAGCATCTGGTGTGTCTGACTGCAGGCTTTTGCCCTGTTCAAATCCTGTATGTTTGTGGAAACTGGGCTTTCTCAGCATGGGAGGGTTTAGAGTGACTTGTGCTGCCATCCTAAGAGTCACCTATGTGTTAAACTCATTTTGTACTGGGCACAAGTTCTCTTCCTAGAGCTGAGTTGGTTCTCCAGGGCTATTTACCATGCTAAATTCTGTTTTGCAACTGAGAAGCAGTCATAGTTATCTTTTTTGCTCATCAGTAAGTCATGTTATAAGGAACTAAACATTTATATGATTGTACCTAATTTTAGCAAATTCTTCATTTGGCACTTTTTTGTGTACATTTACATGGGGCATTTTCATGGCTTCCTAATTTAAGTGTTAAGTTTTGGGGTTTTTCGAGATTAGAGTTATATATAAAACGGATGAACAATGTATTTACTCTATTTTGTTGTCCAGAATGTCTTAAATGTGGTGGCAACAAGAGAGAATGGAGAAAATTTATCAAAGTGTGCAGTTACTTAATGGAGCTAACAGAAATTAATTCAAAAGCCTTATGGAAGTGTGACTTGGCTGCCCTCCATCCTAGCCCCTTCCAAACTACCCAGTCGGGTGCTGTTACCCTAGTGCTCCAGGACCACTAACCACAGGCACTGAAAATGTCCTTGCCTCCAGCCCCTTATGAAAAGCCTAAGTGATAAGTGTTGGGACAGCTAATGATACCTGGAAACTATGTGATGTTGGTCAAAAAAGGAATTTATTGTGGGAGGAAAGGAGCAAGTAGGACAGTGATGAGTATTTGGGGACAGAGATGAAAAAAAGAAGTTAAAATTTGCCAGGTGGAATTTTTTTTAAAGTAAATAAAAAAGAGGCACACTAAGATACACGTTCTGAGCACCATGTATCTTTGTTTTTTGGGGTTTTTATAACATAATCTTGGCAAAATCAATTGTCTTAAGTGCTTTAGACTTCCCTCTCCCCACACTGTTTACAGATGTTTGGTGAAAACTTTGTGAACACAGAACAGTCTGTGAATTTTGTCCAGGTCTTGACAACAGTTTTATGGACTGATTAATGACCTATGTTGCTGTAGTTGCAGGTTTCCTCTTCTGTCTGTTGGTGTTGTAAGAAAAGCAGATATAGCTTTCACAAAAAAATAAAACCAAAAAACCAAAAACTCCAAAACCAACCAACCAAAAAAAACCACAAAAAAAGTACCAAAAGACAAATCCCCAAACTCAGGGATGCATTCTTTTAAGCGGCTACTTCACAAGATAAAGTAAAATGGAGAACTTTTCTCCTAAAAGCTGTAGGAGGAAGAATATTTAAGTTATAGGGTCTGTAGGGTAATGTCTTGTGGTCCTTAAGAACTGCTTATCTTGAATGCTTAAAGCAAGGAAAAGCAGTGAACCAGCAGAGGAAGGAGAGCTGTGCTAGTTGTTTTAACTCTTGGTTAGGCAAATAGGATTAGCTATGGGGGATTAAAATGATCAGATCTGAATTTTACTTTAATATAAGTAGGACCATATGTCTTTGAGAAACCCCATCTGGTTTCAGGCAATCTTAGTGAGAAAATGAGACCATTTCAATACTTTTGTCATTTGTTGTGGGGTTTTATTTGGGATGAGTGGGGGGTGCCACAGTTTCAATTTGTTCAGTTCATGAAGTTCCTGCTGGATTAATCCTCTGTAAGTGAAAAGTTTTGTTTTTGTTTTCCCACTTGTCAGCTTTACACTGTGTTTTCTAAAGGGACAGAGACAGCTTGAAAATTGAATGCTCTAGAAAAGAAAAAATGGGACCTTATAGTCCATCACTTCACATAGCCTTCATTGTCTTCCAAAAAATCTAGTGTGACCATTTTTTGGAAGGAAATAGGGAACAGTGGCAGTGGTGAATAATGTAACTAAGTTACGTAAGTAATGAAGATCTTCAATGTATTATTGAAATGCAGGTTTCTCAGTTACCCTGTGTTCCAG
Organism: Zosterops lateralis; assembly: GCF_965231275.1. Lineage (NCBI taxonomy): Eukaryota > Metazoa > Chordata > Aves > Passeriformes > Zosteropidae > Zosterops > Zosterops lateralis. The sequence goes on along the minus strand of NC_139764.1, from coordinate 54,005,092 downwards.
GGTGGTTACAGGTTCAGTCTTCATCTAGTTTACAGAGAAAGCAGAGAAACAGATGAAACTGTGTGCAATGGGTGAATTAAACTCAGCCAAACAGCTTGGTTGTCCTTTTTTCCCAGCATTTCATTATTTTCTTCAGAATAATTGCATTGATTCCATTGAAGTTACTCCTGCTGTGGGGATGACAGTCTGGTGTTGTGGTTTTCTTTGTTTATCCTGCAGCTGGACTTGTAGGTACCAGCCAATTTGTTTTAGAATAGTACAAAAGTTAGGTGGTGTTTGTTTTTTCCTTTTAAAGAATAACATAATATTAATTTAAAAGGAAAATCTTACATATGAACTCATGGTTTAGAGCCAGCCAAATATGAGTCAATAAGGTTCTGCACTTATTTTTTCTGAGAAGGGGTTCATCTTTTCACTGTCTTAGCCACCCTCAGTTCTGCTATGGACCTGGAGCTTGCAGGATAACGTTACTGTTTCATCTGCCACCTCATTTGGATCCTGATGGCTACATCACCTCATAGAGTACAAAATTGCAATATAAACCAGAACAAACAATATTGAGCGAGACTTGTATTATAAGAGAAAGTGAAAGAACCTGGTGATTCTAGTCCCTGAGGAGGGGAGAGGAAAAAAGCAGTACAATGGCTGGGCAGTACAAGCCAAGTACAGGAAGAAAATTGCTGTTTATGGGCTTCCTAAGAGTACCTGCATTAAGCTTGGTGTAGTATGAGAAATGCAATAATGCAGAGAGAAAGGGAAAATTGATAGTTCTAAATATAAATCAGTGCATAGCCAAAGAGCCACACAGTGCTTTTCTCCATGGAAATTGCTTTTCCTGGGTAGTAAATGGTACTTCTGGAGTCATAAGAAACTCCGTTTCCCAGAGTAACAACACTTAGTCCATGTTGTACACTTGCCAGAAATGCCATCCTATGAGTCAGTGCTCTGAACTCAGGTGTTTAATTAAAATGACTTCCAGTATTTTAGAAAGACTACTCTCCCTGCCGATCATACTTGAGACAAGCTTTATTATAATTGTTTCTTATTTCCTCTACCAGTAAGCATGAATGACAGAGGCATGACCAGATCTGCTGTTTGCACTCCATTCTTGAACAAAAAGTGATAGAAGCAAGGAAAATCTTTCTGTCTTGTGAATTTGTTTGTGTGGGTACAAAGCAGAGGAAAAGTGCTACAGGCTGTAATAGGTCAAATTTGATGCTCAGATGCTTGCAGAATAAGAGTTTTCTGTAGACACTGCTTAAAAGGGAGATGGATCTCTTTCACAGGAGCAAAGTTTGACTTGTAATTCTATCTCTAGGAAATGCACATGCATCCATTTGTGTTTGTTTGTAATTCCTTGTATTTCAGAGCCAAGGAGAGAAAGACATTTTGCCTATTCCTGCCAAAGGATGTAAATAAAGCATCTGCTTTCTTTCACCATCTATAGTGGCCCTTACAGAAACCTGTAGGAAGCAGGCATGATAAAGGGCACTAAATGGGTGAGCCAATGAGCTACATTTACTAGCTGTGGTTTTTAGTGGTGCTGGGCTTCTCTCCATGCCAAGGCAGAGGGGCTCTGGCCTTGTGGGGAGCTTGTCAGCTCAGCTTTTGGCCAGAAAGCTCTAATCAGACTCTTGCCGTGGCACTGGCTGGGATCTCCATTTTCCCATCAGCCTGTGGCTAGCAAATGGTGGCAGGCATTTGGCTTAAGGGGCTTCTCAACCTCTGCTGCCAGAAAGTGTGGAGATGAATTTCTGGTTGCCCTCCCCTTGCATGTTTGTGTAAGTAGTTCTAAGCTTCACCTCTTCTGCAGTGACAGGTTTCTTAAGCAATGGTAGCAAAACAAAAACCACAAAAAACCCAAGAAACCCCAACACCCCCCTCCCACAACACCAGACCAGCTCTTCTGTTTTTAAACTCTGGTGAGGGCACATCTTGAGATACTGTGTTCACATTTGGGCTTCCCAGTACAAAAGAGAAATAAAGGTACTGGGGAGAGTCTGATGAAGAGCCATAAGGATGATGGACTGCAACATGATGAGGTTGGGAAAGGCTGAGAACTGGGATTGTTCGCTCTGGAGAAGAGAAGGCTCAAGGGGATCTCACCAACACGTAGAAATACCTGAAGGGAGGATACAAAGAAGTTGCAGTCAGGCTCTTTTCAGTGGTGTGTGGCATCAGGAGACCGGAGGCAATGAGCACAACCTGAAGCCACAGGGGGTTTTCTCTGAAGATCAGAAAACACTTTTTACAGTGAGGCATGACCATTGGTTAGTTGGCCATTCTCATTCCCTAATAATGGAATTATTCATAGTTAAAATTGTTTATTTGTGTGTACCTTGACAAAGTAACAAGGAACAAACTCAAAAATATTTGCAGTCTCTGTAAGGGTCACTGCTGAGTTTTCCCTTTTGTTCATATTGAGGTGTTAGCTTGCTGTAACAGCTACGAACTTTATAACTGGGATTGACAAGGCATATTAAAAGCACTGTACTGTTGTCACACTATTGTTGTTTTGCTCAGTTCTTCAGAACTCCTACAGAGTGCATGCTTTCTGTCAGGGACGTTGAGCTTTGACAGTTCATCTTCACATTGCAAATACAGACCACCACATGGAAAATGAGGTGCTCTACATTTTTTCCTCTGCGTATGTGCTCATTTATCAAATTCAGAGTTGTCAGTTGTAGAAGTTTGTTGTGGAAAAATGAAAAATGATAAGTTACCAAAACATGTTGCAGGATTTTATATGGACTTCCCCCTCTCCACCAATTTCACATTTCAAGAAAATTATTTCATCCAACACATGATTTTTTAAAACTTTTTATTATCTCCACTTACTAAAAATAGTTATTTGACCAGATTAAAATATTACGCTGGAAGCACTTTGGAAATGCAGAGCTGAAGTGCAATCTAGACTGTGGATTTGATTTATTCCAGACACAGTGAAGTAAAACCTTGAGATCCAGACATTCCTTGTTTTTGAATATTGTTCAGTATTGAATATTGTTCAAAAAGGTCCAGACCTGAATCTTGCATTGGAAGGTTGACCAATTTATATATCTCTTTAGGGGGTATTTAGCAAGATTTGATTAGACCTGGAAGGCAATGACTGTTTAATATTTTGATGAATAGAGAGGAGTTAAGGATTTCCTGGGGATGGTCCTGAGGTCATCTTGCATTTGACAAATACATCCTGCAAGACGAGGTTGCAGACTGCCCCTTGTGTATTGGAAAACTAATGCCAGCATTGATAAACTCAATATATAGTGAGTGTGTTCAGTGAAAAATACTCCTTTTCTGTATTTAGCACAGTTAAACAAGGTGACAGTTTGCTTAATGTAATATTTTCTTTATTTTTTTATTATTTACTTTATTATTCTGCAAATTCGAGATAGTAAAGATGCAATAATCCGAATTTAAGATGGGAGATATGTTTCAGTATATTGCCTCAGTGTACCTTAGCAGCCTGCCATAAGGTCAAGAATAAAATAGCTGGAATCAGGCATATCTAAAGGACTATTCTTAAATGAAATTCAGAAAATGGAAAGTCTTTCTGTGATCTGTGGTTGGCTTGGATTGGCCTCTATCTTAACAATGCCATTATGTCAGCAATAATGTTTCAGGAAGCTGAAAAGGCAGCTTGATAAGGAGGGAGAGAGCAGTCAGGACTCAGAAACTGCTGCTACACAGTAGACTGTTCACACAGCATAAGTGTTGTTTAGAAAGTGTTGAGCACTTTGGAAAAACAGATCTGCTGCAGCACATTGCTTAGGGATACTGAAGTCAAAGAGCATCCAAACATTGCTTTGTGAGTTGCCTTTACTGCAAATAGAGTTAATGTTTCATTATGTTTGGAAAAATGCTATAGAATTACCTTCTGGGCCTCATGGAAAAAGTGAAACAACAGGAATGTTAGTTGTTACCCCTTTCTCAGACGCCAGGAAAGAGTCCTTGAGGCTGCCATAACCTAACAAGATATCCTGTTGAGGTCAAGAACATTTTTTTTTCCTTCCCTGATCTTTCTACCTCAGGCAAGGAGAAAGGAACTTAAATTAGTTAGAGCAAATAGAAAACACAAAATGCTGATGCTGGGCTTGTTAATTCACATGGAACTGGGATACACATGGGGAAGGGCTTGTGTCTTTCCAAGCATGGCTGCACGGAAAAGCCCCCTGCTGTGTGCCTGGGAGATGGGTGGGAGCAGAGTGGCTGTGCCTGGCTGACTCCGCTCTTGGGAATGCAAGAGGGGCTGGGCTGGGATGGGATGAGGGTATGCAGAACTTTACAATGACCCAGACATTATGAACTTCTGCACATTGGGGTATTAAGGATTACATCCCTAAGTGGCTTAGCTTGGAAGGCAGTAAGTATGGGCAAAGAGGGCCTCAGAAACCCCTGGTCCCTGATTCTCTTTTGTTCCTGAGCTGGGAATTAAGTCCAGCTCTGCTGCCCACCCTGCAGCTCAGACTGGAAGTGGGAAAGGATGCCCAGCACACGGCAAGGGGAAGAGGAAATCCCTGGCCACATGACTTTGTGCAGATGGTCTTGGGCTTCTCACATAATCCTTTGCTTTTGTTTCTTGGGAGAGACCCCACCTCTCCTTTGCTTGAGTGTAAGCTTGTGTAGGAGGCTCAGTGGGGGGATCTTGCTGATTTAATCATTCCTTACATTTTGTTTGCCTATGTATGGGACAATTGAGCCTGTAACAATCAATCTTGCACGCTCTCAAATAGGAAAATGCTACGTATGATCTAAGCTACATGCTGAAATGTGGTTATTGGAAATGAATTTTATGGCTGAATAGGCCAGCATCGTGTTGTCTCTCTGCTTTTTTGGGCTTTTAGTTAGTTATTTAATCATAACGTCATGCCAGCAGAAGATTTTATGTTTTTCCATTTAGCTCGCTGACTTAATCTTCTGCTTCTGGAAATGTTTATATGCAGATGACAAAATAAAGATTTTGTAAGTAAACTGGTGGCTTACTTTTTGATCATGTTAATTGAAAGGCTTATCTTTGTAGCATCTCTTTAAAGAATAAGAAAGGAATTTCCTGAACTTCTTTTATATGCATAAAGGTAATTAATTTTTGCTGTTTCTTATTCATATTGTGGTTGCTTAAGAGCAGAAGTAATAATATTAATTTGGAAGTGTTTTCCTTCCGTTTGTCCTTCCATCAAATTGGCAGTTCTCTATAACTGTTGTGTTCCAAATGGTAATCTACCAAATATTTACATGTCTTCCCTTATAGCTTTTGAATGCATTTGTAAATCTCTTTCTTCTCACACATGGTCTGTGTTTTGGTAAAAGAGGTCTAATGCAGACATTCCTAATTACTTCACTAAAATTCCATATGAAGTTTACGTGAGGAACTCTGTTCAGATCTTAGGTTTTGAAGAGATTCCAAATTTTGGAGGCTGTGAAGAAAATAAGACAGTCCTGTTGATTATAAGACTTGCATTTTTTCCGTGTCGAGAAAGGCTAGGATTAGGTGAGTTAATTGCTGCTGCAGAGCATGTTTGATTGCTCCTAATTAAATGAGAAATAATCCATCATAGATAAAACTGCCTGTTAGTAGTAGCGTTCCCCTTCATTTCTATGTATATTGGAGGTGGGAATATGTTTGAGAGATCTGGCATTTTAGCTCTGAGTGACACTTGTCTGTAATATCTGTGCTGCTACTCTGTTTTGTTGATACCTGTCATCTAATCATATGGTAGATGAAAGGAAAAAAATCAACAAACAGCTATTTTGCCTCCCCCTAACTTCCCATATGTTGAGATGCTTACTGCTGCTCACTTAGCATTCGGGCTGCAAACTGTGTGTTTCAATTTTCTCTTTAATGTATTTTACTTCTCTACTTAGTTCAGTGGGTGTAGTGCATAGCAGCAACACATACTCTCTTTGTTCAGGCTGAAGGCTTTAAAAAACATCGAGATGATGATAAACTGAGGTGCATATTATTGTGGGAGCTGGTGCCCTCCATCTTTCGTTGTAGGGTGGGGATAATAGAAGCCTCTTGCCTGCCTAACTCATGTGATTCAAATGGGACACATTGTGATGTTCTCCTCAATTAGCATGATCGGCTCCCGGGGAGCAAGGGAACGCTGGCTGGGGTGGTTCACATTTTCCTCTCTAATGAGTAGAAAAAGTCTTTCGAGAATTGCTAAATAATTCAGGCCATTAGGAACCTGTCAACTTAAACAATGCCCCCTCTGACCAGAAAAATGGTTGTGAGCAGTTGGACACCATGGCAGATGTTGAACTTGTTCTCATTGTTCAGTCTGCTTCAGGCAAATAGCTTTGCAGGATTTGTGTGTTGCTCTGTTGAGGCAGTGCATGTGGGTGTAAAAAACACATGTTAGGCAGACTTCATCTAGCTTTTATACACCAGTATTTCTTTTAGTTAATTAAATGATATTATAATAAGCTGCTAATATTGCCATTTACCACTTTTAGTAAGTTTGCCAGCTAGCTATAATGAGAAACCACAATCAAGACTCAAAAAAAAGAAGATAAACAACGTCCCCATCCCAAATTTGACTTGTTTTAATATTCCTTCTGTCATGTTAATTTCTTATTTTGCATTTTGAAGTGCTTCTCTACAAACAGAATGATTAGAGGTATTGTTAAGGAGAATTTACTGTATACTCATCTAACCCTGGGATCTGAAACTTCTGGGGAAGCATTTATGTCTTGAAACATCCTATAAAACCATACACATATTCAGGACTACTTTAGTTGAAATTCATTATACAACAATCTATTTTATATGCCTTTAGGTCCATGCTATTGAAGTAAATAGTGTTTTGATGCATTTTTCTTAGAAACTTTTCCATACTTATCCTTCCGTAACATTTATTTACATCTGCACATTTTTCTAACTTAATTGATGAACTCATGATCAGTATTCTAAATAAAAGTTATATAATAATTATTTAATAGGCTTGGTTAGAAAACAACCTCTTAAAGCTTCCTACCCCCTGGCAAATATTTGTGCTCCTGTCTTGAATGGGTGACAGCAAATAGTCAATTTTGCACAAGCAATTAGCTGGTCTGTTGGATCAGTTAATGGAACGAGCAATGGTAGTAATGCAATGGGAAATAACATGTGTGCTTTCTAAATATTTATGTTGTAAGACCTCCTAGTATATTCTTGTGACAAATGACTCCAGTTTCTTACATGTTAAATGGACAAGTTTTTTTAAATGGGATGTGTGAAGACTTCAGTTCTCATTTTGTAACAAAATGTATTCCAAAAACCTTTGCACTCATATTTTTATGAGATTTGTCCACGGTTTAGATTTTTGTTTCCTCAAATTAACTGTCCTAAATTGAGAACCTTTTTTACACGCAGCTATTGCAGTAAAAGAGCTTTTAATTATAGCTTGGAAGATACAAATATCTATTTAATTAAGATTATTTAGCTAACTCAAATTTGTTACTGTTCATTGAATATTGGAAAAGTGTGTTTTTAAAGTAGAGTGCTTGTCAAAAAAAGATGCATCATTTCTGCTGCAATATACCAGTAGTGGTATTGGATGTAGCAAGTGCTGTTAAGGACAGGTTCTGATCTTGGTATCAGTGTTTCTCACTTTTTTTTTTTTTTTTTTTTTTTTTTTTTTTTCCCCAAAAAAAATTCAGCTTCTACTGTTAGTTCTAAAGAAAAGGAAATTATTAAAAAGTGTGATCCTTTGAGGTTGTACAGGGCAAGCCTCTCTGTCCATGTGGATACCATTGCTTCTGAGGGAAACCTTTGTCTCAGGTTAACCCTTGTGAGGGTCTTGTTGATCTCATATGTTGCAATGAGAAGCCTGTCAAAACAACCCTTCATTTTTATTACTGAGCATGACATTATATGGTGTGGGATTATGTGGTCTGTTGGGATCATCCAGCTGTGTCCTCTTGCCCACCCCATCCTGCTCCTTGGCAAGATGGAGTAAGAAACAGAGAAATCCTTGATGCTGTGCAGGCACTGATCAGCAATGGTGTAAGCAGTCGTGTGCTGTCACCACTGTTTTGGTCACAAATCCAAAACAGAGTACCATAGGGGCTACTGTGAAGAAAACTAGCTCTATCCCAGCCAGTCCCAAGTGCAGGACTACTGGTGGATCATTGCATGCCAGGCTTCTTGAATCCAGCATGCTTAGTTGCTGAACTTGAGGCTGCATAGTTCATCTTTTTTTTTCTCTCCTATCTTGGCATTTTTCGGTAATGCTCATGCCATGTGCCTTACCTATGATGTGATCATATATGTTATCATGCTTTATCTTTCTTAATTTAATTATACTGAAAGAAATAAGACAGTAACTACAGGCACTTCTAGTCCCTAACTATTCTCTGTGAGACTTGAAAATAGATCATAACCACAAATAGTACGTCCTTGTCTACAGCAGTGCTAAAGAACCATGCAACATAAAAAGAAAGGAAAAATTGCATCTTGCTGTAAGATCAAATGGGTTTTATTGCGCCTCTTAAATGGCAGTGGATTCTCACTGTTTTGGGCACAAGGTGTGTGTGGAGTGTGTCTATACAGCAAGCCCCTCTTCTCTGCTGAGCTGGGCAAGGGAGCACTGACTCCACAGGGAAGTGGGCATGGGGAGAATCCCTTTGATCTCTTTCATCACAGCATTTCACAGAGACGACAGGAGACTGACAGAAAAGTAGTAAGCACTTAGGGCATTGTAGGTCTCTCTGATAACTAAGGGTATAAAACTGTGCTCATGTACATCATGTTTTCATTCTCAACATCTATTCTGACCCATAGCCAGAGCTGTTAGACTTGTGTTGATGATCTCATTCAGTAAGTGAAATGGCAGGCTTTCTGGTGAGCAGGAATGGGCTAACACACAGGCTCCTGTTTACTCTTTTTCCAAACTCCTCTGAATCAGAATTAAGTAATGAATGACTTCAAATTTTTTTGTCATTTTGCATCTGATAAACATTTAGAGATGAAACCAGAAAGCTAAGTGTGTGAGCACTGGCTTGTAGAAGGTTGAATTCTCAGAAAATGAACCAGTGTCTTTATGAAAGAATTTATTGTGGTGTAAGGTTTGCCTTCATCACTTGTTGAATGGGAGACCATCGTGTTTCTTGTGCAGTTCCACTTCAAGGCCAAAGATACCAAGAATGGATCTTAAGTATGGTTTAATGAGAATATTTCTTTAGCAGATGTTGCATGATTCAGATGTTTCAGTCATGAGATCAGCAAGGCTTTGAAACTCATCTCTGGTTATTATCCTGTTGACAACAACATGCAATTATTCTTCAGCATTATTTACATGTAGTATAGCATATCTTCCCATCTTTCTTGAGAGTTCCATTAGAGGTTTTCGATTTGGGAGCCCAAATTTCCTACTTCAAAATTCTTTAATTCCTACATAGATTCTGTTTCAGAGAGCCTGGGAACCTGTTTTGGATTTCATGGGAAGGCGCTGTACACATCTGTGTACTGTAACAATCTGTGGTTAAGCCGTGATTGGCAAGACACTGATATCTTTCCACATGTGCCATCCAGCACCCATCTGTTGAGTATTAGTCGGGGGACCTTATGGATCAGGGATTTTCACACAGCTCAGCTGCATCAATGTCAGGTGAGCCAGGCAGGAGAGGTCAAGAGGCAAAATGGAGAACTGGCATTTCAGAAACAGACTGGACTGTGTCTAGGAAAAGAGATTTTATAGGTATGGCATATGTATATGAAAGTAGGCTGATTTTAGGGAAAGAGATGTCATTGTCTCAGCATGAATGCTGGGGATAGGTGCCTTTTCTATCTTTTTCTTAATGGATTTCTATTGCTAAGGAAACAAATCTTTGGTGACTGTGGGATGTCTTAGAACTTTTGAAGTAAAATCTAAGAGTTTGGAGTGTAAAAATTATATAAAAGGTTTAAATACCTGTCTTTAATTTTGATGATTCATTTCTCTTCATCTATAAAATTAAGTGGCTTTAAAACATCTTTATAGATGGAGAAAAATGAATTCTCAAAATTAATACACACAACTTTGTTTTTATTTCCATTATGGACTTCTCTGCACAAACTGCAGTTTGTTTTTATTGCAAAACAGAGACATTAAGATCCATTAAACTACCAGAGACATAGATTAGCACAAGCTAGGGGGGTTCCTCTTGCTGTACTGAAATACCCCTTGATTTCCTGTGTGACCTATCAGCTCTTTAGAAAATAAAGACATTAACACCTTTCCCTTCCCCAGCAATGTTGTGATGATAATACATTTGTGGAAGATTGGGAGGTGCATAAATACTTCTCATAGTAGTAAGAGATTCATCTATTATTTTCACCATGGGGCTTGCCTACACCTTGTTGATCTCCAGAGAATTGGAGGTTGTCCCGAGTTGATAATGGCAAGGCAGCAGGTGAGAAAAGGGGGACAAGGTGGATGTGGAGAGTCAGTTTTGGGAGTGTAATAAGTAAGGACCCTCATGTTGTAACCCACAAGCTAGACTGTACCATGTAAGTCAAGTAGAGGTCAGAAAAGTATGCCTTTCACATGCAATGTTTGTGTGCTGAAAGTAATCAGTTAGGTATACTGGAGGTTAAATTTTGAAAATAAAACCTATTTGAAAATGAACTTGGGGTATCAGCTGGAGTCTTAAGACCAAATTTAATGAATGTTGATTGCCTTGTCATAAAGAGAGGGAATACATTGATGGAAAGGCTGATAAAAAGTGGAAGGCATGATGAATACACAGGTAGATTAGAAATAATGTTGTAAGCTGAATGACCCCTAGGACTGCAATGATCACCTGCAGTGAACTTCAAGAAGAAGAAAGTACAGGATTGAGTGTTTTACACTAATAGCAGGAATACACATTGACATTTGTGGGTAACCCTCTGCAAATGGAAGTGGAAGGGAAAGGACAGCCTTATTACCTGTTACTGAAAGATTGTGAGGCATTCATGTGATTCAGCTGGGTCCTGGGTTGTATTGGTCTAGGTATATTTCACTGAGTTAAGGAATGATCAGTTTTTTTTAAAAGGGTGCTGGAGAGACATCTTTGGGAATAGCATTTAGCCTTCTGAACATTCATCTTTTAAGACAGATAAATTCAACAGAATAGCTGATGATGAAAGGCTTTTGGACTGGTTGGGTAGTAATTTTATCTAAGTAATTCCTTATTTTATTCTCAGGAATCATTTGAACATGGTTTCATTAGTGACCTGAGAGATGGGCTCAAAGGGGAAATGCTGTACTCTGTGTGAGAAGGGGGATAGGACCAGGGGCCAGCTGTTTCTCCTGAGAGAGAGCTGGTACTTTGACTCGTGAGCTGTCCTTCCTTCCATGTTAATCCCTGGATTTGGCCTGTTAGTGAAATAATTGGACCACAGCAATGTGAAGTGAAAAGAATGTAACTGTACCAGGACCATCAAGAAGATAATAGTCTGCTTTGCACAGAGGGAAAAGTTTTTACCAGAACAAGCAGATGTGAAGCCCACAGACCTATTTTCAGTTGCAGAATTTAGGAGTATGGGCATAAGTCATGTACTGCTCTATCGGGTTTTACAAAAACTGGCCTATGAAACTCACACATGGAAAACTTAATGGAGTTCAGTAGAATTCAAGGAAGGATTTGACCTTTGCCATGATGAGAAGATAATATTGTTAACCTGTGAAGTTTGAGAAGAGATCCAAGTTGTTTTCCAGTGGATGAGTTAGTTATAACTGAGCTTTGGAAAGGAAATAGAATTTTGTTCCAAATTACTTCAAAGCTGCTGAGTTCTGGAGCTTCCTCTATAATGAGTCTCAATAATGGACACAGTAAAACAGGGGTCCACTTTTAGGTGGCAATTCCTCTGTTACCGTGCAAATCGTTATTTCATTTTTGTGGACCTACATACTGATTTGGGGCTTTTGAGGGTTGCTAATGCTTTTTATTATAGTGTTCATGTATTTCTTTTCAAATGAACACGTCATCTGCAGTGTAACTTGGCTGTATTTTCACACTTGGCACTTGAATGTAACTCTGCAGTTTTATTAGAATATTTGAATAAAGGCATTGTTTTTTGGCCGAGTTTGTTCACCAACTGCTGCTGCAATCAATGAAGTTTTGAGCTTTTCTGGTAATAAAGCAATTGTTCATGCACCTAGCTACGGATTAATAGCCTAGCTCTGTATGTTGTAACTTGGGTGATGCCATTTGCATATTAAGAGACATATTTTATCTAAGGTCAGTTATTAAAAACCAGTTATTAAAAATGTACTGGAAAGGTAATTCTTTCCACGGGAAAGTATAAATGTCTGACAAAAGAAAGTTTCAAGGAAGACAGCGCTGGAGTTTGTGGTTGTATCCATAATGCTGTTGTGCAGAGTTGTTAAACACAACTGGGAGCTGCTCCTAAGAGTGTGTTTTCGTGGCTACAGCATTCCTGCTGTGGTTTGAGGAATTACATTCTTGCCAGGGTGTCTCACTCGAGGATGTTAGGGTTACCTACTCCCAACTAACAAGCTTAGAGGGAAAAAAAAAAAAAAAAAGAAAAAAAAAAAAAAAAAAGGAAAAAAAAAAAAGGCGGAGGGGGAAAAAACCACAAAAGACAAAAAAGGAAAAAAAAAAAAAAAAAAAAAAAGAAAATAAAAGAGGAAAAGAAAAGTGGAGGAGACCCTGGAGCTACCTTCAGGCAGGCAAACGCCTTGCAATTCAGCAGATTTGCAAGCAGCTTTCCTGTGGAAGCAGGCTGGAGGCTCAGGAATGCGGGGTCAGACAAGAGCTCAGTCACGGTGTATTCCCCGGCGGCTGCCCGGCATCGCGGCGGGCCGGCCCGTGGAAAACCACCCTCTGCTTAAGCCTGCATCCTGCTGCTCCACCAATGGAAAAAATTGAACGGGAGGAGGGTGTGTAGCCTGCAGACAAAAATACATCCAGCCTCGCGCAGGATCTGTTTTTAGTTCCCGGCGGCTGTGCGCTCTGGAGTGTTAGGCACAGTTTCCTGGCATGCCCAGGGCAGGGAGAGGCTGTGTCTGCGTGTCCCTCTCCCCGCCGCAGTCTCGGGGAGCAGCGCCCTGGGCAAGGTAAGCGGGGCTGGGGACCGGGAGGGAGATGCTGGGGGACAGCAGTCAGTTCCCCGCTCTCCGGCTGCCGGACAGAGCTGGAGCGCTGAAGGGAAAGTGGGGAAGGACTTGGGAAGCCTTTGAAGCGGAGGGCAGAGAGGGCTGCTGCATTGCCAGGACTTGCAGCCCCTCTGCCGCCTCTGCCATGGGGGGCTGCTGCCAAGGTGAATGGTTTTCCTCCAGAAAACAGTTCTTGGTGGTCATCTCTCAAACTCTATTGCCTGAATTGCTAAATAAGCCACTGCTGGGATCATTTTACGTCTCTGCTATGATGAGGCTGGATTCCTTTTTCGAGGCAAAGCATGAGAAAGTGTGATTAACGGTGCTGTGGTTTCTGTTATGTTAAAGTGATTCTTCCAATACAGTGAATTGAATAATCCCTCCGATTTTTTTTTTTTTAAATTATTCCATCTATTCTCAGTAAGACTTAGAGTGACTTACAATAAATAGCGTACCCAAGCAAGGGTGTAATGTTTGTGTAGTGTTAGAGGAAAAAGTTCCAGTCAACACTACTACCTCTGCTGAGATGGGATGGTATAGAAAACTAAATTTCTACATCTGCCAGAGGTAGTTCCAGCACAGGTTTTAATCTTTATACATAAATTTTTAATACATAATTGTACACAAACAGTGAAAATGCTATGTTCCGTGGCAGACAAAATAAAAATGAGGAAAATGCCCCAAAAATGGAGAAGTGCCTTTGCCCCATTGGTTTCCTTTTTTTCTTTCTTTTTTTTTTTTAGAGTGATGATTAATTGTTTTTGCAAAGCAATCAGAGTTTGCAACTTTGTTTGTGCTTGTTGCCGATGTGGTCACTGAGTTAATTTTGTACACTGATGACTTCATTCTGGAAATCATACATCTCTTTTTCTTTAGGGTGGATAATTTGACAATCTTATACAATGTATAGTAAGTTACAATTTAGAGGCAAGAGCTGGAATTTTTTTATCTGATCGCCTTCAGTGGGAAAGGGGTATCGATGTATCATGGCAGGATGGACTCTGAATAGGGCAGTCTGTAGCTGTGAAGCTACAAAGCAATTTTTTTAGTGAGGAAACCTAATCCTCATTGTACTCTTTTTGTTCTTTTAATGTGTGAGTAACATGCTGGTACTACAGGGGTACAGCAGTAACACAGGAAAGCTGTGTTACTGCTGTAGAGCTCTTGGCATGCAAAAATCAAGGTCTGCTTTCAATTTTCCAAGGGACTGTGTCTCAAGTTTACTTTTGGTGTCTAACTCCCAGATCTTCTGTCCTCTTCAGGAGGTCCCAGGGCTGAAGGTTGGAAAGCATTTACTTTGGAATTGACACTCCCAGGTATTTATGAATGTGTAAACTGAGAAGTAGAAAAGACTATGCCAGTTGTGGGCTGGCTTCCCCCTCCTGCGTGTGGAGCAGGCTGTGTAATAGGTGACAAACAGGGAGTTTTGCAGCCACCCCAGCCCCTGTCCCTCAGCCTGAAACACACTGTTCTGCCAGTTCCTAAAGGAGGCTTTTCTCCCATGCCATGGGTTAAGAGCTGTTCCAATAGACTTGGAATGTGTTATGCCAGAAAGAGTCTTTGTGGGCAGAATGTGTAAAGGTTCATGCCTTGGATTCTTCATTTCTGCCCTTTGCTTCTCTTCTTTGGTAGGGTCTCTGTGGCTGCTCATGGTGTTGTGAGCTGTGTCCTAGTCCAAAAATAAACTTTATCCTGTCTTCTCCAAAGCTGATGTTTTGGCACCTACAGTTTTGCGGGGATGTGTGTGAGAGAATATCCTCATAGCTTCCTGCTGACTCTGGCTGTATTTGATAGCACAAACTGGTTGGTACTGAAACAGACAGGAAAGGAGAAGGGCAAATGTTCTTGGTGGAGAATTGGGAATCCCAGTTTGACCAGAAAGCCCAAGCCTGCCCTCCTGGTGTTACCATAAGTAAAGATGGCTGAGGCAGAGACCTCTTCAGAAGTTTGTTTTAGCAAAGTCTGCAAATTGCACTCGGTATCCAAAGTGCTGGGCAGCGGTGCTGGAGCCCAGGCTCCCCTGCTTGGAGTATCTTGGCTCTTTTCAGGTGCACCATCCTCCCCACCCAGCCTCAGGCTTTGACAACCCCTGAAAGTACCGTGTAATTCTGCACCAGGACCTGACAGTGTGCTTACAACCCAAGTAGGTGGGGAAGTCTTTCAGATCACTGAGTTAATTTCCCCTCCGAGGGCAGGAAATAAACCCTTAGACATATCAACTCTTTAACTACTGCAGCTACCACATTAAGCCAAGATGTTAGCTGGTTTTCCTGATGGGTTCTTTTTTTTTTTTTAAAAAAAAAACAAGCTTAATGGCTTTTATTTAAATGGATGTGCACTTTAGCCATTGTGTATAAATTCAATAACATTTACAAATGGTGAAATTTGTTTTTCCTGCCAAAGAAAAATAAGTCCCTAGAGATTTAGACTGTATCAGCACTGGTGTAATATGATAAGGATCTTCAGGCTTGATTCAGCCTTCCCTATTGCACTAACTTGAAAGCTATAAAGCCTAATTCAATAAAGCTGCCAGTGTCTTGGACCTAGAGTGATGGGTTGAGCAAAAGAAGGGCTTATGTGCCCAATACGGGATGTTTAATTCTGATGTGATATAGATGTGAAACACTGTAGATCCATTGGAATTATTGTTATTTTAAGACAAGAAACCAGAAAAGGAGAGTGTCCATTTCTTGCTTAAACTGTAAAATTAGAAGTCCATCTGCAATGTAGGTATGATTCACAACATGAAGTGTCTGGGGTCATAAAGGCTACTTACATTTAATGAGAAAAACAGTTGACTTTAATTTGATGTGTAAGCTATCAAGCAGTTCCTAATACAGGAGACTAGAACTCTACAGAGACTAATGAGTGAGTGAGGAATTCTGGCTTCAAATTAAATTTTTAAGGCAAAATAGTATTTTTTTTTCTTTCTTTTTTTTTTTTTTTTTAATACAGGCATACTTGTGGTGTTTTGGTTATTCATTCTTTGAATGCAGCGGTATATAATGCAAAGTATCCTGCCAAGAATACCGTGGCATAATTATTATGGTATATTTTTATAATAGGAATGTGATTGAGATTGCAGGAATAAGAAATCTGCTTCTGATTTGTGGAAGCATGTGACCAAAGTGCGTAGTTTGAAAAAATACAGTAAATTGTTTCCAGTAAGAAACTCCACATTTAATCCAGCTACAGTGTTGTGCTAACCTGCCCCCCTCATTAATTTCACATATCCGTCCATACATTGCCATGCAGGAAGGGGAGGGCAGGTTCACATTCTAGCATTCTGTATTACTTTCATATTAAAAACCAAGGTAGATTAAAAGTTAATTAAAGCTTCAAACCTGTAATTCTGTATCCATGTAAAAATTCACAAAGCACAGCGATTCTTTGGAAAACTTATTAATACATTAAAATCTGGAAGTTAATTATATGCAATCTCAAAGATTTTGTAAGCCATTTGAAGTGGACAGTGTTTTAACCGTTAGGTGAAAGAAGATGTAAAAGTTGTTTGAAAGAAAATACAAGATTTGCTCAGGCAATTCAAACCAATAAAAAATAACACAAAAAGCTTTTCCTGATGTATAAATCTACCAGTGTAATTGCTGCACATCAAACCCTACAATGTTTCTAATTTGGTCTGCTAAAAGAAAAGAAAACAAATTGGTCATTTCTTATAAATCAGGTGATTTTCTGTTTTGTTTTTTTATTGTTCTGAAATAGTTTCAGATTCTCCATTGTGCACAGTCTCCTGGGATGCACTTAGGAGCTGTGCACTGAGAGCAACAGCCTGTGTAAGGACCTTGATGCTGCTTTTTCTCTTCTCTGTGCCTCCCCACTCTGTGTGCACATCCAGAGGTGACCATGCTGGTCCCACTCCATGGCTGGGAGCCCTCACCTGCCCTTGTAGAAATGAGGGTAAAGCAGAAAGCATGTGAATCCTCTAGCTTCATCACTAGAGAGTAGTTGATGGGATATACTCTGCCCTCAAAGGTGCTTTGTATAAGACCTTTTATCACTGCAGAATGAGTTGAAGCTCTGCCTTTCTTTGGCAAATGCTTATACTTGGTTAGGTGGCTGTGAGGGACTGCTCAGTGGCAGGTATTCCAGGATTGGTCCTATCCTGTCTTGAAAGGAGCTGCAGTGGTACAGGTAACAATCCTCCTGTTAGTGAAGAACGTGACATGAGTTTGTGATATGTGCTTGCTGCTTAAGCTATAAGTAAAAATAAAATACTTGGTTAGTTTATTTCTTCCTTTCCTCAAAGAAAGATTTTCTTAAAAATTAAAACTGCATCCTGCTGTGTCATTGTGAAGAACTGAGAAGATGAAGGCTGCTCTCATCTCCCAGGTAACAAGTGACAGGACCAAGGAAAATGGCCTCAAGTTGTGCCAGTGGGAGCTTTATATTAGATATTTGAAAAAATAATAAATCTTCACAGGAAAGAGTGGTCAGGCATTGGAATAGGCTGCCCAGGTAAATGATGGAATCACCATCCCTAGAAGGGTTCAAAAGGCATATGAATGTGACACTGTGGATAAGTGGTGAGCTTGGCAGTGTTGGGTTAAGATGATCTTAGAGACAGTTTCCAACCTTAAGGATTCTGTGATTCTATGTAGGATCTTTTTGTATAGGGATGAGACAGCTAGCTTTAGGTCTTACCCTATCTCTCCTTTTAAATGCTTTTTCCTTCTTAATGAGAGGAGGTTTTAAATTTAGGCTCTTCTGCTGTGAGTGAAGAGTTTTGTTCTTGGTAACGCTGAAGACTCTTATGAGTTCCTGCATTTTTTAATGAGCACTCAGTGGTGCCAATTTTATGGTATGATATTAGCCTCATCTGCACTCATCCATATACTGTTATATATTTTATTTTATTTTATTTTATTTTATTTTATTTTAATTTTTATACTGTTTTTGCCACTCTGGCACAGATATGTTTAGTGAAGTGAAACTCAACTTCCCTGTAGCTCTTCAGTTGATTTTTGGAGAAGCTTCAGCAGAGGTAAGTGGTTTGTAGACCACTTATTTTTTATCTGCCAGTGAAGATTTGTTTTCACCAGCCACCCAGAGGAATAAAGGCATCAAAATACATCAGAGGCTTAGCTTTAGTACATGTGTTTGTCTCAGGAGGATTAACTTTGTGATTCAGACTAAAGTTTAATGTTGCTAGGGTTGACTTTAGTTGAGGTCTTTCAGCATCCTAGGTGGTGGGACAGAGACAGTCCCAGTTAAGCAAATTTGCTGAACTCCCTAGGAAGATGCTACCACAGCCCCTTGTGTTTTATGGCCACTGTCTGATGCTGACTGTGGTTGTGGAGCAGTGAGCCTACTGGTGGATTCCTTTCTGGAAGCTTGCCATTTTCTGACCTGTAGCTTGAGAGAGTATCAGCCCAGTTAGAGTGACTGTATGGGAAGCAGATGGCTGACAGTAGCAAAATCATGCTTGGTATGTGCTCCTGGTATAGCAGATGAGAGCCTGCATCCCTTGACTCAGATCTCCCACCGATTCATAACACAATAATTCCTTGTTATATCACATAAGCAAACCTAGTACTGGGAAATTATTATTATGATTCAGTTTTGCTTGAAATATGGTTAGTGAGTCAAGTTTGGAAACCTCTGAAAGATTAAAACTGGAGAGAAAAGCACCCCTGCAGTTGCTGAGCACTACTTGTACTTGTGTTCATCTTAAAGAAAGTAATTTTCTCCTCTAGCATTAGTAAAACAGTCCAACTGTGGTGGTAATAATAAGGGAATTGAGGTGGCAGGAGCTTCTCCAAAACAGCTCCTGAGCTTGTGTATTTGTGTTGTGAAGTGAAAAAGGTCTAGCAGAAGTTTATGTGGAGAAGCCCCAAGGTGGGGAAATACATTTTTAGCTCTAGGGTTATGACTGGTGCTAATGTTTGGGTGTGGTGGGGATGGTGGGGTTCCCGGATTAGTATGTTTGCATAGCTGGCTTTTTTTGAATGTGTCAAGGGGAACCAGGGTGAAGATTGAAAACTTCTTTTTTAGGGAATGTGGTTATAATTGAAAGTAAATAAACTCTTAATAGTCATCTTCAGGCACGGTGAGCTGCTTTCTAATTACACTGATTATAATTGCTGAAAATATTCATAGAAACTGGTTTTGCTCACAAGAACTATTCATCTCTCTGCATAGGAAATGAAAGAAGCATGTCTTCTGCAGCAGTGGATAGCTGTGAGAAATCCAGCTGAAGCTGAACTCTGTCCCCTGCACTGTAATTTCCAGGACTTCCACAGATTAAATAGTGTAAAACTTGAGTGTTTGGAGTGAGCACAGCCAGAGTTTGTCCAGGACCACCACCCTGTATCATGCAGCCTTTGGGTAAAAGCTGACTCTGCTCTTCCTTTACTAATTGGAAGTAACAGAAATGAAATTGCTCCACACAAGTGTGAGGCAAGAGAAAGGCATGACAGCTGATTTCTAGGGTGATGGTCTTTATGCAGCCTCAGAGATGCCCCGCTAAGTTATTGCAGCAGTAGCACAGATGTTGAGCCTGTCATAGTTTTCTGA
Organism: Zosterops lateralis; assembly: GCF_965231275.1. Taxonomy (NCBI): domain Eukaryota; kingdom Metazoa; phylum Chordata; class Aves; order Passeriformes; family Zosteropidae; genus Zosterops; species Zosterops lateralis. The sequence continues at coordinate 53,985,494 of NC_139764.1, read as the reverse complement.
ATGGCTGGGATGCTGAGAAAAATCCCTTGGGGCTATTTCTATGGAATTTATTGACTGTTCTGCTGTAGTGCAGACTGATTCCTGCACAGACTGAGACAATGTTTTGTAGACACTGTACCCTGAAATAAATTTATTCCCTCACCCATTGTGTGGCCTGTGTGTTGGAGACATGTACAATGGACCCTGGTAGCCACGGCTCAAGCCTTGATGAATTGAATGTCTGTCTTTTGAGGTTCCTGACAGCAGCTTGCTCACTACCTACTCTGTTAAAAGGATTACCTAACCATTGCACAATCGCTATGGAGACCAGATGGTCTTTTTGCCTGTTTCTTTAGACAAATTGAGTTCAGTGTTTCCTTATGAATAGATATAAGCTCCCCAAAGCTCTCTTGTTGAATGTACTTTTTGCTCCCACATGAGGAATTCTGAATGTAAACTCGTTGTTTGTTTGTGGTCTGTGCTTCTTGGATATAGGAAGAGAATACTGCTGGGTGTTGGCAGTTTGTTCAGGAGCTTGGAGCTTAGGAAGTTTGCATGTTGTCTTCTGCTAACCTCAAATCAATAGTCTTTTTGTTCAATCCAAGTTGCCTATGACACTTTAAAAACTGTTTGCATTGAGGAGAGTGCTTAGCAGCATAGGCAAAACCTGCACAGGCAAGGGTATCATAAATAGCAAACTTCCAAATTGTTAGAGAGAGTAAGAAAATTACAGATTTTTTCTTCTTTGAGTGTAAGATGAAATTTCTGTCGCATATCTGTTTTATCAGATATCTTTGTGATAAAAGGCATTAATTCATGTTTATACGTCTTTAGTATCTCTATCATGATCTGTCTCTTCTAAGTGATTTATTTGCTAACATTTTTCTAGGTGTGCTGTTAAGATTGTTTTTAGTTCTACTTGGCAACCTTTACCTTTGTTTTTGGTAAGGTTAGCTACATACTAATGAGTTAGTTCAAACTCTTTCAAGGTTCTTATACAGTAAATAGCCACAAAAAAGTCAATGAGAGCAAAACCCAGCATGTTTAAATCAAGTAGCTATTCAGTTGAAAATTATGAACAGTAGCCATGGAATTTAGGCAGACAGGAAAAATTGTGGTGGTGGTGTGTTAAGAAGGGTTTCTAACTTAACTGTGTGTTCCAAAACTTAGTCTAACATCTTGTGCTGCTTCTTTTCTATGGAGTGTTTCAATCCCTAAAGTGCTGGTGTGCTCTATGAGATCCAGATTTGGTCCTTTTGCTTTGATTTGCGATCTTTGTGTGCTAAGTGAAAAGCCAGTACTTTCAGAGGATTAGGAAGAGCTTGGGTCTTGTTACCTCTGGGTTTGTGCAATACTTGGTGCAGCCTTTTTTTTTGTTGTTGTTGTTTTACTAGCTGATTAACTTAAAATCAGAACAAACCTAAAGAGGGAGGTTACTGGGTGGCTGCTGGAGTGAATTTCATGGTGGCCTTTCACTGCAAAGGTCGTGGTTGGAATCCAGGCGTGGGGAAAGATAAACAGATGCTGTGGGACATGGCTGTGATAAGTCTGGTCCACATTTAGTGGACCACTGCACAATACTGTGAACTGTAATTGGTCCTCCCAAAGGAAAACTGGAAAGGGATGAAAGTTTGTCCTAACTCATCAGTGAGAGGAAAGGCAAACAAAGAGGAGAGAAAATGAAACATTTACTCAATGACTTTTTTCTACTAATTCAATGTCAATTGTTTAAGTATGCTTATAAAAATGTATGTCTAAAGTCCAGGAATCTCTTTCATCAAACTTCTCTTTATTTGTAAGTTTTGATTTTTTTATTCATTTTACATACAGTTGGAGTAAAGTGCCAGTTGTATTTGACTGAAAACCCTTTTTTTGTCTTTTTGATGTTTTCTAGGAAGGCTGTGTGCAACTCCATTCTGGTTTTGGCAAGCATAGTGGCTGACCACGAAGACAATGCAAAGCATGTTGACTGCTAACCGTGCCCATATTTGAGAGTGTTCCTACAGGTTTGCCCTTTCTTTTATACTATACTTTTAATCTGAAAGTGATAAGGGCTTGAAGTAGGGATGCTAAAACATAGAAACTCTAAAAGATAAGATTATGGTTTCACTGTGGCTTATTCTGACAATTCTTTAATGAGGCAGCAGTGCATCCTCCTCTGGGTGATAGTCTGAGATCCGATGTGTAAAGAAGCACAGTGCCAATGGAAAAAGGCATTTTGGTGTTGTTTCTGTACATTACAAACACTGGAGATTCATTCTGAGTAACAAAAAGAAGTGTCTTTTTTTCTTTGGAGTGCAGTTTATGTAGGTTTGAAATCTTCAGTCACCTCAGTGGGGCAATTTAACTGCTCACTTCAAACACTGAAAAACTGAAGAGCATTTTACCAAGCAAACTATTGAACTGTGCTGTGCCGAAAGAACATAATGCAGTTTTGTGCTGTAGTGGAAGATGAGGCTGTTTGCTAACCAAGTTATTTTTTGTCTGATTTTTTGGCATGGGGTTTTTTTTCCTTTCTCCTAGGTTAGCTTCATTTAAACACATAGCTGGAGTTTACTGAACGTTTTATTGAGGCAACACTTGGTTGCACAGAAATCAGTCAAGCTGAAACTGCAGTGGGCTTGTCTGCTGGCAGAAGGGATTTTTCTGAAAGTACAGTTCACTTTACATCTAAGTTATGATTATCTTGCTGTCTCCCTTTCATTATGCCATTGTTCTTGGGAGCCAGAGATTTTGTAAGTTATAAGAAAAGGATGTTGCCAAGGGTGTGGGTGGAGGATGGTGTTGACATGATTTCAATGGAGTTAGATTCCAGCTTTATAACAGGGGTAATGAACCACAGAGAAAATAGCCTTTCCTAGCTTGCCCCTAAAATAAGTTCAGTTATTAATTTAATGTTGTACATGACTATTTAATGGCTTTTTTTGAAACAATTGTTTCATATCATTTTTTAAATAGGCGTTTTCCTGTGTGGAGGGTAAAAATGGCCTGTTACTTTTTGCTCTATCTTTTAGCCATTGTTTCTAATAAAACGCTTCTTAATTTAGTGGAAAATGGGGAATTCAGAAAGCCAATACAGTCTTCAGGGGTCAAAAAATCATACTGCTACTACAGCTGGTGCCAAGCAGAAGCCTTGCTCCCTGAAAATTCGCAGCATTCATGCTAAAGATGAAAAGTCTTGCTCTATGCATGGATGGGGACATACCAGCAGCGGCTCAAACTACAAGTCAAGGTCTCTTGCCAGAAGCTGCCTTTCACACTTCAAGAGTAGTCAGCCTTATTCCTCTAGACTTGGTGACACTGTGATGAAGGTCTCCAAAAGCAGTGTCCATGCCAAACACAGGACAAATGCCTCAGGGGACTACTGCCAAGGGAACAACGCAATGTTTTTGCCGGAGAATAGGTTCCACTATATTGGCCTCCAAGCTGGAAGTAATCATGTTGCCTCCCGAGAATGCAATGGCCACATTTTAAATTGCTATGGAAAGAATGAGAGTCTTGCATCAACCTCCCCATCACAGGACAGGAGGAGTCCAAAAGTTCTCATTAAAACTCTGGGGAAGCTGGATGGTTGCTTGAGGGTCGAGTTCCACAACAGCAACAACAGCAAGGTACCAGCTGAGGAATCCAGTGGGCCAGTGCAGTTGCTGAGGTATTCCCCTGCCTTGGAATCTAAGCCAAATAACCTGCTTGATGTCAGGAGGAACTCCAGTGCAGACTGTTCCTCAAGCCATCGTCTGTCACCTACTGATTCAAGGCTTCGGTCCAGTAAAGGAAGCTCCCTCAGCTCTGAGTCTTCATGGTATGACTCTCTCTGGGGAAATGCTGGGGATATCAATGAGCTGGATGGCTCCTACTTGACCAGGAGCACTCCAGATACAAGCCTTCATGCCAGTTTCCCAGCAGGCGACAACAAAAAGACATTCAACCAAAGTTCATCTCTTTCCTCACTCCGAGATCTCTATAAGGATATAAATTTGGAAAGCACTCCTCCACCTGGGATCAGGCTGTCTGATGAGTATATTGACACTCCTGGTAGCCTAAGCAACCGTGTCTCATTTGCCTCAGACATTGATGTTCCCTCCAGGGTAGAGCAGGGAAGTCCTGCACATTACACCTCCTACACCCTCCCATGCAGAAAGTCTAAGCCCCTCGGTGAGGATGCATCCAAGAAGGATACATTAAAGAACCGAATGCGACGCATCAGTGACTGGACTGGAAGTCTTTCAAGAAAGAAAAGGAAGCTGCAGGTATGTACAAACCAGCCTAAGTGTGCGAAAGTTGGTTTCAATGTTCCTCTTATAAGCATAGTAATTGCATGATATTTGTTTTTTTGCAGGTTAATTACTTGCTTATCTCATTTAGTAATTTGTGGAATTTTGAGAGGTTTTGCATCCTTAATTCTGTCTGAAATGTCAGGAGCAAAAAAAGAGACACATTATTTTGTGCAAATTTGTTCTTCCTATCTTCCTATTTTGTCACCTTCTAAGGTAACTCCAATCTTTGCAGCCTAGTAGCTCTGTGAATGTGCCTTTGAAATTGTTGCATTACTTAAAAAGTGACTTGGGCTTTAAACCTTCTTTTTATTTTAAATATGAAAATACAACCTCTCTCTATATATATGCTATGAATTAGCATACACGATCTGAAGTGTGGAAGGGGCAGTAAAAGGACGACATTGTAGCTATCTTTGCAGATGTTCCTTGTCTGTTTTAGTGGCTTCACCAGATACTTTTTGCTTGTCTGTCCATTTGTAGCAAGGCAAGCAGCCTTTGTATTGACCAGAGGTGCTGATTCTGCCTCCACCTCCTCTGAAAGGGCAGCCTCCTCCTTCCTATGTGGCAGCGTAGTTCACCAGATGGAAAAACTTGAGTTGCCATCTGGCTCGCTGGGAGATGGTAGTGTGAAGAAGGAGATGGGAGGGGAGAGCAAGAGGAAGGGAAAGGATGTTTCTTTAGAAGAATTTAAGACTAATCCCATTAATAGGAATTTAGGATGCCTGTGGTCAGGAATGAAATTCTCATCTCTAGCTGCAGGCCCCAGAATTGGCTCTTTAAATACCAGACCGTGCCTGGTCTCTGTGTGTGAGTTTGCAAGCTGAGATGAGACTGTTCTTGGATTTGGTTTGGATTTTTGGGTTTTTTTTCTTCTTTTTTTTTTCTTCCCCCCGCTGGATCTTCTCTGGTGTTTCTCATACTGGAACAGTCACGGTGCTTTCCCTAAATGAAGGATGTTCCCTTTCAGCAACACTGATGTGCTGGCCACTTCAGAAGTTAGCAGAGAGCGAAGGGCACATGCCCACTTCTGCAGAAGACCATAACACATGCTTTATGTGGCACATAGAGCAAACGCTGTTTCCTGTGCTGGAAATTCAGACAGGTCTTGTGCTTAACCATGTGCATCTGTCATTGCAATGTAAAACTCTGACAGACCCTTAGGCTCAGAAATGAGCTCAGCATAAGGTTTGCTGGTGTGTATCCTAGTTGAGGGCTACAGAACTGGGAAATGAAAATGAAAGCTGTTTATTTGGATCACTTCTTTTGTGAGTTGGTGCTCATGTACTTTATCAGATGCTGTCTTTTCACCTTCTTATTTAGCTGCGAGAGGGCAAAAAAACCTGGAATCATTGAAAAGCCTCAATGCTGTGTTCCAGGATTCTTCACCAATTTCAACATCTGTAGCTGTTCTGGATTTTACTGCCAGGCTTTACATATGATTTCTGCATCCCAGACTTTTAGTATGTATTACTTAGTTATGACATTTTCAGAATGGCATTTGTGGTGCGCAATTCATAGCTGTTTTGAATTCGCTGTGCAGTGAGCTGACTTCAGACACAGCAAGGAAATTTGGCTGGCAAGATTGCATCAAGCTTGAATCAGATTCTGGTAGAAGGAAAACAGCCCTAGCTTCAAAAATGGTGGTTTCTTAGAAAAAGGCATAGGAAATGGTTAGTCACTGATTTTAATCAGACCAGTATCCAGCAACAGGAAGGGTAAGAGGGAGGTAATGAATGCTTTGTAGTTTTGCAGTTCCTTGTGTGGCTTTATTGGTTCTTTTCCATCTTTCACACTTTGAGTAACCTGCCATCTCTTCTGGGGGTTGCTGGGTTGTAGTTTGGTAATGTTTATACTCTTAACAGGTCCTTTAGCTTAAAAAGACAGAAGTGTCGTGCATGGTTCTGATCTGTCACGTGGCTGGTCCTGTTTGTGCGACTTCATCTCGTCGATGGCAGCAGCATCTGTGCTTTGCTCTGAACAGCGCGTCCCTTCCTCCGTACATTCGTAATAACTGGCTGTGAGTCACTTGGGCTGAACGTAGGTGAAAGCTGGAATATTTCCCTATAAGTGGGCCCAAGTGCTGGTGGTGGCTTGGTAGTGCCTCCAGCTGCCCTGGTGGGAACAAACCAGCCAAACCCCCTGCTTCATGGGAGCACAGGCCTAGGAGGCACAGGCTTGGGATATTGAGGCCAGACCCTTGACACTAGAAAGGCAGTGGAGTTTAATCCCCTTTGTGAAGAAATTGAAGCTTAAACACAGATAGGATTTTCTCCATCTTGAAGGCTCTTTCCAGACCATCTTATTCAATGCTTGCTAATAGACAGAGTAAATGTAGTCCCAGACAAGTTTGTTCTGATGTCAGTATTGCCTGCTACATTAGTTATTCTTTCCTACTTTTTAATCTGTTATGATTTATTTAAAGAGAGAAGTGGTATCTTTTCTTGGCCTGCATTTGTGGGCCTATATAGACTCTCCTTGGTCTCCTGTGTTAAGATTGGAAATCGATTTCCTTTTTGTTTTGGCACCCTTCCTCCTCATCTGTTTTAAATCATCCACAAACAGATTTGCATATGGGATGTTCCAGAGGAGTCCTGGTTATGCCCAGTCCAGTTACTTGGATGTTTCCTTATGTCTGACTTAATCTGATGTATCCTGGAATTGAGTTTGCCTAATAATGATCTTGCATCAAGACTTGCAATCATCTTTTCCAAGACCTAGTTTTCCTTGCACGGGGGTGTCCTAAAGTGTTCCCTCAATGCATCAGTGTACTGTACTGCAGCACACATCTTCATTTAGTTTAATCTGTGCAGAAATGGCATTGGGGTGATTCTGTGTCACAATTCAATGTGTGTGAGCTGAAAGGTGTGTGTGATATATGTGAGGCCTGTGGACAGAATTTAGATAGAGCTGCTGCACAGCCAGATATGGCTAAAGATGATGGTGTAAACTCTCTGCAACTCTTTAACATGCAGAACATTAGCAAATTCTGTGTAAAATGAAAATCCATCCACCAGAAACAGCTACTGAAGAAAAGTTCTTGAATTAAGTAAAATAGCCCCACTTCAGGAATCATATGTGAAATTTTATGACTTAATAAGCCAGAGCCCTGATGTGGGCTGTAAAGAGAATTTAAAAGAAAAGTCAACCTCTTTATTTGACTTGAAAACTGATACTATTCTCCTTTTAGCATGGTCTTAATGAATGTAGCAGGCTGTGTTTTTTCCTGTGCTGTTCTTTACAGCTAATTATTATGTGCGTCACTTTTTCTAATTGGTATCTTAGCCACTTTATCTTTTGCCTCATATTTAACTATTCCAGACCTCTCAAATATTGAGAGGTCTCCTTGAATGCAGCTGAGCAGAAACATTGGTACGTCTCTATCATGACTAGATTCAACTGTTGCAAGCAGGACACAAAAGAAAAATACTTATTAATTCGCATGAGAGTGAGAAAAAGAAGGACTTTATTTTGGGAATTTTAACTTACATAGTTTTTGGGATTTGGTTAAGGGATTGTGGGACAAGAGGAACACCCTTCTGACCCCATTGGTTAAACCAGCAGTCCATTACAGAGAGGAATGTGAAAACAATTTACTTTGTTTATGTTTCATTCGTGAGAACTCCAATACAAGAATTTAAAAACAATTCAGAAGGCTGAAAAATAGGGCAACATTCAACAGAGCAAAAACCAGCAGTCACCTGGCAAGGAAACCACCTGGACCAGCAACCTAGGTCAAACCTTTTCAGTAGTGGTAGATATTGCTACAATAACAGCTTCCTCAAGGACCAACAAGGGCTGCCAGACTCCACCAATTCAGTTCTTAAGAAAAGAAAAATACAAGTGCTGGTGTCCCAGTGAAGTGTGTATATTCATTTTGGATTCTTTATCCATTTTCTCTACTCTGGCACTTCATCATTCCTACCCTTTCTGTGTGGGAGGAGAAAACATAGGATTTGGTTAGTGGCTGGTCATTGACAGGTTGCATCCCACCCTTTTCCTTAAAGTTTGTTGTTCCAGTGATGGGTTTTTACAACAGATCCCTTCTATGTATTTGCCTTGTGTTGTGTCTCCTACTAGTGCTTTGGAACTGAAAGAAGTACATATTCTTAATAAGCTGTGTACTAATGTTTTCCAGGGGACACTGGCAAGTCCTGGAGAATAGTCAAACAATTAAAATGCTGCATTTTGGCACACAAGTACAGTGCCAGTGATTAAAACAAGGGTGGAGAAGGCTTTCAGTTTCCCCCTGAAATGGAGATTGCCAGTGCAGTTGTACGATCCATGTTCTACAGTCCCTTTGTGGCATTAAGATGTTACATGAAGGACTATATCCTGGTTTGCTACCCCATGTGCCAATCTTCCTCCCTTTACCATATAAAAAAGCAGCTAAACTGTTGATGTTTAGGGAGTCACTCTTTGATAACACTAATTAACACTCTGCAACAAGATTTGAGGAAGGTGCACCTTTACCAGGAGAATTGGATCACTGGACAGTGATCTGAAAAGCCAAACTTGAAGTTTGATGTGCTGTAAGGGAATGTGGGTTTCAGTTCAAACTGGCTTTTGTGAGGCCATGGGCAGCAATGTCCTGCTACTGGAGAAGTAGTTTGTCTGGCATTGCCTGGGAGGATGTACAACCCCAGACTTGGCTGCACACTGGAGATCCTGATGCTATCAAAATGCTGCACAGCTTTTCCGCTGCAGTTTTGAAGAGCGTCAAGTAAGAAGCAAAGAAACAAAAAAGTAGTTGTTTTCAAAGCTGCTGGGGAGAACAGCTCGCAGGAGACCAATGTTTATTTACTTTGTTCTTAGTACAGTAGTCTGTGAGAAAATAAATGCTTTTAGAGAGGCAGTCTAAACTTGAAAGTATAATGGCTTTATTATTACCGAGGGTAATAGCTTCACTTCTCAAATCGTTTATTGCAGTCTCTTCTTTTTTCTTCCCTCATACTTTTACTGCAAAAGGCAACATGTCTTTTGTGTTTTATGTTCTTAAATATTGGTTGCTTTTAAATAGCATTGGCAATGCTTGAGTTCAGAAGACAATAAAGGGCTTCTTAGGATGGATGGCGTGGTTCTCAACAGTGAAGTTAGTCCAAGGAGCTCTGTTTTGAGTAGTAGGAAAATCCCGGTCAATCCTTGGTCCCTGGGAGAGTTGGGACCAGACAGCATATTACTTGGAAAGGTTAAAGAGAGAAAAGGTCCAATCTGCCAACAAAGTCCCACATTGACAAGCAGTGGCAAGAAATGGGCCTACTCTAGAATCCATATCAAAGGCAAAGTTGAAGTCATACCATCAGGCCTGATTATTTCAAATAAAATTGGCCAACCCTTTCAATCCAAGGGTTGAAGTTGCACATTGCAATTAGGAAAAAGGCCTGTCAGTGCTTGATGGGATGATCAAACTCTCAGGATGTTCCCAGCAACTCAGAAAATACACAGCTTTGCAGTCTGGAGACTGGATTTAAGCCAGTCAGCAAGCGTGTCTTTCTTTTTTTAAATAATTTATTGTTTTAGATTAGATTTTAGTCAATTGATCAATTCTAACAAGCTTAAAATATTCTCAACTTTTGATCTTTTTTTTGTTGGCTAAGCACTGTTGGTATGACAAATAGAAAGTGGAGGTTAAAATCAGCCTTGTGCTGAAGCTAAACCTAGCCACCTTGCACTGTGATAGCACCAAAGTATCGAAAACCCTATAATAATTAAAAAACCTGTTGTGTCACTGCACCTGCTTGTGCTTAGACCAATGCAAGCTATGGTGCCTGCATTTCAGATGTAGGATGTAGCTGTCTCCTGGAGTACCTCAGGTTTAAGACAGTAGATTCTAGTGAAATTTGAGATTACTCAAAGGTGCCAGAATTATCAAAATGCTCAGATTAGTGGGTTTAATGGGGTTCTGCTGAAAAAATTGAATGGTAGCAGTCATGGTGTCAGTGGCTGAGGCAAAGGCTATGATGTAATGATGAAAAGATGAAGAACTGTAAGTGGTTAAACATGAAACAAATTTACTAGACAAATGAGGCATGTCTTTTGGTTGTAGCTCTGGTGACTGATTGCAGATAAATTTCTTTTATGCACAGGAGCCAAAGTATAAAGATGGGAGTGAATACTTTGACAGCAGAATGGACAACTTCACTACGGACACACTGGCACCATCACAGCTCTCCACTTTACTGTGGTCTCCTGGCTCCAGCCATGCCCTGTCCCAGAGAAGCGAGTCCACCAATGCTGTCAGCAGTGATGCCTTGAGGCAGAACATTTATGAGAACTTCATGAGGGAGCTGGAGATGAGCAGGATGAACTTGGAGAACACAGAGACCTCGTCAGAAACAGAAGACTCCAGTGGCGAATCCCTTAGTTCCTTGGAGCAGCTGGATTTGTTGTATGAGAAAGAGCAAGGGGTGGTGCGCAAGGCAGGGTGGCTGTTCTTCAAACCCTTGGTGACCCTGCAGAAGGAGAAGAAGCTGGAGCTGGTCACACGACGGAAGTGGAAGCAGTACTGGGTCACTCTCAAAGGTAAAACCACCGTGTTGATCCTTCACCTTGGCAGCAGCAGTTCTTTTTGTTGTGGCTCAGCAGCATTTCCTGCATGCTGGCTTCTGTTAGTGGATTTAGGGGGTTCAGAAAATCACACCTGACTTTACAAGGTGTACACACCACCTAAAGTAGAGCACATGCCTAAGCAGCCCACTGAGCTGAGGTGCTGCTCAATGTCTTTGGGATTGTGTGTGAAGCCTTGTGTTTCATACCATAGTGGGCATTGTTTTGTCTGAATTCCTAGTTTGTGTGGAATTCACATTGGATTGGGGACTTAGAAGATGCTTTTGGATGTTTGGAGGTCAAAGACCAAATTGAACCAAAATTTAAGGGTTGGGAGAAGTAGCTAGCGCCCAATTCCTTCTTAGAGGACATTGTTCCTTAGGCTCTGCTATGAAATTTACTGAAAGATGGGGTAGTTTATTGTAAAAATGTTTAGTTCATTTCTAGCACTTTAGGTGGCAATATAATGAAGAGGTGAACTCCCAGTGCCAGAGCATTTGCACAGACAAGTGTGTGTGGTTCACAACAGGGGAAGCTGAAGCAGCAGCACGTAAAGTCCTGTGGTGCCCAAGGCAACCATTCCTAGGACTTGAAGGTCTCCCTCCTTTCCCTGGGTGGTCTTTCACTTTCCCCACTCCCATCAATACCAACCCCTTCTGGCTTTTGGCATGCCCAGCTCCCATCTCCTGCAGCTGCACCTGTTGAGAAAACAGCTACCCAGGAGAGGAATCCACTCAAGGGGGCTGCTGCAGGTGTGATCCTTATGCTCCATTTATGCCTCAGAGGGTGCTACAAGAAGTGTATAGGTGTCAGGAAGTGTAAGAAGGAAAATAATATGTGTTGTGGGGAGGAAGGGAAATTTAATGGGTGAGTCAATAGGCTTTTTTTAATTTTGAATTGCGTCCAAACGGTTTGCCTTTCAGTAAATATAATACCAAGTTGATCATAGGAAGTGATCAAGCTTGATAATTTCCTATCATATCTGGGACTAGAGGAGAGAAAATATCTTTCCAATAGGTTGCCCTTTTTTAAATTGTGCAGAGGTGTAGACCTGAAGAAAAATGAGCAGCAAACAGCAAGTGCTGGTAATGTTGTGCTTGATAGTGCTGATTGAAAAGAAGCAAACTTGCTAGAATGAGGCAATTCTGCCAAATAATTCAGAGACTTGTTATCAAGGGATCAAAATGTAGGCAAGCTTAACAGTTTAAACCACTTGCCCGGCTCATCAGATAGCATGATTCATGCTTACAAGCAGTGTATACAAAGTGAAAAACAGTACCTGAGTTCCACCTTCTTATTGTGTGTGTTTGCGTTATGGAGTATGAATACGGTTTGATCTGCATCTTCTAAAATTCAGTTTCTAAACAATTCTATCAAGACTCTAAACTGAAATATGTTATATTCTAATAGTTTGTACATTTCTGGGATAATGAAGCTCTGGAAAGCAATTTAGGTTCTTCATGTTAATTTTTTTGGCTATAAAATTGGCTTATTGTTGACCTTGAAAAAATTGCATCCCTTCTTACTACCTGAATTTCTGCAGCTACAAAAAGATGAACAATAAAATCCTTTGTAAAAAGCTTTATTAACTTCTAATGTTATAAGTGTTAGAGACAATGCTTTTTACTTCAACGGTTGATATGGCTCCATTCATGGTACAAGTTCTCTTCCACTTTGCTAGCTGTTTTAAATATACATTCCTCATTTCCTTCATCTCTTACCTTTGTTGTCCTGTGGAGATTTCTGATTCCAAAATAAACTTGCCTGTCTGGATATCAAGGCATACTTCTGTTTTCATAATATATATCAAGATCAAGGCACTTACTTTGGTTCTCTTTATACAGGTTTTTGAATAAATCTGGGTTTAATTTGTTCTTGAAGTTTAAATAGCCAAGATATTTTAAAACATGACTTAAAATAACCACATATGTAAATGGAGAACAGCATGTTTATTTGCACTCTGTTGAGGTGTGTTTAATTATAAATATGCAGAAGGCTTTTAACCTGGTTACCTGCCAGACTTAAAAGTATACATGTTCTGAAGCCTCTGCACCACTTTCAGGGCCACTAGGACTTGAGCCTGAATAGTAACTGTGTACCAAGAGTAATTCTCTTTTCTGTCTGTCCTGCTCAATTAGTTACCTTTAACAAGGGAAATTGCTTTCCCATTGCTCTCCCCCTTCAGCTCAAGTTTTAATTAAAATACTTGGACAACAATCAGTCCCAGTGGGTCTGACAGAGCTTATGAAACTAGCTGCTTCAAGGGATCGCTGGACTTGACCCAAAGATTTACCTGGGGTGCCTTACACCAAACCATACATGCATGCCCTTAAAAATTTTTATTTATGTACATATAAACTCTCAAGATAAAATACAACTTATCTTTACTTAGAGCTAATAGGGGAAATATGGGAATATGGAAATATTTAAAAATAAATCTTAAGAACTTTAAACTTCTGTACTTTCCTAAAATGCAGAAGTGGAAGCAGTTATATGTTGCTACTGCTGAATACAAGAGAAGACTTGGTTTTGTTGGTTTAATTTGCCCTGTTAGGTTCAAATTATATTTTTGATATGCAGAGTGGTACAAACCATGTCCTTTTTTTTCCAACTGCAGAGTTCTCCAAGTGTTTCAGTGGCATAAAGAATATACAGTGAGGGAAAAGATAGGCCCAACACATCTATAGGATTTGTTCTTACCCAAAATATTCTGCCAGTGACTTTGGACATTAACAGGAAGAGGTGCATTTATGTAGTATAGAGGTATTTCTGTGTATCAGATTCCTTACTCTGAAAACTTTTCAGTCAATAGATGATTTGATCAGAAATCTCTGATATGGGTTTCCCTTTGTAATGGTATTTTAGAAGTGCAGTTCAGTCCATGACCCCTTGAACAGGCAAATTGGTGTGTCTCAGAGGACAGTGGGTTATAACATGAGGCAGGAAGGAAAGGCTGTCAGGGGTGGAGGGGACAGGCCCTTCTTCACTGCCAAAGGTAACATGGCACTGTAGTCATACTGCTGTGGACTAGGATCAAGTGTCCTCTGCTGAGATCAAATCTCCTCCACTCTCCTCCATAAGTAATTCCACTTGTTATACTTGGGATTGTCATCATCAAGGATGAGGTTTGCTTTCTGGATGCAAGCTTCATACCTTAGATATTACACTATTTACAAGACTGAACATGCTCAAATTCAGGCCCTTTAAACTGTTTTAAATTACTCAGAATTGTCTGAGTCTCCAATTTTCAGCTAGTTTCAAGGAAATCCAGTTTAAATTTGAGAAGTTTATTCACTAAGCATGTTGTATGAAGAAAAAAGATTCTGCAAATCTTTTCAACAAATACGAAAATTTCTTAATTATGTTAAGAGAGACAGCTTATTGGTTCAATAAAGAGACACAAAAGCCGATTTAACTAAGCAGGAGTTAATCTCTTCTACATTCCTTAACATTTTAATAGGTTGAGTTTACTGATAGAATATTGTGGGTCAAAAGGAACCTTTAGTCCAGCTTCCCTGCCATTGACATGGACATCTTTCCATACAGGAGATTGCTCAAACCCCATCCTACCCTAACACTTGGATGTTTCCATATTGAGGTGCCCTGATTTGTTAAGTTCATAGATGTTTGTTGTGTCCCTATTAGATATCTGTTTCAACTTTTCATTGGTAAATTCATCATTAACTTTGCCTGTTTTTCTGTGTAGAAGATCTTCCTTTTTAATCTGTTTCCAAAGAGGAGTGGAACTTATGTTCCCTGTCTCTGAAGAGTGTCTTAATTCACAGAAACATTATATAATGTTAGGAGATCCACAACTTACTTTCTCCTCTTTTTTTTTTTTTTTTGTCCCTCTGAACTGCAAAAGGTTGTACTCTACTGTTTTATGAGACCTATGGAAGGAACTCAATGGAGCAGAGCAGTCTGCCTCGATACGCCCTGTTTGCAGAAGACAGTATAGTTCAGTCTGTTCCAGAACATCCCAAGAAAGAAAATGTGTTCTGTCTCAGCAATTCTTTTGGAGATGTCTACCTATTTCAGGTAACAGGATGCATGCATAACTTGGTGTTTGTTTCCATTTCAGGATGTGTTTGTGAGTCTACACATGCATTTATATATATGATTGTAGGTACACACACACACACATCATGTTTGTGCCTTTGACTTAAAAATAATAGCAAAACTGCACCTGTTGCATTACACTTTTATAATATTAAATGTACGTGACTTCAGGTATTACACCAGTTGGCTCATTTAATTATGGTTCAGAAACAAAAAGAACAAGGATCACAAATCTGAAAGAAGCTCTGGGTACCTGGTTGATCATAAGCTTCTAAAAAATTAACTAATAAAATAACTTTTTATCATTTTTTTTTCACATCTATTACTATTCCACCCTTACAGAATGGTGTGCCTAACCCTGAATCTGCTGACCACAGAGAGTTTTTTTGAGCAAGATACTCAGGAAAGAGTGCTAAAAATAATCAAAATATTTTGGCTGCTCAACCGCACCACTGGAAATGTTAATAAAGAACTGCCTGCATAGAAACATGCTGATTCATAGGCACACTTTTACATATCTCCAGAGATACTTTGTGTAGATTGCATTCTCTTTACCTCAATGTTGCCTCTTCACTAACTTGGCACTTTTAAAGTAAGCAAATACCTCTCTTCAGAATGTCAGATATAAAATCTTCTTTCCTGTCGCAGAAGTGAAGGTTTGTCTTTGATATCTGTTAGGGTTTACTTTAATTATCTGGAGGGATGAAAGACGCAAGTCACATCTTTCCCACAGCTTATGTGGCTCTTGTGCTCCTGGGGCTTTTAGACCTTGAATGTCTAAGAAGCAGAAGATGAAGGTTGGAGACAAGTCATGATGGAGTGCAGGAAAATCTCACACTTCTTCTATTTACTCAGTTCTAAAGACAACCTTATGTCACTTGGTTAAGATAAAGTGCCTAAGATGACAGTAAACCCATCAAGCACTTCATGCCCTAGCACTGTTGATTTTATTTTTTTTTCCTCTTACCTGCTCATAACGTTTTACTATTGATTGGTTTCACAGGCAACAAGTCAGACAGATCTGGAAAACTGGGTTACTGCCATACATTCAGCCTGTGCCTCCCTCTTTGCAAAGAAGCTTGGGAAAGAGGACACTGTGAGGCTGCTGAAAAATCAGACTAAGAGTCTCTTCCAGAAGATTGACATGGATAGCAAAATGAAAAAGATGGCAGAGTTGCAGCTCTCAATTGTTAGTGATCCGAAAAACAGAAAGGCCATAGAAAATCAGGTACTGGAAAATGTATTTTTTTATGAGAGCTTATTTATCATTACTTCTTGCTTTGGTCTCTGTTTGTGCTTTCTAGGCCTGAAAGTAATTGTCTTGGGCACAGCTGGCACAGTCCTTGTAATTATTGCCAGAGTAATCCAGAGCAGTGCAGGAGGAAAGCTCCTCAAAGCTGCACATCAGACTGTTTTGTTTTACGAGCACAAAGTTATTCCTTGCTTCTTCTGCGAAAATGTAATTAATTTTCACTGTTTTATGTTAATAATATCTAGCCGTTACATTGCATACCACAGAATATATAGTATGTTCTGTGAATAATTTATTATTGCATTGCAGAAAAGATTGAAGAGTAGGTACTTGGCAGTATTGTTCTGCACCTTAAGACAGCACACGAAGAATACTTAGTCCTTCCTCCAACTTTATTGTGTAGTGGCAGACAAAACCATGTGCTTCCAGTTGAAATTTAGCCATATCTAAATTTCATGATCACCTGATAGTATGTGTGGTGGTGAACAAACATGAAGCCTTGCTTTGTTCTCAGTTCTAGCATGTGAACCAGGAATCACTCCAGTGATACCTTATGGAAGTACATCTCGCAGTGTTGACGTCTTGCCCATGCCCCCAGTTTTGCAGGTAGTAACAGGAAAAAGATGCTTTAATTATTTAGACATGCTTAGTGTTCAGCCAACCACCTCACTACCATATTGTGCACTGAACTTGTCTAGTAGTTTAGCCTAAATAGGTCTGTGGACTGAGACTGCTCTATCTTTAGCTTTATTAGGCCACTTAAAGAAGACTTCTGATAATTTGAACTGATTGACTGGTCTTGGAGAGTCCATCCCTACCTGCCTTTCCAGTCAGAGTAACTATTCCTCTGTCAGTACTTCAGGCTGCATATTATGGCCCTTTGAGTAGCAAATGAAGTTTATTTCCTTTGAACCAATACAGCATAATTATTTTTCTTTGGTTACCTAAACACTTGTAATTTTGGGGATTCGATGCTTATAATATTTAAAATTCTTTCTCTACTGACTTGGACTTGATGAAGAGCAGACTGACTAATACTGACTTCACTTGCCAGTCTCTTGTGGCACACTTGAGTCTGAAACTGTATGAGTAGAGTTCAAATAACATGCAGGTTTGTGTAGAGATTTGTGGTGCAGATGTTCATAAGCCCTTTGAGTGCTCAGTTGTTCATAATTTATTTCCAGGTCACTTTATTTCATGTTCCAGAGCTGAGTGAGGTGAATGGAGGAGGAAAAATGTTAAGCATCCTTTTATTGCAGTAGGCTTTGAGACCTAGAAGAACATACAGATTTCTACAGATGTCTAGTGCTTGTAACGTGATGCAGTGAGGAAAAATCCTGATGTATATTAACTTAATTTAGCCCTCTCTCATCAGATAGTCCTGTTAGTAGCTCATTTAGAGTCAGCTGAAGAGTATTAATGATATATCTTAATATCTGCTATTTAGATGTCTTATCCTTGAAAGACTGTCATTGTTTTCCAGCTCTGAAAGAAGCTGGCTTCATTCCGTAGAATTGAAATCCTTCTCTAGGGCTGCAGAAGATTTATTCCTGTCTGTGTGTGTCTCAGAACATTGAATGGGGGCAAACCATTGTCACAAGGAATGAAATGGATCATTGCAAACATCCAGTAGTTGGCAAAGAATAAATTTATAGCAAGAATTTTCTCCATTCTTGATCCCTTTGATCTCTTTAAAATCTCTCCTTACAATTGCCTAAGGTTTGCCGGCAAAGTCACTTCAGAGAAAAGTCAATAGATAACTTGGTTGCCTAATCTTCTATTTTGTTGTCTCAGATTGGCTTTTGCAAAGAAAAAAGAAAATCTTGGTGTAATTAGTAACCAAGAATTTTTAGTATACTTAGTAAGCTAATGATTTTGGGAAAACGTTATTCCTGAGGGAATAGTTTGCATATATGTAGCTGTAGTTGTTTAGTAACTGTGGTTGTTTAGTTGTCTTTTGCCTATTTTGAGAAACAAGAGAATATGAATTCTGGTTTTGGTTGTGTGTAAATTTGATGGTGTTTCAAGCATGTGGCAGATATTATTCCTCCATGCTGAAGTACATAGTATTGCCAATACTGTATTTGTTAAGCATGCCATGCATCCTGTGCTGGAAATCTTCACTGGTGATTTATTTTGGGAAGCCAGCGGAAACAGTGTGATTGACTTCAGAAGGACTGTGGTGGTTTTTTATGTAAGAAAGAACTTATTTTCACTGGAGAATTATTTTGGAAACTCTGATTTCTATAGCCTTTCTCCTTTTCCATCCTCTTCCTTAGAAAAACAACCACCAAATGTCAACTTGCTCTTTCCTTTCAGTTCTGTATTGACTTAAAACCAATACTTCTCTGCTGAAGACTTAATAATTCTCAGGGCTTTAAAAGTGGCCAAAACCTTTTTTGTTTCACAAAAAGCAGGTTGTAACCACCACCTGAAAGGCAGTTGTACAAGGAAACTTGCACTTCTAGGGTTGCTACAGGTATTTTGATATACAAAATCATTCTTTTGGTGTCCAGCAAACGGACTAGAGAGGCTCATCAGATACTATCTGGTAAATTTTGTGAATTTGAAGGCAATCAATTGATCAAACCAGTGCTAAACAGAAGTGCAAACAAACAAACAACAACAGCAACAAAGGACAAAATGTTGCTTTTCTAGAGAAATTGTTGTTTTATATGTTTTTGTAATTGTTTTTGACACTATCAAACTGGTTGAGAAATGTTTTCAGTCTTGTGGCTTATATGAGGGATTCTCTCTATCTGCGTTTACTGGCCCAATAACAATAATAATATTAATAATAGTATGATTAATAATAATAGACTTTGTAAGTGTTTAAGAGAAAATTGTAGCCCTTCACAAAGTTATTGGTAATGTTGGTCAGTTTAGAAGACATCAATGAAGCTTCTGCAAGATGGCAATGTGGCTGGAAATCTCACAAGTCTGCACATGCCAGCTACAGCCACGTACATTTTTATTACTATGTAAAATAAATACGTTGTGTGTGATGGTATTCTCCCAATATGTAACTTCTTCCCTCAAATGAAGATAATTAGGACAAAAGGTAGCAAGTTTGACAATCTCCTGGTGCTGAGATGAATTTGAAAGCCTTTCTTTAAAGAAGTTTTGGTTTTCCTAGATGTTTAACCTGCTAGAGAAACCTCAGTGTTTGCTATAAATACGGAGCCCTGTTAGTGAAAGGGATTATTAGCATTTATTCAGAGCTCTTTTAACAAAATATTGCACATTAAGGCAGAAGTAAAGCTGCTCTGCCTGCAGAACTGGTTTTAATGGGGTGGAAAATCTCTCTCGCAGGAGAGGGCACTGCAGCCCTGTGTGTAATTTTTATGCAGTTGGTACATAAGTCTATCCTGATGTCTCACTTTAGAACAATAGTATGATTAATAGTTGCTTGAAAGCATTATGGAGTTTTGTCTTCAAATTTTAATATGTTGGTATAATCATGTTTTCCAAGCTATTCAGAGGTTTCTGATGTGATTCATATTTTCTCTGCATATAATTCTTAACTTTTCAGAGGGTGGGGAACATGTGTATTTACTTGCAGGCACTGAAATGGTAAAGCATTAATGAGAAGAACAGGCATATGCTTAGAGATACTTTTTTTGTAAGTTTTCATGTGTGTCCTCCACCTAAAAGTAGTTTGTCGCAATTTAAAAAAAAAAAAAAAAAAAAAAAAAAGGGAAAGGGATCAGTAAGATGGTGGTCTGTTTATTTTGGGTAGTCATTAAATCCATTAGTACCTTTCTTCTTTCTTCCTTTCCCTGTAGTAGTCTTCAGCTTTTTACAAAGAGCGTAACTTCATTTCTTTGTTTTTAAAATTTACTTGACTCTCTTTTCTCTTGCATTTGAAGAAAGATGATTGGAATAGGTCTGGGAATTTATTCTTCAGCCTCCACAAAGCTCAAATTTCGTGTCTTAACTTTCTATAAAGCATCTGATGAAATATTTTCTGACATTGAGATCCAAATTCTCAACAACACTCAAAGACAGTCTTTTCAGGGACCTTTGCTAACACATGCCATCATTGCTGCAGACTGGAATCTCAATACACAGTAACTTTTCACTTTTCCATAGCCTCTTAAACTGAAAAAAAACCCCCATTGTCCAAGCTTGTTAGAATGGATCTTCAGTTTGTGTGGTCTTTGAACTGGCTAAAGCATAGCTCTGCTTTCTGAGAGGTTAGTTCAGTTTCTTTCCAGGTGTTACTCTTCAGTAAGGATGCTCCTTCCCTACATCATTAGCAAAGTACTTCTTAGTAGTAGTAGTCTGGGAGTGAAATGAGTTGGCAGACACTTCCCTAACAGAAAGTTAGGAAAGTTAATCTCCATTCTCTCTGAACTGTTGTTACTGTTTTACAGATGGGTGATTTTCCCTCTTTGTTTTGCAGTGATTTAGCATAAAGTAATGAAAAATGAATGTGGAGTTGCACAGCATTATCTCATACAATAGAGCTGGTGGGGCAGCCTGTTCAGAAAGGGTTGGTGATCTGGGTTTTGGAGAGGGCAGCTGGATAATAAAATTCAGTGGCTTCCTTACTCAAATCCCTAGCTATAGACATATATGTGGTACCATCAAGTTCCGTCAGATATTCAACAAGATGTAAATTGGGTACACATGTGTCCACTTCTATGCTATCAGTGGTATTGGAAATAAGATTACCTCTGTCTGTTTTGGTTAAAAATTATGAAAATTCTGTTCCTCCAATGCAACCAAAAAGATGACGTTTATTGTAAAAAAACCTCCATTGTCTTGATTTTTCAGGAAGATTTCTTAACCTCCTTTAAGTCACCATGCAAATGAAGAATGAAGTGTTGCTAATTGCACATGAATGTTGTACTCTATTACAATGCCTTCTTTATGTCTTTAAAGTAAAAGTTATGATAGCATCTCAGTAGTGTTTTCTGAAGTAATGGAATTTCTGGAAGAGTGATTTTTTTCTTCTTTGAGTTCTCTTTAGGAAGTAATGACAATAAAAATCTGTTCCCTGTCCCCAGAAACCAAGTGACTCATTTCTCCAGATGGATACAATATGTATTGTGTCTGAGAACCAAGGACTGGAATGCAGAGAGTTTGGTGTTGTTTGCAATGTGGTTGAAAAGCTGTACATATAGAACAGCAGCAGAAGTTTCTTCTCAATCCATAGAGTTCCGTACATCAGCCTGCAGAAACACTTTCCATCTGAAAATAAGAGATTGTGTAGGGAAAAATTGAGAATTTTTATTGCTATAGGTAGTGAATTGTGTCAGCAAGGCCCTCATGCTTCTGCATGGTATAAGAACTACTACTAAATAAAATCAATTTTGAAGGCTTAAATATTGAGAGAAGGCCTGCCTTCCTGTACATCTTTTCTTTTGTGCTCCTTTGAATAGGTGCCAAGTGAAAAGCTGGTGTTTTGTTATCAGGTGAGCTGTTCAGGAAGTTTTTTCCATCCTTCTTCTAGGTCCTTGACATGTTGTTACCTTGGATTGATGCAGCATCATTTCTGGCTGAGATTTACACCATTCACACACTGGTTTGGGTTTTATTATACTGAGCTCTTTTTACTTTGTAAAAAGTGTGTTTGCAAATGAGACAATTCTTCCTCAGTCCCCCAAAGGATACTGTTCGCACTGTAGTGTACGAAGGACGAGGGGCCAGGGGCCATCCCTGAGCCACACTGCCTTCACTGGGACTGTTGAGGCTTTCCCTTTCAGTCTGCACACCCCAAACCTGTTCCAGCCGAGGTGCTGGTGCCACTGCAAATGTTACCTGCAAAGAGAACTGTAGAGCATGTAGGCATTATGAATCCCCAAATCACATGCTGGAAACTGTTAGTGTGTATATATTCACCCCTGTTTTCCCAAGCTCCCACTTTAATGTTTAAGCATAGAAAACCTAGCAGGTTTATTGACCTGAGAGAGATCTGCTTTCAAACAACTTCCTTTAGCCCCTCTGTTTGTGCGACTTAAAATATAATTAATTTGCATTTTTTTTTCTTAGTGCCTGAACAGATTTTTCACTAACCTGGAGGAGAATTGACTATTTATGTTCTGAAAATGATCATTACTGCTGAAGTACTGCCAAAAGTACCATGCTGATCTTCCTTTGTGTGTTAGCTCTTAATAGCTCAATCCTGCACTAAGTCTTTGATGCAAAAGCTTACCCCTCACATAATTACTGTCTTGTCTTTGCTTCCTTGCATGAGTTCTCCTGGTCCAGGCTAAATAATTCTCAAGGCTTCCCACATTTCACTGCTTCTTATCTCTCTACCACAGCTTCCTTTTCCACTCTACCTTACAGGATCCTGCTAGGTTTGATACATTTATTTGGGTGTCCCCCTCTTGCCTTTCTCCCAAGCTCTTTCATGCTGCCATTAAACAGAGAAATCCTTGCTTAACATTTACCTGGACTGACAATAATATCCTCCCTTTCCTCTGGAAAGACCCTTTAATGCTTTCACATTTCATATATGCTGACTTGTCTTGGTATACATCACTTGGGGCCATATCTCTTATATCTTTTCAGACTCACTTCATGCTGGTGTTAGCCTTTGTCACCCATTCCTGCTCCCACAGCTGGCTGCTGCATCCACTTTTTTCTGCTTGCTTTTGAGCAGATTTCAAAAGGGCTGTTTTTGTCTGTGCATGATGAAGTTAAGTCCTTGAGCCTTCTTTCGGGTAGTCCTCCCACGTGGGGCAGAGATTTGCCTCACACAATAGCAGAGTAGGGATTGCAGCAGTGAGTCTGCAGGCTGTAAATTAACTTCATGGACCAGGTCATACTGTGCTTTGAAGTTGTTGCTTTTTTATTTGTGTGCTTCTCCCGTTTATTCTTCAAGAATATAAATCTCTAGGAAGAATTATCATAGTTTAAAAGCCTTAGACAAATAGCAGCTGGTATTGGTTCACGGTCTCCAATTGGTTCCAGACATCCCTGGTTTTGATAAGACTACAAGACAATCCCAGAAATTCCTTGCCTACAGCTTTTGCTAATGCCATTAAATGTAACATTGTGATTACCGATGCTTTTGGAGCTGATTAGCCAGTATCCTGTGTGACTGATAAACAATGTAATTTAATTTTTTCCTCAGAATGCTCCCATGTCGTACCCCATTCCCCCTTCTTAGATTATCTTTATTTTAAAATACAACTTCATGCAAATGTTTAATGGGGATTTTGAAGAAAGCCCGAGACACACAAGGATGCCTCTGCTCAGCCTATGTTCAATGAGGACAGGATGCTCCACTCCAGCAGTGCCCAGAACAAGGCTTGCTCTGTTCCTGAGCTGTTAAAAGTTGACTTGGCTCTGTACCAACAGAGGTGTCATCTCGAAGGGAAAGACATTACCTGAGCTTGTAGCTTTTGGCTTTGTGAAAAGCTGACAACCATGTTTTCGTTCTACTTGGATGTTGACACAGAGAAACAGCTCATCTCGCAGTCTCCTGTTGGAGTCGTCCCATGCGTAAAGTACTGGCAAGCAGAAGAATGCCCTGAGAAGCATCTGAGAGCACAAAGAAAGCATAAAAAGAGGGGAAATTATCAAATAAACCCAAGGAAAAGAAAGATTATTCTTTCTGGAGTGCAGAGGATGTGTGTTTCAAATGTTTGTGATGAGAGATTAGATAAGGCATCTTAGTTATGTCTATCTCTGTCCATTTTCACTAGACTTCTGAGAATTGATCTCATGATAAGCTTTTGTAAATTCTCTCTTTTCTTTTTAGTAGTTATTCTTTGAAAGGTTTTTTAAGTGTACTGTAAATTGCAATTTTAATTTCATACCTGTACAAAATGGTATATTGTCTTCTATTTCTTCACCCTACTTACCAAATACCTCTTACTTCCAAAAATAACTGATGCCAAAATTTGTGAGCACATGTGTAAGGAAGCTGGACTGGGTGGGGTCCCTATTGGTTGTTGTACAAACCTTAGCTCTGTTTTGTTAACAGGGCCTATTTTGCCCTTTCTTTGCTTAGTTCTTAATTCTTGAAAGTAAAGTGTCAAAATAGTTGTTTAATTCTTGAAATATTTGGCAGCATTATAAGGAAGCTAAACTGATTTTGCTTCTAAACGAGCCTAAAGGGCATAGTCCACCTAAGGTTTTTATATTTGTCAGCTTGTTTCATGAGTCACAAAGGTGCTTGTGCCAGCCTTGGCTAACCTCAGTGTGAGGTGGTAATGTCCTGGGCATGTGGGGACAGGCAGGTGTGCCAGAAAAAGGTATGAAGCCAATGCTCATTAGAGAAAACGTGATGAACTTTCTCCACAGCCCTAAACCACCTGTTGAACAGGCAGCGTGCAGTGACTGGAGCTGACATTGGAGGATCTGTGTTGGCAGGAGATTTCAACAATTGTCAGTACACAATCTTGGTGTACCTTGACCTAGTAGACGTGCCTTTTCTGCCTTCTCATTTTTCAATGTGCTTGCTGCCTTTTTTATTTGCACTACCTATAGGTATTACTGTATGCTGTACATTAATTGTACAATCTGCAGGGCAGATTTTTGCTGCAACTACCACTGTGTAAGTTGGGGAAATGAAGAGCAAATTTTTACTTTGGTGCAGTACATAAGAATATGTGCTTAAATAAGTGTGTATGTTTTAAATGTGTGAATATATTTGTTTAAATCAGTGTGTATCTACACAAATATCTTAAAATCTGTCATCTAAACCTTGATTCAGAGCTTTCAGTATAGTAAATGTTTTAGTCTTCACTTTCCTAATTTTATATTGCTACTGGGTTGTTTCATCTTCATGTACCTCTGCTAGATATTTTAAGAATTGCATACTTACATTCCTACTTTTGGGGCAGTGGTTTTTATTGGGTCTATATAGCTGTTTTTATGCAGTTTGCCTGGGTGTAATCATGTATTACCCTATTAGTCAGAGCAAGAACCATGAGTATTGTCTCCTGTTTACAGTTAGAGGAACCGTAGGATGGTAGTAAAGAATGAAGAGAACCTAAAACTGCAGCTATTTTGCTTTGTGCAGTGTGTTAGAGTAGCTGTTTTCTACTTTGCTTTCAGCCAGCCAGCTACACAATCTAAGCTAAAAAAACAAGACTAATTTCCTAAAAAGGGGGTGTGGGAGGAAAGAAAGAAAGAAAGAAAGAAAGAAAAAAAAAAAAAAAAAAAAAAAAGAAAGCAAGCCTTTGTGAGGGTTGTGTTTTTACGTAACTATTTTTGTGGCTATCAAACTACCCGAAGTTCATGGTATGTTCATCTTGTCAGTATGTGTTTAAGACCACCAGCTTTGTTTTATTTCAAGTCATCTTTAGGGTTGATGTAACACAATATGACTGAATGTGTTTTGGCAGAGAGTAACTAATCTAATTCATATACTACCAGATGAAAGCAATTTACAATGGGTTTGGGGTAGTGCTCGAATTTTCAGTGCAGCCCACAAAGACATTTTTCCCCCATTTAATTGTCCCTTTTTATATCCAAACAGATCCAGCAATGGGAACAGAACCTGGAAAAATTTAACATGGACCTTTTCCGAATGCGATGTTACCTGTCCAGTTTGCAAGGTGGGGAGCTCCCCAACCCAAAGAGCCTTTTGGCTGCTGCCAGTCGTCCTTCAAAATTGGCACTGGGGAGGCTCGGCATTTTCTCTGTCTCATCCTTCCATGCACTGGTAAGTCCAAGTGCACTTTCATGGGTGTGTTACACAAAATCACCATGTGCTTAAATGTGGAGTTGTGCTGGAATAATACATGGATGCACCCACATGCATTGCTTAGGCAACCCTGTACCCCTCTCACTCTCTCCTTGACTGCAAGTGCATTTTCTTCTACAGGATATGGCCATGATTATTTTATTTTTTTTTTTTTGGTCTCAGAGGACTCCAGACTTGGAGTCCCTCCTAAAAATGAAGTATTCTTAGAATAGGCTAAAGCTAGAGACAATTCAAAATTAAATGTCACTTTTTTAAAGAACTGTGGGTTGTGTTTCTAAAGAAGAATGAGTGAGTTCCTCAGCTGCTGTAGCCTTTTGTCACCCCTTCAGCTTCAAGGGAAGTACAGCAGCAGCAGGTTCGCCTCTGCTCTTTAACCTTGGCAAGGCTGCAAGGCTGATCTTGGCAGAGAGGGTAGTACTGAAAGACCCATCAGGGAATGTGTTCCTCTCTGCCACTGTTTTTATCTGTGTGGTTTGTGCCATTCTTTGTTAATAACTCAATGCCATAGCATTTATCTCCTATGCTTGGGAATTTGGAGAGTCTGTCTTCCTCTAGCAATTTCATATCTGAATGATACATTATTATTCTTCTTCAGAGCCCTTTTATTAGCTTTTGTTTTACAGAGCAATATTTTCTCAGATTCTCCCTTCCTGTGGCTTCTAATTTTGCCCCATGACAAAAAAATTATGCTGCCACGACCCTGGAATACTGAAGCAAGCATCACTGCTGAAAGTTTAAAACATTGTCCTTGCACTTTGGCATGTTACACTGAGATGAACTGAAGTAACCCCCATTTGATGCCTCAGGTTGAAATAACTGTCAATAATTTGCTGTTATAGAAGTGATACAGGAGGGTTTGTCTCTATGTTCAAATAGATCTGCTCCAGGGATGAAGCTGCTCTCAGGAAACGTACCCTGTCTCTGTCGCAAAGGGTTCGAAGTAAGAAGGGTTTATTTTCTTCTCTAAAAGGACTGGACACATTGGCAAGAAAAGGAAAAGAAAAGCGACCTTCCATAACTCAGGTAGATCTTATTCGCTGGGGATAGCATAGAATGGCTTGTTTCTTCTGGGGTTCATCCTGCAAGGTGCTGTTGGTGCACAGGATAGAAGACATTTTTCCATAAAACCTGCATCCAAGGTTTCAGTAAGTGTAGCCAACTTGCAAGGGATCATTATCCATGAAGAGTATATGTCTAATTTGGGTTTTTTTGTGTGATAAATAAGATCACACAAAATAATTTTGTGTGATAAATAAGATCACTTATCTATCTATAAGATAGATAAGATTGGTGAATGACAGATTTTGACCCAGTAATTTAATTATCTGCATAAGAACATCAGGTTGGAATTTATAACAAAACTTCCTTTCTGGAACATTGCTAACTGTTGGGAAGTAGGATTTTTTTCAAGATAGCCTCTGTGCACACTCCTTAACAAACAGTGTGCGTTTGTTTGTGACTGGGACTCTGAAGCACTGTTGCAATTCAATATAGAGTGGCATAGGTGAGTTTTCAAGGGAAAAAGCGACTCTGCAAAGACAGACATTTTTGGCATGGCCTCTTAAAGCAGCACACACTTCCTGGAAGTGCATTTTAGCCACCAGGAGAAGACTGCAGTCATGCAGGGAGTCAGCTCTCAGTATAGACAGCTGACAAATAATACCAGACCACTGTGCACTGAAGACTTGGCTCAGGTTTGGTGTGCAGGGTCAGGCTGGTTCTTGGGAAAGGGACTATGCTGATATGTGCCCCCACTGAAGGGCTGTGTCACTGGTGAAACCACAGCAGTTTGCTGCCTTTTCCCTGAAAAAAAAAGGTAAATAAGAGCAGAGATGCTTCTTGACAGAGAGGCAGAAGTTACAGGGGTGCACTCTCACTCAGAACACTGCTGTTTTGACCAGCCTCTGCCATGTCTGCTGTTGCTCCTGCAAAGCAGTATTTTGTGCATTGTTCATTAGGTAACTTTGTTCCTGTTGTTCCCTGGCCTTTGATTTTATTAGTCACAAAATCTCTGATCAGCACTTGAAAATAGGCTGTTCTTGCATGTCTGGTGGTCTGTTGCAGAACACTTAAACAAGCCTATCTGTACATGTCCTGCAGTAGACACAGAGCTGACCCAACAGATTCAATGTTGCAAAATAACACATCAGGATTTTCTGGTCTAGTCGTTTGTAGTTTTAATAGGTAAATATGACTGGCATTAAACTTCTGCCTGTTACACGTTTTGTCACATAGATCAAGGTGTGTTAACATGGTGAAATTGATTAATAAAACTCAAGCCTGTCTTACAAAAGAAGGAACTAAAGGAGAAATTTTCCCTAGGTCATCTTTTTCACATAACTTCCCCTGTGTTCCCCAGCAGCAGAGTCTGGTCGGGGAGTCCTGCACCTGTATTTCTTTAATATGAGCCCTGAGAGAAGGAACGTTATGCCCTTTAGCTCTTCTTCCAGCAGAGCTGATATCTCACACTGTTTTTAACTGGGTAATACGTCTTCTCTTGTGCTTTATAGCCCATGAAGGGGATTCTGTGGAGCTCAGGGACAGGAAATCTTATATCTATGGCAAGGAGAGGAGGCTCCTGCTGCCCTCCCAGTGCTTTTCTGAGCAAAGAGAAGGGAGGCCTATTGCAGACCCAATGGGTCTTTACCCTTCTTATTCCAAACCTTGCAACAAGTTGGCCCAAAAATGTTTTCATTTTCATATATGAGCCTTGATTTTTTTTTTTATTTTATTTTTGTAATTAAACATCCTGCAATACAAGGAAATATAAATGCTGAGTGTTGCCCGTAAAAGTGAGGAATTTTTATGGGCATGGCTTGAAAACTGACCCATGAACCTAGAAGATGGCTGAAAAGAGAGCCACATCCTTGCTCAGACTTGTGCATATACACATAATTCTATATCAAAATCAGAATAGGCCTGAGGATAACTTTCTTGTCTCTTTCAGCTAATTGGGTTAAGCAGAGAAGTGGGGTTACTTTTCTGCTCATTGTGTTGAGATGATTCTGTCAAACAATAGATTAAAAAAAGCGTTGCTTTCTTGGATTTAAGCTCATTTGACTGAAGCTGGTATGTTTTAATCTCCAGTACCCTAGCTCCAAAATCAGATGTTATATTCTTGAACATCATTGTGTCAGAGAAGTTTTTAATTTTATCTTGTTTATTTTTATGGCATTAATAAAAATGTTCAGAGTTTCTGTGCTGGGAAGCTTTCGTAAACATTAATGAAGTGCTCAGTCTTCTCCAAATCAGTTAAAACTGCACTGTAGCAGATGGGGGATGTCTAGGCTCACATTATCCTCAGTTTCTTAAATGCTTATCTGCTTTCTTCTGTCTAAATGGTGAACTGTTTTGACAAATCATAAGCAATAAAATACTTTGATTAAATCTGTGGGTGAGACCAGGAAGTTCAGAAGTGGTACCCTTTATTTGCATTGGCAGAAACTGGATTTTGTATGAAATGCAGAGTTTGTTGTTGTCTTGGATTGTCTGAAAGGCTTTTGCAAATACTAAAACCTCCCAAAAGCTCAGCAGTAAGTCTGATATTGTCCTAATTTGTTGACTACAGAAGGAGTTTAAAAAATGGTTTTTATATTTACAGTTTAGGAGGGTAATGTTATAACTTGCAAATTTCAGTGTCATACATAAAATGTATAGGTCTACCCTTGTGTTTACACCAACCTTATCACTGAAATATCTGTATCCATAGCCATTAATTTGATTGGGGGTGGGGGGAAAAAGCTCAGCGCCTTTGTGAGATACCAGTTGTTAAATTTCCAAAGCATGTGGGCAATGTATGTCGCAGGTCCAGCCTTCATCACTCCCAAAATAGACACAGTAGTCAGCTACTTCCATTACTTAATAGTGTGGGGTTTGGGTCAACTATGCCTTTAAAGCTAAGCTAAAAGTTTCAATTGATAGTGCCAAGAAAACTGGTTAGAAAAGATGAAAAACTGTAGGGTAGAAGGTTTTACAAACCAGCAACAGTGATTTGAAATCATGATGAGATTGAAGTCATGATGAGATTTGTAGCTCTCCCTAACAGTATCCTGAAGAGAGAAATTTATAATTCTAATATAGTGTATGATTTGAAGGTAAATGACTTTAATCTTTATCAAAATAGTAGATAGGAAAAAACAAGAACATGTTCTATACATATTTGAATCAGAGTATGCATGTAGTTTAAAAGAGAAAAACTGCTTGAATTTTCTTTATATGGAGTGACTTGTATTTCTTTATTACTTATAGTCAGAATAAAGCAATAAAAAGTACAAAAAGATCCCTGGGGCTTAGCAGGTTGATATATATTACTTAATTTAGTTTTATTTTTTGTTTTTGGTTTTGGTTTTGGTTTTTTTTCAGTGGATTTACCCCAAACAGATAAGATGTAAAGGTATTTATTTGTTCAACCTACTTATTTATCTGTGATATTTTCAATAGGTTTTTGATTCAGCAGGAGGACATGGATTTGCTGGTGTGCAGAATTCAGCCAACTCTGCTGAGGTATGATATGCTCTCATTCTGCATCATCATGTTTTTGAATTCCTGAAGGCATTTCTCTAAGGTAATGGTGGGGCTAGTTCAGAGACCCTGAAGAGGTTCATAAAATGTATGTATTGTTAGATGACAGGATTATAACTCTGCTAATGAAACCACTTTGACATAAGTTTCTGAGCATTCATGGTAAGCTTTAAAAAAACAAAACCCCTAGAAGCTCTTCACACATTAATGCATACAGTCTGTATGCTGTGGGAGAGACTTAGGGCCAAGCTTGTCTGAAAACATCCTTCCCAGAATGGCAAATCATAGGAGGGTTTTGACTGGAAGAGACCTTTATAGGTTGTCTAGTCCAACCCCCTACAATAAACATGAAAATCTTCAACTAGATCAGGCTGCTCAGAGTCCTGTACAGTCTGACCTTGATAGTTTCCAGGGATGGGATGAAACCCAAGATATGTTTTTCCCCTTTGTCTGCTTCAACAGAACCTTTGTATTTTGAGTTTATGGCAATAAAATCTATGTAAAGTCTGTGGACCATCTCATCAGAGAAGTGAGATTTAATATAAACCTGGAGATTGCCCAAGTAAAGGAGAAGGATGGAGCATCCCTCAGCTGCATTACCCAATAAATAGCTGTGATTGATATTCTCTGATGCCCAGGAGGAGGAGATTTGGTGCTTTGCCCTGCCTGGCCTCAGTCATGGTCCTTCTCTATTCCTTCAGCCTCCCTGGGACATAGTGTTTCATCCCCCAGTCTGGAAGGACTTCTCCCACTGACAGCAGCTAATCCTGTAACACTGTTTTGCCTTCTGAAAGTATCTTCACATTTTGTCTGTTTTTTGAAAAAGTGAATCGAAATACCTGAATTACCTTTGTTACTTGGCCACTTGCCTGTTATTTCCTGGAGTGGGAAATTATTTAAACCAAATCACTCCTCTCTTTTCAAAATAAGTTGTAATTATGAGGTTGAAATCAATTCCTGTAGAGAACACTTAACAAATTCCTCCAAAATGTACCATTGTGGGTGGTGTGACACGTCATTGATGTCCCGTCTCAGAGACAGCAAACACAATTCATTCCTGTTCAAACATGTGGAAAGGTTTGCCACATGAGAAGTGACCAAATCTCTTGGGGCACAGCCCCTGCAGGTTTCTCCTGGAGGGCTGTGACACCAATCCCTTGGTTAGATGCCAACCCCCTTGGGGCTGGGAGGTTGATGGAGCTGCCTTATACAAGAGGGTCTGGTGTGGTTCTCCTGTCCTCTGGCCTAACAGAAGCATTTAATCCTTCTGAACCCCTCTGAGGAGACATGGAAATGTTTTGAAAGCACTAGAGAGCAGGCAGAATGAAATGCTCTTTCTTTGGTCAAGTGTCAGCAAAGAGACAAGGTCTGCCCCAGCTCTAGATAAAGCAGCCTTCTCCAAATTCAGGCAGGGATTCACAGCCCTGTTCCCCAGGTAGAGGGGAACCACCAGAGATGGCTGCATGTTTTAGGCCAGAATTAAAAAATTTAGCAGGGTTGTCTTTCAAGACTAGAAAAACCCACACAATTTAGATGCTGAGCAGCGCTCTGGAGCTAGAAAAACATTTTTTTTTCCTTATTATTTCAACCCTATTTCTGAACCTTTTTTCAATGGGTACTAAATACAGCGTGGGCATTTTTAAGAGCCTGACATTTTGGTGAATCATACAACAACTCAGAAATGATTCATCATAAGTTCGAAAACCGTTACTCTGGCATCAGCCTGGTTTCACTGGCTGATTTAAAATGAAAAAAAAACAAACCCAAAAGCAGCATCAAAACTTTTATGAAATGCTGCCTGGGGAGGATAGCAAATGACAAATAGTGAAGTCTGCCAGGGAAGCTGTATTTTCCCTGAAAAGGATGATAAAACCAGAGGCAAATAGTGGGAGGAAATTATGAAGTAACCTATTGGTCCAGCAGCAGCCCTGTGGCACAACATGTGACAGTCTGCAAATCCTGGCACCTCTTTCTGGAAAATTGGATGGGTTGTTATAGCTTCATGTGGCAATGAATGAATGAACTATTGTGGAATTGGTCACTGCAAGCATAACAGGAAAAAAAATCCCTTTTCATGTCAGATTTTCTGAGATGGAAAATGTGGATGAAGCAACGGTTCCTTGACTGCAGTTAAGGAACACAGTCATGTTTAATAACAGAGGGAAGTTTATCTTAAATTGTATGCTTGAGCATCAGTGTACATGGCAAGGAAAGGATGTAGCTTACATTGGCTGCAGAGCTTTTTGTCCTGTTACAAAAGCTTACATCAAAAGGTGGCCTTGAACCTATTTCTCATCACCTTAATCCTCAGTGATATGAGGTTATGTTGTTTTTCATCTCTGGCAATAGTGAAATTTATTTCAGTTGCACAGATTTGCAGGGCAATAAACCAGTGTAGTAGTTGCAAGCCTCCCTTGCTGAGGCAACCATAGCCTTGGTTTTCCCTGGAGGAAGCCACGAGGGAAATTCAGCCTGATTCATTTGTGCTAATCTCTTAGAGCCTTCCCACCTTGCCCCCTTTCTCCCTTCTATTATTTACACTGTGGAGATAGGTCAGGCTTCATTCTCAGGCAGTTGATTTAGTGCTGAGAGGACTACAGTTCCACAGGAGTGATCTTCAACATCAGCAGTGTTATGAGCAGGCTGTACCTACAGCCACCAAGGTCAAACTTCACCTGGTGTAGATTTCAACACTATGTTAATTGCAGTATGTAACATGACTCCTGTTATGTACAAGTTGATGGATTTCAGTAGGATTTCCATCACCTATGTTAATTGAAATTTCATGTTCAACTAGTTAAAAGGGGCTAGCTGAGCCAGACAGACAAGATTAATGAATAGACTTAGTTCATTAATATTATTCCACCAAACCAGTGTTATTCTGGCATCACATTATTACTATGCCACAATCTGGGTTGTCTGTAACCTGAATTTCTGCATTGTTTGGTAATTACCTGGATAGGGTTGCTTGCTTCATCGTTTTTACAGCCACAGTTGTTATTTTGCAAAAAGAAAATAATATTGGTTTCTCTCTTGCTACTGACAGATTGTTGTCAATAACTTTGTTGCCTGCAGCAAGGGAAAGAGTTCTTGTGCGATTTTTGCAGTGGCTTTTAATTGTGGTGCACTGCTGGGCTTGTGTCCTGGTGGAGAGGGGGCAGAACTGGGTAATGAAGGGTCTTTATGTAGGCAACAAATCCCCCCCAGCCCAACAAACAAACAAACAAACAAAAAATACTAACAAAAAGCATGAAGGAGGTAAGGATGCCTGGGAACAGCTCGGGATATCTTAAGATATGCCTTGGGTGAAAGTCTTGCCATTCTATGGAGTCATTGTCCCTTTCCAGTGACTGCGTGGGGAACCAAGGGACCTCATCTGCATAAACTTAAATGCCTTGATATAGGTAATTATGTGATGTACGAATAGGCTGACCCAAATAATATGTGAAGCTCAAAATTCTGAACAACTCTATGTGTTTGTCTTCTTTTGTGGCTTTCCTTTGAAACGTGCAGCCTGAAGTTCAGTACGGGGAAAAAGTGTGAAAGTGAAAGGTGAGAAAGTGACAGGGAATTTATTTAGGACTGATGTTATTTGACCAAGCAGAGTGGCATTGGAAAGAGGGAAAATGTGGAGCAAAATGGTAAACAGGCAAATAACCCTCTGCTGCCAATGAAACACCATGTTCTCAAACTGTAAATAGAATAGGAGCACTTTATTCCTTCTTCAGTCCTTTATTTTGTTATGGCTAGCCTTGCTCCACAGTGCTCTCTGCTGGAATTTTGTTGTCATTTTCTGTCAAAACGACACTAATTCCATTTATTTGTTTATTTGTTTGTTTACAGTGTTATTTTACATATATAGGTTAGGTAAAATTGTAATTGTCAGTTCTTCTTAAATATTATTTTCAACTGTAATATAATACCAGGTAGCTACATACTTCCAGAATCAGTTAAATCAGTGATTAGTATGAGATAAAGACATGAAATTCCATAATGGGAAAGCACAGCAAGTTCACTCCGGGCTCTAGAAAATAAGGTCTTCAATAGTGAATGAGAGCAGGTAACAGAACTCTCTCCTTGGCTTGCCATGAGGAAAATGCACAGCACTGTTTTTGAATATATGGCCACTACAAACCGCTAATGTAATTGCACTTTTTTGTTTTGTTTTGTTTTGTTTTAACATCCACATATGTGATACCTTTCTCCCTTATTTCCAGCAGCAAGTTGACGATTTTTTGAATGTCTACTGCTCAGTGCCAGAGAGCATCCAGAAGGAGAATGCTTGGGAGACACAGACATATGTTCATTTCTGTGATGGCCAAGCAGTGGCGCTGACACTCAAGCCAGAGCACAGGGTGGAGGATGTTTTGTCTTTGGCATGCAAGGTACTTATTTTTCATGCACAATTTCACCTTGTAAATAGCTGTGGACTCAAGAAGGAACGTGGTGTATCAGTGGCTGGGCAAATAGGGAAAGCTGTGATAAGATTATCACTATATATAATAATGCAGTAATGACATAATGTATAATACTAATAATACATAATAAGCATCTCCCTGTCACTGTCTCAAGGCACATTGCTCTGTTTCCTTAGTTGTGATTTTTATATGCTGTATCCAAGACAGCAGGGCTGTGGAAATGTTTTTAAAAAGTGTTGCTGGAGACAGCCCACAGGGGGTACTTGGAGGGCAGTGACAGTGTGCCAGGTTGTCAGCCCTGGGAAGTCTCAGCATGTGCCCACTCTGTCTTGTCCTTGCAGCAAACCTGGTTATCCAGTGCAAATTAATCCCAGAGGAGCAACAGAGACTGGTTGAGTTAGACCCAGGAGATTAAGACATTTAAGACTTCTGTGACAAACAAACGCTATGGTATAGGTTTGCTTCTGAAAGGGCCCTTTTAAGCTTTTAATTAAATACAAGCTCTATCTGTGAATTTCAAAGAATGAGTTCGCTTGTGAAAGTCAGTGCTGGCAATTTGAGAGGGAATGCTATAGATCATGGAACAGAACAGTGAGTCAGAGGTTGAAAGTAAAATGGAAACACCAGTTTTAGCTACAGACGAAACACCAGCACCTCTGGAGCATTGTGACATACCTAACATTTCTGCCTCCATATGTATCAGTGCTTGAACTTAGCTCTATAACTTCGTTATTTGAGTCACTTAAATTATGCTAGACAGCTTTTTGGGAAAAATAACTCTTTACCCCCAAGCTCTGTTTTCTGGCCAACTGGTAGATATATTTTTATTTACTTCACAAAGGGAAAAACAGGGAAAAAAGGAGTCCTGTGCCGGACAAGATCCAGCTGTAGCTTTTGGCATAGGTTACAGTGAATTTCCCTGTGAATTCATTGAACTTGCTTGAAGTTAATGAATTTCTAGGCTTTAATGGAGGAAAGGGCCAATTTAATAGCTCTTTTCATGTGCTAATATTGGGTGGGGGAAAAAAAAAACAACAACAAAGAAAAGAAAGTTTTTAACAATCCAGAGTAAACTATAGTTTTTAAAATCAAAAAAAGCACTCTCATTTAGGCAAGTCTCAATGCATCTCCAGGGCATGATTCAGAAGAAATTATCTTCTCGTGGCTTCTCCCGGTGGAGACTGAATACTTGAGAAAAGGTTTAATGTTTGGCTTTATGTTTTAAAACTTGGCTGTACCCTGTCAGGCCGAAGGGATTGTCTGATACACGACTGGGCCACCAGGTGGCACGAAAGAGCCAGAACATCTGTGGTCCTTAGGGTGCCGTGCGAGACCCCTGAAGGAGGAGATGAAATTTATAAAATTAAGTTGAAAAGGAAATTCCTTACCTCTCTTATTCTATCATTCCAAAATATTTGTAATTGTAATGCTGACTTTTAATTTTCATTGTCTGTATCGCATGAAAATTTCATTTTAAATTCATTGATTTTTTTCTTAAATGTTTTTCTGTTTTATTTTGTCTTTCTATTCTGTGTGTAAAGCTTTTCATAAGCATTCTCTAATGCTGAATACTTTCTGCTCATCTATCCTGGTTCTTTTCCTTCTTACATTTTCATTCTGCTCTGGTGAGTGTAAGGAATCTTTCTTCTTAACAGAAAATGTTTGAATGCTATGTGGATAAGGCTAAACTTCAGAAGAGTTGTTAGGGCTTTATTTTTCCCCTTCATCCATGCTTTATGAGGTTTATGCTTTTCTAATTTCTGTTTTCCATATGAGGTTTTTGGATAGCACATATAAAAAAACTTGTGCATTTGAATTCAGTTTTTCAGGATACAGAACACAAGTAACTTGTAAACTGCAGCATGTAATAAATGTTCCCCAGTTACTCAGTAGAGTTAGGTTTTGTAAGCTGCTGAGACATGTTAAAGGGGTTAAATAACCCTCAGGAAGACTCTCAGTCCACTTCTTTTGGAAATGTTGCTTCCTTCCGTTTTAGAATTGGTGGTCTATTAATACGCTGAAATGAAAGGTTTTGTGCCATGGCCTCACCAGTATCCTGACTTTTTCATAGCCTCCCATCAGGGGCTCAGCACTTTCAGGCTAATATCTTTTGGGAATATCCCTATTTCCCTTTGGCTTCCTGTTGAGACAGGATCTTTACTTTGACCTCATGTGGAAAAAAAAAAATAGGGGAAACTCTCTGATCATAGATGAAACCCAGCAATAAAAATAAAATCTAATAAAGGCAAACCCTTAGGGAACCTGCTTGCCATCCCATCGCCGCTCCTGACTGCCCATACATGTACACACATTTTCTACATCAGAAGCAAAAGCTGCTGAGTGGAACTGAATCATTAGAAGTAGTCATAGAAAAAGGTGGTTGTGAGTGCTCAGTTCAAAAGGACAGAAGACTGTTGAGATATCTTTGGAAACATATATTAGTGCTCAGTTAATCTAATAGCCAAGATATAGTGCTTATAAAAGGATTTGAGAGGATCATAAAGCAAAATGGAAATAGCACTGTAACCTTATATTTTAAGCAATGCATCTAGTTTTGTTTATACTACAAAATTAGGTAGAAAATTACTTTTTGAGATTGCTTTTGCACTATTTTAGAAGCTTGTTGTGTGTGTCACTTCTCTGTCTTCTAGGATTCTGGAAATAAATAATGAATTCCAAACTCCATTCTTTTTCTTCTTTAGATGAAACAGCTGGAGCCAAGACACTATGGTCTACAACTCAGAAGACTGGTTGATGAAAATACTGAGTATTGTGCTCCTGAACCATATGAATACATAGTAGACCAGGAAAGTGTAACTCCTTTTAGATAAAGTTTTGTGATGTCTGTAGCTGCAGTTGAGTTATCACCTACAAATGTGAGAATTTTAGATCTAAAATAAGGTTTTAAAGCTGTTCTGGGACTGCATTCTGTCATTCTGGTTCACAGTTCTGAGTGGCAAGGCACTGGAAACACTTTCTTCAATAAATGTTTGAAGATCTGAATGAGGCTTTTTAGTACAAAAGTAAAGTGTCAGCTTGTACTCCAGGGTGGGTTTTAGCTTTAGTCCCACTCCCAGTGATGCTTACACAGTAACAAGGTTCTCTATGTAAAGACAGCAAGTCTTGATGCAAAGAATATTGTGCTTGTTTCTCATGCTGTATCTGGGGTTTAATGCTTGCATTTTCATAATTTGATGACTTCTGCTACTGTTCTTTTCTAACAGGTGTATGATGAAATAGAAATTTGTCCATTAAATGTTTATCATGTTCATCTTACAAAGACTGAAAACATAAGTGATTATGGTAAGCTCTCAGGAATTCTTTTTATTCTTCTCATTGCTTACTTTCTCTCTTCAGGACTTTTTTGTTTCTGAGAGCAGATAGAGCCATCCTTGATAGCTCAAAGTGTGAGTCTGCAAAGAACTTGAGGCATTATAGCAAAGACCCAAACTGATTGTTTTACACTAGCAAGTACATTTCTTATGTTTTGGAAGAGTCCACTTTGTAATTTTCTTACAGTGGCCAAATAATTGAAGCATGGGCTTGTCTGAAAAAATGGATGTCCTTTGCCAAGACTATAAATGCTCTCAGTCAGGCAATGGTGAAGGTCTGGCATTTTTGGGGTGGGATCCTCTGTTGGCACAGTATCAAAAGTATACTTTGGAACTAGTTCTGACAGGATTTTTGTCCATGGGAGGTAGTTATGCTTAGGAATAATTACATACCTTGCAAGGGTACCTTTGTAAGGCAGCTTTGTGCTGTGCTTTAGCTGCAAGTCAGTTTTAAATTATTATTTTCTGACCTTTCCCACTCATTAGTCTAGTGTAGTTTGCTGCTTTATAATTTGAGTTTCCAGTTTTTGGAATTGTTTAATACAACTCTATGTCTGATGGACACTCTGCAGAACTCTTACTGTAATGATGGGCTCTGCTGTGTTATGGAAATGTCATGGAGCTGAGGTAGAAAATACTTTTTTTGAAACATATTTTTTGTCACAGCAGAGCATGGCATTTTCTGGGAGTTGAAAAGTCTTACTAATTTTAATAGGTCTTACAATGACTGGGTAACCATGTGATAATTTCTATATGCTCTATGGGTATGTTCTCATGAGAAGTATCTTTCTTCTCATGTAAAGTCTACTAAGTCCAGAAAATAAAAGGGAAATGTTCCCAAGTAAGTTTATTTGATTTAAACCTCTTTTGCTTCAGGCTTTGCTGTCACAGCCCAAGTTGCTGAAAATGAGCATCTCACCCATATCTTTGTAAGTGATGTTCTCCCTGATGGACTGGCATACAAGGAAGGTATTGTATCTTGTTTGTGTTTAAAACCATTCTTCATTATCTTTTTTGAGTCCAAAAACTTGAAGGAGCTTTAGTAATGCTGTCTGAAATGTTTCTTGGCTTTTACTGTTCACAGTTTTCTTTCCTGAAAACCATGGAAAATATGTAATAGTAGAAAAAATAGTGTCCACAGAGTAACTGAATTATCCTTTCAATGTAGTGGGGACAGTTCTTGTTCACCCTTGGAGACAAAGTCTGTGTTCAGCCATCCAAGCGAGTGCTTTTGCACAGAGGAGCAAACTGGAGGAAGAGTTCATCTCACACTAGGGAGCTTCATGGGCTTGATCAGTTTCTATGACCCATTGTTTCCACTTCTGCTGGCAAAAAGCCTTCCTCCCCAGAATAGTTTTCTGCATACATTTCTGTGAGCACCTTCCCACTGTGCTGCTCAAAAACTGTGCCTCTCTTCATCAGCACATGGGAGGATCACGTGGGTTCTGCTCTCTGAAAAATAGCCCCAGAGAAATGGAGACAGAGATATTTGTTTGCTACCTGATGGTAATATCTACTTGGTTTTGCTGACTTAGAAAGACAGCACTTGCCACTGTTTAGATTTATATAAAAGCTGATAAAATCTTCATCCTCAGTTGTTGCAGCTTTGCATGAATAATTTGATCTGCGTGACTAGTGCCTTGTTCTTCACAGGTGATGAAATATGTGTTATGGTGCTGTATAGTGATGGTATCTGGTTGTGAGAGGTGCCTCTATTCTAATCTTCTTGAAAGCTGTGCTGCTCTCCCACCCACCCAATTCTGTAGCATCTTTAAGCAAAACCAATTTGATTGCTGTACTCTGGGTAGCACCTATCAAAGTAAGCAAGCAGAGGTCAATCTGTATAATTATAGCAGAAATAAAGCTCCCATTGGTTCTAAAGGACTTGTTGTAGAATTAGGCTATTTGAATTCAAACCAAAAAGATAAAAGGCAAGCCAGCATAAGGTTTGGGTTGTGGCCCTTTTTATATTATATTACATTACTGTGGGGTTTTTTTTTTTTTTCTTTCTTTGCTTTCACATGCCGCCAGGGCTCCGAGTAGGCAATGAAATCCTGAGCATAAATGGAGAGGCTGTGTCTGATCTTGATCTCAGGCAGATGGAGTTACTGTTTTCAGAGAGAAGTGTAATGCTTACAGTGAGAACGAGCCATTGCGGGACCCAGCAACCCTTATGTGTGTCCTGGTCAGATGGGGATATTTCCAGGGACCCAAAGAGTTTGCTGCCCCCTCCAAACCAGTCACAGCTCCTGGAAGAGTTTCTAGATAACTTCAAAAAGAGCACAGCAAATGGTAAGAAATTGACAATAATTCTATTACTTTCACTTCACTTCGAATATCACTGTTTTTTAGAACTCAGTCATTATTAAAATTATGTGCTTGCCTTAAGAACACAAGTACAAACTGTTTAAGTTCCATTTGTGCTCAATATCTGTGTGTTGTTATTTTTTAGGGAGCAGAAATGGAACAGAATATGACTATGTCTGCAGAGAAATTATAATATTTTTATCTGTTTGTCTGTACTATCCAGTATTATCAAGTGTTCTCTTAACTGTTGTGTGTCATCTTGAGTACCTCCAACACATCCATTTCCCAGGCATCAGTGGCTGAAATGGTGTGATGGCTTTCAGAAGCAGAGTATTGTTCTGTGTTTGCCATGCTTTCTGTGTGGCTAAATACCACATACATTTAGGGTATCTTCAATGCAATAGTCATCATCACCTCAGAAAGGAGTCGTTGAGCTCTGTTCTCATCCAGTGATACTGTGCTCCTGCTGGGTACACCAACCACTGTGTAGAATAAAACCTATGAGAAGAGCTTTTATAGGGATTGTTCTGTTTCTACCTGCTCACATTCCTTACTCAATATAATACCACTGTTTTAAGCAGTGGGTGGAGGATGTATCCTTACAGTGCTGTCAGGCTGAGATCCTGATGAGTTGCCATGTGAGGAGCACCAGGCAGAGAAGGTGCCTGTATGGTAAGGAATGCTCCTGGACGACATCACAACCCCCAGCCCAAGGAGGTGCCAATGCCCACTGCCGGGTTGCCTTTTCAGCTGGAAATAGGAGGTGGGACATAGAGGGACTCTGCCACTATGGGCGGAGGTGAGCCATGGATTCCCTTCCCTCCTTTATCTGATGTTACTTCGCTGGAGATCCACATCTTGTGATACCAGAACACTTGTGAATGTCTGTCTGAAATAGAAAGTACGTGGGGCTTTGCTCCCCTTTCTTCCCACGCCTTGACTATTTTTCAAACAAGATAGAAGCAAATTTATCGAGCTTTTCAGCGTAAAAGGTGCAGTTTCGTCTCTCTGCCTCTGGAGGATGCTAGTAAAATTCTGCAGGAAAGCCAGCCAGGATGCAATACTGAGTGAAGGGAGCAGGAAGAGATACAAAAAGAGACCGCTGCTTTTTGCATATAATTACGATGGCGAGTGTTTTCTGATTGGAATTTTTTTCATAATTAAAAATGGGAGAAGAGAGAGAATCACATAGGAGAAGTTGTTAGAATGGATTTAATTATAAAGCAATTTTATTAGGTCATCTTTTGAAATTAAAAAAAACCTGAATACAAGATTTGTGATTCAGTAAGTAGCATCTCTCTCAGGGGCCTTATTTCAATTTAAAATGCCATTAAATTGACTAGTGGCACATAAAAGTTAGTGTCATAAACCAAAAATTATGATAGAGCTAATTAATTACATAATTATATCAGGGCTATCATCGAGCTTGTTGGCTTGATATCATAAGCCAGCATTACCTCGAGTATTCAGTGTAATAAATGTATGTGTCCATTCACTAGATTCCTCATTCCTCGGGGATAAATTTGCAGCCTGTGCAAATATTCCATTATAATAGGAAATTACTGTAGTATGTATTATACTTTAAGCACTAGTGGATAAAGGGACATAGTATATTTGCTTTTATGCTAAAATGCAGTTAAGGAAGATTTATTTTATTCTGAAAGGGAACAAATAGTTCTAAATTAAGCTTCGTGAGAAGAACTTTTATGTTAATTGAATTCAGCGCTTAGTGTCTGATCACCTGATCAGTTCAAATGGAAACAGAAGAAAATGGCATTACTTTGAATTAATAGATAATCATAAAGGGTTTAACTGTTCTGTGTCCTGTTACTCAGGAATTGAATAAGATTTTAGATTAGTAGAGGGGGTATTTAATGATCCGAACAGGGGTTTGGAGGCCAAGGACTCTTAAATTCATAAGTAGTCTTTAAGAAATTCATAGAATCATTAAGGTTGGAAAGACCTTAAAGGTCATCGAGTCTAAATGCCACCATGACAACCAAACAATAGCACTCAGTGCCACATTCATTTGTTCCTTGAACACTTGTGGGAATGGCGACTCCACCACATCCCTGTGCAGGGTGTTCTGTTGGGAAAGAAGGGACAGGAAGGACTTATGAATATGACTGCATGGTAAGAAATACTGTAGATGTAAAACATGAGTGAAATAGGAATGAAAGCCAGTTTTGAGATGTGTGCATGGCAGGCAGGAAGACAGTGATTAGCTGAAGACTGGAAAACAAAAGACAAGAATGTTGCCTTTCCACCTTAGCAAAGACATCCGGGAACAAGTGCATAAGAAAGAAGTCTATAGAGTTTAGAATATAAAATGACATGGTAATGTAGTAGTTCTTATAGGCTGCATGCAAAGTTTGTAGGTTTTGTATTTCACGCCGGTTGGTCACTGTAAATTAGGATATTCAACACAAAAAGAGATATAATGTATTGTAACAAGAGGATCACTCTCTTCTCCTCTCTTCTTCTCTCTTCTCCTCTCTTCTCCTCTCTTCTCCTCTCTTCTCCTCTCTTGTCCTGGCTCTTTTGCCCTTACCTCTCTCCTCTCCTGGGTCTCCTATCTTCTTCTCTGGCCCTCTCACCCTTCTTCCCTTACCTCTCTTGGCCCATCTCGTCTCCTCTCTCTCACCTCACTTGCTCCTGTTTTCTCTCCATGTTTTTCCCCTGCTCCTACCCCATTTTTACCCCTTAGCTCTCTTCTTTATCTCTCTCTCCCCATTCTCTCTTTAGGGCTTTGCTTCAGCCGAGGCTGGTGGCTGGAAGCAGGCCCTCTTCACCCATGACCCTTGTAATAATAAAGCCACGTATTTCTAGAACATCTCAGGTCTGCAGAGTTCCTTGTCCCTGCCATCCACGGAAAAATTTCTACAGCGTTCCCATGCCTAACTGCCCTTTCAGTGCAGAAATACTTCCTGTTGTCCAGCCTGAACATTCCCTGGTGCAGCTTGAGGCCATTTCCTCTTATCCTGTTCTTCTCTGGGAGAAGAGGCTGACTTCCATCTGGCTACACCTTCCTTTCAAGGAGTTGTAGAGAACAACAAAGTCTCCTCTGAGCCTTCTTTTCTCCAGGCTAAACACCCCCAGCTCCCTCAGTGGCTCATCATATGACTCTCTCTTCAGATCTTTCACCAGCTTTATTACCCTTCTCTGGACTTTCTCCAGCCCCTCAATGTCTTTCCTGTAGTGAGGGGCCCAGAACTGGACACAAGACTTGAAGTGCAGCCTCTCCAGTGCCAAGTACGGGGACAATCTCTGCCCTGCTCCTGCTGGCCACACTATTCCTGATCCAGCCAGGATGCCAATGGCCTTCTTGGCCACCTGGGCACAGCTGGCTCATGTTCAGCTGCTGCT
Organism: Zosterops lateralis; assembly: GCF_965231275.1. Lineage (NCBI taxonomy): Eukaryota > Metazoa > Chordata > Aves > Passeriformes > Zosteropidae > Zosterops > Zosterops lateralis. The sequence continues at coordinate 53,941,770 of NC_139764.1, read as the reverse complement.
GACCAGCACTGCCAGGTCCTTTTCTGCCAGGCCACTTCCCAGCTACTGTTCCCCAACCTGTAGCTGGGGCTCTTGTGACCCAAGTGCAGAACTTAGAACTTGGCCTTGTTGAATCTCACACCACTGGCCTCAGCCCACTGGTCCAGAGATCCCTCTGGAGAGCCTTTCTGATGAACACTCCAAGCAGATGAACACTCCAACCCAATTTGGTGTCACCTGCAAACTGACTGAAGGTGCACTTGATCCCCTCATCCAGATTATTAATAAAGATATTAGACAGGACAGGCCCCAGCACTGAGCCCAGAGTAACACCACCCATGACTGGCCTAGAGCTGGGTGAACTCCATTCACCACCACTCTCTGGCCCAGCTTTCCAGCTGTCAGCCCAGGGAAGAGTGCACTTGTCCAAGTCATGGGCTGGCAGTTCCTCCAGGAGAATTCTGTGGGAAAGAGCATCAAAGGCTTTACTGAAAGACAGGTTGCCTATGTCCACAGCCTTTCCCTGATCCACTGGTTGGGTCACCTCATCATAGAAGGAGATCAGGTTGTTCAAGCAGGACATGGCTTTCCTAAACCTCTGCTAGCTGTGCCTGATCCCCTGGTTGTCCTGTTTAATACTGTTCTGTCTACTTGGGTTGAGTTGAGTGAGTCACTCTTAATGCCACAGTTATCAGAAGTAATTTCTAACATTTGCCTGTCCATATTGAGTCTGTTCTTCTGAAGCAGCACCTTCGAAAGTCAGTTAGTGCTGGAAGAGGAGACTTTTTTAAAAAGTCAAGCTCAGTTTGGCTGAAGGTACATGCCAGGAGTTAAAAACCCTCAATGCTTCTGCTGTTGCCTCCCTGTTTTTTAGAAATTAACCCTATCTATGAGGGTTAATGAGCTAAAATAAACATAGCACTTAGAAAATGGAAATTTTCGACACTAAGTCACACAGTAATGCCCTGCCTGGTGGTTGGTGATGACCACCATGCAAAAGCAAAACAGAACTTAAAATCACTGGCTTCATTTAACTTGGACAGTAATAGTTTGTCCACATTTGTCCACAGTTTTGTAACTGTTTGTCCTAACTCTGATGAATACCTTTTCCTACACATTCTGCTGTGTTGAGGATACTCAATTATACCTTGTGGCAAACCTTGGCATCTTTTACTGTACAGAAGGGAAGTGATTGACTTTCTCCAAAGCCACTAATTCTGCCACTCCTGAAAATTATTCCCAGGGAATTTTTGGTGAGAATGATTCATTTTCTCCAAGAGGTTGTTATACCCTTGTAGCTGTATTTTGGACCTGCTGTGGTTGTATCATTTGATCTCCCACATGGCACCACTATGTTCCTGCTGCTTAGCTGCTTGGTGAGTAATAAGCTTATCCTGGAAAAGAAATGAGATGAAATACTTGAAAAAAATGCACTCATAAATGTGGAGCAATCAAATTTTCTCCAAGCTCCAATGCCAAGGAAATTAAAGAAATATTTATGTAGAATTAAAAAATGAGGAAATTGGACTGAAGTTCTTACAGCTGTGGAGAAAAAAAAAAAAAGAGGGGAAAAAAAGGCTTCATTTTAAGATGGCATGGATATTTGAGGAATAAACAACAGAGAAGGCACAAGAATTGAAAACTATATTTAGGGCAATGATGTGTGGGTTTATGGTATATCTATAGAAATACCATATCTATGGTATGAGGCAGGAGGTGGGAGCATTAGTAGGTGTGAAGATCAATTGCAGAGTGTTAGTTACTGTCAAAGTTGGGCAATTTTTCTTTTTCCTCAGCAAGTGTGTTTTTGCCAAAAAAAGCTGTTGTTTTTGGTTAGCTGACAGTGTTGAAATCAACCCTAATTTGTAAATAGAACTGTGTGATTAAAAAGCGGGAAAAAAAAAAGGTGGGGGATGGCAAGTTGGAAATGCTTTAGCAAGTTTCCATGATGAAAACTTCCATCTCTGAGGGTTAGAGAGTTAAATGGGGAAGAAACCACTTAAAAAAAGAAAAAGGAAAAAAAGAAAGAAGAAAATTAAAAAGTAAAGAATAAATGGACATATTGTTCTTATGCTCTGTGTTGTACTCCTCACCTGTGGGGTAGGCTGCTTACCTTCTGTGCAGGGTCTGAGTTCTTGTCTGGACCATCTTTCTGGAAGCGTAGTCCCAGGAGCAGGGAAGAAGTCTTGGGTGCTGCTGACAAGAAGGAGGCTTGCTCCTCCTCCTCTTCCTCTGGCCCCATAGCACTCCTCCCACCCCTGCGCTGGCAGCAGCTCTTGCTGCAGCCCCTGCAGCTAATCAAGGAGAAATCTTTCTCCCCAGCCCTCGCACAGTCAGGGAGTTGAACTGATGGGTGCAAAGTTCTGACAAGGGCCAGAGCAAGGTAAGGAGGAGGAGGAGCAGGGAGCAGGCAGGTGCCAGCTGGTTGCAAGGAGAGCTACTCTCAGAGGTAGAAAGTTCTCTTTCAGTTGAGCTGCACACAGAACACTGCTGTAGGCACTTTCGAGCAAGGGTTTTGCTGTCTGCTTTCCTTCCTCTTGCACTGATGCCTGGGCAGCAGCGTAGTCTGGGACATGCTGTTTTGAGTCACTCCTGGTGAAGCTATTTTGTGCTGTATAAGGCATGGCTGGAGTCCGGGAGGGAGAGAGTCAAGCTTTGTGCTTTTTGACAAATGGCTGGGCAGTGTGCTGGAGAGGAGCGGTTACATTTTAGCTCCTGTTCTGCTAAACATTGAGATATTTTTGCAAAGTGTCAGTGCTTTAGGAGGAGGATCAGTGGTTGGAATCATCACATGGAAAGTGGCTCTTCTGTTTTCCAAGACATGTGCAGCATCTGATTGTAATCTTCGTGAGCATCCACAGAAGCAAAGCATATCAGTTGGCCACAAGTTTAATTTTTATATGACTAAATTATTTTTTTAAAAATTACCTTAATAATAACAAGTTATTTGGAATCAATTCCAAGGTACTTCCTGTTTTACACGCACTTTGCTTGGTGTTCTAGATGCCTCTGTAAAGTGTAATTACAACTCACTTCTTCTCCAGAAAACTTTGCTCCATTCAGCTTTGTCAGATACCACCGAGGTGAGAGAGGAAAAGGAATACAGGTTGGCTCTGCTGCCAGCTGTCTCTCTGCATGTCACTGTGCACACCTTTCCACATAGCACCCTGTACATCCTCTTTCAGCTCCAACCCACCCTGAATATCAGAAAGACCTGTCTGTCCTTCTTAGGAGAAGAGATAAAGTTAGGAGGATGTTGAGACTAAGGTGGCCTCTAGCTCCGGCAGCTGGGGGCTGTGCCTGGACCACTGGCTCAGACCACTCTGCTTCTTGCTATTTGCCTATAGGTTTTGGTAAATGTCTTTAATGTATTGCAGAAAACATTTAGTACACTAAAGTAAAACTAAAACTTAACTGAAAAGCATTTCTAAAATAACTTTTACTTTTAGTTCTGCCCAAATCAGGTCCTGTTTGTCTAGATGCTGTTTTAACATATAAATTCTCTTCATTGTGCTGTAGGATGTCTCCTTCCTTGTGCTTTGTGTGAGAGGTATCGAAGAAATCTGTTCTTTATTCTTTCACAGGAAATTCCTTTGAGCTCAGAAGAGGTGATTATTGCTTCTTAGCTTCTCAAGTCCCAAGGATACCCACAGTCCTGTTAGATAATGGGCCCTGATCTCTGTTGCTCGAGCAGATCTGCATACATTGCTCCCTCTTGCCTGGTGGATCTAATACCAGGCTTTGCGTGGTGTAAGGCAATGTACTAGGAAAGCCTCTCTGTAACACAGACATGTAGTTGTCTGTGCAGCATAACTGCTTATCTGCCTGAAGATAGATGACTCTCCTGGGCTTTCCTTTTCTTACTTATTGCCCAATTCAGTGGGAAACCACATAGATGTGATAGGACATGCTCTTCGGAGCGAGCGCGAGGGGCGGGCTGTGTGTTGACAGTTGTCTTGGACAGCTGTGGTGGGTTGGCTCCTGCTCCAGCTGTTTGTGTGCTGTGAGCACAAGTGTCTTCATTGTGCAATCATGTGAATCTCTGAGGAAAGGCTAGGTCTGACCTGTGACAGTACCTGGGGCTGTAGCAGTGTAGAGATCAATTCAGAGAAAGCATTTTTCTCTTTAGAAGCTGGATCCATTGGAGCGCTTGTTGATACTGCATGTTTTGCAATACAAGTGTTTCCCAAGAATGGTGGTTTAATGAACTCTTGCTGGCACATGACAAACTGTCCTGTTGGCTTTCTGCTAGATGTGTGTGCACCAAATTAAAAGATTGGTTATGCTATAAAATGCTCTTCGTTGTGCTTTCCTACTGAAAGAGCATTTTGTTCTGCTTTGCTAAATGCTGCTATGATTTAATCCCTGTGAAGTCAGTGGGCCAAATTGTTGGGCTTTTTTTCCTGGTGTAAACTTCATTAAACCCTGTATAGCTGCACCTTCTGGCTCAGTGATATGTAGGCATAAATCATCATATTGCCCTTCCTACTGAGTTCTGTAAAGTGACAATATGGATAGCAAGGAGGTTTATTAATTATGATAAAGTTAGAGATCCACATATAGCCTACTGCTGTAGGCATGATTTAAAACACATCAAACAGCAGATATTCTGTGTTTCACAGAGGTAAGGTAGGTTGAGTAATGATATGAAATGTCTAAGCTAGCCACAAACTCTTGTGAACTATTAAGTAACTTTTCCTCTCCTCTTTCCCTGTTTTCATTACTTTTGTGCCTGTAAATCTGAGATGGAGAAGAAAATGTACTGCTGAGGTGGTATACTTGGAACCTGGGCAGGGCTAGCTCAATTTGCTTTCCAGATCTCCTCAGTGCAAGTGACCTCTGAGGGCAGCCAAAGCCTCCCAATGTGAGCAATCCAGCAGGAGCAGCAAAAAACAAGGAGAGGGACCCCTGACAGCACCCTTGCATGTCCAGCAGCTGTAGCCTGGAAGACCTACTGGCAGCAGTGAGTTACAGCCTTTGCTGACTTAGAGAGTGTGGTGTAGAGGACCCAGCCTGGGCTCTGCTGTGTCTTCCTCTCCATACTGCAGTCACACATCTCCAGCTGTTTAACTGGAATTAGAAGGGTGATGCATTAGCTGTGGCTAACAGGCCTCCAATGAGACTGTATGGAAGAAGGCATTTGTTAGGCACTTAGGAAACAAATGCATTTAGGTAACAGTCTGAGAAGCTGGTGTGAAGTGTTAAACTTCAGACTGAAAAGGCTGAACAGCTGCCCAACTGGGAGATACTTGGGCAGAGAAAGTTTAGAATGTTAAATAATCGTATAGAAACACACCGCTGAGATGCAGGGGCTAATCAGGCATTGCTACAGAAGTACAGGCAGCTATTTCCTATTATGTTGCTAATTTGTATCTCCTATAGACTACTTAATGAACTAATGAGTCAAAAGACTTTGCCTCCCCATGCGCTGTTAATGGACAAAGGAATCTAAAGGGCTCTGCTCCAGCATCAAAATGGATGTTTCTGTAGATACTTAGAAAAAAAAAGAAATATAAGAGAGCATAAAGCAGCCTATAGAAAGTCAAACTTGTACAAGTAGGTGGCTGATTGGAATGAAGCCACTGTTCAGCATGTCACCCAAAATGTCTTAAGAAAGCTGTATGATACAAGAATATTTGCATGAACATACTGCCTTTTTCTATACTTGAAAATGTGGAATGTTAAAAAAAGAAGTGTCACTTTCCTCACTGAAGGGTGAGAACAAAGGACAAAGGCTTGTCCTGCTTGATCATGTCAGATCCTAGCCAGAAGTAGGAATTTCTCTTTGTCTAGGCAGTATCACATATGCAAATAGAAGCAGCCTAGTTGCATTGTACATTGGGAAGCATGTAAAGCACCTTCTGATGTTTCATAGTTTGCTCCCTGAAGCCAAAACATATGGATGAGAGGGGCCATGAAGGAAACCTTCTTGGCTGGTCGGTAATTGCATGTCTTGTTTGGGAACAATTAGTCTAGTTAATGACAGGCCTCTAGTAATTCTGTGTTCAAGAATCCTGTCTAGGAAATCTGATGTTATGACAGCTGTATACTAATTTTCTTTCCAGATTTTAACATATGGAAAGGATTCCTGAATGAGTGTCCAGCTACACCAAGGAGTCAGTTGTTGCAGCCTTGAAGCCAGCCTGAGAGTATACCTTCTAGCCAGTCCCAAAATAGGTTACAAAACATCCAGACCACTAAAAAGTAATAAAAGCCAAAATCCCTTACAGAGATTTTGTAATTTCTGATTTATGAAATTCAGTTGATTTTATTTGTGTTTTTCTAACATGTTCAGTTTTCTAGAGACTGAAGTTACTTTTACTAGTAGATTCAAGCCATGATAATTTAGCAATGAGAATTTGAGCTAGCTGTTATCTGAAGTTAGTTCAAAAGCTTTCAGAAGAACTTGAAAATTTCCTAGGCAAAAAGAGGAAGGTGGTTTTGAATTCATAATAAATTTAGTGTTTCACTATCTTTTTAACTGTTAGTTAAAGCAGCATGACAGCTGTAAAGTACTGCACAGTTAGTAACCAAATTACTGCCTGCAAATAAATTTGGATTTACTCCAGCATTGGAGTGAACACTGTGAGTACCAACTGTGGGGAAAAAAATGGACTGGGACTGTGTAATAGTTAAAAACTTACATAGATTCAATGAATTGAGCTAACATGAACACTCACTTGATTGGAGATTAATAAGAATCTTCACTTGGGGTCCATGGTACCTCAGTCTCTTGCCCAAATCTATTGAGAACCTCAATGAAGATAAAAAGTGAACCAAATTGCTTCAGCTTTCACTTTGAAGTGGTAGAGAATATGGTGTGTTTCCATGGACAATTCTCCTCTGTGGCTGCAATCTACCTACCTTCTCTTAAAAATATGTTTTCTTAATGCAAAAGTTACCTAGAGACAGTTTTCAGCCTAGAAATCAAATGTGACCATAAAAGCTCCTCATGAATAAGCTCAGTGTGTAGCAGCCATTTTTTATATGTTGAGGCTTGTACTAGTAGGACATAAGAATGCAATAAATTGATTTGTTTATTTATTTGCTACTATGATATGCAGAGGAAATAGATGAATAATTAGGTAAAGTAGGACCTTCCAGTCCACTTTTCCTGGGTGGAAATTAGATCTCCACTTGTTACTCGAGCTGGATCATTCTTGTGTCATGGTCTTTGAATTTTTCTTCAGCTGACTTATCACCAAATTTCTAATAATCTTTCACTGGCCAAAGATTATTTAGAGAAAAAAACCCTGCTTTTATTTGAAGGCCTTGAAGAATTCTATGTCTCCAAACACCTCTTGATGTTTAGCCAGACCTTCATGAGGAAACCCTGGAGCAGAATCTCCAGTGCCCTCTTGTATCACAACTTCACTAAACTTACCTGGCTGTATTCCCACAACTTCATCTTCTAGACCCTCCTCACTTTTACTGGCAATTTTTCCAGTGCAAATGGCCATTGTGGGACAGTTAAGAATCTTGTATGGAATCTTCTATTGCGTTCCTTCTTCCTGGCCATAGTTACTGTGTTTTTTGCAACCTACAGAAAAATCTAAAGGGCTGTAGAGATTGTGTAGGCTCTGTCATATATACCAACTGGTGTGTGCCCCTTCCATGCTGATCCCAGGGAATAACATGAGTCAAAGAGCTGAAGAGACTTATCCTCACATAAGTAAGACATACCAGTTATTCATAGGTGAACTAGTGAACCCAGAACCCTTCATCTCTCTGGTGAAACTTGGATGCCCTCTTTAAAAGAGATTGTGAGAATGTCTCTTGAAAGCTATTCAATAAATTCCTTTGGATCAACTGTTACTTTTTGAAAGCTATTTCTTGAAGTTTTTCAGAAAGGAAAAGGATACAGAAGGAAATGCTTACAGATCTATTTTTTCAACTTGATTACAAAAGAGTAAATACATTGTTGAAAACCTGAAATATATTTGGTGGTATAAAACCAAAATAAATAAGCACATACATGCTACCTGCCAGGCTGAACTGTTTAACTGAAGTTATGAGTGCTGGTCTCTGAGGGAGCATTTTTAGAGCTCATTATGCTGATATTTCTCTTCTCCAGGCAGTGCTGGAATGGTTCACCTACCACTCCCTGTTTTTCAGTAAGTCTGAAGACATGAAGACCACCAAAGCTTTGTTCCTTTCTGAGAGTTGGCTCAGACTTTTTAATATCTGCACCAGGGATTTCGGAAATATTTTTTATCTTCTCTTGGAAGTTTACTTTTCTCTTGATAGTAACATTGGCTAGAAGAATATGAGAACTATAAGCTTATCATAATTAACTGATCAGTCTGGAGAATTTGAACAACAATGAAAAATGCATCTTTCAAAACACCTGGCTTAACTTCATCACCCAAATGTTATATCTCATTTCCAGATAAACCATACAGCCAATTATGGAAAGTCTCTGTAATAGGGAGTGGGAGAATATCCTACATGCTGAAGATCAGCTGTGTTGTGTTTTTATTGGCAGTTTCTAGAACATTTGAGAATTAGTGAAAATATTGAATACATTCTTTCCTAGTGGACAGTTTGGACCTCCTGCAATCCTTTACAGCTGTGGATCCTATTTTTTTTCAAGCTAAAATTCATATGACTATTCTCAGAAGTAAGTTGATGCCCACTTTATTGCTGTTATGCATCATCTGTCTGAAATCACTGGACAATACCAACGTTTGAAAAATTCTGTCAATTCCTCTGATCTGAGATCAGGATATCAGTCTTTTACAGACTAGGCCAAGCCCATGATAACTTCTTGAGTGCCAGTACATCTACAGAATCTAACGACTGCAGATTAAGAACTGCAGCAGAGAGGACAGGAAGTGAGAGTTTTCTTTCTCTTTCAAGTGCAGAGAACTACAAGCAAGAAAATGATCAGTTTGTTGCAGTGCAGTTATTAATGGACATCAGAGCTGGAGTCAGCAAGAAACTGGGGTAGGGCAATTGCTGGGGCTCATAACCCACGTGCACTTGTAATATGAATGTTTTCTTAGTCAGGGATACCAGGAAAGACTCACAGCTGCTAACTGTTAATCAAGCATCTTATCTTAGCTGAGACACACCTGGATGCAGTTCCCTCACCTGATTCCAACAAAATGTGTAACTTCATCTCTTGCCCTCTCTCTTGTACAGCTGAGGATAGTTATCAAGTAGTGCACAGGGCTGCTGCTCCTCACAGATCTGAAAATGATGCCTTGCAGTGGTCTTAGTTTGTTTTCAAGTGAGAGACTGAGTACATTTAATTTTTCTGTGTTGTCTTCTCATGTAGATGAAGAAGGAATTTTTCTTCAATTTATCATTGTCTTTGGAGTGGCAGGTGGAAACACTCCTTCTTGCCATAGTTTGAAAAAAGAGGTGGTTACGCCACCTACACAGTGCTTGACATTTGATAACACTTGACATGCTTGTGATGGTTATTTGGCATTTTTTAAAATCAGTGAGAGCAGTCTGAAATGGAACAAGTTCTGATGCATTATGAAAAGAGAACTATGAATAAAGAAACAGGATCCTCAGTTCCTACTCTCTCCTCATGATGATTTTGCCTTTTCAGTGAGCAGCTAAACGGGTAAGAGCATCTCTGACTTGAAAGTAATTAAGGCTTCTTCGTTAATTAAACAGAAGAAGAGAGATAAGTGACATTTGCATTTGCTGATGGCTTCTTTATGGTAAATGAATTGCCGGATGGTTGATGTTGATGTTTTCCAGTTGATTTCCTTTGGATTCTTGGCTGGGATTGCAGCAGAGATTATTATTGTCTCACACATCTGCTAGACGATGAGTTTCCATTGTACCTCACTGCTCACAAACACATGAATAACTTCCACATTCACCACTTCTACGTGTATCACTGCATCAACATAGGAAGAAACATTCCCGTAGGCACACAGAGCTCTTGGATATGCTGCATGTGTTTGTTTTCCAACCAACTGTCCCATCTGTGTGCTCTGTGCCTGCTTTTAATTGAATGTTGAGCAGTGAGGGACATGACTTAAGAAGTATGTTTTCTCTCAGTTTTTAGTGGTTACATTATAACTTCTCTTGAATGATTGAGTCACTTACCTGCCTGCCAGGAAGACACAACATTGCAGGAGTAATGACATTCTTCGGTGATGCTGTTGGTAGCTAAAGGTGCTGAGTGTGTTCTTAATATTTGGTGGTTCTTTGGTAGAAACAAAGAAAAATGTTTAGTATGCATTTCATATGATGTGGTTTAAGCTTTTCACACAGAGGCACTCTTTCCCCCCAGTGCTTTTCTGGGAATCCTAGTATTTCATCTGCTGTTGCTACTATTGTTTGCAACAAGCTGATTGTATTGGGTTTGTGTGGCAAGTTTTTGGTAGCAGGGGTCTACAGGGGTGGCTTCTGTGAGAAGCTTCTAGATGCCTCCCAGTGCAAGCTGCCTCCAATATGGACTCACCACCGGCCAAGGCTGAGCCCATCAGCAGTGGTGGTAGCTCCTCTGGGATATTTAAGAAGGGGGAAAAAACCTGCATGCTTGCAGCTGGAGAGAGGAGTGAGAATATCTGAGAAAAACAACTCTGCAGACACCAAGGTCAGTGAAGAAGGAAGGGCTGGGACGTGCTCTGGGTGCTGGAGCAGAACTTGCAGCCCTTGGTGCAGACCATGGTGAGGCAGCTGTTCCACCACAGCCCACGGAGATCCATAGGAGAGCAGAGATCCACCTGCAGCCTGTGGAAGATCCGCAGCAGAGCAGATGGATGCTGGAAGGAGGCTCTGGCCCCATGGGAAACCCACACTGGAGCAGGCTTGCTGGCCAAATTTGTGACCCTGTGGGGGATCCAACCTGGAGCAGTTTGTTCCAGAAGGCCTGTGCCCTGTGTGAGGCACCCATGGTGGAGTAGTTAATGAAGAACTGCAGCCCATGGGAAGCAGTCATGCTGGGGAAGTTCAAGGAGGACTGTCTCTCATGGGATAACTCAACACTGGAGCATGGGAAGAGTGTGAGGAGTGCTCCCCGTAAGGAGGAAAGAGCAACAGAGACAGTGTGTGATGAACTGACCACAGTCCCCCATTCCCTTATGCCCTGTGCTGCTCAGAGGAAGGAGGGAGAGAAAATCAGGAACAAAGTTAAATCTGGAAAGAAAAGAGGCATGGGGAGATGTTTTTAACATTTGGGTTTATTTTTCATTATCTTACTCTGATTTGATTAGTACTTAAACTAATTTTTCCAAGTTGAGTCAATTTTGCCTGTGATCGTGGTTGGTGAATGATCTCTCCCTGTGCTTATCTCAACCCATGACTCTTTCATAATATTTCTCTTCCCTGCACTGCTGAGGAGGGGAGTGATTGAGCTGCTTTGGTGGACACCTGGTGTCTGGCTAGGGTCAACCCACCATGCTGACAGTATTTTCTTTTCTGGAGACACTCCTGTTTGCTAGACTGGAAAAAAGAATCGGCTTCAGAGATTCCTGTATCCCAGCTAGAAGAGGTAAACATTTCAACTCACCAAGCATGAGCATGTGTGTAAACAGGACAGGGAGGTGTTCTGCAGCAGAGAAAAAAATATGTTAAACAATTTAAACCATGTTTTGTTTAACTCATTATTATCAGTCCCATTTTTATTCTAGACATTTTTGTCACCACCATGTCAGTAGAATAAATCAAATGTACTCTTGTAATGGAGCTGTATAGGCAGATTTAGCCATGATACACTCACCATTTACTATGCTGGAAAGCCTCTCAAGCAACGTTTTCAATAAAATATTCAATTTTTTCTTAAAGTAGAGAGAAACATAATTCTAGTAACATCAGAGTTTTGGGTTTCGTGTTGTTTTATTTTGTTTTTAAATAATGATTTTAAAAAGCCTGGAAGTGCTCGTTTGACCTTCAATTTCAATGATTTTTAGGAACATATAGCTCCTTGCATACTTTTCCATCCTCATGGCCAGCAAAGAACCAGAATATTATATACTGGAACAAATTTTTATTTCCACAGTGATAGCATCTTCCTTAATTTTGTGAATATTCTGTACAGTTTTATTGCTAGTTTTAACTGAAAGAATAGTGGTTACCCAGCCTGTAAGAGAACACTTTCACATTACTATTTGTGAACATCTTTGATAAAATTAATTCTATTGTAGAACTAAATCCAAATTTGAATGTTTAAAGAAAATACATTTGGTAGAGTTTGACTTTTCTAGTCCCCTTCCACTTATCACTGGAAGTAGAAAGAATTTCAGTATTGAACTTTTTGCTTTTTGTTCATGTCCTTAAGCTTTGCATTTGTAATGACCCATTCTCTAGGGTAATACTACTTTTTTTTTTTTTTTTTTTTTTTTTTTTTTGAGGTGGGGGACTGGGGGGTGGGTTGAGCTACGCAGCTGATATTGGTGCATCTGTGCTTTTTGGGAATAGTCTGTAGGAGCAGATCCAAAGGAAGTCCCGTTCCATAGCAAAAGAAGGAAGAGGAGACAGGATGTGGATGCTAAACTGATCAACAACCCATACATCCTTCCTTCCTTTCTTTCTTGCCTCCCCATGTTAGTTCTGCATACAATGCAGGATGCAGTAGGATGTCCTTTTTTACCTTGGATTCTTTCCGTGTAACTTTTTTTAGGTTTTGCTATTTAAAATAACATCTACTGTTGCTTCTCCATAGTCAGCAACTCATTCTGCCAAAAGCAAATGCTATAGAAATGAGCAAGACTATATAAACCTACCTCTCACAGTCCTGTAGAATATAAAGGTAAAACAAAATGAGGGTGAAGGCAGGAAAAGATGGGTCATCTGGAAAAAGCAATACAATATTCTATTTGTCTACTTTAGGTGTTATTATCCTGATTTCTTTTGTTGTTTGCTGATTATTTTACCCTATTTTCCTCTTCCCACATTTATGCTCTCTTGTAATTGCTTTTGTAAGTTGGTTTTACTGCTTCATAAAGGACAAATATGTTTAACGGTCACTTTGTAAAATCAGGGAAACAGGTTTTTTTCTCACTAGCTAGCTACCTGAGATCAAACTCTGGATCCTTTATGCCTTTGCCAAATGTGTCTCAGGTACATGCTGGAGGGGAGAAGGGCATTAAAACCCAGAGGGCAAGTAAAAACAGCTCAGCTGGCAAACAATAGGAAATAATATCCTTGGCGTCACCTTACCGTGAAGAAAATGTTGTTAAAAGTCAATTTAGGTTTCTGGGGTTGGCTTGCCCAGGAGTGACAATGGTGGAAGTCAATAGGCATTCATGTGTACTCATATACAGAAGAGAGTCTCAAAATTACTTTAAAAGTCCAGAGGAGAGGGGAAAATTATTCAGGCTTGTTGGAGGGAGAGAGGTAAAAGCATAATAAAATAAGTAGACAAGACAGACTCTTTCTTAAGGTCTTAAAGATGACGGATGGCTGGAGTGGAGTTGTATAAAATGTGTTTTTTCTGTAAAAGTGATAATTCTTGGAGTATTGCATGTTACACAGGCTCTTACATATCAGGAACCACACCTGATTCTGAGAGGAGAAGGTAAAAAAGCCTGAGGGGAGAAAAGTGATGAGAACTTGTTTCTGCAAGGATAGGGAAATGAGAAAGTGGTCAAGTCTTTGGCATGTGGTTGGAAAATGTCAGCCTCCATGCTAAGCTTGACCTGAGCTCTTTAATAACATATAGAAAAACCCAAGTTGACATTGTGCTGAGTTATTTGCATGTCTTTCTCTGACTTGCCTCTGGAGTCTATCAGCCATGTTTTGTCTTACCAGCCAGGCTCCTTGTGGGTTGCAAGGTGCTCTTTTGGGCCTAAAATTCCCATTTTCCTCTGTGCTTCAGTTCATGTTGGTAAATTCTTTCTGAGAGGAGCTGGTTCTGCTCTGCATGGACAGGACAACAGCAACACCCAGGCACCTAAATTCTGTTGTCTTTTACAATTTCTTTATTGTAAGCTGTCATGATTTTATTGCAAGATGGGTGGTATTTTTTTTAATTACTATTTCAGTTGCTGGTGTCAGCGATTAAATAAGAATCTTACCTTTCCCTCAAAAATAAATCTCCAGCATTTGTAGATGTTGAGAAAGAGTTTGAAAAAGTGGTAATGTTGTGTGAATTATACTCTGGAGTCTTAAAGGCTAGGAAACAAAGCAACAAACTTTAACCTCCCTTTATTTTATTGCTGTTTTACTATCTGAGGTTGCTGAAAATCCTTTTTCCTTTTCCCTTCTTCTTTTCTTTGTTTTTTTTATTTGGTGGTTGGTTTATAAGTTTTAGCTACATGGATTGATAGTGCTGCAGATCGAAAATCACTTAATTTCTAGGGTTTTTAATTAGAATTTCCATGTGAACAGCTCTGCAGATTTTCAGCAGCCAATTGAGGAAATATAAAGAGAAAGAACATCATTTTTATATGAACACTCAGTGTTGCTGGACAACTCTTGAGTTTAAATGTAAATGTTACTGAAAGCTACAGTCTGTCAGTAACTAGAGCAGGGCAGTGCTGCCTCTGGTTTTTGTGTTGTGCCAGTTACTGTGTAGATGGATTCCAAACTTGAGAAAATTGGTAAACTATTTGCGAAAAGAAGGGATTGTGTCTGTATTCTGAATTACGGTGTTTGTTCCACAGCAAAATTCTCTTTTCCTCTTAAATCTTAAAAGGATTCAGGACTAAGTCATGTCGAACAATGGTGTGTTCATCCAAGGAGAACCGCTGAGTACATTTAATAATCTTCACTGATTGTCTCAGCACAGAGTATGCTGATTATAGATAGTGCTGCCTTCAAAAGCTTTCTGTTAGCAAGAGCGTTAGGTTTATTTTGGTAGATCAGATATGCACATTGCTTCTGACAGTCTCTGGTGTCCAGCCGCTGTTTGGAAAGCAGAGTTTCAAGGCGTAGTTGCTTCTTGCTTTGACCTCTCCCATTGTTTTCTGGGGGGTGGAGATGATTGCAAATTTTATATTTCTTTTGGGCATGGTACTTAGTGTCCTGGTCTAGCTGACATGTTGGTGTTAGGTCATAAGTTGGACTCAATGGTCTCAGAGATTTTTTCCAGCCTAATTGATTCTGTGATTCTCTCTTGCTGGTGTAATTGTACTAGACATTGAAAATGTTGCCAGGTGAGAGCAAATACTTTTCCTGTTTCTTTCCTATAACCCTCTAATTTATTTATGTGTTTTATTTCAAATGCAGACTTCAGTAATGTGCCTGATGTCACATCCAGTTTGAAAAGGAGCAGTACTGATGGCACTCTGGACCAAGTGCCACACAGGGAGAGGACTGATCCACCCTTCAGGGTAAGAAAATGCTTGACACAACAGTCCTTATGAACCAAAAGGCAGTGTTGTAGCATTAATGCTCCATATTTTGTTGGAAGGAATTTAACATATGGCATTAATTTGAAAAAAATTGTATGCATATTAGCTGTACTGGGTGTTCTAGTATCTTGAGGTCACCCTGACAGGTCAGCATCTTCAGCACAGCTGCTGCCTCTGCAGGAGCAGTGCGATGGGGGCAAATGGCAAGCAGGTGGAGACTTGTCAGATTCATTTTTCTGTGTGGCTTGAACCCAGTTCCTGGAGAGAACAGTAAAGCTGCTACAGCTTTCTAATTGATTCAGTTTGTTTTGTCTTCTCTTTTTGCTGATAGTTCCAGGGCTTGCTGTTAATACTGCAGTGACCATAGCAATACAATGTCAGTAGTTTTAAACTGGGCTACAGACTTGGAGAGGTGTGGTGTTTGAGAGACAGTGATTGCCACTCTCTAATTTGGAGACCCTCTATGTGTCTGCAATTTCTGTTTGACTTGGCTGCACTAATGGTTTTCCTTCTCTCAGCCTGGACTTTGGGGGCTGAGGCAGGAATGCCCAGAATTAGTGCCCACCTTCAAATGCACTGGTCTCTGAATAGCAGCTTTTGGTCCATTTTGCTCTGAATCAGGCAAATTGCAACCTGTGTCCAATTCAAGTGCACATTGTTTTGAACCTCTTAACTGCAACTGTGGGTAGTGTTTTTGTGTTGGTGGCCGTGATTTTACCTGGCATGCCATTCTGACAACAGAAGTGTGTTTTTAAATTCTGTTGATGAGTTGGTTGTATCTTCAAGCAAATTTGTGATAACGCTTGTGTTAGCACTCTTGCATAACAGGAATGACGTTAGATTTTTTATGGTTCTGGAATATATTACTGTCTTCTGCTAGGTTGTATGAAAAATTGGTAGAGATGAGACAGAATGTAAAAACTCAGAAGACTGGAATAGGGAAGATACATTGTGCCTCTAACCATACATACCGAGAGAAGCTGTTAATCTTACTTTATTAATTACTTTGCAACCTAGTTCAGTCTGTATAGGTGATTTTATTTCCCTAGAGAATAAGGAGAAGCCCAGTGATTGTGGGTCTTCAGCCCATTTCCTGCTGCACAAGGGGATTCTCACAGAGATGATCTCTATCCTGTGTAATGATTTCTTATGCTTCCCCAAAGTCTTTGCAACCAGACAAGAACAAACTGGATTTTCTCCCCTTAGGACACATTGTTCCTTTGAAAGGAGTATTGTGGATTTCTCTGCTCTGCTGTTTTAGGACTTCTGCCTGGCTTAGGGGTGGGGGATCTTTGTGGGAGCACAGCAGAGGTGACCCCAAGGCTTAGGATGCTTTGATGGCTGTTCCACCAGGCCAGGCTCCCCTGAGTACCTTGGGGTGCCCTGCTCACCTGGAGTATGCAGTGTCCCTTGTGCACTGTGTGGACATAAATGCTGACCTTCTGTCCTGCTGGAGGGGAGGAGATTCTGGGGCATCGGCTTTGCTTTAGCAGAACAACAAAGCCAGTCCTGATTGCCTGTGTCAAGTATACCAGGTGTCAGGAAATTAGGGAGAGTTCCAAGGACTTAAATACACAGAGAACAGTTATGTACATTAGTTGTTGCTTTTAATGCACTAAATTTGCTCCAATGCTCTAAATTACATGCTGCAATTAAAGCTCAGAAAAAGAGGGGAAAATGGACAGGTCTGCTCCCTGCCCTCCCTTCAGCCTCAAATTTGTCAAATTCAGCAGTTATTAAGGCTTTTGCATGATTTGCTGAAGTAATTGCCCATTCTGTATTGCAGTTCACTTCTTGAGCTGACATGCAGGTCTGCTAGTGTCATTTTAAAAATTATCTGAGGCTGTCCTGGTTTTGTAGGTACAAGGGTGGAAAACAGCCTGGCAATCAGAGGCAGTCTGACTTGGATTGCAGCTGTAAACGAGTCTGTGACAGCTCTACAATTTCTGCAAATGGCTTGTAATTGATTGCTGTCTTTCTGTTGGAGGGTGCCTATTACCGTCAGAGCTTTCTGTCTGACCCTTTTTATATCTCCAATAGATGTAGAAGTAAAGAAAACCCAAACCTAACACTTAAGTTCAGATGGTGTATATTGTATGTGCTTTTGTGATTATGTATAACAGGAATTAAAATGATTTCTGTTTTTACAGCTGTGATTTGGGACCGCTCACCAGATGAACAATAACTATTGCTAATAAAAGCTAGTTTGAGGAAATTGTGCAGCCTTGAAAAGCATAGCATCTGGATTTGGGGTTGTGGATTTTTTTTTCCCTTTGCCTTCTGTTTCCTGCATGTGCTGACTTGACCTCCCACGCCTGTGGACACCATTAGTGCAGTAGGCAAGTAGGCGATGCTGCAGAAGTATGGGGGAGAGGAGCTCTGTAAGCACAGCTCTGTGGAGGAGAGGCTGGTGGTGCTGAGGGGTTCTGAGCACAGCCTGGAACAACAGGCAGTTTGGGATTATTTCAGGGGAGACACAGCTAGAGATGCTCGTTTTCCACTTGACAGCAACTGTAGATGTGACTGTTTGGCTCTGAGGGAGCAGGCTCCTTTGAAGTTTGGTTGATTTTTGTCCCCTAACATGTAAGTAAATAAAAAACAGTCTTAAAGCTTTGGATTTAATGGTTGCATGTCTCATTTTTGGCTTTTGTGTTTCTTGTTCAGAGCATTTTCATTTGTCTGTTTTTCACTATTTTCTTCATCTCATGCCAAACTAAGGTTAGGCATCATCTTAACTGAAAGTACAGTGAGGCATTTCAGAAGTGCCTTGTAATCTCAAAGAAATAAGTCTTTCATTGTGTGTGTACTATATTCAAACATGCTTTCATTTAGTCAGTCATTCATGGACTTTTTTTCTTTGTAGACTGAGAAATGAATGCATTTAAGAGGGCAAGAGAGTTTTCATTCTGAAAATGGAAGCCCTTCCTTAAGTTATAAAATATTATTACAAATACATGGATATCAAGAATCATCAATTCCAGATGCACATTAGTTCTGACAGTTCTGTATTCTCTGGGATACCCTGTTTGTTCTTTAATACCTTTAACCTTATCTTCAATTTTATTTAACAGGGATAAATATTATACTTCAAACACATTGTGCTGCAGTACACTTTCAAAGTGTGTTAAAATACTGTTTATGTGGCAACAGCATGTTGTCCTTGCTCTTGGTTCTGGACTATGTGAATGTTCTGTTGACAGAAGAATATGTGACCTCAGAAAATCTGGGAATTGAGCATGCCTGTCAGTGTAATTAAGTTTAGCTGTGTTTAATCATTTTGAGAACTAATTGTCTGTGCTCCTGGTGCTCATTTAAATACTGGTATGTTGGCAGTTTCCAAGAATCAAGCTCTCTGTACATCAAAGTAGCATGAAGCTGAATGAACAAAATTTGCAAGTTTTCCTTTAGCTGCTTGTGATTTCTAATTGCAATATAGTTTGCACTATATTGGCTAGAAATGTTTTCTCTGGCCCACTGTTTGTTTTAAGATTAGGTTTAGTAGTCTGTTACCAATTGCTTATCTTTACTTTGTATTTTCAGTGTATTAAAAATAACCCTTTATGAAACATAGCTAGAGGGGGGCATTTTACCATCTAATTACCTATTATTTTAAAGTCTCTAGAAAGAGACCTGCTGTGATCTGACTTTTGGTTGCTCTGAATCTTTTGAGTGTCATCAGAGAGACACATTTCTGAAATCCTATTAAATTCTAACAGACATAAAGAAGTAACTTCATATAAATGCATGTGAGAAGGGGAAGATGTATTTTCACTTTAAGTATTTTACAGATCATAAGGAAAAACCTTAGGGTATACTCTCTGCAAATATTTCACATAACTCCATTATATCCTCAGCTGTATCTTAGAGGTCTTTAAGAAATTCAAGGAATGCAGTAAAAATAGCTAATGTGATGGCTTTTAATCATTATAGAAACAGTCAATGAATACAGAGTAGTTTTATGGTGGCATCTTCAAAAATTAACATTGCAGGTGCAGAAATGGAAGCTGCTGTGTGAGAAACTTTGAATGGTGACAAGAATTGGCTTTTTAAAGAATGGCCAACTGGTTTCATTTTGTAAGGCTTTGACATGCTGCTTTATTTCTTTCAAACAATGAAGCAAAATTGGTCCTGGGAATAAGTTGAATATAGAAACTTGGGGAAATTGCCTTTGCTGTTGCCTCTTGAAATAGTCACTTTACTCTCAGCAAGGGTTATTGATCATACACGAATGTGTATATATGAGGACAAATCTATCCCCATCACCTCGTAATAAAAAGAAGTAAAAAATTCTATACACTGCAGAGACAAAAACCATTTTTGTTTCCTTGAGAATACCATTCTTAATGCAATGAACAGAAGTTATGGTTAAAAATCCTAGAACACCTTTCCCTAGCTTGAGCTTATTTAGATTATCTCAACTGATTCATCTTTCCCTCCTGTTTGATGACCATATTCCCTCTTCCTTCATCTGATAAGGAAATGAGAATTTGTGGCAAGTTTGATCAGCAGAGTTCATGACACCTTTGGCAAACACAAATCTGCATCTCCTGCAGGAGGGAGCATTTTCATCTAATGCTTTCAGCTTTTCATGGGAATGAGGTCCAGGTCAATATGATGGCCCTACCTGAAATGCTCATTTTTACAGATATAGCGGACAAAAAGAAAGTAGAAAAAAGATGTCCTGTCCTTGTGTGTTTTAGACATCTTGTGTTTGGATGCTTCAGTTACCTATGTAATATCAAATCATCCTTCCAGTGCTTTTGAAGCTTGTGTGTTCTGTTTACTGTGATGCCAATTGTGGTCACTTTTTCACTTCCCAGTGCAGTGAGAAGTACATTTCCATGAAGTCGGCATGTCTAGGTCCATGGTGAGAAATCTGGTTTTTTGGTCTTCCTGCACGCAATGCCGCTTTTCCTGTTCAAGGAGCCAACGTGCACATATGCCTGATGTGGGCAACTGTTCAGGTTTTTTTGTAGCCCTTCTAATCAAAAGGATATGTGCAATTGAGCAGTTCATTTGCATATCTGATGGTGCCCAGGAGGTGTGAATGCAGAGAGAGGCTGGGTCAGAAAGCAAACCCATCTTCCAAGTTCTACATCATGCAGCTACCTTAGGTAGCTTCCCAAAACAGTGCTTTCAACAGATGCAAAATACATATGTTGGGATTTCAAAAAGGAAATTGCTCTATTAGCTGATTTCACTCAGCTATTTCTGTAATAAAAATCAGTGAGCATTGTAAAGAGTTGGCTGCCTTTTATGATTTTTGCCTCTTGTATATACAACATAGCCACTACTGAAGGGGTGGTTTTCATAAGTTGAAGAAATTAGTATTTTGTCTTCAAAATCTCTAAAGCTGATTTCAAAAGCCCTCCATTAGTAGTATGACCACAGCCATCAACTTCTTATGCAGAATAATTTAGGGGTAAAAATTAGGTACAATATACATTGCGGTCTAGGTTCAAACCTGGATGAGAAAAAATGTATCTCATTCCTGGTCCAAATGGTCAGTTGTTAAAGAAGAAAAGCATGGTTTGATTTTTGGGAAGAGGAAGGGGACAACTGTGGCAGTTGGCATAGAACAGCAGGAATGGAAAGTAGTTAGTAATCATTACTCATACTTTCAGTCCAATCCCAACAGAAAATTGATGCAATTGTTCAATGTTGGTGACAGAATGGTATCTTATCTTCCAGAAGAATGCAAGTGAGTGCTAGGAATGATGTATTCGTATGATTTATCACCTAGAAAACATTGTACATTGTGATCTGTAGCAGATGTGCTTTGAAGTAGATCAGGGCACTGTTATTCAAAACACACCCAACTGCTTTTTACTGCTACTGTCAGTAAATGTAATCTTATTTATTATATGGATCATATATGTTATATACAATATATGTGTTGTCGTTGATTTATTTATTTTGATCTGGTGATGACACTCATCACTCTCAGAGATGAGTATGGGATAATCAGTCTGACTGCGCATATAAGCAGTGTATGTGAAATAATTTTGTTAAGCAGATTGTAAAAATCAAAAATCTTGGAAAGGGAATGTTAGTACCAACCAAGTAAACACCAGTTGCTGAGCTCCATTTAAAGAAAACCAAGCAGAAATGACCAACAGAAGCTCAACAGAGCCCCAGACCCACTCCTTGCATGGAGGCAATTCCAGCTGAATGTCAGGATGGCTTCTCATTAGCTCTGTTTCGCATTGCCTGGGCAGTTCCACTTGCACAGCATGTCATTAATTGCAGGAGAGCTGCCTGCCTGAAGGTTTACTCAGCATCCAAAGGACATTAAGGATTTTTCCTTTATTTTATTAATGAAAACTTCTCTTTGGCAGTTGATGACATCCAAAAGCTTGGGGAGTAGTCTGCAATTAACATATATATATTTTTTTTTTTACTTTGTAGGAGGGGGATTAACAACATGGTACTCTCAAAATCATGTGTAGCCTCTGCAATCCAAGTGTCATTTCCTTCCAGATGTGACATGCATTTAGGGAATCTCAGAGCTAACATGGGAAAATAGCATGTTTCTCAGCAGTGGTTTCCTTGATTCATTTGTGCCTGGAGGGGACCATTCTGCACTAAAAGCATGACAAGCCTGTGGGGAGTTCTACTAATTATTGTGCTTCCCTTGCAGATAGCCCAGCCTATGGTGACCCTAAAAGAGCTGGTGGCTCCAGCAGTGTAAAGCTGCTGATGGACTCCTACTGTATTCCTGTGCCTTTTGAGAAGTGCATCAGTGAAACTGTAGCCCTTTAGAAGTTCATAAGAATTTTGCTACTTAATCTAGGTTTCAGTGTATTAATCTATTGCTCAGAGAAGGCACCAGAACTGGTAGACTATAGATTACAGAAGGCTTTTATTGTAAACCCACCAGTGAGTGCTACTGCCCAGTCCTGGATTTTACTTTGTTGTGTGAAACGATCCTGCAGTTCTGCATCCCCTATGGATGGCCCAAAATTCAAATGTAAGAGTTGCGAGTCTTTGCTAACACAGCGAAGGAGCTGCAAAACCACAAGGCTTAAAAGCATAGAAAATGTGAACCTGTAACCACGTCAGGCTGCAGTTGGAGACCTGCTTGCATAGTTACTTGGTAGGGAGACACAAGAATGGTAGAAAAGAAGACTGAAGGGTCTGCATAGGATATACAGTTCTTGCATGCAGAGATGTGACTTTGTGGTGCTTTGTTTTGTGCTATTACATTGAGGCCTGGGGCTTAGGGGAGGAGGGGTGTTTGTTATCTTTCCTCCAACTGAAGGAAACATCCTCTCAAAAGTACTGAGACAGCTTTTAGTGTAAAACATGCAGATGGTTTTGATCAGGAAAAGAAATTGTGTTGTGTTGATGCTTGCAAATGAAGGAAGCCAGTGGGAGATGACTTACAACACAGCTTTTCTTTGTAGTCATCTGGGAAAATCCATAAGGCTTACCTGCACATGAAAAGGGAAGCACATGACAGCAGCTCTGAATTGTTGCAACAGGATATGGTTAGCAGTGTCTCTGGAGATGCCTGTGACTTCACTGATGAAGGGCAGGAAGCTGCCTGGGAGCCCATCACCCTGCGCCTCCAAAAGCAACCCCGGTCACCTGCAGTGCAGGATATGACGGCAGTGTTTCATTTTGCAATGAAAGGCAGAGATATCTAATCACACTTCTGACAGACCTAGGGAACTGGGTTACCTCTCTGCCAGCTGCAGAATATTTGGTGGTTTGTTTGTTTTTTTAAAAAAAATCTGTTCAGTTTTGAGATACTGTTCAGTTACAGCGCTGACAGTAATATATGTGTTTTTTCCTTGCAATGCAAAAGCATCTAAACCCAATTTTAGTGCATGCCAAGGTATGTGATCTGGCCAGCAGTCACCCATAGCACACAAAGTCACTTTAAAGTTGTACAAAGTTTCAGTATAGGATTTCAGATAAATACACATCCCAGATACCATCATAACTTCATTGACAATTTGATTCCTATTTTGCTCTGTCAGGAACATGTAATGACAAAGGTAGACCTGAAATTCCAAAACTGAAAAATGTCTGCTACCTGCAGCAAATTCTGCAAAATAAAAGATAACAAAAAGGTACGTGAAAGAATGGAAGAGGCAGAAGAACTTAAAAAAAAAGAAAAAAAAAGAAAAAAAAGAAGTAAGGGGTCAGTTGAGTCAGATGCTAGGGGAGGTTCCACCAGATTTTCATGTTTTGTTACCTGTTGTTTCTTGTTAACATATTGTGAGCAGACATAGACATCCTCTCACATGGTGATTATTTCCTTCTGAGACAGTGGAATTCTGCTGTAGTGCTTAAACAAAGCCTTGCCAAAACCAGGGGAGAGGTTGGTGTAGCAAATCTATATTTGTCTTTACAGGGGGGTTACTGCGTCGTTTAACATTTGGAATGCAAAAGCTGGCTACTAACAAGAACAGATACGAGTTGCCTTCTCTGCCTCCAAAGGTGGCACACTGCAAAACTACATTGTGAAACATGAATGCAATTGCAAAGATAATGTCTCAGTGGTTGCTATAGTTTCTAATTCAGTACTTGAGAAAACTTTTTGCATTCAGCAGAAAACACTTTGAGTGAGAATGTTACAAACAATATTTAAGATGCTCGAAATTAGACTTAAAAACAAGAACTCATTTTACACATTTGGAATGCTAACTGATTTTTTTTTATCAGTGGAATTAAAGCAAGTCTTCACTGTGGTCAATTATGCTTTGAAAATACATTTTGACGGCATTTAAAAACCATGTTATTAGTAAAATAAGCATGACAGGAAAATATGCAGAAAAATTATCCACCCACAGTTATAAAAAGTAAAAAACAGACTCCCTCTAGATCAGTGTAGAGGTCTGGAGACAAGCTGTATTAATCCTGGGCTTATAATGCTTAGAGACCACTAACATTGCAGAGCTCCTGTTAGTGAAGAGTATGTAAGTACATGTATATTTATATATATATATATGTGCGTGTGTCTACATATGTATGTTGTATATATGAATTATGCTTCTGTGTCACCAGTGGTGTTACAAACTAGCCCACAAGTGCTCAGGATTGTCCTGCAGACAAGCCAAGGTTTCCTTTCATTTGAAGTGTACATGGACGGAGCAAAATTAGCCTTTTACCTTCATGCATTAAGGGCAAAAGCAGGATGGGAAATGAACTGGATGCAGATAAGCACACCTACACGTATCGGGACAATAGAGGGAAGCCTGTATTATGAAGGATGTCACTGTTATGGTAACTATCAAGGCTGGTGCCACTGAAATGGAAAGATGAAAAACAGATGTCGATAAAGGGAATGCGCATTTTTCAAAGTACACAGGAACAAACAACAGGGCTATGTCATTTTTCCAGTGATCTTAAAAATATTTCACAGTCATAGATTATTTCACTTGTTTTTGAAAAGTGCTTGAGTGCTGCTTGTGTGTTTCTAGAGAAAAGGAAAGGCTAAATGAAAAGCATTCATTCATTTGCTTTCCTTTAGTTTATGTTGTTCCCCTTTTTGATTTGTCCAAGTCCCTCAATAGGAGATGGAAAGATTACTGAAACATAATTGTCTTTTTTTCTAATGAATACACATTCAATAAAAGCTGTTAATTGGTAACATATTTTAGCTGGCATATGGCTAGCTAATAATGCAGGCTTAATTAGCAAATCTGGGGAAGAATAACTTCCTAATATGGAATTAAAAAGGCTTGTCATTGTTTTTCATCAAGATTGACGATATTGCTTGGACCTGAAATTTAGCAGCCTTTTTTTTTTTCTCAGTCCCAGTGGATGAGCTGTGTTTTTACATGTATCTGTTAGAAAAACAGAGCTTTAAAGTGCCATGACTATTGCAGATAGGAAACAAAGAAACAGTAGCTCTGCAGAAAGTATGGTTATACTCTTAATACACCTGGATCTGGTGACCTGGCCTGTGTTATTTTTAAAATGCCTTATGCAAGATGGTAAACTTTTGATTTCCACAAACTATTTAATTAATTTTGTTTCTTATCTTCAGACTTGCTTTGTGGATCCCTAGGATCTGTGGACTACTGCAGCGGCAACCACTAATGGTGGATAAGAACAGTAGCCTTGTACATGCTGCACAGTAATCTACAAATTTGGATTTTTAAACCAGACTGTACATCCAATGAAAAACAAAATGTTACGGAGCAGACAAAACTTCTCTTGCTCCTTCAAGACCATTACCTCAATTTTCTATTTACAGTCTTTCCCCCCCCAGTGAACCTGACATGTCTCCAAGAGAAAGAAAGGGCACAGTCCATCCACTAAGTTCCTGCTGCCGTGGTGTGTTCTGCATGTCTTATCAGCAGCATGTTGTTTCAGGACTCCAGCATCATTTTTCCTCTGATAGGCAGCCTCTCAGTCACTGAGCTGTACAGTTTGGCAAATGCTGAGCTGTCAAGTTGTGCTAATGATTTGGAAAGAGATGGATGTAAGTTTAATTGCAGTAATTAAATGAGAAAGCTGTGTTATTCCCTTGCTTGTATGAAGGTGAACATCCTTGAAACCTTAGAAGCAGTGCACTCATAACCAAGGATATAGATATCAGGCTTGGTGCATCATTTGGGTTCAAGAGAAGGGTTTGCTAGGGAGCAATAGGTGAGGCCAAGGGCAGTGTTGAATGGAGCCTTATAGCTCAACTTCATTGCACTGTAGGGGTGCTGTGATAGGAGCAACATGGGAGTTGCTGTGTTTTATTATGCCACTGGTGTAGTTCTCCTTCTATTAATGAATTGCTTGTCACTCTTTTATCTCTTCAGTTCAGTGTTGTCATGTCCTATAATGTTTTATTTAAAGCTGCATTGTTCTTAGGGTAATCTATCTGTAGACCCAAATGGTTTTGTGTAAATATGTCAACATCAGAACTCTTACTTTCAAGCCTGAATTTATTGCTGAGCTCATTTTAAATTTCTTTTTATTGATGTAATTATGGCTAAAAAGTTCAAACAAAGGACAAGCATAATTATATAAAGAAATCATCCAGAGAGCTGCCTATTTGTTTTTCATTTTATCATTGTAAAAGCATTTTTATGCCACAACATTTAGCAGCATATACCCTTGACAGAGCATCAGTGTTATTGATAAATCATGCTGACCTTCAGGGCAGTCACCACCCTTTAGATATTTTTAGGTATTTGGCTAACTTTCTCAAAGCACCTGATGTTTTGTTTATGCAGTAAATTTCACAGGCAGGGAGGCAGGTATATTTCTGGGGAGATCAAACTCATCTTCCTTTGTCATAACTGAACTTTGTCCTGTACTCACCACATCAAGCTATTTATAAAAAAATCTTCTCATTTAGCATCCTTTTCCTTCATTTGTAGCAATAAAGGGAGGCATGGCAGGTCTGTCTGTACTCTCATACACTGCTTAGCCTCCTTGCACTGCGATGTTGTCAGCGTCTCTGATTTTGGGTAATCGGCACGAAACAGAAACTTGTGCAGCTGAGCTCATAGGGAAGGTGTGTTTGTGGGGGATCACAACACCCGTGGCTTCCTTCCGAGGGCCCTTTTCCTTCAGTGAAGTTTGTGTTCACGAGCCACAATGCCCGCCTTCAGGAGGAGTAAAGCCAGAGCTAAGAGTTTAGCGCTGGCTCGCAAAACCCAGCAGCAGGCAGCGGCAGCTCGCGGCTCCCTGCACAGGATGCTCTCTGTGGTGAGTTCTGCAGCGGCGTGGCTTCAGCTGGGGGTGCTGCTTAACCAGGCTGGGGTGATGGGGCTGCAGCAGCATCCCAGCTGCCTGTACCTGATAAATAACGACTGTCCCAGCATTAGTAATGAAATCATGCATTCTGGCAATGTGTAGTTGGTGGCTGAGTTTGTGCCAGTACTCTGCATGGGAAAAGGTTTGGGGGTTCTGAAGTTTGGGGGAGGGAAAGGTGGGTTGGTTGCCTGCAGTATTTGCTGCTCAAGCAAATTGTTATTTCTTGCGTCTCTCAAAGAGAGGACTAAGTAAGATCCATATTTTGACAAGAAGTGGGAAGGTTTTAAAAAAATTCCTCGTGGAAATAACTGCAGCATGAATATTTTAACTGTTTCTCTGTTGTTTCACAGTTAAGTTAGTATTGTGGAAATAGGGAGGGAAAAAATATGTTCTATAATCAAGGTAAAGCGGGTAAAATGTAAGAAGGCTGTATATATATATATTACACAAGTGGCAGAAAAATAACATGAGCCTCCTGCATTAAAATTGACAATATCAGAATAAGGACTTGGGGTAGAAGGGACTGACAGTTTTTTACTAAATCAGGGATTGGGAAAATTTTTATTGTGTGCTTTGATGTTGCCTCATAAGACTCTTCTTTTTGTGATCTGGACTGTCAGGGTTCCTCTTTTTGTTTTCCTTATTCTCTCATCTTTACATTTTGTAGAGGCAGGATTTAATGTCCTGTGATGGAAATCACTTCTGTTTTGCTTTTGACTTTGGTATGAGTTGGGTTAGATGGCTCTGGAGGCTGATTGTAGAGAAAATGAGCACAGCACCTATAAATTCAGTGGTTGTTCCTTGTCCTGGAGACCTGGTCAATGCAGACTCAAGGCCCAGGTCCCTGCTGCATGACTTGGTTTATTACAAGAGTTTCAGTCAAGTACCTCATTCAGCACTGATTGTTCTTCTGTACTCAAAAAGAATGATGGGCATCTCTCTGTGTGGCAAGTGGAGGGAAGATTTGCCACCATGCAAATATCAGTGGCTCAGGCACCACCGCAGGTGGGTTGCATCTCAGCTGTTGTACACATCTGTATGTTCAGCCTTCTTTCAAGCCTCACCCTGTGCTCTCTGGAAAGAATTACTAGGTCAGCAGCCCCTCCCTCTTCTTATAGTACTTGTGATAATTCTAAATGAGTTTGGTGACCTCTAATTCTCTTAACAGGCTGATTTGCTAATGTAAATCTCTCTGAAATTGGGAAATTCTAACTCAAAGACAAAAGTTCCTTGTTAATCCCTTGCCTTTTGTATAATCTGGTAGTGTCTAGCAGACCACCTTCTCATCCTGTGGTGCAGAGGATTTGCTTCTCCCTCCTTGAAACATAACTCTAACTAGGTTTCGCTCATCGCTATGAAGGTTCTGAGTGGACACTGAAAAAAAAATGCCCTTCTTTTAGCAAAGTTTTAAGTATTTTTATTAAGAGACGGAGTGAAACAAAGCAGACCCCTAGAATTTTATTGTCAGCCAGGAACAAGTTCATTTTGAGTGGCCCTAAAGTTGGGAAGAGAAGGAGCAGAAGATAAATAATGACTGAGGCTACTGCTTTGGTTTAGCTTCTTCAGCCAAAAGCTGAGCAGCACTTTTGACCCAGACATCTATGGTGAAAATGCCACAAAGTATTTTTCAGTAAAGCTGTGCTGGCATTTTTCAGTTTTCATGAACAAATTAGAGGAATGAAGTAATATACTGGTGGCTAACATAAAGCAACTTTTTTCCCCCGTAGTCTTTAAGGAAGCTAAAGCCTGCAACTTTCTAGCTTTTTATGTTGCTTGGTTACAAAGTACTTCCCAGTCTGAAGAGATGCCAGAGATGCCCATAGAATGATGCATCCACAAAAAAATTGGCGAATGTCAGGGCTACCTTTGTCCTGGAGAGAAACACTTTCTATGGCAAAGTAAAAGGGATGGACTTCTCCAAGCGCTTTCCTTTTACACAGAGCAAGGGATGTAAAGGTGTCTCAGGCTAGTTGTTCATTGCTCAAAATTCCATGTAATTGTATTTCTTCTGCTGACTGGTGCATTCAGTCTTCCTGGAAATGCATACATCAGATAGAGCTGACATGTTAGCTGTTCATTTTTGGAGGGCAAAAGTCTAATCTATTTCTGCAGGATGTTTCTGAGCATGTTTCCTCTTAGGGTAGGGAGTTCAAAGGATTGGTGATCCAGCCTATAGATGTGGTCTGTGTCCTGCACAAGGATACTGAGTCCTGAGCACTTTTCAAAGGACATGCATAGCTTTCACTTCACCAAGCACTCTTTCTTAAGTTGTGTAGAATTTTCTAAGTCTGCTAAAATACTCTTTTCTATCACTGGTGGAATACGTGATACGTGTAAATGAGAGTAAAGTAAACAGCAGCATGCAGAGACCCTGTAACACTAATTGACCTTGTGCAGCATTTATGCTCAGTCAGTGTAATTCAGTAGAAAGTCACAGGATAGCCATGAAATCATTGTGGTAGTTCTTAACCACTGCTGATTAATGTCTTCTGGTCCCTCACTGATTAATTTTATAGGGTTTTGTTACTCTGGTGGGAATAGCACAGCCTCAAATGATGATATGCTTGTCTGCAAGGAGCAAGGAAAATCTGTAAGACATCCTTGTAAGAGTATCTTTTTGCTCATTTTAGGGGAATAATCTGTAATATTTCTTATCACAACTTTATAGAAAATAGAATGTGCTGCATCTCCATCTGACAAGCTGAGCACACTGTGGTTGTTGACTGGGTCAAGGTGACATCTCTGTGGGCTGGAGCTTTCCCTTCAAAGGTTACTTTGAGCAGTCCACATTCACAGAGAATATTCCTTGCAAAAGGATGTGGAACCTTAAATCTAGGTCTCAAACACGCAGGGATGAAAGAAATGGTTTCTCCAGGCTACTTGTACACATCCTTCTGGTTTCTAAGAGGCCAAGCGAGTAACGGGTAGGAGGTTGCTTCCCCTGACTGGTAGATCTGTAGAGCAGTTTATACATCTTGGAAAATTTTGAATATGGCCAATAAACCTGCACACTGCTCTTAGCTTCCTTCTCCCTGAAATATAGGTATATGTGGGGGATTTTTTTTCCTTTAAGCCATGCATAAACTCTATTTTTCTTTCCCACCTCTAGCACTGTTAGTCTAATTTTTTTGATATTTAGCCTTATCTGTCTGCAGTTCAGTGCCAAAGGCAAGCTGAAGCTGCTTGTTGTTCCCTGTATGTGTTGCTGAAAGCGGCATACATAAGCTCAAGTAATGGATTTTGGAGGAAGTTTGCTGCTTCCATTGTAGGTTCTCCTCAGCTTTTATCTGTTCCCAGCTACCTTGTAGCCCTGTCTGTAGTCATTTATCTGGACTTCTCTTTTTTACTGATTTAAGTGTTTTTATTCTGATAAGCTGCACACTATAAATGTTGGCATAAGCCATTTTTATTTACTGCTTACTAAATACAAACAGTCTTGGTCTTCCACAAATAAAATCAGCTGTGTGCTTGAGGAATTTTCAGTTTTATCTGAGAGTCCTATCTGCCTGTATTAATCATTGCAATGTCAAGATCAGAGCAAATTCAGGGTTAATTCCCTCCTTAATTCAAGATAGCGGAGGATGTGCATAATATTAAGAGGAGGTTCCTTTTGAGATTTCTTGGCTTAAGGGCACTGGACTACCAAGTTTTGATTTGACATCCAGAGTGCCAGCTGGCTTTGAAATTCCAGCTGCAGGGCAATCCCAAATAGAGGGCAGAGGCTGAACCTCTGCTGTGAATACATGCCAGATGTAAAAGAGGTGGTCCTAGGGGTTGTCACTACAGACTCTCTAGAAAGGATCTCTTTCAAACAGTTTAAAAGAGCAGGAAATTGTTTAGTGTCAGAGGCAGAAAGTAGCATCCAGAACACTAGGGAAAAAGGGTAGAGATCCTGACCTGAGTGGTAAGAGAGTTTTGGGAAGAAACACGGAGGAAGAGTTGTTTTATGCTTCTCTACTTGCTTGCTTGTTGCTCTGTTCTCATGTATACTAGTCTCCTTGTCAACAACTAGTAGTTCTACTGGCAAAATAGATTCCTTCATCTCCTGTGGTTTATGCAATGTGTATGAGTGAATGTGAAACATTTTTGTCCTGTGATCAAGTAGCATTTCATGCTTGCTTTGACCCAAGTGTAAATACCACAGTGGGTACAAGGATATTCTGTGGTCTGGAAGACTCTTCCCTCTTGTAAAGGGAAGGACACACAGCAGCAAGACTTAAGGAAAAGATAAGATTCTGTGAGCAGGGAGGTCAAGGGCAATATTTTTAATACCAAATTTGCAAACATATCCAGTAACATAACAAAGTTTATAAAAACAAGTGCTTGTCGGCAGTACCTGAGAGGTAATACTGTGCCTTGGGCTTAGGCCAGCTCTGCAGATCAATTTCTGACAGCAAAATTATATTGCTTAGGTGATCAAAAAGTATTTATGTTGAAGACTATCATCTATTTCCATATGCTTTCCCATACAGTGATTCTCAGTGACAGATGCAGCACTGACCCCAAAACTCAAGGGGATGTAGAAATAGCACATTCCCCAATGCCTGCCTGCTCTATATGCAAAGATGGTTGAGGAGGAATAGAGGACTTCTAACTCTTCCCTGTAAAACTGCCTGATGATGATGCTTGTGACTTGTTTTCAATAGGCTGCCTTGCATCCTTGATCCTCGTGTCCTTGACCAGTCATCAGGCTGGTGTAAATCAAGCTGTTCATGTGCACCTTGAGCTGTAGAGAGTGTAAAATCTGAAACATTCTGATATAAATACAAACCTTTCTGACATCAGAAACAAAGAAAACAAAACTGAAGTGCTTTGGCATTCAGTTGTTTAGAAGCTGCTTTAAAATAACCCACATACACACACACACACACACCTCACTTCCTAAACTGTTTGTTTGCAAACCACTAATTAATGTCAATGTCACAGACTGACTACAATTTTTAAATTTATTCGATCAATGTGGAGCTGTAATTCTAATAAACACCATTCAATTCATATTGCATTTTTGGGGGCCTAGTAAGTGTTGAGAATACTAAATGTATCTAAATTTCATAGTCCTGCAAGCTGTCATTATACTGTATTATGAAGATAGTTGCACATATAAATTTTTTTTTTTTTAGAGTGGTGCTATTTTTCAAAACTGGGAGCTGGGAAACTACAGAGTGATATGGACTACATGGCAAATATCTGACATTTTAATATTTATTTTCATCAAATAGGAGTTTTATCACAGGAATGGTTGACTTTAAATATTGCTAGTCCATTTAGCCTCCACTTTCCTGAAAGACTTTGTATAGCTGAGTTCATTTTCAAATTAACTTTTGCATTTGTTCATTAATTTATGCATTTGGCCTAGTATGTTGGTGAACCAAGGTACACAGGTAAACAGCGGTGAATCAGGACACTCAAAAAGGATGACTTGAAACAGCTTGTGGAATAAAGTACAAATTAAGACAGTTTTGAAATACACTCATGTCCTGATATCACTGAAAAAAGACTTACACATGAAATAAGGCAGCCTTCATGTAGTCCTCATTTGAACGCACTTGCTAAATAGCAAGGTGATAAATGGCACAGCTTATGCAACTGTCCAGTTTCTGCAAGTCTCTGAATGACAGAAGCACTAAAAAAGAATTGTTTCACGTCATACAAAGATGTGGATACCAAATGCTGTTAACGTAGAATTGGGTAATGGTAGTGATGTTTAACTTTCAGGGAAACACCATTAAAGAAAGAGAACAGTGGAATAATTTCAAATTAAGCACTGAAAATTATGGTCTGCAAAAGTTGCTCTTGGATATTAATTGTGGTCATCCAGGAGCAAATTACATAACTATTTAATGGTGTCAGAAATATCTCATCTTCCATCTTTGCATTACAAGATTAGCTGATGTTCTATCTTCAGTTCCTACCTTGTTTGAAAATTTTCTGGGTTTTTTAATTCTGTTTTTAATCATTTTTCTAAAGAATCTCAAATATTTAGTTTTCCATTTACCTTGTTTGAAAAAAAAAAGATCCTGATATGTAGTTGTATCCTTGAAGAGAAAACATCTGACCATCTTTTAACACCCTGAGATACTGGAATCTTAACCCTCAGCTCCATATCTTGTTGTTTAAAAAGCAGCAACAAAACATACAACACAATATAGGTAGCAGATGAAATATAAAAGAATTATTCTGGATGCTTATAAGAGCTAATTCTTCAATTTCGATGCAGTGAGTGTTGCAAAATAAGAGAAGTGGAGAACAGTGTGGTGCTAGTGTCATAAGAATCAAAGTATATGATATAGCCTAGTGCTCTCTCATCTTTTGCACTCCATGAGTTTGTATCTGAAGACTGAAAATAATTTGTGCTGGAAAATCACTAGCAATTTTAAATTCTTTTTACTGCTCTGATCTTGTTCTGCTACAAATTAAAGCTGTTCAAAGCTTTCAAGATGCACATCTGACAGAAAGCACTGGCATGCTCTGGCCCCTGAATTTGGAACAGGAGCAAAATTGGAGGAATTTAGAAATAATTGTAGTACAACTTGTATTCTAAAACATCATTGCTTGTCTGTTTCTTCTCACTTAACAGAGCGCAGAACAGATCAGTGCGTTGTGCCGAAACTTCCAAGAAGTCCAAGCAAGCAATATGGAAGGACAGAAGGACAACCAGGATCCACCTCCACGACCACTGGCTCGCCACCTTTCGGATGCAGATAGACTGAGGAAAGTCATCCAAGAACTTATGGACACTGAGAAATCTTATGTCAAGGTAAAAAAAAAAAAAGCACAGCTCATTTGTTTTTGAGGCTGACCGTGACTTGTGGACAGTCTTAACATATTTTGATCTTATCTTTATACAACTAACCTTCCCCAAGAGCTGCAACCTACAAAGTCTCCTTATCTAATTGTTCCTGTTGTTTCTGGCAGACTTGCTCCTCTAGCTGAGGCTGTAGGATTTGATGTAGTAGCATTAGTTGTAGTCAATTTGTAGTTGTATTGGAGAGTGGTTGTTGGTGGGGAGAAGATACCAAGCAAAAACAGTTTTCCAGGGGATGTCTCCCCAGTTTTCAAGATAAAAATAAATCTGGTACAGTCAGTACAGAACAGAACAATCTCCTAAAAATGAGTATGTGAAAGAGTGCATGATTGTTTTTGAACCAGGAAAGCTACAAGGCACAACTCCAGTGGGTTGTAGCATGACACGGAAGTTCATTCTCTTCTGACTGATAAGCCTGCAAATTTGTTTGATGTATGTCTCTTCATTTTATGAACTCTAAAATCATGTGACTGGATGCCAAAGGAATCGTGAAAACACTGATTTCATTAATCTCCAGCACGAAGGCATCATCTCCTTTTCTGGATCTCAAAATATGTATTTACATGTGTCAGTACTTGCTGCAATAACGTTTGTGGAAGAGAAAGCACTGTATCCACAATGTACTAACACAACCATAAGCTGGGCCCTCATTTATGTCCACCTGATGTATCTTTTAGGGGAATTGCTTGAACAAAGTATGACCATGGAGGCCACTGATATACGTGAAATTTTGCATCAGGAAAAATCCTGGCAAGTTGCAATACTTGTTACTGCATTTTTAGGGAGCTGCTCATTATTCCTTCTACATGGAATTTCTGGTGTGTCTCTTCCCAGGGTCAGAGAGCCCTGTAGTGGGCCCCAGCCCTGCTGTCATGCTTTGGTGTGGGGTAGTAAGTCTTCAAAAATGGCATTAATTTTTTGAAGAAGTGACTGAAAAAGCCCTTGATCACACCTACCTGACAACATAACTGAACACTTTAATAACTTATAGGGTTTTAAAATGCTATTTGTCGGTCTGGATATTACTACAAATGATTTGAATAAGTGGCTATTTATACAGTTTATTTAACATACATAATTAAAACATTTGATGCTGTTCATATGGATGGACTCA
Organism: Zosterops lateralis; assembly: GCF_965231275.1. NCBI lineage: Eukaryota > Metazoa > Chordata > Aves > Passeriformes > Zosteropidae > Zosterops > Zosterops lateralis. The sequence goes on along the minus strand of NC_139764.1, from coordinate 53,906,900 downwards.
TTTGAATATAATCATCTGTAACAATTCTTCCTCATGCTAGGCTAAAATATAATTTGTTATAATCAAGTTGTAAAGCTTTAAGGATGAAACAAAACCATTACACTGAAATCAGTTTGCCTCTAATTAGCAGTAACTTCAGTGCTAACAACATGCAGGCTATTTTGTTATTGAAAAGGAATTGTATCTTTAGTTCATTCCCCAAACTTACCCCTATCTCAGGGTTGTCACATAAAGAATAGTTTCCAAATGGTACAGAAAAAGTGAACAAAAATTCTTTTTTGCAGGACTTGAGCTGCCTCTTCGAGCTATACTTGGAGCCCCTTCAAAAAGAAACCTTCCTTACTCAGGATGAGGTGAGGGAATATCTGAACAAAGGTCCTTGTCATTCTTTTATGGGTTAAGACCTTGGCACTTGGGTTTTTCATTGCCAAGAGCATGACTGAAAAAGCAAATGACAAAGATGTAAATAGGAATGACACCAGTCAGTGTCCTTCTCTCTGGTGTGTGCATCACTTCCTTTTCTTAAAGGGTAATTGTTCTTCTGAATTAACTGCTGAGAAATCTTCACTTTTTGAATGGATTGTTTATAAAACCTGTTTGAAAAGTATTAACAAAGACATTTCTTGGCAATCTCTCTGTGTGTTATATCTCCTTAGTCCAGTTTTCAAAGGACAACTTTTAGGTCCATGGAGTGCTGTACTTCATAACCTGATGTTTTTCACAGATGGAGTCCTTGTTTGGCAGCCTGCCAGAAATGCTGGATTTCCAGAAGGTGTTTTTGGAGACACTTGAAGATGGGATATCTTCTTCCTCAGATTTTAATACATTGGAAACACCATCTCAGTTCCGGGTAAGTATTTCATCATTTCGTATTTTGTAGTGTGCCTGCAAATGTTTGTGAAAATCTGGCTTTAAGAAGTTTCTGGTTCTAAGATGTTTCGTAGGGTTGCTTTTATGTTTGAAGCTTTACTTTGGATTACAGAGTTCTATTCAGCAATGAAAGATAAGTGCTATTTTTCATGGTCTTATCTTCCTCCCCATGGCAAAAGTTGCAACACGGGAAAAGGCAGAGTAGACTTGGAGTACACCATAAACTGGCAGTGTTTGTGAGGCAGAACTCCTTTGTGTTTATTGTCACTGTGCTGAATTCTGCCCTGCCTGTGCTTCTCCCTGCTGTGCCCACCTAACCCCCAACAGACTGGGAGCTTTTCTTGTTAAATGCCACAGGAATTTCCCATCTTGTGAGCTCCAAGAAGCAGGCCTGTGAAGTGTAAATGGCTGTAGCACCACTCAGTACCTGCCCTGACTGGAGGACATAGATTCCCTGGCAATGGAGTCACTGCCTCAGGACTGACTGCAACTGATGGCAGGTCTTCTGAACACTTGCTGCATTTTGTGGAGCAAACACTGATTTAAAAAGGGGAGAGGGCTGCTTTCCTCCTCTCTCACTACTCCTCTTGCTTATATTTGCTTTGGGAGGCATTTCTCTAAAAACCTCTCACTTGTGATTCAGTTCCTCCCACATCTTCCCAGCCTCCCCTTCATCCAAGAACATCAGAGGTGTCCTGTAATTACCACCTGCCTGAAAAAAAGGAAAAACAGCTGGAAAGCAATCCTGTATTTGTTTTACTCTGTCCCTTCTGGCTTTAGTACTTTAATGCCTTGCTTCCTATGGCTCACATTTTTTTCCCAGCACAACTTATATGTCTGCTGATTTTTGTTCCTGTACTACCTGAAATATAAAGTAAAACAGAATACCTGCTCAGGAAGAAAAGAGAAAATTGCAGGCTATGCCTAAATAAATGGGCTGACCTCTATACTCAGCAAAATACAAAAATATCATCAGTTACTATCAGCAGAATATTCATGTTTTATATATATATATATGTTGTGGTGCATTTGAGATTTACCCAAGTCCTGCATGGTTTTGTTCCTTGTTTTGTAATGGTTTGTCCCTATATCCCCTGTCCAAACCCCTTGGTCTTTCCCAGGTGGTGGGTCCTCTCAATCACCTTGCCATTCTGCCCAGAAACCTGGAAAATTCTTGTAGGGCTACAAGGTGATTTGGCAAAGTCTCGACTTCCCTCCCTCTTTTATTGTTAAGTAGCCCCTGTTCTGGGTCACTCCCCCCTCCCTCTGGGATTGGTTCTAGATCACCCCTGGCCCTTTTACACGCCCCTTGCACTTAAGCCGAAACCCAAGGGCCAGAACTCACGTGAGCAGCCCTCTGGGTGGAATAAAGCCTAGTTGAAGCCCACGTGGGAGGCGCCTCCTTTCTTCTTCCACACCGTTTGCCACCTTTCTGCCTGAGGCTCAGGCCCACAAGATTGCAAGGGTACTAAGCTGTACCCTTGAATGCAGGTTTGGTGACAAGCTAGCCGGCACGCAGCTCCGAACCCCCACATATATATATGCATATGTAAAATATATGTATAGAAAGATAGCAGATAATCTACCATTGAGTCTGCTTGTTGTATACCTGAATATTTTTTTAGGATTCTAGTGGTGAACTAATATTTTGATTGTGTTGATTTCAGAAATTGCTGTTTTCCCTTGGAGGCTCCTTTCTGTATTATGCTGACCACTTCAAACTGTACAGTGGCTTCTGTGCAAACCACATCAAAGTTCAGAAAGTTCTTGAGAGAGGTAATTTACTGTCTTCATTATTGTAATTCACTTGCATGAATTCAAACTGCAGTGGACTACTGTAACAAATTTTGTTAACTTGCAGACTATTGGATAAAATCAAGGAATAAATGTTGGTATAAAAGAAGGACTAATCAGGTATCTTCCAGCAGGAAGATCTAAGATCAGAGGTTCTGCTGAAGTGTGGTATAGACCTGAAGAATAAGATTCTTTTTGTAACCTCCAGGCAGTAGCCTGGAGAGCTGTAGAAACACCTTCCACAAGTTTGTGCTGTCTGCAGGCCCAGACTCCAGAAAAACAGCAACAAATGGTAGAATAAATCAGGAATTACTTCTTCTGCCATTCACTGCAATGCAGTGGAAAAATTAGAGGAATAATCTCACCTTCATAAAATTGCTCCCTCAGCCCTTTTGAATGTTATTTGATGCAGGAAATTATTATGAAACAAATAGTGTATACTACTCTGTAAATCATCCATTGAAAAGGGCGAGAGTTTTGGTGCTGGGTCCAAGTTGCCATTCCATCTATGTTTTTCAGTTATTGTAGCTTCCATGACTTTCACCTTCAACTGACCAATATTTTTTTTTTTTTTTTTTTTTTTTTTTTTTTTTTTTTTTTTTTTTTCATCTAGCCAAAACAGATAGTGCCTTTAAGAACTTTCTGGATGCTCGAAATCCCACAAAGCAACATTCTTCTACACTGGAGTCATATCTCATAAAGCCTGTTCAGAGAGTGCTGAAATATCCTCTGCTTTTAAAAGAGCTGGTGTCTCTGACAGACAATGAGAGTGAGGAGCATTATCATTTGACAGGTAACTACTTTTTTTCTACAGGAGTGAATATGACTTAACTTTTATTTCTTGCCCTTTCTAAAGATACAGGTAGGCATTCTCATAGATAGTAGAGAACTTGTCAGAACCTAGAGAGAACCCTCTCCTTAAAAATAGTAAGAATTTTTTTCGTTCCTTTAGCTAAAATTCCTTCTTGGTATGTCCAAGTCCCATTGAGAAGCAGGTATGCCATGGCAAGTAGGACTGGGATCTTTATTTTCATGCACAGGAGTATGTCAGGTCACAGTGTTGCTTTTTTTTTTTTTTTTTTTTTTTTTTCCCCCACCTGAGAAACACTGACCAAGGCTCCATCTTGTGGTTATTGTTTAGTTCTTGAAATATGTCAAAGTTTAAGAGCACCACAGAAGGAAGTATTTGTTGTTCAAGGTCTTTCTGTGATTCCTGCTTGTGTTGAAAAGTTCTTAGTCAAATGTTTGCAGTCCTCCCATGCGGAGAGACTTCTCTAACATGCATTAGAGTTGATTCTAGACTCACGTGCCTGGGACTTCGCCCTGGCAAATTCCAGTTCAGGTCTGTCAGCCTCTGTGGGTGAAAATCAAGAAATCAAGAGACGTATTTTATGGATCAATTGTCATTTTCATAAAACGGGTGCAGACAAAATACACTGTCAGTAAAAAGCCATGAGACTCTGACTTCAAAAGGGGCTTCCAATATTGCTCAAGCTGGAGGTAGGGACTTATTTGTAGGTCAGGATAGATGCCAAACTGCTAAAACACTGCACCCTTAAGAATTGATGAAAACAAAGGATCCCTGTCCAATTCCGTTCTGAATTAATACAAAAACAGAATGGAATCTAGTGACATTCTTGTTTGGAAAACATAATTTAAACAAAACCTGGCCACCAGCATTTCATGTGTACAGCTTTTGAGGAACTTGTACAGCCTAACACTGTATTTCTTTGTCTGTCCTGGGATGAGAAAAATGCAATTTATTTCTCTTAAAGATCATTAGATAACTTATTGTAGGATGAGTGTAGATTACTCCAGAGGTCCTAGTGGCCCTATATCTACAAGATGCAAAATTAACCATGGTACTATGATACTGCTATGAATAGTGATAACTTTGGGGGCTTGTTACTAGAATGCTTATTGCAGCCTTTTCAGCCACATAAGAAACCACATGAGCATTTTTCACTTATTCTGACCAGGAAGTATTTCTTCTACTGTTGCTATGAGAAAGGACTGATAGAGAGCTGGAATTCAGTTCACCAGACCTTGGGAAGGCAATGTCATTTTATGTGTCTCAAGGGGAATTCAATTTAAAATTACCATATTTAGAAAATACAAATTAGTAACATAGCTGTGTATGAAATTTTTAAACCTTACAGAAGCACTGAAGGCAATGGAAAAAGTAGCAAGTCACATAAATGAGATGCAGAAGATATATGAAGATTATGGCACTGTATTTGACCAACTGGTTGCAGATCAAAGTGGAACAGAGAAAGAGGTAAGAGAAGAAATATGTTGTATTGAATCTTGAAGCATTATCCAGCTTCTTTTGGGGCTTCATCTCTTCCTGAGGTAATTTTGGGAACTTATATGTGCTGGGCTTGCTCCAATCTCCTTTAATGTTTTGACTTTTGTTTTTTATCTGCCTGTCAAATTTCTTTCTGTCAGTAGGTTACAGTAAAGTTTTCAGACAGCTGCCAGAGCCGCATTCTGCACTGACAGGAACTGCAAGCAGGAGTAGATATAGTTCTCAGTAGGAAAAAAAAAGCCTCTTGTCAAAATGCTGCAGAGATTATCCATGCCCCAAGGCATTCAGATTTTATGCTGTTGAGTTCTTAAGTTCTTAACATATTTTTTTCACCCGTATAAATGAAAATGGCAATTTGAGGGATTTCACATTAAGGTCTGTTATTCTCATTCTCTACACTTCCAGTGCTGAGGCATCCATGGATATTTGTCAGAGCAAAACCCATTCGTTATACAGACTATGTGCAGTCATCTCTCAGAACTGGGGCAGCAAGGCCTCACCTTAGCCATTTACATCAAACAATTACTAAGCAGATCAAATCTATAAAGTTGGATATCAGATATGAGAGATGTCATCTCAGTTGTTTCATTTCCTGCTAGTAAAAGTCAAATTGTCTCTGATGACTACCTGGTTTCTCATCATTTATGGGGAAACAAAATGTGACAGCCTGTGATATCCTTCAGCATTATGCTGTGTCCCACAGAAGAAAGGAGCCTCAGAGTACAAGACTTCCATTAATTCTGCCATTGGTAGTGTCATTAATACTAATTACTCTATAGAAATTAAAGATACTTACAGCTAATAAATCAGGTGGTTCATAACTGGCTATATGGAAGTGTAAGACTATCAGATCAGCTTAGTATTCTTCTAAGTTATTAATAGTAAGAACTTCTACCCAGCTTCCCATAACTTATGGGCTATTACTTTGTATATTTGTAACCTGTTTTTAAAAAAGGGATTACTCAAACTTTTCCTGCTGTGGTGAAGATTCCATACATTAATAGAGAAAACATAGATCATTAAAGTTATTGATGTGTACTAAAATGCAGCACTGATGTACATATTATTTATTTATGTTATTTACTGTTATCATTTAATACAGGTGACAGAGCTTTCAATGGGAGAACTTCTGATGCACTCTACAGTAACCTGGCTGAACCCTTTCCCATCACTGGGCAAAGCAAGAAAAGACCTTGAACTTACAGTGTTTGGTAAGTCTTCCTTAAGGACTCTGTGCTTTAAATTTGAAGATTGCCACATTAGATCTTCTCAGAGGATAAAAGCCCCAAACTCCCTTCCCTGTAGTCATGTGATATCTAGGGTGGACTTATATGTGAAAAAATACATAGTTGTATTTTTCTAGCATGAAAAAAGTTTCTATTTATTTGCTTGCTGGTACTGTTTACCCTATGAGCCACCCTCAGCTGCTATCTTGCCTATATTTAAAATATGGAAGATTTTCAAGAGGCAATATTAGAGTCTTTAGAACAATCTGTTAAATGAGGCTTTCAAAAGAGGCTTGTGGGAAAATCATGGTTTATTCTACTCTTGTGGATTCAGACTAACTTCTGCTTTACAGCTACTGCACTGAAATCCCCATCCAGATTATTTTAACCTGAAACTTGATGTGGAAATGAGAGCATACAAGCAAATTTCTTAAAAAAAAAAAAAACCTAATATTTCAGTGGATAAACAGCTTCAGAAGAACGCCAGGTTGATGAGACAGCTTTGTCTTTCTCAGGGCATTCCTTCCCTGGGAAGCATGGTTTAGGGGAGGGGATGCTTCAAACAGAAGAACAAACTGTTGAACTGCAGGAAGAACAGACTGTGTCCTTCACAGCACTCTCCTGCTGTAGGCCCTTTGCTCCACTTGAAAATGTCCAATGTCTACAGAAAGAAAATTTTTACATCTAACCTATATTTTCTGTATTTATGTGAAAATATACCAGAGATAGGTGGTTGCAGGTAGTTTCGGAACAAATGTACAGAATGGCTTCATCCTAAATATTCAGAACAAAATCTGAGGGAAAAATACTGGCATTGCATGAAAGCATAGGAGAAAATCCCAATTGTCATCTCAGCATAGGGCAAATGCTTTTCAATGTTTGTTTATCTCATCCTTCACATTCCCATGACTATAATAATGAGCTTCTCCAAGATAGTGTTTTCACTGAATATTGTAATATTCTGCCTATAATTAACCGTTTCATTTTTTTTTTTCCTCTTTTCAGTCTTTAAGAGGGCTGTAATACTAGTGTATAAGGAGAACTACAAACTGAAAAAGAAAATGGTAAGTCTGGTGTCACTGGAGGTGAGGTGGGTTTTTATGATATTACTGCAATGCGAGATGGATCACATCGGTGTTAATGGGGGAGTGAATGAGGTGAAACACCACTTTTCCTTGCTAGGCTGGAATTCTGACTATCCTGCTAAAACAAGCGCTCAGTATCTGTGTAGCAATAAATATTTTTTGTTATTTAGTAAGCAGCACCATCTTTTTTGTGAGCCCCAACATTGATTTTATCAAGTGGAATATGAAGCATTGCAATGCAGAAATCATTAATTCTTCCAGATAGCATTTATGATTGCCTACCTCACCACAGGGTGTAGGTGAAAGACCTTTGTTTTACAGACCCTTGATTACCCTGGAAGGAAAGAAAACGGGCATTATAGACCTAACGTTCTCTGCACCCACTTTCAGACTCAAAATGTGGAAGTCAGGTAGCAAACTGTATGTTCCAAGTACCAGTGGTGATATACTGCACCATGCTCGTTGTAACAGATGGAGGGGCTCTAAAAGTAGCAGCAGCACCTACATGATTAATGTATTCTGCTAATCGACAGTCTGCATGTTCTTTCACAGAAAACTTCTTCCCTGGTAGTACTTACAGGCAAAGTATTATTTTTATCCGTTAAAATCAAATGGCTTTTAAAAGTTGAAGCAATTATGAATTCCAAAGGTTGTGTCTATCACCATTTCAACTACTTTTACAAGTTCATTTTAAGGTAGTGAAGGGAAGTTTCATCAACTTAGTTTTTCTTCAAAGGCGGGTCTTTTATGAGTAGCACAAAACACCACCACTTTTTCTACTTCTTAGAAATATCCTTTGTTTTCTTTTTCCAGCCTACTAATGTTCGTGCTGCACATAATTATGGTGACTTGGATCCATTTAAATTTCGCTGGCTGATTCCTTTATCTGCTCTTCAAGTTCGACTGGGGAACACAGCAGGTAACTCTCTTGCAGTAAACACTTTAGGACTGAATGCTTTTCTGGGATTCTGTAAGACTGCTTCTTCCAGATGTCTGAGCCTCTAGAAACAAGCAGGTGTAGAGAAAATACCATCTATCCGCTGTTATCTCTGCACTCAGGGGGTAGAGGCTTGATACGTTTACAAACTTTCTTCATTTAGTATGTTGACTACTTCTGTGCATTAAGGGAGATGTAACATGATGTGGAGGAACAACAGAGTGGAAATTTCCAATAAAAGGCAGGTGGTTTACCATAGTTGACATCCTGGTGACATGCTGGTGCTGTGTATGTGCTGATCCTCATGTTTTTTCAAACAGGGGAGAGGTGATTGTAATTTGTGCTAGTAAAGGGCTGTGGGTTTCTTTTCAAGCTGATCTTTATAGTCCTATCCACTTCTGTATATTCTGTAAATTGTCACAAGGTCTTTAGAGAAAACTGGGTGAAGGCTTGTTAAGGCTGGAAGACATGGAGAAGCAGCAAGGCTGGGGGAAAGCAACTCTCCAAGAGAGAAGTTATCAAAGGCAGTGCTAGGCTGCTGCAACAAGAGAGCTCAGGGGACTTTCTCTTGGGTTCCACCTTGGGTGAGATCTGTAGCTCCACAGGCAGCTGAGTTAACATTGCCTTCTGGAGAGTGGAGGAGCTCTAACCTGGTCTTTCTAATGCCAAAGCTTTTCTGGAGTGTATGCAAAAGTAACGTTTCCTTCCATGCACAGGAACAGAAAACAGCTGTATCTGGGAACTGATTCACACCAAGTCAGAACTAGAAGGCAGGCCAGAAACAATTTTTCAGTTGTGCAGCAGGTGAGCTTTACATGGAGGTTGTATTTCACAAATCACATTAATGGAATGTAAAAAAAAGGAAGTATTTCCCCCCATATGACCTTTGCATCAGCAATTTCAAAGTGGCACTCATTATTTGAAGCCAGGCACTATACCTTTAATTGTCTTTAACTGCATAAAGTATAACAAATTCGGATGGGTGAATTAGTGAATTAGGTGCGATCCAATGTCAGAAATCTGCAGATATAGGACCACAAGCTGCAGTATGGTATGGGCAAAATAAATTATTTTATCAGACTCTCAGTTGATTAACAGAAATTACTTTCTCATAAAAACCAGTTAAGGTGGTGATTCCCTCATACAAAATTTACCTTTCAAGTAACTTTCTAGAGAAGTAACCAAGATCTCAAAACACAAGGTGTGTAAACTGCCTAACACTGTTAAGATGTCTGTGCCCATGGCAGTGTGGTTGGAACTAGATGATCTTTAATGTCCCTTCCAACACAGAACATTCTATGATCTTATGACTGCTGTAAACCCACTACTGAAGCAAGCTTTTGAAAAAAAAAAACAAACACTGCACTAAACACTGCACTAAAGGCCATCAGCAGAAAGGAAGTGGGAACATTCTACCCTAGTGTCTAACTTGGGAGAGGAAAATTAAGTTTTGTGTTTTCTTAAACTTGCAGTGATTCTGAGAACAAGACTAACATTGTGAAGGTCATCCGTTCTATTCTGCGGGAGAATTTCAGACGTCACATAAAATGTGAGCTACCACTGGAGAAAAAATGTAAAGATCGCCTTGTCCCCCTTAAGAATCGTGTACCTGCAACAGCCAAACTGGGTAAGAAACACTTTCTCACATGAAAACTGAAGTGTCCAGACTCCAGTGCTGGTAGGGCATTCACAATTATTACCATGACCATAGAGTGTCACGTGTGAGACCCACAAATTGCATTTCTTTTTTTTTTTTTTTTTTTTGACTGGAGCAGGAGTAGTTTCTCTACCACTCAGCGTGTGACAAGGGCTAGAGGAGATAAGCAGGCTTGCTATCTCTCCTCCTCTCACTGCAATGTGTCATTAGCTCTCTTCAGAGAACACTTTATAAGGCCCAAATTAATTTTGCTGGAAAGGAACAGACACCCTTTGGTATACATTAATGTTCCTTCCTCTAGGTTCCCTTTAGTAACTCAGCCCTAATAACATTTATAGCTAGAACAACAGGCAAAAGGCAGGGGTCTTGCTTCTTTCAATGCATTAAATCTGCATCCCAGCTGATACTGTAATTAAGTATAGACTTCAGACATTTTAGTTAAATGGGTAGTTACTAGTATTTCAAGTTCTCTATCGGATCAGTCCTCTGTAAAATCCCCTTAACATCAGCAGATCTGAGAGAGTTCAACTTCTGCCTACATCTGGGCCCTTCAGTGCTTGAGGTGCCCAAGACAGTATTTCTTTCTGCAGAAGTGTGTAATTTAGGACTACATTTTTTTGGAGGATTTCATATGTATTGCACATGAAGGCAAGCACAGACCCCTAGGATAGGTGTAATGAAAACTGTGCCTTGTGTTGGTATCACAGTGCTGACACATTTGACTTGGAATGACTATGTACATTGCAATCATAAGTGGGATATTAGGTTAAAAAATATAACCAATTTTTTTGCTGAAAAAATAAACCTGCATTTTTACTCTGCCCAGCTTCCACAAGATCCTTGAAGGTACTGAAGAAGTCATCCAGTAGCGAGTGGAATGGTGACCAGGGGAAAGGTACCTTCCAGGACTCTGATGAGTGCAGCCTAAGCAGCAGCACTCAGAGCAGCAGCTGCCACACTTCTGAGAGCATCCAGGAGCCCAAAAATCCATCTCCCGATAAACATGCAGAGAGTACTGCCTCTGACTTTTCTAATGTTCTTGTCAAAGAATCCGATATTCTCAGTGATGACGATGATGACGAGGACTATCAGAGCCTAAAGAAAGGCAGCCCTACAAAAGACATTGAAATACAGTTCCAGCGGCTGAAGATTTCAGAAGAACCCAGTGCTGAGTCTGAACAGGATCAGGCTGCTGAAAATGAGGAAGGGGATGGCTTTCAGATAGCAGAGCACCCAAAGCTTGTGCGGGGCCACTTTTGCCCAGTGAAGAGAAAAGTGAACAGCACAAGGCGTAATAGAGGAACTCTAATGGCAATGCAAGAACGTCACCAATCCCTCGACAGTCACTCTGATGCTGCAAATCTGGATCTGAACTCTATTTTAGAGAGAGAATTTAGTGTCCAGAGTTTAACATCTGTAGTTAATGAGGACTGTTTTTATGAAGCTGTGGAGAGGCATGGAAAATCCTAGCTTTCTAAGCACTATATTAAAACATTCATTTGAAGTCCACATAAAATTCAATTTTGCTTTACAACTAGTAAATTCAAGGGAGATGCAGGAAAACTACTATCTGATTTTGTGCACTAATACATTTTTGCTCAAAAACAGCTGTAAAGGATTCTTAAGTTATTTTAATTTATTGTGGATCAAAAATTGATTAAGTTGGCCCAGGTTTGTAAATTAGTTCGTCCCTTTCAACCAGTTATTAAGATGATGTAGTGTTCTTGGGGATGTCCTCATTAATATTTTAAGTAATGTGGAAAAGGTGCCAGTGAGTGGCAGAGGGGTTTACAATGGAAAATAGCATTGCAAACTGAATTTTTCAATACCTTGGGCATTTTATTTCTTTGGTTTTCATGTTTGCTTTATTTAAAGCACAATTAAGTTATTTTAATGTGTTTTAGTGCACAACAGTGCAGAAGTTTCATTTTTGTATGTTTCAATGCTGTTTATACTTATACATATGTGTAAATACAAAAACAAAGCTTGGCCTGTAATCTTTTATTTGACTGTATTTTTTATTTTCTCTATGAGCCTGTACAGTAAAAGACAAATAAGTATTGTACTTAGCTATGTTTTCTACTTTTTATTGTGCTGCTTTTCTGTAGTTGGAGCTTTAAATCCCGAATCCTTTGCTTCTGCATAAATGAGAAGAGTATTAGCAGACCTTGAGGCAATTGGTGCACTTTATCCTCCCATAAGCCAGTCATTTGAGTGTATTTATAAGAGTCTTGGCTCCTGGTTTTTTTTTTTTTACTCTGCACAGTAGGATGTTCCAGGATAAAAAAAGCACAAAATCCCAAACACAATCTTACATGCTGATGTCTGAAAAAATATTTTTCTTCCATATCAGTAAAGAACTTTCATTCATACACAATTTAATTATATCAGAAGTATTGCAACTTAATTACCTGTCTCACAACGTACCTTGTTTCTTGGTATGTGTTCTAAGCCATTCCCCTGAAGTAAAAAGAACTGGATTACCTTTTCCCTTCTGTCTGCAGCTGAATGGAATGGAGAGAGATGCCCTCTCTCCCTACCACTTTCTCAAAAGTAGGTCTTTCATATCTGCACAGATGCAGGAACATCTAAGCCTTCTTTCACTGAGTCAACACCTGTAGATCAAGGAGTTAAAACTAATTAAAAAAAAAAAATCAGATTTGTGCTGTTACAGCTGATTTTCCTCTTCAGTCTGTTCAGGCTGACCAGGGCTCTCAGGCAAACTTCTTGTTATCTTCTTTTGCCGTAGTTCTTCTCTGTAGTTGAACACAAAAAGGCTTGGATCTTCATCACACATTTTCCTGTATGCATTGCATAGGTTTCTAAACTGTGACATAGAGAGCTGAAAAGGACGCAGAGTTGGATCAACATTTGCTGTCATCATCAGCTGTTCTGTTCTTTTCAAGCGTCCACTTTCAGGAAACAAAGTCCTAAAAGATACAGAGTGAAGAAAAATTTCAGCAATTCAGACAGACATTTCCCTTAAGAATAATGTGGAATTTACTTAATAGTAAACCTAAATTAATTATGTCACTATTTTAGCTCTGGCACTCTTAACATACCTCATTATCTGAGCAATCGAAATATACAAGGGTCTTTTTTCTGAAAATGCAAATTATGACACCATAGGAAAGCACATACATACATTATAGACTAAACATTTGCACGCATGATCATGTTTACTAACATTAAAAAGAGTTTTGGGTATGAATACAAGCACAGAGCCGCCTTAGAATTAGCCTTGTATTTAGAAAGCAACAACAGATTAAACTGTGCAAAGCATCAGATTAAAAAAAAATACTTTCTTTCAGACTGTTTCATTGCAATGGAAAAGACAGTTATCACTTGTCATTAATACCCTAATTCTACTGTCAGAAAAAAAAAGCCAAGAAAGAGGAAAGGAGTATTTAATTGCCATTCCCTTTTTAATATTTAGAACATGGCAGAATGTGGCAGGAGTCCTGGACTTTGTTTTCAGCTTTGTCATTGTTCAGAGATAGGCATGTCAGTACATTTACTCTGAGGCCAGATGCATTAACACCTCTCTTTCAGAAGTTCCCCAAATTTGAATGAAGAGTACTAGGTAAGTGATTTTTAATTTCACACAAATATACATACTATACTATTCAACTATTGAAAGGACCAGCTCTTATTAGCAGTAGTTCTCAGCCTATAAAAGGCCAGAAAGACAAAAAACCTGCACATGATTCATGGGCAATTCTCAATTTTCAAATTCTATCTGTGTTACATACATAATACCTAAAAATGTTGTGCATCTAATACAGTAACGCCCCCCGGGATGTGTTTGGCAGGTTGGCTGGACAAACTAGTCAAAAGGCTTTGTACCATTAATGATAGTTGGTTCCTGGTAGGTGCATAAAACATGAAGTTAAGAAGGTGTTTAAAATTAAAAGCGAAAAATGAAACTTCTGGGAAACCTGTTTTGATGTGCTACATCAGGCCTTTGGCAAAATGTTCCCAATTAGTTCAGCATCTAGGTCAGCAAGGTTAAAATGGATCATTTTTTATTTCAATATCCTTCTTTCCTTTGATTCTGTAGTTAAAAAACAATGCTGGAGCAAAGTCTACCCAGTCTTTTTTTTACAGACTATGAACCATCTTATAAATGTCTGTGAACCACAACTCAAACTATAATATGGACATCATAGCACAATCTTGTATTTCACATCTCAAATCCCAGAATTCACACACAAATATAAAGTGATTCTATTGTTTTTATAGTCTGTGTGATAGAGAACCTTATAATGAACTTAGCAGCTTTTTTTATACACCAAAATTTGCTATTTTTTTCAGGTCAGCTAAAGAATAAGAGGATTGTGTTTCTTAGCTGCACACTAGGGCTAAGGTATGATAAGCTGCTAGGGGAATACGTGACGTCCAAAAGTTCAGATTCCCCCTCCTTGCCTCAAAAGAATGTAAAGCAGTTATTAGCAATTTGCGATTACACAAAAGTTGGGAGGGTTTTTTTTAAACTTTGTAAGAATATTGTACATAACATAGACATGCTGATTGCATATGCCTTCTGCTTACATTGTCAAGAGAAATTATTTCTTCATAGTAGATAAAAAGAAAAAAAAGAAAGAAAACCACCACCACTCTGTAAGTCAAAAACAAACCAGTCTAGAGTTTGGACACCTCATTTTCTAAACATTCCCAAATGCATACTCAAACTTTAACACAGAGAAATCTATACTCATTTTAGGTCCAATGTCTGCATCCCACACATCAATGCAATTCATGACCACAAGGAAAAAGAATCCAACAATCCCAAACTAGATGCCAAATTCTTTCTTCACCTTTAAAACAGTGACATAGAAAGCTTACCAGTAAGGTGGTATCTACCCTAATTCTGGACTGCATCAGGGCCAAAACTATGTGCTGCAACATTCAGGGAGCCCAGGCTGCAGGAGATGCCTCTAGTCCTAGCAGCATCTCTGTCACACATTTTACAGTGCTGAATGCTGGGGGCTGCCTATAGTAAGTCACACACGTGGCAGTGTTGGAGCTTAAACAGGATCCTTAATGAAGAGACTGCATGTTTCTCACATCAGAGAACCTACTGAATTCCCTCAGTAAGATATTGGGATTTTTAAAGAGCCAGTAAGAATTCCATAAAAGGGCAAGCACAGAAACAAAAGTTTGACCTTTTGACATTATCCCCAAATAAGTAGAATTTCCTACAGATGATGTTCTCCTCACACTACCATCCTTGGTTCTGGATTTTGATACTTTTGTTTTTCAACTCAATCACTCTGTAGTTTTTGTGGTTGGGTTGGGTTTTTTTTCATTTCTGAGACAGACAAACTATTCAAAAAATAATCCCTTTATCCTAGTGATTTTTAACAACTTCAACTGCATGAATAAAAATGGACAAGTAATTATTGCATAAATGCATTAGATATTAATCTCATACTTTTGTGTCCAGAAACCATTCCAAAATGAAAATACCTCATGAACTATGATGACAAATTTAAAACTGGAAGAATAAAATCATATTCATAGCTGATTTAGTAGCTGATGCATTTACAAAAACATTACCTGGGAATTTTTGATTAAAAATACTTACTCAATTCCACGGAAGCAGTATTTTCTTCTAAACTGAAAAACACTTTGAACCACTTTTTCTACCAGCTCAAATGGCTGCTGTATCTTTGGTTGCACCAATGGAGTGAAATGCACCACAGCCACATCCACCTATATGGAAAAGAAAGATAAATTTGAGTAGACATCTTCCTGTAAGACACATTATTCTGTTATCTGGCCAGACATCAGCAAACAGGCACAATATAAAAGATATTCTTTCAGCTGGTAAACCAGCTGTGCAGTGACTAATGTCATGGTATGGAATATAAAGATTTGCCTTAGCTTTCAAGACCCTACAGAATTTTAGTCTTAGTTATCTACATATTTCCAATTAGTTCACATGCCATTAGTACTTGGTACTTTTTACCCCCATGGCACTTCGTCCATTTAGAGGAACTTTCAAGTAATCTGTAAAGTAATTAGCACTTCTGTCTTCAGATCCTTCCACAAGATAATTCTGACATAATACACAAATTAGATAATATTTGATATACAGGCTGAAGGGCAGCTGGAGAAAATTGGTATTATAATTAGAAATCAAATCCATTCCCTATATGTTTTCTGTTGCTCCAGGGCTTTTCTAAAATGCAAGCCAAGGAATTGCTTTTCAACATATTAAGATTTCTAGTCTATTTAAAGGAATGGTAGGTAGAAATAAGTGCACTCAGTTTAAGTGACCACACAACTCTCTGTTTACAATGTGTATCACAGTTCATCCAAAATTATGTTTGAATGAATCTGCATTAAAAATTAGGAGCTGGACTAAAACTCCAGTTCTGCACAACAATGAATAAAGCAGCTCATCTTCCAAACTGATATTAACAACAATAAAAAGGAAAAATTTCTGTGGAGGAGCACACTGAACATTTGTACAATGTGTACAAGTACTGTACAAATTTGTAAGTGCCAGATTTTAAAAAATATTTAGTCTCTTATTAAAAAGAGTCTGCTAAAATGATAGGCTATCAGTGAATTTTTTTTAAAAGATCTGACAGTCAATACTGGCACTCACAGAACATGAATCACAGGTGCTAGTTCTGACAGAAAAAAGAGACACAATCAGACCAAAGAACAGTTGCTGCTTGAACCACAGTCTCAGTGTACCAATTGTTCAAGATAACCCAGAGCACAAGAGTACTTCAAAAAACAAAGTATTTTGCCTACTGCTTTAACCAAAACTGCTCATGGCAACCTCTGATGTGGACATAATCCAACACAAAGGTACCATCCATCCAGCTCTTTCCATGGGAACAGCTCAGCTGTTAAGTACATCCATCTATCCAGTACAACATAAATTTCAAAGGCATTGTAAAATCCAAATGACGTAAGTTTTTCACGTAGATGGAACTTACAAAGCTGAGCAAAAATACTGGCTAGAGAAAGGAAACAAAAAGGAAACAAAGTACCAATTAATGGTGCTGATGAAGATAAAACCCACACCAAGTTTCCAGTGTTAGCACTGCTGATCCCAAGTATATATTACTGGAGTGTTTTTCTTTTGTTGTCCACCTTCTCTCTGAAAGCTAGAGTTAAAACTACAACAACAACAAAAAAAACCCTTAAAATTACTAAAATCTGAAGCACAAGAACTTATTTAAAAATCAAGTGACAAAAAAACTCAACATATGGAAACTGCAGTGAAACATGCATAAATTATTTCCCAAAGCAGATTTTTAATTTCTCAAACTTTCAGAATGTCTGCCTTTGCCACAGGTTGCTCCTATCAGGAAGACCACTGGGACATAGAAAAAACTTGTGTTTACATTGAGTATAAGAAAAGTTAATCTTTTTGAACAGAGCAAATACATACTTCATATGTCCCATCAGCTCCTTGAACTGAAATACTAAGAGCACATGCATGTTTATCTACATTTTGGTCAGGAAATGTAACAAGGTATTACCCCCACAAAATTAGGGGTAAAAAAAACCCAGAGTCCATGCAGCATCACCTAATCACGTCAATTTTGCTGAAATGCTCATAAGTGAGAAATGAGGCCTCTTTGGGAGTTAGGGCCACATCTTTAACAAAAATTTCTAAAGGAAAAAAGCACATGATCTAAATGCAGTATACAGAGCCAAGCAGCTCAATTTGCCAGTGGGCAATAATTTCTGCTTCTGAAACAAAACACAGCACTCCTCAGCTCTATTATAGACACTGTTTTCTTTGGACCCCAGGAAAGCTGCTTGGTTACTATAGCAACAGATACAGGGGAAAGCTTTTCATTTGTAAATGGCCACTCCTTTAAAATCATACATGCTATTTTCTCCATATCTTTTAATATGCATCAAATAGAGAGTAGAATTATGAAAGCCAGTAGGATACACAAGAGCACTTAAAATATACAAGTTGATTTGGTGATAATTTTACTACTAACACTTTTCACCCCACCAAGTATGTTAGAAATATTTACAAAATAACACTCAAGTCTTACAAAATAATGAATATGAAAATCATTCAACTGATACATCCCAAACTGTCAATAGTACAGCAATTACTCACCCCTTACTGTTTTAGTATATCTGTACAATGAAGGTTTATGTTCTGGTAGGGTAGGAAGAACACGTAACAGAGTATAATTTAATTCACACAAGTCTGCTGCCTTGCTAATGAAATCAACACTCTAAATCAGAATAACCTTAAATGAGACAATTTTTACTAATTGTTGACAACAAAGGTCTCATAATGGGCAATATATGTACCTTGCAACAGGACTGTATTAAAAGCAAACACACATAACCTTTCCTCAAGATGTAATTTACTCACAGGGAACTAAAACCAAAGCAGAACATATCACAATTTCATTAAAACAGACTGTTTGAGATCCTACTGAGATAGTTCTAAGCCAGCACTTTTACAATCCAAGTATTCAGTAGCATTTTATCTGTCTACTACAAACGTCAGGTCTAACACCAGATATGTGCAACTCAGAGCAATCTTGTTCAGATGAGAGTTTAATTTTGGCTCACTTCCAGCAGAAAGTAACTATGCCTCTGCACTAATAAAAATAATTTCTGTGTAACAACAGCTCTGCAGTAACTCCATTCACACCAGCCTCACAAACAGGATCACAAGAGACCCAAAGTCAGGTACAGAACTTGTGGGTATATCATTGCTGCAATGAGCAATACCTTTCTCCCAACTTCTTGATTTTTCAGACCAACTTGTTGATGCCACTTCTCTGATGTGCTGTATTTACACTGGAAACCTTAACAGTAGCTTTATTCCCTTATTCTTTTATACAGCTTTAAACAAAGGTAACAAGTTACAGGATAACCTATGGAAAGGCTAAAGCTATCAGGAACAGATAAGCAAAGCCTGCAGTTGAATAGAACTGTCCTGCTGTTCCAATTACAAATTAAAATAAATTGCACAGTTCTTTTCTAGGAAATTTAAACTCTTAAGATTATCTGTGATGAAAAAAAACAACTGACAAACAAAAAAACTCTCCGGCTCCCAGTGCAACTTAAATTATTTCCCCCCATTCCGTAAGTCCACAGTTTCTGGATTCTCAAGATTTTACTCCACTTAATCACTGCTCACACTTTCCATCATAGAATCTGGATATCATTATGTATTTAGGACTAAGGGCCGCCGTCTGTTTTATTCCATAATCTCTTTGCTTTCCCTTACTGAGTGTTTTTCAAACAAAACTCATTAAACAAAGTACTCCTTTATTCTCGGGTAGATGGAACTAAGAGAGGGAACAAACAGCAGTAATGCACTTGCTGTGGAGAACAGAAAAAAAACAACATTCCAAGAAATTTTGTTAATACATGCCAATGCAGTTTTATATGAGAAGGGATAGTTCCATTCAAGAGAAACTGCATTTTACAGGACATCTACAGTGAAGAAAACTTCTCAGACCTCACAACCAGCAGTAAGTCCTACACAAACAGGAATGAAACCTAATTGTATTTTTAATAATAACTGTAGTGCTTATACTTGAATTTATCATGCCTTTAACTTGGTTCACCCCATGAAATGTAATGTATGGCTATCATTTGCAGTGTTTTGTGTATACGCTTGCGTGTTTTTATGTACTGATATTTTAAAAAAGCAGCAATGAAAAAGGCTGATTCAGAGTACTAATTAGCTCTTTCAGAATATGAATGAGTTTTTGAATGAGTTTTGAGCTATCCAGACCTGTCAGTTCCTTCTGTAAAAGGAAGTTAAGCCATCTTTCCCATGGGCCTGTACAGCAAATGATATGTATTTGCCAGAACATCTCTTCCCAGCCTGAACAAACTGAAGGGATTTGGAAATAGCCAGGTCTTTGAAATAAGGTTTTAACAATGAGTAGCTGTTAATATTCTCACCTTAACTTTAAGCATTTTTAATATATATATGCTGGATAGAGTTAGCACATCCTTGAACAATTACCTGAAATAAATACAATATTAAAAGATTAGAGTATAAATATATAAATTATATATATAGAGAGAATATAGGGAATTATACTATATATTATAATAGAGCATAACAGTATTATACTTCTAAAGGATAAATATATTAACTAGTCCAGAAATGCCACTAAAGACTGATAGAATACACACTGATCAAAACCTTGTCTTATGTATAATGAACTGAAACAATAGTACAGGGCTACAGATATTCTATATTCCCCTTATTTTAATTTTATCCCTTATTTTTTTGGCTTTTCAAGGAAGTTCCAATCCTGAAGACCAATTTTAATATCATTGTACATATTTAGATAGGAAGTCTGGATCATGCTTTCCAACACAGAAGCCTGCCCTTTGTCTATCACTGAAAAAAGACAAAACCTGCCAATTTTACAGCCCCACACAAAAGATAAAGCAGTGAACCACTTTCTAATCTTCCTCTCAGAGGTTTCAAACAACTGTTGTGCATCTGCAATCCCAACAGTCCAGCTGATGTGACAGCAACAGTTCTGTCTTCCCAGCTGCACAGTTATCATACTGCCTAAAATGTTCTTATCTGTCAAATGAAATCAGAGTCTATATAAAAGAATAGCAAGGAGCTTTTTTAATGAATTTTTTTAAACTGCCACTTCATGGCAAATTTGCAAATTATCTCAGACAGGTGCCTGATTCAAAAAAGGCACTTCCACAAATGAGCTGTTTCATACCAGTATTAAAGACATTATTTTAGAGACAGAAGAAGCTCATATTCACTCTTATGACTTGCTAAATACTGCTGCCCTTAGTCAAGGAACAGAAATCACTGAAAATAAAAACCAAGTTTAAATAAAAATGAAATAAAATGAAATATTGATTTAGAAAAGTCGTGACTAATTGTGAAAATACTGCAAAAACTAAATTCCATTTTATTCTCCTCCAAAGCCAAGATATTTTGCAACACTTATTAAGTATTTAAATATTTAATATTTAAGGTAATATTTAAAAAAAAAGAAATAAGGGGTTACCTTTAATCATACTTTCAATATGAGACAGTATAACAGTGCCCACTGTTATAAAAGTCAACAGGAGCTAACCACAGCTATCAATACTTAAACAAGGTACCTGAAGAGCACAATGTATTTTCTACCCGAGTGTTTTCCTACCTATGACTACTAATCTGCAAATTTCTAGTGTTCCATTTACAATGTATATTTTTCTAGTAAGCCTGCAATCTGTATGCTATTACCAAAACCAACTGCAGTAAAAGAAGTTTTGCCCGATGGCTTGCAATCATGTATGAAAGCTCCTTTTTACAAGCAATTCTAAAGCACTGTCCATTTGCCATCATCTCTGTTCAAGTACCTTGTGTACAGCAGCTCAGCTGCTGCAGGGTCATAGTCAGATATTCATTCAGATAGCTCTAATTTTAAATGCAAGCTTTTTTTGTTTGCTGATTTCTTTTCCTTTCCCCCTCGCACTTCTCCTCCCCCGCCTTTCCTCCCTGTTACAAAGACGGCCACAGCTCGGCTACGAAGCTCCCAGTTACTCATTTCCACGGGAGAAAAGGCAGAGAAAAGGTGACAGAAGATAACCATCATGGCATCAGCAAGCCTTCAGTTCTTTGCTTTTATTCTGGCTTTGTTTGGTGTTTTTGGAGATATCGCAGCCACCTTGTTACCACACTGGAAGGTAAATGCAGACGTTGGCTCAAATATCATAACAGCTATAACACAGATGCAAGGACTCTGGATGGACTGCACGTGGTACAGCACTGGGATGTTCAGCTGTACCCTGAAATACTCCATTCTCTCTCTCCCCGTCTACATCCAGGCTGCACGGACCACCATGGTGCTGTCGTGCATCCTATCAGCCTTTGGGATCTGCATCACTACAGTCGGAATGAAATGCACAAGGCTGGGAGGGGACACCGACAGCAAAAATAACGCTTGTTTTGCTGGAGGAATTTGCTTCATTCTTGCAGGAATCATTGGATTAGTACCAACATGCTGGTACACGAGAGAAATTATTTCAAACTTCCTGGACCAGACCATTCCAGAGAGTAGTAAACATGAACCGGGAGGAGCAGTTTATACTGGATTCATCTCAGCAGGGTTTCTGCTTATTGCAGGTGTGATCTTCTGCTCTTCCTGTTTTAAAAGGCAGCAAGGAGCATGGATTTATCCTCCAAAGCAGCACCATTTCCCATCCACAGAGCAGGAGAGCAATGCAGGTTACAGCCTGAAGGACTATGTATAAACAGTTATTTCTATCCATTGAAGTATTTCTATTCATTCAAGGGGTTTTTTTGTGTGTTAAGCGTAGTTTGATTATTTCAAAGAATGTATAACATAGCACTTAACCTTTCTTATATCTGGGTTGCAGTTATGCTTATGCAAGGTATTTCATTTATAGGGGCATCCACAGAAAGGAACAAGTAGGAAAAGATGCTTGTCTGCTACAAGAGTACTTTATTTTGTGGATTTTTCAAATTCTTCTTTCTGACTTCCCAGGTAACACTTATAGAAGAAAAATGGACTATTTAAAAAACATAACTGACTGTACAATTCATGCATTGATGTCTTGTTACAGCAAAGGTGATTAAAAACTAACTGCTTTCTGTTTAGTGAATCAGACTTTCAATAACATATGACATTTTATAGTGTATTTTACATTTTAATCTTGATTTTATTTATGATGCAAGGTAAAAAACCCATAAAGTATTTGTCCAAGAAGCCCAAGTCAAAGGTTTTTAGAAAGCAGACACATCTGCCTTTCATTTTCAATTGTAAATTGCCTTGGTAACTAGATTTTGTAAAAAAAAAAAAAAAAAGAAAAAAAAAAGAAAATACATACACAGAAAAGTCAACCAACCAAAACAAATCCTCAACAAAAGCTCAAGGCTCCAAGCCTTAGCTGTACTGTCTACTCTGCGTATCAGGCTGAAGGATCAGCAGTACCATTCAGCTCTTGCCAAACCCAGCTCTCCTGCCCCAAACTGCCACCTGCTGTGGGTTTCATTTATTATTGTTAAAGGAAACTGTGCTGGACATTCACCAACTGCTACTAATCTATTACTACACACTCAATGTTAGAGATGAGGAGCAGTACAACAAGACAAATAACTATAACTGTGAAAACACCTGCAAACTGTAACAAACAGGACAGAAAACAAATTATCTATGTTCAAGAAACATCTGTAAACATTCTGGCTTACACTTTCTAAAGGCAGTTATAAACAGCTCAAATAACACAGTAACCACTTATTGTCTTCTACATTTCTGACCTGAAAGAACCTTTTAAGTCCTTTTAATTATCCCTGTAGGATCTGTTCCAGGCCCACTCCCAGGTATTCTATTACTGGAAAATGTACTATACAATGGTGATAAAGAGACAGCTGCTTTATTTTTTTTAACTGTCTTATTTTGAATAATTACCTTAAATCCTTTAACCTTTTCCTTCACAACACAGATTTTGTTTTGTATCGGTCATTGGCAAAATATGTTCTACCTAAATACTTCCCTAAGTGAGAACCAAATCAAGAATGAAAAGAGGTATGATACAGGCCCATAAATTTAGGAATATAATGCTGGATGAGTCTTTCAATAAATCAACTGCTATTTATTCTGCATACTTATACACAACTTTCATTTCCCATGAAACTAGTCTGAAATTTGCTAAAAGATCCCAAAAGAGCCCAAACATGTTTAAAAACAGAGTTAAATTTGTTTGCAAAAATTATAATCAAGAGGCATTTTTACAGGAGGGGAATACAAAATATCTGTAGCCTTATACTCTTGTTTCAGTTCATTATATATAAGACAAGGTTTTGATCAATATATAGTCTATCAGTCTTTAGTGGCATTTCTGGACTAATTAATATATTTATCCTTTAGAAGTACAATGCTTGAAGGAGCCCATTACATGTTCAGTATGTTGGAAAAAGATCTTCTGTTATAGCATTTGGGAAAGTGGACTGTTTTATGCACTTTATTCACAGAGTCTTCATTTTTCACACAAAGAATGGCATTACATCTTGTTTTTATTCTACTGTTACACAGCTATTTTCAGATTCCTATGTTTTAATCAAGGAGCTTGTTTTGTACTATTCCTAGTACAAAATGTACAATTAGTACGCTCCTTGTACTATTCCTAGTGCAGCTGATAGTTGCATTAGGAATAGTAAACTACAAGTACTATAGTACTTGTTTTTTACTATTCCTAATGCAACTATCAGCAGTTATTAGGTATTGCAGAGACTTCACTATGACCAAAAAGCCAATTTCTTTTTTTCCTAGACACAGTGTTGTGCAGCACCATTCCATTAACCAAGAATCTTTTATGTCTCAACACTCACAGAAATGCTGAAATCATATTCATGCATCAAGCAAATGAGGCAAATAATTCCTTCTTGCAAACATGCATCTCCACCTTTAGAAAGGGGTTTGACATGACACTAAGCTGTGATCACCACCATGTATGTGAGTTAAATTTGTTTGCAAAAATTATAACCATTTTTACAAGAGGGCATAAGAAAAAGGTAATAGTGGCATACCATGAACACAACAAAATGTTCATTGGTTACACATACTGCAAACTTCTCTTCCTGGAACTTTCTAAAAAAGCAGCTGTACTTTAATTAGTTATGAAACAAAAATCAAGGATGATGCCATTTCATTCACAGTATGCTGCATGAGTTTTCCAATAAAACAGATTCTATGAGAAATTGTAACATCCAAAACCATGTCAGTCTACAGCCAAAAGAACATGGATAAATCAGAAGATCAGCCTACAACAGGAGTTTTAAGGAAAGAAAATAATAGTGAAAACAAATGCCAGTCCTGTCTGAAAGAACTGTACTTTCAGCTTTTGCAATAAGCAATACTTGTTTTAACTCAAAAATACATTAAATAAAAATATGCCTACCTTTAGTTGTACTGCTTTTGTTATTCAACAGAGCACCAACTGACTCTAGGACGTGCTTATACTAAGATATTTGTCACAACTCTGTGTGTTACCTCTCTTGGTCAACTATGGCCTTTTCAGTACAGGAAAATGGAAATATTAGTTAGAGCTTCCCAATTCTGGGACACAGTCTGCACAACATTTTTAATTACATTAGCTCTATTAGTACGCAAATAGTACCTACCACTGAGAAAGCCCCACCATAAAACTGGAATATTAGCCTTACTTGAAACTATTTCACATATTTGACAGTGAGAGAGCATTCTGAAATTATTTTCATTTCAGCTAGGAAACTGGAAAAAAAAAACCTAAGCCAAAACCTCAAAGCAAAAAATGAGATTTCTTAAGCATGGTCATTTTCTTTCACAACAAACTACTGTCCCAACTAGTAATTTACAATTTTACTAGTTGTAAATTTTACAACAAATACTGACAGAATTTTAAATTATTATCAAAATATACCCAGATAGAAGCCTTTAAAATTCATTGTGATAAATGGGAAAATAACATTCCAAAGGTTCTCAAGAGATATAAAAGTAAAAAACGATCAAGAAAGAGATAAAGGGGAAGAGAGATGTATTGAAGAGCTGAACCAACTAATTTAAAGGAACTTCCAGAAGCGGCAAGTTCACTGAAACCGAACAGCAGTTCGATAGGACAAGCAGTAATGGTTTTAAACTCCCAGAAGGTGGATTTAAGTTAGATATAAGTTAGCCTTTCACAATGAGGCTAGTAAAACACAGACATGTTGCCCAGAGAAATAGTGGATGTCCCACCCCTGGAAACATTCAAGATCACTTTGGACAGAGC
The DNA here is from genome assembly GCF_965231275.1 of Zosterops lateralis. Lineage (NCBI taxonomy): Eukaryota > Metazoa > Chordata > Aves > Passeriformes > Zosteropidae > Zosterops > Zosterops lateralis. The sequence continues at coordinate 53,881,267 of NC_139764.1, read as the reverse complement.
TCTGAGCAACCTCATCCAGCTGAAGATGTTCTTGCTCACTGCATGGGAATGGTACTAAATGACCTTCCTTCCAACCCAAATATTTCTGTACGCCTATGATTTCCACATGTATTCAGGGACATACATGTCACTTAAGTCAGGCACAAATTTTTACAAAAAAAAACACAAAACAAGCTTAAATACTGATTTATTTCTTAATTTTTGATTTGGATACTCATAATGGCTATAAATAAAAACCAGTGGCAGTAGATAAGAGGAAACAAAGAGATTGTTCTCTACTCCCTCAAGAACACGTAAGAGCGAGAAAAGATTGTTGCTTTTTTAAACAATCAGTGGGATATAGGTGACAAAGTGCTGTAGCAAATAGGAGGGAATGAAATATGCTAAAGATGACTGGGGTGAAACAAATGGAAACAAAGATTACAAACATGGTAAAATTAGAGATGTTTGACAAAGGTGACAAATGAAAAGCTTTTCTTATCATAGTCTTTCTAAAGACCCATCAAATTCTTACGGCACAATTCCCAAACTGTTTATAAATGTGAATGGTAAAATAGCAAGCATTCCAAAAACAGCACATTTCCATTCTGCACACTATCCTGCCATTAAATCCTAATCTCCAAAGAAGTATGCTGACCTTGCATACAGGTTTGAAGGTCAAAGCCAAGTTCTGAGGAACAAAAAAAAAAGAAAAAGCACTTTCTCAGAGTAATTTCTCAGGAATTTCAGATCACTCCACTTTGTAATATGGAGATGTACAAATAGAACAGCCATCAATGTTCCTCAGTGAAAGTAAGATGCATTGCTTGACTGACATATTAACAGAAACTACAAATAAATACAGGAAAACCTACCTCTGGCTTTGGAACAAAGGCTTGACCTGGAATTACAAAACAGTTTTCCACAGTGCAGAGATGCTGAGCCATGATGGACAGTCTGCTGCGTTGTTTACCTCCTGGATTAGCTGTAAGTCTCTATGGGAAAATCAAAACGTACATCAGTGATACTGAACTGACCAGATGATCAGTTATATTAAAGCTTGATTTTCAGTTTTATTTATTTTCTTAAATCATATTTAAGAAAAAAAACACCAGTTAATCATTAAAAACTTGTATTAAATTGTGTGCCCAGTTCATCTAAAATTTTCTTCTTCAATATAGCAGCATTTCACTATGACACCACGCTGATTTACAACCTCAGTCCTGCAATCAAATGCACATGAAAAGGAATCCCAGAAATTCTGCAGATCTAAATGAATGTCAGAAGAATTTTGTATGGATACAAGAGAAAACTAAAACTAATCTGACTGCAGGATTCAAAACAAACCTGACAGTAGTCCCAAAATCATTTCCTTCCACTGCTTCTGTATACTACTTTTTTTCTTCTTCAAGATTAAACAAAGCTCCATAAATTCAAGATCAGCTAGAAATCAAAAAGCTCTCCATCAGTAACTGGTCTACATTTACAATATTTGCAAGGAAGCTGCATCTACTTTACATAAATTTAGAATGCCTAACAGTGAGAGCACTTAATACTTTAAACTCAATTTAAGTATTCTCTGATCTTCCTATGATTTTTTTTTTTTTTTTTAATAAAATAGTAGCGTGGACAGAGATTTCCTACACTTTTGTAATCTGGCAAGAAAAACATTTTATCATGTTTTGCTTGCCCCCCAAAAATATAAACATATAAAGCATCTTGTAAAACAAGTCTCAAATTACAGAAGTCATTTCACTAACTTACAGAAAAACAGAATCATGATGATTCCCGTTCTTATTTACCACCACCTCAATAAAAAATATAAAATGAAATCCCAATTTGCCTATCTGGTAATATTTGTACCACATGTAGTTCCATATGAAAAGCCTACTCATGCTAATTAAACTTATCCCTGAAAACTAAAATATAAACCTGTCACCAAAGTTTTACATTTTTTCAAACAACTCTTCCAAAAGGCGGTTCAGCATGGAGCAAATACTTTTCAACAACTTTTTGGAAAGAATGTTTAGTGATTCTTTCTGTCTATGCCAGCATTTAAAGCTACTTTCATTGTTGTGTCAGAGGAAATTTTTATTCTCTAAAAAAAACCCAGACTGCAAAGTCTAACAATGCAATCTGACACGCACTTCCTTAACCTCTGTAGTAAAAATGAAAGTGACCTAATAGCAACAATTGTAGCAATGCTCCCAGTGCCAACTCAAACAAACCTATCTTTACTTCTCCCAGAAACCATCTAGCAAGTCTCAGGCAGTGAATTCCTGCTTCTCAATTACTGAAGGGATAATTTAACATCTGGATAGTAACATCTTAAACCACTTCAACCACAGCAGCAGGAACATACCTGTGTACAGCACCCGCACACAGATCAGCCAGTCAATTCCCCAGCCATGGGCAGGGACACGCGCAGCGAGGTCAGCTTGCTCAGAGACCTGCTCTGCCTGACCTTGAAGATTTCCAGGGATAGGGCATCTACCCCATCTCTTGGCAACCTGCTGTAGTGTTTCACTACCTTCACTGTAATTTTTTTTTCCTTATATCTAAATCTACCCTCGTTTTGGTTTAGGACCATTACTCCTTGTTCTACAGCAATAGACCCTGTTATAGGATCCATTCTAGAATTTGCAGGCTGGAGGAACCTTCCCTAGGTGACAGATTTGAAATGAAGCACTGAAGAATTTGGGACAAAGTAAAAGTTCTTACCCACAAAGTGAGTAAGAGTTTTACAAATTTAAACTACAGAGAAAAAAAATTATCTGCTTGACACCCAAAAGTGCTATTTTTACTGCTGGATATTTTTACTGCTATTTTTACTGTGGATATTTGGCGTTATCCTCCTAAACAGGCCTCAGATTCAGCATATAAAATAACTGCTGGTTCTCATCAGCTTTAATCAACTTGTATCATATCAGAACAGAGTGAGCTGCAGTAGTAGGTGTGTAGTGACATTACTCACACCAACACTGCTGTGCTACAAGAAAACAGAAAAGCGATATACAAAAAGCAAGAAAGGCAAAGGTATTTACTTCCCTGTTATACTGGTAAAACAAAGTTTGGCCATAAAAAAAAAGAGCACGTTGCTTCATTTTATTACTGTTACCATCAAGTTATCCTAATTCTAAAGCATGTCACTCCATTCCATGATGTATCTTACACTTTTGCTGAGCTTATGACATATACAGAGACTTCCTTTGACATCAGAAATATCGAGGGAGAACACCAAATTTTTGAGTATAAGAAATTCCCCAATCAAGATTATAAATCCAGAGAAACACAAAATATCAATAGCACCTCACTTATATCTGCATTATACTGTTTTTTCTTTCCAGATACTGAATATGCCTGTACACACCCATTTACAGGGGTTACCTTAAGCAACCAGAGCGTCAGGAGAAATGACACAGAACCTAACTATTGTTTTCTCCTAATCATAAAATAAAATAGTATCTTTAAAACAATTTCTTTTCATGATATCAAACCAATAATGGAAATGCAAACCAAAAACCACAAACAATTTTGTCTGTGGAGGAAACCCCATGTTTAAATTGTGTTGAACAGGAATCAAGAGATCTCAGAATATAAACTCAACAATAATTAACACTGATTCACTGCATGACCTCGAACAACATATTCCATTTCCAAGTGTTTCTAACTCCTCAGTATTTTAAGTACAAGAGCTAAAGTGTGCAGGGTATTTTGCACCTGAGCTATACTGGGTGTAGAAGAACTGGAATCTGCATGTCACCAATGACACATGCAGCTGGGTACAGCGATACAAACTACAGAGTGCTCTCACACAGTGTTAGCTGAATTTTTGCTGTCACAAAACTATCACCACTCTGCATTTTACATCACAGTCCATTAGCCATATTTTGCAACAAGGCCTAATCTCACATGACATGAAGTCCTTCTGAGAAACAGACCTGGGTTCTGTAATGCCTGAAATCAAATGAGCCCAGAACTGAATTAAGAAATCTGGTTTATTTCATACCAATTGTTTGTCCTCAGTGTTCTCCAGAGCCACCAACTGGAAATACTTCTTCAATCCTGACTGCAAGGCTAGTGCAATGACAGCACAATACGGTTTTTTTTGACCCAAAAAATGACAGCAGACACTCCACTTGCACATATAATTATTACTAATATTCACAGAGGAAAAAAAAAAAAGGCAAAATTTTCCTATACAAAATTTTACTTTGAAGGATTAAAATTAAAACACCATACACATTGAGGCTGCACAGACAAAACACAGCAGTTACAAACACCGGAGTAATAAAATGGAAATTCCGTTTTCAGGCTGATGTGCAATTCCTTTTCTTCTTTCTAAATGCAAGTGAGATGCTTGTTAAAAGCCAGACTGCTTCCATAACTGCAAAGCAAAAAAGCTTTCCATTCTCTATGTTTTATATGCTGCACACAATGTCAATAGAAATAAACTATTAAGTCTGAAAGCACCATGGAGTAAGCCAACCTAATATCAACTGATCCGGCATTAATACTACTAGACTGCAGATCAGTCTGGCCTTCTTTGAGAAACTAACTATTAATACAAAGTAAAATATCAATTTGCTCTTGAACTCGTGGTGACAGAAATCAATTAAGGCCCTTTTACATACACAAGAATGGCAGAATACATTAATAATTCTGATATCAAGTCTCATTCAAGAAAGCCAATGCCAATTTCCAAGGTCTTGACGAACACCTCCCACGTTTTAAGTGTTTAATCACAACTGGAAATAATGCTAACTTTCCATTTTTCTGTATTTTAAAGAAGGTGTTTCTTGAAAATTATTTTTAATAAAGAGAACAAAGAAAATAAATATGTGTATTTCATGAGATGAATGAAAGGTAAGGAAAAACAGACTGATGACACATTGCACAAATGACTGTGAGAGAATAAACATATTTAAAAACAGAAGAGTGCTGCACAATCTATTCACGTTAAAGAAATCAGACTTCAGAAAAGAACAGATAGAGTATCTCAATGAAATATAACCTTGCATTAGACACTAAAAAAAAATTTACATGCTTGGGAAAGGATCAGGGCAGATAATTAAGTCATCAAAATTCATAATTTACAGCCACATAAACTAAAAACTGAAGTAACCTTTTCCTCTCTTTTCAAAGTCAACTAAGACTAGGTTTGCAATTTTAAACAAAAGGTTGCATATAAACAGTTTTTGTTCAATTTAGCATCTGTACAATATTGGAATTTTACCTCCCCAACTTCCTTTTGAAAAGTCAGTGTCATCTGTGTCCTGCCGTAAATAAAAGGTCCATCCCTTTTTGAAACATTCTCAAGCCATTTGATGATTAGAGGAGTCGAAACACTGAAGGGCAGATTCCCAATGATATGAATATTTGGTGGCTCTGTTGACATTTGACAGAATAAAAATAGCTGTGAAAACATTTTGGGTAAGATTTTGCCAAGAAATAAAACACAAGAAAAATACACGTCCATCAACCTAGACTTAAAATATGGAAGCGATTTTTTATCATGCCAAACCAAAATGATGCCTGTCCATTTATATTCATTTTACGCTGACAAAACTTCGTACTATTCTCAGTATTTATGTGGAAAAAAGTGGTTAGGTTTGGTTCTCATTTACATCTGAACAAATCAGTAGCTTTCAGACGATTTTCAGCTGATGAGTAAATCCCAGCTGAGCTACTCTGGAACAGCAAAACCACAAGAGTATTCCTGTAATTTCAAACTGACTATGAGGTACAGAGTGAACAGCCATACTCATACTACTGTCCAACATATCCTTTTAGAGGCGTTTTACTGAGTCCTAATGACCCTCAAAACAACCCCCTAACTCACACTGCACAGAGCTCTCCTTCTGTACAGAGTCCTCTGAAATGAAAAGGTGATATAGTACAAGACTTAGCCATAAGAAGCTAAACCTGGTTTTCAGTTATGGATCATATCAGTATCTATGTGTGTTGTACAACACAACACAGGGATTTCAGCAGCAGGGAGTCTAAGCAGGAGTGCAACACAAGTGGGCAAAACCCAAAAGCCAGTGTGCTGTTTCTTAGACAACATTTAATAACATAAATAAGAGATGACAATATCAAATTCAAGCTGTTTTTCTGGCATACTTATTATGGCATACTTTTTAGGCAGTGATATTTCTAGACTACCTGTGGTATTACACACTTATCAGAGATGGTAATTTTTGAAACCTACCAGCCTTTCATATGGCAATAACACAGAAGAAATGTATCTTGCCTCTAATTGGTCAGCTCAAAACCTAACAGTGACTGTATCTTCAAGGGTAAACTTTTAAAACTACACTCTCACACATACATTTTATCACAGTTTGTTCTCTGAAGCACTTACCTTTTGCAAGGATGCAAATAAAACACACAGTTTTCTAGGTGAACATAATGTGCCATGGGATTTTACGTCCTAAGTCAGAAAGCACTTTACTGCTCTTCAGGCATTGCAAAGAGTGTCTTTACCTTATATTAATAAATTTGGAAAACGGGACTGGGAGGTTATCTCTGATTTATATAATAATAGGACGTTTTAAAAGGGAAGTGAAATAGTATCCTATTGCAACCTCAGGTTAAAAAAGAAAAAAAAGGAAAACAAAAAAACAACACAATCCTGATTAGATTCTACTTTTGCCAAAGATCTCCAGCTGAAACCAAAGCAATGAGAAATCTAAATTCTGGAAGGCAAGTTTTCCAGAAGTTTCAAAGCAAGTTAGAGAAATTTCTTCAGTGGAACAACAGCAGTGGTGATTTCTAACTTCTTCAAAAAGAGGAAGAAATCAGGAAGTACACTATTTGATCTCCTTTTATGCTCTCAGAAGTCATTCTTCTATAGTAAAGACACTCTAAGGTTAATAACTGCAAAGCTCCTCACTTTAAACTAAGGTCAATATCACACAAACTTCACTGTTATGTATTAGAGAAGTAGGATTTTTCTCCCTGTTTTCTCTAGGGGGAAAAAATCCAAACCAACAGTTTTCTCTCTATCTTCAACATGTACCAGAAGAGAGTAACACCTGCACTGAGTGAACTTCAATTTTATCACTACTTATGATTACCTCAGAAACCCTAAAAAATGAAATAAACCAAATGCAAATACTAACCATCCTCCCAGTTCTTTTTTAAGTGCTTTGGAAAAGCCTTCTCCATCTTGTAAGTCAGGATATCTCCATGAACAATGTGCACTTTTCCTGGAGCTGCTTCAGATAGCATCTGTTTGTAAACAAGCAAGCAGAATCCACAGTGAGAGTTAACCAAACTTATTTCCAATTTCAGCCTCTGCAGGAGTTAAACCATTGTGATATATTTATTATCTTCAATATTCAATAAAGCACAGTAGGAGTTAAAACTGAGAACACTATTAGTAACTTTACTTTCAAAAAGCAAACACTAGAAATAGATTAATGTGTGATTCTGTAAACGCTTAACTATTCACAGATGTAGAATTCTTAACAGAGAATTCAAACTTGAAAAGACTGCTAAGAGTCTCTTCAACAATAACAATTAACAAGTCCCAGGCCACTAGCAGGACCTCACCTGATTTAAGTAATAATGCAAGCAGGAGGTTTTGAAAGGTTTTAGATCAATTACCTATGAAAACAAGGGCTCATGTTGTTTATTGTTTCCCCCACAGCTTTAGGGCCTATTATCCAATTTCAGCCATATGTGGTACAAGGCTGCAGTAATATTAATTTTTCATTTTACATGAAAAATGTGGAAGAGATTCTCTTAATATTCCCTGTAGTAGCCTACACTTGTACCATTAAAAACAAGGAATCCAATCAAAAGAAGGAATGAATACCCAGCAGGAGGGAAGACCTCAATGTAATTTCTATCTTTCTAGACATTACAAAATCATCTCCATTGTCAGCTTCTGCAGCCCACTTGCACAACTTATCTAGAATTTAATAAAGGCTGATATGCAAACTCAGCACTGGCTGCAGTTTGACAACCAGTTCTTTCATTCCTAGTGCCAGTTCCCAAAATCAAAAATAGTTTAGCTTTTTTAGTGTTGTATTAATCTTTTCTCTTACACTATGAAACAAAGAGCACAATTCAAAAGCAATGGTGACTTTTTCAAAGATGACATTTGGGGATATTTATTGATCCTATAAGAGAATAATGAGAAAAGGCTTAAAGAATAATTTTGCTTTTGCACAGAAATCCAAATCCATAAACAGTTAAGTGCCAGTGGCCTAACTGCCAAAATAAACTGCTCATCATTGTTAGTCCTATTTTCAATCTGAATGATTTTTATATGCTCAGGGGCACAAAAAGCTTTCATGATTCTCTGAGCCAAAGGACAATACTGTTTTCTCCTACTATTCACAAAATGTTGTCGTTGTCATGAATTTTTTTTGATTAAGAGTTTGGGGTTTTTAATTATCAAAAAAGCTAAGTTTTATGTAGAGCAATAAAAGCTTAACAATAAACTAAGTGTTCCTACATGTTTTAAGTGCAATTATTTCCAAACAGAAAAAATAAAACTAACCTCCAAACCACTTAATGGACTTTTCAGCATTACACTAGCAATTATATGACATAAAAATTCACTAATCTGCCATGGTTTGTCAAATCTTTCTTTGAAGCTGTTATAAATGCACTAACAGGATGAAAGATAATGTAAGATTAATAAAGTTAGAAAATAGTGTCATTTGCTAATAGCAGTTTCCTTAACAAGACGAGTTTAGGGGTTGCTGAGTAACACACTTTAGATAACTGAGAACTGCATTTCATTTGTGACCAGAAAATCATTGCTGTATATTTCTAATTTGAAATACAGACTTGGAAACCAGTGAAGCTTTTTTCATTTGAAGGAAAAATGTGTAGAGCTAACACAGCTCCAGGAGCTGCTGTGCATCAAGGACATCAGCCAAGTGTTCCATCACACAGATACTCTCACTCTTCACACGCAACCAAAAGGGCACAAAGGAAGCATAAGGGGCATAATTTAAAACATGAAATGGTGTTCCTGGAATAATTTCATATTCAATGCATTCTCTTGCTCTCTTTCTCTCCTTATCAATCTTTCCAGCCTAAAAACTATCAAGGCTTATGGCATAGAGAGGTTGGGATTCTTTAAGACTGAGACAGAACTTACAGACTCTCAGCTTGTGTAAACTTTAACTCTGTATACATATGTTCTTCACTGTATTTCAGTTCTGCAGTAAAAAAAAAATCCCCACTTCTGTTTTGTGAGAGACCACAGCTTGAAAAACAGTTAATGAAAAATGCTGTATGCTTTACATCAGCGATTTTAAAAGTACCTAGGAGACATTTTTAAGTAATAGCCCACAATTGTTATTTTAATCTCTGGCATTTCCCCTTATTCAAATCTCAACTCTTTTATGAGCACAAGTCTTGATAGTTTGCTTGGGAAACCATAAAAATTATTACAACCCACATTATTAGAAAATAAAGATTCACTGTTATGTATCTTCTTATTTGTTTGGGAAAAAAGAAATACCAAACTGAACAGTAATGGATACAAAGCATTTCTTGCTCATTCACATCCACTGGTACTGAGTTATACCACCTCTATGTTCAATAACCTCATTCAGACATTCACTTCTACTGTGAGGAGATTAGCAATTAAAAATAATGACTAACATTATGTCACTTGAACAGTAAAGATAATTACATACCAAAAGCTCATTTTAGATGCTGAGAAGTATACTTCTATTCAGATGAATCTGTTGCAGTGTACGCATTTTGGAAGATCAGAAAAAAAATCCAACTACTTAAAAAGCTCTCTTCACTAAAACAGGTGTCATCTAACCTCAAATTCTCTCCAGTCCCAAACCAGTTCTCAAAATCTAAAACAAAAATGCTGATTTCCCCCACTCAAATAAAAACATGAAGGTTTCACATTTCATAAGACTAAGATAGCTTATACATTACTAAGGGCTAACCCCACAAAGACATAATTACATGCACATTCAGGTTTCAGGATACAAAGTTTCATTCATACCTTACATTATTTGTATCATATAAAGAAATAATAGCAGTTCTCAAGTGAACTACTTACTTATTTTCACTGCTGATTTACTGAAAAAGACACAGTGCAATTTAAGGAAAGGCCCTTGAATTGCTCTAATCTGAGACTGTAGAGACATAAGAAAACAGTCTCATTTTTAGATTTCTGGACTCTGTTTTTCTTGCTGGATTTATACAGCCAAATTCCATGAACATCCAGCAACACAAGTAGATAGCATTTGAAAATGACACAATGAGTCGGGAACTTATACCATCTTTAAAAGAAAGGAAGAAAAGCTTAAGAATGATTTTTTGAAAATGTAAAATAGATGCTTGCTTTATTCTTCCCTACCTGGATGTTAATCCACATTGACTGTATTAACTGGAAATATGCCTTCCCAATTTTATAAAACATAATTATTAGGATTAAAATAAATATAAGACTGTACATAGGGACATTACATTCAGCCTTCAAATTATGATTTCACTATCATGATGAAATGCACCTGAAATGTCTCAGCCTGAAAAAAAAACCCAAAACCAACAAGCCTTGGCAGTAATTTGGTTGTAGGATAAGGCCCTAAAGGGCCTATGAGAAAGCAAGAACAATGAATTGTAATATTGTGTATATTTATCTTCAAGAAAATTATAGCTCTGGTTTCTGGCACAGAACCAAACCTATTTTTCAGTGCTGAGATCCCAACAAGACCTCTGGAATCTCTCTTAAGTTCTCAAAATGTTCTTATTCAGTGCTGTGGTTACATGTACACAAATTATTCTCCAGTAGGTACCTGCAATCCTGGAATAAATCGGGCATCTTTTTCAATTAAAAGGAGTTGTTCAACACCAGCACTGAGAATGGATCTGGTAATTCCTCCTGGCCCAGGGCCCACTTCACAAACATGGGCATTTTTCAGCTCTCCAGCCTGTTTCACTATCTTGTCTGCAAGACACAAAGAACACACTAAGTCTTTATTCTCCAGGAGATCCAGCTCACCAAGATAACCTCATTGTTTACTGCTACACAAGCACAAGCACGCTTATCTCTGAACAGACATAAACAGTGACACATCCCAGTTAAATCATCACGCACCCGCCAGACTGCACAGAATTCAGATTTGTTCCATACTACAAGATATACTGAGCTATTTAAAAAAAAAAGCTATTTTTAGTTTTATGTCTTTAGTATTTATTGTGCTCATTACAGAATCAAATAAAAAGAGAATATCACTCATCTGTACAGTAGCAGTACTATTGTGCTGCAAGCAAGGACTTATGTTCGACATCCTAGTCTCACTACTTGTCCTTCTAAAGGTATTTCACTACAGCACCTCTATTTCAAGGCAATTTAAGAAGTAAGAAAGATACAGTAAAGCTCTATGAAGATTGTATTATGTACAGAGCAATTTTATGAGGGAGAAACTGGACTAAATGAAGAGCTGGAACACAGGCAACTGGTAGCTATAGAAAACAGGGCACTTGAAAGGTGAGGAAGAAATACCCATACACAGGTGAAATGATACAACATTATAAAGTATTACAGACACTAAAGAAGGGAGATTAGAAAATGCAGATAATGAAAGAAAGAGCTCCTTGGGAAGCATGCAAAGAAGATATTGAAAGAAATTATGCTGCTCACTCCACGATCTCTGATGTATGCAATTAAAAAAAACTATCTACTTGTAAAGTTTACTAAAGGCATGCAGACATTTTTATTCCGGGGTAAGACTCCAGTTGTTCAGGAAGTGGAACTGAGTTTCATGTTCTGAATTTTTATCAATCTGAATCTTCAAACAAAACCAAATAATTAGCTACATGGAGCTGTACTGCATTTGTAAATGCAAAATCCAGCCAACACCATGCCAGTGGAGACACCCACCCTTCACTGACAAGAACAGTGCCAGCTTTGTCACCCACTGCTGACATAAAGCTGGAAAAAAATGAATTGTTCAGAACAATGCAACTAGTTCAAAACAGCTACACTTCTGATAAACTGAGACAAATGACTCTCCTATCTACAGCACATAGCAAACTCTGAATTCCACAGTGTCTAACACACTTTCTATGATACAGAATAATCTGAAAAAACCACTAATTTTTAAGTCAAACTTATAAACCAAAGTAGTACCCAAATGATACAAGTACTACTTTGGTTTAGATTTTCATGTTTCAGTCAACAATCCATACTTTATATAGGAATATAGTTTCTATCTTAAAAATTGCACTTCAGTTTATAAAGTAACTGATTTTTGAGGAGTAGGTAAAAGCAATTAACCAAACCTAAAACTACTTTTAAAAGAGGTCTTTATTATAAAGGTTTATCACTGTGCTGCCATTAATCTGACAAACTCTATTATGCAAACATCATCTCCTTAGCTATAAATCTGACAAAAACTGGGACACATGTTCTATGTTGGCCAAAAATATTAAAATAAAATATTTAACCTGTCAATCGCAAATCCAGTAGAAAGTTCTGGGAAAGCTGTTTCTGTGCTTTAAGGCGAAAGAGTCTAATAATCTCTCCAATAGTCGGCAGGGGAGGCAGACGGAAAGCTGCAACCTTTCCTGGAGCAGCCATAAGACGCAACTCTCACGCTCCTTCCTGCTAGAGAGACGCCGAAAAGATTATTCTATTACACAGAACGAATTATAATTAATAATAAAACCGCCACTAAGCTTACAAACCAAGGCGTGATTCATAAATCATTATAAGAGGACTTAACTCCAATCACCACTTTCACTTCTGGATGCAGTGTTTATGTTAGGCACGGGGTACTTGGGCAAGTCTCATTTTGCAGATGCGCCAAAGCCTCAGGTAAAACAAAGCCCTCTCTCAATTACTCAATGTCAACCTTTCATTACTTTAGAGAAGACCAGTAAGCATTAGGAGTTCATGGCACCATGCAGACAGAACGTGTTTATCCCACGTGCCCCCAAGACAGGCCGGAATAGCTCCGCCCGACTGCGCAGGCGCGCACACCACAGCGCGGCTTGGGCGGGCCCGGGGCGGGGCAGGCCCAGGGCGGGGCGTAGTGCGGCCGCACGCAGCGGACCAGGCTGGGCCAGACCGGGAGCGCCCCGCTGCTACCGCCTGCGCTTTCTCGCTCCCCGCCTCTCCCAGCGGAAAGGAACGCTCGGAGCGGTGCCCCGGCAGCACCGCGGCTCCTTACGGAGCGCAGCGGGCGCCAACCCGGAAGAGCAATGGGCGGCGCGCTGCGCATGCGGCTGTCCCGAGGCCTTACCTGGCTGTGCGCGGGGCTAGCGGAGAGCGCGCGCCGCCCGCTCGGCGCATGCGCGGTGGGAGCCGGGGGCGGGGCTGGGCGGGGGACCCGGAAATTAGCAAGGAAGAAGCGGATTTAATAATAAGTGTTCTTATAAATAATTTCATTATGTAAGCGCATGTGCTTACATATATTTGCAGGTATATTTATATCTAGGGATATACTTTTAAGGCGTTTTCTTGTTTTGTTTGTCCTGAGATGCACTGGTTGCTCTAAAAGCCATTTTGGCAGAGTATTTCTGCAACATCTTCTGTCATTAAGGGAGTTCCCTTCTCCACTTCTCCACAGCACTTTTAAACGAGTATTTGATTTTAAAGTTCTTTTTCAATTTTGCCTGCCATGTTCCGTGTTATTATGACTGTAACTGAATGTTAAGAAGGTATTTCCTGGAAGCTAGACTGTTACTAAGGTAGCTGGAAAAAAAAAAAAAAAAGGCATTAAAGGATCTGCAAAGCATAATTTCTCACTCAGGAAAAATAATGGGAGTAATTCTAAATAGTTTTCTACATTAGACATATCTTCTAGACCAATATCCCACTCCTTTTAAATAGTAACAGCAGATGCTGTAATGCATATTAGTGTTGTCCTGTGAAGAAGTAGATGGAAGAAGACTGATACACAATATTTGCATCAATATCTCTTTGCAGCTGTGGGTTCGGTTGTGTTTTGAGATCAATCAAGCTTATTACAGTTGAAACCTATGTGTGTGAGATAAGTAATACATGTATGAAGACCTGGGAAAAGGTGGTGTCAATAGAAGAGATAATATAATAGAACCACATTTACAGAAAAATGAAAATGGATCTAATTATTCAGTCGTTAAAAATATACAGAGCTTTGCAACTGGTGTCAGTAAGAAAAGGACCTGGCCTAGGGCTTATTTGCATATAGTAGAATAGTGGAATAAGCTGTCATGGTCCTAGTCTTATCTGAAACACTGAAGTTTCAGTCTGTGATGTATAAAGTATCATTTTAACATATATTATTTGTATTTAAAGTCATTATAAATTAAATATAAAATGTAAGCTCCACCTGTTGGTGAAAGTCTGGGATTTCAAATGGTACTTGATACTAGCCCTATGATAGCTCAATTTCAAAAGGGCATTACAAGAAATTGATATAATGGTGATTTTGCTGCTTAAAATCTGAAGAAATATGAAGGAATATGGGCTGCATCTCAGGAGCAGCAAATACGAAAATGGGATCAATCAGCTTTATGACCAGCTGAGGCATCCAGGCTCTTTTAGCTCCCTAGCAAAAAAGATGCCAATTTAAGTTTTCCTCTACATAAAAAATGTCATGTCAGAACATTGTTTTAATAATGCATTTCATACTTGATTGTCACCAAGACTATGATTTTTCATCTCACAACTTCAAATCTCCTCAGTCCTTGTATACAAGTGTTATTCTGACATAGTTAAAAGTACACACTTTTTCTTGATTAGATGCTCATGCATAAAAGTTTCTAGGTTATTTCATGTGGTCATAACTCTTACTGTAATTCCAAACTACAATAGATGTATAGTTAAATAGGTGAATGAAATCCAGTAGTCTTTGCTAATACTTTTACCTGTAGAACCTTTTTGGTAGAAAAATTGCTTGCTAAAATAACATTTCCAGTTTACAGCTGAAATGTTTTCAGACCACGTCACTCACCATGGTAACATTGGATCAGTCCAGACTTCTGCGAGGCAATTTTTTGTGTGCAATCATCCAATTTTATACACTGTTGTTATTAATATTTTTGTTGTTATGGTTTGTTTTCCATATTTAATTGCTGTTTTTCCGGTAAATTATTGTCTCAAAACATAATTGCTGCCTTTGTCTCTTTCTTATTGGAGGAGGGTGGGGGCAATGGAAATGGCAGATTGGAGCTTAATTTCCAGCTGATTTTAAACCACAATAACTGGTCACCTCTAGAAGGTGTCCCCCAACTAAGTCTTGCATATTCTGCAAGAGGAAAAGTGAGCTTTCCAAGCTTTCATCTATTCATTCTCTTTATTCCAGCCCTTTCGTGCCTTTGCAAGTTAGGTAAGGCCTGCAGGAAGAGAACTGCCTTATGGTCCTAACCAAGTTCACAAAAGAGATGTGAGAGAAGGAAGCTGGAAGGAATTTTTTCCATTTCTGTGAATGCCTGACGCCCACCCTGGGACTCTCCAGTCTCTTTGTCCTTTGATGTGCTGAAGTTGTCCCTGGAAGATATTTCTGATTACTTACCACAAAGGTACTCGTGTAGAGTACAACAAGGGATTGTGAGCACCACAATTAAGGCAGTCCTTAAATGCAGAAAGAGGATGGAATCTGGAGAGCACTTGTATAAATAGCAATAATAAAATTTTAATGACCTCTTTGACTTTGGGCAACTCCATTTTTATATTGGAACCTGGCCCAATAATCTAATAGAGAGGTTCTTAATCTATTTTCTTTCATTTCTCCAGGGTGAGAGCAGTTGAAAAAAAATCACAATAATGCAGAATTTTGGAGAAATTTTTGCTGGAGAAATGCTTTATTTTGAGAATGACAGCAATCCACCATCTGCTTATTTTGTCATTTGATTGTGTCTTAACCTTACCTGCAGAGCCTGCTGATTTTGAAGCCAGTTGAACACTCAGCATATATTCCACAGGTCAGGTAGATGCCAGAGAAAGAAATACTGAGCATCAGAAGAAGCTCAGGTCAGGTTCTGAGATCAGTTTTGCAGAGACACCATCATGGAAGCAGTTGGAGTTCTTCTCTTGACTACAGCTTCAGTTCAGGTTCACCTTCCAGCACTGCAAGGGTTGAAACCAAAGTTGTGTCTGTAATGATGAAAAAGCATGTTCACCAAGGGGAAGTTAATTTCACACACTTGCTGAGCTCATTCATAGGTACTAATTATTTACTGGTTGTATGTTCAGGTTTTTATAATTTAAAAATAACTCCCTTTAAAAAGGAGTGCAGTCTTACTGAGCTAAATGTTTTGTTGCTTGGGAATATTGTTACTAGTTTTACATTATGGCATCGTGTTGTGGAAAACAGGATTCACACTATGCTCTTGAAATGCCACACTCCACTCAATTCTGAGACAGAAAAATCTATTTGACAGTTATTTTACATCAAAGTAAGGTAAATAAGATGACAAGATGTAAATGTCCAGATTACATTGTAAAATGATAAGGAAATGTAACACCCCAAAGAGACAGAAAATCTTGTCTTTTCCACCCTGCTGGAAGTATTTTCATATCACAAGGCCTCTATTCTTCAGCTTGCTCTCAAAGACACTGTTTTCTATTGTTTGTTAAAATAAAATGTTTATTTTTTCTGTTACACTACCTCATAAGGATCCTAAATAGATGATAGGAGCCCATTGCACCAGGCACTGTACAAAAAACCACAGTGACTACCCTCTCTCAGGAAGACTTTTATGACCAAATAAAATGTTGAAGAAAATAAATTAGCAAATGGGAAGAAGTTTAGGGAATATAACAGCAGAGAGATACATTTGTGCAGTCACAGTAATTTTAGAAGGCATGAACTGCAAAAAAAGTAGAAAAATTTATGACACCTCTTCAGTATTAACTCTGTACAGGCTCTGTAATATGGTTTGTTGCTCTTTGATAGTGGAGGCAATACATTTTTTGAATCCCTGTTTTGAGCTAAATGTTTTGCTCACTTCAATATTTACACCTAATGTGAAATAAACCTGAAAATTATTTCAGCTATTTCTTCTGGTGGAGCCAAGTAATTCAGATGTGGGAGAAATCTTCCTACTTATGTCAGTCTACCACTGTGGATTTGTCAGGCCACATTTTGACCGGGAACACTGTTTTTCTTGTTACCATTTCAATAATGCTGTGTAGCAAAAACAAAACACTCTAAGAATAAAGACTTCACATTAACAAAAAGTGTGGCAGAAATTTCTGTCCAGACTGCTGAGTTCTTTCCTAATATAATTCAGGAAGTACAAAAATCTATGGCTTTCTGTATTGTCATAGCAGATGGCTAAAAATCATTATATTTATTTTAAAGTATTAGAATTTCTTTAAATGCTCTCTTCTGATGTGCCTTTTTATTTGTGAGCCACTTAACTCAGGTCACATTGACAGCTCTAGCTGTAGCCGTCCCCACTAGAAAATTTATTTTTACTTGACAGTTTTGACTTTCACTTGATCATGCCATTTTAGGTGCTAGGGCATTTATAAGAAATATCAGTTAATGCAGATTTTGGGTTAAAATTTTAGGAATGCCAGGAATTATGAGAATCGAGACTACTCTCATTTACATTATCTGCTGGCTTCTGTAGAAATGGGGATTTTCACACTTACAAGTAGTACTTAAAACTGCGGACTCAGTACTGCCAGGAGCTGCAATTTTCACCCATTTATCATTGGAAATTTTAAAGCATCATTGGCATTTTAGTGAGCTTGGTCCTGCTCACCCAACACCTGTGTGTCTGTGTTGGAGAATGTTCCCTTGAGGATAATAGTTGTTTGAATCCTAATTAGGCGCTCCGATGTTCCAGTTTTAAGCATTAAGTATCCCCAAGTTAAAAATGTGGAAAGCTTTGGCACTTGCAACATGTCCCCCAAAGATATTCATTAAAAATATACTATACCACATCAATTGGAACCCAGACTTTTGTACTCTGATCGTAGAAAATAAATACAAAATAATCTAAACCTTTGAGAAGCGCACAGGTAACTGTTCATCGCCACACCACGTTGCCATCTCTGCCTCCTGTGCGACAGTTAATTTTTGGCCTTGTAAAACCCACCCATGGACTAGAAGTGGCACAAGGGGAGATCACAAAACAGGCTATGTCCCTGGGTTTTCCTTTCCTGCGGCCACATGTGTTTTGCAGTACAGTTTAAAAACATTTGTTTATCTCATGTGGACCACTGAACAATATGTTAGAATTAGGTGAGGTCCTTGAACTCCTCATCCTCCTTGCTTGTGTCAGGCAAGTCACCTGCTGCTTGACCCATCGGAAATACGCAATACCCTTTATAAGTACCTCATAGCTGTGGTGGATTGTTTATGCTCCCAGAAAATGTGACATGAAAAAAGATGACAGAGAGGAAACCTTTTAGCCTCAGTTCTCTAGTTTCTGTCTTTCAAGTCCAGAGGTAGGATTTGGGTCTGGAACCTCAAGCATGAAAGGATTTCTGTCTTCAGTATGTGGGAAGGGGAATTATAAAATACAGACGGCAGAAACTTCGGGACGTGAATGTTGGGCCAAGCTCTGTGACCACTGGGTGCCACTCTTGTTCCATGACGAGTGAATTGCTGTGTCTTTGAAAAAGACCAAAAAGTTTACTGACTCGACTGAATGTCCTTATGTTGAGTCAGGCTGCCAGAATACGAATGCCGTATATTCTGCCTAGAGGAAATAAAAAGCAGAAGGTCAATGATAGACGCTTACAGTAAGCAAGAAAGGAAGATTCAGCAAGCAAAATCCAAGCAGTAAAAACCTAGAAGTTCAGGTCTGCTGAATATACCACATGTAAGGGTAGGTTGTTAATCATAGTTGGGAACTGCTAAGAAGGCAATGTCAGAATTTTTATTTTCCTAAGGAGAGGGTGAAGAAACTGATTTAAAAATCTGTTTTTAAAATAAAACATTTAATTAATAGGTTTTAAGTCAGCTTTTTGCATCTCATACAGCTGGCAAAATAAGACATAGTGCCTCTGTTTGAATCATAACCTATTTCTATCATTAGGGTGCTGTAACAGCCACAGCATTCTGATCATGCATTTCTAAGGGGGCAGACAACCACCACTGCTGTAGTACTGTGTATGGGAGAGTAAAGCTAACTGCAATGATTTTTTGGTCCAGACTAAGAGAAGTGCTAAACAGAAATAAAAAACCATCAGCAAGACATTGCTCCCCTAATCAACACTGTGAGATTTTCAAATAAATATATTTTTCTGAGGCTTTACCTGGCATAAATTGCTACAGTTCTCTTATAGTTGTGGTGACAGCAGTGATTCTTAAAAGAGACTACTCTTTAATTCTTTTATGTCTTGTTAGTTTGATTTGATTTTAAACCAAAAATATTCAAATGTCTTTGAAAATGTAACAGTGAACTGCTTGCTTCCAGATAAATTTTGTCATACTGTGATCTGAAAATGGAGGTGGATTGAGAGGGATTTCTTTCTGGTTCTTCACTTGCAGAATACTTAAAATTAATTTGGAGCCACAGCTCCTTTTGGACTGCTAATGAATGTGTCTGTTTAGCCCTGTGTATTAAATAGATACTATTCAATATTGTATTCAAAGCTTAGAATGGACTTTTTTTGTTGTAGTTACACCCAAAGCCCCCAGCAGAAGTCTAGCACATCAGAAATTGTACTAGCACAGCAGAAGACGGGAAGGGAAATCTTGCCATGTGAGTCCAAATGAATAGGTGGAAGTGAATGCTGACAGATTAAGAGAAATTAGATGTCCAAATGATAATGATAATCTGATTATATGAGTAGAAGGAACTACAATGATCAGAAGAAAAAGATATTGCTAGGAAAGAACATTTTAAGGAGGGTTTTTTCCAAGCCATGCCATCCCAGGCCTCATTCTGGGCACAGAAGTACACACTTTAGCTCTTTCCCCCCTCTCTGCGCTAAGAGCAAAGTGAATCAAGATTAGAAAGAACTTGCAAAAGACTCCATATATTTGATAGCAGAAAGATTTTGTAAAGTATTTGAGGGAAAGCAGGAGTTTACTAGGACTGAAGCTGTAAAACAAGGAGCATATGAAAGCTTGGATCTGGCTGCGATTTAGAAGGACAGCTGAGTATTGGAGAAGATCCAGCCAAGACTGAAGGTTTATTGCTCTAAGTACCTTGGAAACTTTGGTTCTGTGTCAAATAAAAGACCTTAAAGAAGAATTAAAATCAGCAGGAGCCCCAGACATGGTTTCACCTGGGTAAGTAGCTCACTGACTTGTAGCATTGCAGTAGTGAACCCAGTCATCATAAGAAGAGTGGAAATAGGATGTTGGGAAACTTTGGGGGGAAGATCTCTTATATTTGGTATGAGAGAAATGGAGAATTCTTTTGATTAAACCTACAGTAACTAGGCTGCACAGGGTCTAAATACCTTTGTAGGTATTACTAAAGCCCTCAGTCAATTATGAGACACTGCTGGAAAAGAAGTCCTTAGAGACTTGAGTCCTCTGTGCAAGGACTCAGTTTGCAAAGTGGTGTATCAAGATATAGGTCTGAATATCCATAGTATCAAAGTACCTCATCTGCAAGTTCCATCTAGTCGTAGCAGCAGGATGTGGAACAGATACAGCTGATACGGGGGCTAGAAAGGCATTTAATGTAACTTTTATTTTTCAGGAATAATAGAGCTTGCCAATATCCATTCATTAACTCCAGGCTGGATTTTTAATGACTATTCTCCATGTCTCTTCCATTTTATGAGTCCAAGAATCAGAGTGGGTCAAATTTAGCTACTTCATTTTCTACTACCCTTCTAGTAATCAGTACAAAATGCAGATACTACAAGTTAAAACAATTAGAACTTTTCAAAATCTTAAATAAACTATATTCTGCAACTATTTCTTGGTTGTCTTTGATAATTACTTCATAAAGTATTTTCTTACTCTTAAGCAGCGAGTATATGATTTATTTCATATAGTTAGAAAGGAGCTCATCTGATGTGGTTCTAAGCACATCTGACAACGTCTTATCCTTAACCAGTCATTTCCTCTTTAAGAGAAGGTACACAAGCTTCCTCTTTGAGATCTGAAATAGGTTTCCTCTGAGGAGTCATGTAGGTCTTCTGCCAAGACCCATATTTGAATTGTTAAGGTTGGTTTGGACAGCACAACCTTGGATTTAACGCATCTTCCTTGTTTTCCAAAATTGCAGTTGATTATCATGGCCCCATTTCCCCACTAAACAAATTACATTTCCAGCTTCTACAGTGATACCTTGGTATCTCAAATGAGACATGACAATTACTGACACTGGAGTGTTGTTTTTCATCAGAAAGCAAAAATCTTATTTTTGGTAAGTAGCTCAACACTGAATTACATCGCCATTGAGAATACTGTGTAGGACGTAGGTTATTGGCAAAGGCTCCAGCTCTGTGCATCTTTTCCGCCAGGCTGAGTATAAATCAGATTACCTTTTTACTTTTGGTCCCTGTTCTTTTCTCTTCAGGTACAATATTCACTGGTTATATACTTTACATATATGTACATATATACTTTATGTATAATAATGAAAAGGCAGAAACTTACATAAATGGCCCTGAGACTTGTAAAATTGCAAAGAGGAAATACTGCAATGTGTTCATACTATCACAGAATCATGTAGGTTTGAAGGAAGCTGTTGAGATCATCTAGACCTGTGTTTCAGTTTGTGCCCATTTCCTCTTGTCCTGCCACTAGGAACCACTGAGAAGAATCTGGATCTCGTTTTCTTCATTTTCTCTCATCAGGTACTAAAGACACAGATAAGATTCTTCTGAGTCTTTTCTTCTCCAGGCTCCTTCAGCCTCATGCTGAAGATCATGCTCCAGATCAATAATTCTCTCATGCTCCAGATCAATAATTATTTTAGTAGTCCTTGGCTGCATTCAGAAAGTCTATATCTTTTTCGTTCTGGGTAGAGCAGCACTGGACCCACCATTCCAGATGTGTCTCACTGGTGCTGACTAGAGGGGAAGGATCACTTCCCTCAACCCGCTCTTCCAAATGCTGCCCCAGAGGCTAATGCAATTGAATGATCATGTTCTAATTGAATCAAGATCTGGTGTTTGGAAATTCTAGTCACTTCATTCAGTGGTATTCTCAGGACATCTGCCTTTCACTGGGGATCTTAAAGGGAATTAACTGGCGTCTCATCTGCTGGTCATCTCTAGGGTGAACTAAGCAGCATGAACTAAGCTCTTGGAATTTTGCCTGCCCCAGAAACACAGGTGGTTTCCAAGCCAACCTGAAGAGACTTCTAGCATACACCACTCTCTTCCATTCTGGACATGACTTTCATTGTTTTGAACTGGTAGGAGGAAAGTACATTGTCTTCTAGGCAGCTACACAAGTGCACATAACTTGATTATTGATCCATAGATCACAGACAGGCTCTAGGTAGACTTTCTCAAGTCTAAACCCACATGCAGTAGGGTCACAGTAATTTTCCACCATCACCTTATCTGGCATCAGTATCAGTGTCTCTTTGTGGTAGGATCCACAGCTGCATCCAATAAACCTGCTGTGGATCTGTTACTCAGCTTTGGGAATTCTGACTTGTCTGCTACCTGTGTACTTCCACTGAAGTTCTAGAAGCTCTCCATCAACCTTTGAGATACAGCTACTGGTAGTCAACATGAGGTTCCATACATTAGTATTTGACTGCTCAGAGCAAAATCAGTTAATGACCTCTCCCCTCTGCCAAGGTGGTCACCTCTCCTAAATCAATGTTGTTATCTACTGTGATTCCCAGTGTGTACAGACAGAGAAAGTAAGATCCAGCACAAGAGGGGCAGCCTAGAAGTTCAGAAGGGGTTGACAATCTTAAGAGCTCAAGACCTTATGCTTGTGACTCCTTTGGTTTTCTTGGAGCTCAAGTCAAAATTCCTATCAATTTTCTATGTGTTACATATTTTTTCCAGAGCTAAAGACATCGCCAGAAGCAAAACTTTCCTTTGTGTGACGCCAGATAGAAAGCTGTTTCAAAATCAGTGATTCATCAGAGGAACATGCTTTTGAGTGAGCTGTACAAACTCTTGAGCTGCAATGATGATGTTATCCTGAATATGAGTTTGAAAAGAACATTCCATGCTTAAATTATCAGTAGACATCTGCAATCACTTTTCTACAGCCAGGAATGGCACCTCTGTGCCCTGTGCTGCACACAAAAATAACCCATTCACATCTGGGACATTTATGGGCCTCAGAGATCACTCTGAAACATCTGTAAAGGAGCTGCTGCCATGTTAATATCCCCTCTCTTTGTGTGACATATCTGAAAAAGAATTATTGCTAGGGCCTCTGCCTACTTTACAGCCTCCTGCAGCTCACGTTGCCCTACCACCCATTTCCACCATTGGGTTATGCCTTCTTGTCCATGTTTGCTCCACTTAGGGACTGCTCTTTGTCTCCTCTGACTATGACAGGATAGTCAAAGCCATGTTGGTTTGAATCTCTTAAGCTGGCTCAGTTTGCAGGTCACAACAAATGCAAACACCAGGAAAAAGACAATAATTCCACTTCAAGGCAGCCTGAGTAAGCCTTCCAGCTACTCCTGGTAGAAGGAAGAACTATGCTTCAGTGAACAATTGTCTCTAGAAATGCTGTGGCCCCTCTGCCCCTCCCTTTCCTTTGACATCTTCCCAATTACAATGTGCTGGTTTCCAACACAGCGCAAGCCCTCATGCCTTTGACATAGCTTAGTATTGAAAATACTATTCTATATATGTCACATATTTATGTCACATGGATGCCTGCGTCGCATTGAAAGTCAATGTGATTTAGTCTCTTAACTCAATTCCTTTTGAAATGTTACCTTTGATAATCCTATGTATTTGATGAAAAATCCAGTTCTAAATATAATTTTTATATATTTGATAACCTAGACAACTAAATGTTACAATTTTCAGCAGCAGTAGCGTCATTTAGAAACATTAGCACATGTGGGTTTTATAGCCATATTTATCTGATCATGCTCTCCCAGCCTAAACACACTGAAATCTTACTCTTGTCTATTTCAGAAAGCAAAGTATCCAAACAAGAGCCTGAAGGAATGCAAATGAAACATAAAGGCTTGACAGTGAAAGCATTGTCATGGAGAGTGTCCCAAGTTAAAGTCATTTTGCTAAATGTGAAAATAACTTCCAAATACTATAGATTCATAGTCATCTTAAGAATGGTCTGTGCTTTTTCCTACTCCTAAGGTGAAGGAGTCTTCTCAGTCTAGCCTTGGTTTTTATTTTAATATTTTCATATTTATGTTCTTCCAGACATTTGCACACAAAAAATTATTCTGCTTAAAAAAAATGGCATAGTTCACACTGTCAATACTGTCGTTGGGCTTTGATACTTGGATTTTCAAGTCCTTTACTGAAGCAGCTATGTAAGACTGAGCTGACAAAAGTACCTTTTCTAGAGCTTCTAAACAGGGATGTACAAGATAATGTGAAGATAATGAAAGGATGTTTTTTGCAGAAAGCACTTTTGCAATATAAAGTCATTCTGTATTTAAATATCTTAGGTAATCTCTGGCTTTAGGGAGATTTTTATTTTAATTGTTCATTTTTTTCCCTTCCCATATCACAGTTTAATCATGTGCCCATCCTTTTAAAGTGACTGGGTGGAATTTTAAGTGGCAGCATACTAAAAAAGTAATTCAGCTGTGGAGCTGCTATAATTCTGATGGTTTGGGTTCAGCCCTACATGCAAGCATTAATTAGCTTCAGTTCATGAAGCAGGCTTTCAATGACTGAATTTCTAGATTGATATTGTCTTTTAGAATAGTTTTCATTCTTCATCTTAACAGTATGCTCCAGTGCTTTGTGGTGCTGGCAGCTAGTGGAGTTGAACTTACACAGTAAGGTATGAATTACATTTTCCCCCCTCAAATTTATTTTATTAAAAGGGAATTTTGAAAATACATAGATCCCTTTCCTCTGATGAGCCTTGGATCTTTGTACATGAGTTAACACCAATCAAAAGAAATAGGATAAAATCAGCATAATAAAATGTCTTCTATTCTATTCTATTCTATTCTATTCTTGCCATCACAACTGCAAACGTTCATACATGTTTTCTGATTTCTTCTGCAGAGGGCGAATTTTTCTAAATCCTTCCTTCCCTAGCATTAATATAATAGAAAATACTAGAGAATAGAATGAGAAAGAATGAATTTACTCTTGTAAATAGTGTTATTGCAGACACAGCTTCAATATACCTTTAAGTTGGGTAATAACCAAGTACATTAGTCTGGGTGACTATGGAGACGGTAACTGAAGTGATAAAGAGTCACAATGAAGACTTATTACCTGGTTATGTTAGAATTTATTTTAAGCTGTTAATGGAGGATAGCTGTAATACCTAGGTACCCCTTTGCAATCTTAGAAAATTCTCAAAGTACAGGCAAGATGACAGAAATCAGAAAGCAAACAAATGTGGTGTTGACTCAAATGCTCATAAAGATTATGAGTGCATCCCAGGAAGTTGAAGCAGAAGGTTGCTTATTTACCTAGCTTTATTATTTTTATTGTATATTTTTGACAAGAATTGTTTAAAGAGGAGCTTTAACACTTGAAAACTTTCTCATCTGCCCTGTCTGAAAATGAAATCTTAGCTTTCCTGACAGTGCAATGCTGTGCTGTCTGGTATTTAGCTGGATCCTGTTATGGGAGGCAACAAGCATTTTCCTGTCTTCTTTGCTCAGAGTAGGATCAAGCTTGAGTCCATCATCAAGATCTATGTTTAGATATTTAACATTATTTCTAAGTAATAACCCCAAACCTTGTTTCTTTTTTGATAAATATTATTGTTTCTTTGTTTGAAATCTCCTGTTTTAACACCGAAATCATTCATTATCTGCCAGAGGATCTACTTTTCATGTGCATACTTTACATCATAGATAGAATTCTAGGAGTAAGCAAGTACAAATCATACTGGTCCTGAGAACCGAAACACTTACCTTTCAAACCATGCTGCTCAATAACAGTAGAACCCAAAATAATTTAAATCCGTTCTGTGTCCATTCAGAAAGCTCACAGATACTTTTAAGGGTCATATCAAATATATGTAATTCAGCCTATGGGAAAGGGAGATTGCTGTAACAGTTCAAGCTACAGTCCTTGTCATGAAAACCTGTTTAATCCTTGTCTTGACATTCTTTTGAGAGCCTGAGGCAACCACTTTGTATTTCTGTGACTCAGTTCCTCATCTAAAACTGGAAGTAATAAATCGTCCACCTGACAATGACATTATGAGAAAGCATACATTCAAAGCATTTTGAACTTCACTTAGGCTTTATTCATAGCTATCTATATGTATAGCAATAGGACAATCAACATGTAGCAAAGCAATGGGTATTTAATTATAAACAAGTCAGACAGTTTAGAATTTTTTTCTTTGAAGTTCAGTGTTCAGTATTTGCAACATATCATTCAGCACCAGTATTGACTAAAATCCAAATTCTACTCTCTTCATTTTAGCAAAAACTCTGGTTAATTTTGTTGTCTGGACTCAAAAGTTTTGATTTTGCAGAATGCTAAGCAGATAGAATTTCTTTTAGTTTTGCTAAAAGCTCTTTCAGTTCAGCACCTCCCAGCAGCAGACCAATTTTAAAGCATTTTCAGGCTCCTTTATGAAAGCACAATGTTATAGAAGGATGATGGACTTGCTCAGATAGATGTAGGGTGGCCAGCATTTATTATGCTTGATGTTTCTTACTATAGACACATCTTTGTAATGCCAAACACATAATAAAATAGTTGATGTAGTTTCCTGTCAGAGAAATTGTACTTGGGCATGTTTGTATTGCACAAAGTCTAGTTCAGTGAAATCTATCTGTTCTCCTCATGATTTGTATTTGAAGTAACTTCAGTGTTGACCAGTATCACAGCATACATTTGTTTGTTTCATCCTCAAACCTTTGATATTAAATTCAAAGTTGTCCAACTGTGCCTCTTAACTATCTTCCTCTTGCCAGCCTGGTAAGGAATCTAAAAAAGAATGATCTTAAATGGCTAACTCTGCATTGGTATGCATTCTGCATAGCCCTCTGAATTTTCTTAGCAGCACACAAACTCTGAAAATTGCATGGATATTTTACTAATATTAATGAGCAAATAGTGAGCATTCTTCAATTTAAACATTTTTATCTAAATGTAATGTAATTGTATGGTAATATATAATTAATGAATGTGATATGTTGCAGGTTGATTATGTGCCTGAGACCTCTTGAATTTAAGTTTGTCTTTCATTTTTTTTAACCTTGATGAATTCCTAGAAACATGAGAACAAATATATTGTGCTTGTTACAGTAGGAGGGAATTGTGTGTGTGATATCAAAGCAGATAGATATCTGCAAATTTCCTGTGTGTGTGCATCCATGCTGCAACTACTGTGTGTTAACTTGGGCTTGGGCACACATCCGTATCTTTGCTCAGAAAGTCCCATTTAGTTCAGTGTTTTGACAGTAATGATTTCTGTGAAGGTTTTTGCAGCCTTAGACAGCAGCAGG
Organism: Zosterops lateralis; assembly: GCF_965231275.1. Lineage (NCBI taxonomy): Eukaryota > Metazoa > Chordata > Aves > Passeriformes > Zosteropidae > Zosterops > Zosterops lateralis. The sequence goes on along the minus strand of NC_139764.1, from coordinate 53,853,826 downwards.
AGGAAAAATGTTGCTTTTGTGCAAAGAACCTGTCTCCAGCAAGGGCACAGGAGGTTCAGCATTTAAGACAGTGATACTGGGGAATGGTCAGCAATATGCTGGAGACCAGGAATTCTGTCTCAGAGGACAGGCTCTTGTCTGTCCCCTCTCTTCCTTATTTGCATATATCCACAGAATAAAATGTTCAGATCTGCATATTCGTAGTTTGGCCAAAATAAAAGAAGATAAAAGCTCTCCCCAAGCCCTTTTTTTTCTTAATAAAAGCTCTAAGAGCATTAAAAACTAGGCCTTTTATTAGCGTGTATAAGTGCAATCTTATCTGTGTACCTTAAGGCGAGCATGATTGTAAGTTATCTTTCATATTCAGAATTACTGTACCAGAGAAATGGTCTCTAGACAAGTATCAAGACAGTCTGGTAGTGTAATAGCTGAATAATAGAGATCAGCCTTCAGGACCCAGCCTTGAGCCTGACATCAGTCCTCTGTGCATGAGCTTCAAAGGAAAACCATATTTAGTCCTCTAGGACAGTAAAAAGATTGTTTGAAGTTAGAAAAGCACACGTGTAAGTATTGGCAGGCTCAAGGCTTTTATCCTCAATGAATACAAATGTCTTACCATGTTAGAAGTCATTATTGTTTAGAAATAATAGATGCAAATATTTGAAGCAGATAGCCTTTGAAAAAATATGCTGGTTTGAGTGGTTCATTATACTATACAACTTTTGTTTCCTTTGGTGTATTCTGGAAGGATATACTAATATATCTTTTGAAGAGTTTAAGCTTTTTTTGTCCTTTCTTGCTTTTGAGAAAAAGTGTGTTTCCATGTCAACTAACACATTTGTTCCCATATATTAAGACCCATTGTGTAATTGAGATTTTTTTCACTGCTAGATATGACTCATTGAAGGACAAGTAGACTCCTGTTAAATAGACCTAACTAGCTGGAGTTCTAAAAATGCAGATCATCAGCCCACTCTCATTTGAACATATTCAATAACATATAAGTAGACATTCCTGGAAAATGTGGCTGCAGCTTTAATGATATGGACACTCAATTTTATTCTGCAGAAATGCAGAATCTCTCAGACAATAAAGCGATCACGCAGGAGGAGTCAGAGTTGCTGCTGCAGAATACAGAATCTGGCTGAGGTGGGAAAGCCTCAGGTCAGCCAGGTTCCAGCACTAGGAAGGGTTAGGCCAGCCAGTCCTTAACAGGGTGTCCACCTTGTAAGTGGTCACCAAGGTGACTTCACGCCTGCCTGGTTTGTGATTGCTTGAGAAGTGTCAGGTGATACAATGAAGTATTGCACCTTCCAACCCATCACTTGCTATGCTGCTTTGACCTTCACAGGTTTCCTCATTACTTGGTTTATGCATGTTTCACATTCCTCATTACTTGGTTTATGCGTATTTCACTTAAGCTTTTTGTATTTATAGAGCGAGCTGGATGTCACTTTTTTCTTTTATTTTTCTCTGTTCCTGAAGAAATTCAGGTAATTTTCCGTCAAGAAAAAAAAATCACTGAAATTGTTGACCAGTTGAGATTATAAATCTACCATATCATTTAGTTTATTACTTTTCTGGAGGCAACTAAGCTGCCTTTAAGGCAGTTCTTATAAAATCTCCTGCTAATCAGGAGTACTCAAACCTTTGAAAAGTTTGTCACTTTTTTGCAGTTAACAGTATTTCCACTAAGCCATTCGATTATACCTAAAAGCAGGAAAGAAGCAGGAGAGTCCTTGTAATAGTGTTGATATGGCGCAGACATCCTATGATAGATTTTCTGTTAAGAGTGGCAGCTTCTCTTCAATATTTTAGTGTAAACTAAGGAACAAATTTAGTAAAATAATTTCTACTACATACAACTTAGGAGAAGGGGGAGAGGGGGGGAAAGTCAGAATATATAAGCCTATGTATTTCAATTTACAATTCCTAGTGAATAAATTTAAATTATCATAACAAAACTTCAATCATTATAATAGCACTCTTTTTATTGTAAGAGCCAAAGTAATTAATCTGTATATTTATGATCCTTGTCTATGATTAGTTTTCTGTCACAGGATGTGGTGAGTCTGTGCTGTTATGACTATATTTTATTTAATAATATTTTCCTACACGGTGCTGAACACTTCCTGCTGAAGCAGCTGAATGGACAAATCCATGAAGATATCTTTCATTTTCCCTGACAGTGAATGATGTTTCCATATATAAACATAATAATAGAGTCGTTACATATGCACTCACATTAACATAGCTGCTGTGTGCCCAGTGTTATTCAAAACAAGGCAGGAAGCCAAATTTTCCTAGTTCCCATTTTGATTCAAATTGTATTTGTAATAAAGGGATTTTCATTCAACCCAAATGCAGTTTCATCCTCATCCAACAAACCTCCCCACTTTTTTTATTATTATTATTATTTTTCCTTTATTCTAGGTCACTCAGTCTTGATGCAAGAGAAATTCTCCTCTGGTGGTGATAACAGCAGCGCTACTCAATGAACTATAACAAGGGCTCTAAATGCATCTCCTGTAGCATACCACAGTGATTTGCAAAAGTGGGAATAAATCAAAGCAGTGAAGAGATGCCATGTTGAGCCAGAAGCTAAATGTTACATCTTGTTGCATGAGGCTGGGGGGAGAACAGATCCTGTTTTTCTGGCAGCACAATATCTTTGTGCTTGTTACCTCCGATCCAACCCCATTAAGACAATCATTCAGAATCTGCAGGAAATTGTCACCTCTTTCTTTCATGCAATGGCAGCTGGTATTGGTGCCTACACACATTTCTCATTTCCTTCAAGATTTTCAACACACATAAAAAAAAGAAGCTTAATTTATATTAGAAAATGTGTCAGCTTACCCTGAGGCTCAGCATGGGCACCAGGGGAAAAAATAAAAGATAAATGCCTCTAGGTGAACTGGCAGAGGCTCTAATTCTCTCCTCACTCTACTGCTAACACAGTATGCTCTGCATTAATCATTTCACATAGGCAGGCATTTTAAAAAAAACCCCAAACTTCAACTATTTTAAAACAAAGATGTGTTGCCCTAAACTTAACAATAATACAGTGGTATATTATGAAATAATTTCAGCTCACACATACCATACTCCTAGTAGAAGATGTATAAAATAATTTTGGAGTGTTCTCTGCCATTATTTTTATTGTTCCGTTTCTTTTGTCTATACAGTTATGTCCCCTCTAGTGGGCATTTCTTGTCTGTGGGTAAGGATACATATAAAATGTTGTCCTCTGATTGTCATTCAAATGCTGACATACACAGGATGTTTCCTATCTCCTATTTTTATCATGTGGTTGGATAAATACATTATGTGATCCTAGCGAACTGTTACACCAATATTCGAGTCCAGCTCAAATATTTTTACTCACTGTGCTGGGATAGAGGGAAATATTTTTCTCCCTTTTGTAGCTTTGGGAATGTTGCATGATGGGGAGGATTGATGAGCAACAATTAAATGAAGAGGCAGTGGACTGGAGCAACAAAGTGCAAAGGATGATGTGAACAGGAGAGATGTCACAACCAAAAATACAGGGCAGAAGGGGCCCACTCTAAGGTATCCACACAAACTAGAAAGTGACTACAGAAAAGCAGGTTGGAGTAATCTCTAACACCTCTTTTGGAAAACACACATGACCGGATGCCTTTCTGAAGTGCATGTACACTAATACACATAGCATGGAGAGGACACAGGAGGATTCAATGCCTCCTGAAGTTTCCCATGCAGTGGGGTCCTAGAGAGAAGAGGGGTCCAGGGGAACTGGAGGATTTTCAAGAATCCCCTTCCCCAGATTCAAGTATGATCCCCTCTTGCTGTGTACTAAGCCAGTCAAAGGTGTTAGGAGATCCATATGGTTGAACAAATCTCTCCTGACAGAACTGAAGCACAAAAGGAGGCATACAAGAGGTGGAAGCAAGGACAGATGATGCAGGGAATATAGAGACAATGAGTGTGCAGAGATGGGTTCAGGAAAGCCAAAGCCCACCGAGAGTTAGATCTGGTGAGAGAAGAAAAGGGCAAGAAGAAGAGCTGCTGTCCATGCATTAGTAGCAAAAGGAAGGCAAGGAAAATGTTGCTTTGCTGCTAAATGAGGTGGGGAACTTGGTGCCCAAGGCCATAGAGAAAGGTAGAGGTACTCAATTCCTGTTTTACCTCAGTCTTTACAGCTAAGGCTGACATTCAGAGATTCCTGGCTTCTCGAGCAAGAGTGGAGATCTGAAAAAATTCATGCTTACCCTCAGTGAAGGAAAATCAGGTTAGGGATATTTTAAACAAGTCCATGGAAACTGATGGGATGCGTCTGCAAGTACTGAGAACTTGCCATTCTTTATTTTTTAATAGTTATGGGGATAGCAGAAGATTCCTGAGGAAGGGAAGAATGCTGATGTCACTTGTCTCTTCACAGAATCAGCTCTGAGCAAGAGGTTTAGAGTGGAAGCCAGGGGTGCCTTCCCACCTCAATCACCCTGCCAGGAAGCTTTTTTCCACAGTTTCTGTTGTGTGTCTCTTGAGATCCATTCACTGAGTGCAAAAATTTCTGGAGTCCCCTTAGCCTTTTAAACCTAAGTACATATTAGACCATGGGACACACAGATACCATTCCCACGGAAATGTCAAGTTTAAATGGTGCATATCTTGGTAGGGCAAAACAAATTTACTCCTTTGGAATTTGACAGAGTGTATAGAAATAGTATTGCTGTGGCACAAAAGGTAATGTGGATATGGATGTTTGTGCAGCGGGGGTGTAAAATCAGAAAACCAGGAAGGAAAGCTTTCAATGGGCATGATTTAAACAGCAGGAATGTATTGCCTGTAATCATACACAACAGCAAAGTGCAGCTCTAAATGTCCATTTGACTCATGCCTTTTTCTTCAAAGGTTATGGTTTGTGTGTGTTTTCACACAGGTGTAGAGAGATTCACAGCATCATTAAGTAAGCAATGAAAAGGCCAAGGAAGGGGTCCAAATCTTTAGCTGGCATAGGATAGCATTTTTCAATTTGCAACCTATTTCTATTTGCAGCTCTTAATATCTGGTCTGAATGCTGCAGAATGAGCAGAGGATGGGAGAAAATGGGAAAAAATTACACAATCTGGTCATATCTATTATCCAGTACAGCCTAGAAACTTTCTTTGTTATAGTGAAACTGAACTCCTCTTGGATCAACTGATGAATGGGAGTTGCATGTTTTCTGCAGGATCTTGGAGAGAGCCTTGGGTCCACAGAAGAATACGCCAATACTGTTGCTGTAATCACAATAACAACAAAAGCATGAGAGTAGCAGAGGAAATTGATACACTGGACTTTTTGGCTGCCTCCAGCTTTGCATCTTTTCAAATGGCTTCTTGAAATATACATCTGAAAAATCTTGTGTTGCTGTATATTTTGTGTTATGTACTGTATGATTTATGTTACTATATTAGAGTATAATAATTTTAATACTTTCATGTTTATTATGTATTATTACATTATTTATTAGATTGCTATATTAGAGGTCACAAAATATTTAAATGGTAACTCTGGTTTTGATCTTCATAGCTTTTTGAATCAGAGAGGCAAACTTAGTGCTTGCACTGAAAATTTTAACTGCTTTTTCTCCAGCTGAGTTATTTTTTTCCTAAAAATATTCAAAATGCCCAGCTACTTCTGAGTTTTCTTCTCCTCTCCTTGTCCCTCCCCCCCACCCCCCCACCCCCTAGTCTAACACTTTTCTGCCTAGGGACAATTTTAATGTGGCTGATTTAGTAAAAACAGTTGTAAATAGGTACTTCTTATAAAATAAGAACATGCCAAATGTAACAAAAAATTGTGTTCATATGTGTACAAGCACGTAGAGAGCTGGTAACCTGGTTGCCTGCTAGAAGCTGCCTAAATTGTTTGCCTCCACATACCCTACACGTATTGTTTTAAAGCATATATGCAGACAAAGATACACAGAAGTGCTGTGCTGCTGGGGAAAGCTCAATCTGCAGAAATGCAGAGGAAATTACAAATGATAGTATGAGTGTAAAAAGGTTTGCTCCTGTAAAGGAGGGGCTGTGAATATGATTTTTGTTCCCAAGCCATAGCCCTCAGAAGTCATGCCCATATTGCTCTGGTACTCAGTTGCACCAGGTTTACCCTGCAGTGGTGTATTCCTGGTAATCTGCTAAAAGACGCTGTTGCAGCCAGGGGGAATTCTATCAACCTAGGCACAGGGGCCCGAAATTTAGTCAGATCCTAAAAGTTCAGTGTTTCATCACACAATAGAAACACAAACAAGAGTCTGTTTGACTCTTTAATCCTCTGTAAGTCAAAGCAAGAAAAAACAGGGTATTCTTTTCTCATAAGCAATCCTAATTTCATGCCAGGGTTTTTTTAAAAGTGTAACATTGACCATAAATATGGGCATCTAGGCTCATAAAAAAAAGAAAAAAGGAAATTTTCCTGTCAGTTTAGACCTGGCTTTCTATGGAGCTACCTCAAAATCCAGTATAGAAAGCTAATGCCCATATCCCCCTGAAGCAGGAAAAAAACATTTTTATCTCATCTGTACTTACAGTTGCAAAAGTAACTAAAACTTATAACTTTTCAACTATAACTTTAAAAGCTCTGTTTATGTAGTAGAATCCTTATGAAAGGTCTTTCAAAAGTCATATTTTCTATTCTTGGCCTTTTTATGCTTTTAATCTTTCATATTTCCTGATTGTATTTATTTTGACCTCCATCAAGTGAATTCTCTATTACTGTTATTTTTGCAATTTTATGGTATTCTTGTAGCTTACTGTATTCTCTTTGATCTCCTCCCTTTCAGCTTTTTCTTGGGTCTTTTTCATCTTTTAAAAAAAGTTTTCTCCTTTTTCTTTTCATATCTCTGTCTCCCAAGTGCAAGCCTTTATTTTGCATTAGCAGGTAAATGTTTGGAAATCATAAAGTCACAAAGATTCTGGAATTTTCTACTGCTGAACACAAAATATTTCAAATTCTTGCTTCAAAGGCTTTCAGGAACAAAGAAGCTTTTCTCAGACCACTAGCAAATCCACCAAGTTCAAATGAACTGTCTTTGCCAGCAGAGATGAACTAATAACAGAACAGCATAGTCTTGCAAGAGCGGCCAAATATGTTAGGGGAACAAACATATCCTTGACATCATAAGAAAAAAATCACAGTTTATCTCTTTAATAACCATCTTCAAGGGAAATTAATGCTACTTTGTCCTTTGTGCAGAACAGTAATTGGATTGTGTGTTTCAATTATATCTGGACAAAGGCCAGGATATTGAAATACTTCTAAATATTAGATTTTCGTGTCCAAAAATTAGATTTTATTGGCATTCTCTTTCCGAGATTTCTTCATTAAAATCTTCATTAAGCATAAATCTTCTTTCCACACAGCAAAAAAGAAGAAATTATTTTAAAAGGGTCATTTAGAAAGGTTTGCTCTCCCCTCCTCCCACTGTTTATGCCGAGAGAAGAGTTACCCAACAAGGTTAGAAACCAGCCTGCCTTACCTAGGATGGTTTTCAGCTAGTTGCTTGAACTCATTGTCCCAGTTTGGCCTTCCATAACAGGTTTTCTGTCTCAAACCAGTAATTACGTCCATCTTGTCATCACAATGTAGGGCTATGTGAGTAGCCTAAAGGCAAATTTACAAGATAATAATTTTAGAGTCAAAAAATATATTTCAAGTAAGAGACAAAAGCAATAATGCTTCTTTGCTGGGAAAGATGGAATGAGGGAAAGAAAACTGTAATTATCAAATGGAAGGAGAGGGAGGGGTCGAAGGAGGAGAGAGGGAGAGGGAAAGGGAGAGGGAGAGGGAGAAAGAAAGAGATGAGTATTTGAGAATTCACAATATTACTAGAATTGTAAAAAGCATTTCAGAAGTACCTAAGAGCTAAGTCTGGAGCATTCTGGTGCGGATGGAAAACGCAGCGGATATACCAGCTCAGCAGGGGTAAAAACAGGGGTCCAGCAGAGGACCACAAAGATGATGGGGGATCTGGATCATCTCTCGTATGAGAAGATACTGTGGGAACTGGACCTGTTTAGTCTTGAGAAGAGAAACTGAGAGGGCATCTCATTAATGTATTAAATAGCTCAAAGGCAGGCGTCAGCAGGATGTGCCAAATTGTTTTCAGTGGTGCCCTGTGACAGGATGAGGAGCAATAGCCACAAACTAAAACACAAGAAGTTTCATCTCAACATAAGGAAGAATTTCTTTACACTGAGGGCAGCAGAGCACTGGAAGAGGCTGCCCAGGGAGGTTGTGGACTCTCTTTCTGGAGATATTCAAAACTCACCTGGGCAAGTCCCTGTGTAACCTCCTCTAGGTGACTCTGCCTTGACAGAGGGGAGGTTGGACTGGAGGATGTACAGAGGTCTTTTCCATCCCTAACTATTCTGTGACTCTGTGTAAAACCCTTAATGTTTTGACTTTTCTCCTAAGGTAGAGGCAGGTGCAGAGAGTGGATCACCTCAAGTGGAGCACTGAACCAAGTAAGCTCCTCAGCTCCCAAGTGCCAGGAAAAAAATTCTGATTTTCATGGATACTTACCATCCTATACTCCTATTCTATACCCATTACCATGCTATTTGAGTAATTCCCAGGTGCATTTAGAAACAAAAAACACTGCCACTTCTAATTGTACTGCTCTTGTGTAGGACTAATATGCTCGTTTCCACTATGGACTATCATCATTGCTGTGACTATTAAGAAATTAACAGAGGAAAGTAAGTTTAAAAATGGACTTTGCATTTAGTCCAGTCCCTAGCATGACCAAAGTATCATTATCATCTTTTGCAGAAGTGGTTGCTGAAATTTAGATCCATTTCCTAGGAATACTATATATTTCTTCTAATGAGTCTTCCATGTTCCTTACCAACACAATTATTCTTGTCAAGCAAAGTTGTCAGAAGAGGTTGTGTTTCTAAAAGCTTGTTCTTGTTAGTTTGAGCCACTGTCATGAAGGATTTGAAATAGTCCAAGAAAGAACTTAAAGTATTTGGCAAAACTGGGAGGTAGAAAACGGCAGAATTTTTGAATTGTTTGCAGCAAAATTGTCCCATTGAGAAGATGGGCTGTTCTCATTAAGTGGAACTTTCCTAGGATTTTTGATATTAGCCTTTGCAATTGCTCACGGTGTTAAGGTTGACTAGGAGTCTCAGGGGTATTGCAGGGAGCTTGTCCAAGCAGAGGCAGACCATGTGCCTTATCTGCTTGACCATCTGTTGCCACCATGGAATCTGAAAAGAGCTCAAAGTATAGAACAAACATGTCTAAGGAGTAGACACGTGTCTGTAAAGGAGGCTGTACTAAAGGTTTAAAATGCCCATCTTCCTTGGCTTCAACTTCACTTGACTACTGGTCATCTATATGGTGAGACAGGGAGAGAATGCAGAGAATGTTGTTTTGGTTTTTTGCTAGGGAAGAAGTAAAATATCATACAAATATTACTGGCTCTGAAGCTCAAATTTTGATGAGTGATAAACGGGAATTTACTAAAAAAACTAAGTCCTATAAGATTAGGGAGCTTTGTGTGTTTCTGAAGAAGATGATGTTACTGAGCACAGTGCCCAGGTCAGACTGGGAGAAACAGCCACCGAAGAACATTACTCTGACAGGAATTAAGAGAGATTATGGGGTTGAAGAGAGGAAGAAGTCCTTTTCAAAAAGTGCAGGGCACATGAGTGAAGAGAGAGAGATGCCCCAGCAAGAACAGTTGTCACCTTACCTGACTTCTGGCCTGATGTTTGCCCAAGAGGGAAGTGAGGTGATAGTTGAAAATGAGGACAACTTTGTGGTTTTTTTAGGCTCCCCAATAGCTTCTTTAACTGAAGGTTTTAGGTAATATCCTGTGGCATTGCTAACGCAGGGAAGTAGTTTCTATAACTGCCATGTACTTCACAATGGCAGTAGATTTTTCTGAATACAGCTGTATATACATACCTCATTACTTGACAGAAACTCTAAGGAAGGCAGAAAGAAACAATGGGGGTTCAAAGAAGGGTATCAGCAGAAGCAGAAAAGGAAAAGCTCTATTAAATCTGTATTTTTTTCACTCTACTAGGCAGTTCTTCATTCAACAGAGACAGCAGGAAATAAAACAGTAGAGCAAAGATTTCCCTGTTAGAGATTTTCTGGCAGATGCCTAACTTATCACTGCATGATCTGAATGATCCATTAAAAAGGGAAGAGAGAGAGAAAATCAACACATTTGTGTTCAGGAAAAGACTAAAGAAGTTGAATAATATTGACCCAGTCTACGAATTAAGCACCAGAGGTGGTATGATCCCATGAAATTATGAGATGGCAAATTTGAAGTCAATAAGAGAAAATGTCATTTCAAACAACATGAACTATACCATAGGGTTGGTTACCAAAATGTTCCAAGTGCAGTACTTTTCAAAAATGCCCTGTATATATATATATATATATATATGAATGTGAACAACAGAAGCTATAGCAAATAATAAGGGTAAATGAAACCTACACTTTTTAGATAGCCCTTCACATTTCAGCACAAAATGACAGAATCTAATGAAAGACTGCTCCTAAGACATACACAAAATGTCCTTTCATGAGCTTCTGAAAGCTGTATGCACTTTTCTGTGAGACACCTGGTAACCATCTTTGTCCAAGACAAGATGCAGGACTGGAGGTTGGCTTGGTTTCTCCATTCCTGTTTTCCTAAATGTATGATGTAAACAAACATCTTAGTTTCTTCATATTTACAGTTCTTTGTCTTTGCTTCATCCATCATTTATTCAGCTGTTCCTGTTCCATATGTTACCATACTGGAAAAGCAAGGTACATTAACTCTGACTTGTAACAGTTTCATTATTACCTGACTTTCATCCCAGCCAGTAAGAAATATATGATAGCTTAGAAAATCAAACTTCCATTTTTCAGCCATTTTTGTTTCCAAATGGAACAGAAGATCAGCAAACCACTCAAATGCTGATGGGTCTCGACAAATCCAGTAAAAATAAACCTGTCAAATAAAGTAAAGAGATTTTTAAAAAAGCAAACTTTCAATAAAACTTCCTAATTACTGGCTCAAGTCATTAACCATATAGTGTGTGATTCTTCGCCACTCTAAATTTATAGTAAACATATATAAACATCATTTTGACAATTTAAAACTTTGATTTTCATCTTAAACAATGACTGAATATATTAATATGATAATGAAAGTAGGCAATGGAAAAGCTTCCCATCTATCCCTGCCAGCACATCTCTGCTTTGATTCATAATATACCTGGTGCTTCATTTTTTGCAAATAATTTGATGATTATTTGAAATTTTGGATTTATTTAATTTCAGTTGTATTCAGCATCCAAGCAAGGAATTCCTTGTTTTCAAGACCTTTTGCCATAAGCTAACTCTTGATGTTGTCAAAAGGTACTTATGTTCTTCAAGTCATATGCCCTGTATAAAACAGGTGAAAAATAGTCCCTATTCCTCTTTTTAAAATCTATTTATTAAAATATGTTTAAATTGGAGCATCTAGTTTCTAGAGAAACCTGAAATTAAATTTACAATTGCCAAAGGGGTAAAATGAACTGCAGTCCATGATCCGTTTTCAATTGCTTGAAACCCCCCTCTCTGTCAAAAATTAACACAATTTCTCTCATTCAGATTTCACTAGTTTCACTTTTCATCTTTTTTGTTTCTTGTCTATTGTGTTGGAGAGCCTGTTATCAAATTTTTGTTCTGCAGATAGAAATTAGAGGATGGGATCAAGTCATCCTATAATTGTGTCTATGGCAAGCCATACATTCCTGGGATCTGTCACTGAGAGGCATCCTTTAATCATTCCTATGGCTTATTTTTTCCTACTCGACTGCAGTAAATCAAAAATATAGCAGAGTTGGTTGGTTTTTGTTTTGTGTTTTTTTAAAGAAAGAAGCTAATTTCTTAATATCTTGGCATAAGGTAATGCTTGCATAGGAAAAAAATCTTTCAAACAAGACTGTTAGTCATTGTCCATATGATGATGAATTTCTATTTCTAGAGTCATTCCTCTGGCATCTTCAGCTGGAACAGCAGAAGCCCACAAGAACCTTTTTCTGCACAGTTTTTATGGCCAGCTGGCCCAGGGATCATTGTGACCACTCCTGCATGTGCATGATCTATTGTGATCTGTTGTCTTAACTGCATATAAAGCATCTTCTAACTAATTAGCTATTTCTAGAAAAATGTCCTATATTATTATGTCCAGAAAACACTTCTGCGGGAGTGGTTTCTGATGACCATTTGCAAATGTCTTGTCTGTGTACAAATTAAAAAAGTTTGCAACAGGAACTGCCTCAGGACTGATGAAATTCCCTTATCAAGATCTTATCAATACACTGAAACTCAGTCACTCCTAGGCCCATCAGGAATTACCTCAGGGAGCCCTCAGCACCATCATGATTTCCCAGTTGGAAATCTCTAGGAATGCTGTGCTGTGTAGAGGACTGGGACAAGTCCATCCCCTGGTTTCAGCTCAGTGCCTTGTATGAAGCCAATACAGATGTGGAGACAACTCAACTGTGAGTTCCTGTTCTATGCAGAGGATGAATGTCTGAAATTCCCAGGCTGTCTGCCCAGGCACTACCCTGATGGCAGTCTGAAGCACAATTACAAGATAAATGTGATTGCAATTCTTATTACTTGAATTCTGTAGCTCTTGCCACACATTCTACCACTCTACACTCTATTCTGACCAGATGGTGCCAAACCTTGAATGGGCCTCTGCAGGCTGTGTATTTTCATAATTTATCCAAAAAAGAAATTTACAAACATAGAAGAAGTCTAAAAATACAGTTTCAGATGTGAAAGGAACAGCAGGAAGGACAATGTATAAGCTTATAAAAACTGGATTATTGGAACTTATTTTACTGTGACTGTGATTTTTATTTTGTTGCCAAATCCCTTAGCTTCCTCCAACCCATCTCCTTCTCTGCTCACCAGCCCCTCTGTCCTTTATCATACTGCAATATCAAAGGTGATCTAGAAGATATGTCCCCCAGGCAATCATTGTGGTGAATCCAATGCTTTGGAAATTGTAGCCCTTTTCCACAGGATCAATGAGGTAAAAATGTGTATTGGACACTTCTGAAATGAAAAACCAGAAAACCAGAGAAAGAAACCAAAAAGCTATAAAGAGATTTCCCAAAGATTTAATATACTAGGTTGTCAGACTTCTGGTAAGGTGGTGGGAGAAAAATGTGGTAATACCATGCTTCAGTGGAGATTTGGTGAAAGACACTAACAGTAATTTGATATGTTTCCTAGATCTGAGTGTACTGTAAGGGACCATCTGTGGTTTATGTAAGAAATATAAATGATGTATGATCCCAGAAGCAGAGATAAGGCATTCAGGGTTAAGTAGGGTGTTTTTACAGCCCAGGAATAAGACTGTCTGTGGAACTTTAGTACTAACCATCTTGGGTGTTTGCTTTTTCCCCTTCTGTTTCAATATTTTGTCTTAAATAGGACCTCATTGCTTTATGGAGGGGGTTTGCTGCTGATTTACACTGGCATAGGTTATGAGGAAAAAAGCAAGCTCACTGACTTTATAGAATTTCATATTTGTGGCCAACTACAGCATTATTTTAAATTACCAAAACTAGGTAAGATTTATAGCTTTAACCTTTAAGTAGCTTTTTTGTGTCTGAGTCCTAAAGTCTTCACTTGTTCTATATACTCAGCACCTTGAAAATCAGCCCACTGAGTGCTGTCAGTCTGTATCACACCATAGCTGTTGATTTGTAGTGAGAAATTTCTTCCCCCAGACTCTACTTGATCATGTTATTTCTCAAGTTTTTTCAGCAGTTCATTTTATGGAAATGTATATTTAGTACATGTGTGTGGAGAGGAGATATGTATTTCTAAACCAATAAAGGATTGTTCATGGGGTAGCAACTGGGACCACGTGGGCAGGACTGGGAGATAAGCACATTCAGGGAACGAGGAAGAAAAGCTGGCCAATGAGTTGAGACAATACAATCTTCAAATTGGGGAACTGGTTTCCAGAACATCAGACTATAGATCTTGAGGGAATGCTTTGAGCTGTTTGCAGGCCTGGCTGTCACAGTAACAGCCAGTCCAACTGGTTGGATCAAGCTACCTCTGGCACAGTCCTCTAAGGAAAGGATGCAGCTTTCTGAAGCTGCAAAAATTCCTTAAGCTCATCCCACGGCACCCATTGAATTGCCTCTGATTTTCACGTTAGAGGTGGCAAGTACTTGGTGATGAAGACAGCCTGTCATTATAAGAAGCATTTTTGGCTGTGATTATAATCTTAGAAAGAAAAGAGATAGTGAAGAAGGATGGCCTATGGGTAAAAGGAATTAGTTTCCCTTAGATCAAAGAGGACTTCTAGTCTAATATGTTAAAATAAATGGTGTTTACAAAGAACTCTTCCTTTCTTTACACTGGCTGCCCATAGCCCAGCACAACACATTACATATATAATTAAAATACAATAAATGCACCAAAAAATTAATCCTTATTAAAACAGTAGAATAAAGTAGCTCAAGTATGTCTCTATAATTAAAGATTATTCTGAATCCTGTTTTTTCTTGTAAGCCTCATACTATTAACTGACTGCAATTATTTAGGACCCTTAAAAATCTGGTTTAGATTTATGTTTCGTTGGTCTCCACCCACCCTACTGCCATCAATTGCATTCATCAGCTTGATGGCTTGCCCAAGTAAACTGTCTTAAATTTTCCAAGTGCTCTTTTTGCAAATTGAGTTAGATGCAGTATTGCTATTAATCAGATCAAAGCAGGGGTTTGAATAGTTGCTTATTTCTGTAATGCTCTGCTCACTTGCAATTCATGGATATTTATCCTTCAGTTTCCCACATCCTGAATTTTTTACAAAGGACAAGAACAAGAGCTGTGTTACCTCTTTCCTGTAAAGTGAAAGAACATTCTTTGTAAATCAGCTTCCATCATGAGGAAAGTCATTAATAATTATCTGTTGATAAGCATCCGTCTGTTTCTCTGCACTCCCTGAAGGCAGAGTTGGAGCTGCAGCTCTGGGCAAAGCCAACTTTTCACTAAAGGGATGTCCAAGGAGGACACCCCTCATCCCTGACTCTTGCTGCTCCCTCTTAGGCAGGAATATCCCTGCAAAAACCTCTTACACCTGCAGGTGGACACCTCCCTGCAAGCGTCCAGTCCTTCCTGCTCTTGAGTATAATACATTACCTGTGGGCTGTAGCACACTAAGCAAACAAAAAAACCAACCAACCAAAAAATCAGAGGTCTTCCTCTGTGCAATTAATTCAGGGAGCCACTCCAGGGAGCCACTCCAGGTAAGGTACAGCAGTGCCTGCAGCCTGGGGCATGCAGGGGTGGGGGTTTGGCAGGCTGCTGGAGGCACTGACCCAGAGTTAGGGTGGTAGCAAGCCGATTTTCCTATAAATGCATAACAAGGTTCAAAATCATATCCCTAAATTTGAAGCAAAAAGCTTGAATTGTTATCAAAAGAGATCAGAAAGATGGTTACATTTGACGGAAGAAAGAACCTAGTTTTTGAGATCTTCAAGACAAGATTTTTTGTGCAGAAGGGCTGGGTACTGGGGCAGCGATTTACCTCAGGTGAGGAAGTCAGTCTCAAAGCGAATGGAAGAGGCTGACTGTGTTTTCCTCTCAGTATGTAGCTGAAACTTACTGCCACAACATGCTGTGGTTGTCTAAGGTCTACATGGATTCAAAAAAACAATTATACTATACATACAATTATGTATACTATACATACAATTATGGCAGAAAAAGCCACAAATCTGTACGGAAGTACAGCTCTTGTATCAAGGCATTACTGAGCTACGAGTCACTCAATGGTGAGAAAGTGTCCTATAAAAACCAATCACCATCTGATTTTTCTGGTCTGTATACTTTTCTCTAGGTGTTCATGAAGAGCCACCTTTGAAGACAGGATATGGGGCTAGATGGATATTTGGTGGTACTCTGTAGGACCTTTCTTATGTCTGTTGTAGGGAAGAGAAAGTGAATGTTTGCTAAGACTAGAATCTGATGGATCAGTACAATTTTATCAATTTCGGTAGCAATTGATCTGAAAAATGAGACCACTAATGTGGAAAAAAAAAAATCATATTATGCATAACTAAAGCCAGTAGAAACTTTCCAGCCATGACTAGTAGTACATGCAAAAAATGATGGGGAAATGAGGGCTCTAAGACTATTTAATTGGGAAGAATCAATTAGATAAATGTGTACTCCTTTTGATTTGTTGGGTTTTTTAAATTATACAGCTGCAGACATTATGGAAACTGTAAGTATTTATATCTCAACCATATGTGGGCAACATTAAGAAATATTAGTTCAATAACCGTAATGATAGCTGTACTCAAATCAAAACGAAGTTGTTAAAAAAAGGAAAAACCTCTTATTTATTTCCTTAATAGATATTTCTATGGTACTCATCATGGCAGAAAGAGAGGGCTGAATACTTTGAGGGAGATTAAATTATTTGTAATTATACCGCAAGTGGAAGCTTTTAACCAATGGGGAAAAAAAAAGTGAAGCTATCCTGAGATTAATCGCTCTCACTGAGATGACTGCTAAATTTTTTTAAGTAATGCTGTGAACTTCCCCATGACCTTTCATCCACACTTTCAAAATATTTTACAAGCACTGATGAAATTTAGCCTCATAACACCTGTGAAAAATAAACATTGCAATTCCCACTGCACCAATAAGGAAGCCAAGATATAAAAAAAGACAAGTAGAAATCCTGATAATTTTGTATTTCACAGGAATTCAGAAAAACTGAACTCTGTAGCAGAAAACCATGGCAGAATGCATGATGCATTTATCTTTGCAGGCACACTTACCCAAAATTCTCCCTAATTGTCCCTATGACTGAACATCCTCAAGTATACTATTGATGGATAGTTAAATCCTGTTCTTTTCCCCTTAAGATAGCAGTAATGGCAATAATAACAACTACACTTTTACTTGTATGCATGTAGAATATACATAATCTATATGTATGAAGCTTCTATGCATATGCATAGCTCTCCTTCCACTGAAAAAGATCATCCTGGTACAATCGTAGTGTTTGCAAATACACTTCTTTTCTCAAAAAGCATGTATTTCAATTTTTATTTCCCTCCCTTCTCAGTGCTTTTTCTGCCTCAAAGATCCCCCCTGGCAATTTGAACCTGTCCTCAACTCCTCAGTTACTAAAATCCCAGATGCTTTTTCAGTGGCAGCTCGTCATTAAGATGCCAGTTTTAACACTCTTTCATTTAAAAGGATCAGCCCCTTGGTCCTACAATCAGCTTCATATGTATTGACCCTTTCAGAGATCTGTCCTATCCAATGCAATTTCAATGCTTGTCCTTAAATGCGAAACGTTGAACAGTTCCTGATTCAGCTTTTACTCTGGAAAATGGCCTAAAAGAAGCTGTAAGGTCCACAAGCTACCACTCGCCATGATGGATATGGAAGAAAATGTTTAATGTTGATTTTTTTCTATGCTGGATTCTTGCCCTCACCCCACTTCACCTATTATCTCTTCTTCACCTATCCTTCTCCATCCTACTGTCTATCCTGCTGCCTCACATGCCATTAGCAAAAAGTGTATAACAGGTTAGAAAATTAAGAGTATGTTAATTTAATTGGAGCCATCTTTACCTTATAGATCTGAACATATTTTTTCAACAAAATAATTAAAGTGGTTTGAGGGAGTAATACATCTTGATATATGCATCTCATCCGGAGCTTAAATGCCTTTTATATTCTTTCTGTGTTGGTTAATATCCTGACTTCGCAATGTGAGAAAAGCAGCAAATGGTTGCTGAATGCAGCCTTCTGGACCAGGACACGCTGCTGAAGGACCCTCACAAAACTTGCAGCAAATTCTCTGGACAAAGAGCAAGTGCTGCCTTTCACTTCTGATTGAGATGATGTTTCAGGATTTATTTTTGGTAAGAAAGAGGATAAATTTCTCTTACAGCTCTCTAATTATATGTCTAGCTATGAAAGTCATTCCACAGTTATCTCCAGTTGCTATTGAAAATCTGATCCTTCAGCTTTCACTAAAAACACTGCAGCTAGGGCTACATTCCTTCTTCAGGGAATGACAGTGAGTTCAGGAGACTTCGCCCCACAATAGTTCCTAAGGCAACTGGAACGGGAGTGACTCCTCAGAGTGAGTTAAAGCACTCAAGTGAGCCTCTAGCTTTGAATTGCCTCTCTTCCCTGGCTAAGCAGGCTCATTTGTGGAACTTTTAAAAGAAGCAATAAACTTTCCCACCTACCTTCTGCAGTGCCAGTACTGTGTTAGGGTTGCAGCACTTGTACCAAATGGATTTTAAAATAGAGGCAAATGGTGTGACTCCAATTCCTGCTGCAATGCACACACTGACTCGGTAGTGGAAGATGTCTGTTGTTGCAGATCCATATGGTCCATCCACAGCCAGTCTACAGCAACAAGACATTTAGTCCAGAGTCAACAACACATAAAGTGACGGAAAGATTAACATTTGTTGGGCTACACATTGTCAAAACTGAATTTCTGTTAAAATAAAAGAGAAAAGACGTGTCTAAGATGGCACATAAATTGCCCATAGAAATGCATTTAATTTTCAGTGGGTGCCATTTAATAGCAAAGCAACTGTCTTTTCTGAAATGAGAGAACAAGAGCACCCATGTGGATTTGGGGCCTGGCCATCTATTTAAGCATGCAATTGCAATTTTCTGGCTTTCTGAAATGTGATTAGTCATATAATTGCATGTCCAAATTTAGCTGTGGAATTTGCATATTTAATTATGAATTACTGAAAAGCATCCTGTTTTAGAGCTTTATTTGTTATATTGTACATATCAAAGTAAAGAGGAACAGATTATATTAATCATTTTAGAAGTTCTGTATTTGAGTTAAAGTAATAAAAGAGAAGGCAAGAAAAAGGTCATCATATGCAAGGGAACTACTATTTCCTCATCTCTTTCTGAAAAAGCAGTATTTCAGGAATACATTTTTGGCATAATACTGTACTTAGTATCTGATGTAAGGGAAAAATTTGTAAGGAGAAATGCATGTTGGTATTACTACCTCCTGTAATCTATGTTGCTGATGCCAAGAGATTAATTTTGGTTAAAATTAGACATGAAAAAGATTATTGAATAATCGGATTCCTTCCTTTAGCAACATGAAATGTAAATACATACAGTACTTTGCAGTGCTCTTTCCAGCCCTGTCTTTATACAACATACATGCTTGGAAGACGGTTTCACCAACACCCAATCCTTGGGAAAAAAAAAAAAAAGGTTTTTTCATCCTTTTAGATTTTCTGTTGTTTTGTGCTCTTTATTGTATGAATCAATCTTAAAATTTATCCTTAAGTAGTACAAACAAATAGGCACACATAATTAAAATTAAGTCTTCTAACAGGAAAAGAAAGGGGGATCCTCTAGCAATGCTACACAAAATATAGGGAGGGACACAACATATCTCAAATCTTATTGTTACTTTTTAAAAAGTCCTAGCAAACATTTTCCTTTTTATTTCAATATTCGAAATGCCCTGCAAGTGCAGTAGCAAACAAAACAGCTAATCTGGCATAACTTCTGGAAATCTGACCCTAGACATAAAGGATTTTTTAAAAAATATGTACAATTATTTAGATTATTGCCCAGACCAGTATTTTTTGAGCAGTCAAAACTTCCTGTAAAATATGGTTAATTTATGGCATATATGTATTGTACCTAAGAACGGCTTTCAGATAAGCTTTCTCTGCAATTTAATGTGAGGCTGGAAGCAATTCTCATTGTTGTCAGTAGATTGAGAAAAAAATTGATCTGGAAGAAATTTCAAGGAATCTCTAGTCTGTTGCTGTGCTATAAGACAGGTTCAATTATTTCTGAGTCATCCCTTGAAGAGATTTGTCTTGTCAGTCTGCTCCTAAATCCTCAGGTGACAGAGATCCCATCATTGCTTTGAATGCCTTACTCAGCCACAGCTATACAGCTTAGCCAAATACAAAGCCTCAGAGAAGCAAGGAGGAGAAAGAGGAGAAGGAGAAACTGAGCTATGCAACTCATTCATTTGATCTAGATGGAGGATGAAGGTAGGAAGATAGTAAACAGTGACAGAAAAAATACTACATTTGCATTTGCCCAAAGAGAAGGAGGAGATAGGGCTATGGACTTTGTGGTTTGGATTGTCCATATTCTTCCTATCCATTTCATTAGGAAAGAAAATAGATCTGTGGGGAAGGCAGGAGAAATACTTAGTTTTGAAAAAGTATCATTAACAGATTCTATGATTATTTTTAGAATTTAAACATTTGCTGATCATCATGATGATTGTGTAATACTTCTGACTGTAGGAGCAGTTAGATTTTGGGGCAATGTATTAAACCAGCAATTAAGTTAACCAAAATCCTGAAGAGACATAACATGAAACTTGATTATTTTCACATGAATAGTCTATTCTGTGATTTTAGCTCCCAAATTTGTTGGAAATCACAACTGTCTTTGCTACCTATATATATGTATGAACATTTTACTTTAATCCTCAAGTAATTAAAACCCACATATTTTATTAACCCTACCTTATTATTCAGTTGCTATATCTTCTGTCTTCTGCATAGTTTCTGCTATATGTTATTTTTTAATATGGCCACCAATTTGGTGTATAACTTTAGATATTGAAACTGTGAAAAAGACCTGTTTTTTGCTTTATTGCTAGTTTAACTATTGAAATATTCTTTTTAGTATATTGCAAGAAAGACAGTGAAGGATGTCATTAGGCACCCTAACAAGATTAAAAAGAGGAGTGTTTATATATGACAGTACTGTTAATTTCAACCCTGCATTGTGGCAAGCAACATTTGAGAACTTTTTTCTTTTCCTCGTTTTTCACACTTGCTGTCAATCACTTTGCAAAATTTTTGCTCCAGTTCTGCTGAAATGGCATACTTCTCATTCCAGTTGCCTTTAACAAAGGCACTGATTTCATTTCTAATTCTTATTAACTGATACAATGCAAGGACTGGACCAGACTTTCCTGTCTGCACCCACCCTCTAACAAACCTCAGCAGCTCAGTGGTGTCTATAAGCTTTCCAGGGAGAAATCAGTCCCTCCAGTCCCAGGCTCTACACACTCCACCAAAATTTAAATGATCTTGTGCTGGGCTCTTTGCTGAAAATCTCCCCTATTCCTGAAAGCAGTGCAGGAGTAGAGCTACGTGGTTTGAATCCATTCTGTATTGAGCCACGTCTTTGCCTGGAGTAAGTCAGGATGGCTCCTTTGACTTCAGAGGATCCCCACTAACTTGGAACGACAGAGAATGAAATTTTTGCTTGTTTTAAGATGCCAAAAATGCATAATTTGAACACAAATAACCTTTATAAAGTGGAGCAGGGTTTGGGAAATAGAGATGAGGTTGAAGGACCCTGCCAGAAAGAAGGTTTATGCAGATGTTTCAGGGACCACAAAATACCTAAGTAACTGAAAGGGAAAAACTGGGATTTTGGATGGTGAGTGATGGGTACCATCAGAGCATAAGCATAGAGGCACAAATCCAGCAGATATCTTCCAGTGTCGTTTATTAAACAACCATCTTCCAAAATAGGTATCTTTAGATGTGGATCCAGGTATTAGAGATCCAAATGGTAGCAACAGAGATAAGGATACTGATATGGACTTTAAATCTTGGATTAGTCATCACATCCTCTTGGTAGCTTCTGGGCCCAGTTAATGGCTATTTGTTTGTGCTGTTTTTAGCATAATGTATTTATGAATCCAGAACTACAATGTAATAATGTATCATAAATACACACCCAAAATTAATTAAAATTAAAATGTTAACATTTCTTTTAAAATGTAGAAATAACATTTTAAAATACATAGTCCCTTATTCAAACCTTGGTAACATCCACAACTCCTTGTACGCTTTTTCCTCTGCTCCAAAGGCCTTGAAAAGAGCTGCAGTCCAATCCCCGACGGCCCGTATGTGGACGCTGAAGTAATCCTCCTCAGGAGCTGATGTGAGGGTGAAAGGGTGCCACTCCAGCTGTGACACAGATGGGCACTGTAGAAATACATATTGGCCAGCTCCCATTTTAAAGCCATGTTTCTTCATGTGAAGCTCAAGGACCCCAGAGGAATGTGTCACCACCTAAAAAATTATAATAAGACAAATTTTATTTTCATTCAGAAGGGTAAATGTTTGTTTTCATTGGGTCACAGATATCCTAGGCTGCCTGTTGCAGTGCTGTTGCCCAATGGCTTGAGAACATGTACAGTATGTATTGTAGGACAGCTTGACTTCTGTGTGCAGGACGCAGAGGAAGGGCTGTAACAATTCAACAGTTTGTCAATTTTCTTGGTATAACCTGGGCAAAAGTATTTCTTAATTGATTAGAATAAATCCTTAATTCCTAGTTTTACTCTCATGTAAGACTGCTAACTCTGTGGGATTACAAAGAAAAAAGCACAGTGAGCTCAATTCTAATATACTTTTATAAAGAGGTAATCTCAGTTAAGCAGCAGTTTTGTATGTCACACATAATATACTGAGATGTTCAGATAACAGCCACCCTGTGAAATCAGCAGCAATACATATCCAACATCCTGTTCCCTTCACACAAGATACACCTGTTCCTGATCCCTGGCTTGATACACTCAAGCTGCTTCAATAGCAACATCCTCAATCTATTCTGATGTGACTTTAATAGTCCCATGGCACACAGCTGGGGGAAATTGTTACAGTGGTATTAGTGAAGCTTCAACTATATATGCTAACTGATCATATAACCCTTCATCTCCTCAGAAGCCTTCAGATTTTAGAGTAAAAACTGTGTGCTGCTACTGAAGCCAAGGTAATCTCTGGCATTAACTTCAGTGGAACATAGTTTTAGTTCATTAAAAAGAGAGACCACAAACAGATGTTTGTGTTATGGTGGTGTAAAGTCTGGTACTTCATTAATCAAGTTTGGCCCCATATGGAATATTCTTATGGATTTGCCATCAGAATAAATGCAAAATGTAAAATCAATACTTGACTGAAAACATGGGAATGATTGAAAAGTTGCTGAAGCTAGGAGTGAAAAATGAGGTTCCTAATATAGAGAAGTTACCTAAAATTTATTTAAAAAGTCATTGACATAATGGGTTGGGTTTTTTTCAAATATGCAAACTATGTTACATACCTTAGTAATGATGACTTCCTGTCGAAATCTCCAAAACCTAACAATTCTTTCACAGATGTACAACACAATAGGACTTAAAACCCACTTCCAAGCCTGCAGAAGATTCCATATTAAAAAGCAATGTTTATTTGAATGTCTATAAAAATACTTTGCTTTTCTGGTTTAAATCAGCAGATAGCCTAAAATTAAATTACTTGATTTTCTGTGACTTTTGGTTTGTCTTTCTCAAGAGAGTATTTGTGTTGCTGCTGTAGCTGTTCTGGCTTTCTTGTGGAATAGACATATGGAACTCCCTCACAAACACACTCCCAAAGCACTGCTAATATCTATCTGTACTCTGGCCAAGAAGAATCCTTTAAAATCTTTTCCTATTAAAAGGTAAAGGATTAATTTATTTAGGTGTTTTTACACATAGATGTCATTGGACCTGAAGCTGTGTAGATGCATACAGTTATGCAGTATTTCCCATAGCCTTACTTTTTTTTTTTTTTCCCTAAAGTATTTCAAAGCAGTCAGATAGGATTAGTTATTATTGTCAGCTGTGAGTTTTCTGATGGTGCATGAGAAAACATTAAGTCCCAAATATTCAATTAGAGAAATGAGATATGTTTCCATTCAATCCATTAGTCAACTCTTTATCAATAAATGTGGGGTTTTTTTGATCTGGGATACTGAGTTGGTCATACTTCAAGTATAGCAGATGATTGCTGTGCTTGTACTTGCTAATTGTATGTACTGATCACTGTAACAATCAGAGATACTTGGCTATTCAAGTGTACGAGCTGATCATTTCACTGAGTTGCACTGATAGCTAAGATAATTAGATATAATTGAATCTTCATGATTTAAAAAGAAATTTTTTTCCCCAGGAAGAGATACTATTTTGTTTCCACTTTTGTTAATTACACTGCTCATTCTAGCAAACTGAATACTCCAAAATCATGTGGCTTTTAAAATCGCCAGAGAATAACTTTACTTGCTGAAACATTGACTTTGCTCCACAAGCTGGCTAACAGGGATTATAAAGTATCTTTTATGAGGAGCAAGCCATAAAATTATGTGGCTTCCTTGGAAAGTGCTAAGAGGATGGAATGGCAATTTCCCAAGGTTAAGTCTCGAAAATTAAATTTAAAAAAAAGAGCATAATTTTATAATGGGAAGAAACCAGCATTAGCCAGAAGATTCTCAGCTAAAGCAGAAACTCAATACATCCGTTGTCCCTAAATACTACAGGTGTCTCTGCACGGTGGGTAACCTCATGTCTTGAATACATTTGCATATATCAAGGCACAATAATGATGAGATCTGTTTTTTCCTCCCTTCCATTTGGGCTACCTGTAAATAAAAGCATGTGACAGGAATGATAAGGTTGCAGGCTACCCTGTGTGAGAGCTCAGCTGGGATTTTAAGTGTGCCATCACTCCAGTGCAATGGAGCATTCAATCCAAAATATCTCTTGGCTAGGTTGGGACAATGGGGCATCCACCAGGAGAGATGGGCTCCTAAGTTACACAGATCCTGGCTGGCTAATCAGGGCATCAGTATCCTTGCCCAAGTAGTGTTTCCTCCTATAATGAGAATGAACTGGGATGGGGCGGTGATGGCTCAGCCAAGGCTGTGAGGACAAAAGTCCTGGTGCAAGAGAAGTGCTCCATCCTCCTCAGCAGGAGCCAGACTGGGCAGCCTCCTACCTGAGGCTGAAATATGGAGCAGAGGAGCAGGTGTGGTGTGACTGAGAGAGGGCTCTGCCGTGGTAGCCTCCCCCAGGAGCCATGGCCAGTGTGGTGTGCCCTCTGGTCACTTCACAGTGCCCCAGCCATGCACAAGGCCATCCCCTCCCTGCTCCAAGGCTATCCCACCTGCACCAGCCCCTGCCAGTGCTGCACAAACCTTGCCATGGCTTTTTAGCCTCTGAGTGAATCTGTGCTGTTTGTCTGCACTGTCTAGCAGGTATCACATCACAGCACATTACACATCCAGCAAGGCACTGTTCGTATAGATGATCTATATGCCATATGGTATTATCACAATTCATTTAAAGTAATGTGACTTTGCAAGTATGGCCCTGGGTAGGCAGGAAAGTGTGACAAAATAGGTTTAACACAGAGAAGTGGAAGTTCTTTCCAGTTAGTTTTATGATAATGAATGTCAAGACATGCTGTTGGAAGCAAGCTTGTGTCTGTATTCATGGTCTGTAGCCATGTATTGATTTTTATGGTGACATTGTAGCTGAAATTTTTAGAGAAGCGTTCATTTTCTCATTAATATGCAGGTTGGATAGTGGCTAACAATAGTTTAGTTTAAGAAAAATCTATGTCAGCCATTAAAAGAGCTACCAGGCACTGAATGCTAATTTTTCTCCTTTACTTTAGGATTTCCTTTGGTATGTTTTTTCTTTTTGGAAGAAACAACAGAAACTTGCATATGAGCAACCTAAATCTTGAGCTGAAAATGTTAAATGATTTTGTTTGTATGCAAGACATCTGACATACTGTACAAGTCTGCTACTTAATTACCCCCTGTGGATTTGCAATCTTGTTCTAGCAAAATCACCCTTCCCTGGGACATTTTTCCTGCCTTTTGCCTTTCCCTTTCATAATTCACTGTTTTGAATTCTCTCCTTTTTACCTAACTTAAGACATCAAGACTGGACAGTATGAAGCGTATGCCCCAAAGCAAGGACATGATTTTCTCTCCACCTTATTCTCCCTTGGTATTTAAAGTATCCATACTAAAGTACTATTAGTTAAAATAATAATATTAATTTGCATCCCTAGCTTTACAGTTCTGCTGTATTTTCTGTATCTCTACCCTCATAGGGTTTTCTTTTGGAAATCACAATTTATCTTTGTGCAAGGATATTGGTGATACTGAATTATTCAAAATAAATGTATACAACAGATGAGAGAGTAAAATTTTGATATTCATACCCTTCAAAGAGAGTGTTAGTGTTCTGTAACGAAAGGATCTTCAAGAAACAAAAATCGCTGCTAATGACACCAAAATTATATACAATACTCTTCACCTGCACATGTCTGTACTGATTACAGAGAAGGTTGGGATCACTATTGTAATGCACAGGGAGGGGTCATGAAACAGGAATATGAAACTACTCTCTAAACATGACACTAAGCGCCAGTCACTGGCATAGGCTCCAGCCCTCTGTTCCCTAAAATATTTGGTCTCCCAAGAAAGGACAGTAAGTTAAAAACAGAAGAGAAACATCACTCTTACCACAGGTTTGTTGCCAGAAAACTGTGGCAAAGGGCACTGAGTGGCGTTCTCCCATTCCCAGTAGTGATCTTTACAGTAAGTGACATTGTGAAGCAGCAGGCTCTTGGGTGTCTGACCTCGGACAAGCTGACTTAAAACAAAAATGTTCATCAATGATATGCTTCTTTCCAAGGTTTCTGTGTCTCTCTAGGTTTTGCAGTAGTAATCAAATGCCAGTTCTGTGATAAGTGAAAGTTTGAGAACTGTCCATTTTAAACCTGTTCTGCTCTCCTGTTCAAATCACCTTTCCTTTAGTTTTGCAGTGAATTTTTGACGAAAGGCGAGAAGTGTGCTATAGTATTGGTATCCATCAGTGTAGCTGAAGTGGAGAGAGCCCTTGCATAGAATATGTACATTTTACTGTATGTGGCAAAATTTGATTTCCAAGCTCTTTGGAGGAAGCTCTTTGACCTCCTCTGTATTTGAGCATCTGGTAGTGTTTAGTAAAGTGATAAAATTTAATAGTGACAGACTTTCTCTTTCCTGCTTTCTAAATGTATTTTTAAAAGCTATGAATAAAGTTGGGGGGATGTAATTAGGTGTATACTCTCTAAACATACTAAATTCTAGCTTACTTCTGAGAATGTTAATGATGTGAATTTTAAAAAATGTATCAATCCTGACTGCTCAGTTTAAATGGGTTTTGCCTGGTGTTGATTATGGGCAGAGAAAGAAGATTTTTATGGGGAAACCCTGCTTGTTTCATATTGTTTTTCTGAATTTTCCCTTCCATACTTAGTTTGGTTCTGCCACCTGTTCAGACAGAAAGAAAAGGAGTTAGTTTTGAGTGAGGTTTGTTCAGCCACCTGGGAAGGAGGAAGAAGTGAGGTGGATGAAACATTGGGGTTTGACTCTTTTTCATTAGCAGGGCAGTGATAGGGATGTTGTGGGGTGGGAGGAAGCTCTGTGGCAGTGCACTCCCA
Organism: Zosterops lateralis; assembly: GCF_965231275.1. Taxonomy (NCBI): domain Eukaryota; kingdom Metazoa; phylum Chordata; class Aves; order Passeriformes; family Zosteropidae; genus Zosterops; species Zosterops lateralis. The sequence continues at coordinate 53,826,450 of NC_139764.1, read as the reverse complement.
GCCAGGAGCGAGCGGAGTGCTCATGGAATGGAATGGATAGGGCTCTTCAGTCAGTGCCCTGGTTTCGGGGCAGTCTGTGGCTGAGTAGTGCTGGTCACCTGGCGAGACAGAGGGAACTTACAAAGCTGAAGGTTTTAAGGGCTTCATTATAATTGTTTTAAGTTAGATTATGAAAGTTTTGCCAGAGAGAGATGGGAGGGGGCATTTTAATCAGGCCAGAATAAAGTTTATAGCATTTGCTTGCAGCTCTGCTTCTGTAAAATGGGACTAATTAATTGGGCCGACTTCAAGAACACTCAGAGCCAAACTGCATGTGGCAACTCTCAAACGACAAGGAAAGAAGTGGGAAAAGTAACACATCACAAACCATTGTACTGGCCTGTTCCCTGCCTCATGATGATGCCACCCATGTACCTCCAGAGAACAGGCACATGCACACACTACTGTGGGCTGGGAAGTTCCACTCTATCAAAGAATTGTGGTCTGTACATACTTTAGTGGTGGGCAATAGCACCTGAATATTTTATGAAATAGACATAAAAAGTGTATTATGATCACCAGAACAGGCTGATAGGGTTTTTAGCAACCTGGCCTAGTGGGAGGTGTCCCTTCCCATGGCAGGGGGGTTGGAACTAGCTGGTCATTAATGTTCTTTCCAACACAAGCCATTCTGTGATTCTGTGAATACCAAATGACTGTCCTTGGATCTGAAAAGCTTAACTACAGCTTGCAGCCATGTGCACACAAGCTAGCCAGCAGGAAAGGTCTGTGGAGCAAAGCAATCTTAGTTGAGGGCCCCTCACTGGACATGCTTGAGGGCTGCCTAGGGCTTAGGACTAGGTCTGGCTTGGTCCTGTGAATGGATCACTTGTTAGCTCTTGGAACACAGCAATGTGTTCCTGTCAGTGTATTTCTACATCAAACTCCAGGTTTATGCAGCCCAGGGATTGTACCATGGTAGAAGCCAAGTCCAGAGTGTGAGGAAGACCACAAGATTTGCCTCAAAACTGCATTCCCTGAATTAAAATGTGAATGCAGATTAACATGAGTGCTATCACACAGAAATGAGAAAAGGGAGTGGAGGATAGTACACAAGGGAGAAGTAGATGATGCCAGTGGAGCTGGAAACAGAAGATGGAAACGTTTTCAGCTCTAAGCCCTTCCTGCTCTCACTCTGCACTGACAGAGGATTTATCAGTCCCCGAACTTCTCAGGGAAGGTCCCATGCATCTGTTGTCCCTCACTGTAAGAACCAGAATCCTCTACTAAGAGGACAGACCTTTCTTTTGTGCTGAGCAACAGGGAGACAAACAGCAACCTGGCAGTCATCCCTGTCCATAAAAGCTATCTGACTGGGCTAGTCATAAGCATGAGTTGTTTGTTACTGTATTCATTTAAACCTGGTTTCTAGTATAATACCTAGCACTTCTACACAATATGTCTGCATGGTGAGGAAATTTGGAGCTCTGGTCCTTGCAGAGAAAGGTCAAAATCACTTCACATTTATAGAGGCAGAGGAGAATGGCCACAGAGACACCTACCATAGGGTAAATGACATGCTGAAAGCTTCTCAAGCTTCAACAAGGTCTCTTGCAAAATGCCTTAGAAGACCTATGAGCGTAAGGTCTATCCCTTACTAATTTGAACCCACAAAGGTTTGGTTCCTGGTCTGTAATGTCCTCAGTTCCCAAGCACGAAAGTTCATTCATTGATATGGTACAGGTTTTAAGATGGTAGAAGACTCTCTGAATAAACTGAAGGACACTTTCATTTCTCAGGAAAGTGATGTATTTTAATTTCGGAATAATTTCATTCTGTAATCTCACCAAAGATCCCAGCAGTTTATTAGTAGAAAAGCATGGGACTGTAGATTTGGATGGTGTTTCATCTCAAACTGTGTACATATATCCCATGTCCCATACTTACCCCATACCATGGATTATCAAACCAGTGAAGAAGACCACAAAGAGGTGATGGGTGTACCAGAAAACCTCATAGCATGACCTTCTGATGAACTCAGTGGATGAAGTCATGATCAGAATTAAAGCCACTGTTATCACAACTCCAGTTATTCCAGCTATTGTGGTTAGTACTTGTCCTGTTGTGTTCTAGAAAAGGAACACATTATTAGTATTAGAAGTAGTAGTTATGGTTGTTATAACTGTTATTTTTATTACTATTTCCATTGCTTTATTATTGCTCCTGTTGCTACTATTATACATGAAGCCAAAATCTTCAGCATAGGAACAAAACCAGAACAAGATATGGACAGAAGACTGTCCTTCATTTTACCACAGAAGAGCATTGAAAGACATCCCTTTGCTCCATTTCTACTCAGGGTTATTCCAAACAGATATTTAAATATTTGCTGCCACTTACTTGTGTCAGGAATTGAAAGAAGGAAATGAGACAGTCTCATTCATACTTTTATCAATTTTGGTTACTTATACCCTCAATGAAAGTATGTCACAAATAAAGAAAAATTATTAGAGAAATGAGAAGATTAAACCTAGAAGTCTAATAAAGAAAACAGCACTAAAATCACCTTATTTATTTGAGGGTGATAAAGTGAGGTGCTAAGACACCTGCAACTGTAAAGGTGTGGAACTCTTTAGTGCTTAGTTTACTTCAAAGTTTGTGGGCCTGCAGCAGCCCTGAAACGGTACACAAAGATGGCATAATCACATTTACCTACAAAACCTATCTTGTTTACCTGTTTCTTACATTTATCTGGAGATACTCTGCATAATACTTGAGTTTATTTTTAAAAATACATATTTATATTAACATTTTTATACTTGTCAGTGATGAAACATCTATATGCTGGGCTGCAACATGTTCCTTCTTGTTTATTACTCATAGATGTCAGCACAGGTCTGGTATATCTGTCTAAACTCACCAAAACAAACTGAAGTGAGAGTGAAGATATATTTTGAACACAACTGTCAGATGTTGATTGCAGTTATAAAGTGCAAATCATGAAGAACAACAGTAAAAATCTCACACACAAGATGAGAATCAAGCTAAATATGCCATCAGAGTGTAAATGAAGTCCCCATTTGGCCTACAAAGCATGTATATCTGGTTTCCCAGGGCTGATGCACAAGAATGAAGGAGCTCAGCATGCCTTCTAGATCTTGATTTGGTTTTACAGCTTAATACACTAGGAAAAAAAACCCAACCCTCTATTATATTTGTAAAGTGCACTCATTTGATATGGAAATCCTAAGGTGATAAAATTCCACAATGCCATTTTTACAGTCACTTTGTACAGTAAAATCATTCTTTCAAACGCTCACACTTGACAGCACACAGTACATTTTCAAATTGGCACCTGTGAAGAGTGCGTTCAGACCCTATTACATATTAACAGGATTGATCTAGGTGATATTTTGAACATTTCCACTGCAGTGGCTAGTTTGGATGTTGAGATGAAAAAAGGCAAAATGTCAAAGACACTTAGTACATTGCTTCAATGGCAGTAGGATGAAACAGAAAAGAAAGCCTGAATTGTTGGTCTCAGAACTTTCTCCTCTGAAGTTAGAAACAATCTTTTGTTTGCTTCGCTTCATAATTTATTAATTCTGAGTTTAGCTACTGATGCATAAGTGAGTGATAAAAGAAATATAAATATTAGAGGTTAGAGTAAATTCTAAGCTGTAAATTGAAAGGTAATTGTGGAGTGTATTGCTGTGAGAAATCTGAGAAAGAATCTCAAAATATTCTAGCCTTCCTCCTCAAGGGTATTTAGGATCTTAGCATTAATTAGAGGCCTACCTCACAATTACATTACTATGGGAATGCTTAGTGCAGAGAGAAAAAAACTGCTTACTGAAAGACAATAAGCTCCTGTTCAGAACTGGGAGCTTTGTTCTGCTGCTGGGGAACACCTCATGGCCATGCAATGAAGGTGGTCACTGGGTGTACTGAAAGACTGGGAAGCTGAGCCCTTGGTTTTCTGTCCTGTTCTGACAAACCGGACTGCTTTGTCAACACTAACAGGAAGAAATTTGCATTCATACCACTGACTATGTCGATTTGCTTGATTTTTTTCAAATTTGAAATTGTTTACTTGTTTATTTTGAAGGATGAAAACCCCGTGGTATCTAAACTGGAAAGCAACTAAGGAAAAGCAGAACAAGCTTTGCAGCTTAAAAGCACTGTTGAATCCTATCAATGGCTGTCCAGCCATCTTCTCACTTGGCTTCTTGTTTCAGTGGAACACACACCCCTCTCTGAAAGAGCACCAATCCATGGTGTTCAGGCAGTCCTTATTTCATGCTGACTGTGGGATTTCTCTAAAGAGTAGAGCAATATACATAAGAGTCTCACTGGGGCCATTTTGACCCTGGAATATGTAACTGTGAAACAGGCTACACAAGGAAACCTATAGCACAAATGTGATGTGTGCTATTATGGAATACAGAAAAAAAAAAAAAGCTCATTAACTTTTGCATGGTTTACATGCATTCTCTGCATGCTCAGCTTTTCTTTATGTTATGAATATTATAAGGGAGAGTTTATAATGCAGTTGTGGGTTATCTAAGAAAGTGGGCAGGAAGCACAGTCACTTTTTTCCCTAAAACAAGCAGAACCATTTATGGGTTGAGGATCCTGTAGCTCTGCTCAGCTCTGAAGAGCACACAGCAGCTCTAGCTTCCCCCTGCACTCCTAAGTGCAGCAACCCCCTGTGTGGTTTCACAGGGGCTCTTCCCTGAGCAGCCACACTTGACACTTAACAAGGCAGAATCAGCCCCCAGATGGGGAAGGTGCCACAGCACCATGGGGAGAGACAAACAGCAAATGCGAAAGAAATATTGTGAAGTGCTATTGCTGTTTGGTTATTTTTCTTCCTGAAAAGAAGTTGTGTTTGTTCCATGTATCGATAGTTTAGTTTTGGGGTTTTTTAAAATTCTTTGCAGGTTTATTTAATTGCCTACTCTTCACAACACTCCTTATCCTCCCCCCACCAGCTGTCTCCTGACAAACTAATTAAAATACTATAGACATTTCTTTGAGCTTAGTAACCTGAAAATTGCAGCTCTGAGTAAGTGTTTTCAGCTGAAATTGAGATTAACCTTTGGCAGCACCTTCTCGCTCTGGTTAAAAGGCTTTGAAATACAGTTTTACTGACAATAGAATTCACACAGGAAAACTTTTTGGATGAGAAAACCTAAAAAGTGACATCTTACTGTTTCATAGGTCCTGATTGGGTTCAAGTAGCTTTCATTTGGGCTCTTTCCAAGACCAGAAAGTTTATTCCGTAACTCTCCAGCTTCTTTTGACTGGCTGGAATGATACCGCTCAATGTTGATGGAGTGGGCAACAATATGGATGGCTGGAGAAGAGAGAAAGGGGTGTGAAATTACAGGCACACTTGTATGTGCCCACAGTGCCAGAAGGAACTTCATTATGCACACTGTGAACTATTTGAAAAGCTCAGGCATAAATTGAGAGTTTTGCATGGATTAAGCTGACAATAAAAAGAGAATTTTATCGACTGCTTGTCTAATATGAAGAGACTGCTTCACAGTGGAGAAGATAGGAACAGCTCCAGGGTCACCTCCCATGTTTACAGTCAAGTGCGCTGCAGTCTCCAGTGTCATCAATGGAGGACCTCTTGAGAGTTGATATAAAAGTGTATGCCTCTGACTTTAAATTGTTCAAAGCTAAGTAAACTGACTAAAATTCCCATTTTTTAATTAATGTACTAGGATGTACCATGGTTTACCCTTGCGACACAGGACAAAGAGTTGACTGGCTTAGGCATGGACCAGTTTGCAACTTGCACTTGAGATGCTTTCAAAATCTGTCCCCTATTAACAAGTAGCTGTAGCATTATTTTATGCAGGTGGAACCTGGAAAGCCACAGGAACCATGATTTAAAGGGAGAAGAGCAAATCACTGTGCTATATCTGATTTGTCCTGAGTATCATATATTGCCTCTGCTTCTGACCTTCTCCCAAAAGGTATATGAAATGGTCAGTTTAGAAAAATGACTTTAGATTGAAGTAAGAACTCCCCTGTAATTGTTTTCTTGGGTGGAAAGAGTATAATTTAAAGAGTGGAAAAGGAAGGACTTTATTTTATTATTGGCTAACATAGATAAAGTTGTAATCAAGCTAGGTGCAGAGTTTCATTTTTCAATATGAGAGATTCTCAAATCCATTACATGAAAGTTGTAATTAATGCAAGATATTAAATGCCAAAGGATGAAAAAATGACAATGAAAGATAATTATATGTTTACAGTACAGCTATTTCTAGTTTTTATAATTAGCTTCCTGTTATCATCCCTCCTTCAGTGGTTATCTGTTTCTGTCCCTGACCATTTAAAATCCTTTCTAAAAGGCAGTATTTGTATTAAACCAAATATGATCTTCTTCCCTGAACAATATTCTAAAAAAACCCTCTCCTCTCCTCTCCTCTCCTCTCCTCTCCTCTCCTCTCCTCTCCTCTCCTCTCCTCTCCTCTCCTCTCCTCTCCTCTCCTCTCCTCTCCTCTCCTCTCCTCTCCTCTCCTCTCCTCTCCTCTCCTCTCCTCTCCTCTCCTCTCCTCTCCTCTCCTCTCCTCTCCTCTCCTCTCCTCTCCTCTCCTCTCCTCTCCTCTCCTCTCCTCTCCTCTCCTCTCCTCTCCTCTCCTCTCCTCTCCTTACCTTTTTCTCCACTTTTTTTAAAATTGTGGATGTGTAACTATGTGGATGAAAGTAATGTCTTACTATACTAGTCACTGTTTAATCATAAATGTAAACACAGGATTAAATGCATAAGGACCTTGGTATTGTTGGTCTTTTAGGTGCCTATCCACTTAGTGGGCTCCCTCACTCCACATGCTGGAACCTAGCTCCTCTTCAGCACCTGGGGACAGCTGTGTCCATGGGAAAAAGAGTTAAAGTAGGATGCTGGCAATGGAAAAGGTTAAAGCAGCCAGTGCAAGAAGGTAAAACATTCCCCCCAACAGTAGGTTATCCCACATGTCCAAGCTGGAGAGAGACTATTTTCTGTGCTTCTCAGGTGATCCTTCTAGAGCAGTAGATGTGCTGTGGTTGGTTGATTGTCAGGATGCACTTCATTCAAAATGTAATGTTAACTTAGGGACTCCCCCCGCCATTCCCTGACACCTGCTTCACCTCATTGTCTCATGCTTAGATATTCACTGGGTGATGAAAGATCTATTTTAAAATCCTTGTTACATTAAATTTAAAGTAAGGCTTTAAACCAAATCACATGTCCTAGTCACTGGGTTGACTGGTTATTCTCTTTTGAGCTGTCTCCTGATGAAGCCCTTAATAAAAATAATCCAATATTTATTGATATAGGCATCCCAAGTGAATATCCTGAGCACCCAAACTGCAAAATCAACCTCCCATTTCTCCTGAATCTTTGGCCCAATGAATAATAAATTATTTATATAAGCTGGAATAGCTTCAGCAGGATGGAGACTGAATGCAAATGGGTATGAACTGCGGAGAGATAAAATGAGCCTGGAAATTAGAAGACAGATTGAAGACATCAAAGGAATAAGACTCTAAAATAACCTTTCGATAAAGGAGATAATGGGCTTGAGCAATCTCAGCAGCTTTCAGCTGAGGGTTGGTCATTTTATGAAACGATGTGTATGATGTGACTGTGAGCATCAGAGGGTGCTGGACTCAGTGGCCTGGCGTGTCCTGCACATGTTGTTATGGATTAGGTGCTGCATGTGAAACAATCTCACCAGCATCAGGTGAGAGATGCTTCCTGGAGCCTGTGCATGAGAGTGTGCTCCCAGCACCCCAGCAGTGCTGCAGCACTGGAAGCAAGGTGGCACTGGACCACAAGCAGCAAATGAGATGTGTGGATTTAGACTGTCAGATCCCGAGCCCTAGAAGCTCTGAGCTGCATGGTTTAGGTGGCAGCTGTGTGGGGGCTGTGGCAATCTGTTCCCCAGTGTACAACTGGTGTATAAGCAGTATATAAACACTGTTTATGTATTTAAGTGTAACAGCACGTTTAAGTGCTGAGTGGGAAGGGGGGACCTCTTCCTACAAGGGGCTTCTTTCAGAACAGATGTGTTGGCCTGGTAAGGATGTTAGCTGATCCAGCTGGAAGGGAACCAAGTCACTGCTTGATGAGGACATGATTTCTTTGACATCTGAAAGAGCTCACTTGTAGGACAGGAGTGTGGGGTAACAGATTGCTGTCTTTGGTAAGCTGTGGAGTCACATGCTGCACATTTTCTGGTATGGGCTAAGGGAAAGAGTAAAGAAAATTTTCTAAGGATGGAAAACCCTGACAAATGAGTCTCTAAGTGGACATCCACTAAGCAGGTTTTTTTTGGCATCTACTAGTGATTACTGTAACTTGAGCCTCTTGCCCTCTATACCTACAGGATGCTCTTTATAACTCTGGTATGATGTAATAGTCCCCGTAGCCTAGGGACCAAGAGAGTTTCACACAGTTATGCTCCATAGTGCTGTTTTACCAGAGCTTGCCTGCAGCCTGCCGTGAGCTGCAGGTTTTGGATTAAATTTGCTCATTTAGAATTGTGACATTGACTAATTGCAGAGGTTTGAATCTGTGTTCATAACAAAAGACACTTTCTCCCTTTCACCTTCAAAACAGTAGATTTTTTTAAGTGATACTGCAGACTATAAAATATTCACATGAAATGATGACATTTCTGTTCTTTAGAAAGCTACAAAATCTTGTACCTTCCCCAAAGTGAAGGATTCTACATGATTTGCACAAGTTCTAGTCATGTCAGCAGTGACAGGATATCTAATGCTATCTGGCAAATGCTGAGTGTTGAGAGTGAAATGAGGTGCTAGTTTTCTCCAGACAGACTGAGATCCACATTTCCTAACAGAGTATTTCTAGTCTTGGACAGAAAAAAAAAATGTGTTGAATGGGTATAGTTTCTCAAGAAGGTCTTGAGACTATAGTTGATGAGGAGTACTCATGTTGCACTTTCCCTTGGAAGAAGAGAACTTCCAGCAACCTGGCCTAGCAGGATTTTTCTACAGAGGACACTGTCTTTTCCATCTGCACATTGTTCTGTTTTCATGTGTTTCTGTCAATGGAAACATCATCATACCTTCTTCTTGGGGATCTACCACACCTTACCTTCTGGGTGACATTCTCTCGAGCTTTTATCTGACAGGTAGAGGATATTACAAGTGTAGAAGACTTCCAGAATGAACAAGAGAGTTGTTGTTGCTGTTTTTATTTTCTGCAAGCTATTCTGTGGTAGATGTTAATGTACAGAGCATAATGATACGTTGAAAAATATTACATTCTAATGATGTACTGAATGTGTTGGTTTACCTGAGTCTCCCATGTTATTATATATTGCCTGGAGTCTTATTAGATTAATACTTCTGAGGGATTTTTTTGGGCTGCTAGCAAAAAATGATGCAATCTAAAAATGAATTATAGCTGGATGGTAAGTGTAATGCAAAGATATAATTCCATTTTCAGTGTGGTTCATTTAATATATAATAGTTGTAGCAGAATAAAAGTCTGGCACTGAACACATTGCCATTAACTACAATATTTTACATCCCTAAACTGCATTTTCTGAAGGTCTTTACATCTGCAGTGTATAGAATTTACTAAGCAATTCCAAAATTAATATGCAGATTTCTGAAATCTGAGGTTACCACGGTTTGTATTTCTTTCCTCTGCACCACTTATCTAAGTTAACCACGAGGGCAAAGTTTAAGGGACTATGTCTCAGAATTTTAGGTTCAATTTTTTCCTCATTCTGCATGTCCAAATATAACATATGGAATAAATCACCCAATCTTTTAAACAAAGTTCTTTTTTACAACAGTTCATGAAGACTGAAGGATTTTTGTTGTTTTTAATGACATCTGGAACCTCTGAAGCACTTAACATACATTAATTTGTATTTGACCCTGAGATGTTCTATCTAGTCCACCTCTGAGATCAAATAAAAGGCTTTATTGGAAGGAGAGAGGGAGGAAAAGGATTGCTATTAGATCATGGTGTTTACTGTACATATCCTTAAATACAAAGAGAGGTAATTAAATTATCTTGAAAGTATGGTCAATTTAGCTACTCTTATTCAGCCAATTGTGCCTTCAGTGAAGCATGCACAGCTCTCATTGAACTAAACAGAAATTTCATGTGTTTATCTGTGGACAAGATTTCACTCTCTTTTTCTGCATGCCTGTACAAGATAATAATCAAATTGGAGCTTGCTGCTAGCAGTTAAATATTTTGATTAACCAGCCTATAATGATAAAATCGAAGGGTCAAATCCTGGCCTTTCTGCCCACAGCAAAGAGAGCAACTTTGCAGGCAGATAACCCAGGCATGGAGAATTCTGCTCCTGACCAAGGCTGGGGTTCTTTTTGCCACCCCCTGCCTTCTGCCATTCCTAGTTATTCAGAACCCCTAATTCAACTTCATTATGTCTTTGTAGACTAAAAAGGTGGAGGTTGTATAAAAATTAAAATAGTGACCACACGTGTGCTTGCATTGTATTTTAAGAATGGTTATAAACATCAAAGACAAACAAGGCCTGGACCATTTTTTATCCTAGCTGGAAGCCTGTAATTTTCAATTTAATATTGTTTCCTTCCCCCTAAAAAAGACGTTTTTTACTGTTTTCAGCTTCCTTTTTTTTTTTTTTTTTTTAAGACGTTTAATGGAAGTTTGATTTTTTGTAATTTCTGGAAGTACAACACTGAGGTATCAATTAAGCCTCTTTTGAAGATAGGCATCTTCTTCCCTGAAAACTTAATCACTTACACAAAAATGTGACTCAGGTCACCAAAGCCATTCACATAGTTTACCAAAAAGTGGTTGAAAATGGAAAGGTTTCCTAGTATTTTTAGCTATAGATTTTTCAGTGCTTTTCAGAAGCCAAATACACCATACTTCTTTCTGCACTTTTCATGTTTTTAAAGAACACATTGCTGGAATTCTTAAGGAGCCAGAGCCATTATTTTTAGCAGCCTAACTCCAAACAACTTTGTTGTCCCTCCCCTATTTTCCCCAAATTGCTTACACTTTATTAATATCATAATTCAAAGATTGATGGAGCAAAATATCAATATGATCTTTCTGCAAACACTAAAACAGTGCAAGTAGTTTCTTCTTTAAGATAAGCCAAACATATCAAAGTAAAAAAAGAAAAATCCCCCCAACACTCTCCGCTTCAGAAAATGTATGAATATGCTTTTTTGAGAGGGTAAAAACAGTATAGTAAGAGGTAGATGTTGTATAAAACATTATTACTATCTCTTGTAGTGTCTTTAAGTTTCAGTCCACTGTGTCTCAACTGAAAATTCTTTTTTCCATTACAAAGCCAAGAATTATTTGCACTGATCAAACTGAGAGTGCATGAAACTCTGATTTTATTCTAGCAGAGTTACAGGTCTATAAGGAAGATTTATTAGTGGCTGAATAACTCCCAGACAGCTCTTATCAGAGACAGGCATGCAGAACGCAGGAAGCCAAACTAAGCAGAATTCCCTTTACTGAATTTTCAATGATGCCCTTGATTATAGATAGCATTGTTTACTCTCTCTCTTTCCTCCAACTTCCCTCTTCCACTAGTCTCTAATTATATCCCTTTATGACCTGACCAATTAAAGCCTGCTCTTGAATTTGTATTAGACCTGATGAAAAATTAAAGGTACAGATGTACTTTTTCCAAGGCCAGGCACACCTCAGCTGAGCTAGATGCCTCTTAGAAGCCAGACAATACTAATGTTGCTCTATTTTTAGCACACTATTAAATAAACATGCTGGAATAACACCACCTGGCAAGCCAAGATGAATACATGTTACTTTAATAATGAAGGAGTTTATAATTTTATATTGTGAGGCTAAACTTACTGATCTCATCTTCAAATTGGTTTAACTTCTTGCTGCCACATTGTCTATTGATCATACATGGGTGAACATCCATTTAACTAAGAATTACTAAATTGCAATACACTAATAGGAGTTGACTATGTTTTTGTGTAATAAAAGGCAATATAGGTAGTACTAGGATAAATAATGTGTCAGTTGAGAGGAAAATGGCATCTATTTAACAATCTAAGATTTTATTGTAAAAGATTCAGTGTACTTGTGGGTACCACTCTGAAATGTTGCTTTTCTGTCACAATGTGTTCTATAGATTTTGTTTTTCTATGAACTTAAAATTGAATTTCAGGAAATTGAGTTTCTGGCCATTCTTTACGCAAGTCTGACTATACAGTGATGTAGTGTTTTTCCAAATATGATAAATGTTTCTCACTTGACTGTTAAGGAAGCAGGAATTCATAGGTTGTCATGCTTTGTTTATTAGACTTCCCTGTGTTGTGTCTTCTTTCTCAAATATCTCATCAACTATTTTTCCATTTTATATTTTAGAAAAAAAAAATCAACCAATCTAAATAACAACCCAAAAATGAACCCTTGATTTCTCCCTAGAGAGTGATTTAAATGAGAATTATATGATCATGCCTTCTGTCATTTTACATTGGCTTCTGTGTCTTTTTTCTTGAAATTAATGAAATCATTAAAGTAATCACTTTTCTGATAGACTTGCACTTCCCAAACTGTCCACATTAATGCACTAGCAAACATTTTAATATTAATTAGAAATCCAAAATATAAAAGGTTTGAGTGTGCAGTTTTGCTTTCTTTTTGGAACGTGACCTATTATACACCAAGATGGGTTAATTATACACCAAAGTTGGCTAATTTATATTCCTAGGTTGATTTATTATTTAAAGGAGCAATGTTGCACTCTGTAAGAATCTGTTCTGTGGTGAAACTGATCTTTGATGAATGAGTGGACATGACAGATAAGTAATTCAACATAACACACTGTAAGATGAATGTTTGCATCCTGTAGCCTTCCTCTCAGAATTCTTTACCCTGACATACAGAAGACAAACCTTAGCTATTGGTTCCTATTGGCAATCCTGACTTCATGTTCTTGTTTTACTGCATGAGGACATTAGCAACCTATACACGCAAAAGCATCTCCCTCACGCAGGCTGGAAAAGGATATTGGGACCAGAATCCACCCTGACAGCCTGGGGGTAAAACAGTTACCCTGCAATGTCTCACGCTTGCAAATAGCCCTGATTAATTCCTCTGTCTCCTTCCCATTTTCTAAGAGAATGAACTATCTATCTATCTATCTATCTATCTATCTATCTATCTATCTATCTATCTATCTATCTATCTCAGATACCTCTTCATCTCTGTGTGCTCATGTCCTTCTTCACACTGGCTTTTGTTCATTCCTCTCTGTACATCCTTTTTCCTCACGCTATCTCCTGTTCCCCTCATGTCCTCTGAATCCCTACAAACTTCAGTCTTCACCAGGTCCTTTTACTACTTAGAGAACAGGAAAGTGCCCTGTCTATTTCCCACCCAGGTGAACAAACACCTTAGTAAGTCACTAGGACCAACAGACTAGATAAATTTTGATCCCAAGTTGCTGTTTTTCCCTCAAAGGGGGCATCCAGTTTCCTGGGTCAGTCACCTACTAAAAATAAATATCGAGAAATCCATTGTTTTTGAGACACTTGCCTCTCTCAAATTCAGATTAAATTTATTAATTTTAATATTTTTAAATTTATGGTTGAAAAATCAGTGAAGTTGTATTGGTGGGCAGATGTGTGTTATGACTCAAGCATTATTTCCTTACAGAATCACACAGTAATGCTATGTCATCTCCCCAAACATCTATCCTCAGGGATTCAATTACAGTTATTTACACTAAATTTTAAGAGCACACTACTTGGTCAGATTAGCTAAGTGGCAACTGGTGTTTATCATTCAGATTGAAAGGTTATTTCCTTAACAGGCGAACTCTTCTCAAGCAAAAAAGATTTCAAATGGTTAATCAGATGGGACTCATACACACATTTAAAGCTGCAGTCAACGAATGATTGCACTAAAATATCACATCTCAGAGCTGATGGGGATTACAGCATTAGGCATAATCACTGTGAAATTCAAAACAGTTCAAAGGTAAAGAAGAAAAAAATAAAACCAAAAAAGCTTACTTGCATTTAACGCTATTCCATAGGCAACCATCTTGTGAAATGTGATGTTTTTGTCAAGCTGTCTCCTCAGTGCTCCTCCACAGTACTTGGTGAAAAAGCAGAACTTGTTTTATATCATTCCTGTTGGTGCTTACAACTCACATTTTGGAGAGGAGAAGAGTTCAGTACATTTGAAAAATGGAATGGTGAAGGAATTCAGTGGAAGTTTTGGGTTAGTTTTAGGACTCAAGTAACTTTCCTGAGTGGAACTCCAGGGTTTCTGAAGCTATTCATCCTATGTAGAGGTTCAAAAAAGGGTTTGATAAAGCTCTGCTACATTTAGCTGTGATTTGTGAGTGGTTTATCCGAGCTGACATTAACTCATTTGCTGCTATAAGGCCACCAGGCTGAGCCACCACTGCTTTGTGAGCTTAGCATAACAGAGCTGAAGTGCTGGCAAAGCCAGCTTGCAATGAAAACATTTTCTCTGCTTTCAGGAAATGCACACCCCAGGAGGGTGAGGCTGTCTAGACCTCAGGTGGCTGCATGCTGGTGTGTTCCTGAGCCATGTTCCCGTTGTTGGAAGGGCTTGGCAGTGCTGTGCTCAGGGCCAGCCTGGGCCTGGGGACTGGCTGCAGTGAGCCAAAACTAACACGCTCTGCTGGAACCCAGACAGCACTCACAGATAGAATTCGGTCTCTGAGTGGTGGTGTGGGTGTCTGGATTACTCACATGACCTGGCATGGCACCATGCCAAAGATCCTGGCATGTATCCACGTTGTTTGCCAGCTAATAAGTCTTCCAAAAATCTGGAGCGCCACAAGGTGTGATGTTAATACACAGCACCTCCTTGGAGAGGCACTGGATCCAGCCTGGTGCTGGCCATGCTGGAGCAGTCAAGCTGCTCTGTGTCATGCTCCTCAAGACCAGAATATTGTCCAGAAAAGCAAAATATTATCTGTGAGAAGAGTTCCAGTTCTCTGAGTTCTTACTCAGCATCTAAATGGGCATACATATATTCTGTGCAAATTCACAAACTGATTCAGAAGGCCAAGACACCTTTTCTCTTTGTTTTTGTAAATGTTCAACTCCCGAACTCAAATAATTATGTAAATGTTGATTCCCAGCCTAAAGACTGCTTAGCATCTAAGCCTAACAATCACAGGAACAAAAAATGGCAGAACTGAAATAAGAACCAGTTTACTATGAAATAACTGTATCTTACCATTTCTAAATTCCTGTTGTTCCTGGAGTCATGAAGTGATCAGTGATATTTTACCCAGATGTGGTATTGGGATTGCTGTGACTATAATAATTCAATGCAAGTTGAAGTTATAGCTAATAGAACTAAAACCTTAAGTACTTCCTCTGTGGAATTCCAAGGTTAATGTGAACACCTCTGTTACAAAAATGCATTTACCACAAATGAAGATCTGAATGGTGGCCACTCAGAAAGAAGTGTTTAAACATGTTCATTATTATCCTTAGGACATTTTTATGCATCTGAACATTTTATTTCTCCAATTTTCACTTTTCAGCTACAGAGAATACACATGATGGATATGAATTTTCTCCATTTGGCCAAGTGGCATTATTATGTCCCTTTTTTGTAGCTTCTCACTTTTCTCTTCATGACACCATGCTATGCAGCAGCTGCCAAAATCAGTGTTGCATTTAGAGCACTGTGTTAAACAAGTCATTTGTTTCTCTTCAGTCATGAATACTGACAATTTAAATCGTAATAACTAGGCAATAGTGTACAGGCTTCTCTATCAAAAATTAAAATTCCTTGGAAAATGTTTGATATGGATAATACTGCTGAACTACAGAAATAAAAAAGAGAGGATAATATGGCTATTTGAGAAATGGTACTTACAATGCTTGCTCCTCTTAAGAATGAAATAAGGTTTCTACAGACTGGTAACAGGATTAGCATGCAGTTAAAATTAAGGCACGTTGCAGAAGCTCTTGCCCAAGCCAGGGTTGACTGTACATATAACAGCATAAAGAAATTAAATTACAAGCTTGTTATAGGAAGAGCAAAAGAAAGAAAATACTATATTAATATAACACTCTTATATGGGAAAATGTTGAAGTATGAAAAGTCTTATGAAGGATGTAAATAAAATCAGACTACAAATGCATTCTTCTTGTGAATCCCTTTAACAATCAAACTCATACTTACTCCCAGCATAATCCGTGTATAAATGTAAGCATTGTCATCTTCGTACCAGTGGAAGGTATCAATAAACAAATAGAAGTTCAGTCCCAGCCACACCAGCTACAAAGCAGAGAGGCTACAGATTACTGACATTTGTAGTATTTTTAAATGCATATAAAACTGATTATGGTTATAGTTTTAGGAGGATATGAGACATGTTTCAAAATCAGTGCGCAATGCAGTTCTTAATCACAGATGACAGAAATCAAAAATGCCAGCTGGAATGAGGCTATGTTTTAACAAATTCAGGGTTACAGTCCTACCCCCAGATCCCCAGTAAGGGATATAAATGATGTTTACTGTGTCATGGTAAACTTGCTTTTAAGCACAGGCCTTAACCTGGTCTCCAAAAAGGAAATAAATTCTAAAATTAGAAAAGCACAGAAACTGAGGGAATTAAGAGCTAAGGAAATTCCTTTCTCTGCTCCCCATACACAATTCTCCAAACTGCCTGAAAATAAATTCAAATATAATTTTAATTAGAATTTCAAACCCCTGCTTCCTTTATCTGAAGACTAAAGTACATTGACTTAAGAATAATTAAAAATAAACCACTAAGACTTTAAATTGTTTTTAAGGCTAGTTATAAAAAGGCTGCTGAATATTTTATAGCAAGTTTTACATTAAGTTTGGGAGTATTGCTGTAAACAAACCATAAAGTATCTTTTAAACAAGCTTAAAATATTTATATCTATCCAATTGGGGTTTTTTTAATGATAAAAATACTCACTAATAGCAGTACTGAGAGTTTTTCATTCAAAATCCAGCATCCCATCCTGAGTGTCTCTCCCTATGCTAGCAGCAGGTGACTCTTGCCTTTCAGTGTAACCAGAGTTCTTTGTCCATTCCTTGGGCTTTTCTACCAACTCCTTTTGTTCTTTAGTTTTTAATAAGCACCTACTGGGAGCATGAGTTCTCTCTAGGAATTTTCTAATTAAAGACTGCCTGACAAGAACAGATCACCTGAGTGAAATATCTCATGATCTGTGTAAATAAAATGCTGGCCATTGTCCAGTCTTTTTTCTCTCAGGAGTTATTTCTCAGCAAATGAGAGATACTGTCATTAAATTTTCCACTTGTACTAGGATGTATTTGGGTGGGGTTTTTTTGCTTTGTTTTTGTCTTTTGAACAGAGTGCAATGTTTCTTTATGATTTGTCCTTTAACACAGTAGAAAACAGCAGTATCCCTGATATCTGTATCATATGGGAGAGTGTCCTGGTGAGGGCCCTGCATTTACCCTTGGTTCCCCTTGCCAGAAGCTGTGCAAATTCTGCCTGTAGTAATCTCATTCTTTCTCTAGTAAAATCATTTCCTTTAAGGCTTTCCTGACTTGCCTGTGAAGGAGACCTTTCTGTGACAACTTAACTGAAAATTTCTGAAAGTTGAAGTGCTATCAAGCTCAGCTACTTTTTAAACCAGTGCTAATGGTGATTGATACGAGTTAGAGGAACCATGGGAGTGTTGTTATGAATGCTTTGAATGTAAACATTTACAAGGGATTTTTTTTGAGCTTTATTTTTCTTGGACGGTAAAATTAAGTATTATTTAACAAACTTTATGACAAACCATGTGCACTAATTGGCCACTGTCCATTATGTAACTTGATATTGCCTGTCCCCACAATCACCCCCTTTATAGTAGCTTTGGTAGTGCAGGGGCTAACAAGATTGTGAATCTTGCTGTACTTTCCAGAGGTCAAAAGATGAGGAAATAAAGGAGAAGGGAAAAGAATGTGCAGATGGTAAGGAGAAATACTAGTAAGGTCAGATGCCAATTTTAACTACTTAGAAAAAAAAAAGGAGGGAGAGAAAATCCACTATCTGGATTAGCTGTACTTCAAAGGGAAATGCAGCACTGCGATGTTCGGCTTTGAAGTTCAGCCGATCCAGACAGCAATTTTCTAAACTGAGTAAAAACTGGCATCTGAAATAGATTTTTTTTCAGAGTACAGCAGATTCATATGCTGGTGTAGGCTCCAAAATTTGTCTGGATCAGCAGCTGTACTTCAAAGCAGCACATCTCAGTACAGCATTTGACTTTGAAGTGCATGTGGTCCAGATGCCAGTCCTCTTAAAGGAGCCAATGAATCAACTGCACTTTAACTTTTGTCTGTTGAAACAGCTATGGTTTTTCTCATATATAATGGTAATGTGTGTGGTCTCGAGTATGGCATCTATCAATAAAAACATAAAGTTAACAGAAAAGCTCTTTATTGCTTCATTTGGTACAAAGGAACTGGTCAACATCATTTTATTACACTGATTTGCAGTGATCTCAGCCAATTTCTAGCACAAACTATTCAGACAAGACTCAGGAAAGGACATTTTATTGATTAAAGATGTAATGGTATTCCATTTTGTTATTGTTTTATCATTATCATGAGCTACAACTGTCCTAAAAAAGACATAGAAAAAGGATTAAAAGGAGTTCATTCCAGTGGTTGGGTAGAAAGAAATTCTGGCCTTGCTGAGTTCCCATGCAAGAGACAAGCATCTCTGTCATTATCTTAAAAGGTCAGTTTTTGCATGGAAAGAGGTTTATGAGGTGCTGAATTCTTCCATGTAAGTATCTCAGCATTAATGTCAATGTTTGTATCAATTACTGCTACAGACCTCAATCACAGTTAGTTCTATTCTATTTGACAGCAACCTCTATCTCAGATTGTTATTAATTTTTTTAAAAGTACTTTGAACAGTGCTTACCCTTTGCAAGACTAATTACTATCATGAGACTGCATACACATACCTACACATATTTCATTTTGCTAGGCTATTCTGTTTTTACTATTAGGTATGCCTGCCTTGTTTCTCAAAGGCAAAATCATTTCAGTTGGCTCTTAACTCTGCCCCAGACCCATAGTTTTCCTGTATGCTTGACTTTATGTCTATTAGTAACCTGGGTTAACTTTATAAGCTTCAGTATGCTGCTTACAGAGATGGATATAGGTAAAACTGAGAGCCAGAGTGCTCTAAGTTTGCAGACCAGATGAAGCCATTTAATTGCTGAGTATATCAGAGAATACACTTTGCATTAGATTGTACAAAGTGGTGGCATTGCGGTGTTCTCTAATTTTTACATTAACTTGGCTTAATATTTCCCTAAAATGTTCAAGAAGCAGAAGGCAGATTTGTCTCTGATGGGTGAGGAAGATGAGCAATATATTGGATAAACGATTCATTTTTATGAAAAGAGAAACTGCTGAAGTTAATTAGACATCAAACCCTTTCTTTCTTTTTGTTTGTTTTGGGTTTTGGTTTGTTTTGTTTAGTTCGGAGTTTGTGTGTAGGGTTTTTTTGGGTTTTGTTTGTTTTTCCATATGAAGGCAATTTGAGGGAGTAGAGGCCAAGGTTCATCTTTGATTATTCTGTAGTGCTCTGATTCTAGCTATGCAAAAGAACACTGAATTTCAATAAACAGTGCCTGTGTGACTAGTAGCATTAAAAAACAGCTATATAATTTTTAGAGATTTTTTCATAGTGGGGCTTTATTTTTTATATTTAACTGCCTCATTAATGTTAATGGATTTTTTTTCCTTTTATGAACTGCACTCACATTATGGATGGGGGAACTGTTTTGCAGTTTGAGAACATTCATAAAATCCCCAAAGCTCTAAAAGACTAATGTAATTCCAGCCTTGTCAGTGCCAAAGATTCAAAAATCATCAGATTGTTCTAAAATTTATGAAAGTAAAAAATAGAAAGTGTGCAGTTTGGGAGACAGTACTGAGGCATCAAGGGCATCTGGCTTCCCATTTACAGCTTTTTGTCACTGACAGTGTGTTTATTTTTTAATGAAATATTAACAATCTTGGCCCTAAATGTGAGCTTGAGCAACAACAAAAAAATGCAGTTACCAAAACACTTGTGATGCAGCTGGCAGAAATAGTAAGGGTATAGCAAATATTGACTGTATCCACAAACTCAGTCATTTGTCACAAGGCGCAAAATTGAGAAAAACTTCTGGTTTTATCCAGAAAAGCAGAACAAAGTTTCATAACCCATTAAAAAGAAGAAAAGAATTCTGGTTGTAGATTCAGCTCCTCTTGAGCTCCATAAGCCAGGGCAGCAGTACAGTTCCTCTCCCTCTGTTAGCAGACCTGATACCGGTTTTAGGGATATTTCAGCTGATGGGCAGTGGAATCTGAATCTGGATCTGGAATCACAGTGTACACATGAGATGCCTGCAAAGTCCAGAACAGGATTCAATAGCATGGCAAAATGCAAAGGGTCTGGAATCAAAATCCAAAATCATGTTGGGGGCTAAAAGGGAGTTTGTCACTGACCAGCGTAGGAGCAACTATTGTTTCTGCCTAAAACAGGGCTCAGCCCCCTGTTGGCAGACTCTGGCTCTTTTCTCAAGCCAATAGAAAGGTTTATCAATGAGAAACCTAACAGCTCTGTCTTGGAAGATAATCAGTTCCCAGCCAAAAAATATTAATATTTGAATTCAGATATTCTCTCTCTCAAGGGACTCTTTTATTGCCATGCTCACACTGTAATCAAAATATATTCAGGAGCAATTTCAGATGTTCAAAAGCTGTTTGTTTCAGTAAGTGCCAAAATCTCCCAGCTCTTGACTGTGCATCTCCAGAAATAAAGTATCATACCGTCCTAATTATATGTGCAAAATTCTAGTTTTCCCACAAGAGCTGTTTAACACCCTAATAAAAGGAAAAGAATCCTTCAAAGCAGCTGAAATCTTGTACAAATAGATGTTTCCACAGGTTACTCAGAAAAATTTTCCTCTTAGCTGTATTGCAGGCAGCAAACTGTGGAAAACATTTTAAGGATGAGTTGAGAAAAGGGAAGAACAAGGAGCAGGAGGAAAAAGGAATGAGTAGCATCCATGATTCACTTCCCCCAGAGCCAGGGCTTCACCAACACACTGGAGAAATTATTGAGAGAGACTCTATATGGGTATAAAAGGGTTGATCACGTTCCACATCAGCACACAACCAATTCCTTAATACTGCTGCACACACCTAATCCTCTGGTCAGATTAAGGATGAGACCTGGTGACAAAGGACATGGCAAAGCTGAGGAGCTCAGCTTAGTTTCCCTAAGTTTCCCTTACTTTCCCTAACCCTTTTTCACCTTAGTTTTTACGGGGAAAACTGACTTTCAGTTATTTCAGGCCCCCGAGTCAAGCTGGAAAGTTCAGAGTATCAAAGGTGTACTTTTGTGTTGGGGTTTATCATTGTTTTGTACCTGTTTTATGTATAATTGTGCATGTTTTATGTACATTTCAGTTTAATGTACTTCAGTTTATGTTCCCCAAAATGGCTTCCCTGGGCCCTGTCCCTCAGACTCCATTTTGTTGTTTACACTTTATGTTATATAACCCTCTGCCTACCCTCCCCGGAGACAGTCCCTGATTGGCCCGTCCTTCCCGCCACAGGCCCTGTCCATCACCCTCACCCCCCCATGCCAATCTCCCTGAGGCCTGAGCCTAGGGATTGGCTGGGTCCCTTCCCGCCTTTTCCCTGGTCTCTCCTGAATGGTTCACCCCTCAGCCTTGCCACTCCCTGGTTCCCCCTCATTGGATGTTGACGCTTTCCCCACACCCACTTTATGTACTATATAAGCCGGTGCACTGAGTTGCTCGGGGCTCTCGTTGGAGTGCCCGGGCGAGAATAAACTTCTCCGTTCCCAACCTCCCCGAGAGTCCCTCTCTTTCTTCGACACCGGCTTCGTGGCTGCGGATCAGGTGGCTGGCCTAGGTGGAGGACCCCAAGCGATTGGTGTACTGCCACGTTGCGCACAGGGCTAGCCTATCGGGCAAGCGCACGGCGGCAGGGGTGGCGCCCAACGTGGGGCACCTCAGCGTCAGCTCCTGAGTTCCTGCAGCGGCGCAGGACGCGACAAGTGAGCCATCGGGCTCGGCTTGGATTACAGTTGGTAGACTGTTCGCAGTCTGCGCACCTTCTGTCGAGCAGCAGCTCAGGCTGAGCGCTCCAGAAGGGTGGAGAAGGCAGCTCCCAGCACCAGGGAGTCTTCTCCGAAGCCGGACCGCCTTCAAGCCGTTTTTCGAGGAACCTTGGACGGGTAAGTAGCCCCGAAAACCCTTCGCTCCCAGGGGGGAGGAGGTTTCGGGAGAGAGCTTGCCCGAGGGAGGAAAGGGATACTGCTGCCCAGGGGGGTGGCGGTGGTCCTTTTCTGAAAAAAGGGAGGGAATCTCGGGGTGAAACCCGAGGTTCCTAGGCTGCGCAGCCCCCGGGAGGGTGAGAGGGGACCCGCTGGTTTTGGGTTTCTTGCTTTGCCGTTCTCGGGTTTGGTTTTCCAAGGATTTCTCGCGTTTCAGTTGGATTTTGTGGCTTTCGTTGTTTTGTGTTGAGCCTCGGTGGCTTTTGTCTTTTGTTAGTCCCGCCCTGGTTCAGAGGTTCGTGGCCTTGCCAGTTTTTGTGCGGTGGAATTTGGTCTTGTGTTGCTTTTGTTAAAGGCTTGTTGGTGTGTTTGTGGGCGCATTTAACATCTAAGAGCCATGGGTGCAAGGCTCAGCGCACCACAAAGAGAGGTCCGTTCTAAAGTTAAGAGTTTGCTTGTTGTTATGAATTTTAGGTTTTCGAAGGGAGATTTAAATAAGTTTGTGCGGTTTCTCTTTTTGCACTTTCCCAAGACGGTTGCCCGATCCGTCGACACCGCGGTTTTTTGGGCTGTGGTTTATATTAAATTTGCAAATTTGGCCAAAACGGGCGATAAGGATGCCTTGAAATTTTTGTATTGGGTTCGGCAGCTAAGGGCTGCAAGCATAAGTTTAGAAGGAGTGCAAAAAGGGAGTTCACGCGGCTCCCTTTCGAGTTTGTGTTCCCCCCGTCCTAACCCTCCTTCCCGTCCCCCTTCTCCCCGGCCAGGGATCCTTAAGGGGTCTTCTAGCCCCGGCCCCTTGAGGGACGGCAAATCCCCCCGCCCGAGCTGTCCCGGCCAGACGGCTCGGGATTCTCTGACCAGGTGTACCCCGCCTGCGAGGAGATCTTCCCTTTCCCAAATGTCCCCAAGTTTAAAGCCCCGAGTTCGTTTTTCGTTCGCTGAACCGGATTCCCCCGGTACTCAAGATGGCGCCCAAAACCCCTTTACACAAGATGGCGGGCGTCTCGCTCGCTCCTCCTCCCTCTCCTCCTTTTTCCCCTCCCATTCCCGTTCCCCCGCCCTTCGGACGTCATCTCGAAGTACCAACCCCTTCCTTGACACTCCTCCCCTTTCCCACGCGGAGTTCCCACCTCTTTCTCCTCCCACCTTTCCCCCCGCCTACTCTGCTTCAGCCCAGCCCACAGGGAACACGCCCCTTCCCTCAGCACCGCCCACCGCTTGGTCCCGCCCCTCTTCCGGTTCCCACGCCTACCCTTCCGGTTCCCACGATTGGAGCCCGGAAGGGGAGGGCCTGGAAACCGGAAGCCCCGACCCAAGTAGCATTCCCACGGTCACCCCTGTAACCTACCGCGGCCGTGGGGGGGCAGCTACTTGGAGACCGTTCCCTCAGGCAGCCATAAAGGATCTGATGAAAACCTTGAAGGAGTACGGACGAGAGAGTCCGTACTTCCAAGGCATGTTGGAATCCACTCTTGCGGGGCATGTGGTCGTCCCATGGGACCTGAAGCAGCTCTTCCGGTGCCTGAACAATAAAACGGAGTACAAACTCTGGCAGGGCACCTGGAAAGACCTGCTCGGACGAGCACTCCCCAGCCTGTTGAGAGATCCTGTGACTGCCACAGATAACGGTGGGGACCCAATCACTCTCGAACATTTGATGGGAGAGGGTGATTGGAAGGGCGCGTCGGACCAAGCTGAAAACATTCCTGAAGGGGTGCTAACGGTTATCCGTGACAAGGCAATCCAGGCGTTCTGTGAGATGAGGCCCGCGGGACCTTTAACCAGTTACAGTGAGATTTTGCAGGGTCCAACGGAACCATTCGTGGCCTTCGTTGAGCGGCTCACTGCGGCCATTGAGCAGCAGGTGAACAGGGTGGGCGCCAGGGACGACATCCTGGAAGAGATGGCCTTCAAAAACGCCAATGAGGAATGCAGGGAGGCCATCATGAGGATTCCCAAGGCGCCAGGAGAGCAGCCCACCCTCGACGAGATGCTCAAGGCCGTCAGTGCCCGAGTTGCCGCTGGGAAGCCACGGACCCTGCAAAGGAAGTCATCTGGTCCCGCTAGGGTCGCAGCAATCTCACAGAACGATCCACCGAAGACACCAAGAACGCAAAGGAAGCCACCGGATAACCGTCCGTGTTTCTTGTGTGGCCAGAAAGGCCACTGGTCAAGCCAGTGCCCTAAGCGGGCAGAGTTCCAACAATTCTTGGGCAAAGGGGGAGGCGGGAAGGGGAAACATCCCTCCTCACAAAAAAACTAAGTGAGGAGCGCAGCGCCCCCCGGCGTGACGAAACAAATAGGGAGGGCTGCACTGCCGGGGTGAATAACCATTTTTCTGCTCTTGCCCTCAACAGGACAATGGTTACACCAAATGTGACCGAGGTATTCGAAGTAACCACTTCACCGGACATGACCTCCAAACCGGACGTGACTTTTTTGCCAAACAAGACTGAGGCACCACCTCCTTCCCAGGACGCCAAGCCGGAGGACGAGAAGATCTTCGTCCGGGAACCTGAAGGATCCCTGACGACCGACTCCAGGTATGAGCCCTTTAGGCTCAAATTGGCCGAGCCTCTTCACTTGCGGGATCGCGATTGGCACACAGTCGTGGTCTCGAAGGACAGGGGCACATGGGACGAGATTGGGTGCAAATATGTCGTCGTGGGAGATTGCAAATTTACACCACTTGACATACACATAGTCCCTGGGGTCATCACCACCGACCCCAGGAGGTTTGAACTATGGCTGCGCACAGACCACCCACCCACATTCTTACCGACGGGGCAGATAGTAGCGCAGCTCATCCCAGAACCCCTCCTTGCCGCCTGCACAGAGGAAGAAGGGGACGAAGCAGAGACCACGGGGATGAGCTGCTGCGAAGAGGAACCACCGAGC
The DNA here is from genome assembly GCF_965231275.1 of Zosterops lateralis. Taxonomy (NCBI): domain Eukaryota; kingdom Metazoa; phylum Chordata; class Aves; order Passeriformes; family Zosteropidae; genus Zosterops; species Zosterops lateralis. The sequence continues at coordinate 53,801,242 of NC_139764.1, read as the reverse complement.
GTCCTGTCGGTGAGAAAGATCACAAGGTCCAAACCAACGGATACATGCAGGATCAGTGTGGGTGGGGACTCACGTAACATCAAAGGGGTCTGGGACACAGGGGCGGATGTGACGGTCATACCGGAGAGTATGTGGCCGTCACATTGGGCTCTGCAAAGCGTGGGGAAGCACGTCTCGGGTGTAGGCGGGCTTCAATTGGCTAAGCAGTCGAAGGACATGGTCCAAATTGAGGGGCCAAACGGACAATTGGCTTCACTACGTCCGTTTGTTTTAAACTATGAGACACCCCTGTGGGGGAGAGACCTCATGCATCAGTGGGGGGTCACAATTGGCTTTCCAGACCCCCCCAAGGTTAATACGGTGGCCATCAACGAGCGCCCTACCTTGAAACTGAATTGGCTGTCTGATGAACCAGTCTGGGTAGAGCAATGGCCACTGTCACATCAAAAATTAAAGGCGCTCAACGAGCTCGTGGCGGAGCAGCTGGCCAAAGGCCACATAGTGGAGTCCACGTCACCGTGGAACTCCCCGGTCTTTGTCATCATGAAATCAGACAAGACCAGATGGCGGCTCCTCCACGACCTCAGAAAAATTAATGAAGTAATTGAAGACATGGGGTCACTCCAGCCAGGGATGCCTTCCCCGACCATGCTCCCCCAAAATTGGCGATTGGCTGTAATTGACATAAAGGATTGCTTTTTTCAAATTCCGCTGCATCCGGATGATGCACCACGCTTCGCCTTCTCGGTTCCTACCATCAACCGAGAAGCCCCAAGGAAGAGATATCACTGGCGGGTTTTGCCCCAAGGTATGAAGAACTCTCCGACTATTTGCCAGTGGTACGTCTCTTCCTTGCTCGCTCCTGTGCGCGCAGCCGCGCACCAGGCCGTCATTCATCACTACATGGATGACGTCTTGGTGTGCGCTCCCACCGACGACCTGCTGGCCCACGCGCTTGACCTTACAGTGGCTTCACTGGCTGCTGCAGGGTTCGAGTTGCAAGAGAATAAAATTCAAAAGATGCCACCCTGGAGGTACCTGGGCTTAGTTATCAGTCAGCGGACCATTGTTCCGCAACAATTGGAAATTAAGACCAAAATTGAGACATTGGCGGATGTCCAACAGCTGTGTGGGACGTTAAATTGGGTGAGGCCTTGGCTAGGTCTCTCTACCGAGGACCTGGCCCCCCTTTTCAGTTTACTGAAAGGGGGAGAAGAGGGGCTCAGTTCCCCTAGGTCTCTCACCCCAGAGGCGAAACAGGCCCTGGAAAAGGTTCAGGAGGTTATGTCCACCAGGCAGGCCCACAGGTGCAGACCTGACCTGCCCTTCCGATTCGTCATCTTCGGAAGGCTGCCTCACCTCCAGGGACTGATATTCCAGTGGGACAACGTCATCCAGCAGCTCCCTAAGAGGGACCGTGATGGCAGTGACCCGCTCCTCGTCATCGAGTGGGTCTTCCTGAGCCATCACAGGTCCAAGCGGATGACAAGGCCACAGGAATTGATGGCTGACCTTATCCGGAAGGCTAGGCTCCGAATTCGGGACCTAGCCGGTTGTGATTTTGAGTGCATACACATGCCAATTAGGCTTTCCTCGGGCCAAATTACAAAGGCAATGCTTGAACACCTCTTCATGGAGAATGAGTCACTCCAGTTCGCATTGGACAGCTACTCTGGGCAAATTTCGATAACTCGGCCTGCCCACAAAATTTTCAATTCGGACTCCACATTCCAATTGGAATTGAAAACGATTCAGAGCAAAAAGCCCCTCGATGCCTTGACCATTTTCACAGACGCGTCCGGGAGGACTCACAAGTCAGTCATGACTTGGAGGAATCCAGAAACTCAGCAGTGGGAGTCAGATGTTGCTGAGGTGAAGGGATCACCTCAAGTTGCTGAGTTGGCCGCAGTCGTCAGGGCGTTCGAGAGGTTCTCTGAACCGATCAACATTATAACAGATTCGGCTTACGTAGCTGGAGTAGTGTCCAGAGCAGAAAACTCCATACTTCAGGAGGTGGACAATCTTGCCTTGTTCGAGCTGCTTTCGAAGCTTGTCAGACTGATCTCCCACCGGAAGCAGCCGTTCTATGTGATGCACATCAGGTCACACACGGACCTGCCAGGGATCATCGCCGAAGGGAACAGGAGGGCCGACGCCCTTGCTGCCCCGGTGGAGGTGATCCCTTTGCCTAATACCTTCGAGCAGGCCAAGCTCAGCCATCAACTCCACCACCAGAACGCGCCAGGTCTGGTCCGGGAGTTCCGCCTTTCCCGTGATCAGGCCAAGGCGATCGTGGCCTCATGCCCCACTTGTCACCGGAATTCGGTCCCCTCGATGGCCACGGGGGTTAACCCTCGGGGGCTGTCGAGTTGTGAGGTGTGGCAGACGGACGTCACACACTTCGCCCCCTTCGGGAGGCAGAAGTTTGTGCACGTCACGGTGGATACCTTTTCCGGAGCAGTGTACGCCTCTGCCCACACAGGGGAGAAATCGGCGGATGCCATTCGGCATCTGATCCACGCTTTCTCCTTCATGGGCATCCCCAAGTCTCTCAAGACTGATAACGGTCCTGCGTACGTATCCAGGGAATTTAGCAACTTCCTGCAGCAGTGGGGAATAAGTCACAAGACTGGCATCCCTTATTCCCCAACGGGCCAAGCGATCGTGGAAAGGACCCATCAGAACATCAAGCGGGTCCTCAGCCAGCAGAGCACCATCTTGAGGAATGAGCCCCCATCCATCAGGCTGTCCCGTGCCCTTTTTACAATCAACTTTTTGAACTGCTCCTTCGAGGCCATGAACCCGCCAGTGACGAGGCACTTTCGTGGGAGTGCACAGTTAGCACCCCACGAAAGGCCAAAGGTCCTCGTCAGGGACCCAGAAACCTTGAGGACATCGGGACCTCACAATTTAATCACCTGGGGACGCGGGTACGCCTGCGTCTCCACTGACACCGGACTTCGGTGGGTCCCTTCCCGAAGTGTGAGGCCTTATGTCCCCAAGGTTTCAAAAGAGGGTTCTAGGCCGGCACAAGTCACCGTAGCCTCCTGGAGAAGGAGAAAGAAGTCCGGTAGGAAGGGCAAAGAGCAAGAGGGCGACCCGGCAGAAGGGGAGATAGCCACAGCAGCAGTTACGCTACCCCCCTGGATGTTTCCCCCGGAGAAGGAGGAAGAAGACTCCTTCCCCTTTTCCATTCCCCCTGATGATTGGGAACCAGAAAGTTTGGAGTGGCTTTTCAGTTAATTGAGAATGTATGTTTTAAGTTCTCCCCCCAGGGAAGTCGCGGACCAGACCACTCGATCCATCACCAGAGGATGGCCCCCACGCATCATCACAGTCATCCGGATGGTGCTCCTAGCCAGCCTTGTGGGACCAGCGGTCACCTGGATGGTCCCACAGCCTAAAGCGAATGTGTGGCGGACCCTCGCCAAGTCCCTGAAACAAGATCACATATGTCTGTCCTCCGCCTCAGCAGGAGATCCCCTGTCATCATGCCTCGTGGGGATCCCGTCCACGGAGAGTGAGTTCCCCCCTCAGCTCGTGGAGTTCAGAGCCAGATACAATCGTAAGCCCGTCCCAATGAATCATTGGAAGGAAATAAATCATAACTCCCACCTGATTAAGAATCCCCTGGCGCTCTGGAAGGAGTGGACCTCCCACCTTCCTGCCGTGACCCAAGAGCCCCAGGAGCTGGATCTCCTGGGGTCCTCCCCCGCAACCTTCTGTATTCACCTCTCCTTCCAGCCAGCGGCCAACATCCGCAAACACTACAGAGAAATCAAGCAAGTATCCGATAATTATTGGGCTAGCAAATGGTGTTCTTCCCTTGTCCATGTGTCCACCATTTCTAGCACCCAACCCCTTGCACTTCCCCCCAAGACCTTTCTAATCTGTGGGGACAGGGCTTACAGCGGCATCCCCTCTCTTGTGTACGGAGGCCCATGTACCCTCGGGCGGTTAGGGCTGTTCACACCCAACAAAACCCAAATTATTCATTGGATAAAGAAAAATTCTTCCTCACACGCACCAATCCAAAAGAGAGGCCTGGCAAACCTCCACCCCGATTGCGAATCCGAAATCTTGCATTGGTCCAGGGCAAAGGCTACGGCCGTGACAATTTTCCTGCCCTGGGTTTCAATTGCCAAAAATATGGGAGAATTGGCCGAATTGGAATGCTGGGTGGCGAAACAAGCGAATTTAACATCTAACGCGCTTTCGGACCTCCTTGCAGAGGAGAAAATAACGAGGCAGGCCACCCTACAAAATAGGGCGGCCATCGATTATCTCCTGCTGCTTCACCAGCACACCTGTGAAGAGTTCGAGGGGTTGTGCTGTTTTAACCTCTCGAACAAGGCGGAGGACATTCATAAGACCATTGTAAAAATAAAAGATATGGTCGGGGACATAAAGAGGGAAACAGGAGGCTGGCTAGGAAATTTGTTAGATAAATGGGGGGTTCCCCAATCCTCGTGGTCTGGGTCCGTTGTCCAAACATGTTTAACTATTGTATTTGTTTTAGTTATAGTCTCTATAGCATTCGCGGTGATAAAGCGGATGTTATTGAGACTTGTTTCAGACAGCACCTCCCCCGCCATTAATCATCTCGAAGAGAGCCCACCCGTTGAAATCGAGATGCAAGAACTAGAAGAGGCCCTTCGACAGCTGGACGAATTCCGTTCCATGCCCATGGACGATGAAACCGTCGTCTAAAGAGACTGTCAGGAGTTCTCACTCCATCATTTAATTAAAAGAAAAGGGGGAGATGTTGGGGTTTATCATTGTTTTGTACCTGTTTTATGTATAATTGTGCATGTTTTATGTACATTTCAGTTTAATGTACTTCAGTTTATGTTCCCCAAAATGGCTTCCCTGGGCCCTGTCCCTCAGACTCCATTTTGTTGTTTACACTTTATGTTATATAACCCTCTGCCTACCCTCCCCGGAGACAGTCCCTGATTGGCCCGTCCTTCCCGCCACAGGCCCTGTCCATCACCCTCACCCCCCCATGCCAATCTCCCTGAGGCCTGAGCCTAGGGATTGGCTGGGTCCCTTCCCGCCTTTTCCCTGGTCTCTCCTGAATGGTTCACCCCTCAGCCTTGCCACTCCCTGGTTCCCCCTCATTGGATGTTGACGCTTTCCCCACACCCACTTTATGTACTATATAAGCCGGTGCACTGAGTTGCTCGGGGCTCTCGTTGGAGTGCCCGGGCGAGAATAAACTTCTCCGTTCCCAACCTCCCCGAGAGTCCCTCTCTTTCTTCGACACCGGCTTCGTGGCTGCGGATCAGGTGGCTGGCCTAGGTGGAGGACCCCAAGCGATTGGTGTACTGCCACGTTGCGCACAGGGCTAGCCTATCGGGCAAGCGCACGGCGGCACTTTTGGTGAAGGAGAATCAGATTAGGGAACATTTGAGCCAGCTGGGCATATGCAAGTCTTTAGAACCTAATGGAACACACTCAGGAGTGCTGACCTGGCTGTAGTGTCACTGTGAGAACACTCTCAATCATCTTTGAAGGGTTAAAGCCACTGGGCGAGCACCTGAGGGCTGGAAGAGAACAAGTGTCACTTAACAAGGGATCTTGTTAATATGTATAAATACCTGATGGGAGGGTCCAAACAAAATGGATGCAGACTATTCTCAGTGATCAGAAGCAATGGGCTCAAACTGGAACACAGGAGGTTTTGTCTGAACATTAGGAACTCTTACTGTGATGGTAACTGGCACAGACTGTCCAAAGTGATTATGGAGTTCCCCTCCTTGGAGATACTCAAAAAAAGATACTCAAAAACCATCTGAACAAAGCTCCAAGCATCCTGGTGTAGAGGACCCAGCTCTGAACTCTGAGAAAGAAGGCTGAACAGGAAGATTTCCAGTGGTTCCTTCCAATGTCAGACATTCTGGAGGTCTGAATTTTCCATTTAGTTTACCAGAACAAAGTGAAGGGAGTGTTCTGAAGTTTCTTACCCTAGACTATATGCATATTTAATTTAACTAAATTAATTTGTCTTTTGTTAAAATTTTCATGAAGAAGTTATTAGATTAGTCTGATTTTATTTCTGGCTCTAATTCAGAACTTTGTGATCTCATTAGCAGTCCGTTCTTTTGAGGAGGATGTGTTTTGCAGTGCTAGATTGAGTATTTTCAGTGGAATATTTTATCGCATTTTTGGTTGATGCAGTGTTAAATTTTTCACTGGACACACCAAAAATAGTAAGAAGGATACATAGGTATTTAAGAGACTTCATATACCCTTAAAATGAATAGGAATGACACAAATAAATACTTTAATTGAATAAATATAAGGATTTGTGTATAGGTATGTTTTTATGACTGTGTGCTACAAATAATTTTTTAAAAAATACATCACCATGGAAATTCCTTATTTGCATAGTAGTAAAATTACCAGAGTTGATAAAATGGTATGTTATCTGAATGGTTTTCAGTGAATGATTTCTCCTCATTTAGGCTTTATATTCTTTCCTAAATTCATTCTGAGATTATTATTAAACCCTATTTCATTTTAAATTAAAAATGAAATACAGTTTGCCCAGCATAGGAGCATTAAAAGGTCACTCCTATGTACTCCTTGGTGTCAGTAATCATATGCACATGCAGGAAGAGTAATAATATGTACAACCTTTCCAGATGGCTGTTCACAAGTGTGCACAGAACTGAGGTCAAGAGCTAAGAGTTCACCTAGTTGAAAGCATTTTTCTAGGATGTTCAAAGTGGAAATTGTATTTTAAAGTAATTACAGCCCATCATTTTTAACACTGCAGTATAGCAATATATAAAAGCATAAGCTGTAAGTGTTCTGGACTTATTTCTCTGCCACTAAAATGTAATTTGCTTCTATTACCTGAAATTCAAATAAGTCAGTGGCACTGTCTATAAAGTATCTCTCTGTTGTGAGAAGAAGCCGTGAAGAGGCATAGACAGGGGTGAGTAATGAGGATTGAATACATGAAGAAGAGGTGAAGAAACCATGAATAAAGACAAAATGGGAGGATGACATATTTAAAAACTATTTTGGTAGTTTAAGCAACCGAGCTCTTGTGAGTGAAGGTTTCCAATTGATGCCTTTCTCCTTTCAACATTTTCACCCCACATATTTCTCCCCTATCCTAAAACTATTCTAAAAGCAGTGTTTTTGCAACTAAGAATGATTGGTCCTATGCCAGACTTCTCCAATGTCTCATGCCAGTGGGCCAAGTAGGTAAGAAGCCTTGCAATTTGTAACACATTTGATTTAACTTGTTGTGGACAAAGAAAGAAATGAAATCTTAGGATAAACACCTTAGTGGCTGCACATTTTTAAATCATTTCATTATTTAGTCCTTGCATTTAAATTTTGAGTGGTTCCTTCTGATAAGACCCTGATTTCATTCATTTGCACCTGTAATGGAGTAATTCTTAATCAGTGGGGCACAAGGTTAAGCATGGAAAAGAAAGCAGAAGACCAGCTCAGGCTCTTTTTTCATCTCCCTTCCCCTTTGGGTGCGGTGTGGGGACTTCTCCTATCCACAACATACACAGGCTCTGTCATGCTTTATCAAGAAAGCAGCACAGGCAGCAAAATCAGCTCCCATCTCCTCCAGACAGTCAGTGTGTGTCCCTGCTGATGCAGCACCTCCACAGGCACCACCCCACTGCCCTGGCCTCATGGCCTCACGCCACCCACACCTGCTCTCCATAGGCATCACCCTCACCAGGATTACGGGAAGTCAGCCCTTGCATCACTTTGCTCCAAATTTAGATTAACATTGCAAGTTCTTCAAGGTTTTGAGATGCCTGCAATTTTTGTGGAACTGTAAATTTGCCTTATTGTAAGTACGAACATAAAGGTAATGGCAAGGACATGGTGATTATAGTATTTAATGTGTGCCTGTTTATTTTGTAGTTACAACTTAAGCTAATGAATTCAATTTCTTTAAAGGCTTTCCCAACATAGTGCTTTAAACCAGAAGAGATTAAAGTTGGTTTATATTCAGATATTGCTCATTTCAGATCTTGTAAAGATTCTAACAACTGCCTATGGTTTGAGAATAAAGAAATTGAAAGACACTTAAAGGACTATAAGTAAACTGGTATTAATTTAAAAGTTGAGCAACATTTTTATAATGTATTTTATAGAAATATAACCTTGGGGGAAGCCTATTTACAAATCATGCTAATTTTTAAATTGTTTAAACAGCAGTTCCATTCAAATGTTCTGTTTCCTTTACTTCATTGTATTTGAGTGGTATGTACTTTATAATATCATTTTTAAATCCTATAATAATATAATTTTATTGTATAATAATGTATTTTTCATTCAAAACACCCATTTTTAGTGGCTCTTGCCATGCTAAAAGTGCTGTTCAAATGTTTCTATTTAGTCTTAATATCAAACTCTTTAAGACAAAGATGAGTTATTATTAAAAGAAAATTCAGACGGGGCGATAAAGTGATTTGTCAAGGAACAGGTTGTGGCTCATAAGGAGTTCATAAGTCTTTTGCTATTTGTATGCTGTTTTGAAAAAAGATGAAGCATTCTTCATAAAAGACATTAAAACTCCACTCTCAAATGTTATTATAGTAAAGAAAATGGTAATATGTAATCACTAGACTCAAATGTTTTCATGTGATTAGATAGATCACTTGAGAGAATGGCAGCAAGAAACAAAATGAAGATGACAAGAGATTTATTGCTTAATTTATTATTTGTCTTCTAAAGATTTTTCAGCCCATGTATTGTTAATACTTTTTAAATGGAAACTGCTACTATAGCTTCTGAGACCTGCTCTAGCATGTCTGTCCTGACATTATGGCTTCGGACACTGGGAGCTTTCCCTGGGGCAGGATCCACTGTATAAGGGAGTGTGTCCATCCCCTGTCCAGCCTGGGGAGGAAACACCAAACACATTTCACACATACTGTTTCATCCTGCAGCCTGGGCCATTTCAAACAAAATGCACTCTGAATGTCTGTTTAGATATGTAAGAATAAAATCACATGTACAGTGTGAAGCTTTGTTTCCTTGCATGCAACAACTTCAGAAAAGCTCATGGTTTTGAGCAGAAAACTGACTCACTCTGAATTCCTATTACAGTGGGCGAGACAATGGCTAAATGGTTGTGGGAGTCCTGAGTAGGAGTAGGAATATGACATCCTTTATAGTGCTGGTAAAATCAGTAGAGAAAAATTTACCGGAAGCAGTAGTGAAAAATTGGTAACAGTAGAGAAGATGGCCACAAAGATCAAGGCTGAAGATAATGCCATCCTTTGAAAAACTTCTGCACACACTGAGTTCTAAGTATTTTTCACCCTTTCCCCAGGAACAGTGTTCAAGAATGTCAGCTTTCAGTTGACAAATAAATGAATCACATCCTAGACCTTGTTGTGGTGACAGCCTTAAGAATATAAATTGAGAGTAAACTGATCTAGTGATGTTTTCCAGACCTCAAAGACATCATGGGATGATTGCTGAGGGACATGAAGTCTCCTACACATGTGAATTAAACCTACAATTGACAGCCTATGAACAGTATGCAATAAATGTAATTTCAGACATACCATATAAATCATGCTGTGCACAACAGTGTGTACTGCTATATTTAATCAAATAAAATAATCCTTAAAAATAAATGTTTGACATAAAATTCTTACTGTATTTCTAAAATCATAAGTAGCTTTCCTCAGATCATGCTTCCAAGACAGATTAATCAGGGCTGTGGTAACATGAGTGAATCTTCCTTCAAAGCTGGCCTAAGTTTAGTGACATCACAAAGAGTGGCAGGCAGTAAACTGAGCCTGTCAGAGAAAGGGAGTATTTATTAAAACAGGTAATTTATCCCTGAATGTAGGTGCTGAACCAGACTGGTGTAAATTGAATGAGATGGGGCAGAAGAGCCTACAAGAGAAAAGCAATGATGAGGATGGATAAAGTTCTAAAGGAACAGATTTTGACTTACAACCATCCCATCATTTTCTTTTTGTTTAATGACTTCCCTCAGTCTCCTATGCCTGTAATTTACACTATCTGAATGCCCACTGAATGCTAAATTGTACTTTGTTTTTTCCCCATTTCATTCTCTTTCATCCAAAATCTGGTTCTCAAAGCCATTAGAAAATTTATTGATATTCAGTTTTCCACCACAAAATAGTATTTGGTCCAATCTGTATTGGTCAAAATTATGGCATTACCTTTGGCAATATTTGTTCACATTGATATTTTATATTCAAAACAAACTAACATTTTATATTATATATATATATGTATATTATATTTTTTGAATTTTCCATTTTTTGTTTCTCTTTGAAAAGAAAAGATGAACAATAAAACTGGAAGGGAGCTGGCTGTGGTGGGTAGAAACCTACTGCTCATGGACTAGCTGGGCATCAGTCAGCAGGTGGTGAGCAATTACACAACTTGTTTTGTATATTCTTTAAATATTATTATTATTACTATTATTATTTTACCTTTCTGTTTCTGTCCTATTAAACTGTCTTTATCTCTACCCACTGATTTTACCTTTTCTTCAATTCTCTCCCCTGTCCTACTGAGAGGGAGGGATCATATGGCTGTGTGGTGTTTAGCTGCCTGCTGGGATAAACTGCAACAGCAGTTTAGAAGTTAAAGCTCATGCTAAGAATTTTTCAACATATTAACTTGAACATAAAGCCAGTTTTCTGTCCTGAAGAATTAAGACCAGACAGATACAGCCACCCTATACCTAGGCTAAGAGATGTCTGTCTGCACAGGTCCTCTATGAGCCAAAAAGTCACTGTGAGTGGAGAAGCTCAAGTTTTATGAGTTTTCGTTACTGTCCTCCTTACCCAGCAGCCAGCTGCTGTAGGACAATGGGGGATGGAGAAAGACTGCAGGGGAAGTGGGCTGTGCAGTGGCACAGGAAAAGTGCTTGTGTAAAGAAGGGACACTTCCACTTTCATTTTTATGTGTAATTTTGACTTCTGTTATTCTTTGGCCAGAGAGGGTTGCCTTAGGATCAAGATTGCCTAGTAATTGAGCAAAACAGCAAACAGCAGATTGGCCTAAATTTGTTGTGCAAATGAACACATCTCTCTGAATATCCACCATGAGCTGAGTGCTCCATCAAGCCTTAGAGAAAACTGGACACATCTCATTGACTCCCTGCAATGGAAGGAGATCTGTTTGTATCTGGCCAAAAAAGGTGCCTCAAAGGGACTGGGTTGAGCTAAATGCAATACTTTGAAAAATAGTCTCAAGGTGATGGAGGAGTAAGTTGGAAAACAGGCCATGCAGGAAGAGTTTGACCTTTGTTTTGTTTGTATTAAGATGCAGCTCTCTTCAAAGACAGGGCAGAAAAGCCATGAATTTCTTGCATGTATTTTAAACGTGAATAGATAAATTGAGAAGGCTAAGATGGCCTAAGTTACACTGTTTGCTGATGGTTTGTGTTTGAAAGGCTTGTCAGCTTTATCCTTCTGAGTCAAAAGTAATGATGCAAGCAAATATAATCCATTATGGCAATCTATGGTGCATCTCTATCTACCTGTAATATAATTTCCATAGTTTCTCCGTGTTTGTAGTGTGCCTTCTAAAGATTCGAAGTGGAAATCAGTCAGCTCACAAGTTTGACAGAAATAATGGGAAAGGACAGATTTGTATTATGGTGGAGACTGATAAAAACAACTAGGTGATAGGGACAAAAGATGAGGACAAAGTGTCCCTGGAGGGCAAGCTCGACAGAGGCCCCTAACCAGCACAGCAATAGCCCCAGAATGAGCAGAGGCAGTAAAATATGGACGGTATCTGGCCTCTGTTGAAGTTCTTGAGACTTGAAATATTTGGGTGATGGAGTATCTTCTCTCATTGATGGCATCCTGGTGACTGGTTGACAGGGAGTGCTAAGCCAGATTCTCCTACAAAGGGATGTTTTCAATGTAATAGCTAGAATCATGCATATATTTAATTAATGGGTACTGTTTCCAAGGTTGACAGTGAACGCACCCTTTAATCTTTACTTCTGTGCCTTTCATAAATATATTGTGAAAAACTTGCCATAGGTTTTTTTTTTTTTTTTTTTAGATTAAAAATGGCATTTGCAACTTACTTTTTAAAACTACTATCTTCTCATGGGAAATTCTGAAAACATTTTCTATAGAAATAATTCTGTTTCTAGAGCATATATGGTTTTTTATCACATTTCCCTATTGATTACCAGACATATTTGCATAAAAATATGCACATAGGAATTTATCATCTGCTGCTGCTTTTTTCTGACTTGAAATAAAAATCCCTGTGGAACAAATGTACTCTTAAGCAACAGAAATTTTCATTGGAGTGTTTCATTTTAAATAAAAACAAGCAGAGAAAAAATACCCTGAAAATATTACTTGCTACTTTTGGAAAATAGTTTTTACTAATGGCTTCCACAAAGCTCTTAATACAATAATCATGCTTTTAAAGCTCTCTCCTAATTTAGTTGCAACCAGCATAATATAATGCAAAAAAATTGATAGCCTGTCCCACATTAGTATTGTGGTTTGTTCAGAAAATCTTGCTCTACTTGCCAGAATGCTCTTGCAATTAAATTTTGTCTTACATCTAAAGCTGATCAAAAAAGAAATTTTGCAAAACCACCCAGACTGGATGAAGAAACAGGGCTATGTTTTGTGTCTATTTTTCTGTGATATATTTTTTATATTCTCATGTAATCTGTAAAGGAAATTAATTAAGTTCATCTATAATAATTTTCTTCTCTGAGTGGATCCAGGGCTTTCTGGTTATTTTACATCTGTTTCTTTAATAATAACTAGCAAAATGGAGACTCTTAACTAGCTAAGTTATTTTCAAATCTTTTTCCCTTTTCCCCTGTTACAAGGGTTAGTTTGGTTTGGGGCTTTTTTTTAAATTCTTATCCTAAACAGCAAGATCCTTGTTCACAGCCTGAGACATTCAAGGAAAAGACAAATTGAGAAAAAATTTCACTGTGAAGATTTCTAAGGCTTTAGAAAGAGGGCTAGACCAAATACTTCTTCTAGCTTCATGTAACCTTCTTGACTTTGCATTGGCAAGGATTCTGCTCGCCGATACATTCAGCGATGGCATTTTAAAGAACTGTTCCTTCTCCTCTCCACCCAAGCTCCTGTGTGATTTCTCTGCCAGCCCACCCTCAGGGCTGCTTCAGGGGCAGCCTGAAGGCACAATTAGAGGACAAAGTGTAAACGTCACCTTCTGACAGTGTGCATGATGGGGGAATTAACACTGGTTTGGCACAACTTCTCCGGTGAACTTCCATTGATTAGGAATGAAAGCTGAATCAATATAACACTCCCTAACTATCACAGACATGGTAAAGTTTTGATCATAGCAGAAATTTCATGTTTCTTTGGGAAAGTCCGAAGACTAGAGCACACGACAAATAAATAGCATATCCTAAGAAAGATATTTTTACAAGAAAAAATACCCCAAGAATGCTAATGACAAGAGAGCCCTCTTCAAATTTATTTCTAGGCTCCAGAACATTGAAGTGAGAGCAATTAGAAATCATTTGGCTGTATAATATCAAGTGGCACCTTGGAAAGCTTACCAGCGATACAGATAGTAAATGTCAGCATTTTTCGCTTTAAAATTTTTAATTAAAAAAAAATCCTTTTTTGTTATCTACTGATTTATGGTTTATTATGTTACATTTAAAAGAGTAAATTCTTCTTCATTTATTTATTTTAGAGTATGAAATTCACATCTTAGATTTGGATGTCTAATCAAGAAGTTTAATTTAAAGATTGAAGATGCATGACACCATAGATTCAATAAGCTTAAGGCAGAAGTACACAGTGGGGGCTTACTCTCTGCCTTTGAAAGTGATTTCCAGAAAAGAGGGGAAACCAGCCATGTAGTCCTAGCAAGGAACAGTCACCCTGGAGTGCATCTCTGCCAGCAGAACCTGAACTAGAACCCTTTCCTGTGTTTGCTCTAGAACAATGCTACTCATTTTTAGCTCATCACTTTTTTGGAACAACTGATTTCAACTTTACCCTACTTCCAACTCTTTTTGATGTACATGGAAAAAGAGTAAAGAAAATGGAGAGAGAAAATTCATCTGAGCTCCATCCAAAAGCACAGACAAAGGTGTGTGATGATACAGCTGTACTGTAACTGAGGAAACTGAACTGCACCAGCACCTTGGACTGCTGAAAATGTCTGCTGTGTCACTTATTTCTCCTCTCTGATGTTTCTGAGAGAGATGAGAGCCCATGGATACTTCTCAATGTGTGACCCAGTTGGTAACAGCAACTGGAGCTGAAATGAGTTCCTTGCAAGGAATCTCTTGAATGCTGAAAGGTGGAAAGGTATCAGAGCTCTTCCTTATTGTGCTGACCTAAGTTTAAAAAAGATGGATTAAGATTATTAAATGAACTTTTCTGTATTAGAGAAAAATATTACAGAACTCTCAGCACTTGAAAATAGTACAGGAACTCTTATTTTAATGAATTCTAAAGAGAACATTGATTCTCTTAGTTCCACTTACTATTGAATTAACTAAAGGTTTTTATATGATTATTAATTATATCTAAAACAAAGTGTAAGTACATTCTGCAATTAGGTTAGCGATAAAAGACCTTAATTTGGTGATTTTTTTTCTAAAAGGACAATATGTAATTTTTTTATATTCAAGTAAGTAATAATGGGCATCTTTGTAATCCATTCTTTAGCTTAAGACCAGTTTAAAGTATGTATAGGTAATATATGATCTCATATATTGTTTTTGTCAGAACAGAACCTCAACAGGATATATTTGGTGAATTAGTAAATGAAATAATTTCATCCAGTTTCCCAAGATTCTACAAAGTGGAAGCAGAAAATTTAGCCCTTGATGTGGCATCTGGTATGACTGAGGCAGTTTTTGTCCTTTATGGCAGGTAAAACAAAATAAAGTCTGGAATATTAAAATTCTGCAAGACATCTTATGGAATGTCTTGGTACTCCACACAACAGTCCATTAGATCTGTGGAAGTAAGCCATGCACAAGAGGTTTCTCCCCATAGAGTTTTTTTCAGCTGCTGTCATCTCTGAAGTCAAGTCATACAAGAGGCACAGGACCGACTTTTTCTGAGTTAAATCACCCAAAGTGATCTTTAATCTCTGTAAGTGTCTAATATAAATTCAGAAATTTAGAAATACAAAGATATTTCTCTATATGAAACCAATATGTAATTCTTCAACATATAAAATCAGATAAGAAAAAAACACTCACTGCATATGTAACTTAGAGGGGCTTGTCCAGTGATATCTGATTTTGTAATTATTAAAGGATCTCTCAGTCTTTGTACATTGTGGTAAAAAGCTCATAGTAAATTCCCTCCTGAACTGACAGTATACAAGCACAGTAAACTGCACTTGGCTGATTTCTGGTACCATTTGCACAGTTCAGCACCCCATTTTCCAGTCAGTACTTCATGAGGTTTGGGTAGTGAATTACTCAAAACCTACTTCATTATATAGGCTTCAAACTCAGTGACTTTTGAAATAAAAGAACAGAAGAATCCTTTTATTTCACAATTTAGCTTCATTATGAAGTAGTAAGGGAAAGATTTGTAGTTAACAATGGTCCAAATAGATGATTCAAATTGTTAGTTTAAAACAATTCTAGTTAATCAGCTTTCACATAGGAAAAGAGAAAGTATTTACTCAAATTTGGAGTTAGGAAGTTATTTCTATCAGTATAAAAGATCATAAATTTGTCTCACAACCTTTCAGCAATTTAGATGTGTAATTGGGCCTTCAAGACACACTCTGCGTTGACGTGTGCAGTATTAAATTTCTATCACCATGATTTATATACCTAGCTAGTAGTTCTGAGAGCTACTAAGTATAAACATTGAATTTAAAAGCATGCCCTTACACACAGGGATTGAAATTCTGTTACCTTTATCATTGACTCAAGCAGAGCAAAGTTATCACACAGTGGTTTTCAACTTGCCGTGAAGGTATCAGGGCTTTAAGAGAAAATCAAATTACATAAAACTAGTGAAGAAATTGCATACAAAACAGCAACTATTTCACTACCCATTACAAAAAAATGGCAATAAAGGAAAGGAAAAATGTAAGAAGCAATATTTTTTAAGCTTCTTAATTTCTGAATTGTAAATTCTTTCAAGAAAATAGGTAACCTTAGTAAGATTAAAAGGTACTTAAACCCATCTCCTGAAATCTGATAGTCAAGTAATTCAATTGCATTCTCTTTCACAGAATAAATCTGGTAGATAAGGCTCTGCCTGAGTTTCTGCTTCATACTGTATGCCATGTCATACTTTGGCTCTGGCATTTCTGGTATTACAAAGGCTAGTGTATCATCAGATTAAATTATGTCCTCCTGAAATAAACAAATATTATTTAAGAAACCCAAAACAATAAAAGATACTTTTCTAGCTATAATTCTGCCTTTAATGCAATATGGAAACATTGATTGTAACAATACTGAGCTTATTCCTGACTACTTTTATATTTTGTTGCTTTTTTGGTAAATATTTTCAACATATTAATCTCTATAAACATCTAACTGTATCTAAAACAGTTAAGATAATATTCAAATATTTAAATTAATTCTATGATGGCTATTTGTCTGAATGGGCATACTGGTTATCCTGATGTCAACTCACCTGAACTAAGCAGTGAGAACTTTATAGAATTTGTTTAGGAGGGCCTTTTTTCCCCCCTCCCAATATATAAGAATACGATGCAAGTGCTTTCCAATAGCACAATTACTTTGGGAATTTCCACCGGGGGCACTGCTCTGTCTGGGAAATAGGTAGGATGTGTGGTTCTTGAGAAATGCTCCAGGAGCTGATGATGTTGTCTGGAAAGGTTTGGGGAAGCTAAAGTGAGGTTCAGATGTGCTTCTCATTTGTGGAGGGAAAAGAGGAGAAAGGAGAGCAAGTTAGCACTGTTGCTGGCAGAACAGTGTTCACCACTTTGAGAAGGAAATTGTACAGGAAATTTACAGTAGGAAAGGTACAAATTGCTCAGAGACATCTGCTTTACTTTTCGTCAACCTCACTGCTTTTAGCTGTTCACTCTAAGTGAAATCAGCACTTTTGAGAAATTATTAACAGTATCAGAATAAGGTAAGAAAAGGAGCACACCCAGACAGCGCTGCAGGCAGGTACACTGACTGGTAGAACCGCTCAGAGTTTCTCAGAAATTACTAAGGTTGCTCAAAAGCTGCAGATCAGGGGACTGAAGTTCTATCCAAGCACCACGCTTCCAGACTTGTGCTTCCTCTGGGTTGTAATGTACAGCCTGTGATGGAGGCAGCAGGCTGGGGTACATTGTACCCAAAGGAGAAGGAATCCAGAGGGTGTATCACTGTTGTTGGAAGAGTCACACTTCCACTAATTGGAAAAGTTAATATTTGCTATGATAAGCTGCCCTCATGAATTATGAGGATTCCCTAGGTTAAGTGGAATAAATGGTTAATTTTACTGATAATGTGTCTGCAATAAACTTTAAGTCTATTTGTTTAAAGGGCAACTGGTTACAGAATCACATTTCTGGCTTGTACCACATGCTTCAAATTAAGATTAAGAACAGTGCCAAATATTGTTTGGAAATGATTTTGAATTTCTGTATCACTGATCACTAGAAAAAAAAAAAGAAAAAAAGAGAGAGACTCTAGTATATGCAGTTTCACTTTGGTAGCAAAGAGAATTTTTGTGAATAAGAGAGTCTTGAGACTTCTTGCTGCCTGAAAAAAAATTGTCTTCAGGGCTCCATCTTTATACATGTAGTCATTTAGAAATAAACATTTTACTTCTCAAGTGTCTTGAGAACAAAAGATCAAGAACTGAAGCTCTGCACAGGGGGTTTCAGAAGAGAAAAATTATTTCGTCTGCTTTTCCCACTTCAGAAGTAGATTCTCTCAGACACCAGGTTATGACTGAGAAATTTGCACAGATTTATGGAGAGTTTTATTATATCTTCCCTCTGACTTCTTTTTAAGCACTTATGGACAGGAATTACAGTAGATGAGTGGGCATTAAAAATAATCCATAATACTTGTAAATTGAGTCAAAGCCTCAGCCTTTCCCCCTTCTATGTTCATTACCATTACAGAACACGCATATGAACCTCTCCCATGTATAGATTTGTTATTTCTACTAGCAGAAAAAAAGAAAAGAAAGAGCTGACACTGATTCCTCCTGCTCAACCATTCTTCTCTCCACTTAGAAAAGGAAAAAAAATATTTCTCATTGATGACCTACATATATTTTCATTACTCAAATAACATGGTGACTCCTACTTCAGTAATGACCATTCTGTAAACCATGAATTTGTGGATACCAACAACTGCATTCACAACTTCTCTTGTTAATAACAAGTTATTTGTTTAAACTGAGGCCACAAAGTACCTCTAAAACACTTTGGCTGGTTTGTGAAAATGTCACAATGTCTTTATAGAGTAAATGGTGCTGTTTTCTTTGCTAGGATTTAAAGTCAATACGAACAAATCACATATAATACCATACCAACTCAGCCAATCTGTAAAATAATTATAAATTACATTGGCAAAATTTCACATTCACAGAACAGATTTTAGACCATATGTCTGTTGGTGATGCAACTGAGAATTCATCTTTAGTTCTCAGACAAGGTATGTGTAAAATTACTGTGTCATATGGCTTTTTATGTCAGACATTTCCATTACAACATTGTCATGCCATCACTTCAGATGCTTTCAGTCACAGGACAAATTCATCTACTGACCATATATTCATAGCAAGATATATAGGTGCAAGAATTGCAACTTGGAATCTTACAATTCTGTAAGTATTCTGTGTGAAAAAATGCAGGACAAAAAAAGCCAACAACCTAACAAAAATCTTGGTGCTTCTAAATAAGGACTGCACAGAGAAGAGGGATCAGCCCCAGGAAACAGACCACTGAAGTAATTGAGCAGTAGTAATTTAACTCCATTTTGTTGCTCCATCTGGGAAAATAATTCAAGTACTTAAACAATATAGTAATGAGGTACATAAGCATACAAAGAAGGGTGAAATATTTTGGCTTACTATATCACTCTCCTGCAGAATTGTAAAGATAGGACAAACTTGCCATTGGCAGAGAAGCTACTGCAGTCGTTAAGAAGAGCAGCATTCTCAAAAAGCCTTGGAAATAATAAAAATAATTTCTTACAGTGGAAAGATGTTCAGATTTCATTGAAATCTGTAGCTAAAAGGCTTGCAGGTGGCTTTTGTTGGGGAAGAGGGAAAGCATTTTTCCCTTTGATTCCACTTTGTGTTTGTAGGAAATGGTAGTAAACTCTTCTGCTCTAAAATAGCCTAATTGATTTATATTTTCAGAGCTCATACATTTTTCTAGTCCTAAATGTGCAGCAACAAAAGCAATTAATCTTTTAGACCTAGGAGATGATTCTCTGCTTGCAACCAAGTTTTATGCACCTGTCTGTAGAGACTCTATGTGGTCAGGACTTGTGCTATGCAAATATCAGCCAACTTGCATGCAGGTTCTATGACCATTTTCCTGGCAGCTGGAAGAAATCTGATTCTGTTAGCTAGCAGTCTGATCTTCCTTCTTCTGAAGCCCCTAGTTATGCTGTCAATTTTATCAAATGCAGATCACATCCTAGAAGCTAAATCATTAGCCATCATTTTTCAGCATTTAATTTCATATATTCTTGTGTGCAGCACACTGTAAAATGTTTAATGTTAAAGAAAATTCCTGTGTTCATCCAATGAAAAAGGGAAGGATTGAGCTGCTGCCTATTTTTGATTTTTGAGATTTTTTTATAATCCTATTTATCTAACATTTGGTTCACAATTGTTTCTAAATACATGTATTTGGAATGCCATAAAAACTAGTTATCATCAGCTCACTAACAAAGGTAAAAGATTACTTTTATGTTTTTCCTGTTAATTATTAGCATTTCAGAGTCATTTTACTAGCGTGCATTTTATCTTAAATAGTACAGCTATTACTGGGTAAATGTACTCAAAATAACCACATTTGAAAACTGGTAATTTCTTCGCACTTAATAAGTGCTTTGCTTGATCGCTGAAAGGGATCTAAAAGTAAGATGTTCTAGTTCTATTTATAGCTGCAGCTTCATAACTTTTTTATTTATTCACTGAATATTTTTCCTAGTAGCTTCTGAAATGTGATATTTTGTCTGAGTCTTCAGACAGGGACACTCCATGTATTCTGGTGCTAATCAGTCCCAAGAAGTCTCTAAGTACCTTAGTGAGGTACACCTATGTATGTAACTGAAAAAATATATAGAAGTAACCTTTCCCCTTTGCTAGTGAGCTGATGGAAAGTAGAGGTTTTAAGTCTGTTTATCTAAAATGGATGCATAAGTCTATTGGTCACTTTTCCTGTTTATTATTTTAAAAATTTGTCATGACATCTCTCCATAGAATATGCCAGATAGATCTGAAAATTATTTCTGCCCTTTTTGTAAAAATAGATTGATTACCCATTTTTCTGTTACACAGAGGATTTCTGTTAGAGCAGAAACACAGGTTAAAAGTGGTTTTATCAAGGAACCATGGCCTTTTGTTATTTTGGAATTTTTTACTTTCAGAAGAAAACGCTGAGTCTTCAATAACATCAAATCTGCATACACTGCACTCCTCCCAGCATGGGTCACTTGCACAGCAGCATTAAGGAGAGGCAAAACTCTTGAGAGCCACTTGTGCAGAAAAGATGTAGCACTGGCTCCCCTGCAGCCACTCTTCCCTGCTGACTGTGAGACTGTGGCAATTTTGGGCTTGGGATACCCATTCTGCAGGGTTCCTTTGCATTCCTTCCCTAAGAGATGAAATTTTATACTCGAGGGCCTTCTTTCTTTTCATTGAGCTGTAATACCCAATGATGGACAAGTACATTTGAATAATCATTATTTCGTGATGTCTGTGTGTGTGAAGGAAAAAAACCAAACCAGAAGTCTCTTCAAAACTCTTTAGGTCATTAAAGCCTTTGGGAGTCAATGGAAATTCAGAAGCTTGATATCTGAAGATATTTGAGGGTCTGGGGATTAGTTGGTAAGTGAATGGCCTTTGACTATAAATTTCTATATATATTCCAGCATTTACAGAGACTGTAGATAATACGGGCAAAAAATTATATGACTTTAAACGAAAAATGGTATGAAAATTTCCTGACTGCCCTTTATTTAGTGAAGGGCATTGCTGTGTGTTTTGACATATCTCCAGGAAATATAATGAGATAATGTCTGGATATCAGGACTCCTGTAGCTCTTCCTTTTAAGCTGAACAGATGCATGAACATAGAACAAAAATCTTTCAAGCTTTCTGATTTTTTTTTTCCTGGTATTTAAATAAACAAATTTAGCAAACAATTCATGATCCCCAAAATGGATACAGATCAATTATTACAAGTTAAAGTTTTTTGGATATAAGCTGAATGGTGATTCAATGTATAGACATATTTAGCGATCTAGAGCAACAAGCAAGTCTACTAAAAAGGGAATATTAAAATAAACATTGCCTAAGAATAGTTACAGCACTCAGATAGAAACATTCTGTCATGCAGGTGCTCATCCAAATGTTGGCAGACATTCAGTTCAGTACCAGAGGAATCCTGAAGAGGAAAGAATATCAAGATGCCACCCACCTGCCTAATAATGTGTAGTTTTTGCTGTATTACTTGCTATAAGCACTTTGAGGCAAAGAAGGTCCCCCAGAGGTAAGGACAGGAATGATGGCCCACCTATTGTTTAAGAAGCAATTACATTGTCTAAGCAAAAGCACACATTGCTAATAACCCCTTTTTTGAAAGGGCTTTTAATGGCAACAGAGTTCCCAAAGTCTCGTTTTATTACATTTAAGCCTGCAATATTTATCTGCGCTATTTTGTGCCTCCTGTTACGATAGCGACAACAGGCACGATGTGCGCAGGCACAGCATAGATTTATCTCCTCTGCCTTGGCTCGGCTGCATTCAATGCACAGAGGAGGGTGGAGGATGCAAACCTCTCTCTCCTGCTGTGCTCACAGCCCTGAGACAAGCCGTCACTGCCTTGCTCCATCCAGCTGCGGAGCTTTCTTCTGGAAGCGTTCCCTTTGGGGGGCTGCGGGAGGAGCCTTGGAGCCCCGCTAGGGCAGGGCTGGCAGGGCCAGAGAGGGAGCCCAGTCCTGGACACATAAACATTATAAACACTTAATATTAACTGGTCCCCTCAGGTACAAACCACAGATTGTTTGCAGAACCTCGTCCAGTTTCAGCTATCCCCTGAAATTCAGGTAGGCAGCCTTCAACTTGTCCTGAACACCGATTTCATGGGAAATATGAAATTAAGAGCCTCGATTCATCTTAGTGCCAAATTGAATCTGAACTTGCTATAAAGCAGGAACATGAAGAGTTAAATCAGTGTACTGTTGGTGCAGCAACAGAGAAACTGTGATGTTCTACTTAATATTTTATAGCAGGTTACCTAACTAATTTGTTTTTTGAAAATAATAAACCCCTATATTTTTTTCACTAGAATCTTTCATAAATAGTTACAGAATATCTCACTACACTGCTTATATTACAGCCCATATTCCAAGATGTGCTAAATATCACATTTTGCACCAACACCAAAAACTCCACATTCATGTTACAATTGATAACCCTGTTACACCCAATTCAGTAAAATCAGAGATTGATTGTGTATGGTTAATATATTTGGTAAGTACTACCTTTACATTGTTTTTTACATTTCAGAGAACAGTCAGTACTTTCTGTTGACTGAAATTATTAATATATATAGAATTACAGTCATAGGAAAATCAGAGGTATATGAGGATATAAGGCTGAAAGAAACTGAATATACAGCAGTGTCCTAAAATGAGTTTTAAATCCTGGTATTGAACTCAATAAAAGCCAGGATATTTTGAGTGGAGCAAAAAGTACTTACTGGTCAATCAGTTTATTTGGGTATTGGTAATTGCAGATCACAGGTTTTACATCATATTACTCCAAAATTTTTGACAAGAAAACAAGTTCATACTTGTTTTTCTCATTTTCTTCTGTGATGAATTTTTGCTTTTTGCAGTATTACTAAAGAGATTTCTTTAGCATTTAAAAACCTTAGCCTTAAAGTTTCAAATGCATCTACTTTTTGGATTTATAAGCAGTGTTTGTGGGTACTTATGTCCATTTTGGCATGCAGAAAAAATAGAACTGACTTCAAAAACTAGTATTGAGTTTCGACATGCAAAAATGTAGAAACTTAATTCCAATCAAAACAATTTTTTTTGGTTTAAAATTTTTCAATTTGTATCTTTTTATTGTTTTAAAATATTTACTATATTGACTCTCATTTAAGCTACACTAGCAGTTGATGAAAGTTCTTACTCTCACTAAGCTTTTGTTTCAAGTGCCGATTAAAATTCAGCTAACATTTTGAAAAATGTACAACATGTTCTTGTATAAAATGAGATAGCAGTGAGTCAGAGAATATAAATCTGTAAGTTTCTATACATTTTAACATATGACCGTGAATTATTCAGTATACTAATTACTCTTTTAGCATCTTATTTATCTTGCTTCTTATGCCTAAGAAGTATCTTGTACACTTGAAACAGTGCCTTCTCCTGCTTGGCTTTAAGAAAGAGGCTCTGCAATACTTTGAAAACAAGCATAAAAGGAAGTGTTTTAATGAAAACATGGAGGATATCTACAATGGTTTAGCTATGGAAGACACCATTTACTTTGTATCGTGATGTTTTTAGGTCTAGAATTAGAGTTTGTGTAACGTAGCACTGTCTGCCAACAAAATATTTTGTACAGAAAAGCATTAACAGAAGACATCAAAAGTTTAAGTGTATTTGTATTTTGAATATTGAAAACTTCCATTATTTCATGACTCAATGTGTAAATCTGTATCAGATGAGCTAAAAAGCCAAGAATTTTTTAATTTCCTCATGGGTTTGCATTCCTTTATTCGAATTTAATTTGCATTGTTGTGAAAATGACTTTTCCTAGTTTACTGTTCCTAAGAACCGTTATGTATTTTAATGTAATTGAAAAAAAAAATCATTTATCACCAGTAGAAGACTACTCGAGCATTTCAACTTTGTTGTAGTTTCCTTGCTTAGAACTCATATTTCATACAGAGCATGATGTTAAGCGGAAGATACTTCTGAAAACATAAAGTATTCAGAAATTAGCAAGTACAAGTTTTGCCATGCAGTCATATTCCAAATCCTTTTTTATCTGCCTTCTGATAGCCTTCACATATGCAGTCTGTGATAGAACCACAATTACACCCAGCTTTCCTGGGCTTTCATCCTGTGCCGTAACAGAAGGTGCTTTTTTCTCACTGTAAAACACTCTTCCTTTAATCACAGTACATTCTGCACACTTAATGAGGTAGGGGTATGTTATCATGTCATTAAAGACTGTATCATGATATATAATAAATGGGAGCTGATTTAAGACTGCGTCATCTTTGATGTGCTTGAATTTGCAACTGTAATTTTCTTCTTTTTTGTATGTTATGTAAATATAAACCCAAATTCTGTTATATGCAACTACATTGAAATTATATGGATCACTACCTGATTTACTCAGGCCATCTACTTTCATGGCTCTTCATAATGCTTGGAATTTCATAAGTTTGTAAATTGATTACATAATTTCTAATAGGTATCACCCTTGAAATTTTTCCATGGGTCTAGGTTTACCCACAGTACATTTTTTTAAAGCTTTGTGTCAGCCTTTTAAAAGTGTAATTATATCAAGAGCAACAATAGTACCAATATTACAGTGAATTGCCCATCATGTTTGAGTCAACAGCATCAATTCCTTAGTGGCCCTAAGGAGAAAAAACTCAATTAGAGTGACAGACAGATTTTGGCGCTGGTAGACCATACTTTACTATGGGGAGGTCCTCCTCCAAAGATTGCAATGAAGAATGTGTGTAGACAGTCACAGGAACTGGTCTGATGCTGAAAAGGCACACCCACAGATATCCAGGGCAGATACATCCTACCCTAACCTTCAGATTGAAGTTAGGTTTACTAATCTTGTGTTGAATCTTGACCATCATGCATAAGGATTGATTTTCAACACAATTCACTTTATAGATACTACCTTAAAGGAAAAAAAAAATAAAAAAAGAAAAAGGGTGGAGGGCAATAAAGAGGAGAATAGAAAATTTTCTTAAATGGTAGAAGTGATTCTTTGTTGTTCTCATATAAATCATTATTTCTTTCATTGCCAAAATGTGCAGAACAAGTGGCAAATGAAGTCTCTTCTTTTCTTTGCTCCAGCCACAACTCTTCAATAATCAGTCTAATAAAAGACAATTTAACCATTGAGGGGAGAAAATCCTGATTCCAGGGATCAGAAAGAAAGTTAGAATGTAAAACAGTGAATTATTCAGACCCTGAAGACGTGAAGGACATGAAGGTACATAGAACAGTGTAAATAAAACAACAAAGCTAAGAAAGGACAACTCAAAAGCTTGCATTCCTTATACCTAATCAGTATCTTTACTATAGATAGAAACTGGTTATTTAAACAAGGTGTCATACTTTCAACACCTCCATTTGGCCCTTTTCTTTTGAAATGACCTGTTTTTAAACCACTCTCTAGCTTGACATTGTTTTCAACTCTAAAATTACATTAGTAAACACTGTACCAAATCACTCTTGTTTTATTTTGTTCCACTTTCAGATTTTTTCCTTGCATTTTTCCCAGAAAGAACCTGTCTTCCAGTTTGTCCACAGTATAGCTTTGACACTGTACTTACAGTAATTTTTTATTTCTGAATCTGTGTTGTCAAAAAATGTCCACCCATGCATTCTTGTGTATGTTTGACCTATTGATCTGGATATAGGAGGTACAGTGACAATCTAATTACTTTTTTGGCATTGAGTTTTTGATTAAAAATGGACAGTGTGATCCAGATGTCATTTTGAGCAGGAGCTTAATACAAATTCTCCATTCAAAGAACTTCATTTCCATATTAGTGGAAAAAGCTAAGTCACACAAAGCTGTCTAATGATGCATGCTAGTCTGAGGTAGCTTCACAGTATTTCCCTGCCCTGCTTTGACAGGCACAGCTGTAGTCTGTCCATCTCCAGAAATAGCTCTGCCAGTGCATGCATCACTTTCCTGATGCTTGACATACCCACCTGTACCTGTATCTGTTGCCAGACGCAGATCAGTGACCACAGACACCTTTCTTTCTTCTCCCTCCAGGAGGAGTGTCCTGAGGGAGCCACCTGCCTTCTCTGTTTCTCCCCTAGGAAAAGTTTCTGAAATTCTCCAGGCTGAATTGTCTGATGAAGTTTAGGATGCAATAAACCAAAATGATACTTTGAGGATGTCATTTCAGCAGTGTAAGAGAAGCAACCTCTCTGGACTGAAACAGCTTGGGAAAAATATTTTTAAAAAGTGGAAGCCTTATTCCCAAATTAAATTTATCACTGAGGATGTTGTCAGCACTTTTATGTGTGGTGTAGATATAATACTTGAATGACTTTGAAAATAGCTCCATGCCGTTTCAAGAAATAGTTTTAAGTAAGACTAATTAACTTCAAAGAAAGAAGGAGTAAAAAGAGTTTTCTTCTTTATTTAGTTTTTAGCTAAGTGCTGTCTCAAATTAAATGAATCATGAAAAATTTAAATTGTTAGAGTGCCACCCCTATAATTTGATCACTATTTAATTTGATTTTTTGTTTTATTTAATCAGAGCTACAGGAACCAGCTCATTTGTACTGTAAATTACACAACTTCTGTCCTTTATTTCATATATGGTTGATCACTTTTGGCAGATATGATTGGATTATCTAATCATTGGCTATATGAAATTGCCATTTAATCAATAGGGAAGGTCAAAATTTCTCAATGTGATCCTGAAGCAAAGTATCTAAGGAAGTTGAAGGCTGGTGAAATACAACTGGACTTTTATATGTTTGCAATGTTATTATTGACTATAGGTTCGTTACTACCATAACAAATGGCTCCTTTATCTTCCCTTGCCACTTAGGGTTTGATGGTCAAACCTATGGCTTTGGTTATTGATTACAGCTACTGATGACTTGATGGATTTGGCTCTTTTCCTCATCAGTGTATCTTACAGTTATTTGAGACAAGAGATAATGAGTTTTATACTCCCTGTTCTGCAGATAGGTAGTTAAAGGATAGACATCTTCAGTCACTGAATATGCCACTGTGAATATAAAGCTAATTTCTAACTGTTTAAAAAACATATCCACACTTATTGTTTGTTAACAAACAATAAGTGTCTGCAGACACTGACAAACTGGTAGAATATGCTTCATCATTATGCATTGTTATTTGCTACCATCATTTGTTGTGTAAACCAAGCAATAATACAGTATCCTGTGCTCTGCCTTTTCAGTTTTGGTTGTACTAGAATGGGGATTTTGCTCCTTTTTACTTTGCAGGTGTGCTTGACTTTTTTCAGGACACCTGATATTGTTCTCAGGTTATGCTCTGGTTAACGACCCGACTAATGACTTCCTTTTAACTTCTATCACACATCCAAATGTTTGAAATGTACGTTGTGATATTTAGTTTGAATGGGTGCTGCTGTGTGCACCTCCCACCCTGAGGACATTTATTTCATACCCTTTTCATCAGCACAAATCTAAATATATTCCCAGGTAAGTGAATCTAGGTAGTCCATTTTATTTCAGCCATTAATTTCTGTGGTTTTATTATTAATGTGTTTGTTGTTATTTCTTTTTTATAGAGTATATTTGTCTGTAAGAGGGTGCATTAAATACAACACTGGTACACACAGGTGAATAGATGTCTGAAAGCTTAATTATCACAACAAACACATCTGGCTACCCATGCAAAAGATTTTGCTGGGCTGTAGAGAGAGCAGAAGCTTCAGTGACCACTGGTAGGGAAATATGTTGTTTTGAGAACAGTCTGTTCCTGGCACATATAATGTTTAGTAAAGTGAAGGATTATGAATAGCGACTGCAGTTTGCCTTTTGACAGTCAATATAAGAGATCCACATCTAATAGCTGAGCTGAGCAGAAAATATCTGTATCTAGTCTTGCTTGAAATTTTCTGGGGAAAGGTTTGCTGTTCAATGATGACCCATGATCCTCATTCTTCCTACAACTCTTTATGAAGGCATGGGAAGAAGGAACTGAAATGGATCATAACAAGGCTGAGAAAGTTTTGCAAGAGCAATCCTTGGTTGCACTTCATGTGCCTTACTTGGACTTTTCTGTGTAAACTGATATTCTGAAGGCAGCGGATGAAATGAGTCAGAGGAGCAGGACCATTCTACAGAAGAGAAAGGGGATGACAATGGACTAGTGATGGTACTGATAGCTGAGTCATAGCAAATATGTGTGTGCTCTGCTTTAAAACTATCCTTAGGAGACCTCTGTATCAGAAACTCTTTCCAAATTCATGGTTAAAGTGGCAGTTAACAGCAACAGCAGAAGGATTTGGGTTTGCCTTCAGAAAAACCTGAGGCATGTCCTGACACAGGAATTGCTGCACCCACCTTCCCCTGTCTCAAAGTGATCAAGGAGGAGTGTGTGGAGTTAAGCCAAATGGCAATGGAATACGATAATAGGAAGACAAGTCATGGGACTCAGACATGCCTGCTTCTTGTTTCAGCTCTCATGGCATCCTGCCTTAGTTGCCCATTGAGCAGAGCAACTTTGTAGTGATTCCCCACATTCTTCTCACTCAAGGAACGTTTTCTTGGTGCACGTGTTTCTGCGGGTAGGAAACGTGTTAGTAACCAAATGCTTCCATTTCTGGATTGTAGGCAAATACAGGAAAATATTCCAGTTTTTCTTTCCAAATTAACTGTACTTCAAAGTGGTTAAATATAAATAATTATCTGCTGATTTCACATGCAGGCAGACCCCTGCTGTGCTCATTCTGGACCAAATTCAGTCACAACATAGTAATGTCTTTTTGACCTTAATGAATCCAACATTTATTGGAGCTTTTGTAGAATTTTTTTTCTTCAGCTACTTTTCCTAGTATGAATTTTGTTCATTTGGTTTCTTTCTGGAGAATTGTCTCCAAAGTACATGACAGGACAAACAAAGAACAATAAAAAAGAACAAAAATTTAAAATACTGTGACATATATGACAATACTAAAGTCACCTTGCTAAAATTTATGTGTCTCATTATTTTAAGAGTAATTTTACTGGGTTCTTGTCAATAGAACTGTAAAACTAGCTCCTCAGAAATTTCAATGAACTTTTTAGTCTTCATGCCATAAAAATAGACTGAAATAAACACATGTATGTATTTTCTACAAAAGTTTAAAAGATGAACCAACAGGTCAAAATCAAGTTGCAAACCTCTCAAGAATAATAAGACAGTAAACTTGCTGTTGCATGATATTTGACATACAGCAAATCACTATTTACATTTTATCCCAAAACATTTACCTGAGAAAAGGTCATGGCGTTAAATTTGGAGACATTTACAGCAATTGCCAAATGTTTACTATCTCCATGAATGTCATGCTTCTTAGTCAAAAGAAGGTTGATGCGCTAAATGTCAATTATTTCAAGTTGTTTGATGGCAGCACAGATTGCCAAGCAATATAAAAAGAGGTTTAATAAATATTATATACACTGTTAACCATTAATCTTGCCTAACTCTAGAGGTTAGAGTTTCACACAGAGAGGATTTATGACAAGCAACTGTGCAGGACATTAAAACTCAATTATTGCTGTCCTAGATAAAGGCATTATCATTAAGTTGTGGAAGCAGTACCTTGTTTCTTCTGATACTGCTATCAAAACTTAGGAAAGCATCAGGGGCAATTAAATTACTTTGGGAAATCATGCCATTATGCTTCCCCTTGCAATATTTTGTCCTTTTCAGACTAAGCAATGAAAGATCTAGTCAGTACCCTTTGCAAGAAATCCAGAAATTCAAACAGTATATCTACTGAACAATGAGCAAATTTTTGCTAGGACCTCCAGCTCTTGGAGCTAATCCAAAATTTACACCTACAGGAATACAGGTTAATGACATCAAAATTTTATATCTATAAAGTGAATGTCTAATATTTATGTCTAATAACTTACACATCCACCTATTCCAGAGCAAATATTACCATAAAACATTGCTTGGAGGGCAGTACTTGGTCAGGTTAGAACTGGAAATTTCTTGAAAAAAGATGTAGAAACAAAGCAATTGGGATTTCAGCCTTAGAGTCTGATTCCTATACACAGAGTGAAGTTCAGAACATTTAATTGACTTTCTACACAGGTCTGAAGTCCTGGCTGATTCCTGATGGAGATAGAAAACATCCCTCCAAGAAGTCTGGAAAGAGTACTTAAAATATATATCTTTGGAAAAATATAATTCCTTTTGAAAATATCCACATAGTAAATTGTAGCATTCCAATTGTGCTGGTGTAACTGCTGCAGTGATTAATTTTGTTTTTCATCTCTTCTTTGCATCATGACTTTTCATATTTTGGTCTGACAGTCTTTGTGGAAATCAACTTGTTGCAAGTGATAACCACAACTTCTCCAAAGTTCTTTCAGACCATCTTTTTCTAAGATGGGCATTCAAACTGTCTTATGAGCCCCGTATACAAATAATCAAATATCTGGTCTGGGGCATATCTGAACTTTTGCTGATGAAATCTAGATTTCTTAAGTCGGTAGATTTTAAAAAAGTAATTAAAAAAAAAAAAAAAAAAAAAAAACACCACCAAACTTGTGAAATGTTGACTGCTCAATTTTATCTGGAAAGTCTTTGGCTCTTTATCTAAATATATGAGTACTCATATATACTACATCTGTGCAGAAAACTTTTAGGTCATCAATTTACTTGTGTAACAAGGAGATTGCAACCCTTTTTCTTAAATTTTTTTTAAAGCTGTAAATTGATTATTGATTCAAATCCTTAATCTAAATGTTGTATCTTACCTTCCTTACATTTCCTTTTTCCCCGGAAATTTAATCCAGTTGCCAGTAATTGAGTGGAATACTTGGCGGCAGTGCTCTGTGATAAATCAGGAATTTTCTGTAAGATACAATTGGCAACACCAAAAGGAAAATGAATGTCTGACCTCCTTTCTGAGTTCTTAAACGCACCAGAAATACACAAACACTGAGAGAGCCCTCACTGTTAATGCCTCTGAAAAGGAAGTTTTTAGTCTGTTAGAACACAGGATAACCAGCTGCCACCATGATCTTAGCATCACAGCTAAACAAATCCAGGGTAGGTAGCAATGTTTACCTAAAAATTTATATTCTCTCTTTTATCATTAAATAATTGAGCAAGTATCAAATAGCAATGTTTCAATTATTTATTAAGTTATTTCATTTAGTAAAAAGATGGCTGTCGGCAAATAAGTGTCATTTGTATGAAACTGTGAACATCTTCATGAGGTTTGCTGATCAGATCTTCAGTGCTTAGACCACAGAGAATCCTTATTCATGTAAGAAACACAGTAAAATTACTCAGTATGGACCACAGAATAATTCTGAAAATAAGAGGGAAGATTTCCCTTTTCTTCTCACCCTGTCTTCTGGTAGACAAACTTAAAAGTCTTGCATACTTGATGAGATTGGAACAATAATTGTAATGAATATGAATTTTTCCATAAAAGATTATTAAGTTTCCACACTTCCCACCTTCAGCAACTAAGCCCTTTAGTATAGGGTACATGTGATTTGTAGGCTAAAAGTATATTTTTCTACAGGAAAGCAAAATTACCCTTCCACTGTATACACTTGTGGCCACACCTACACAAACTAATAAACAACGGGGACCAGAGTCTGTTCCTGGCCCTCAGGGCAAATGCATATCCTGGCTTACCTCTGTCCAGCTAAATTCCCTCCTCCTGCTTCAAACCAAATTCTTTTATCCATACTGCTTACTGGATCACTTCCTAGTCCAAAGTTGACTTCCTAGTCCATAGTCACTTCCTATCCAGCAGTTGAGGGTAGAGCCCTGTCTGGGAATATGGTATCTGGCTCAGCCACAACCATGATGCAGTCTGCTAAAAACTATCCTCAGAACATTTGCATGGGAGTATGCAGCCTTTGGTCTTACACTTCAGTTCACTGTAATACATACAGTCTCCAGGTCCACTTTTCTGTTGAATGACTTCTCCACTCTGTTTCTAAACAGTATAAGCCCTCTTCTCTTCTGGGTTTTGTCTTTTATTATATATTTTATAACATTGTTTGCAGGTCAAGTTAAAACTTGGTTTATTCCTTCTTTGCCCTATATAAATAGCCACACGTTGTGAGAGTCCATAAATATTCAGACTTCTTTGCCAAAAAGTTTCTTCCATTACCTAAAAATGCATTCTTTCACTGCTCAAGTGTGGATAGTATTGGAAAAGTCAGTCTTCAACTGGTTTAGTCTGAACAGCTTTACCCTCCTTTGATTTATTCAGAGTACCTTTCTTAAGTTTCCACTACTGCATTTGCAGTGGGAGGGCTGGCAGAAGGTTAAATAAAAGTAACCTGGGACAGCAAAGATAAATCAGATGCAGACAGGCAAATAATTTCCATGTCTGAGTTAAATCTCTCTAGCACATTTCATTGCATAAGCTATCACATTGATAGGCTCACTGTAAGATCCTGAAAAGAAATCTTTGAGCTTCTGTGTTTGGTGAAATTGTTTATGGCTTTTCCCTAATTATATTAGCAAACACCTACATTAAAAGGTAGTAGATCAAAGCATTCAAGAGTGTGAAAATGTAAGTCAGAATGCTCCACAAAGTCTTAACTCTGCTGTCTTATTTATATGCATGAACAGATGCTATTGTTTCTGAAGGATGTTTCTTCTTGGGTGGGATCCCTTCCTGTGTAAAGGTTGTGGGCTTAGTTGTTTTATGAGAGTTATTAAGAGAAGACCGGACTTCAGGGAGACAAATAACTTTTTTTTTTTTTTTCCTTACCAAACTAAAATCTTTAGGAACTGTGAGATAAATAGAATACAGATTGTTTACCCTTGACATAAAAGCCACCTCCTCTTACTAATTGGAGTAGTAAACCTTATGATGTGTTGATTTGTTAGGACTGGAATGTGTTTGGACAAAGTCACGAGAAACATTGTTTTGACAGTGATGAAATATGCTGTGTAATCTTTTGAACCTTTTGATACATACAACTCTCAATAAAGATAGACTATTATTTCAATGGTTTTGTGCTGAAAGTTCAAAACAAAGCTGTTTTTCACCAATTTAATAATAAAAATGTTCATTATGGAACAATGCTTATGGTCTATACTTAAATGATAAATAGATCATTTAGCTGATTTGGAAATAAAAATAATGTTTCCAAATATTGGAAATATTTCTAAAGTTGGCATCTTAATACCTGCCCTCCATCCTAGATTTGTTATTTGTGTTTAAACAGTGTGTAAAGAGCAGAAAATGTCCTGTAAAAGGAAACATGTTAGTTAAAAAATCTTCATCATTAAAATCAAAATACTAGCAGATCACTGAGGTTCTCTTCAGAGTCCTGGCTTGACAGAAACAGATGTAGGTCAGGTATCAATAATCACAAAAAATTTAAAAACTTAAGTGAATTTTTACACATGTAACATAGTTGGTTTGCTTTTACGCAGATCATCTGGATACTGTCATAGTCAGTAGAAAAAAAAAAAAAGACATTTCTAAAATATGACCCTTCGAAAGCAAAATTTCAAATATGGTTAAATTATTTTCTTTTTACAACACTTCTTTCTCTCCATCAGATGTAAAGAGGGTGAATGACGAGTAGGTTATGCTGTAGATTTGTAAACTTACCAAGATAAATTTACCTTCAATTTAAAGATTCAGTAATAAGTGAGAAATTAATAAATGCTCCCTATGTATTATTTACCTGTTTCAGTTTAACGAAGGATGTTGCTCTACAGTAAACCATCTGCACTGAATAAGGCATCTTGTTTTGTGAGCGCCCTAAAGGAAGGACAGAAATACTGTACTGGTGCACGTGTTCAGGCACCAATGTACATTGCTTCAAACACTCTGGTGTTTCTATGAACTGCACAGCGCACTTGTTCCACCAGGAATCCAAGTATCTTTCATAAATGCACTGTCAGAGTGTTTACAGCAACTTTAAATTAAAGTTATCCAGAAGGCCTGGCTCCTCATCAAGGAAAATCCAGGAGAAATTCTGGCTTATGGCTTTCCTCTGCTAGCACAAGCATCTTCTCGCCCAGTCAGGGAGGCCAAAGAGCAGTCTGAAAAAGTATTGTCATTTCTTTAACACAGACCTAATATTTAAGGTGTTGGATCTATGTCCATCTAGATTTATATTTTGATCCTCCTTCCTCCTTATTCCCCTGTTTTATCATCTTATTGCTCCCTGGCCACATGGATATGTATTAGAGAAGAAACTTATTTACAGATAATCATAAACTAAGTATATGCAGGCTAAGAAAAGGCAAACTGATCATTTTTTCAAGTACTTACCTTTGTCAGAGGCACAGAAAAGAGAGAAGTTTCCTTCTTTGGACAATGGGGGATTTTAACACCAAGATCTTTTTGCTGTTTATGTTGCCAAGAGTTGTACTGACTCTAACTTAAATTTTTGAATCCTTCTTAGTAAAAAATCCCACTGACTTAAAACAGTTTGGGAGAAACAAGTACTTCATGACTTATCAGTTGCAGTGTCTTGGTTTAAGGAAATCAGTGGAATGAAGATCCATTCAGGATCAACAAATTAACAAACCAAACAAACCATCTATTAATGAGTTCTTTCAAATTTGTTCTCTCTTCTTATCTCATCACAGTTGTCTGTTTATGTATATGAATGCATAGACACACATGCAGGGAAGATGTAAAGTTCTTCCTGTCATTTTCTGGGCTTCCCTTAAATCTACATAATTCTTCCCTCCAAATTCAGATTGAACAGTGTGGAGGCCAATGCTTTTCTTAGCCTAGTGTTGGAATATCTCATTGTCCAGCCACATTTGGAGTTTAAGCTTTCCTCATCCTTGGGGTTATTGTGGCTCTTTATAGTTTCCCAGGTATATTCTGGTGTCTCCAAAGGTTCTGTCTGTACTGATTTTAGACAGGCTCTTTCTCTTTGCTCATGGTGAATTGCTGTCAAAAGCTGCTGAGACCATGGCTGTCCTGCCATGAGACATTTTTCATCTGCTTTATGTTGGCAGTTAGTGCCAGAGAGTTTGTTAAGACACAAGTCTAACAGGCTGTGATTTTCTAGCCTATGGCTGGTTCAGGTACCATGGCAAGACATCAAAGATCATCTGGCATTTCTGTTATTAGTTGGAGTGTCTCATGAAGAAAGAATTTCATTGTTTAGGAATTTAGGGTTTAATGGTGGCTTTTCTAGCTTTTTTCTATGTATCTAAGGGGTTTTGTTTGCTTGTTTTGTCATAGTTTGAAAAGCTTACAGCATTAGTCTAAACTGTCTGATGAAATTTGCTGGTTTTTGTCTTCTGCTCATATATCTGTGTAAGTGAAGCCTGTGGTTCTGTAAATGTCCTTCTGTAGACTAACAAACTCAGTTAAGTCTCTTAACTATTCTGATTTTCTTTGGCTTGTTCTAGTTCAGGCTGTTAGTCACCCTCATGGAATCCCAATTCTTTGCAACCCAATGGAGTTTCTTGATTACATAAAGAGAGCCACTAGCTGAAACAAACTTGTCATAAAGAGCATGTCTGATGCACACTGCCATGGTATGATCAATCCCAGTGCTGAATAATGTGGTTGAATTACTTAAAAAATGAATTTTCAATAACTAAGTGGAAGTAATGGTAGTTCATACAGGTCAGTCTCTGGCCAGTTATTCCCAGGCTCTGCTAGATTCATTACAAACTATTTAAGGTTCCTTGCAGCTTTGTCCTGATATTTCACACACATGAAATAGTTTATGAGTAGTTCTCCCAACTGCATTCGTGCTAACAGTGAGGTGTTTGTCCTGTCCATGCTTTACCATGCAGCGTGCACAGGTATTTCAAGGCATTTTCTTTGGGATCATTGTTTAACCTTGCATGAATAATAGTTTCCTTTATACAGTAAGCCTGTTTTCCATGTGAACATGTTTGAAATGGCTTAAGAACCTGCTTGAGAGCAAGTTTTTTATTTTCTTCAAAGAGATCCAGTATTTTATTTCTTCCTATTTTTTA
The DNA here is from genome assembly GCF_965231275.1 of Zosterops lateralis. Lineage (NCBI taxonomy): Eukaryota > Metazoa > Chordata > Aves > Passeriformes > Zosteropidae > Zosterops > Zosterops lateralis. Next base: position 53,765,147 of record NC_139764.1, on the reverse strand, counting down.
TTTTTTATTTTCCAGATCTGTCATTTATGTTTTGGTTTGTGCAGAAATACACAAATATTTTGTAGTATCATGTGACCTTCTTCCTCCCTGAGTCTTCCTCCAAATTTCAAAAAGTCTTGTCCTTCCATTAAACTAGCTGGAAAATATCTGTTGACACCACTTTCTTTCCATTTTGATATGCTTTCATTTTTTATTGAGATTTTTTTTACATAGATATCATACCATCAGCCTGCCTTTTCCAAAATGAAAGGTATTGAAAGAATAACATTGCAACCATTCCTGCTGATGGGGGACTGAAGATTTATCATGTTGAATATATTGCTCTGAAAATCTTGTAAATTATACCACTGAAAGCAGGGAGGAGGCTCAAGCTTTGGCTCCATTGGACCAGTATCTAAGGTTGCACCTCTATATTTATCTTCCTTGTGGCTTTCCAAGACATCCTTTAGAATGCTGTGGATCTTCTTGTTGATGGCAGTCACCCTGGCTCTCATGCCATAGTATTGTTTGAAAACAGATGTTAGCTCAGACAAAACCTAGGAATGATTCTGAATTGCATCAGCCCTATAGAACTGAAAGTAGATTATCAACAAGTTTCCCTGGGACAGCTATTGTCACAGAGGTTTTTTTGTATTCAGAATTATTATTTCTTTTCTCCACTCTGCGGAGTGCAAATCTTATACTGACCTAATCTCTCGGATGAAAGCTGTGTTAACCATGTGGTGTGAATCTATGGCATAGAAATTTATCTTTTCACTGAGACACATCTTATTAATACAAACATGGTTATGGGTTTCATGGAATTTTATTCTGTTTTTTTTTCTGAACCTATGAACCCATACTTTCCTGAATATCTGTTTTGTAAGAAAAACACCATGTATTTAGTTTTAGTTATGTGTCTTTAGAGACCAATTTCTCTTTTTATATATGTTGTTGTTGCCTTTAAAGTCACACTTTTTGTCAACTCTCATTGGATACTTCCTTCAACCACTCTCTTGTTAGATCCATTTTCCAGGTGGGTTCTTAGTTATCACACAATTTCAGTTCTACAGAGGAAGTTCCACAGAAAGCAATGGGCTCAGTTATCTCAAATAGCTCATGAGGATTTCTTTCTTATCTGTATCCGTCTGCAAATATCAGGCCAGGAGAGAAAGATACTGGAAATGAAACCCAGAAGAGCTTCATATCACCTTCCTGCTGAAGATTTGGAAAAGAACAGTTTCATTAACATTTGCCTAGTTTTGTTCTTAGCATTACATCAGCAGTATGTAATTTTATAATTCTGCTATCATGTTTAAACTGCCCACAGGAATGGAGATCCACATAGGATAGACTAAATGAAACAAGCCTTTTGTTTAAGAGTTCTCAAACATAATCTTCAGTCCCCATCATCTAGTGCCACACGTAACACTCCAAAGTCATTTCCTGTGCATCTGTTAAGGTATAATAACACATCAAGTATCTAACTCATTGTGTTTAATAGAACTATTACAATGCCTCATTCAACAGAAAGGGAATCTTTATGAGCTGACTGCACATATGCATGCTTGAGGATTTCACTGAAAATCATTTTAAAAACCATCTGATTATATAGATTTTCAGATATGGAGATATATACAGCAATTTACGTTAAAGAATAACACCCTGAAGCTCCATCCGTTCTTATATAGGAAAAGCGAACACTCCTCAGGTAAAATATGTCAGACTTCCCTTTTAAAACAAAGTATGTTCTGTTGGTTTTGTCAGCTACTGGTTAGGGTTTGATGGTTTTAATGAAATTTCAACTGTCTGAACTCCACTTGAATCCACTGGTAAGTGCTAACATAAAAACTTTTCTGTTTTGTATTAACACAAAGGTCTGGGCCATCTTCCAAATCACATGAAATATGTCCAAGGACTCGGCCTGAAATTTAAACCTGAGCACCTAATATTAGGACTAGATAAAGGACACAACAATCCCAGTATTTTTGTTTGTTTGCCTCATAGTAGCATACTGTATGTTCTCAATGGGAAACTTTTAGAGGAATGCTTTACCATGCAGCATGCACAGGTATTGTGCCAGTTGTGCCAGAATGTGCTTTTTTTTTTTTTTTTTTTTTTTGGCACCTGAACTTGAAGTAACTTGTTTACTTTTCTCTGATAATGTGTAATTCCTATTGTTACAAATCAGGACACATAACAGTATATTTTGTGGAAGCTTTTTAAAAGCACTTCATTAGCCCCTTCAACAGTGCTGTATGACAACTTGTTGCTGTCAGTTGTTATCCTATGGTATTTATGAAAAGCTTGCACAAGGGTTTTTGAAGATCTAATTTCTGTTTAGATAATCGGTGAAATCCAAATGCTAAGCAATTAGAATATCTTATGGTTCAGCTTATAGCAACAAGATAGCATGTTTCACCCCTATGAGCTAAATTCCTGGCAAAAGCAGTGTTAAGAATTCCATTCCAAATAAAGCAATCAATCAATAGTCCTCCTCTGTTTACTCTCCAATCTTTGGAACTGATGGTTACACTGGCCAGATAGATTTACTTAAAACAGTGAAAGACATTCAGAAAGTCCATCCAATTTCTTGATTTATTTGCTAGTGATGCATAAAATAAGCTTGTCTGTGAAATAGCCATGTTGAAATTGCTATTCTCATGCATTTTTCATTGTTATTATTCAGCTAGACTGACTCTTGAGGGTCAGATTAAAATTCATTCATCTGAAGCTGCACTGGTGACAGGAGATAGTCTCAAATTAGCTCTTCCAGTTAATGTCTGTACCAGCATTTGGAAAACCATTAGTACTGAGAATATTGTGATTGGGCAGTACATGTTTTTAACAGAAATTCTTTTAACCTTCTGTGCAATGAAAACTTAAAAAGCACTTCTTGGTATCCTAGACATTTAATTCAGCCTCTGCTAGCAGAATATTGTGGTCTTTGCAAAGTCTTTTATTGCTGGTGATGAGAGGTCATTGCTTATTAGATAATCACATCTCTTCCCTGCAATACTGGTCATACACATTTAATACAATTATAATGCTTAACACTTATATAGTGCTTTTCTTCCAATTGCTTTACAGACATTATGTAATTAAATTCTCAGCATTCTTGGGAAATAAGCTAACTCCTTATTACAAACAAGAATATTGGGCCAGAGGCAATAGCAGCATTTTCAAATATAGTCTTTAATTTTTAAGTTGGCAATTGGAGCTGAGCATGTCTGAAGATCATGCTGTGTGGCAGCAAGATTACCACTCATTTTGAAAGCTGCGGTATAAAATGTGCTATCATAGGTCACTGAAGTAGTTGGGGTGAGAAATAGGATTGAAAATCCAGCCTTGATTCTTCAGGCTTAGAGTGAGATACTGAAATCTTTCTTTCATGTAGATGGATTCTACAATCTGTACTGAGGCAAAATGCCAGCTGCCTTTGACTGAGTACACACAGACAGGCACTGTAGAGCTCATCCATCGCTTCCATCAGGAAACCAGAAGGTTTCTGATGAATAGTCTTAATGCACCGTCATGCTTAAGCTGTAAGTCAATTTATTCTGAACTTCACTGAATCTTTGCCTCACAGGTGCATACTTGAGAGAACGAAGGAGGGCAGCAGAAGAGCAAGCTGGTGTCCCCTGCATGGAACAAGGCTGATCCATAGGAAACCAGAGGAGGCAATAGCTTTTCGGAAGCTCAAGCTCCACCTGTGATCATTTTCCCTCAGCATCATCAGTTTTGACAGCAGCTGGCACAGGACAAAATAGTTCCTTTTGTGGGAGCACCAGCACAGAGTGGCATCATTCTCCTCCTCTTTCTCTGGGAAAAGTGATGAACCAAAGTGAAACCAAATTTCATGGACCAGCTGAGCGGCCCTGTATCCTTTAGACTCCCTTTCCCCAGACACCAACAGCCCCATTTCCAATGCCCTCTCTTTCCTCTCACCCTCTCTTTTGTCTACTTGCTTCCATCACAACCCATCAGTTCATGACACACATAATATGTTCCCTGACAGTATTCCCTTTTCCCTATGGAACACTCACCTCCCCTTTAGCTGTGGCTCCCCTTTGTTCTTATCTTGCTTCTTCAGAGTCCTTCTTGAAACCTTTTCTATTGTGATAAACAGATTGTACCTAAGTAAATAACGCCATCCCTGTAGACAAATGCCACATCCATCCTCCTTCATTTCTCCTTGGATTTCAACATTGTGGTAACTGCCTTGAAATATTACTTTCCCTTTGTTTTCACAGCTCAGTCTTGTACTCTCTCATCTCTTACCTATCTATACCTATTTAGGTATCTATTCAGAAAACTGATTGGACACATTTTTTGTTCGGGGCAAAAATGAATTATATGCTCACATATGATAAAATGATTGAATAAAGATGTCTTTCTGACCCAGAACCTAAGCAGCTGTTGAGATGTTCCTCTTTGCCATTTTTGCCTTTGGGTTCAATAATCCACTTTTCTGCACAACTCTCAGTATTTCACCTTCCCTCCCTGCTCCTCAATACCAATGTTGTAGAAAGACTTGCTCATACATTTTTGTGAGTTTACCTTCTTGATTTAATCTTCTAATTGACTGAATTGAACTAGGCCTTCTTCCTTAAGACCTCATTTTTTTCCCTTCACTCTACTCTGTGAAGGGTTTCCGTGGTCCTAAGTTGCTCTGTGGGCTCATCCTCAGTCTGAAGTCATCGCTCGCTTTATTTGAGATTATAATAACAGACAAGATTATGTTCTTCAGAGTTGATTATTGTGAAGCTGTTTATCATGCTCTAGTGTTTATGTATTGTATTACTAATTTCTGTCTAGTGCTGTCCTATAGGCATATTTTAGGCAAAAAATAAGAACAAATATTCTCTGGCCTAATATATTATACTCCAAACTGAAGCACATCATTAAACTAACTCCTAAGCTCCTTGTTGAGGGATGTAATGCAGTTACCATTGCAGGGCTAGGAGTTTGCTTTGATGATCTGTATTTACACTGTTAAAAAAAATTATTTCTATTATGTGTTTTAATATGTATATATATAAAAAAAATCATGGAATAAGGATGGCCTGGCAGTAACAACACTGGGAGGAAACTAAATGCTAGGAATTTCAAATACTGCTGAAATTAGGTAGCAATTCTGTTCCTTTCAGTAGGCTTTACATTGTATCTCAAGAGAGTGAGGCAAATAGCTTAGTACAGAAAGTCTGCTAACCAACTAAAGTAGATAATTTCCCAGAAAATATAAAGAACATGGAAGATTAAATTTTCAGAGGTGGTTAAGTATGTATATAAGCATGCCATTTTAGAAATTAAAACTATAGTAAATCAGCCCCTTTCTGAAAAAAAATTAAAAATTGGATCTGAAGCAGCCAAGACTAGGAGCCAGTGTGTGAGAGAGTGTTGGTGTTGTGTTGCCCAAGCTTGGGAGAAGGAGTGGAAGAGGTTCTGGATCCAGTGAGGTGACCAGCAATGACACGGAGGCTTGTTGTACTCCACCACAAAATTTCTGCCAGGTTTTTTTGGGGCTTACTTTTCTGTGAAGCATCCTGTGTTTGTGTACCTGGCAAAAGCAGTGAGGTACAGCTGCGCTTGGTGGGTGCACCCAGGGCACACAATCCATCTGCATGGGAAAGCACGGTGCCAGCAGGCCTGCAGATTTGTGGTAGCTCAGCTGCAGTCCACAGGGCATGAATTGTGCTCCTTGGGCCCAAGCTGTCCTGTAATGAGCCAGCTGATGCTTCTCTGCTCCAGTGTCACTGTAACTTCCTTTGGCTTGAGAAAGGTGACTGATGGAGGTGGTGGGATGGCTTCCGTGGAGTAACTCACCGCTAGTGCCCTGCTGGTGTGAAAGTCAGGGCTAAAACTTTATGTATGTGATTTTAGATTTAAAGATCCACTCTAGACTGGAATCCCAATTACTTCATTTTAGCATAAACCAAAGTGTAGGTTATCCAGCGGAGCATAAGCTAAGTGCTAATAAAAATGTAAACACTATTGCCATCTTGTGGTTTGAAGTTGTTTCAGCAGACTTTTGTCAAGGATTATACACTCCCTCTGATGTTCTGTAAACATAACACATTTTCAATTAAATAGGCGAATCAAAGTGGCACAACACAGAAGCAATGTCCAGACCTGCACATCAGAATCAATTACAGAAGTGGAGAAACAATCCTGTTTGTCTGGAAGGACTAATCACATGGCGAGCTGTTGGGAACAGAGCGCACAGGTCATTATTGAATGGAATAGCACTAGGTATATTTTGTTCCACTGAAACAAAAGGACATTCTGCAAAAATAAAACTTTTGGATTACTCTTTCTCTCTCTCTCTCTCTTTTTTTTTTTTTTTTTTTTTTTTTTTTTTTTTTTTTTTTTGAAAAATCACCAATGTATAAAGTATGAGCCTGTGATGTTTAAAGAATATACTCCTCCAATTGCAACAGGGGAAGACATGCTGCTTTTTAAAATAAGTTGTATATTGTATAATATTAGATAGACAATGCGACACGTATATGTATGTCTTAAGGAATTAAGGTTTTCTTCTTTGTTTTCCAGGTTGAAACCTGTTTATGCTACTCATCCTCTGAGCACTGTTAGAAACGGGATACAATATTAAATATGGAATGCTGTCCTAGATCAGATGAGTAGTCTGGGTATTTTACATATGAAGTTTGTTGAAAACTTAACGTTGAATGATGGCTTCACGAATAATTTAAGTTTTGTATATGGTTAACTGAATAAATTTTAGGAAACTATGTCAGGGCATCAGATTTCCTTTTCTTTTTCTATATTCAGTGACCATCCACTAAGGAATAGAACTGGGAAAGAAACAATGGCTTTGTCCCATTAACTTTTGATTCTTCAAGACTTCTCCAACTCTGTGCTTGTCTGACCTCAGACTCACAGAAGTTTTTTTCAGACTTAGGAGAAGACATTGGCTGGTAGGCTTATGTTTCAAGCATTTGTTCAAGATGTTAACAGCCAAGATGAAGGTTGTCAGTTGCTGTTCTCATACCCTTGTATTCAGTGTAACATTGTTCATTGCAATGCTGTTCACTTTTATGGGATTTTTATCTCTGCTCTTAATCAGAAATCCCAGTCTAGACAGAAAAATATTGGCAGTAATAGGTTGTTTTTTGTGGTTTTTTTTCTCCCATGCAAACTTTGTCTTGGTTTGTGTTTTTCATAGCTATTTTCTTAACTTTTTTTTTTTTAGGAAAACCTTTCAGCTTTAAAAATATTGTAACAAAAAGCATGGGAACAATTTAAGTTAGATCCAAAAGAGTGATGGCCAATGACCCAAACCTATAAAATTCAAGTATGAGACATTTTGATCTGTTTAGTAATTCCATTTCTTCAGTTTTTCCATTTGGGAGTACATTGAAACTGCATTCAAAAATAATTCATATTTATGCACATTCTGAACTCTTTCTTTATATATCTATGCCTCATTTGTTTGTGTGTATGATTTCTTAGAACCCATTGAAGCCCAAATACTATAGATCACACCCATTTGATTAATGAAGAGCCATGAATTTACTTTGTTCTTTTGAGACACACGATGCAATTGCATAATGTAGTATAGCATCTGTGAATATGTGACTAATGAAGAAAAGAGTGCAACATCTAAAATGGATAATATTCCTTGACAGTTCTCTTTTAGGAAGTCTTTTCTGCAGTAATATCAGTTTATATGAGAATGTTACAGTGATTCTTGCTTCTGGCATGAGTTGTGTGTTTTTATAGGAAGCTGAGGTGTAGGTTACTTGTAAGATATTAGTTACATTTTTGTTCTACAATGGCCTATTGAGGCTTCAGCCTCCACAGCAGGAAAACAGTATACTGCTTGGATTGAACTGGGGCCTTATCACCAGGTAGATCCAAATATAAAACTATACCTGGTATTACAGCACCTGCTGCTCCTGGAGTGACACTTAAACACAGGAGATGAAGGTGCCAGACCTTCACTAGGAGGCCACCTAAACCAGCTAATAGGAAATCTCAGGAAGGAGGTTGCTACTTTCTGGCCAAATAGGAGCTTTTCCCTCCATGTCAGGCTCAATGCAATAAGTCATCCTCTTTTTACTAGGGAACAAGAAAAATTCCTTGGTTGCTAGATAGTGTGTGGTTTTTTGAGAGACACAGGTTAGAGATCTGCTGTAGTAAATATTTGTGTCTCCTATAGACAGAAAAACAGCTTTTATGAGAAAATGGAGGAGTGGTTACTTCGCTGTTCATCAAAAGATAGTGGCCCGAATATGCTCCTAAGAGTTAGATGTTCCTAAGTCACCATTGGGAAGAATATAAATAAATTTGAGTCAGTTTTATTTTGGGCTTATTCTCTTCTCTTTTGTTGCATTTAAGGGTTGGTCTGTCAGATAAGTTCTAGTAGATATAATGGGCAGCTCTTGTTGATGAACTGTCCCAAGGTAAAATCTTTGAGTGCATCAAGAAGGACCAATACCAGAAGTTTACTGCCTTGGGATTGAGATCTGGTGCTGAGCACACAGATTGCAGGTTTGGAGAATTGTTAATATTTTAATTCATTTATCACTTAGTTCCTTCATGGACCACCTCTATGTAAACACATATATGATTTGTTAATTTTTTTTTTTAATCTGTCTTGTTGAATTTTACTGGTTCTACTAGTTCCATCAGTATCACTAATACAAATACAAATACTAATACAAATACTGCACATGCATCTCGCTCTTGTACACAGGAGACAGTTTAGTAATTCCCACTGAAGTTGTGGATATAAAACCTTAAAGGATTTTGCCCAGCATTCCATCACACATTACTGACAGATACTACATGTACAAATCCAAAAACAGGTGACAAATTGAAGGCTATGGACGAAGCTGTTAGATTGCAAATGCAAGCATGTAAGATGCAAGAATGCAGCATACAATTTTTAGTCCAGGTTTGAAAGATGCACAAAGCTGTGACATTTCATGAGCAGCTTAGAGGAGACTGTAATTCAGAGCTATGCTTACACTCCAGTTTCTTCTTTACTCCTTTCATTCTCAGGTCTGTTGGCTGGTGTACAGAAAGGGGAGGAAAGTGGAGCAGTTCCACAGTTCTTGTCCACTGCAAGGGATCCCTCATATGCTGTAACATCAGAGTGCATTTCCAGCATCCCTCAGTCACTTTGCTGGCCCTCTGCCTCCTGGCCCCTTTGCCCAGGCAGGGCTGGGGAAGGTGGAGTCAGGAGCGGGACAGCATGGGGAGGTGCCTGCGTGCAGGAGGCGGATGACGATCTATTTCTAGGGTGTGACCTCAGGAATGGTTGATTTTCAAACATCACCCATTGCCATCCTACATCCATTTGGACACATGCTGGCTCCAGCACATGCTGCAGGATATCCAGCCCTTGGAGTCTAGTGGGGACTTGCACCACAACCTTATTTAATAACATGCATTTGTTGAATGTCTTTAGACAGAGTCTTTGGGCAAAAAAAAGCCTCTTTGGGAATCATGCTTCTTTTCCCCCTGCCCCGAAGTGATGCCCATTTTGTTAGGAAAGCATCCTTGAAAAGCATATAATTCTCTGATGATATGTACACATCTATGCAGTAACTCAGTATTTCAGAATACAGGATATATTTTCTACACTTCCTTTTAGAGCTTTCCTTTATTCAGCTGAACAAGTGTCATTTTTCACTTTAGATATTATTTGGTTGGTAATCCAGTGCCAGAAATTTTTGATGGTTGCCTTGGGAAAAACTGCTATTTATCTCAGTGTATAAGGCAATAAGGATTTTTATTTCATTTTGCATTTTTCATATTCTGATAGTTCGTTGCTGTGAAATATAAAGTATTTCCCAATATTTCCCATATTAATGCATGAGTGAGAAGAACAGAAACATGGTTGGTTGTTTTCAGTATAATCTTACCTACCTATACTAAAATTATGGCTAAGCCAACTCACCTTTTGACACCTAGAAGCTACTGGTTGCATACTGATGTATGTGGAAAAAAAATGTGGCTGCAGTTTGGAGGGCAAACAGAACAGGCCATTCTAGCTACTGACAATCAAAAATACATGAAAGATATTAACTGAAATTTCATTATTATATTTAGAGTTCAAAAGATATTATCTTGCACTAGTAGAATGAAGCTCAAACTGAAGCTCTGATGGCATTTTAATCTCTTTGCTGGTTATAATATTACTGGGGTTCAAGGAAAGTTTTTGTTTAATTGTACAACAGAGTATATCAAAAATAAAATTATTTGAATATGTTGATTATTGATTTCTGTAGCCATAATATGTGACTGATATTTTGGTACAATCTTAAGACTTCAGGCAACCGCACACCTCATGCTCATGAGAATTACAACATCAGACACTTTTGTAGGAAAATGGCTAAAAATAAAGTTGCTAAAAATGTAATTTTATCTGGTCTGTACAGGGATAAAGGGTTCTGAGTAGCTAGGCATTAGTTACTTTAGAGAAAGGTAGTTATTTGCACTAGAAGTGAAAGGAATCAATGCTTTCTGAATAAGATGAGAAAGGAGTTATGCCTTCACTGCAGTTGATACTTTCAGGTCTAGAAAATACAGGTTACCTTTTAAACTAGGACAACAAAAGCTCTCCAAAATGGAGAAAAAAGATGTTAAAAATGCTAGCAGTATATAAGCCTATCATTGTGTATTTTAAAAACCAGCAAAACTTAATTTCTCTCTCAAAAGATAACAGATTTTTCATCAGGTTCCTGGAAAAGTGCCATTTTGGAGTCCACATGCCTTTTTTTGCCTCTTTATATAAGAAAAATAATTAAATAATTTTCTTCCCTGCCCTATCACTTCCAGGATAGTTCATAATTTCATTGAGTAGAGTATGGTAACAATGTGCCAATTTGAAAACATAGTTTTGACATAACATTTTTTTTTTCAGTTTTGTTTCTTTTTCTATGAGGTTTTTTCATTTGCTTTGTTTTACGGTTTTGTTGCTTTGGTGTTTTTTTTTAATTATTATTATTTTTGTTTCATATGGGCCTGCCATAAAATTTGGAAATGTGTGAACTTGTCTTTCCAATTAAATGCCTTTTTTTTCCTTAATTGGGACATCAGTGTGGATATGGCTACCACTTAAATAGCAAGCAGACCGATCGATAGCTTCTCTGTAGGGTTCACAACCAGATGGTGGCAAATACCACTTCGCTCAGACTTCAATAGCTAATCTGTTTCCAATGCCTTGGGATGCATTTTTCAGTGAGCAAAAAATGTTCATAGTGTGATTGAAAAGAGATGAAAATGCCCTGGCTGAATCAAAGGGCTATTTTTTTAACATTTCAAGGCTCTCCTACCCAGAAAGCAATACTGGCTTGTACCAGGCCAGATAGAATTCTTATGAGAGCTGCTTCTCACACACACTGTATCCCTTATTTCATAGAGGTAAAGTAGGATTTCACTGGCAATTCGAAACGGGGCTGCCTCACAAGAAAACCTGCCACTACCTCTCCTAAAAAGTTTCAAAAATAAAGGTAGACTATGTCTGAAATGAGGCAGTTATTAAGTGGAAAAATGCCGGCTGAATTCTTAATCCAGAAAGAAAGGAAATTTCCAGCAATTTGCAGATAAACCTATTTTCTCCAGCTTGTGTTTTCTGAAAAATGTCCTTATGTACTGAGTACTACATGTTAAAGAGAGAGTGATATGCTGGTGCATGCTGAATTACTGCTTAGTTCTCTGGGTTAATGTCCTTCTTGTTTGCTTTCCCTAGTGAACAAAAGACATTGCAGGATGCTCAGTATTGTCCAAGTCTACATAAATTACTGAAAATCTCAGTCTGGGAGATCCAGAAACTGAAACAAAATTGTTCTTCTATAAATAGGGTCTGGGAACAAAAGTGATACAAATAGAAACTTACCACTTTGCTTAGGAAAAAAGTCAATTTATAGTCAATGAAATGTTTACTTTATTGAAAGGATTTAACAGCTGAGACAGAGCAGAACACCAAATTACCTCGAGCATTTACCATTGCAGACTTTCCTGAAAGGCTGCTACAAGCAAAACAGAAGTTTCCTCCTGCTTTTTTGGTAATATCTGCAAGAAACTAAGTCATCATTTGGAGAAAGGACTCTGAAAAACAATTGGTGTAAATGCATTTAATTTGAAGTGCAATTTCAAATTACAGCTTGCAGCTTTTTCAATAGCATTTTCTTACCTTAAAATAGACAGTGTTTTAATGTTCTGACAACTGGACCAGTTACCTGCAGTGTACATTAACAATTTTGATAGCAAAAGTGTAGTGTTCACAGGCAGACTTTTAATGGAAAGTGACATGTTCTACTTGGCCAAGCTTTGGAGGAAGCATATCAGTTTTGGCAGGCTGATAACACCAAAGAAATCTGAGCCAGCATACAAAGAAAGAATTGGGGCAAATATAACTTATGATTACTGTTTCAGTGCTTTCCCTTTGTCTCTTTGGTTCCATGATTTGTCAAATTTAAGAATTATTTTCCTTTTTATGTGATTGTAAAGATATGTGTGATAGTGACTGCATGTCTTGCTGTAAGAATGTGGTGCAATCAGGTTGGTGTTCAACAAAAAAAAGTCTTACGCATGTATTCATCGACATATTTTAGACCATTTTGAGCCTGTTCCATTCACTGTGTTATTGATTGTGGTAATTTCTCCTGTTTACAAGTATAAATCAAATCAACGGCTGTTTCAGGTTTTCCACTGAACCACTGACTGTTTCATATCGTGCTTTGAAAGATGGTTAGTACCTCAAGTTTAGTAGTAAAACAAATACTTTTTCTTCAATTTTGATAAGAAAAAATTTTCCAGCAAAAAGATAAGGTTAAGTGCTTTAACTTTATTGCAGTCTCAGAGGCAGTCCTCTTGAAGAATGAACACTGATTTCCTCATCATGTTGGAGCAATAAGCTTGAATGATTCCTTAGAGTAAGAGCTGAGCCAAAACACTGGACTACCCATGTGAAACAGTTTACAATGCATATTAATAGGATGCATTTTGTCTCTTAATCTAAGCAATGCATTGAGGAAAAAATACATTGTGGCTTGGGAAATAGTTCATCCTTAGTTTGTCCTGAACCCATGATAAAACTCTACACTCCCCAAGACTTTGTAAAAAATCCATTATATTATGTGATGTCATTATTTCCTCTGTGTATGCTATTTATTCTTCCTACCTCTAAAAACATTTTAAAGGCAGAAAACGTGTCTCAGTGCTAAGTGTCTCCCTCTGCTTGAACACATTCCCTTGCCTCCTATTTTGCCTCAGGTTTGAGTGATCTTAGGAAAGTCATTTAGGCTCTTTGGTCCTTCTTTTTATCAGGTCATGAGTCATGATGCGATAAAAGATGTAAAAGATGTGTGCATTTAGTGTTTAGAATCACAACCAGTGGCACCTTAATCATGCTGCACCATGTGTAAACCTTGCCTCAGCCCTTTAGTTATCACCATAGCAATGCACCTACCAAAGCCTGGAGCAGGACATCTGAATATGCCTTTCTCTACCTGCTCCTCCTTTAGAAGCTCTTCATTGTTGCACTGGTAAAGTAGAAAGAAAAATATGTGAATTTGTTTGTTGGTTTGCTTGTTTTCTGTTTCCTTATAAATTAAAGCTGTCTTGGGAAAGCTCTTCTGTAACAAGGGAAGAGAAATTGTAAGCAATATATTGAAAACACTTCTAAACCTGATCTATCCATATGAGTTCCTTAGAATAAACTCCAGTATCATCTGCCATTACTGAACAAGTAACAGTGTTAGGCTGTCTCCTCTTTCTGATAACAGAAATGTCTTGTTTCCAAATCCACAGAAAAGGAGTGCTACTACTGGGGGAATGCATTTCTTGCAGGTTGGTTTTCTTAGATAGGGGCACAGTTATTTTGCATTGACCAGCTGAAAAAACATTGAAGAGACAAATAAAGAGGCAGAGTGTGCAGGATACAGCAATTGTGGAGTTTTCTGTATAGTTTTGTAAGAGTAGCTGAATATTATCATGTGTTTCTCTGTGGTTGAGTAATGCTTTTCTTTGAATACATGGCAGCATTTCCTGTTATATAGACATCACCAGTACATATATTTATTAGTACATAATTACTCTAATAATTGTTTCTTAAGATATGTTTTCATTGTCTTTTAGTCATGCTATCCAGTTAGAAAGTAGCTGCCTCTTCCCACTTTTAAATTACTAGATCAAATTACTAGATTGAGCATTACCATTCTAATGATAATATAATTTTTGTACATATACTTCCGCAAATTTTTGTTCAGAGATTGTCAGAAGAAACTTTTCTAACATTTCCTCTCAATCTGCTTCTGAAATACATTAGTGCGAAAAAGATGGAGCAGCAGATTAATTAGTGAGTAAGTGAACCAGTTAATTAATATTACAATTAAATCTGCCTGAGGTATGCTTATAGCATCCTTGGCACTTTTCAAGTAATGAAAAAGTGTTTGCTGTCTCCCTCCTTCTCAAAGCTCCACTGAAAATGTGGCTTGTGTGAAACAATGCTTCTGTGAAGCTGGTCAGAATGAGTTACATGAATGAGTTACCATGAGGTCAGAATTATTTCGTGTTCTGTGATAGGGCAATTCTGCTGTTCACAGGACTGAAATAGAATAGAAAATTTGTAATTATGTACAATATGCTGCCAAAAGATCAACTTTGTTGCTTTTGGCAATCACTAATGATGTTTTATTTTGCAAGAGCAGCATAATGTTTTATTTCTGCCCCCATTTTTCATAAAAAGTTAATTTGCATACATTTCTGCAAGAGTGAACCATGTTAGGATGGGGAAAAAAGGCTCTAAGAATATTCTGAAATAGAGAGGATTTACCATAGTGTGAAACAGAGACAATTTATCATAAATAAAAAATAGGAAAAAAAGGTGAAATAAAATCACATAGCATGTTTCAGGCCCAAGCATTCATGCTATATTAAGGTTATTTTTTCTTCTAATGGTAAATCAGGCTCTTGTTTTGTGTGTCTGGTTATAACAATGGGGGCTAAATCCACATTGATGAGCTATGATCAGTGCTGAGCTCTGAACATATGCTCCCCACAGCTGGTGATGTCCCCAGAGTGGTCCCCCAGCTCCATGTCTAGCACAACTTGACCCTGGAATTTACTAAGGCCAGATAAGCAATACATTAAATAGTACTTAGATTCCTCTCCCAAAAATAGGCACATCAAGCTCTGGGCTGGGAGCAGCCACCTTCCTGGCGCTGAAGTTCAACATCTTATTCAGATTCCACTGAGGACACACAAGCGTTGGGAGGCAGCAGCAGCAGCAGGAATCCCTCCTGGTGCTGTACTGATGATCCCATCAGTAGCAGTGCGTCTGGTGACCATACTCTGCATTTCCTACCACAGTCAGAGCCTTATCTTTGTTTCCTAAGAGGCACAAGGATGCAACCTGAGCCCACAGGGATTGCCATCTACTTTATTTATTTATTTATTTACTTACTTACTTACTTACTTAATACCTATTTAATCCTAAATCTAAAGATGAATGCAATAAGTTGGAGCAAAAAACACTGGAGAGAGAGAAAGGCATCGAGGGAGAACAGTGGGCTTGGCAGCATTAGGAAAGTTACAGTATTTCGCACCTACCAATGACAGTGCAAATAAAGATACCCCCTTCTGCTGTTTGCTTGAGAAATGAGGTAAAGGAAGGTAAAGCATGTTTTCTTTTGCTGCTTTGTTTCTTTCTTTGTTTGTTTGTTTGTTTTAAAAAGTATCAAATATGTTAGTTATTTCTGTTGCTTTGGTCAGTGCCCAAATTGTGAAGCACATTGATGAACCCACCAACCAGCACAGTCTGGTCCAGCACACATTGTCCAACTGGTGTGATCTGGGAGAGGTCCCAGGGCTACAGCATGGCCACTCAGGAGCCATGTCCAGGTGTGCTGAGATGCTGGCACATCTCATCACAACTTCATCTGGCTCCATCCAGGACTGTCTGCCTGGGAGCTTCAGGGCTGCAATATCTGCTTAACTCTTGGACCTGCACCTGTGGCCAGGCAGGAGCTTGATTGGGGTTTTTATAGCTGGAGTCTGAGCCCCTCTGCTCTCCAAACAGTAAACAGATCCTGCTCACAAAATCTGTTTCCAGATTTTCCCTTCCTTCTTGTGGTCCTCATGATAATTATGTCAAAAGGATAAGTGGATGTATTCATGTGTCTTAAACCATTGTAAAACCATAATCATGATTATTTGCGACTCTTTTGCCGGAGATGTTAGTTGTACTCCATATGAATGTCTAAGGTATTTATTTAAGGTAATTATTAAGGTAATTGTTTGTCTATACAAACAATTGGATAGAGCAAGACTGAATTTAACTCAACTAATCTCCCTCAGCTGCATCTAAAAGGCTGCCACAATTGTTGCCAAGATGATGTACAAGTCACAAGAGAACTAGAGGGAGCTACATAAAAAGAGATTAAAAATACCAAAATACAAATATACAAGAATATATGAGTAATTTGAAAAACTATTTTAAAAATCATTGAAATTTATATACAAAATTTTAATTGTCTGCTTACAGTCTGAATGAAACTCCAGGGCATTTCCTCACAGTTTAATCCTGTGATCCAGCTCATTTTCCCCTTCCTGACCCCTCTCTCCTCCTGCTGGAGACCAGACATGCAGAATAAAGCAGCTTGTCTTTCAAATGGTGAACCAAGCACTGGTGAGACATCTGTATTTTAGTAAGGCTTTCTCTACAACACTCCCTTTTTATTGGTATCCCATAACCTGAAAGAGTCTGCAGAAAGAGGAGCAGGGCCTGCAGAAATAATTTCTGCTATCCACCCTTTGTGATGTGAAATAACCTCTGTGGGTATCTGCCCTGCCTGTGCTTGTCTATTTCTTCTGCTTGCACTGAAAGGTCTTTAGGCCAGGGGGGAAACTTAGGCTGCTATCACAAGATTTTTCTTACCCAAGATTTCTACTTGCTTGAATAGAGATTTGCCTTTGAGTTAGGTTTTCCTGAACTCTGTGTCTGAACAAATATATTCATAAAACTGATTTTCAGATTTCTTTTTTCTAGATTAATATAGACTGAAAGATTTGTCCTTCTTCCTTAGTCAGCTATCAGATCAAGCAGAATCTGGTTGTTTGGAAATTGAATCCTCACAGTTTGAATTCAGCCCATTATATTTCATGTTTTCCCACTACTTGACTATTGTTTTTACATTTTAACACTATTTTGAAAGGAAATGTGCAATTTATGACAAGGAAAAGGTGTGAATGACTGAATCAATGCCATCATTGATCTCACTGAGTGCAGAATCAAATGTTCAGTCAAAATGAACACCTTGTAACATAATCCTACAGACTTTATTCAGATTAAATCCTTGTTGAAAACACTGGGGAATTTGGTGTAAGCCTTTCATTATCAGAAACCCATATTTCCATTGCAAAAACCATTTCAAGACTGCTACTGGCAATTAAATCAGCTCTTTGCCCAGGATAAAGACCTGTTTAAATGGAACCTGGTTTAAACATATGTTTGGAAGGATGAGGACATGGAAAATAGATTTGTTGATGCATAGAATGTACCTGATAAATTTCTGTATTATGACAACAAAATAATACAGCTAGAATTTGTGCAAAATAGAATTCACAACAAAGGCAACTGATAATTTTGGGGTTCAGGATAGCCATATTTGATTTTCACATCCACCACTCCATGAGACATTAATAATTAACTTAAGACATCTGGTAAATTATGAACTGGATCTTTTACTTGTACATGCTCCAGAGGAGGGGTGTTTTTATATTCAAGGTATTTTTGTTAATTATTAATTTATGTTCTTGGAAGTATAATTGCATTACGAAAGTCTGCTATGGCTATAAATCTTATTTGATCTAGGTGAGAAGGAAGTGACTAGTCAGGTAAAAATAGGTTTTACTTAAACTACAGTTTTGAAATATTT
Organism: Zosterops lateralis; assembly: GCF_965231275.1. Lineage (NCBI taxonomy): Eukaryota > Metazoa > Chordata > Aves > Passeriformes > Zosteropidae > Zosterops > Zosterops lateralis. Next base: position 53,747,256 of record NC_139764.1, on the reverse strand, counting down.
TTTTTTATTAACACAAACCATACAAAGGATCTGAATATCATTTCTCTATTGTAAATCACAAACTATTGCAACTACCCATACAGATTCTACAACATCCTTAGTGTATGCACACTGATGAGAAGCATTTTTGCAAAAAATACACTTTGCATATGACATTTAGAGCAGTTGATTAAGGAAAAAGGATAATTAAAAGTTGATAGAAATGTTGGATTACCATTTATGCACTCTCTATGTTTTATAATTGCATTAGTGTTGTACAAATGTATTCCACCATTTCTGCAAGCATTAGGACTGACTTACTAGATTATGTGGAGTGAAAATATTTTAAATTATCTCTGGAATCATGTTTCTTAATATGAAACACTTAATATTTTTAGACTATGAAGGACTAATGTATTTGTGAGTGTAGTGTTCTTTGCCAGCATAGCAATAGAACATGACTAAAGGTTATCTGTAAGAAGGACATGGTCAGGTGTGTCCTGGTGCACTGAATGCTAATATGACTTCAGTAGAGGCACATTATGCTTTTATTTCTGACTGTATACTGAATTATTTACACCTTCAAGGCAGCTGATTGAACTGTAGCATCAGTCAATTAGCAAATCAAAAATTTATATGATTCCAATTTAGCATGGAGTCCTTCTCTCTTTTTTTTCTTTTTAGATTTTCACCCTGACAGTGACAAATTACTCCTCTGCTGGCTGAGATTGGAAATTAAAAGCATTTAGAGCTGCTCATGCATTTATGCTAATGAGAACTTCTGATATGATTTGCATGCAAAAGAGGACAATCTGAAAGCTCATCAGTTTTTCATGCTTCCGCATTTTGATGTAGTAGGATTTTTTCTGTTTTCTGCAGAGCTGAAAAATTTTTCTTGAGGAAACAATACTCTATGTGAACAAAAAGAGTTTTTCTTTTAAGTCAGAAAGTTCCTTTTTTTCTTTATCCTCCAGATTCTTGTCAAATCATTTGCTTTGCTGTTTCAGAACTGCAGCCCACATTCATTAGCATTTTAGATGTTTATCAAAGGAACGATCCAGTATCTGCCATGCAAGATTATAGCTCAAGCTTCATTTTAAATTCAGCAAGAAAAAAAGACCCGAGGACAGCTGAGAAGGGGGACGTGCACTCTGACAAGCTTCTTCACAGATACACCCGAATTAATCCTATTTAGAGCAAAATTTGATTAATCACCAGCAGTGGTAGCTTAGTAAAGTTCAGTGAAATAGTTAACTCTGACAAATTTTGGGGACCTCTTTGGCATAGCCTTTCTGTAATGCAAAAAAGAAGACAGGCATTACAAATGGCAGAGCAGATAACTTTAATTTTTTTTTTAAGCTCTTGTTTAGTAAAGAGATTGCTGCCATTTTTAGGCATTTAGTTTTGCTTTCCAATTTGTTATAATGAAAGACAATGTGGCGAGGAAGGCTCTGGAGCTAACAGAAAACACCAGTGTTTTTATTTTGGTTTTGAAGTATATGGACTAATATGTCCAGCTCTGGGTCCCCCAGCATAAGAAGGATGTGGACCTGCTGGAGCAAGGTCAGAGGAGGCTACAAAGGTGATCAGGGGCCTAGAGCATTTCTTCTATGAAGACAGGCTGAAAGAATTGATGCCATCAGCGTGGAGAATACACGGTTCCAAGGAGACCTTTAGCAGCTTTCCAATTACTGAAGGGGACCTACAAGAAAGATGGAGCAGGATTTTTACAAGGGCATGTAGTGATGGTACAAGGAAGAATGTCTTTAAGCTGAAAGAGACTAGATTTAGAATAGATAATAGAAAGACTTCACTATGGGGATGGTTGGGCATGGACCAGGTTACCCAGGTAAGTTATAGGTGCTCCATCCCTGGAAGTGGTCACAGCCAGGCTGGGTGGGGCTTTGAACACACTGGTCTAGTGAAAAGTGTTCCCACCAATGGCAGAGAGTTTGGAACTAAAAGATCTTTAAAGTGCCTTCCAACCCAAACCATTCTATGATTCTATGATTTTAGTTACTCTAGACAGTATAATTAAAATAATTTGCCATGTGAAAGGAGATAGTAGTTTCCTGATTCTTTGCCATGTTTGAGAAGGTTGATCAGGATATACCCGTGTTTTTGATTTTTTGTGAATGTGCAGACATTTTGTATTGGAAGTTATCCTTTTGATACTTGCAATCTGAAAGACCCTAACTGTTGTCCTTCATTTATAAAAAAAATTACTGTTATAGTACTTGATGAACATAACCATAACACACTAATTCTTTCAGCCCCCACAAGCTACTATTTAGAGTTTTAATTGTAAGCATTCCTTCTATCTAATCTTTCAGTTGATCAAATTCCACTGTATTCTTTAGTAAAACAAAGGCAAAATATGAGTTAAGTCTATACGTCTGAATTAAAATCAAGAAATTAAATTCAGATCATAATATATTTAAACCATTCTTCCAGAATACCCCTGTATACATTGAATCACTTTTTACCCCCAGGAACATACAGCAGCACTGAATGCTTTCGGCAATTCAGAGGTGTTACAAAAGAGAATTTCACTCACATTGTTTTGGCTAGCATTGCAGTGAGGCACTTTACAGCCACTCAAAGGCAGCCAACAACAGGTGTATACCGTTTTTTTTAACATCTCGAGTCTTAAGGAAGTATTCTTGCTTCATGTACTTGAAAATAAAATATCCTTTTCTTCTACAGTTGAAGTTCCCCTTTTTCTTTTTGCTGCATTGATGCCTGGTAGTAGATGTCATATTTCATCCCTCAATGAGAAAGAGAGGGGTGAGGTAGGGTAATCATGGAAGGAGAAACAGTATGAGGTGTCAAGAAAGGAATAGGAGAGAAAGGGTCACACAAGATCTTAACTTAGCCTTGCTTGTCCTCTTTGATAGGGAAGTTATGGTCCAGTGGAAAGTGTTGATATAGTGGTATTCTTCCTGAAAATCCCTGCTGAAATAACCTATTGGAAAATAAGATGTGCGATAGGACATCTGTAATGGCCTTGACCTGAAAGAGGGTAGGTTTAGGTTAGATATTAGGAAGAAATTCTTCTCTGTGAGGGGTGTTAGACACTAGAATAGGTTGCTCTAGGTTGCTCAGATAAGCTGTGGATGCCCCATCTTTGCACATTTTCTAGGCCAGGCTGGATGGGGCTTTGAGCAACCTGGTCTAGTGAAAAGTGTTCCTGTCCATGGCAGCAAGCTGGAACTAGATGATCTTTAAGGTCCCTTCCAACCCAGGCCATTCTATGAGAATACTAAATAAGGAACACAATTTTCCTAACTTGGCATCTCCTGCAATCTGAATTGTTTCTAGAGATGGTTTCCTAATCCTTACTGAAATTCACTTTGTCTGCAAAGATCTCCTGAGCTGGGAATCTACTTTCTGTGGATTTGCTCTTATCCTTGCAAAGATAGGTGTACTGCCTATTGTGAATACACTTCTCTTCAATAGAAGGATTTGAAAAGGCTTATTTTCGATGACACTTCCAAGTTATACATGCTTTGGTTTTGATTGAAGTATTTTTTGCTTTATTGTCCTCAATGATCCTTAAATGTGGTAAGGAAGAGATTTTGCCCTTCAAATTTTTTTTCCTCAATTGATCCTACTCAATTCAGATTGAGTATTTGAGGCCCTTTAAGCAAAAGCTAACAGCAAAGAAAAAAATTATTTTGGAATAATTTAGATGCCATCTTAATTCCACAACATAATGCAGTTAGTTTCTCATGAATGGTAAGAAAGCATGAGTCTTTGCTGCTTACAGTTCATACATATTGAGCTATATCTCTTTCCCTCTCTTGGCAAAATGTCATTTTCACAAGGTCCTCATGACCTGTTTTGGAGGGCAAGCCACTACATCTTCATCCTCCAGCAACACCTTTGTAAATCACCTTTTGTCCTTCAGAGAAATAGGCTATCAACAAGTATTGGAAGATTATTCAGAAACCTCTGGTCTGGAGGTGTCATAATCATTTTGGAAATCAATTTCAATCTTCTTCTTGGTCACCTCTTTGTCAGTAAAAATTCTCACTTGCCAGGCTGATGAGTCTAACTGGGACATTTTTTCTCCCTGATATTTTTTCTCCTCAGGATTTATATGTTCATATATTGGTGGACAGCCTTCCTTGGAGCTAGTTCAGCATTCAAATACAGCAAATGAGCAATAATTACCTTTGTGAACAGAGGGTCTCAACAATTAACACTGCTGTCTGATGCTCTAACTGTAGCCATCATCCTACGTTCAGCAGGGAATTTGGGATATTTGATTATGAATTTACCTTGCCACAGACAGCCAGAAGATTGCTTTACAATCACAATCACTTATTCTTCCTGGAGATTTCTCAGTGTTTGCAATTTCCCATTTATAGGTCAGCTTCAGTCACTTATTGCTGAATTTTATGTGTGATAAAATCTCTTCACATAGATTTCTATCTGGCCAGCTTTACTGGCAAATTATTTGCTTTTTCCTGTTCTGGTAGGAACCATAATGTTGCAAATTCTTATTCTCTTCATAACATACAATGTAGAGTATGACAAAAGGTATTACTGGGAATAATTTTCCATTCTTCAGTTTACATCTTAACACGAATGTAGACAAAGTCATGAATAGTTATAGGAAGTACTTTAGAAGTGTTGTGTTATATTGCCATGTTCTCTGTGTGAAACTCCCCTTGAAGTCAATAAGTGTTATGTATGCTATTCAGTGGCATAATCAGGAAATAAATTATGAAAGCTCCGCAAACACCAAACGTAACAAGCCACAAACAAATGACATTAACAAGTGATAAAAATACCTAGTAAAAGAGTTAAAGCTAATAGTTTTGAATGTGATGAAATTCCTATGGCTGTTAGGATTTGGAGACCTCTAGCAACTGGGTTAAGAGGAGAAACTAACCTTGTACACCTGCCTGCTCCAGTGTTTCCAGGATTTTCCACTCAGACACTGAATCTCAGTTGCAATTATGATGGAAAACAAGGCTGAGTGGAGACTTATGTGCTCCAGCATTGCAGCATTTTCCTGCTCTAGGATGCCTCATAGTTTGCTTTATTGGTGCTTGAATTTAATTTTCAGAAGAGTTTAAAAAAGATATAACATAAAATAATATTATAAGTCAGTGGTAACACTAGAATCTTGAAATCTCCTCCCAAAATCTTTGCTCCAAGAAATCTGTCTACAAAAAGTGCATTTGAAAGTCTCCTTTTTTTTCTACAGTACATTCTAAATAAAATGTTGAAATAGAATTTTCCAAAATGACCACTTTAAGCCTATAATCCAAAATGGAATTACTAAAAAATTTAGAAGATCATGACACAAACAAAAGGGACTGAGAAATGTGAGCCTTGTATTGACTAAAAGTGACATTCTGAAATGGTTCTCTCAGATCTTAAAAGCCAATTAAAAATAAACAGAGGATCCCAGAGGTCTGAGATTGCTGTAGGCTTTAGAGCTGAGTCTGACTTACAAGAAACAAGATCTTTGTAGAATACAGCCCCGCTTTTCCTCAGAGTATTTGTAATGGCAAGATGATTGTGTGCTGAGATGCTGCAGCTGTTATCAGAAGCCAGCAGTTTATCACAAAGCAAAGGAGAAACTGGCTGTCACTGCAAGGGTTTTTCTGCCTTTGCTTTTGGAGGATGCACCCATGGCACACCCTGGACAGTAAAGGTTTCTGACTCTGACTATGAAAGCATTCTTGCTTTACTGCTTGCAAAGTAATTCTGAAGCCCAGGCTATAAGTGGGGATGTGGAGCTTCAGCCAGCCCTGCTTTTAGAGCCGTGTTAGGCTGGCCAAAAATCAATTGGGTTGACTCAGCCTCTTCTGATATCTTTTTCTTTTGGCTAGAATAAACTGAAACTACTTCAGGTAATTTTGTTTGAAAGAAGACTCATGACTTCCTGCTCACTCTACTTACTGTAAAAAAGAAATAATGATGCAGAAGAGGCCTTAGTCTTCCAATACCCTCCGCTCTTTCCCCAACAAAAGAAATTAAATTACCAGGGAGGTGCTGCCTTTCTCTGTCAAAGTTAAGGACATCTGGCCAGTTTCACTTTTAGCTCCTGTCTTAGCTCAGTAAATCTGTTTACTGTAGTTTTGGGTACCGGTTGGAGAAGATGAGCACTCCACAAAGTAGACAAATCAATCCTATCTTGGCTTGTTTTAAACTGTATTTGGTACTACGGACCTCATGTAAGAGTTCAAAGCTGAAAGCCAAATTCAACCCTCATCCCCTCCTGTGCCAAATGGTCTATCACTCTAAAACAATGAATTAGGCCACCCAAACACACAAGGCTCAACCTCACTCATCCCAGGCATTCTTGCTCCTCTTCCCTTAGAGGGAGCAAAGGAAAGGGTCATTTTGGGAAATGAGGAGAAGGTAAAAAGCTAAAAGGAGGTAGAGGACAGCTCCCACCATCTGGGGGTAAAGAGATGCTCTCATTGGGAAGGTCCGTCTACACATCTGAGAATATCCTCATTCCCCTTTGACCTCACCGTCACAAAGCTGAGCTCTCTGTTTGCAGGAGCTATCACTCCCACAATATTTTAATTTCACATTAAAAACTGTGGTTTTGTAGGCAGATGATAAGCATTTTTCAATTCTGGCAAAATCAAGGGCTCTTATGGGAAAGAAAGCACTGTAGTAAATACTGCTTTCTGGTAATTTATCTTTTGTGTGCAGAAAAAAGAGTGTGTTCTTAATTGATATTAATTTGATCCTTCATGACTTACCCAATTTTCTTTGAAAAAAAATAAATTAAGATAAAGGGAGAGGGGAGATGTATAATTCCCTCAAAATATTTCTTAGATGGGTATTTTTTTCCACAATTCAGTGGTGTTGAGAGCAAGAAAATGACTATTACTGTGTTAGTAATTACAGAAGAACTTCGCTTCAGTCTGCAGTTTCAAAAAGACAGTGTACATTTTTCATGTCTGAAGAAAATTATTGTGGACATTTAGCCAGCAATAAACTTAGACTTATAAGCAAGTCCTACATTTACTTGAATTACATTTATATGTGCCAAGACAAATTTGGCCTACCTTTATATTTCTGTTTACCATTTACTGGCTTATACTGTCAGAGTAGTTGTTTTATGTGGAAGGGAGCATGGAGTATTTTTTCCTGTTCCATTCTGGGTAAGTAGTTGGCCACAAGTTTAATGCATGTACTTCATAAGTGCTCCTGAACAGTCTGGAAGCTTTGAATATAATGCAGCACTGGGACCGGATACAAGTATGATTGCTTATATTTCTTAAAATGTACTTCACATCTGCTCCAAGTTACCTTCACACCTATTCCAAGATATCATTTTTAATCACCAATTTCCAGAACATTTAGATTCAGCTCAGTACTTGGTGTTAGTTGCTCTGTGTCCAAGCTGTCCAGAAAATAAAACTTCTACTCTATGAGAAAGCAAAGGTTTAGAAGGTGGTGTTGTTACATGTTTGGATAAAAATGAGACCTTCAGAAACTTCTTTAAAAAATGAGATGGCAAGACATTCATTTGCCAGCAGTTCACTGGTTAGTCCACTCACTGACTTTACTTGGTATGGCTCACATGACCTCACTTTGCCCTCTCCCATCCCACCAAAGTGTGAGACCTTTTGTTTGTTCTCAGATCACTGGATGTTTTTCTCCCAAGCAAGGCTTGAGAAATTTTGCCAACATTTCTGAAATGTTTGTTAAAATATTCCAACCAACTTTACACTATTTTCTCCCTGCTAATTGCTCTGATTTTTCAGGAGTCTTCCTGAGATTTTCTCATAAAGGTAATTCACATGTATATGTTCTCTGAAAGTGTCTTGTATGAAACTGCTGATGAGAGCTTCATAGAGGTACTCAAGATCTTGGTTTTGTTTGATACAATTTAGATTTGACTCTTCTTCAACAATTTTCTAGGTCTTCCCACAAGAATAATCTTTGAGGGCATGTTCAGAGCATAATCTGTCATCTGGTTTCGAAATAAGTCCAGCAAAACTCCTCTGCTCTATTTAAAGTTGAAGTCATCTTGTACATGTTCTTTGTGTAGAAGAGATACACTAACCTGAATCTTGCTCATTGTCCCCAATGCAGGGGTGAGGGGGATCATTTCTTATGTTCCCTTCCTGGATATATGGAACTCTATAGCTGAATACAAGTTGTTGGTTAGATTCTACTGACTATTTAATGAGTAAATAGAATAAGGCTGAGAGAGAGATGCTTCATCTGTATTTATTTTCTGACATAGCTGACAGCTAGAGTGATATCTTCTTCTTCTTTCTTCTTTTGTTACAGCAGCTCTAATCATACCACACAGAGACACATTTGTCATTATATGTAATTATGTGCAATATGTTTATATTATAATATTTTATATTGGAGAGGCATAGGTTTCATAATGTTTTTACTCCAAATTTCTTTCTGCCACAGATTATTTCAGTTTATGCATATTTATAAATGATATTTAAAAGTACAATAGCACATTAATTATAATAATATGTTGATTTGGAAATAGGAGCAACCAGAGAACTAATACAGATGACTGCATAACTTGTGACAGAGGGGCAACATTTTGTTAGAGGCGCAGTATTTTGCAGAGGGGCTTGGGGAACTTTACTTTGGCTCCCTTAAAATACAGAGATTCACCAGAAATTATTCAGACAGGCTGAAACTTTTATGCAGTTGAAACAGGTCAGAGAAAACCTTGACCCTTTTGAATGACCTGTTCCTCTATGGACCTGTTACTACTCCCAACAGAAATGGGTTTTCACCCTCTCTCATCACCACTTCCCTTTTTCCCACTTCCTCCCCTCTTTTCTCCAACCCAATTAGCAGATTAGCCAGGAGGCTCTGAAGCCTGAAGAAGTAGGAATTAAATTGACTTTTATCACATGCCAAAGTAGCTGTGGAGCTACCCAAGAGCACAGCCATACCCTCCAAGAGAGTCCTGTCCTTAAGGACCCCCAAGGGTGGGTAAGGAAATCAAAGGTACCATCAAAGCCTCCTTCAAAGTTACAACATTATCCTCCACAAAAATTCTTCCTAATGGTGTGCAGATGAGGCCCTGGTAGTGCAGGTGGGTGACAGGGCCAGCAGCAGTGGGAAAGCAAGGGACTGTGTTTGTGAGGTCAACCCCTAACAAGGGGGTACCATAGCCTGGGCAGTGCAGCTGAGAGGCAGCAAACAGCAATAGCTGAAACTCAACAGTTGGGGTTTGAAAATGTTTGGGGATGTACTGCATAAAGTACAATTCCATGAATGAACTTGAACCAAGCTCTTTCTGCACATAGAGGAATGAGAATGACTGTGGAAAGCAAGCATTTTACCTCCACAGGAGAGGAGTTAGGAAAGGGGGAGCCCTTCTGCTATTGGATTGCATTGGAGCTGCTCACCCCACACCTTCTGGGCTCAGGCAGAACCCTTGGATCTCCCACAGACTTTGAATACTTTCACCTGTAAAACAGCCTATTGGATGTCTGCCTGCACACAGGGGATCATATCCTACCAATGTGAAGTTTCTTTCTCCACGCATAACTGATAAACCTCTTCTATCTGTCCTGTGGCTTTCCTCTGACTGTTAGCTCTGAATCTTAATGATGACACCGTCTGTAAAAACAAATAAAATAATTGTAGCACAAATACTTTGCTAATGAACTTTATTATTAATCCAATCATGCTGATAAAGAGCATTCAGTGTGAATATCTTGCCAAACTAATTAAGGTTTGAGGTTTTATTTTTTCTTATCTTCATTAAATCAGAGAAACAGAGAAGATCAAGAATTGAAAAGATCTCTGAGGAGAAGAGCAGAAGAGCTGAATCACAAAAAAGAGAAGAAAACAAAAGAATTCTGGAAGAACGGGAAGGTAAAGGAAACCTTTGACAAAATAAATTTTGTTAAAAAGAGAGGAAGAATTTTACAGTGCAACCATACATATTTATAGTTCACTGTGCATTTTTCTGGTTAGGTTTGCATTAATTTACTCAAACATTATTGTACATATTTTGACACGTGTTTTCTAAATAAGTTTGAGGAACATGTGGGAAAATTCAGTTAGGCAACAACATCCTATAAAACTTCTAATGGTCCAAGTGATCAAGGCATAGAAGATCAAGATCAATGCGTAAAGAAACAGACAAAAATTTAGCATAAACGTGGAATAAGTTGTGATAAACAGTAATAATGCTGTGCCATCACATTACAGTCATGGAATATGTGACCCCAAAATCTGGGAACTGATTCATTTTAAGCTTCAGGGGAAAAGCCAATCTTATTCATCTACCCTACAGCACAGTGTGTCAAGTTCTACCTTTTCTGCTTTGCACAGACCACTGTGGCAATTTATTTCATGTATGCTATACAGAGAGGGCTTACTTTTTTAATACATTTATGGGTTATAAAAATTAACTTTTAATGGATAACTGATGTTAATCGTCTCTAAATGGTTACAGAGTTCTGTGGTAAAAAGAAAATTTAAAAATGGAGGATAGTATGTGATGATTGAATTTGTACCATTCTCCTGCTATATTCCACTTGTTCTTTTCATTTCCTTAACACAATTATTTTGTAACAGACTCTGATAAAGTTTTACACCTAAAGCATTGTCATAAAATATTCAGAAGTTACTATATTTTATTACTGCTGAGTAAGTAGTTTGCTTTTATTCTCTGGTGGTTATAGCATGGAGCTGTATTGCTGTATGAAAGACTAAACAACAGTAAAAGAATACAGACTTTATCCTAAAAGTTTGGCAACAACATGCACAGACACACTTTTAAGGGCATGTAAGTCTTGAAAGGCCAGGTACTGCCAGCAGGTACTCTGGCAGGTTGAGGTCTCCAGGGAATAGCACATTGCAGAATAGCGAAAGTGGAAAAATGCATGGCTCTGCCACTTAATAATGAGAAGTGCTGTATGCATCCTCTCAGGGAAGAGCTGCTCTTAACATCTTCACTGCACCTCAGCTGTGGGTCCAGTCCCTTCCATGTACACAGGACACTGGTTGGGTAGGAGGATGGCATGGATGACATTATGTTTAATATTCGTATAGACCCTTTTAAACACTGATCTGCAGAGCACTGTCCCTGCAGAGGGGCATAAGGTGTGAATTGTCTGTGAATTTTCAAGAGATTTACACATCTCCCAGAAATCCATTTCTCTCTTTCTTTGTGCCTCTGAATTGAGCTGTCTTGAGGATACTTTCAGACCTTTCCTTTATTTGTGATGGCTAGTCCTTTTCTGGCAATAAACAAAGAATCCCTTGTTATACAACAAATATTACCTACAGGGTTTTTTTGTGTCAGGTGCACTAGTTATAGAGAAAATAATCTACCTTCAGTGCCCAGGCTTTGGAAAGCAATAAGTGGCTTCAGTTTTATGTGCTTTGTCTAGCTAATGTCATCCATGATTGTGCCCATATGATATGAAACTGAGATCTGTTTGTTTAAGAGAATCATATATGAAAATAAATGAGGGGGTTCTCACCCCAAGCTCTCGGTGATACACACATTTCTAAGCAGAAACTGTTCCTTCCATCAAGACACATCTGGAAAACTGAGCAATTCTACCCTCAGCTAATGAAGAGAGCACAGCACTATTAGCTCTTAAACATGGGAACAGGGAAGCTTCCCAACTGGTTCAGAGAGAAATGCCACCTCCAAACTGACATGGGGGACATAAGGCTCAGCAAGATGCTTCAAACTGTAGACAGTAGGACAGAGAAGCATAATAAATCATAAGGTGAGGAAACAAGCAGATTTCAGGTATTAACAGTACTTTTGAGAACTGAAAGATCACACATCTCTCATCCAAGTTCCCTCTGGTTCTTGTGGTTGGTATTGAACTTCTGAGTCTTGAGGGATGTTCTCATTTCCACAAAATTTCAAATGGCAATGAAATATTCTGGATGGATGGTTTAGTGAAACACTTTCAGATGGTTCTTAGGAGTGAAGTCCAGATCAGCTTTAAACAGAGTCATTTTCCACAGTCCACCAAATCCTAGGGAAAAACCCCAAAACCTGTCCTGAGAAGTGGTAAGGATTGGGTCACAACACTACACCAACTGTGTAGTTCTTCATCTTTCCATTACCCTAACATTCAGGGAAGAGACAGCTGTAGTCCTTTCTTTCTGACTTTCACCATGCTCTGTCAATAGTGCCTGTCAGCAGCCCCAGGCCATTCATTTCCAGCAGATGCTGGACACGAACACATTCCTTTTGTTCCTAACCCAGCACAATAGGTTAAAACCTTCACCTTGGCATTAACAGTGTTAAAGCAGAATAAATTCTCACACAAAATATGATATTCAGATGTCCTGACATCTTGAAATAGTTGTCAAAGAGCACATCAAATCATTATCCAGCTGCACCTTGATTGTCATTAAATGTGGTTGTTATGTTTTTCAGCGAGAAAAGGCTTTTACAGTGGCAAAGACACCTCTCCCAAATCATATTTTGATTACATATCATTATAAACTTAAGTAATTATGGTTATTTGAAATGAATGCAAGTGTCTATTTTTCAATATTTCAGTTTTGGTTTTAGCCTCACCCTCCAGCCCACCCTGTTGTAGGCTGCTACAACAAAACTGTTGCAAAGATGTTTTTTCATAGCCTTCGCAGGTTTTCTATTTTATATCATCAGCATCTTTCAATCAACTGCATAAAGAAGTTTGGACTAGAAACTGTAATATTAGACCACTTAGAAATCAAAATATTTGAGAAACATTAAATGAGTTCTCAAAGAATATTATCTTTCTTTTTAGGTTATTTTGGAAAAACATACCATTTTTCACCCAACAGGTATCGATAGTTCTTTTTCCCAAAGTGAATTGCAAAATAAAAATACAATTTTGAAGTTTGGACTGAATTAGGCCATTTTACCTCATAGAACACATCAGTCAATATTATAGAGTGATATTTGTTTCAAGTGGAATTTTTACAAGGATTATGAAAATAAATAAATTTTAAATTTATATTTATTATGGAAAAAAAAAAATCTTTCTCAGTGTTATTTACAGATTCCATCTCTTTTGCCCAGGCACCCAAATGCCTCAGGAATCAATGCTCACTGTTTTAGTCTTCTATTGACTGTAAAGAATTACTCCTGAGTTACAGAAGCATAAATAAAATGAATTATGTGCTTTAGTCTCTCACTTTGGTGCTCAAGGAAAGGAGAAGAAAATGGAAAACCTCCTGGCCCTGGGAAAGTGCTGTTTACAGGCTGCATGTCTACTCAAACCTTGGAGAGAGGGATTTGCTTTTATACATACAAGGCAGTGTTGCTCAGAGCCACTAGTGATGAGGCAGGAATGATTCTGCCTCTCCTTCAGGGCTGCTTCACACAGGGTGCCCGGGGGAGCTCAGCTGGAACCCCTTCTCCTGCTGCCTTTCTGCACACTGTGTGGAGCAGCACCATCTAGGGCTGCAGCATGCTCCAGGTCTGCCCCTCTCCCAGCCTTGCCCCTTGCTGAGCTCAACACTGTGCTGCAGTGGGCCAGGTCTCTGCAGCTTGGCCATGGCAAGTTACGGAGGGAGCTGTGACCCAGGAGCCTCTGCCTGTCACCAGAGAGGGAATCCATCCCCTTCCACAAACCAGAGACTCTGCCTCTCACATAATAGGTGGGATCTTTCATCTCTGAGACAAGGCAGGTGCTCCTTGCTCCTTGCTTCCGCTGAGTTGCGCATACGTGGTACGCCTCAACATGACAGCAAGCACTGGGCAACATAGAAAGAAGTACCTAAAAAAAAAGTTGAAGTGAATTAAGAATTGTATCTTCCTCAGAGAAACAGAATTTAAAATCCTTTTCTTTCACTTACCTTTTGGGAACGAGATGCTCAGACACAAAATTATAATTTTCTGTGATGGAAGATTGCAGGAATGCCTGAGGAAGATCACATTGATGTGACTGCAGAATTAGCTGCCAGATCTCATCCTTTGCAAAAGGAGGAACCATCCTCCTTTCAGAAAGGATTCAATATTTGATGACCATCAAGGCATTGTTGTTGAAAGTAAAATTTAAAGACAGAGTGCAAGGAGTTAAAAGCAAGAAAGTGAAGAAAACAAAAGTACAGAGCCAGTCATTTAGTTTGGGCACGCAACATCTTTATTTCTGATAGCATTTTGTCTCTTTCACTCCTGAAATGCATTTTTATAGTATAACTTCCTGTGTGGACATTTGTGTGTGATACTGATCAAGGCCTACACCATAAATAGGTTTCCTGCATTTAATTGGACTTACTGAGGATTTATGATGGATATACTCACATATTGTTTTCCGTCTTCTTTAGGACCTGAGATCTATGCAAGAAGCAGCAGCAATGGTTTAATAAGCAGTTGTTCCAGTGCACAGGTCTGTCAGAAAATCCTGTTAAAGCACTGTGCCTGTCCTGGTATCATGTGGCCAAGCAAACAGGGATGATACACTCATAATCTCTGAGCCCTTCTCGTGCCTTCTGATCATGTGCCTTCATGTGTTTCAGCATCTGTGTATCAGTGTAAACCAGTGGTTATTAGTAAAAAAAAATAAAAACGCTTGGGATTATTTTCTAGAGATTTGTGGCTAGTAGTTTACCTCTGGAGAATACCTTTGAATAAAATCATTACTTTACATGATTTTACATGTCAACCAAAATGTGGATGAGTGTAAACTCATTTGTGTGTCTGTATAGCTAAAATTTTCCCACTTAACTTGTATTTTAACTCCAACAGTTAAAAACAAAAGTCAGAAAATACTCTTGGTGAAACTATATTTTAAAGTGAAGCAAACAATAGATCAAAAGAATCTCCAGAGACAAAAAAATTGCAAAATATTTTTTGTAGAGCTACGTGTGAGAGACATTGTGGGTTTTTGTGGAAAACTCTAATCTGTGTTACTGTTCTATTGTATTCAGCCACAGAGAAATAAAATAAGAGAAGGTAAAAAACAGATTTGCAGTTACACCTGTTAGAGGTTTTCAACTGTCAGTAACACTGATGAGCTAGAGTCCTTTAAAACTCACTTTTTTATTATGTGTTCTTGGGAGAAGAAATGCAACTGAGTCAAGTACAAGGCCAGTCCAGCAGCTGGGATGAATATGCTGAAGTTTCCTAGGAAGGTGAAAAGTTTAAATTTTCTATGGCAAGTAAAATGTGTAATACTCTTTGCAAATACTTCTCTTTTCAAAATGGTTTCATTTTTCTTAAACGACTCTACATCTTTCTTCCAAGTGTAGTTTTGCAAATACATTGTCCAGAATTTCCTTCTCTGATCTTAATTATCCATCAACCAGCTTCCCTCTTATTAATTAGTACTCAAATTTTAGCAGCAGCTTGAACCGGGTCACTGTTCACATGTTGAAACAACAGATGCAAAGGGGTTTGTGAGTGACAGGATAAAAATTAGGCACCATCTTGGCATGAAGTTTGAGAAAGATGTTAAGAAATATCTCTGCATTTCATATTGGAATCTATTCCACATCTCGGAGTACTGTATATACTGTACAAATGCTTCATTTTAAGTCTGCCAACATTGCCTCTCCAATTTGTCAATCCTGGAATTCTTTTTAGTAAGTGCTACAAATGTACGACTCATCATTGTTATTATGTTCCATTAGAACACTTGCCAGTTTTGAGTTCTGTCAGATATACGTGATAGCATTTGATGAATCACTGCTGAAATGATCCACTACAAACAACATCCAATTTTTTGGAGTGCTTTCTACCAGTATTGATAAGTATCTGGAGCTTAAATGCAATGCTGCTTCTACACACTCAATCATATTGCTTGTTGCAAACATTTGGGATGAGTTTGCTATTGACTACTTAATTAATCGTCTTGGCTCATATTTTTTTCTGTCACTCAAGGATTGCACTAGTCTACTGTTACGATGATACTTTGTTAGAGAAAAGGTAGCACGTTCAGTTGCATGGCTGATTTGGGAGTCTGTTTCCAACATTGGGATGCTACAACTTCAGCAAACCTTCATTTGCACTTGAGGCTTGCATTTCTTTCATTTGTAGGGCATATTCAGCATCTAGGCTGCTGCAGCAGACAGGTCAAGGCTTTTTAAATATGCACACAAACTCCCTTGAGCAAGTCATTGATCCAGAAAATGTCCTGTAGAGCAAAATCTGCAAAGCAGAATGCCTCACCCTGTAAACATACCTCCTCAGACAGCCTTGTTTAAGTCTTAGGGTAAGGAAAGAATTAAAAAGTTACAAAAAATAAGCAGGGAAGGTACAATATTGGTAAAACTGGGATATATGTGTATTCTACTTTTCAGTAGAGATTAAATTATTTCTACTAAAATTCAACAGGATTCTTGGAAGGATTTGTATAGATCACATAGTCTTAATCATAAAAAATATTTCAGTGACAAGCAGAAAGCAATTAGAGCCTGGTAAGTGACATACAAAAATGAAGTCAATAAAGAGTTATATTCTATAATATATTCCAAAAGCAGCGTCTATACCTGGTTGTACTCATAGTTACACAGTCAGTACATTTTTTGTCACTTCCTTGTTACTAGGAGAGGTTCTCTTATTTTCAGCTGACAATTTACTAATTTATATTAATTTCCCTTCCCTGTGGACTAGAAAATACCTTAGACTCATGATGTTAATTTACTGCATTACCAATGTGCCTAGGAAACCCTGGTGAAAGACCAGTCTCCCAACTGGTGAGGCCCAGGTGAAAAAATGGGCTCTGACCCAAAAGATTTACTACCTGAATTTAAGGCAGTATCAGTGCAAGAACATGAAAAGAGGACAGACAAAAGAATCAGCTTTGTTTTCTGTAACAGAGAGGGAGGAACCAATCAAGGGATGAATAAGAATCGCTTTTCACATTTCTTTGGGAGGCAGACCTTAGAGAGGCAGGAGAACCATGAGAGGTTCAAGAGGTCAAGAAAGATGGCATTTTAAGAGCACGATCAACTGTGCTGAGAGATGATCAACTGTGCTGAGGGAGCCTCAGCTCACACAGAATAAAGACAGACTTGAAATATAAAATAGAGAGGCTAACTGCACCGTTTTTTAGTGAGTGTGTTATTTCAGTACATCTTGAAACGTGTTAGGGCTAACAAGTGTAAAAAAATAACAAGATAGCAGTCACATCCAGAAAACTGAGATTTTCCTTAGTATTGGGACTGTTGATAGGTTGATTATGATATTGATTATCAAAACATTTGATAACTTTTCTTATTTTAAATCCCAGTGCTTTATTTGTACAGCTGAAAATACCACGAGATATATTTGACTTAGATTTTGAGGAAATTACAGATCTCTGTAAAAAATTAAATGCCCTTCTGCCCATTCTTTATTTAAAAAAAATAAAATAAAACTCTGTGTTAAATCTCTAAGCTGTCTTATTACTTATTCTGTTGTTAATTCTTCCTACCACCCACCATTGTGGTTTTTTAAGTACTAAGCCTTCCATGAGTAATGTAATTTCTTCCACCATTATACTACCTCTTTTCTGTGAAAAAAAAAAAAAAGCTATTTAGTTTTTTGCACTAAAAAATTGTGGATGGAATTATTTCTGTTTTAAAGGTGTTGAACTGACATAAATAAATTTGCCATATATCTGGACTGCAATTCATATCAGAATCAGGAACCTCTTCAGAAAACCATTTTTCCCCCAGCCCTAAGATTTAAACCCATAAGTGTTTTTCTTTTTTTTTTTTTTTTTTTTTTTTTTTTTTTTTTTTTTTTTTTTTTTTACCAAGAAGTACTCACAATTCTTTTCAAGCCCTGTCTAGCAGAGAGTATGAAATAGGAATATAGACTGCAAAGAAAATTTCTTTAAAGATTCAATAAACCTTTTCCTGTACAGCTACGTTAGACAATTAAAATATACCAATGGCATCCCCAAACAATTCTGCCAGATTTTAAAGCTACTACCTCCTGCAATTCAACTTTTAGGAATTTCCCTTCAACAATCAATTTATACCTCCTTTCTCATTTATATACAAGGAGGTATAATTTTTACTCCTATTTCCTGATATAACTTAGTCATGCCGTGCCATCATCCAAATCACATCTTAAGTGCTGTAGGCTGTCGAGACAAGACAGAAAACTAAGAGTTCTAACCCACCAGGAGAGTGTCTCAAGGCATCCCCTGAAGTTCCTCAGTGATGTTTTTTCCTTTCTCCAAACCTCTTGCTGGCTAGGGCTCTCTCATTGATAAATGGCATGCTTAAAATAGGCACAGACTGTGCAGTCATCTGGCAGCCTACCTATCCACAGTCCTGTTCAAATGATGGTCCATCTCTCAGTTAAATACTTCTGACTTTTACTTGCATCTTTGCCTTCTGCTATTTGCTTTCTCCTATTCCCTGAATCATCTTTTACCCAGTTCTTTTTCCCAATTTTTCCTCATATTTTATAGTCTACTGCCCAACAGCTCATTACTGTTTATGAGTATGAGTCTGTTATGACACAATTAAACGTGATGTCATCAGTAATGTCAGCAATAGAGGCAGCCTTGGAAATCAGAATAACTGAGCCCTGACTCTGTATCCAGGTCTGATATAAGCCAAGATGATAGGTCATTCTCTGGGACCTTTGTATCAGCCAGAGCTACCTGACTGTCAGTTTTGATTTCGTGCATTTTCACTCAGCATGTGCTACACTTTCTTTCTTCCTTTAGCTTTTTCTCTGTGTTTACCAAGGCAGAGAGTGTTGTTTCAAATCCATAGAGACAAATGCACTTTCCATCTGCTTATAATTATGGCAGGGGGAAGAGGAGCTTTATTATGTGCAACAAGTACAATGTGAAATATAGCAGAGGTGTAGGTAAGAGAGCAGCATTTTTGGTAAATGTAGTAATATGTCAAATCTGCACAAAGTCAAAAGGGTGTAGAAGATTGTGGACCATATCTCAGAAAAAAACCCAGTAGTTATATCTAAAGTATCATCTTCCCCTGCCTCGCATAGCCTGTAAGCATTATAAAGACTTGGCAGCCCAAATTAGTATTTTGAAAGTGGTCTTGATATCCTTCTGCATCTGAATGAGGTTTTGGACCTGTTGGCCTGTTTAGCTTTTGCAAGAAAACCTCACCACCTAGAAACACACCTTATGGTAGCAAATGACCACTGATACCATTCTGGCAGCAGTAAAACACACAGCAGTTCCCCCTCAAAGTGTGAAAAGATCACATACTTCACCAATACAAGAGCTTCAAAACTTTCAAGCACAGATAAAAGCTTGGGAAAAAAAATACTCTTTGAGCTAGGTGAAGGAATGATCAAAGTTTCCTGAACATAGAAATGGTTCTGTCATAACCTCAATCTCAGACTGACAAGATCTGAAAGTAACAATCACCTGTATCTGCACATGGGTTTACATGGTATGTTCCATACAAATATGGTATCTTCAAAGAACATTGAGCAATAAAGCAGAGCATTTGAGAACCAGAAATTGTCAATAGAGTAGAATTTTTATTGTAAACCATCAGAAGATATAGCTTCTATTAAATAATTCATGCAATAATGAAATAAGTTGAGGGAGTAAATTGTCTCCGGTAGCTTATTAAATACACTGCAAGCAAGTAACATTATCTTGCCAAAATGTGACCACAATTTAAAATTCCGCCAAAGGGGATATTTTTTTCCCCACCTGGGGAAAAAAAAGGCAATTGCCACAAGGTCAGTAACTACTTTTTTTAATATGTTAACAACAACAAACCAGAGAAGAATAGACACACAACCATCCAGGAAATATTTCCATCAGAAGAAGGTTTAGACTTCATCCCTCCAAAGAGGAACCAACACCTGGTGAAAGATAAAATGAGATGAGAAGTTACCTTCTGAAATCCAAATACGTTACTAAACTGTGAATAAACAAAGTGCTCTGCCAATTTTATGACACAAAAGAAAGGAAAAGAAAAAATGAAACCTGAAATGTAAATTGAAATGTGCTTAATAATTAAGTAGCTGATTGGTGGTGTCTGAAGATGATGTACACTGAAGCCAATTCCTTTCTAACAACGTGCTTTACAAACAGACCAGTTTGCAACAAAAATATACCTTGATCTTTATGTTCCCTTAGATTCATCTTTAAAAATTTAAATTTTTCATTATAGAGCAGTATTTAATTGAAAAAAATCTCAGGTGGGAAAAAAGAGTCTGTCATGCATAGTGCTTGACTCGGTTTATCACTTATGCAATTTTGGTTGTTCATGGGGCATTAAACTGGACACAACTGACATGTTAAAGAATTTTCCAAGTTTTTATAAACTGTCTAGAAGTTTAAAGAATCTGTTTCTCTCTCTAACTACATCTAATATCCTATAAAATTCCTTGCATAATCAGAGTAGATTGTTTGCTAATTGCAGTATAGTTGCAGTTGCAAAATGTGATGCAGATGAGTGAAATATGGATGATTAAGGTCCACAGACATTTTTTCTGTTTACAATTTATTTCTTTCAGAGGCAAATACAGAATTCAGGCATTTAATGTAATAGATGGGACAAATAATCTTCCCTATCTTCAAATGCCAAAGACCAAAATAACAACAAAAAATCCTCAGAAAAAAATTGGATTGGTTGGAAAAATATCTAATGTTTTGTATGTTTTGAGATTGAAACTTTATCACACAGTATTTCCTTTTACACCACTTGTGTTCAGCATTGCAGTAATCTTACTTTAAAGAATTCAAGGTTTGTAGCAACAACATCTTCAGCAGTTAGGAAACAGGGAACAGTCTATTTCAAGAAAGAAAGGCACAGGAAGAATTAACTGCATTTAACTGAATTCTATTATTAGCCAGTTTATCACATTTAGAGGAGACATTGGCAATTCCTGACCTGGAAGACACAAATAGAACAGGGTAATTTATTTATATTTTGGGGAAAGGAATTAATTCTTTTTCTGGGTCTGAATGAGGATTATGTTTAATTAATAGTTTCTATCAAAAAAAATTTAAACATTCCTATGTCAGAAAGGTTCACCTTGACATTACTCAAATTTCTAAAACCTTTGGATTTAAGGTCTAAGAATTGGATGTATATTTTAGTGCAAAGCAAGAGAGGGAAAGGATCTTTTCTTTTCACCCTTTTCACCCATTGCTTCAGGGATGAAAAAATGGCTGCTTTACATCCCTCTGTGATTTTATCCAGAAGTTTTAGAGCAAATCATTACTGTCTTTTTAAGCCATTGTCTATTTCAAAAATATTCAAAGCAGAAAACTTTAAGACAGTACCTGCAGTGAGGAAGATCTCAGTATAAGTCTCTTCCATCTCAAGTGTGTGTCCTGAGTATTTGAAAAGAGATGAATTGTGATAGCACTTGGAGTTAAGTGTTAAATTTTAGCTTACTACGATTAAATACAATGGATAAACTTTGGCAGATGTATTAAAATTTCAGTAGCACCAGTAAACTGAAAAAGCCTGAAAAATGCAAATGAGTAGAAGTACAAATACATTTGATATATCATGATTATAAGCAAAATTAATTTGTTTATTAAATCTTCTTTTATACTCTGCCAGACTTCTATAATTGAAGAACTACTCTCATACTCATGCAGTTGTTTAAATCCTTTCTTAAACTCAGGCACTTAATTTAAAATCATAGAAACTGTGTGATCCACAATTCATACTTAAAAAGAAATTACTTTCTGTGGACTTGTCTGAGCTGAAATGTAGATGATTAGCTTGAAATTAATAATATTGTAATGTAAAGGTAATATATTCTTATTGTTATAATATGTTTCTTCAACAACAGCTGTTACTTGCTAAGTCAGCATTTCTCAAGCAAATTAAAAAGTTTTATTAATCAGACCACTATTTACAATTGAGTTCCATTGCCCCTTTATGCACAAGTGATAACAATTTCTACAGTGAAAAAATAAATGTTTGTTATCTTCAGGTACAGGGACAAAAGTGGCTTTAACTTGTTAGACCTTTTATAAGCAAAAGAACTCAGAACTTCAATTTGTTTGCATCAGACATGAGCACAGCTTTGTAATATATTTTATCATGTCAACTAATGTATTAAAATATCCTGCAAGCTATGCAGAACGGAAAACCTAACTGCAAAGTTTAAAAAAAAAAAAATTGCCTGAAATTAATTGTACTGTACTCTAGGCAATGCCTAGTACACCTGAAAATAATAAAAGCCATTGTTTATTCCCAGCAACCATAAACTGAGTACTGGAAAAATCACCAATAGTTAGAGTTTCTTGATTCAAATTCTTGAGTTCTAACACAATTTATACCTTCATGATTGTTTAAGATAATTGTAACTTAAACTGTTAAAACTGTTAAAACTATTTCAATCTGTTGTAATTTGAGCAGAATTTGCCTCTATTAAGAAATTTTTTTAGTGGAAAACTTGTCAGTTTACTTATTATGTATCAGTGTACTTATTATGTATACTTGCTTGTCTGCTTCAGACTGCCATTTTCAGATTAATGCCAAGACCCATGTGTTTTCCTACACATTTCCTTATCCTTTTATTCTCCACCTTGTTTTCATACCTGCTTTCTGCTATTTCATACCTTGCACACATTTTAGATGCTGCTCTGACTCTGCAAAAACCAGAGCCAAAGAAAATATTGTTCATGGAGACTGTACCTGCAACAATATTACATCTGTAGTATTGTAGATGTATTGTCTCTACATCCAGGTACAGCTCTACCTTCCCTTTTCTGTTCCAGATAAAATCAAAGCCATTTGGAGGATACCTGCAACTTCCATAAATGAAGTTGCTGTGACTCTTCTGAGCTTCACCCTGCAACTAGGGAGGAGCTACTACTTTTCTTCATCCCTAGGCAGGGCTGCCATGCCAAGGGTCCCTGAGAAACCTGGTTCAAAGATGAGCATGCTTCAGTGTTTCCTTAGAAATACAGGTGCTGGATGTCTGTGCTAGAGCTTTCAGGTGCCTGCTTCATTGACACCAGTCCTTCTGCAAATGGGAGTGTTTCCTTTGTCATTTCTTTTTTCAGAAAGTCCATTCGAATTTGTCACAGCAATTTGGTATTTTCACTATGCCTTCAAGCCTACATCAACCACTTCTGCACTTTGGAAGTAAAAGCCAAACACAAAGATTTTCACAGTGCTCTCAGGAGTTTCAAGAGTTTGATGGGAGGTTGGGTTGATTGGATTTTTTTTCTGCCTAATCATGTTTTTTTAATACCTGAAGTGCTCCTAACAGAAGATTATGTTTAAACTAGAGTACATAGAAAAATGCTTGGAAAGGCCTGCAGAAATATAAAAGAAGATTGTTCAATGAGCAAGAAAGGAAGGCATAAAAAAGCTTGGTGGAGGCATGAATTCCTGACCAAATGAGGCCATGTGTCTGGTATGTACGGAATGCTTAATATCCAATACACTGGGCAACTGCTGCTTAGGGAAACATCTAAAACTGTGAACATCTTTATTACAATAAGTGGCCTTTCTCCAGATTCCAGTAGAATGGTGCACAGAAGAGAGAGTTTCAATGTTTATTTCTGTATTTATATTCCTAATGTTTTTATATTGTTTGTGTTTACAAGTAAAAGCCTATCTTGATTTTTTTTATTTTACAGCACAGATATTTCATATTCTCTCAAGGTATGTTCAAGGGATTGTCTGCACATTTACTGGAATCTCAGTGGTGCTGTTTTATCATATTCAATATGTGTGTATGCAGTAGAAATACATTCAGCTACCCAGTATTATGTAAGGTGCATAGTTGGCTCATAGACTCTTCCTCTATTTAAATATTGATAATACACACACACACTATGGGTCCAATATCAAATATGGATGTTTTAATGGAATGTCTGAATCTCAGACATGAATGCTCAAATCAGCAGTTAGATCCACAGAGTGGGCATTTACACATCTAAGTGTCCATGTAAGTACCCAAATGTGCAATTTGGGTGTCCTATTAAGATGCCCATATTTGAAAATTAGGCTGACTTCCCGGCATTTTTGGCAACATGTAGTGCAGGGATTCTGGCAAAAATGCCAGGTTTTAATTCTACTATGCTAAGGGGTGTTTGATTATTTGTTAGGTAAAAAAAATAAATTTAAAATTTGCAGTTCTATAAATAGGTTTTGCTCTACTTTTACCATCAGCATTTTATATGGTTTTGTAAAAGGGTACTGAGATCCCAACTGAACACTGCTGCCTGAAGTCCAGTATCATCAAGAAAAGGAAGTTCTAATGTGTCAGGGTATATACTGAGGCTTGTCATATTTTAATATGGAGAATTATAAAATGTGCTATTGCAGGGTGCTGCAAGTTCAGTGCCCACTGAAGGAAACTGTTAAATAAACTCTCTGTTTTATGGACCCTTAAATGGTAAGTGATGTTCTGGGTTGCATGTTATGTGTACAGCTATGAACCAATATATGTAATGTTTTTCTAGTTCTCTGCAGAATCTGAGTTGAAATCTGAAAGTTCAGTACCCTCATTGGTGCAAGAGCAGCACAAAAGTCCCTGACAGACAACTGAAGTTCAAATAGATACATTAAGATTATTCACCACCTTCGAATATTCACAGGAATGATCACAAAAGTACTGTGAGCCATTTTAAAAATGTCTCCCAACTTTATAATTTTATAAGGAAATAAAGCCTGTTTTGGCCATGAAGACTAAAGCTTTTCTTCTTAAGATAAGGAAAATGACTCAAAATAAATAATTCAAAGTCAAAACACAAGCCATAAAGAATAGAAAGACTGACAGTTTCTAACGAAATGTAATTTTTTTGCTTCCATCTTATTCATGAACAGAGAAGTACCTGCTCTGTGACAGCCATTTTATTAGGTTCCAGTTATTCTTAAAGCAAACCCGAGACAATGTGCCATTTGGGTTCTCAACATTTTTACACAAGCCACCAATTTATTACTGCAAGCTATTCTTTTAAGCTTCTGTTTCAGTTCTGATAAAGTACTTACAAGCTTGAGAGAGGTTATTTCTTTTTCCCCATATCATAAGGAGATAAAATATATTAGTCCTCCCACAAACCTTGCTTGTACTAGAACTGTCTGTATTTCACAGTTTCTGTCTTGTCAGTCTAAAAATCATTTGTAAGAAAAAGGCTCTATCTTAGATTTTGAATGTTTTTCTATGTTTTATGTTCTATGCAGTCTTTATCAGGTTCTCTGTGTTTTCATCTCTCATTTACAAGATCATGTAATGCCTTTTGTAAGAGAATAGTGGCTTTAACATTTACTTTGTTTTAGATAGAATTTCCCTTTTCAATTGCAAAGCCACCCTCTCCCCATTCTTGAAGAATCTGTATTCCCAGCATTCGTTAGATGTGCTACCTTTCCTTCCTTATCATGCACTAAATGTGTGAGGATGAACAAATCCTGCACCTCTCTGAAGCTTATAGAGCCAGGTAGCATCAGTTTGAACTATGGTTTTGCCAGACTTGGCAAGATATATGGGATCACACCTGGTCAGTGTCCAAAATCCTGTGGAAAAAACATGTGACTCCCGCCATGGTGAGCAAAAATCCAAGTTCTTCAGCTACCTTCGACAATGACAGCAGTATCCTTCATGCTGGATGAGATGCAAAACCAAGTTCACTTGCTTAGAGTCATTAATGATCCCAGACCATTTCCAAATAGGCAGCCACAGTTTCCATCTCACATTATGGGCTTCATCCATTTCAGTGCTCTGCATTTCACTTTAAGGTTGGTATTGCTCACTTTAAGATAGGTATATGCTTTACAGGTACAGTAAGCCTGCCATTTAAAGTATTACACTGTTGAATGAAAACTCTTCTTTAGGAATTCTCTCCCTCTTCCTCCTCTCAGTGCAAAGCAGAGTAATGTACCATAGAGAGGAATGATGAAACATACAAATATTTGACCTAAGGAAAGCCTTCATGTTGCAAAAAAAGATGTCCTCAAATCCGTCAGAGGTTCCTTTTTTCAGTCAAATGATTAGGCAAAAATAACCTTGAATGACTTCAGTTAATTACAATACAGTTACGATGGATGTGCCCCATTATGAACAGAATTAGTAAATGAAAATTATTTCTGCCTAAAACCCAGCTTTTCTGTAAAAGATTATTTATTAGTTTTTCCACAAATAATATTGAAGAGAAAAATGTCACATCCTTCTCTCTACACCCTTTTATCTCTGTTTCCTGGTTTTTCAGTTTTGTTGTATGAGTGTGCACATATGTCTATACAGAAATCAAAATCAGAACAAATTTTTTGCAACCTCTGTTTTTAGTCCACTGTGCCCATATGGTCTATGAAGCCTTCAGAACTAAATAAGCTGCAGAAACCTTCCATTCAAGTCTGACCTCTGTCTATGTCCAAAGGATTCTCTATGCTGTTTTGAACAGTTCTTTTTAAAAGACTGGTTGGAATTTTGTCAAAATATTCCTGCAGTACTTTAGCCTCTTTTCACTCAATAAAGCTATTAATAATGCTCCCTCATATTTTAATTTCCTGATATAAAATGGGAACTTCTGCAGCAAGAATGTTATAGCAGAGATGACTGAATAACCTCTCATATTTCCTCTGTGTGGCACTTATTTCTCCTAGCCAAACACACTCCATGTAAGTTTCATTCTCCACTGCAAATGTCATTAAATCTTACACTGATCAATTGAAGTTCAATGTCATACTGTGTGTCCTATACCTTTTAAGTGTGGAGTTTACATACCATCATATTTAGGTGTGAAACCCCACAATAAGTTTAGTGCAGTAGGTTAAAATAATACAATGGAAAATCTCATGGAGTTGTTCAGTCCATCCATCATTTGTGTGAGTTTCAGACTGATAGAGAACTGCAAAAGGAAATCTGGAAATATCTATGTAAATAACTGTGATCTGCCCCAAGAAATACATGACAGTGTGCTCATAGGTTCCTGTGAGAAGTGAACAACGCCCAGTATGTGAGAATTAAACTGAACATTCCTTAATATGTTAAGGCCAGTGTAGAATTAGACAAAATAATTTTGGTAATTCTAGGTCCACTGCATTGCATTGTCCCTATATGCCCCATTTGTCCCCATATGCCCCATCCACACACCTCTGATTTTCCATCTTGCTCCTTTTTGTCCTTCTGCCTGCATTCACTACAGTATGCCAAAACAGAGAGGAGAAAGTTAAAAACTGTTATGAAATGCAACATTCTAAAAATAGAAACAGTTTCTAGTAATTTTTAACATTTTCTTTATGTGGAAAATAATTCCCTATTTATTGTAATTTGTGTCAGAATAAATGCTTTGAAAAAGAAAAAAATATAGAATTAAGCACTAGAGAAATATTTCCTCCTTAAGCAAAAACTGCAGCTTGCACCTCCCTCTGTGGTTCATACATGCTTTTCCCTCCCCACAGAACATTTCTTTTCCCATTCTACCTCACTGCCTGAAGAGACTGACATCAGGAAAGAAAGGACATTCTTCAGAGCAGGATATTATGAACGGAATCCCCAATGCTTACAGGATTACCAGAAGTGTGACAACTGTCTTTGTTTCCTTAAAACTTGCCCCCTGAAGTAATCTGTAAGTTTTTTTCTCCTTTATCAATATGGCATTTTCTCCCACTGCTCTAAATAAAGTTATAGCTAGAATACTTTCAAAAAATATGGGCAACACCTCTCTGAAGTCTCTGCAGGTAAATATTAAATTGCCCCTAGTGAAAAAAGATCCGCTCTTTATTTCTGCACTCCTTAAATATGGCACTGGGAGAAACTGGGGAAACAGAGCAGAAAAGCAGGCTAGAAGAGAAGAAGCAGGGAACAATGTAATTGGGTAAGGTGTCATGGGAAAAAAGGAGAAGGACAACATGTGGTAAAGGAACAGAAGGATAATGAAGGATGTAGAGAATAAGTAAGAAACAGATAACTTGGAAGCAAGGAAGGTGAGAAATAAACACTGGAATGCAAGGGGGTGGGGAGAGTTGGGGGCAGAAATGCCAAGTTGTAAATTTACTGTAGAGAGGTTGATGTGGAGATTTTTTTAATAATTGTAGAGTTTTTGACAGCCAGGGGGACTCTTCAATTTTAAGTCAATTTAAGACTAAACTTACCATTACTAGAAGAGGAGGCTCAGAAAGTCCAAGTAGCATCAAAGAGCAAGACTTACACTACCTTTTATACCCAAAGCTAATATTAAAGAAGATTGGGAAGTACAAAAAATTTAGAGACAAAGATACAGTGAAATCAATATTAAGACTAAGAAAGTTCTGTACAAAACACATTATAGGCCGAAAAATCAATTTTGGAACTTTCAAATGCACTGTAATGAAATATTGCAGACAAATGGAAGAATACTCCCAACCATGAAAGTGTGAAATACCTCCTTTATATATATAAAGAGCTACAGTATTCCAATAACTGAGAAATACTTACTTTATCAACTAACATTAGGAAGACAATAAAATATCTCTATACCATATCAAGTAATATTACAGAGACTGGTAAATATGTGCTTAGAGAGTATTCGATGAAATAACTACTGGAGAAAGAGAAACAAAATTGCCTGAACTGGCAAAAAAAACCCCATATACTTGCTTAACTAACACTAGGAAAACTGTGAAATATAGTAGTACACTTATGGAAACACAATGAACAGAAAGAATTACAAAACCTAATCTTGCTTTCCCTTAAACTGAAGTGATACAATTCAAGAGAATGGAGTGATTCTGGATTCACTCACTGGTAAGCAAAAGAAGAATTTCTCTCATTTAGTATATATTATTTAGTCTCCAAGAAACAATAAAAATAAGTTTAGAAGCTAAAAATACCTGCTAAGCATACAATAGAGTTCACTTTTGAACTCTATTTTAATAGCCTCTCCAGGAATCTCCCTCTGACAGCTAGACTGTGAAAAGTTTGTGGAGCAGCTGAACTTCCTCCAAACAGCAATTGTTTTTTTTAAGCAAAAGTTACTGTTGTAGACCAAATACAGTCATTGTGAGACTGTCTTGTGTGATCCTTACAATGAATTAAAGTATCACAGTCTGTGGCAATGCAAATGGAAGTGAAAAAATGCATTCATAGGGGGACTGTTTTGTATGCTGGATATGAGCTCTGGATGTTGTATCAGGATAGAAATCTACAGTGAAAAAAAATTATAATTTGGAGGCTATATTGTCAACTCTGGCAATTTTTATTGAGGACTTTGTACTATGTGATGTCCTCTCCTGAACTGAAAGTATTACTTGAAAATATTTTCTTTGTCCTTTTAAAAAATGTCTTGTCTAAACTTTTACACAAAATATTTTGAACACAAATCCTAATACAAAAAACACAGAAGGAAATATAAAAAATATCCAAATATACACTTTTTAAGATGGTGTCATGATTTGGTGGGAACAAACTGATAATAATCCTCACTGCCTATTTTTGGCTTCATGCTTTCCTTCTCTTAGCATGTTATAAAAATTCTTACTTAGGGAACTTCTTATGATTGATAACTGGGCTCAAATTATAGGAAACACTTGTGTGGAAGGAAAGTTGTACTAATTTCTGTAACACATTATTTCTTATTAAAGACAGGATTTTTTCTACTTGTAGTCATTAGCAAAACGGTGCACATTTCTGCCTATATATAAATAATATGATCTTTTAATTATATACTTTGCCTGTTGTGTTACATGGTCCAATCAAGGGGAAAAATTTTAAACAAGAAGTGGCACAAAGTTCTTTTTCACAATACAGTATCTCATCAGACATGGATGTAGGCAAATCTATCTGACTCTAAAAAAAGACAAAGTTCAGTATTAGACATGCTTTCCATCTCCTTATGCCCAAATTGTTGCAATTGAGAAATTTTGTGTCACAGTTCAGTTCTCCAACCAGACTGAAGGAGAGCTGAGACTGCAAGGGCAGCAGTGTTCATTTGAATACATATTAGGCTTAACACAATCCACAAAATTCAACCGTGTTTGAAAAGATTTTTAAAAATCTTTATTTTTGCCATATTCATGAGACCCTTACAGAGCGTAAAGAAGCTGCAGTAATCTGGACAAAGGGGAAAAGATTTTCCAGAGAGAAGCAATATCAGTACATTAAGAGATAAAATAGTTTTTCAGGAGCTAACAGAAGAAATTAAAAACTGAAGGATTGTAATGAAAAGATGGCTGCAAGGAACAGTGCAGACAAAGTTTAAATTTATTTTGAAAAAAAAAAAATAGTGCCCCTAATCTAGAATTGCTTTACATGAGCTTCCTAGTGATGATTCTGACAACAGAACTCAGCTGTCCAAAGACCACTCACATGCATATTTCTTCCTCTCAGGGCCAGGACATCCTGATCCAAGGGACTAAAGCACCCTTCAGAAAGGGTTATTTAATTTCTGCCACAGGCAGCAACAGGTTGTTTGTCACCTGAAGCCCTCTCTCACAAGCATGCTGATGCAGAATACCTTGACTTCTCAGAGAATACATCCTATGGTAGAGCTCAGGAGCAAAGAGCTGCTTGTTAAACAGATTCTGAAAAACAGAAACATGATGAGGAATAACTAGGAATGGGAAATTTCCCCTTCAATCTCTTCAGCTGGAGATGGAAATAAGTTGGGGAGGAAGTCAATGAGCTCACCTGGATGTAGGAGGTCCTAGCTCTGCTGTTCCAAATTAATGCAGGTAAATACCTGAATCTTCATTGCTCAGCCTCCTCACTGGAGTTGCCCCTTTTTAGGCAGCTCAGCAGCCACTGTGACAGCACAGGGTGAAACTGCTCTGTAGCAGTTTCAGGAGGAGAAGTCACCAGGAGCATGGAAGAGCAAGGCCCAGGTCCCTGCTTCACCCTGTTTTAATTGCACAGAACAGAACAGCTCCCTGAAGTAGAAAGAGACTCCTCCAGAGAAAACTCAAGATATACAAGGGACATTTAGGAGGTCAGGATCTACATCTCCAGCCTGAACCAGGCCAGGTGTTTTTGATAAGCTTCCTTGTCACAGCAGTGTTGACTGGCTTTGTAGCTTTTGTCATTATATCTACCCTGAGCCTGCAAAACCATTCTGCAAAAGGTAGGATGAAAGAGAAAGTTTTCACTGAAAGTTTTAGGCTTGATGAATCATTCTGCTATGATGAAAAGCCATTTTGTCACAAAATTCCTGGCTAGCTCCAGTGGTGATACTATTGTCTAGCATAGCTGTCAGGCAGCCCTCCTAATTAAGCTATTTTTGTAGAAGACTCTGGCTATAGTTTGTGAATCACAAAGCTTGTGACTCTAGTTCCATATCAACACTGGGAAATTCTCCCAGAGGGAAATCATAATACTGTGCTCTACAACCCAAAATTGCTATATAAAGCATCTACTCTTCCATATTGGAACAGACTGTTCCACTATCATAGCAGCCTTTCAATTCCCTGAAAATACAGAATAAAAAGGAGAGGTCTTTGTATGATCAGAGAGGCATTTGATCAAAGCTTTTCATGTGTTGCTGGACACAGAAGTACTTCATAACATAGCACTTAGACATATTCGTGTAAAACTTCAGAAAAGTTAAAATGAACAGTGAAGATGTCTGATGTTTATTTGAAGTGCAGACAAGGGATGTAAGACCATGCCAAGCTATCATGTCAGCACTGCCTGGGGGGTTGAGTTGTTCCTGATTTCTACATCATTTTTTTCTCCATTAACAACACTTGAATGATAAAGAGGAAGGAGGTTTTTGGGTGAAACTAATGTTACCTTCCAACTCGTGCGTATCATCAGGAACATCGTTGGTTGGCCATAATGCCACCTTCTCTGGATTTGTGTCTTTCTTCAGATTTGTTCCTGCTTTCAAAGTGGCTGGCAGCAAAGATTTTGAAGTATTACTTCAATTTTTGTTATTATCATTATTGTCCTTCCCAACTCATTTCCAGTTCTCCTTCAGCCACTTGGAATAGGTCACTTGTGTGTTCATGGTTTACAATGCAAACTTCATGGGAGCATAATTTTTTTCCTCTATTGTGTCTCTCTTTTTGAAGGATGTTATGCACCTCAAAGAGAAAAATGAAGCTCGGAAAAGAAGAAAAAAGACTTCAATGGATCTCTGAACAGTATGTCTGCACTGGTTTTGTCCATCTCTACATCTTGCAGAGTTCCGTTAAACTGCCCAGTCATAGCAGTACGAGGCACACAATCAGTAGCATGGTGGAAGCACATGAATCACAGCAACAAGCCCTTTCACATGTTGTGTCTGAAGACTCCTCAGGAATTGATCAAAAGCAGGACAAATAATTTTATTAGTATTTATTACTTTCTCTTTTTCTGCCTCTTTCAAATTCTGCCCTGCTAGACAAAATAGCACAGCTTAAAGTTAATAATCTGAGATTCCAAATTTTTCATGCAGAAAATAATTCCTTGAAAATACTTGCAGCTTCCACCAAACTTTTTATTTCCTCTTACTCAGAGAGCTACCAAGTCAGAGGGAAGTGACAAGAGCAAATGGTTAAAAAAGGGAACAGTACACCACCTGGCATCCAGTAATGTATGCTGAGCTTGGCATTCACAGAGGAGAAGAAAAATACATACAATCTCAACATATATTTCCAAGTGATGATATACAATGTTTTATTGAAACTGTTCATAGGAAAATATTCATGTATGATGCCTAGCTTCTCATTAAATAAAAGTGCTTGAAATTTATGGCCTGAAAACTTGAACTTTAAAACAAAAAAAATTCAAGTGTGGGAAGCTGAAGTTAAGAACCCAGATGATATTTAGATGTTCAGCAACTCAGACAGTCTCTTTCCTAAAGAAGAAACTGAGGATGGTAGTGAGGACAGAGGGCACAAATCAAGCTCTCCTATTTTAAGTTTCTGCCACTGTTCTTTCTTCCTGTAACAGGAAATTTACTTTTCAAATATGTATATGCCATTTCAATTCTATAGATGAAAAAAGTATGTATTTTTTGAAAGCTACCTGTTAGTTAAAGCTGTCCTGGGCTCTGTGTTGGGATACACAGATTAATTTTGCATTTTTAAGGATCTCCATTACTATTTGTTCTCATTATAAGGAAAAAACCTAGTTTTTCAACACCTGGTACTGCTATGCAGTTCCTGAAACTGTCAGAAGTATATAACAAATATCTGAATAATTTAGAAATTGAAGCAGTTAAATTTGGAACTGAAATTTAAAACTCCTTAAAGGTGAAAGAAAATTTTCCTTTAAGTTCAGAATCATGTATAAAGTTGGCAATATAGCTTGGTTCCAGGTCTTTGGAAAGTATTTTCTCCTACATAAAGGCTTCTCTGCATTTGAGTTTGTGTATGGATAATAATATGATCAACAACTCCCTTTTTGATTCCATACACATTTCACTTCTGTATACCTTTTCAAAGGAACTTACATTGACGCCTTGCATTCAATACCTACAGACATACCAGACTGCAAATTCTGCTTTCCCATCTTGTCTCTACAATCCATCATATTTTAAAAGAAAATAAGAAGAGATTAATACAAACAAGTGATATTTGAACGTTCTATAGTTCTCTTGAAAATGCAGTATTATTACCATTTCAAGCACTTTTCCATAAATGTTACCTAATTATCTCCTGCCAGCCAATTTTAACTCAAAAGCATTGGTTGTCTCAGAAGATAGAAGCGAACCCTGAAATCAGAAAACTTGGCTGCTTTCAGTTGTTACTATAATAACAAAATTCATAGGATATGTGCTTTTAGAGAATCATCAGAGGCCACAAAACTTAAGAAGCAGCCTGGGCCTCTTTTTAGCTCACACTGAATCAATGCACCTAATCAGTGACATTGTACTTAGTGGTGGTACCAGGAGAATTATGATTGCTTTGACTGAGGGGCTTTTTTAATGCCTTTTTTTTTTTTTCCTTAGTGTTCACTCCTCAGTGAATCTCAGGAGGAGGAGTGAAATGCAGATTCACATGGGCTACAGATATACATATATAAATTTGTACGTGTACTTGCAAATGTAAAATCTCAAAGTTTTTGCAATACCATAAGTAAAGCTGGCTTCACAGATTTCCCTAAAGTATGGTCTGATGTAAATCCCAGATGCTACAGAATATAAGTGAATCATGTTCTTTCCTTAATACAGTTGACATTGCTTATTTGTATATAGGATAAATTTCTTGTCCTATCTTCCTCCTGCCAGCACTGTGCTATGTCTCTAATTTGTTTATGCAGATTCCTTCATTCGGTGCTGTGCAACTTGTGCAGCACAGCTCTCCAAGCTTGGCTTTGTGAGCTTGCCTCCCATGGCTGATGCCACTTAGCCTGCTGCAAATTGATGTGGATGGCTCTCTCACTTTGGAGACCGAACATTTTCACCTTCACAGTACACTCAGCTTTCACTGGCCTGGGGCTTAGGAACCTGAGATACATTCTTAACTAGGAAATTCCACTTTGCATTGCAACATGCTATAATCATACTAGTGGACTGAAATTTCAAGTATCCTGGAAAATTCCACCTTGTCACTCTTCAGAAGGGCATTGGTTCCAAGAATTAGCACATTTCCCTCATCCCCACTACGTATTAACACTTGAAACTAAGTACAGATTCTTGCTCAACTGCTGAAAGTCAAACAAGTCAAGTACAGCAGTAGCTTGTGCATGTTTTCTCTTATTAATTATATGCACAGTAATACTGTATTTATGCAATCATTTTCACACGCCCCCTTGGCACTGATGAATGCTTATCAATGTTAACATCATGACAAAAATGACAAAAGCCAGGAAGTTCAATGGTAGGAGTGGAACTTTGCATTTGTCTTTTGCTACTGCAAAGAAAAACACAGGCTGTGTCCTAGGTCACATCTTCAGCCTCTTGGGTTTTGTCAGTTGATGTTACAATCTTCTGAGCTGTGTTTTTATCTGTGGATTCTTTTGACTTTTCTCTTAATGACAGTAAAATTTCTGGTGAAAAGATGACACCATTCAGTGTTATGAGAGATGCTAAGAGAGGATGATCAGACACCTTGTATATCTGCTAGCTACTCTGGGGTGCTTTATGGCCTGTTAGTAAAAATATATGCTTATCATTAGCCTAGGGTCCTTTATTGACCCCCTTAACCTACAAATGTTGTTTTGTACACAGTTGACATCAATGCAGCATAAATTACTGAAGCCTCTCCCTGAAGAATTTGTAAATGGCATCAATTCTTTCACTATCTAGATGCCAGCTATCAGGGGGGAATTCATGTGAGAGTTAAAAAACATGAGGTTAATTGAAATTAGCCCTCAACTGAAAAAGGAGTCTTAAAGGAATTTTGAAGTTCCATTAAGTATGAAAATAATATTTATTCCCATGTGGGAGGCAGAAAATAATCTCACATAAAGAGCTGCAACTGTATTTATGTTTTTCACTTATCTTCCCATCTTCATTTTCCTTCAACACCCTTGCCACAGCCTGGGATTTGTTTCTGTGCTGCTTTCCAGTATATTTCTTTTTTTCACTTTCCTTTGTGGTGGATTCCTTGCACTACTCCATGCAGGAGAGTTTTGCTCGACAATCTTGTCCAACAGGCTTTCTGGGGTGGGTGCTGCTGGCTGCTCAGTGAGCAAAAAAACGCCTCAGTTTTCTGCTGGGCAAGAAGCTTGTTTTACTGTCATCACATGCGTATAAATTCACGCTTGCCTTTCTAAAGCAAACACTGAAATTTATGGGTTATGTTTTAAAAACCCTTATGGAAAAAGTTTACATGCAATAAGATGACAATCCAAGACAGCTGACAGGCAATGCTAGAAAATGCCTGAGATTAGAGATTTCTGTGGAGAAAATTCAGCTGCAGGAGAGCAAGAATTGGTATTCACTAGAGTTCTGCCACCAGCTCTGCTTCTGAAATAAAAATCTAAATTCCTCATAGGAGCTTCAAGAGCAGCCACAGACAACACATTTCTCTTTATAGTGCTCACTCCTAGAGGGTGGTTCCCAAATTGATTCCTGAGGACCAAAATAATACATGCTGTCACCATCAAAATAGTGGCAAATTGCCAGTTGGCTTTTCCTTTTTCTAACTGTTAAACTACATTTGGTGATAGAGAAATAAAATAAGATGTTCTTCCTTAAGAGTATGTTTCTATATAACCAACTGCTGTACCTGCTGAGATACTTCCCAGTCAGCAAAAAAAGGAAAAGACAATCCATGAAATCTGCTGTCTTTTAACATGCAAACAAAGCAATCAAAATATTTGAAAACAGCAGTAAGAACACCTTACTGTAGGCAATCTGGTTTTCATACGGGCTTGGGTTCTAGGATAAAAAGCACCTCATGCCCATTTGGTGGAACAAGTCATCTGCTGTAACACTACAAACCTCAGTTCTCCACAGGCACATGAAACTCACTTGCACTGCCATGTGATATTTTAAAATATACTAAAGATTGTGTTTTATGTTATCCTTCCTTTTGTATTTACTAACAGTGTTGTCCATGATTAATAGATCCAGAAAGACAAATTAGATGGGAAAAGACATTCTTACAGGTGGGAGGCATATTTGTGGGGCAAAAATCACTAAACAGCACCTTCATGAACAATGAGTTGGGCCACTGCAATGCTGGAAACAAGGATGGTATAAACACCAACAATGCATTAATGCCTTCTTGACATAACCTTTGAGTATGATTTAAGGGAAACTTCTCCCTGCGGTTTCTGATAGGAAGGGAACAATGAATTATGGTCAAACAAAATTGCACTTAGATACTATTTTTAAGCAAGTTAAGGTTGTTACAGTATTTTTAGACTGTTTACTGGAGGTGACTTAATGGAGATTTTCACTCTTGTATAGAGCTACCTTCCCTTTTCATTCTAACATCACTTTTTTTCTCCACCTCTGCTCCCGTACAGAACTGTACTGTCAGTTCTCTGTTCATCCTTTTATGCCATCTTCTCTATCTCTTTCTATATATACACCCCGATTTGTCTCCTGTTCAGTAACCTACCTCTTTGTTTCCACCCTTTGTTTCATTTATCTTTCTGATGGCTGACATCATAGAATTTGACAAGACTGACATAAGCCACAGTGGGATTCATCTTAATATTATAAAAAAATCCAAGTGAAAAAAAGTTTCCAGAATATTTTAATCACAATATTTTAATTAATGTGTTACTCTGAAGGCATAACATTTAAGGCTGTAAGGGTTCATATATTTAGTTTTAAATTACATTAACAATTAGTACCATAAACAGATAAGAAAATGGCACAGTATCACCAAAATGAGTAATTGGTTCCCATTACAAAAAATCCTTCCCTTCAGCAAAAATATACAGCATAACCTTCATTTCTCAGATGGGGTTGCTTCACTGCTGTGCTGTTACTTTTTGTCCTCCAGCCTCTGTTGCTCCGGTCTTACAGCATTTGAAATCCTGCAGCCAACCTGCCTTCACCTGTATGCCAAAGTGGGAAATGTCTTATCATCATTTGTGCAACTGGCTTACTGTCTTTTGATCTCAAAAATTTCTGATTGTTTAAATCAGAAGCTTTGGGAATACTCAGAATTCAGCACTACTTCTGGAGGGACAGATGGGTGACTGGACCAATGTAGTGAGAGGAATGTCTTTTTTGCCATTGCAAGGTATGTGGGACTAATTAATTTTGCTTATGGTTCTTGTGCTTGGATTTATGAATCCTTCAGAGGTGAGCTCTCATGTATGTTTTCTCATCATGGAACAGCCAGGGAACATCAAATCTGTGAAGTCATTTTTGGTATTATCAATATGGACTTCTGAAGCTACCAGGGCAATGTAGTTTGGAGGACAAAAACCATTGAACAGAAGAATTTTAGTCTAAGAAAAGCACTTCAGTTAGATATAGAAAATGTGTTTATTTTAGCTTTTCTGCACTATTTGAATTTGTGACAATCAGTATTCATTGTAACCAAGAAAAACATTAATAGCAAAAAACTAAGTAATGTAACTCTTCTGTCAACAGATTAACAGATTGCTATATCTCTACTTGTCTTCCTGATTGTCTCAGGATCAGATTTGTTATGAGGCAAAATTAGAAACTTAGAAAATCACTTGTTATGAGATGGCTTAAAGGGTGTAGAATTATGAAACAGCTTTCAAAAAGCTGATCCAGTGCCTACTTGAGACAACAGTTTCAAAAAGAGCATTCACCTGAAAAGTGATAGAGCAATACCCCATCCCACAGTTCAACAAAACACATACTCCCCGAAAATCAAAGGCATCATTAATCTCTATCAAATCCCACTGAATTTATTGGTACTCAAGTTCACAGCCAGTCATTTTGAGAAAGAAAACTTAACTTTGTGGCAAAGTTCCGTAACAGTTTTTACCACAAAGCCATTACATTTTCTATTTGTCTTATGTAAATAAGATAGATATGCCTAAATGAGATAGATATTTAATGGTAGATATTATTATTTCTGTGAGGAATATAATTATTAAAGTAAAACAATACAGTTGTCAAAATGCCTGAAACACATTTGTCCGTGACAGAGAATAGGAAGAATGTAGAATTTATTTTGTATTAAAAGCAGTGGTTTCATAATGTTTTTATTAATGGCTTCCAGAATTTCTAGTACTTTTTATCAGCCAATCATCTGATTTCTTACAAATCAATGTGTTCTGATAGCCACAAGAATCACATTGGCAATACTGAAGAAGTAAAAGCAAAAAAAGATGCTTTTAAACTTAGGTATTTTCTCTAGTTTCTAAGCAACTTTAATACAGGCACAACAGACAACACTTGAAAAGAAAAATTACAGACAAGAAGAGAAGGAGGATTTATAAATATTTCCAGCTCCTACGCATTATCCCCCTAAACTATAAATATAACTATCAAATTAAACTAATTTTATGACAATGGCTCCTTTTATCATTCTTTTTCTCACAATCTCCTCACCTACTACTCAGTTCTCAAAATCCTATCTTTAATCTGCTGGATTTAACTGTTAAAGGAGATTTCAAACAATGAATAGCTGCTGTAATCCTTCAACTGAGTGGAGGGGGTTAAGTAGCACCACTTTAGTCATGCCCAAATTCTGCGATTTTTGAGCTTAAGCTAAACCTTTTAACATTATTTGACTATACCAGGTTGATTTTTTTTTCAGTTAAATTGCTAACCAACTTGCTGAATCTCAAATTGCTCCCATTTTTACAGGAACCATGCCAGGGTATTACAGACAAAATGGCTAAATTGGTTCTGGAGGGAACCATAAGCTGTTTAAAATAAGATTACATTTATTTTTTAAAACATCTTGTTTGTATGTATGTATGCATGATTTAGAGTGTTGGTATTCTGTAATTTAACTGTATGATTTTATGCCTGCTGAACTTTAGGATGCTCATGAAAATTAGGTTCTTGTTTCTCTTGTTCCTCTGATGAATGAAATTTCAATCAGTATTGTCTTAGCTCTTTTTCGCCTGCCTCGTGTTTTCTTGTTAACTATTTCCAATCATGGCCTACTATCTCATTTTTTCCTGTTTAATTCTCCCATTTGGATGCATTTTTACACCCTTTCTTGCAACACACTCCCTTTTTTAATCTCTGCATTATATTGCCAATTTCTCTCCCCCTACCTGATATCTCTTAGAACACCCTTAACCTTTATCCTTTTGTATCAGCATCTCCACAAACTGCAGCAAAGCACATTCGAAAATTGCAAAGGAAAGCATAATTCCTAAGGAACAGCGGGCAGGTATTTGTGAGACTGGAAAACAGGCTCTTCACTGTGGACCTGGTTCACCTCTGAAAAGTACCTGCTGGTGAAAATTTCTTTTTTACATCACTACAAGTTTGAGGGAAAGCCAAATCAGCCCCCTTGTTGGCTCGGCTTTAATGGCAGGCAAGATCAGGTAACACCTCTTCTAGCACAAACACAGTAGCACCTGCCAGAATTACACTGCAACACATCTGTGTTTAACTTGGAAACTGCATTTATCTACAGAAATTTTAGGCCATGTAAGACATGAAACAGGAAACAGGGAAATCAGAGATGATAGCTAGTAATCTTGTCCTTCCTTCCTAGCATTACAATGTTGAAAATATTGTGGTTATAGACAGAAAAACATGATTTTAACAGCAAGGTAGCAAAAAAACTCCTCTCTCTAAACATCTGTTTAGCTTAGCTTTCTAATTCTGACAAGGAAATGGAGGGTATGCTCTATTTGATCCCTAAAATGGAAAGAAGGAAAAAATACCTTTCCCAAGCAATTGGAAAATTCCTTTAGTTGTGGCAATAGAATACCCAGTTATTTGACATACAAGCAGACTTTTCCCTTGATATAATTATGTATTTAAGATACATAATTAACCAGTTTGTAAACTGATGTCTCAGTTGAAGATGACACTCACTGAATTCATATCCTTGTTTTGATTTACAGTTTAAATGGGAACACTGCTATGTCTTCTATGAATTCAAAATACATACAACTCCTTCTCAAGCACTTTATTTGAGAATCAAGGTCTGTAAATTCAATGCCATGAGTAATTAAAGACTGTTCCAAAAACCCCTGCACCCATCTACTCAAGCTTATGTACTTCAGCATACCTGTCGCACAGAATTAATTTTGCCAGACTAGAACAGAAAAACCCATAGTTATTGACAAGTAGAAAACCAGACAAACCTATAATCACTGGTAAGTGAGAAAACAAACAAATAAACACAACCAACAGTAAACTATGTATAGCTAAACTGTTTGCTAATTCTATCTATATTGTCACTGTGGTGGGTTGACCTTGGCTGGATGCCAGGTGCCCACCAAAAGCCTTTCTATACCTCCCCTCTGCTGGAGAGGGGAGAGAAAATATAGCAAAAGGCTCATGAGTTGAGATAAGGACAGGGAGAGATCACCCAGTGATTACCATCACAAGCAAAACAGACTGAACTTGGGGATACTAATTGAATTCATTACCAACAAAATAAGAGCAAAGTAGTGAGAACTAGAGTAAATCTTAAAAACATCTTCTTGCCACCCCTCTCTTCTTCCCATCTCTACCTCCTCCCCTCAGTAGTGCAGGGAGACAGGGAATGGGGCTCTGGTCAGTTCATCACAGGCAGTTTCTCCCACTGCTCAGGGAGAGGAGTGCCCCTGCTCCAGCGCAGGGCCCTTTCCAGGGGAGATCATGAACTTCTCCAATGTGAGCCCATCCCAGGAACAACAGTTCTCCACGAACTGCTGCAATCTGGGCCACTCCTCCATCGATGACGTCCTGCAGGCACAGCCTGCTCCAGCTTGAATCTCCTTGGACCATAGGGGGATATCCGCACTCTCTCTTGACTCTCTGGACTGCAGGGGGACAGCAGCCAGCAGCTCCCCCATGTGTGAGAGACTGAAATGTTAATGGTTAATCACTCAAACAATTGGCCATTTGCAAAAGCAGCAGGTCCTTTGCTCACAAGGTGACCACCGAGGTGCAGAGGAGATGCACAGCCACCACTGGAGGCTACAAGCTGGGGTTTGAGCCAGATAACAAGCAGATCCTGTGGACAAAACATAAATGGAGATAGTGGTGATCTTATCATAAGAAAAAGATTTTGTCACCTTACTCAGGTTTTTTTTAAATTATGATATTATTTAGAACTAATTAAAATTGTTTTGAACTAAATCGGTAAATAAAAAGCCCTGATCCTTATTTACCAAAACACCAGCAGTTTAGCCCCCTAAATCCCAGTTTTCTTCAGAAAGATATTTCCATGCAAAATCAGGGTTTTCAAAATCTGTTCTGTCTAAACACTTCATTTCAAGTTTTTTTTACATTCCCAGCCACCCTGTTTTTCATTTCTATATTGTATCATATGTATATTTCAAAGTACCCAGGCATCTCTTAAATGTATCAGGAAACCCCACCTAATCCTCATCTATACAGATAAAAATCACCAAATGCCAGCAATGAGATCAGTCAATAGAACAGTATCTGAAAAGCTAACATAGAATAAAACAAAGTTGCATACAAAATACCAACAAAAGATTTCTCCACCTAGGTTTGTTGTTAGTTATAATTAAGACTAGTAAAATTACAAAAGCAAAAAGGCTTGGTTTTAATCCTCTGTATCACTACCTGGCAGAATATGAAGGTGCCCAGTGCACCACTAAATGAACTTTCTTGCTGCTGTTGTCATAGGAGTGTTTCAGCTTATTTCAGAGCATTGTCCCATCCAGCTTTCACATAACCTGCAAATAAAGACAGCATTGTCCAGGACGACTAAAAATCATGACCTTTATACCTCATCTGTCTGCAAAATAGACACCTTGAAGCATTAACAGAACAAAGTCCTAAATTTGAGTAGCCAATTGAGAGGTATCATACACTGCAGTGCCAGTAGACTGTTTGAGCTCTGGTGGCTGAGGAGTCAATAACTCTTTCTGGTGGTGATTGTCCACCACCCCAGGAGGCATGCACAGAGAGGGCAGCAGATGTAAACCTAGAAAGTGACTGAGAAAATAAATCAGGAGAATAGGCCTCTCAGCTTACCCAGCATGGCCAGCAAGTCATGTTTGCAGCATCTTTATCAAATTGCCAGTAATTTATTCAGGCTGGAAACAAAAACTGATTGGACTACTTTTCACTCACTGGCCATTCTTTAATGCTGATTTTTTTTATTATTATTCCAGGTTATATATCTGTTTTCTTAGAATCTTTCTTTTTGATGTTGTGTGAATAATCCAGTATTATATACACTTACTGATGACTTCCATTCATGTAGCTCAGTGAAGCTCATTGAGGTAAGCTCAATAATCTTAGAGATCTTTTCCAACCTAAATGATTCTATGATTTCCACTTTTCTTTGTGCAAATATCTTATTTTTCATTGTCAAGTATTAAGGTATGAGGAATGGATTTGTTCAAAGAGACCAGAAGATCTTTATCCTTTGACAGTGTAACAAATCCCTCATTCTCAAATTACTCAGCAGGCCTATCTTTTTCTCATACTTCCACCTGGTGCTCTGTAACATGCTGGATAGATGTGAGGAGCATCTTCATTTTTAACAAGATTCCTTTGTTCTGTTTTAATGTGCCCAATAACAAATAGCTTGGTGTGTTCCTAAATTTTGCAGTGAACTTCAATGTGAAAAAAGCTCAGGCATACCTTATCTAGCACTGAATACTGTCGGTCTGATCAGCATTTGTAGAAGAACTTTGTTGGCAACTGATCCCATGACCTTTCAGGGGCCTAAGAAACACTGTGAAATATCACTGGTGTGATAACTCCATGCATAACATATCAATAGAAAGTGAGAAAATCATCAATGCTTGTGTGAACCAAACTGAGTTTTTCACAGCTCAAACAATCCATAAAGCTTTCTCTTTGATGTTTTAAGAACTTTTCACCTCTTTAGTAAAATAAAGGCTCAAAATGGAAGAAATTGAGTTCCCTCCTATTCTATCTTCATATTTTTACACCTATGTGCTCTGCCAGAGCATTTTTGCACTGAGCAATACACTGCTGAACTCTCTCACACTTTCTGCCCACCTCATACCTCTGCCTACGCTTCCATCTTGTTTTCTGTTCACAGTCAACATAGTAGATCAAAAAAGCAATCCTTTTATCTGGAATTGTCTGAAAAAATTATATCATCCCATTGGACATCACTGTGGTACTATTTTTTCTGTGAACATGTGCGTGTGTGCTATATATGTATATATAAGTCTCATACACATGTGCAAGTGCCTCATACATTCCCCTACCTCTCTGAAATCAGCAGACTTCCATCCCATAGTTTGGTGAGTTAAAAAATATGTTAGTATTGATGTCCATCTGATCTATGAAGTCAACCACCATTTCTGCCTGGCTCAACTGTTTTTCTCTTTCCCACAGCCCATCTAACTAAAGCAAGAACAGCTAGAGAGAAAGCAGATGAAAATAGGGTAGACAAACCCTGCTATGCTTGAAGGCCAGCAAACCCTTAATTCACTCAAGAATCTGCTCAAAACCCCGCAAGGTTCTTTATCAGTTTCTTTATAGCTTTTCTAGCAAGACATCTGATAATTTGCTTCTCTGCCAAAACAGTGAGATATGCATTTCTTCTCAATCTTTTTTCAAGTGATTTAAGTCAGTCTGTGAGGATCCCCATCCTCATACACAAAGTGATCTGCTTTCTCAGCACTCTGAACTGGGGAAAGAGAGAGCACAGGGGGTATCTTTTCTTCTGCCACACACTGGGAAACAAACAGAGGGGAAAATCAGAAGAAGCAAAGGCTACCACAGCCCTACCCTCCAAT
Organism: Zosterops lateralis; assembly: GCF_965231275.1. Taxonomy (NCBI): domain Eukaryota; kingdom Metazoa; phylum Chordata; class Aves; order Passeriformes; family Zosteropidae; genus Zosterops; species Zosterops lateralis. The sequence goes on along the minus strand of NC_139764.1, from coordinate 53,703,272 downwards.
GGTAATTGGAAATGAGTCAATACAGAGAGACTTAGTCCTGTACATAACCCTTCCTTCTTCACAGATCTCTATTGATCTTTAAAAAATGAAGTGATCTTTAACTATCAGATCCTGTTTCCAGCTTTGACATCTCTAATCTCTTTCTCTCTCTCCCAATATCTTTGTGTATGTTGTTGAGATTTAATTAAATCTTTGGGCTACTTAAGACAGGACTGCCTTTCCTGTGGCCTGATGGTCACTGGCTTGCAGAAAATGATAAACAGCAGAGTAATGATGCTCACAGACTGACCAGGATCATTGGGTCTTTGGGCAGCACTAAGGAACCAAAGTTCAGGTCAGTTTCAGCAACATTAATTGGTCATTACTAACTTCATAATGAACAGCAGAGGTTTATGGCCAGAGATCGGAACATTTTCCTAAAAATAAAAGTGAAACAATATAAGGAATGGTTGCACAACAGCAAGCTATACAATCAGACCAAGCTTAAATTCACAGAATATCCTCAATTTGAAGGGACCTTCAAGGATCATCAAGGCCGCATCCTGACTCTACACAGAACAACCCCAAGAACCACATTATGTGCCAGAGAGAACTTACCAAAAGGTTTCTTGGGCTCTGGTAGGCTTGGTGTCATGGCCATTTCTCTGGGGAGCCTGTTTCAGTGCCCAATCACCCTCTGGGTGAAGAACTTCTTCCTAATACCCAGACTAAACCTTCCCTGACACAACTTCAGGCCATTCCCTCAGGTTCTATCATCACAGAGGGAGATCAGTTCCCGCTCCTTCGTTTTCCCTCACAAGGAAGTCATAGACTGCAATGAGGTCTCCCCTTGGTCTCCTCTTCTCCAGGCTGAACAAGTCAAGTGACCTCTGCAGGCCATATGGCTTGCCTTCTTGACCTTTCAGCATCTTGGTCACCCTCCTGTGGACACACTCTAATAGCTTTATATCCTTCTTATATTGTGGCACCCAAAACTGCCCCCAGCACTCGAGGTGAGGCCTCACCAGTGCAAAGCAGAGCAGGAGAATCCCCTCCTTTGCCCAGCTGTGATGCTGTGTCTGATGCCCTCCAGGTCACAGTTGGCCCTTCTGGCTGACAGGGAACTGCTGGCTCATGTTCAACTCGCCTTGGACCAGGACCCCCAGGTCCATTCCCATGGTGCTGCACTCCAGCCCCCAATTCCTCATTCTGTCTGTAGACCCAGGGTTTGCCCTGTCCCAGGTGCAGAATCTGGCCCATGTCCTTGTTAAACATCATATGGTTGGTGATTTCCCAGGATTCTATTATGACAGGATGTGTATGCAAGACCTCTCTGCCTAGGAACTTGTCCTGGGATTTTTTCTTTGCATTTTCCTCCATTTATTTGAACAGTAATCCTCTATTTAGCATCAAACATAGAATTGTGAGCATATGAACTTATCTTGGTCTATTTCAGTATCTGACAGACACGTTCTATTATAACAAAAGCTGTTCAGTGCTTTGCAGTCTCAAAAAAACTCACAAAGGCCCCTTCCACATCTGAGCTGCAAAGGACAACCCATCTGCCTAGTTGTATGAACACTAATTGCTATCTGACACTCTTTCCTTACTGCCTTGTGGGGTGACTCTGAGCTCTTCCTCAGCTCCTGACAGAACTCATTTATAAAAATGCACTGCTGGTATGGATGGTTTAATTGTCTTGTTATTCAAGGTGACTTGTTTCTGTGTAAGTGATTTTTCAGGTATTTCTTCCCTGCCCATGTCCAGTCCTCCCAGCTTTATAAGAATCTAGGGAACTGGGGCTTGTCCTGGTCAGTATTTAGTCATCCTGTTCTTCAGCCAAGAGTTGTGAGTCTCAAAGCCACTGAGTAAAAATATAACAGAGAAATAATTTCCTGGAGTCTAAGACACAGGAGAGGTCAAGAGCTACAGCCAGTGGCAGATTCAAGGGTTGTGCTCTGGGGAGCTGTCTGAGAGGTCCTGGTTCTCACCTGCAGCATCATAGACTGCAGAGCCCAGTCTCCAAATGTATCATCTTCTGGCCTGCTGTGGCACTGCAGTCCCCTTTCAATACCAGCAGGACTCAGAGAATTTAAAATGAACCCTTGTGTCCTGTGGCATATAGCAGTTATGATGTACCTCTTTATTGCATCCTGAGTGAAGTTTCCCTATAAAGAAATATTGATTGAAGAAAAAAACCTCATAAGGATCAATGGTTTATGTTCCAGCTGTGTTTTATGTTACAATAACAGCTCTTTGGAGAGTTGGTGCTGAGTGAGTGCAAAGTAATACCAGTAATTCCTCTCCTGTTGGATCATCCTGTACCAAAATCTTCACCATTTTCACCATTGACTCATGGGCAGAAAATAGCTACTGTGCTCTCAGGGGATAGTGGGGAAAAAAAAACCCAACAAAACAGGGGGAAGGCAGGGGGTGGAATATGAATAGGAAATCTGCTTCAAAGAACAAATGCTCCAGGAGAAGTGCCAGTGTGTGCTGAGGGAGGAAGTGCCAGTCTGTGCCCAACCATTCAAAGTTCAGTAGCTAGTAGTCAAAAACACTACTGACCTATCTCATCATTGCATGGCAGAAGCTGCATAATGCTACATGCCTGGATAGTGATGGGAACCCAAAACTCCATTGCTGTGAGCTTGATATGCTTGCAAACACACAGCATCCCTGCTATACCTCTGTCACTGCTTTTACAATAGCGAAAACCTCCTCTATTTTAAGTACATGAGTACAGAGCTAGTAAAGAGTTGTTTGTAAAGGGATTTAATTTGTATGTCTCCATTATTAAATATTATCCATATAGAATGCACATGGTCTTTCCTGCCCAGGGAACAATAGGATTTCTTTACATTCAGGAAGAAACAATTTTCTTTCAAAATCTTATTCTTCTAACTCAATCACCTCTTTGTCCCTGCTTATTCCCCCCTAGACACTTGTCCTTCCCTGAGGTGAGCTTCTCCATTCTACTTCCTCTTCAGATCAGTTTCCCCTCCACCAAAGAGCTTATTATCCTCACACACCTCACATTGCTGTCTATAACCTGCTGCAAACATCCCTGGTGCGAGCCCTCTCCATCTTCCCACCTGCCGTGCAACACAGCCACACTCCACCACTGCATTCACCAGCTTGCTGCATTTCTGATGCAAGGCCAAAGAAGAGTTTGGAGCACTAGACTTATGAGAAGCAGCTGAGGGAGCTGGGGGTGTTTAGCCTGGAGAAAAGGAGGCTCAGGGGAGACCTTATAACTTTCTACAACTCCCTGAAAAGAGACCATAGCCAGGTGGGGGTCAGATCTCTACCTCCAAATAACAGATGATAGGACAAAAGGAAATGGGCTCAAGTTATGCCAGGGGAGGTTTAAATTTGATATTAGGAAAATTTCTTTCATTGTCAAGCTTTGGAACAGGCTGCCCAGGTGAGTGGTGGAGTCACCATACTTGAAGGTATTTAAAAGATGCGTAGATGTGGCCCTTAGAGACATAGTTTAGTGGTGGATTTGGGTGGAGGGTTAATGGTTGCACTCAGTGATCTTAGAGGTCTTTTCCAACCTAAATGATCCTATGATCCTACAATCACTCCAAGCCACTTCATTACCGTCTGTTATGTGCATGCAGCTTTGCCATGTCATTTGGGCCAAGAGACACCACACAGTGGGCACAGAAAGATTAAAGAAAACCTCAGTATGCCTGGTGAAGCAAGTCCAATCCCCAAAAGACCTTCAAGTCTTAAAGGAGTGGCCTTTCAGATCAGGGGTGATGGAAGGACTTTGTTCTGCTGTATCCATTCTGCAGGGATAATTATGATTCTGACACTGAATGCATTCGCAAAACCCACAGTTAAAATACATTTTTAAAATGTGTCAAGGATTTATAGACTACTGCTTGAGAGAACTTCTAAACTGGGAAAAGGAAGGACTATTTTTAATGTAAAGCCATTGCTACCTGGCAAGAGAACACTTTTGTATTCATATAAAGTATTTATTGGGTGTGAGGTTTTATAAATTGTTTAGTCCTGCAGCCTTAAAAAAAAACCCAACCAAAAAACCCAGGCTACTTTGAATGCATTACCAAGTATCCTGTGGAATATTTCACATAAAAGGAAACAGAAGATGTATAAATGTAAACAGGCTAATTGTATGCAGATATAAATTATGCATGTTGGTCTTATGAAAAAGCATCCCTGATTTGCAGGGGTCTTACTCAGCAGCTTTGTGTCTTGTCTAAAGGGATATTTAGTATGGCTGTGATGTGCAGAATTTAAAATAAAACTGAATTCGGCAGAAGAAAAATACAGTCCAACTGTGATAAGACTACACTGTTGGGAGTAGGAAGTGTTTATTTTATTTTGCTTTATATTTTATTTTATTTCACTTAATTTAATTTCACTTCACTTTATTTTATTTTATTGTATTTATTTTGCTTATTTTGTTTTGTTGGCTGTTCTGCTCATTAGCTCTGTTAACATGTGTATGCCTGCCCACAGATAGAGCCAAGTAAAAGATTGTGTTAAGACTTAACGTTTGCAAAGGGATTATGGTTATTTTGATGTTTCTTAACAGGGATATGTAAAGTATTCTCAAAGTCACAAACCTTTTCATGGTTGAGGCACTTCTGATTAGTCCCAGACACGAGCAGCCTAGGCTGCAGAGGTGCGGAGCAGCTGCAGTTCCCACCAGCCACCCTGGGCACAACGTGGAGCCAGCACCTGTGAGGAGCCCGGCTTATAGGGACAAATTCTAGAAATGGTTGAAACAGGTCCCTGCTCAGTCAAAACTATGCCGCTCACTGTCTTTTCCCCCCCCATCCTGCGCAACTTTTCTCCTACAAATAACAGCAGCAGCATATTTAAACTCAAGTTGCAATATTCATGCTGAGGGATCCTTCAAAGTGGGAGTAGGATTATGTATCCCTTGGATACCCCCTGTGGGTATGACTCACGTCCATGTTTCCTGTCTTTCTGGCATGGATTAGTGAAATGATGCTGAATACGGAGGCACAGGCAAGAAGGTTAATCTGAACAAGTCTGTGTTACAAAGTAATACAGCTGAGGTGGAACCAAAACTCAAGAAGCTCACTGCAGTCAAGTTGAAGCGACTTGTAATCTTCACCCTGAAATTCTGGAGGAACTGACACAACTATTCAAAAGGCCTGAAGCTATGATTTTTAATGAATCTATCAAGCCAGAGTAATACAGACTGATTAGGGAACAGTAAGTGAAGAGGGAAAAAACATCCAGGCAATGAGAGTCCCATCCATTTTCTCAGGATATGTCTATTAAAAAACAGATTAAAGGGTACTCCGGTGTTAAGTGACAGTACAAAAACATCAAGACAAAGTATAAATCCAGAGAAAGAATTTTTTTCAATTGGAAAAATTGTCACAAAACAAAACGCAGTCTTCATTACCACTTCTGGCAAAATAGATGCACAGTGAATGGTTCAGTAATAAAACCCAAATAGCTTCTGACAGTGTGTGGTGGTACACAGCTCCATTAAGTGGAGCTACTGTACCTAGATATTCCAACCATGCAGACACACAGTGTTGCTGTTTCAGAAAGCTGGAGGAAAAAAAAAGAAAAGAGCTATTTCTGACTCGTCTATTGCTTCTTCTGCTACATTGTGTGATGGGGCAAGAGGCACAGCTTGCATATTCACCTGCCATGATAAATTACATCAATTTCAGTCCCTCAAGACGGAGCTACTGGTGCAGAGAGCCACTAAACACTACCAGTTGCTTTATGCTACAGACATCAGACAGTTAAAAGCACACTGTGCAAGTGAAACATAACCCTGTATCCTGGGACATGAATGTGACACGGGCTGGACACAAATGTGAGAGGGAAGGTGGGATACTTCCTTCACTCACACGTTGTAAAGATATCCTCATAATGCCACATCCTTTGCTAAGAATCTGTACTCTATTAGAATAAGCTTGGAGACTGCCATTGGCATGTCTAACCCTGTCAGCTTTTCCGTCTCCAGCAATGGCCAGTACCAGCTGCTCTAAAAGAGAACAAAAAAAAAGACTACAGCCAGCAATAACAGGGCCTTAGGGAAAGTTTCTTCCCAAGCCTCATTAAGTGTTGGCTTCATTCTCAAATTCCTTTTAAACTTCTCAGATTCTATTCTGGCCACTTTGTCTGGTGTCTGCACTGTGGACTGGGCTTTCCAGTGACGATTTTCCTTGGCTGGCGCCAGCAACTTCTGAGCCCACACTCACAGCTGGCTCCAGAAGTGAGCAGAGGCTGTGCACCTCTCTTGATCCAAGTGACTGGTGGGGACAGTCACCACAGCGCAGATCACGGCTGCTCTACTGGAATGCAAGTGAAAGAAGATCTCCCATACCTGGCTCCCACTGACTGCCATCACCATTCTTCTCTTTTTCTTTGGGATGAGATTTCTTCTTGGGGTTTCGGGAGCATGGAGGGGGAATGCTTTAAATCCCTTCTCAGACTCTATCTAAAGCACTTTGTTGTGCAGCAAAAGAGAATGAGTCCATGTCTCCAAGTTCCAGTTGACAATGCAGTTCATAGCAGGGGGCACCTGGGCATTCAGAAGGCAAAAACAGCACTCATGTATAGGGACAACCATAAACAGTTAGTGAATTAAGGCCCTAAGGGTTGTTTAAATATTGCAGTAATCATCTTGTCAGGCAAAGTCCCACATTCTGCTAAGATTAATCTGACATTCATCAGGAAAGGCACAATAGAAAATTATTTAATTTGGATTACACTGGACTGGAAAACTGGCAGAAGGACAGAAATGACCCAAATTGGAAACAGTCTGCAGAGAGTGTGCCAGACGAGAAAAGCAAGCAGAGAGCAAGAAAGTGTGTATCTGTTTATTGAACACAGATACATTAATTGCAATGCATACATACATACATAACCTTAATGTAAATGCTTGCACACAAACATAAAGGGCTATGGAAATTTCAAGAGCATTCAGTATTGGTCTTTGTTTTGGTAATAACTCCTTGGGGTTATGCTTTAGACTTAAATGAGAGTAGATTGGGACTACTGACAATAGCTTTTGAAACATCTCTCCAGTATCACTTCTGCCCACTTTTTAAATTCCTCCCTCATATTATTGGAAAGGGAAGCAGCCTCAAATATTTCATTTATATCCTGGAGTAAACACTGGCCTTTAGGTGAATTACATTCAGGCCAGAAGTGCTCTCTTCATAGATCATATATTTTAATTATTGAACAGTTTAGTGGTTCAAGAAAGGTATCTCCTCTTTTTAAAGTCCTTTTTAAAAGTGACTACATCAGTGGGCAAAGTAAGGACTACTGATGCCATTTATCTGGACTTCTGTAAAGCCTCTGACACAATCCTCCCCCCAACATCTTTCTCTCTAAGTTGGAGGGAGAGAGATTCGATGAGTGGCCTGTTGGATGGATAAGAAACAGGTTGGATGATCATATCCAGTGGATAGTGGTCAATGGCTCAGATTCCTGATGGACATTAGTGACAAGTGGTGTCCCTCAGAGGTCCATATTGAGACCAGTATTATTTAATATCTTCATTAATGACAGAGATGAAGGGATCAAGTGCACCCTCAGCAGATTTGCAGATTATGTCAAATTCAGTATATGGCTGACACAACTGAAAGACAGGATGCCAAGTCCCAGTAGAGGGACTTGAACAAGCTGGAGAAATGGGAATTTCATGAGATTTAATGAGACTAAGTCCAAGGTGCTACACCTGTTTAGGACAACACCTGGCATCAAAACAGGTTGGGGATGATGCTGGTGGAAGAGAGGCTGGGCATGAGCCAGCCACATGCATGTGCATCCCTGAAATCCAACTGTATCCCACGTTGCACCAAAAGAAGTGCGGGCTGCAGGTCCCCTCTTTTACAGTCTTCTGAGACCCCATCTAAAGTACTGCATCCAACTCTGAAATTCCTAGCGTAAGAAGGGCATAGACCTGCTTGATGGAATACAGAGGAGAGACACCACAAGATGCTTAGAGGGATGGAACTATTCTCCTGTGAGGGAAGGCTGAGAGAATTGGAGTTCAGTCTGGAGAAGGGAAATCTTCAGGGTGAGCTAGTTGTGGCCTTTCAGTACCTGAAGAAAGCCTACAAGATACGCTCTTTTTGCAAGAGTTTGTAGTGACAGAACAAGGGGTTATAGCTTCCCACTGAGTAGGTTTAGATTAGATATTAGGAAGGAATACTTTACTGAGAGGATGGTAAGGCACTAGATCAGGTTGCTCAGAGAAACCGTGGGGGCTCCAACCCTGGAAGTCTTCAAGACCAGGCTGGATGGGGCTCTGAGCAACCTGGGCTAGTGGAAGGTGTCCCTGCCCATGTCACAGGAATTGTAACTAGATGATCTTTACAGTCCCTTCCAAACCAAACCATTCTATGATTCTGCAATACAATTTGATGAATCTTTTGGCAACTTCACTTATAAATGCTCTCTCCAGCTTTCCTAACCATTGCAGAGTTTTTCCATATTGCTGTAGTCTTCCTATATGTTCAAGTGATGATAAATTTCATAACAGCTGCATATACATTATTGGCTTTCAACAAGGGAAAATAAAAAATAAAAACACATTCCCCTGGATCATTGCCATTTTTTTACCAAATAAGCAACTTGGCTTATTAAACTTGTCAAACTGCAAATACAAAGAAAATGATGGTTTATCTTACTGATTATTCAGCCACTGCACACTGGTGTGGGTAAGCACATGACTGAAACATTTATCACTGTTAACAAGATGTCTCTGCTTTCCTTTCTTCCATTACCATGGAGCACAATATCCCCCCTGCCATGTTTCCCACCTCCCCAAAAAAGGTAGGGTTCTTTAGAGAGGAAAACTTTTAAATAAAATATGAAATATTAATCGTTCCACAGTCAAATGGGCATATATTCAAAGGGTTTTAAATTTCGTAACAGTTACCTGCTGTATTTGTAAGCTAGCAAACAGTGAAGATAATTTAGAGCTTTGAACACCAGTGCTGATAATATATCAGATCATTAATCAGATTTGTGTAAACTAAAATCTTGGTATATACAACCACATTGAAAATATTCAACCACAGCCACACCAGTATATGATTATGTTACATATCAAACAGCCATATAGTGCAGCAAAGTATCAAATTGAGAGACCTTTGCTGCTTTCAGGACATCTACAGAGCCAGGTTTATACAGCACATTACTGCCAATTCATCTATACCCATCTGAGTAAATCAGTTGGCAGAGAGGGGCAGATTACCACTAATGGCTCTATTATGGAAAGAAGCTGCAACCATTAGCTATTTTACATATGGACAAAAGAGAATTTAATTGATGGCCCATCGCCCAGCAGGCAGAGAGAAATGATGATTTTCACCTTAATGCCAGGCATTAAAAATTCACAGGGCTGTGGAAGAAAGAGATGTTCTTCCAGTCTCACCCTGCTTATGGGTCATTTTAAGTATAACTTGAGAAAAGCAGCACGAGGGGAGCTGTTCTGCTTTGAGGAAGCTTGAGTCATCTGGGAAAAACATTCACACGTTGTAGTATTCCAATGTTAAGGTGTTAGAAAGCCAATACCAGGGTCCTCTTATTTTTCTTAGCTACAATTCTAGTATTACCAAGTAGTATTCAAGCATTCAGCAAAAAACATTTTCTGGGTGTTTATATTAGCAAATAAAGGAAAGAAGGAGGATTTTCAGAGCCACAGTACATAATAGTATTAATACAATTTATTTTCACATACTTGAATACATGTATACTCGTGTATTTATACATAATATTTACTTAATTTAGCATATATAGTAGGCTTGTCTGTATTTGTATGTCTTCACATTTTCATTTACTCAAATGCAAAAAGCCATTTCACTGTAGTGTTTTATCTAGCATCTGCATTATTGTGGTAGGTCCAGCCTTACCTTCCATGTTCAACTCAGAAGCTTTTTCTTATGCCTGTCCTCCCAGAAGACCCCTACAGACCTTGCTGTCTTCAGGATGTCTGCATTTCTCACTTCATCTCCTACAAAATAGTGAAGCACCAAGCTGCAGGGGACTCCTAACAGGAGGAGCATTAACCCTGGGGTAAGTAACAGATTTTGCTGCTGAGGGACCTCTCCCATTTCCTGGCTTCCTGTAAAGGTAAAGGCTGCTGGGTCTGCAGTAATTTCTAGGATGTTCTAAGATAAGCTCCGCCCTCCAATGCAAAGTCACTGCAGGTTATTAGTAAACTTTGACATGGTTATGCTTGTGACTAAACAGCACAATGATATAGTAAACTATATGCTCTGTAGGGCATAGACTATCCAAATAGAAAACAGAGCTGATGAGTAGAAGAAAGGGTCGTGTGGCCAGTGGTGAAATTTTTCTACGTCCTCAATTGATGTAACAGGATAAAGTTAATCTCTCATGTCTGTAATTTGTATTTTATATGAGCGGTGTGGGAATTGTAAGAATATATGAGCCTTGTCTCTTTTATGCTTTGTTAGCTAGAGTCAGGCTGAAAATTTCTAGCCAGGTTGGTCTGCATACAAAACCTGACTTGTCAGGCTAAAACAAAGAGCAGACAGCTTTTTGAATTGGACACACTGGAATAGAAATAAGATCACACTACTTACTGTTGTAAAATTGGACATGGTAAATAGGGAAGGGAAAGTGTCTTTACACAATGCTAGATGCAATACTGGATGGATTTTTTACAACATGCACAGGAAAAAGAAGGTTGGGAAGCCATTCACAGAAATTTCAGAAGGAATAGCCCATGGGCATTGCAGAAAAGTGAGGGGAAATGGTGAGGTGGGGAAAAGCAGGCTAATAATGGACTATTCAAATTTGTTTCTCTTTTCCAATATTTTGTCAGTGTTCTGGAAGCAGAAGTTGCCTTCCTTAGTCCAGACTTCATTGCTTTAATCCATAGCACTGGAAGACAGAAAACAGCAACAGTGGCTGTCAGATGATTTTGTTCCCAGCTCTTCCAAGAATCCAGAACATTCTCTAGCCCTGCATAGGCTGTAATGGTAATCTAGCATGGGTCTGTGGCAAAAAAAAATGCTTGAGCCCTTGCTGGGCAGCTTGAGGGAGGTTCAGTCCCATCCACACTCCACTCTTATTAACTGTTAGCAAACAGATGCTCTGGGGACAGTTTTATAGGATGGTTGTGTTTTATAGGATGAAGGTCTCTTGCTGTGAATCTCCAGTGGCAGAAACCAGAGCTTTCTCTCTTCCTTTAGTCACTCTGGTCCTTTTTAAGTAAGAAAAGTTTAGACCGAAGTGAAGATTTCACCTCGGAAATAAGAAAAACTAGACTTATCCCTTTCAGACAGGCAGCTGTTGCTAACCCAAACCACACACAGTAGAGACTGAGATGGTGGGTGAGGGAATCACTGCCTCTGTTGGAGTTGGTCTCTCTACCAAAGTTCATGTGCACATTCCCACACAGCTGTAATAATTGAGTAGATATTTGCATAACAGGAACTAACAACTATCAGTCATTTAGACTTTCTGGTAAGGAGGGATGCATCCACACTACATCCAGCAAAAATTAGATAGAGATTGAAGTGTGGAGATTGTTTTTTTCTAAAGAACCAAGGCACGCAGGAGAAGTGAAACTGTGTATTCATTTTAAAAACACTGACATCTCTAGAGATTTTTGACACTTCAGCATCGGAAACAGGAAGGCTGGAGAGAACAGCCAGCAGTAACAAGGAGCAATAACCATGTGGCCTTCTCCTTCCACTCTTCCTTTCTTCCCCTAAATGAGACATCTGATCAAAGGCTCTTGCAGAATTGCTAATGAAGACTTATTTTTTTTTATTTCCATTGAATCCAGCACCCAGGGGAGAAATAAATGGGCAAGAAGGGTAAATCTGCACTGGCAAAATGATGTAAGATCAGGAGTCTGCTGTGAGAGCAGTGCTGGGAAAGCACCTGCCTCAAGTCAATATACCCTGATTTTTTTCAACTATTTAGGTTTTGAATTTCAAGACTGATCTTTCGCATGTTTTATCAAGGCAGAGTTCCTTTAGGAGCAAGTAAAGGTAGCTAGGACCCATCCCTAAAATAAAATAATTGTAAAGTACAGGAAACTGAAAAACCTTTCAAGCTCCCTGGTAAAAGGGAGAATATTCTTTTAAAAAAATTTTATATATATATATATATATATATATTCCTACTGTAAATAAGACAGATACAGTTTCACTTGTATGATTTTGCTTCTCTGTCTTTGGCCTTGGATGCTGTCATCAAGAAGAGTGGATATAATTTGTGTTCTTCATAAAAAACTAAAGGACAATGATTTCCCTTATTACACTCAAGGTTGTGGTTCTCAGAATGACTAAAAATTGCTCCTAATTTTCTACCTGATTAAGTGAAGGCTCACAAGAAGCTGCTCTGAAGTGGCTAAAATTATGTAGGTACACAAATAAGAGGTACTAAGATCAGAATTTCTACCTTCATAGAGCAAAAAGAACCTTTTTAGGATATGCAAAATTACTAGAGTATTTATTCTGTGTTCATGTCCATTTGTCTTTTTAATAAAATGGGCAGAGAAGTGGAATTTACTCTTTCTGGCTTTATATTAAGGTTATGCAGGTTAAATGGAAAAATGTTAATGCATTCCTATAGGCAGTTAATGGACAGTTTGTACAACCCTTTCATGACACGAAATTATATTGTATCTCTCTCTTCAATACTTAAACTTGACTTTTAATGATATCAACTGATTACATTCATCTATGTAGAATAGCTCAGTTACTTATTCCTCTGATTTAGCTGTTTATTTCCTTGTACAAAAGGTACATTCTTATGATATTTTGTTCAAAATCAAATAATTTTTCACCCTGTCTTTTAAGTCTTACAAGAACTGCAAAGAAAAGTACTTAAAAAGATATCAGCATGAAGCCTGTTTAAGCAAATATTGGTTTTAGATTAAAATTTCATAAGTGTGTCCAGTACTGATTTATACAACATTGCATAATATGGTTTCAAACTGTCTATTACAGGTTTCTTTAAACTATATAGACATAGCTAGTGATTAAAGGCTTTTTGTTCAAGTCCCCTGTTGGTTTAGAAAATTGTGAGGAAAAAAAAAGTATTCTCAAGAAACATTATATGATTAGTCTGAGAATGCATTTCCTGAAACAAAATTCATACAGAATTTTGTTAGAATGCAGCTCATGCAAAAATAGTCTTCTACAGTTGTGTGAGCTGTATTAAAGCTCCACACTCAACTAAGTCAACCAATATCTAATCAGGGAGTTGGGATGAAACTTGCACCCCCACTGGCTCATTTCACATGTTGCCCACTAAAGAGAAGCTTTCCTGTCATCTGGAAAGCTGCAATGTACCAAAGACACCAAGTCAGATCCAGTTGCCTCATAATGGACCAATAAGGTACAATTCTGCTTTATCAATAATCTCATCTCTGACTAACTTCTTGGATCTTCTTCACTGAAGAAAAGGATACCAGTTCTATGATTTTGTTCCATAAATGAATATAACCTTGGGGCTTCTGGAAAAAAAAACAAACATCCTGGCTTTCAGTGAGCTCTGTGCAAGAAAACCTGCATGCTTAAGGGAAGCACACATCCTTAAACAAGGAACATCTTTACAACTTCAGTGACTTGCCAAAAGGCACAAGAGCTGAAGGGAAATTCAAGCTACCACCATTATTTTTAAGTGTTCCTGTTTAAGTACACCATCTGCACAAGGATGTGTTGCTTCTGAAGCCACAAGTTCTTTCATCACTTCAAGCCTCCTTTCTAAGGACATAGGGAACTCCTGAGAGGGCATGTTTGTCCCCTGCATCCTGACAGCTGACTTCACCAGATCTCAAATATCTTCTAGCAGGCCTCCAAGTTTGCCTGGATCTCACAAAGTAAAAGCCTTTGTCTACAACACTGCATTATATTAACTCAAGGGAAATTACAAAGCATGACAATTTGTCAGGTATATTGAATTAATTTGTTAAAAATAAACAAGGTTAAAAATGGAAAAGAGTGTTAAGGCAAGGCAAGAGGAAGTTCCTGATTAGCTCAGCTGTGAAAAACAGCTCACCAGAAAAGTGTGCAAGCAGGGAATCCAATCCTACAGTGCCCTTAGTATCATTCCCTTGGTAACACTGTCTCCTGGGACTTGCTGTGTAGTATTTCTTGCCTCAATACCCCCAAAGCTGGGAGGTTTGGGGCTTTTGAATGTAGAAGAAGGTTTTCATTTTCATAGTTCCTTTGAAAATCTGTGCATTTCTCTAATCTGCATTTCTCTAATGATCAATGTGCTTCACTGCAGTGTACCTTGAACAGCTGCTTCACAACTGTGTGAATGTGAAATCCTTAAAGCCTCTCTAATATCGCTCTCTTTCATACAAAGAGGAGGTCTTGGAAGAGCCAATTCAGGTCTACTTTTTATCTCGAAAATCAAAAAAAGCTGTAGTTTTCAGCTCACACTGTATTTTTTTCTCAGTAAAGCTGTGGTTTTGTTTGTTTTTTGGTTTGGGGTTTTTTTTTTTATCTCAGTGTGAAGAAGATCCATCAGAGTTTAATTTTATTTTCTGTAAATCACACACAACATGTTAAAACTCATTGTTAGCTTGAGGTTTAGTCACACCTAACTAGACCGAATGCCACAACTCCTAATATTTTCCTGCCTGCTTGTTTTTTAAAGTGAAAAGATACGTGAAAAGCTGTGATGTTCTTTAAACATAGGTTATACAAAAATCGAGACTGAGCTATTTTAACAAAATAGGCATTTGTCCTACATCTTTAAGATAAAAGGATCCCAAACAAATTGAGCAGAAGTAAGAGATGAAGAGGTCTTTATATCCTCTCATAATATCTAAAGAACCCCTGACAATGTAGGCAGATTGTTTCCAAATCAAATGCTGATCAAAAAGAAACTACAGAACATGTGCTTACAGGAATGAAGGATCAGTATTGACAGTGTTAGTGGGAAGCATATTAGCTGCATACAAAAACCCCCTTGGGTTTTGAAACTTTACCACACCATTCTAATGCTACAGTTATTAGGATTCATTCTCATTACATGTGGTCCAAAGCAAGAAGAAAAGTGAAATAATTAAGTTTAAAAAAGGCTTCCAGTCTGTAATAAAAAAGACCAAGCTTGGAAAATGAACTCTGTGGTGCACTAATCTGTTTTAAGATTCTGGCTACTGTTTAAAATATCATAGTACAAAATAATCTAGTACATCCTTCCACTCCATTCTTAAACCTGAGTAAAAGTAAAACATTAGCCCATATATTTATCTACAAAAGTCAGTTCCATCTTTTCTTCCATGCTTTTGTTTTCCTATGAAATCAAGAGCAGCTGAGCATACAGGGCCAGGGAAGTTGCCTTAGTGATTTTGTGGATCATCTTTTCCTTACAGATGAAAAGATACTAACACTTCCTTGCATGAAGTGTCTTTTTAAACTGTCAAAAATGCTTGATTAATTCTTTTTCTGTGAAAAAACCTTCATGCTCTGCTCCTTGTGTCTGTGGAAGCCAGCTTTCTGCTTCAGCACCTCTTTTATTAACCCTGATCTCACCATGCAAACAATACAAGTTTTTGCACTTCTGAAACTCTCAAATTATATTCTACGTTTGCATACTGTGAGAAAACTTTCATGCGTGATTGACCCTGTTTACATTTTCCCCATCTGATTTGAACTGCTTGGATTTTATGGGTGCCTCTGACTCAGCTGACAAAGATAGCTTGTCTCTGCACAATTAAGTCTTTCAGAGTAGCCAGAAGTACCAAGAGAGTGGAAGGGAAAACATAGGAAGCTCCAAAGGACAGATTCCTACTTAAACATTTGAGTTATATTCTTCCAGAGGTACCCTACAAATGAAAGCACAATCAATGTGCTTCTGATTTTGCTCCTATGTTACAAATCTCATAAATGTCCCTGAATATTTGCTAATTTTTAAATTCATATGTGTGGTTTTGGGACTTCATTTTTTATTTCTAGAATTCAGAATTGTAATCCATATTTCTTGCAATAGTCCATTTTGGTTTAATTTGGTTTGATTTTCTAGGAAAACTTTAAAACCAGGAGAAGAATCTATCTTGTTATGGCAGGAACAAAAAAGTAATGGAAATTAGTTAATTGAAATATTCTAACCAATCTAAATATATTGTCCAAAATATTTAGTTTTATCAAGGCTGGAGAAAAAATAGAGCATCTTTTCCATTGTTGACTTCCACCTTCTATTTAGAGAAAGTTCACTAATATAAACCAAATATTTGAAAGTCTGTTATGTTCACAATTCTAAAAACATGTATACAAAACATATTTTAATCATAAACAATGATATATTGAATGTTTCTCAGGTTAACCATGGCCAAGCTAAAATATTTTCTGCCCACTCTGATGAAATGAAGAAGGAATTTTGTTTCTCTTTCTTAAATCAAACATACTAATTCAACAGCTCTACATAAAAAAAAAACTTGTGAGAAAACACTCCTTTGTTTAAGATTTAAAACTCACAGAGTTTTTAAGAGCAAATAAAGATTGTGCCAGATTAATTCTTGTTTCTGCACAAATCAGATATGCACAGTTCAGCACTGATCCCTGCTCAGCCATACTTCAGGACAAATAAATAATATGTGGAGATGAAGCCTCCAAAGAGTCCCCTAGCAAAACCAGGAAATACCTGATTTTATATTCCTGATATTTCTAAGCACATCACTTAAATAAAATAAACTCAACCTCAAAAGGAGAAAGTTTTCTAGCTTTTCTTTCACATCATGAAAAAGAAGAGAGGGCAAAATTCCAGTTTTCCATCCCACTGCAAGTCACCTTTAAAAGCGCATGCTTTTCCACAGCACTAACTCCCGTTCCTCTAATTAAGAATGACAGATGCTCAACATCTGGAGAAAATAAGGTCTGATTTAGTGGCTGCATTGCACTGGTGGAAACTTCAGACTGCAGGTTTGGAGTTACAGAAAGTTTGAAGTAGATATTTAAGCCAGTTGAGCTGCTGAAAGAAATCACATGAAGGGATGACTAAAGAAAAAAACATGAGAAGAAGCCTTAATTTCATTTAAATGGTATATTTCCATTTTTCATCACCATATGCAACCTGCCAGCCTGGTCATTCCTCTGTACCTTCCTTGTCTTCTATGCCTGCCCTATGCTGTTTGCATTAAGTGATCTTTTGTCATTGCTCATTTGTTACATCTCGCCATCATATTATCACACATATTTCAGACGCAGATTAAAGATTTTAAAAAAAGAGGAAGAAAACCTCAGACACTCCAATAGAGTGAATTAATAACATAGAACCATGCTGACCAAAGGTGGTTTTGCCACTTCTTGGCCGTGAGCTCAAAAAACATCAAGTCCATAAAATATAATTTGGGCTCAAGTACCTTCAGTGTAAAGACACTTCCAGTGCCTCTGCTAGGGGACACTTTGGCAGTGCATGTGTGTTGGAAGAGGCCAGCCAGGTGTTGGAACTGGGAAGGCAGAGGGAGCATGGGGAGGGTCTTCAGGTCTACACTGTGCTAGATCTAGTTCCCCATCATCTACACTTGGCCACCTATTCCCAATAGACACACAGTGATACTTTCTGGAAGTCAATTCCATTTTGCCTCTGATGGTAATTGATAAATTACCTATCTCAAGCCAGGAGACTTTACATAATTTTCTCCTCTATCTTCTTGATGAGACAGAATAAGAAAGTTGCTGGGTGGGTGGCTGGCAGACGACCAAGGTCAACCCATCACAACATGTGAATAATGTACTGTATCTTTTAATTGAAATGTAGCCAATACAGCTATTCTAGTCTAGTCTGTTTTCTCCACAGAAACAAGCCCTTTCTTACCTTCCTACCTCCTCCCCACTAAAAAACAGGAAACAAAACCCAAGGAATACAGCAACAAAAACACTACAAGTCATTATTGTGAACTGATTCACAAAAAAATATGTGCTGTAAACTCATGCTTAGCTTCCGTATAGTAAAATATATTGAATAAGTATTATGGGAGATATTTAAGGACAGGGCAATATCTACAAGTTACTGGCAATATATTTCATGTGAGTTTCAACATTTTGAAAAAAAAAGGACAGTAACTTTATTCAGACATATTTTTTCACTATTTTATAAAGCTAAGTCTAAAATAAAGTCTCTTCTAAAATATTCAGAGTCCATTCTCTCCCCTGGACTCTTCTGCCATACTGAAAAATATTTCTCGTGTGCCTTTTTCCATCATAGTCCAGAAACCAGATTAGGGAAACAGCACTGGAAAAAAATAATCTTCTGGTATTTTCAGCCTAAGTAGTAGTCCAGGCCTTTGGACCCGTGATTACCTGAACCAGTCCTCCTACTGAGAATGTATAATTTTGGCTTTAAAGAGGAATCCCAGGACGATTGCAGGTTCCAGGAAAAATGTTTCATGTCCACTCAAGCTCAACAGCAAACATAAAGGCTGTGGGGAGGAGGTATACATATAAACTGAAGTGAAAATTATCAGTTCAGAGAAAAAATTGAAATATTTCAGCCCTTTTGGAATAGATCTTGCTGGGGAAAAAGTGTAAGTGGCACAGATTTGTCTGCTGACAGTATCAAGGTCATGGATTTTAATTGAGATTTTCTTCCACTGATGGTAATTTCTATTTTACCTGATATTTGAGAGGTGGTTTTCTGGGTAGAAAGCGTAGTTCAGCAATAGAATGAATCCTGGAAAGGCCATAGAGTAAATGTCACCTTTTAGCCTTTCTGGGATTTGACATTATTGTTCATAAAGAAGGGAAATTGTGGGGTAATTTATTTTGTTTAGCACTCTTCCTGTTTTTGATAATTGAAAGGTTTGTTTTGTCCAAACCAGGGGCTTTAAAAGAAAATCTCTCCAGACCAATTATAGTGCATAATAATACATATTAAATGTTAACTGCTATTCCTATTAACAACAACCTCAAATTTAGTTTCTTTAAATTTCTCAGATTCAGTAGAGGCAAAGCATTTTTTTTCCCAAAATTTAAAATGTTCTCTCATTACTGAAAGAGCAATGACAATTTATAAGCTGCTCAACTACAGAATTTGTTGTGCTAGATCAATTTAAAACATATCTCTTTTATAAGAAAGAGGAAAACCAAAAGGAAAACTACTCTCCGGAAAATGACTAATATATGATAGGTGTGTAAAAAAGCTTTGAGGCAAAAAACCTACTCATGTGGGAAAGATATTTAACCCAATTAGATGTTTTTAAAATAGTGAAATGAACCAAAAAGAAAAATTAAGGTTTGCATAATTTTATATAGGTAGAATTTTCATCTTGAACAGTGAGGAAGTTGGGAGATTTTTAGAAGTCTTTAATGTCAAAACATTTTCTTACCTTGGAAGGCTAGTGTTTGAGTCATCTCAAATTTCATCTTTCTTCTAAGAAGACTGAATTTCCTCATCATGGGGAGAGCCTTCTCTGCTCCATGATTCCCATGCAATACCAGCTGTACTTGCAGTGTGCATAATGTTTTGTCTAACCTATCCCAAGAAACTACCCCAAGTGGGAAAACCCACATCCACCCTAAGCAATCCATTTGAGGGTCTGACTGTCTTCACAGATTTTAAAATTTTATGCAATTGAAACTTATTTCCCATTGTCCTACTCAGAGAGAATATAAAGCACTGTTTATTCTTTTTCAGAATGAGATCTTTTACACATGTCAAGGTGATTGTTCCCAGGGAGACCCCCCTCCTTTTTTTTTTTTTTTTTTCTAGGTTATTTTTGCCAAGATCATGTTTTTTCTGTAGTCTTTTAGGTTTATTCTTCTTTCTCTCACTTTTTATTCCTAAGAATTGTGCCCTCTGTTACTTCACAACTGTTCTCACACCAGCTGCCTTTCTACAATGAATTTCTGTGAAGTTCTTTGAAGGTAGGGTAGGAACTGCTTGACAGGCTGTTTGTCACCATACCAGCTTTCTAAAAGATGCTTGGGTATTTAAAGTCCTCCATCAACACCAAGTCTTTCATCATACCTGATCTCCTAGGCTGGGTGTTCAACTGCAAACTTCAGCATCAGATCACTCTTTCCAACCTTCTGTTATTGCCCAGAGATTTCAACAGGACTGTCATCCCTTCCATTCAGGACTTCAGAGCATGCATGCATGACCGTGACACTTCCAGATTTGTAGAATTTCACTAAACCAGTACCAGAAAAGCCTAGCATTTTTCAGGGCTATCATC
This sequence comes from Zosterops lateralis, assembly GCF_965231275.1. Taxonomy (NCBI): domain Eukaryota; kingdom Metazoa; phylum Chordata; class Aves; order Passeriformes; family Zosteropidae; genus Zosterops; species Zosterops lateralis. Next base: position 53,683,135 of record NC_139764.1, on the reverse strand, counting down.
CTAACATGAATGGATACAGCTTCAGCACTGAGGCCAGCCAGGTTTAGGACTGTATCAACATATGTCAAATTAGAATGCATCTGTTACAGGCTCTTCTTTCCTACTTTACTGCTGCCCAGCTTCCAGCTCCCAAGTACCACACTGCCTGCCATGTTTATGTGACTGCTTTACATACCAAGGGCTGTTATACTGGTATAATTTATACATCACCTGTTTTACAACCTCACAAAGTGCCCCATTATGTGGGAGTTAGGCTGCCTTGTGTTTGGATCATTTTCTGACTCCTGCATCTGTGTAATGTATTCGTTTTCAGCACTGCTGAACTGTGCTTAGCCATCAGAAACGTGGTTGTTCCAGGTCATCTTATTGTACAATTCAGGTTTTTTTTATATATTGACAAAGCTTAAATAAGATAAATGTTTAAGCAGGAATAGTGTAGTAACATTTCTTTCTTCATTATAATGGCATAGAAACAAGAGCTATTACCTTTCTTCCTCCCCTGCTTAGCTCACTGCAAGCATACATTTCAGTGCACAGATAAATGGCAAAATTTCTTTATTCTCCTTAAGGATAGCACATTAATGTGTGTTATCTCTAAGAGAGTTTATGTCCCTGCTGATTCCTGTGGTTGCACAGTAAAGCATTGTTCTACCTTCAAAGAGCTGGTGATTTACAGACTATACACACTTTTCTTTAGGACCCTGTTCACACAGGACACAACCCAGGTGGGGGTCACTGAAGTCTGGCAGGATGCAGTGCCTGTGTAAAGAGTTGGAAGAAGAGATCCCAGCACACAGCCAGACTTTATTGAAAGAACTAATCAATTCAAAATATTTTTACTGCAACTATTCTACGCACAAAGACCTCTTGCCCTTTAAAACAGAGTATATGATATAAATTGAACATCTCCATTCCCCAAATGAGGGTATTTCTTTTTTTAAAAAAATAAGATCATTTGTAAGAGAATCTTGTTCAGTCATTTATAAATAGTCACCTCTGTAAACCAAGAAATAACCTTGTTTAAAAAAGTACCAACATTGTTGTTCTGTTGTCACCCACTGGTAATTGAAAATGTGTTTCTGTCAGTTTCTCCTAAGACAGAATGTAATTCTTTCTAAGATCTTGATCTTAAATTGGAAAGAAAAAAAAAAAAAAAAAAAAAAAAAAAAAAAAAAAAAAAAAAAAAAAAAAAATTCAGTGATAAAGGAGCCAGAAGTTGTTACTTGTACTTTGCACTGGTGATATTGCTACTGCCCTTTCTTATAATCTAAGACATTATTCTTACTGGCTCCTGGAGGGCAGCAGTACAGTCCTAGTTTTTCATTGTTTTTCCCTCCTGCATTGGTATTGCACACTGCTTTGTACTGAAATGTGAGGACCTGCATTACAAAACAAACAAACGCCCAAAATCCTATAGGACCAAATCTTGAAATCTCACCTTAGCTTTCAGATTTGTCATTACTCATACTAATTCAAAAAAGATTGTACTAAGCAGATGAGAAGAAGAATTAAGTAAAGCTCTGTGATTAAGGCAGATCCTCATGGTTAGAGTAATAACAAACCCTCTGTTCCTCTGCTTGTGCTTCACAGATTTAATCTGATTTTGTTTTGTCTGGTCTTGTGGAATAAAATAATAAGAGCACTCCTTGCACTGTCTGATTGATCTCCTGTCCCAAGAAAACGAAAACACCTATGAAAGGAGAACTACATATGAGTTGAGGCAGCACTGAGAAATACAGCTTTGTAGCTTCTGTGCTTGAGATGCCTCATGCCCAATGAGACAGAGGAAAGGAAGCACCAGCATCATGGTCAGGGCTATTTGCATTGTCGTGCCCATCTTCCCCTTGAGCCAGCTCAGGTAACAGTAGAGAAGATGATTTATTCCCAGAAAGCCCCCACAGATCCCAGCATCTTCTAAAAATAACAGTTCTGGTGTAAGTACAGATCTCTTCTGCAGGTTACAGACAATGATTACAATGTCTAACAAGCAACCATATAGATCAATCCAAAAGGAAAGAAAGGAAGTCAAGGGACAAACCATAGGCAAACTGCATTAGTTAGAGAAGCTGAGATTTATCACTACAAACCCAAGCTCAAAGGGCCAGTTTTGCTGGACAATTTGTGGTATATTAGTCAAGTTACAAATTTTAGGCTTATAATGTCATGGTTTCTGTTATTTTTTTTTTCTTTCTGTATAATCATCACCTCTGCCTTTTTTTCCCCCTACCTGCTTTCACTACCCCCACACATCTTTTAATACTTTTTAGGACCATTAAATGTTTGCTGAATATTTTTCTTGATTGATAGTGGAGGTTGGAGAGTCACCCATAAAATATCTCACCTCTTTTGGAAAGTTAAGCACTCAAAACACATGGGACAGGATCTGACTTGGAGGCTTGGTTTGCTATCTCTCAGCAGACTATCATGAAGGCAATAAAAGTTTCTCCATTACTCTACCAGAATATCTCACTTACATGAAAAAGTTACTGCAGGTCATAGGGGTAAGGCAATTCATTCACTATCACCCATTCCACCCAGGTCCTCTCTCTGCTGAGAGTGTCTAGAGGCTAACTGCGTTCCAAAGGAAGATTTTAGATGTGGACACACGTCCTTTATGCTGTAGACTAGGACCAACGGTTCATATCCATTAGGCCAGCAAAAGAAAGCAATCAGATGGCAATGATTTTCAATCACTCCTGGTTCAGGGTTAGATTCAAACAAGTGACCTGGAGGTGAAATGTTCCACATCCCATTACTGATCTTTTAAATTATTCTTCCCCCACAGATGAGGCTTGACACACATAAAAAAAGTAGATTGTGAGGAATTGTAATAGAAAAACTGAGACAGTAGCTCATAATAGATGTGGATTTTGTAAGTCCTTTATGCCTAGGCAATATTGTTATGGTACAATGATAGGGCAGAATTATTGATTGTGTCTAGTGGGTCATAACTGAGTAACCACACACAGCATAACCAGTTTATGAACTAATTCAACTGCTTTACAGTGTAGGGCAATTTTTCTTCATATGAAGAAACAGCTTATTAGAATTTCTGTATTTTGGAACTATTTAAAATAAGGAATAGCTGACATAACCTGCTTCCTGAAAGCAGAATTTATTCCTAGTTTTTTTCCTTCTTATAACTTCTCCAGTAACTTACTGATGGATAGATACATTTTTCAGAAAATTTGCCTCTGGGGTGCAACTAGATTTGAAGATGAGAAAAAGTGCTGTATCTCATGGAGGACTTCATAGGAAATAAAGAATGGGAGAAAATGAAATTCCAAAATAAAAAGTGCTATAGAAGATACTTTGGGGGACTGAGTTCAGTAAAAGAGGTAAAAAATGCTTAGGCATTTTCCTTCACACACTGGACAATTATCCACCTCATTGGAGAGAAATACAAACATTAAATGAGAGATTTGAGGCAAAACAAACACTTCTAAGGACTTGCATCATTCTCTCTGTTCCCCTTTCTGATGCTATGAGACATTTAGCGGCTCCTACCAGGGCTCACCCCCTCCAACCTCCAGTCATGGACCAAAGGTGCCACCAGTGGTAGACCATGACAGACTGGCCCAACTTCAAACAAGAGCCAACAGCTTTGTGTTTGCCCAGGCTTGAAATAGTTTGGCTCTTTGAGAGGAGGAACTTTTTGCATATTTGTGGAGTTTTATGTTTGTCTAAAATCTAAACAGAACTTCTTGTCTAGTGCAGCTTTTTTTTGTTGTTTTTTTTTTTTTTTTTCAGGGAGCAGGCAACCATAAGAAGTGAAGATCTAGCAAAGCATTTTTTCTTTTCAATTCCCACCTCTGGCAAACAGCTCATGCAGCAAAGAGAAGGCACACAACAGAGCTGGAGGAGTGAAAGTGCTCTGCTCTAAAAATATGTGACTGCGAGTGATGTGGAAAGAGGTAGACAGGGAAGTAAGTGAGTGTTAGTAACACTTTTGAGGATCGATCAAGTGCTCACCTTTCTGCTATCACTTGAACTGTGGTGTCACTCCTACAGGACTTTAGACAACTGTTTGTTGGAGCACTTACAAAATCCAGCACTCTCTCTTTTCAAAGATGAATGAAAAATAGCAACTAGGGGAAGAATAAATTGCTTATTCCACATGAGAAAGGCTGGCTGAGTTTGGCATCAAATAAAACTTCCTTCACACAAAGCAAGATTGCTTGTGCACTGAGAAACCAGATGGGCTGTCAGAATTTAGATCCAAACTGACTTTGAGGTGTATTGGGACCTTGGTTATACAATTAAGTCAGAGGGAATATAATTCTTCACAGTATTATCCAGTCCATATATAACTTGAAGTTTGTCCTCTAATACTTATTTAGGATGAGCTAAATCATTTGTCTCTCAACTGACTACAGAAGGAACCTGGACAGATAACTTGGAATAGACAATCGATTTTTGATAGCTCATATTAGGGGAGGTGGAACCAACCTGCAGTATATTTCATATAACCAGTATCCTACTAAAATTTATTTTTCAGAATTAAATTTAAAGAGTGGAGGAGAAGACTTTTGCCAGTAAGCTTGAAAATAGACAGACACTTAGCAAGATAGAGACAAAAAATTATGTTCCTCCCTGAAGGTGACCCAAGGGAGAAGGCTTGCATTCAACAGCAGCCAGATTGTATTTGGGGTGGGGGAGAGGGAACAAAACAGGAGGGAGAAAAGGCTTTTAAAAGTCTCATTCCATATGTGGCTGAATAATAGAAAGTATGTCAGGAAAAATAAAAACCCACCAAACCATCAAAACTACCCTATGTGGCTGCATTTTCCAGCTGACTCAGTGAGGCACTGGAGCCTTTTAAGCCCAGCTTGCAAAGATTCACCAGACCACATCTTGGACAAATTCACAGGAAAGAGTTTACATCTCTTATCTTTAAGCTAAACTTAATTCTGGCATAAACATATCAATGTTTGTCATTCAAATGCTGCCCCTAGTAGTGCTTCTCCCAGTAGTATGGCCTCTATGGTGTTATTCAGCACCATCATTTATCAAAAATGAAATCAGGATGATTTAAGGAGAGGAAAGGAAAAAAGTGGATGAAAAGCACCATCCAATCTATTCAGTCACTCAGGGGATAAAAATACTTAAACATCTGAAAGGCAGGTGTATTGCACCATTGGTTTCATTGGTCTACATATCAGAAAATTATCATTTACTTAGCAAGGAAGTGTTTATACATCAGAGTCAGGATATCTCTTGTGCTGGTAATGTGGAGTAAGAAATGCATAAGCTTTAATAACCACAGGAAAGAAGACTAAAAACAAGAAAGCAGATTAAGCTTTTACAACTGAGAAACTATCTCCCAGCTACAGCACACCATTGCTCAGAAACAAGACTACACCTTGATGGTTCTTGTTTTCTAGAGACTGACACTACTCATGGCTACAGACAGGAGAGGAAATGCACCCACAGAAAGCTACCTGTGATATACTGACCAGGAGACACTATACAGATGTTGAGCTTCAGCCTCTATTCCTGCCAAAGCATTGCAGGGGTGGACTGGGAGATTTTACTAACAACTTTTTAATAACTTCAGCTTTTCCTTCTATACTGTAGAGTCTGATAGTGATTTTGGCACTTTTGTACCTGGCTGGACAGGTTTTGTAGAAGGGAGGAGCAGACAAGTTTGACAACTTCCAGACTTCATTAAGTTCAAAGATTAAACTACGTGCAAATCCATGGACAACGTGGCTGAATGTTGACTTGCATCTGTATTGGCAATACTATTTGTAGTCAGTCGGCTTCAGAACAGTCTATTCAAATTCCCTTGAGTAATCTGCTCAAGGAAAAGCTAAACACTTGAAGTCAAATCTAATTACCTCTGTGCAGAGTGGCCATCTAGCCAGCACTGTCCATTATTGGTCAGTCTGGACGCTGTCACACTATCTCTTTAAGTGCTCAACAGCAAATTGGTGAAATATGCAGAAGCAGGGAGATTAAAGCATATGCCCAAGATGTTATACCTCATGTGCTTGCCATTGACAGCTAAATTTTCATGTTTGTGAATGTTGTGATCTTGTTCACCATAACCAGGATACAGATAGATGAAGAACTAATGCTTGTTTATTTCCAACTGATGTACTTTAGCTGAATTAATATAAGAAAGCACCAAAATTGTTCTTTTAGAACACCAAGTGTGTTATGAAATGAGAAAGTGAAAGCAGACACCAGTTCTGTGCAGTCCCATAAAGGGATGTGCCCTGGTCTGCTGAAATAAAAGCAATTTGAGCAAGCAAGGGGAATTTTTCAAGCCCAGCAGTTGAAATGTGTTACACTGATATATCTTTGCCTAATTCTGGCTCACAAGCAAGCCCGGTGTTTGTCAAAATCACAAAATACCCAGAATTTAAGAGCTCAGAAGTCCCAAAGTCCAGCCTCCTCCCTCCTTTGCTATGCTGCTTGCTGTGAAAAGAAAAATATTGGAAGGTTTTGAGAGGCTCCCCAGATTGACGTCTGCTGTTCGATACCCACCTAATGAGCTGCTTAACAACTGTTACCAAAATTAATGAGTCAAGTCACAGTTGTAATTACCATATTGCAGATCACAGTATTGTATTAGATTACCATGGACTTCTATTTAGGAATATTTACACCATGACGACTGTTTAAAATGTGCTCCAGTGTTTCAGCAGATTGCATTGCCTCATAGCCCATATTTATTAGGCTAGGCAGGAGTCACAGGAGTCTTATCATGAATTCTTTGGCTCCAGCTTGTAGGAATCAATGTGGAGCCAATCTTAATATTAAGAATATCCAGGTATTGAAAAATGCACAAATGTTAAAAAGACCTTAATTGTACGTGTGAGCATACGCAGCAAAGGAGCAAGTATCTGGGTGATGAAAACAGTAATGTGAGGCCAGAAGCAAACACTTCATTTTTAGGATATATTAATACGACTGGGCATAAATTAGTCTGATTTAACTCCTACTTCAGGAGAGAAGCAGAATGCTCAGCATATAGTGCTCCAGCAATTTAGGATAACCATGCATACTTTCCTTATACAGAGCCATGCTTTCTTCTGTTCAGAAAGAGGTAAGAAACAGTTCTACACAACAACATACTATATATTATCTCAAAAAGGCTGTAATTTTACCTTCCACCTATTTCACTCTCTGGTAATGGGAGATTATAAAAGATAGATAAACAAATCTTCTTTGCTTCATGAAATCAGAAGATGTGAAAATGGTCAGGGTTCTTGTGCATTTGGATTTATCTCCTATTTGTTTACCACTAATAAGCGTTCAGTAGGCTGCGATATGTGTATGTGTGAGTAGAAATATTTTTTTATTTTATTTATATTTTTATATTTATATGTTGCCCTAAGCCATGTATCACAACAGGGAAATGCTTCCTGGAGTCTCTCCTCCATCTGCCCAGTCCTATTCACTTTTCTGCAACCTCCACCATCTCACTGTGTTTATGGGAGAGGGCTTGCCCATGCTACCTCCTGCTCCTGTACAGGTCACTGGCAAGCTACAAAACTGGGAGGTGCATACACTGCCTGATGGATAACTTAGAGGGACTTGCAATGAATGTTTGGAGCACTTACCCCTGAATCTGAAAGGGCAATTTCAGAATGGCTGGTCTTCGTTCCCCCATTTCCTTCTCCAAAGAGAGCCTGCTAGGACAGACAAATGAGGCAAGACAATAACATCCACCCGGACAGGATATATTGAGCCAGTTCAAGGGTAGGTGGGGAGCAGCTGTGGTCCTGCCTGTGAAATACTACGGTCATTGCCATTGTGCAGTGAGTCATCAAGCCCCTTTTATTTACACTTTCATATAAGTGCTGGCAAACACTGATTTATGTGCTGAAAGCTGAGAACTGGGGTATGGCCATGTTAAAGAAAGCACATACGTGCGCAGACCAGCAACCTATCTTCTGTTTGTCCAAGAGAATTTTCAGCTACAAAGACCTGAAACAGACTGACCTTTTATTACTTTTGAATTGAGGACAGATTTCCACTTTAAAGGCTCAATTATATTGCTGGGCTTGTTTGCTTTTTATGATTTTGGAAGATGCCATTGTAGCTTGGGCAATGAAACTGAGCTTAGGCTCTATTATGTGCTGAATTTCAAGCCCTGAATTGTAGTTTACAATTTTAATCTATTTGGTGCCTAAAAAATTATTTTATTTACATTTCAAGTGCAAAGTTATAAGGACTGATATTTGAAAATATGGCTCAGATTTCTGCCTGGTTTTACCTCTTGGAGAACATGGAGTTATCCTGAGAGGTATGTGGTTGCTGGCCTTTTTGGAGGGGTTGATAGATTAATGATCTTTGACATTCAGCTATTATTAGCTGGTCTTCTGTAAAATTCATTCTATCAAGATTTTTAAACAGGATATCTGCTCTGTTTTTACTGTGAGAAATTTAATTGTTTGGATATGTAGACAGAGACTTTTATTTGTTTTCTTTCTACCTGCAGAATTGCTTGTTTCAGTTGCCTAGTGCTTTAATAATCTATTGACCTCCTCAGGAAAGAGGAACCTTGCTGCTAAAGACCATTCATGGTGTGGTTATTGGAAGGTTCTGAGACAGACACTTTATGTGAGGCAGTGCCAGGGTGCAGCAAAAATACGTGTGTTGGAACCGGCATTTACCACTTCCTGTGTGTTTTAGAAATGCAGGAAAGCATCAGTAAACATTGTGCATCCAAGTCTTCATTTGAAACCACGACTGTCCAGGAAATAGGTTTTTCCTAACTGAGGAGCTTCCAGAGCACTGATCAATATATGGACCATTTCACTGCTGGATGAGAGAAATCAGATTTATTTCAAAGTATTATTTAGTAGATCCCTATAAGGAGAGGAAGTGCAAGAGAAAGGGAGGAAAGGGAGAAAGGGAGGGAGGGAGGAAGGAAAAAAGGAAGGGAGAGTGGGAGGAAGAAAGAAAATGAGGGATGGAAGGAGGAAGAAAGAAAGCAAAGGTAGGCATAATTTACTAGTCAGTGTGTGTTATATCCCTGTTTTCACCAGTTTCTCCCCTAGACCATACAGAAGAGTGTGTGAGGGGCATCACTAATTTTTGTATTAGTATATTCATCTATTTATTGAGTCAGCAGAATCTCTGGTTATTTGTTATACGACAGTGAGTGCACAATAAGATCTGAGAAACTGGAGTGGCAGATACTCTAAAATATATCATTCATACAGACTCTTCAAGGATGCCTGTCCTTCAGTTTAGAGACGATCATCCCTTTTTTGTTTTCTTTTAATGTGGGGAGAAAAGGTTAACAGTTATCTGACCAGTCATTCTGTGTCACTGAGTACAAGCAAATCTGGCACGTGAATCCTTAATTTTATTTTTAGGCACCTAATTTGTTTTTCCATTTGATGGTATCTTCAGCTGAGGTCGTAGGCTGCTGATCACTTGTTTTTTTCTCCTGCAGTGAATGTAATTGGACACTCTTAACCGTAGCACAACAGTTTTAAATGACACAGAAAGTAAACGAAGGCTGCTAGATTAAAGAGAAGTCTCTCAATAGATTTGTGATTAACTTGCAACTATAATAAGAAATTACATGAAAATAGAAATGAGTAGGAAAGGTTAACCAGCTAAGACGGGAAATTATTTCAACAGCAGGGGGGTGAAAAAGAAAGGAAAGATAGTCTCTTTACAGATATACTTCTGACATCAGCTGTTTCTCAAGAGCAATACTCTAGAGCTAAGAAAATGTGTCCTGTAGGAGTAAAAGATACAGTTCAGATTAGGGATCAGGATTTATGTTCTGGTTCTCATCACTGAGAGAACTGCCTAGCACACCACCTCAATTTCTCTTCCTTCCTGTTTAGCCTATAAGCACATTAGGAGTTTGTATAATGCTTAATGACAAGTTTTACAGGGTGGAAGATGTACATATAAGTGAACAACAGATAAAGTTTTCCATTCTTATATATTTCAGCCTTGTACTCACTTGAACAATGATTTCTCAAGATGGTGAAATGTAACACAGATGAAGTCCACGCCCAGTTGTTATGAACACAAGGTTATGTGTGACTTTTAATTAAGAGCAGAACATGTGCCAACAGATAGCTAAGAGTAATTCAATGGTTTTGTAGGGACCTCCTTTGTAAAAAAGGAGAAGAGATGAGTAGTTAAAAAAATATTGAATTAAATCTCCTTCTTGGCCAGGCTGTCTGTTATTCTAATAAAAGGTCAGATTACTGATCTTCCAACAGATAAAGGCAGTAAGAGGAGACCCTTTCAATTTTCACAAAATTTGTAGAAATAAGCTCACTTCTTCGCATTAAATTATTTGTCCAATTTGTTTGAAAGTAGTCAATAGATTTAAAAGTTATCAGGAACAACATCCCTTGAGACAATACACTCAGAGTGTTTCTGTATGGCATGCTTTTAGGGAAATCTGTTTTTAAAAACCCACTCTCATTACGTCCAATAACTTAGTTTGCACAGTTTGTAGCATTCATTCCAGATGAGCCAGTCATCACAATATATAGCCAGTTCCTGTTCTGTGTAAGCAGCAGTTCCAAATGAAGAATACTTTCTCTTGAGACTTCGAAGATCCCTCTTTTGTAACATGCTGACCCAAAAAGGTCAAATTTATACCTACTGTAGTTCTGCTAAAGGGAAAGGAATTGTTTCAGAGATGAGTTTGCCCTATAAACCCTTTCAGACTTGTCTCAGTTTGGGTCAGCTATCTACTTTGCCCTGAGTGGTTTTGATTTCTTAAATCATCTCAGGATTCTCTCTTTTAATAGCTTTTTTTTTTTTTTTCATCCTACTACAGCACTGGCACTACAGGTCCTTTCTTGCTATGAATAGAACTATAATCAGTAACATGAATCCAAAATGAATGGTCATTGCCCTACAGTAAGTATTAAGCTTACACGTTCTATTTCAGCCAGTTACATGAAGTCAGACAACTACTCTTTACCCCTTACAGCTCCAGTGAACTCAAGGAGGTCACAAAGGGATAATAAAGCAGTATTTGGCCTGTACTGCTTTACAGGTTTATGATAAGGAGTAAAATAATGTAGGGCTTCATCCTGCAGGCATGTTGCTATTGTATGTATTTCTCCATGGTTAAAAATAAATAATTATTTTTAAAAAGAACAAGCTTTTCTGTATGCTCTTAAAATGGAAAAATGAACCAGGACACAGCTACTGTCAGTACAAAATAGGTCTGCAATGCCTTTAAGTTTATTCTTTGCTTTTTGTATACTTCAGTTCCTATGTCCTGCAAGCATCTCTTGGTTTAAGAAAAATGGATTTCACTTATTTGCCTTACAAAAACTTAAACATTAAGTTTTCCTCATGCATTCTAGAGAAGGACCATAACATAGAGATCATATTAAGAAGGGAAAAAATGTTTCACAAATCACTCCAGATCACAGAAGGGGTTTTCTTGCACAAATGCTATTTCTCTACTAATCTTTATCATCTAATCAGCACTTCATCAGATTCATTCATAAGGATTCTTCTTATGAAAATCAGAAATCTTGTGCCAGCAAAAAGCTATTGTAGTCTTAAGGTGTGGGCAGATGCCTTCTCAGGCTGGGCTCAGACAGGAGGTCCTGTATGAACAGACATGAAGACTGAACTTTTCTCGCCATAAAACATATCCTGTGGCCAAGCTGGAGCCAATACAACCATCACTCTAACAATAAAAGAACAATTTAAGGTCTGAGAACTTCAGACTACAGATCCATCTGAAGGGGACCCCCCTCCAGCAGTGGGGCTAAGTAGAGGGGAGGAACCACCCCTCTCAAACTGATGGCAGTGCTTTTCCTAATGCACTCTAGGATACCACTGGCCTTTTTTATCAGAAGGGCATGCTGCTGACTCATGGACAGCTTGCTGTACATCAGAACCCCCAGGTCCTTCTCTGCAAAGCTGCTTTTTAGACAGTCAACCTCCAGCCTGAAGTGTTGTATGGGATGATCCCTCCCCAGCAGGATTTTGCACTTGCCTTTCTGAAACTTCATGAGGTGTCTCTGTGCTTCTCTCTTCTCCAGCCTGTTGAGGTAACTCTGTATGGCAGCACAGCCACCCACTGTATCAAATAACTCCTCCCAGTTCTATATCATCACCAAACTCTGTACTATCGGCCACATCATTAATGAAGAGGTTAAATGGTACTGACCCCAGTATCAATCCCTGGGATGCACCATCAGTGACTTGTCTCCCTCAGGCTTTGTAGCAGACTGTCAGGGCTGGTTAAGCATGACTTTTCATTCATCATTCTGTGGTGCCTACTCCTGATCACTTCCTTGTCCTTCACATGCCTGGAAATGGTTCCCAAGATTAGTTGCTCCACCATCCTGTGAGAAATCAAGACAAGGCTGACCAGCCTGTAGTTTCCCAGATTCTTGCCTTTCATGAGCAAAGGAGTAGCATTCACTCTCCTCCAGTTTTCATGAAGATTTCACAGTGTTGCAGCCTGGAAAACATAGTAGGACTTGGGAGTGCAGCCCCTAAGGGCCTCTACACTTTTTCATGTTCAGTTTGTTTACATGCTCCCTAAACTGCTTTTTATCTGCCAAGTGGGTCAGTCTTCTTTGCTTCAAATTTTCTCACTGGTCTTGGGCCTGGGATCCTGAAGGCCAGTCTTACTGGTAAAGAATGAGATGGAGGCAGCACTGAGGCAGTTGTCACTGGACTTCAAAGCAGGTGCTGTAAACAAATGCAGGCTTACAAACAGAATGCGTGTCTCTCGATCACTTTGCATGACCATCTGTAGAATTGGGCAGATCTTGCTCTATGTGTTAAACATTGATCACCTTGAGCTGTCACTGCAGCCAGAAATATAAAAAAAAATGAGGTAAGAAAACAAAAGAAAAGAATTTTCTGGAGTAACTGAATGTTCCATCTAAACCATATAAATGTATCTCAGCGTCTGTATTTGGCTTCTGGCCATTCAACTCACCTGCCAAAGCAGCTTTCAGTCTCCAAAACCATCTAGCAAATGCCTTCCACAAGCATGGTAGCTGTGCAAGAGAGGTAACACAAATATAATGGAACTGAAATAAACTCACACTAATTTTAAGCAACAGAAAGGGATATAGTATTCTTGTATCATGGTGGGAAGGAACAACGTCCCCTAATAGAAACTAGTGATTTTCTATGGAACTCTGAATCTGCAGGACAGATCCCAGCCAAATGGAAGATTAAAAATGAATCCACTAAATATCAAGATTTTAAGACAATACAAGATAGACATTGTGTAAAAACAAAAGCAGATGGAAAATCTCAATTTTACTTTACAAGCTTCATTACTCCCTACTCTAGTCACATTAGCACATTCATGCAGAGGAAAATGCAATCCTTTGAAACAACTCAAAGCTTCCAGAGTTGTTTTGTGGTCTCTCAGTCCTCTTCCTGCTATTCACAGGCATCCTGTGCCTGTAGACTTCTCAAATGTTGCTTCTCAGAGACACTCACCTGGCTCTTGGCTAGAGCATCTCTGCATTGCTAACCAGCAGACTTCCTTCCACACAAGGCGTTGTATTCTCATCTGATTCTGTTTCCTACTGTCCGTCCATTCAATCATATCCTGCTTTGAACTTTTGCCCTTTTTAACTCTCTATGCAGGCTTACAATCCTTAGACATAAAAATACATAGATATATTTACATTTATCTCCCACAGCCAGAGCAGCCTCAGGGATAGCGATTTAACGGCTCCTATTCCGAGGATAAAGTTGTTTATAAATATGGATGTAACTGGGCATACCAGTGGGAGACAACTACACAGCATCCCCAGGTGGCTCTCTAGGAGATCCAATTCATTTAGTAAAGCATCCTTCTAAATGCGCAAACACACTCACACACATATGCACATACACATGGCAGCTCTTCAAATGGGCGCAAAACAGGGATCTTTTCCACTGATACGAATGGTGCAAGAGTCATAGACCCTGATTAATTTGGTCTGTACTGCTATGTTCCTTCCACAGGAATACAAATAAACACAAAATGAGGACCATTTCCTCTAAAAAGCTTATTTCTTGTGAAATAAGGAGGCCGCATCTTTGGAGGAAGCTGACTGAACATGACTCCTTCCTCCATTCAGTTCTCAGAGGTTTGCTCCAGGATCTGGTAAACAGGACACCATGGAATTTTAGCCAGGCAAACCACCCAGCCCAATATATAAAAACCTAAGACTGCAGTTAGTATCTTCTGCTAATATTACAGTGGTTTTGGGGGCTGTTTGTCGGAAGTGGAATCCTTTTCTGCTTTTAATCTATGAGACAGTGGGCAGATCCTGCTGTCTGCTCCAGAAGGGGTGATGGGGTTGCAGGCAGCATGAGCAGCTATCACTGCAGCAAAACACACACTTTAGCCTACAACTTCTGCTTAAGCGGGATCATTTGATGGTGTGACAAACAGCTTTTCATCCTTGAGTACAGTTGGGAATGCCACCGTGTGCTCAGATTGGACAAATAACATTACAAAAAAACATGTTTGTAAAGATAACCGATGAATAAGATACCAGCTAGTGACATAACCTTTCAAATGATCTAAATAACTGATCAAGTTCAGAGAGGAATAACCTTTTAAAATCATTAGATTTTGTAAGCAGATGTAAAAATAATTAACTTCAAATTATGCATCCAGAGAATAATGTAAACTGCAGATTTCAAAGTCGGAACGACTGTAGCTACAAAGGCAAGCAAATACTGCTTAGAGAACAAAGACATAGAGGATTGATTTTCAGGTGAGCCACTCACAGCCAGATCATCATGTTTGACTTCCTTTAAAGATAGGACACTGAAAAACAGGAGGTTCAGTACTTTACCTTTCTCTGTCCATTCTGTAAATGTTCCTCTTCTGAGGAAAAATGAGCCTCTCAATCACTTGCATTATAGCTGTTTGTATGATGCAGAGCAATTTACAGACACTGGAAATCAAATCCAAATCATTTCAGTTTTTTAGCTGTATTTATAAAGGGCAATGTAAAAATGATACTAGAGACAAAGAGGAAAATTGATGTCAAGTCCCATTATTTTCTTTCTCAAATGTTGATAGGTACATACAGACATGAGTGAAAGACAGCAAACCTGAAAAGATTTCTCAAATCTAAAGAGGGTGCAAACACTTGTATGAGACAAAGGGTTTGGGAGGAAACACGTCCTTTTGCAAAGCACTGGTAAATGGGCAAATCACTGCTGAAGAAAACTTTCTTTCTCTTACGGGAGTTTGGTAGGACAGTCAAAGATAGATGAGCAGGACAAGAGAAGGGCTGGATAAAGGCCTGGATAGAGAACCTGAATGAGTCAAACAATGCCAGTGGCATAGGGATGACTGAAAACCAGCAGCTGGGAACCAACCTGAAAGTGGCCTTTACCTATACAGAAACAAGCTGCCAAGTACTTTTCTCAATTTTGCCTATGAGTTGACACTGTGGAAGTGTTCTCATTCCTGGCTCAGCTGTGATGACCTCTGGCCAGTGATAAAAGGTTGCTCACTTCACTGTTTCATCCAGCTTGCAGAGAGAGAGAGGGATGGAGACTCCATATGACATTTATGATTCTTCTGCACTACAAGAAAGCAATTTAAGACTTTAAAAAGAATGAAAAAAAGGCAGAGGAGTTCTTGACTTCCCTCCTTTCAGTTGCCCTGGTATCTAAATTATCTTCTAGGCTCTGTGCCCATAATCTTTATGTGGTAATATAGAAATGCAGAGCAATCTTTTTTCACCTGAGAGTGGAAATTAGTGTTAGTATAAAGACAACTACCTTTCCAGGATTTACTGTACTCCAAGGACTTGGTCAGCTGTGTAAATTTGTTTCATTATGACTGGTTTCTGTATCACTGCAATATGCTGATGGATGTGTCTGTAAGATTAAAATCTGCTGTTACATCAGTGTAAAGCTAGCACAAGGCAGATACAAAGATTTCAGTTTTATATCTGCCTTGGTATCTAAAATGTTTCTGCATTTAAAATCTTGCAGCATGCCAGTATCTATTTTGGGTTGTATTTACATAGAGGGCATAACCTGCACTCAAATTTCAGAAAAGGACTTAAAACGTCATGTGGCTACATACAAGATTTTTTAGCAGACTTAAAGTTTGAGTGCAATGCCTGAAACCTTGCACTTCTTGACAGATGGGCCAGGAATCAGGTACAAATTCCTGGCTTTCCAAAGCATACCGTTTGGCTGGACCTGAAATGGGACAGAGATTGTCCTCTTACCACATGAAGGTGAGCCCTGAAAACTATATTTCAATGCACAAACTGCTCCACCTGTCCTTCTGCCCACTTTACTTAATCCTGTAAATGATAAGCACTTCCAAAAGTTTTCTAGGGCCATTTTTGTTTGTCTCCAGCCATTCTCTCCAAAAGTGACCAAAGGAAATTCTCATAAACTTTTGATCCTATCTGCACACAAGGCCAGCACAGGCAATGAGAGGAAGAGCTGCCAAATAGCATATTTTCTGACAACTTAATCCACACCCTATAATAATGCAGGCAACTTTCTTTTCCCCTAGTAATGGACAATTTATTTATTTATTTTGTCTTCATTGTTTTTAAAAGACCATTAGGAAGGCTTGCCTGCATTTTCTTTAGAGATTAGCAGAAGGGAAGGATGGATGCTTATCACCCACCACCTGGAGAGGCTAAACATACAAAAAGACATGAAGTTTAGACACAGACTTGTAAGGCTTGATTCCCTGCCAAAGCAGGACTGGAGCACAATAACTCAAAGTCATGCCAAAGTTGAATAGCCACCTGCTAGAATATGAGCTAGAAATGAAAGGAACACCTGCAAAATAAGACCAGGAAGGTGGGGGGAGGAGTTGCCCTTGAAAGGGAAGCAACAGAAACAGGCAGCAAGAGACTATACTGAGAACTAAAGTTTTCAAATTAATTAGCCTCAAAGTCATGTTTGAGAGTTCAGCAAGGAAAATACTTCTTATAAATAAAGCAAGAAGGGGAACCACACCACAATCAAAACTGGTGATCCTGATTCTTGTCAGACTGATAATTTGATGTTTATATTTCATCAGCATTTCCAAAGATGGCAAAACAGCAACGATTAATTCTTGCTGGCCTAGTTATTTCCAGATGCTGTCATTATCCATTAGTACTTCTCCATTCACTAACATTTCAGGTAAAACATTAACTACAAGTATAAAATACCATGGAGTTAACTAATTTCTAAGAAATTCTTTGTATTGCTAACCATGCAGCAGTTCCTCCCAAGTTCCTCTCCTACCTAATAATTTTCATTCATTCATTTATTTTGTAGGCCACTCACTACTATGTGCTCAACACTGTTTCTAGATAGACTGTCTGAGATTATGATAATGAAAAATTAATCAACTAGAATACCAGCACAATGTTATCACTTGAAAATAAATAAATCATCATTCAGATTGCATGCTCACATTTGTATTTGCTAGCAGATATCTACCTCTCACATTCCTTGTTAAACAGAGAAATACATGTCCAAGCTGGACTCCCTAGTCCTAGGTAAGGAACTCTGAGAATTAAAATTGAGGTACCAGTTTGAAGTACCCACTAATGAAGCTTAGTGTGCTATGAAGATAACATACAATTCTGAAAGAATTGGTTGATATTGAGAATAGCCTTTCCTTCCTAGGTTGTTTTGCAATACAGAAGCAGAGTTGAAGTTAAAAAAAAAAAAAAAAAAAAAAAAAAAAAAACCACAAAAAACAAAACACCACTAAAAACATAAGAATGTTTTACTCAAAAAAAAAAAAAAAAAAAAAAAAAAAAAAAAAAAAAAACCAACCAACCAAACAAAGAAAAAAAGCAGGAAAAGGAGAAACTTGGTGGCAAGTTCTGGATAAGTTGGATAAGTAGATGATACTCACTAGCTGTTCTGCAATTTCTGTAGAAGTTCACCTAAAAATAATTTAGGTTCCTTACACAACACTTAAAAAACATAAATAAATGTCAGGGATGCAGAAGTAAGTCTGTAGCAAATCCACTGAATCTCTCATAGGAGGGTTCACATGGAAATTAGTCTTCATAATACTGATATTGCTGGTTTTGTTACTGTTTATACTGCCTTAGCACTTAGAAATCTGCCTAGATATTCCTTTTAGCAGGCATCAATTAATTTTTCTTGTATCAAAAAATTACTGTCTTTAATACCTTTCTTGAAGGATGCAACATCTAAAGACAATGTGAACATGAAAGTTTCTTTGTCCCACAGAAGAAACAGAAAAAATGGTAGTACTCAACAACCAGCAATGGATAAAATCCATTGCCCAATGCAAATTACAGTCCACATCTTTTCCTCTGCCTGAAAGCGAATACCTGAAATAGAGTGTTTCTGCGATGGCCATCCACTAGGACCACAAGAAGCTCCTCTATCAAATCTTCATAATAAAATTAGTGGCTTTAAAAAATAACGTCTGTTTAGTATGTTCTGTCAAAGAGAATAAATAAAATCAATTTAATGAGTTACAATTTTTACCTTCTCTTTCAGTTTACTTTCTTTATATTTATGCCTTTGTCTAGTCTCACACTTAATTGCGATAAATAGCTCCAAAATTAGTGCAGATGAGTGAGTGTCTGATAAAGCTGGACTCTACACCTGACTGGCATCAATGTTGGCTAGACCATAGGAAAAAGGGGTGCATATGTTACATACATGTTTTATTTACATTTTGAAAAGAAATGAGGAACAAAAACTGTAGTCTGAACTTGTCTGCAGAGTCTTTACAATGGATTCAGCTTCAGTGATGTATGAGTCTACTGAGCCAATTTTGAGACTGCACAGTCCCCTTCTCTTTATCTTCATGAACTGTGTCCTAGTGGGCTGAAAAACACAGTTATTTTAGCCACTTCTCACATTTCTAGATGAACCCTTTCTTCAATCAAAGATGATGAAGTGAAATGAAATTATGAAAGGCAGAAAACATAGAGCCCAAAGTGTGACCTAGGAATCTTAATTTTCCTCAATCATTGCTGTAACGGAATGCAAGTCTGCAGCAGCGGGGGTGAAATTATAGTACAAATTACCATGCTATGCCAGATAAATTATTCTCTGCAGCATGGTTATTAAGTGATAGATAAATAACTAACACTGCAGGACTGATTGACAAAATATAAGTGACCTGGAGCTAAGCAGGGCACTGTGGAAATAACATTGCAGTACCACTAATATTTTAATACTGAAATGAGATTTTCCAAGGCAGAAAAATCTTAAAATAGTATATGACTAAGCCAGCTACAAGTTAAACATGTACTAAAATTCTTCAGCTGAGAATGCCTAGCTTCAAGATATGTCTCATGTAAATGTTTGTTAAATACAAAGTTGGGTACTGGTGTGTAGTGGTGTGGTTTTTGGTTTATCAAAACTTTTATGTATGTATTTGTTCCTTGTTTTATATTCTTTTTTATAAGTTGTAATGGTTTGTCCCATGTTCCACCCTTATTGATTTTACCCTAACCCCAGTTTTATGTCAATCATAAGTTATACAGCCCCTGGGTCTTGTCTGTCACTTTGGAGTCTCTCCCAAAAGTCTGGACAGTTCTAGTAAAAGTCCCAAGTGATTGGACAAAACTTCAGCTGTCTCCCCACCCGAGTTATTGATTTGTTACAATGTATGTCATTTACCTGGAGAGTCATACCCCCTTGGTCCCTGATTTGTCCCCAGTTAAACCTATCCCTGGGTTCCTCCCCCCAATAAAAGGTGTTGCATTGAGGTGTTTCCCGCTTTTTTTCCATAGCCTTTCTTCCCCAGTGGTTCTACTGAGGGGTGTCTGCTGGGGCAGATACCCTGATGAATAAAGCCAGCAGTTAACCCTGAGCAGCCTCCTCTTTTTTCCTGCTGTCGTTGCTTCACTCCTTCAGGCAAACAAGAACTCACAGGGGTCGGTGAGGTTCATCCTGCTACCGAGCCGTGCCCTTTACTGTTGAGGTGTCAGGGCTGGCCCAGGCAGAGACAAGACACCTCTACACTGGTACATGTTTTCTGTCTGAGGAGGACATTAAAGCCCCCTGTTACGAGAGAGTGATGAGATTTTTTTTTTTCTGTCAAACAGGTGTTAGTAGATAGCTATCTTCTTTAACAAGAGCTTCAAAGGCAATATGGGACATGGGTTTGGAGGTTATTCAGTGACATGGTGTCACTCAGGTTTAGAAAGAGAACTAATAAAGGCAGAAATTACTCAGATTTTTTTCGGAAGGAACTCAAGAAATCACTGACCACATGAGCTCTCTGGGGTGCTTCCTCCATTATTTCTACAGCTGGAACCTGCTTCAGTTTGAACATTTCTGTGCAAAATGCTGTTGTAATAGAATAACTTGTGTCATACTATTTCTGATCTTTTTCAAATTTACAAAATGCTTACTATTAGTCCTTGTGAAATGTTTATACAAAGGCTGATGTTTGCCTTGAAAGGAAACAGTTCTGCCCAGGCATTCCCTAGGAAAGAAGAAAATCAAAAATAAGGGCACTTTCAGAGTAAGATTTTTGACAAAGCAAGCAAGCAAGCAGTGTTAACAGCAAGAACACCAGCTTTTTATAAACTAAATATCCATCTGACAATGGGCATAAAAGCTGACTGGGAAAGATGCAGCATATGCCATGTTCCAAAGGGAAAGTCATGATTATCCACAATCATGAAAATACATAATTGCACCAGAAAAACAACCATCATGAAAAAGAAGTGAAAATCATGCATGTTCTTGATCCAGATTTGTATATATTTTCTGCTGACTAGAAAAAATTGTTCTGAAACCTTTCTGTTAGGTCTTTCATTCATAATGTGCTGTAGAAGGAGCAAGCCATTTATCTGGGTCCCTGTGAAGATGGAGCACAAGAAAGTGAATTACTGAGGAGACAGAAGCAAACCAGGTTTCAAGCCTGTGGCAGCTGAACAGAGGTCTCTGGCCTCATAAAAGTGTGCTACACATAGGATCCTGTACCCAGGTACATGCTCCAAACAGCATTCTAGCCCCAGGCTTGGTGAGGAAACTTGGCTTGTGTATAGCTATAACTGCTGAGGAAATGAGACAGTATTTTGGTAATGCTCTTGATTTCAGTGAAATGCCTGCTTGCCTGAGGATCTTAAAATATTCCATGAAACAGCATTGACATGCTCAGAATGACAGACTTTTTTTTGCCTCTCTGCATGTGCCACTACCCTCATCAGACAGAGTATATCATAGGCAGAGGCAAGTTGCAAGAGGCTGAATAATAATTGCATGAGTCATGTGGATATTTAAAATCAAATTACATCTGTCTAATTAAGTATCCAGGTAATTTAATACAGAACCCCGGTAAAACTAAGAGATTCCTACTACAGATTAAAAGAGAGTATCTCACTAGAGGAAGCTCATGTGTGTTGCCCTACACACAGTTCTGGCCTTAAATCTTTCCTAGATGCAGAACAAACTGAAAGAGAAAAAGAGAGAAAGGCAGAGAAAAATGGAGGCAGTTACAGAGACCAATCCATGAAATAATATGAATGTTCTGGTTATAGACAAACAGTCAGGGCAATCAAGAGGGATCAAGCTGAAGACCAGATACATCTGGTAGGATGCTGCTAGTGGGTGGAGGAAGTCACAAAAAGAAAACAGCGTAGCTAGCTTACTGTCTCCTTAAGGCAGAACAAAATGCTAGCAGGTGACAGTAAACACAAAGAGATTGAAGAAGATGGCTCTCTGGAGAAAGGCCCTTGTCAGAACTTTTAGAACACAAGAAAAAGAAAGGCAGATTTTTGTTTTCTTGTTTTCAAGTCAATTTTGAAACTGAGTGTAGCTCTGTAGGGAAGAGAATTGTTCCCTGGGGGAATTAGGGAAGTTGTAGAGTTCAAACAGAATGAAGAACAGGGGGGATATCAATATTTTTTCCCTAGAGGATTGCTTTCAGTAGTTGGTGCTCTCTAGAATCAAGGCAGAAATTTAAAAAAAAAAAAAAAAAAAAAAAAAAAAACAAACAAACAAAACAAACAACAACAAAAGTCTCCCACTCCTAAATTCCTAACTATTAAAAAAAAATTTACAAGGGCTCAATCATGTGGCATTGAGATTTCTGGAGGCTTGGACTAACCTTGCTATTTAATATTTCATGACAAATCTGCGAAATTCCTTGAGGGGATGTTCCTTCTTTCCTTTCACCCTGCCTCATCATCTATCAGTTTATTTGTTTGCTCTCTGAGCACTTCCTGTGCTCACAGAAGAAGTACTGCAAGGTCAAGTAATCAGCTGCTATCCCAGTATGTGCATATTCTATCTAGCATAACAGGGCTGATCTAAGGCTGGATGGCATTTCCTGACCTTTAAAATGGAAGACGTTTTTATCCTACCCAGTGAGACCCCAATATAAATAATCCAGGTATCAAACCCCAACTATTTAATACTTTCCCTTTAGATCTTTTTCAGTAACTACATTTGCTTGCAGCAACAACCCAGGTGGTATTCTCCTACTCTCTCCATAGCACTGCAAAACACAGAGCTTACAGCTCTGCCCTTAATTGGTAGTGGCATAGTGAGAAACAGTGATGGTTCTGTAAAGTCTTGCATGCATAAGAAGATCACTGTTGTCTTTAATGTTCAGGTTCTCTGAAATGTCAGGTGTTTACCTTTCATTCTCCCCCTCCTGCCTTCTTCATATCTCCCTTCCCAAATAAAATCTTCATAGGAAAAAAAAAACATAATCAGCTGGGAGCAGGTGGTTTTAAGCAAAGCAAATTATGTTTTCTGCTTCACTGGACTATCTCCTGCCCTGCAGTATGGGAGAAATCCCAGAACGTGCATGCCAGTCTCAGGGAGCTTCCATCAACCAGGGCCATTTCTGAAGGACAGAAAATTGTGAAGAATACCAAGATGAAAGCTTAGTGGACTAACTCGAATTTAATATGACATATTGCACCCTGGATTGTTGCTGTGTTGGTTTAATGCTGTTCTGAGCAGACAGCTCCAAAATCTTATGGAAGCAGCTACTGCCATGACTGCCAATGGTTCAAAGTTGCTTTCCTTTGCCACCAAACAAGGAAATGAAATAAGAGTAAGGAAATGTCATTGTACCTCAAATCTTTGGTGTAGATAATGCTCCAGACCAATTTCTTCAGACACACATTGAAAGAAACTGAAGCAGATTCACAAATTGCTTTAAGGGAAATATTCATTCTGAAGTCTCTACTGAGCTGTACATGTCTTCAGTGACCTTGCATCCTTCATGATACGCAGGCTTTGTCTGAGTTGCCATATAGCCTCAGTATGGCCAGCGTATTCCATTTGTGCCACATTGACGAGGACCATACCCATACTGAGCAGAATCTAGGCTGCTGCTGAGTCTCTTGGAAAGATGACAATATTTGGGAAAGAACCAAACTCCTATTCTCCCCTTCCAGCTCTCATTTACAGCAATGGCCAAGAGGAAAGCTGTGTACTGGATCTTCTTGTATCATGTCACAGGCGTGTTCCCTGCAGACATGTTCTTGGGAGGACCTGGAAGAGCAGCCAGGGCTGTCCTGTTGCTGCAGGCATGAGGAACTGTAACAGTGAGAAAGACAGGGAAGGAAAAGACCAATTTTGAAATGGCCATTTGACTCTGTGGCAAGGCAGTTACTCTGTATGACTGCAGAATGTGTGTGCTGACTCATTTTCAGTTTAAAAGAATGATTTGTGAAGGTGGGAAGAGCAGAAATGCTACATCCTCAGAAAACGGCTATGGTTCAGAATAGCAGCAGAGAGCTGAGAGTTTATGCTTAACAGCAGCTGTAGGACTTGACCACTTCAAGATATCTAGTGGAAAACTGAGTGAGCCAAACCTCATTCTGGAAGCATATATGGCAAATTAGAAGCTGGGATATATTTTGGACATATATGTTTCACTTTCACTTGAAAGAGGAAAGATCAGCCACATGTCCAGACGTCCATGGGATGTCTGTACTTATGAAAAAAGCCAAACCCACACGAGCCTTGTGTTGTCCAAAACACTTGGCATGTGAAGCCTTCACCTGTTCACCTCAAAATAATTTGCAAATGTTGTTTCTCCCAGCCCATCCATTGATACCATAATAATCTTATCCATCCAAGCACATCTTTCCCATACAACTAACTACTTCATCTCTCCTACTTACTTGTCAAAAAAGCTCACTGTGCTGTGCTTGCTGATGCTCGCAACAGAATTTCATCATATTTTCTTGAGTTTCATGAAAGGGTGGAGGCTAAGCAACCTTTCCTTTCCTGGCAAGTGCTGGAAATTGCCTCTGGGGAAGAATCTAAGTGTGGCACAAATAAGTAGGTTCTCTCTCAAGGCTCAGGTTTTTGCTCTCATCTCTGATCAGAAAGCTCTACACAGCACCACTTCAATTCCTCCCTAAATACCACAATCTCTGAATGTTTGAGAACCAGGATGACCTAAACCCAAATATTTTTTCTGTGTATATCACAAAATTGGATAACATTTAAGCTAATTACTTGAATATGAATATGAGGCTTTCTCTAGATCAATGTCTTAAAGAAATGATGAATTTAGGGGTTGTTTTTAGTTCAGGAGTTTTCTTGTATTACCAAACACTCCATGAAAAATCTTGCTTCCAAAAAACTTTAAGGAAGTCTGAATATTTATATAAAATTTTCCTGTTTACTGTATATTTCCCTGCACTTCAGAACTGATCCTGACACCAGCAATTTATGAGGCTGCATTCTGTGGCCAACGGCACAAAGACTTGAAGGTTTCAAGACAAGTCCATGTCCAAGTCCCAGCCTAGAAATGGGTCAGCTCTAGGCCCTAAGGAAAAAGGTTCACTCTGTGATCCAATTGACTGCAGTACAACTCCAGGGCTTGGCATCTGTGTTCAGGTTTCTCTTCCCAAAATCCATTTACTTTAAAGGTGAGATGTTGGGGAGGAGGGAGAGGAGCCATAAGAAACAAATGACTAACTGCAAGAGGCAGCAATTGGACTCAGCATGTTCTGCTAATATACACCTGATAAAAAGCATTTTTTTTCTCTTCACTGCAAGCAATCAGTTTTATTAACATTGAACGATAATGTGGAATGACTGTGAGGGAAAAAATGTTTAAAATAATAAAGAGAAACCCTGCAGGTGAGCAAGATTGATTTTAATAAAAGCAACAGAAGAAATACATTTCTGGGACATTTTCTGCCCCCCTCCTCTTTGGAGGGTAAGATGTGACGAGTCTGGTGTTGTCAGTCTTGCCAGCAGGAGGGCAGTGACAGCTTGAGCAGCGTGTCTGACAGGACTGAAGTCAAACCTCCAAGAGAAGTAGCACAGTGCAGAATGGCCAATATTACAGATTATGTGGGGGAGAAGGAATGCACAAGGGTTATTCAGATACCATTATACATGGCAAAAATAAACTCTGAAACAACAACCCACAAACAAATCAGAATGACAGCTCTGCAAAAAAGCAGCAAGAAATGAACTCCATCTGATTCAAATCATACTGAATTACAAAGAAAAATATCACTAGCAACAGACAAGCATTACATCTCACACTCCTTTAAGGGGGCAGATAGAGTTGCAAAGGGCTCATATGCTTGTAAAAATACAAGTTTTGCTGCCTTTAGATTATGTTAGGGGTGAAAGTGATGGATGAAGTCCAACATGATACCTTCTCAGCATTGCATTCTGCAGTGACCACATAACTCCTGCTCAGTGTTCAAGTGTCCAAGAGTTATCAGGTAATGCCAATGTCACTCCCACAGCAATTACTCACTCAAGTAACAGCTACATGGATCTGTAGCACATTAGATTTTCACAGTGTGTGATATTTTTGCTATTATGGTGAAAAATCAGCATTTGTGCTTAAAACTTTGAAGTTGTCTTTTTCAACATGTTGTGCTAATCTCTTCTTTTTTCTCCCACTTGTCTTCAGAAGCCATCTCCTCATGCCTCTCCCTCCTCAGGTTGGCAGCAAACTGCCTGCTGAGCAACGAAGTCCTGGAACCCTTGTAGTTTTTATCAGTGTTCAGCAGCAGCTCATCTTATCTTACACACTTCTGTTGGAAGAAGAGAACTTGCAGGCTTTCTCAACCTTGCATCTTGCAGATTTGCCTACCCTCTTAGGTTTTAATGGTCTTTTGAACAATTACACAATGTCTGCACCAACTAGGCATTTATTACAATCCCTATAACCAAAGAACAAATCTGGGAAGCTTCTGTCCTCAAAAGGGAGTAAGCAGGAAAAGGTTTCTTTGATATTATATCCTATGAACATCCTATTTTTGTAAAACAAACATGAAGTGTCAGCATGGATCCCCATTCCAGAGATCAGCTAATCTAATCAGTCTAGTAGCTGGCCATAGGGATAATGGGAACCTAAGGGCAGTGTTAGGCAGAAAATGCTCAATGCCAGCTTAATCATTAAAGAGGGAAAAAGAAAAAAAAAAAAAAGAAAAAAAGGAAGACAATTAAAACAAAAGAGAGTGACAGAGAGAGACCAAGAAGAAGCGACAGCAGATTTGGATGGAAGAGGGGGATAAGTCCTATTTGCAAATGTTGATCACATTTGGTGATTAGTCTCAGCCAAGAAAAATGAAGGACGACTTTTTTTTGTAAGATTTCAAAATGAACATGGATTTCTGTTCTGAAATAGGGTTTTTTTTTTTCCTGTGGAAAAAAGAGAGCTAAATAAAAAGACAGTGAGAAAGGTCTAGCCTCAAACAGCAAATGGGAACACAGTGTCAAGCTGAATGCAGTGTTTCAGTTCAACATTTTCTCCCTGCTTCCCTCTCCCCCCTTTAGTTAAATGGCATATACGTAATGCTCTGTTTTATTTTTAAACACATTTCTCCTGTTCAATTGTGTAAATAAAGGAAAAAAAAAACAAACAGATAAGCTGTTCTTCATTAAGCTCTGCTTGAGGGAGCTAGGGCAGGGTATTACAGAGTTTTTTTAAATGTATACCAAAGACAGTGGCTCAGTGCACTTCCAGGTAATCCAGGGGTAAATCTACTTAGGGAAGAGGGAAGGGAAAGCTGAAAGAAGGAGGAGGGGGAAGAAACTGCCCTTCCCAGCCTTGCCTTGTATGGTCATCTGCCCAGGACAGGTAATACACTGCGCCATGGTAGAGTGTTCACAGAGACAATTTTGTGAACTCCCATGTGGTGCACCTGTAAGAGGCCTGTGATGTTTGCTGTTTGGTGACAGCAGATCTCACCCTGTTGGTTTACGGCTTTCCCTCTCAGCAGTAACTTTGAATTTATCAGAACAGGCTATTCTACATATAAGGCTGATACTGCAATTTTTTGTATCCCACAAATTATACCCAAGCATATGTCCCTATGTGAAATGCTGTTTTACTCATTCAGGATTCATGTGTGGATGATTTCTTGTGCCTCAAGTATTTAATCTAATGGGCACTTTTAGTACACACAAATACAGGCATTAAGATTAAGGATTTAAAATACTAGACCAATATATTATATAAATGAAAATTTCTTTGGCATCCACAGATATAATATAGTATTTGGGCTTTCTGACCTTGAGTACAATTTCCATATACTCATTAAAAATTGATAGCACTTCTCATTATCCATTCCCCTCTCCTCAACCCACCCACCCTTCTCTCCCACATTGCAGCCGGCACCTCCAATTCCCTGGTCCTGCACATCAGTCTTATGGACACCTCCAGGGGTGTCTGGGGCACCTCTTTCAGGCTCTCTACAAGGAGGCTGCTGTTCTCTCTAATCCATAGGAGCACATCAGGGAGCCCACCTCTTCCCTTTCAGTCAAGAAGTAGAGACACACACTTATTCCCAAACATGAGATGCAAATTAAGTTTTCCACAGCCATAAAAGTCTTTAAGCTGCTTGCAGCACAACAGTAGGTTTCTCAGAAACCTGCTTCTCTGAGACATCACTCAAGCAACAGCTCATGTTCTAGTCGTCCTGTTGTTCAGGCATCAGCACAATAGTTGATTCTTAGTATTTGGGGGGGTGGGGGGGTATTATTCCTGTTTTATAAAAGGCTTATCCATTCTACAATTGAATTAATAAGAGAAAAAGCTTCAGTGGGAAATAATGTGTATCTAATTATTAATGTAGTATAGAACTTAGCTTTTATATTGCAATTTATATTGCAATTACCTTCTTTGTGATATAAAGCAGAACAATACAGAGGAAGAACTTCTTTATTAATGCCTAATTGCATGGTAATTTAAAATATTCAAGTTTCTTTAATAAGGTGCTGTATGAATGTTACCTAATTTGACAAGATTAATTATACAATTAATTTGAGACTGGTCTCAATTAAATTAGTAAAAATTCTTAAGAATACAGAAACCTAACATGAAGTGAGATACCTATTAAACAGGGTATTAATTAGACAGAGATGAAATAATGCATGCTTTGTTAATATAAAGGGCATTGAGGAGTTGTTAAAGATGTATTATTTCATTCCCTTAATAAAATAAAGGTAGTCCAGGCACAAAACAATTTCAGAGAATCCTTCAGAAGACTGTGTAATAGAAGTCAGTGTTAGTTCTGCTACAGGGACTGAGGAGACTGATTCTCACCTCAGGTCAGATTTATTCTAACTCATTTGATCCTGTAGAAGTACTCCAACGTTATTACAGGGTAAATCCAAGTACAGTCCCAATGGAGCAATAGGAAATGGAGGTAGAGGTCAGTCATGGATTAGAAAATATGCACCATTTAAATTTCTATTTTAAAAAATGAAACATAATTATGTACCCCAGAATCATAAGATCATAAAATGAAACAGGTTAGAGTTCAGAATACTAATGGAAGGAAACAAGGCAAAAGGCAGTGTCACAACCATGGACTTCAGGAGGAAGGATTTGGTTCATGGACCTGCTTGGAAGCATCCCAAGGAAACAGTCCCAGAGAGATGAGGGGCCAGGAGACCTAATTGATTTTCAAGGCCTAGATCTTCCAATATCTAGAATAGCTCATTCTGTCCTGCAGGCTAAAGGTAAATAGGAGGCCTGCAGGGATGAACAAGTTTCTCCTGACACAAAACCAACACAACAAGGAAGTGTACAAGGGACGGAAAACAGGAGTCAGGCAACCCATGAGGAATAAAGACACAGTGCAACTGTGCAGAGATGAGATTATGAAAGCCAAAGACCACAGGGATCTCAGTCTGAAAAATTACATGAAGGGCAAAAAGAAAAGCTGATACAGATACAACAGCAGCAAAAGGAATACTAGGGAGAAAATTAACCTGCTGCTGAATGGGAATGTGGATCTTTACAAAAAGCCACAAAGAAGGTCAAGTTCACAATGACATCTCTTTTAACAGCTTGTATCCAGTATCCCACACACTGGAGGCCAGGAGGAAGCTCCAGAGAAAGGAAAATCTATTCTTTGTGAAGGAGATAGGGAACACTTAGACAAACAGCCTACACGTGTCCCTGGGATCTGATGGGAGGCACCCAAAAATGCTCAGGGAGCTGACCAGTGTCATTGTGAGGCCAGTCTTGATCATCTTTGAAAGGTCATGGTGACCAGGAGAGGTTTCCATCTTAAGGGAGAGGCAACAGTGGGTGCTAACATTTTCAAAGGTTTGATCGCTTTTCTTCAATTCCGAGATGGCACATATAGTATAGTTCAGATATTTGAATTCTTGCCCACAGCCTCCATTGTATTAATCACAGCAAAGTTCTTGTGAGATGGAGAAGCTCTGTTAAGCATTTCTTCCTTTCAGGGAAACTGACTTCAAATTACCTGCCTGAGGTCAGAGATGGAATCTACTTGAACTCAGTCCTGCTGAGTATTAGGCTATCACTCTTCACTAGAGAGTTGTTCACATTTCTACCATGTCCAGCTTATAAGCACAAAAAAGTTTTTGGAAGAATATTTTTACAGCACTCTCCACTATGAATGTAATCAAATTTGTACCCATCCAGAGTGGTATTTCTCTCATATGGCTTCAGACTTCCACAATGTGATCACCAACATCCAAGCTAGTCACTCTGTGATCCCTTTGCAGTCAAAGGAGGAAAGCAGCCTCTGCAAGATGTGCATTACCAGATCTGTTAAATATTTGTTTAAGAGGTCATCTTCCTCTTAAAGATGTATTTGCACAGATATATTCTGAAACTGCTTATATCTATGCAAAAAGGGAGTTTTGCATGACTATCTCAGAAGAATTTTCATCCCAAGGATCTCAGACAAAATACATTATTTCATTTTGTCTGGGAAACAGAATACAAGATATCACTGATATGACCAATGAGAACAGAACCAATTGCAAATGCCAAATATTTGGAAGCTATCCACAGAGTGACCTTTAGTGAGATGTTCTTCAAATAAACTGCAAGAGCAAATAAAATCAAAACAGACGTTCCAAGAACAGGAAGAATCTTGATTATTAAATATTATTGTTCCTTCATGTGAACTCTTACCTTCTCTCTGTTTCAAACTCAGTCAGGCACCATGAGTTTAGGTATTTGAATCCAACCAAAACAGTTTTTACTATTAGTATTAGTAGTATACTATCTGTAGATATTATTATCATAGACTTTTCTATATTATGACAAGCTAGTACCATTGCTTTGAAGATATTTTAAGGATTTGCTATATATGTGCTGAATTGTTTTATTATATAAATTAGATTTATACGGCACTACTGTTAGACAAATGTAAAACTCAAAGGTTTAAGGAGATTTGAAACTTTCAAGTTTAAAAGTTTCAGCTTCCAAGTTTACATTAAATTTCTCATTTGTATAAATGTGAGTTTAAAATGTGTTCTCCGAAGCATTTTTTTATTTAGCAGAAACATGAAAAGTTTTATCACCTTAGAATGAAACAAAACCAGCCTCTGCTCACTCATTCAGACTAACACCTTGCGACACATAAGATACATTCAAACTACCGCACTCCGGGGTTAAAACCAGTGCAAATTTATTTTTGAAAATGAGAATTGTTCTGTCTCTTAGCGAAACGGTTTTACTGCTACATGATTTGCTGCATTAGTTTGATAGAGAGTTCATCATCATAGCTTCAGCCTTTCTAAACTGACATCTCACAAACACAGTGAAAATATAGGGAAAACAGCCATTTCTGTGCATAGAGTGAGAGCAATTCCCATTCCTATCAGTGTCTGTCGAGTGCCCAGATATAAATGTCACCTGAGCACGGTGCTCCTAAGAAGTGTCTTCAAAACCATAAAAGGTATTCTGTAAAACTCCATCTCTTTGACCTGGCTGCAAGAATCTTGGAGTAGATGATTGAAGAGAGCATGGCTAGAGGCAAGCATTCAAACCAGTTGTTCTGCTGTGTCAGAACATGGACAGAAGTGATGACACATTTCAATGGGTCCATTATTAAATAACAGAGAGTAACAATCCAAGTTTTTCTAGCTTCCAAGAGCAGTGATATTTATCCATGTCAATTTAAAAAAAAAATTAAAAGAATAATAAGAATAATAGAACACTCCTCAACCCACCAAGGACTTGCCCTCCTTTGTCGACTTTATCCTGTTCTACAGGCCAAAGGCTTTGCATGAAAACATGTAGGTTGGTTGTATTTTGACTTGAACTGACAGATCTGTGGCTGTGGCAAATCCACTATGCACCAGAAACAGCCACAGGCTCTTCTTACTCTGATCATGTGTGAAACAATTAACTAGATCTCCCTGCTCACTAGAGAGGGTGTGGGGCAAAGCAGAAAGCTGATGTGCTCAGACCCACATCATCAGAACAAGAGAACAACCTGAAGTTTGTTTCAATGTTGTCAGTCAGAGATGGGGGCAATTCTAAACTAAATGAGAACTTGCCAGGCATAACTAAGCCATGGGAATGGGGACTGTGCTTGAAAAGAGACATTTAAATGGCAGAGCTGTCAACCTTCCTGGCACATCAGTGTCTTTCAGTTTCCATGCAATACCTTTCCCTCTCCACTGAAGTCACACTTATTCACCTTTCTCCAGTTTAGAAAAGATCAAGTGTCCACAGGTGTACCCCAAGAGCTGTGATCTACTCATTCCTACATTTCTACAAGTTATCTCTAACCTTAAATTTGGCTGAAACAGCTGTCACTTCAGAGAAATGTGTGAAAGGAACCAGACTGTGTCTCCAACTACAGTCTACAGAGTATAGCAAATACCACTGCAGAACTCATCTTCCCACTCTGACAAGTGTAGTTAATGAAGAGCAGGCCAAAATCTAGCAGTAAGTCGCTTTAAACATATCCTGTACTACTTAGTTTCAAAACAGAGATTTTCCTTGCAGGGAAAACTTCCACTTGGGAATGTGTTGCCAGTCAGCCTAGCAACATGCCCCTCAATCTGGAGCATGTGTGGTCTCCAAAGGCAGCACTTTGGGACTGTCTGTCAAAACAGCAGCATCCCATTCAAGAGACAAAGTGTTAAAGTAGTCTCATGTCTTTTACAGAGTTATGTTCAAGCTAGGACTTCTCTTTTAATGAAGCTTGCTGATCAAGGTTATCAAGTCAGGCAGTCAATAGCACTGAACCCTTTTATCAGCTCTTCTTGGTAATTATAAATTATTTGCCATTAGACAGTATGCTAATTCTTAGACTCCTACAAAGAGCTTAATCAATTGAGTGCATTTTATTATTTTCTAGTCTAAACACCACGG
Source organism: Zosterops lateralis (assembly GCF_965231275.1). Taxonomy (NCBI): domain Eukaryota; kingdom Metazoa; phylum Chordata; class Aves; order Passeriformes; family Zosteropidae; genus Zosterops; species Zosterops lateralis. The sequence goes on along the minus strand of NC_139764.1, from coordinate 53,650,626 downwards.
ACTCATCATATAAAGTATCCAATAACACTTAATTATTCTAGATAGTTAAACTGATGCTAAACCAATCAGAAATTATATTTGAATTTATTAGTCTTCCTGCATTATTTAGCCAGCACAATGGAACAACAGAAACAAAATACACCCAAGAGGTGAAGTGCAAACTGAGCAACAAATGAGACTCTGAAGTTAGTGTATAGAAAAATGAAGCAAAATGTGTGATTAACTTTCAGAAAGGAAAGGGCAGGAAAAGTAAAACAGGCAGATTTGTACTATTCATTCTCCTCTGGTCATATTATTGCTAATTTAGACCTGCACAGGCATGTTAACCCTGAGAGACATTTCTGTATCTGAGGTTGGCTTCCTCACATCAGTCTTTCCAGTTATTGTCTTGCGATTTTAGGAACCGATCCAACAAAGGTACCTAATATCTCTCCAAGGGCAGGCTTTTGAATTCAGACCTCTGATTCTGAAAATGCTGTCCAACTTTCACCTAACTCTTGCCTCATCTCTCCTCTCCTCCCCTGTCTTCCTAGACTTTTCAAATGACCTAAAAAACCTTTTCTGCTGAGAGTGTCCGTTACAAAAGTAATTGTTAGTCCAGGTGGCTGCCTCCTACCTAAGCATTTTCTTACAGATGCAGTAATCTGCCATTTAAGTTACCTCTGCTTTGTCTGGCTGGCACAAAGCATTTGTGCAGCTCCTCACTGGAGTCCCACATGCAAGCAGATGATAGGTGTTATTGTGAACCACAACCAAAAATGTTTTCCACAGTCCTGTCTTTCCCATGAAACCCTGGCAGTGTGATAAAAAAGCATCATGTTGAATTCCTTCTGGAGTCCTTATTATCCTCCTGCCAAAAGCCTGCTCAGTCTTTAAAAAGAAGAAAAAAAGGAAAAAAGAAAAAAAAACACCCAAGAAGCAAAACCACAAACCTCCATAGGTCCAAAAAAAGAATATTTGTTTAAATAGTGGGTAATAGCAGTGTGTAATGCTTCACCTTTCCCTTTTTGCCTGCATTAGCACAGCCTCTGAATCAGGAAGCATTTTGGCATAAGTAGATACGGCCTTAAAAAAGAATCTCCCACACAGGAAAAGACTCATTCTGGGCGACCAGAACTGGCTGCCCCTCTGGGAAAGCATACCCTTTAATTTAAGCTGAGGCTACTTTTAGCTTCTGTATGTGTAATTTAAGACTGCATTTGCTTTTAAGTGAGTTGCAACATGTTCTTTTAACTGGGTAATGGATCAGGCTGCAGACTCTTCCACTGCTGAGATGTGGCTCTAAATAAAACTGAAAGAACTACCCTATAGGGTCAGACCAGAATTTAGTTTAACTTAATATCCTGTCTCCAACACCTGCCAGTAGCTGCCTGGTGAAAAAATATAAAAGCCACAGCAGAAAGAACTGAGTGATTTTCTCCTCTGTGAATTGTCCCAGCTCTTGGCAATCAGCAGCTTAAAAGCACTGCTGAAATTAACTAACAAAGTCGACACTGACAGACAGATTTCAGATCCAGAGACCTTTTCCAAAGTTGTTCCCACGTATGCCATTTTTCAAGTAGCAAACAAACCCTTCCATCATCATCACTGACTTGAGAAAAGGTGGAGTGAAAGTAGAATGGTGCTGATAATCCCATCATCAACATTCAACAGGGACTGTCTTGTATATATGTATGTATAGAAGGAGATGAAAAGTTGAAAAAGCAGGACAGCTAAATCTAAATGTTTGCACAGTAAGGGAGTATACACATAATTCACTAAAAATATCTATAAAATATACAACAGCTCCTTTTTATTATTGCAAGTTATTTGAATCTCTGTAGTTTTCAATATTCAGTAGTTTTGTAGTTAATTTTTTTACAGTCAATGCATTTGACCCTCTTATTTCTTGTTATTTTGAATGCATGCATGCTTATACCATAAGAACTTCATACTCATTCTATTTAAATATGGACTGAAGATACTGAAAAATACTTTTGCAATATAGGCAAAACAATAAACACATGAGGTCCAGATTTGCTTAGAAATTCCTGTCTAAAGCCATTTTGATCTGCTCTCTCTGCTAGTAAAGTGTAAACAGCACTGTAAGAATCAATTGTGCACACCCTTGTCACACCACTGGCTGAACAATCTTTGTTGTCCACAGGTCCTTAGAGAAGAGTTTCTCTACTGTCTGCACTGACACACATAACACAGCCAGCCCAGGGCTCCCCACACAGACACTAATGCACTGTAGCATCACTGTTATTTTTATCTACTTACAGAATGTGAAGCTTGAAACAGTACTAAACAAAACAGACATGGTTCTGCCCCAAGAAGCTTCTTTCAGGTCTACCCACTCTGGTGCCACAAAACAACTTAAGCCTCTAGAGCTCTCTTGAACTTTCAGTTTCTGCTTGAGAAGGTGACAAGTTCATCCATAAATGTCTGTACCAATTTGACACAGTATTACCCTACAACTGTCTGTCACTGTCCTTTTGTGGCACATGCTGATGGAACGCTTCCCATTGAGTTCAGCACAAAAGTCAGGTGTAAAACCCATCCTGGAAAACTGACCAGGCACAACTGGAGAAGGTAAGGGGTAGGCCTGAGATAGGTTATTTAGTTCAACTGGTTTGTGAAATATGTGAAAAAGGAGGGACATTAACCTGGGAGAAGATGTGCACTACCTTTTCCAAAATCAACCTGATTTGAGTCTTAGACAACTGTAATTTTCAGCAAATGGACTCCACACAGGCCACAAAAACAAACAAACAAACAAACCAAACCAAAACAAAACAAAAAAACACACACACGAAAAAACAACACACTTAAGAAAAGTTAACGTGACTTTTAGGAGAGAACTGGGGATTGTTTCTGGTTGCTAAGGAGTAGCACAAATAAGGAGGACCTTAAGCTGGAGCAGATGTCTCCCACGTGTCAGCTGACAGAGAAAGGTGTCTCTATGCTGCTCGATGTGGTGGGTGTGCACAAAGGGGAGCTAGCAGTGGGGAACAGACGCAAAATATCTGAGTGCCCAAATTCTCCTTCTCTGTCTGCTGTTGAAATGAGGCAAAGGGACTCAGAAATAATCTCCAACACAACTCTGGCAAAACGTGTGCTGTGGATGCCATGAAAGGAAGGTGTGAATCAAGAGCTGAGGGTGAGGAAGATGAAGTTCTCTTTTTATCCCCCATAAATCTGAACCTGCCATGGGGATTCGATCTGCAGATACAGCACAGGTGAAGGAGCAAGCAGGTTGCAAAGCATACATCACAAAATGAATGCATTGCATAGTATGTAAGTTTCATCACTTAGCACATGAACATTTCCACCTTTCAAGCAAGTAGTTAAACATAGAAAGAATTATAGCTCTTCTTTGGAAATTATCTGGCTATAGGAAATTAAAAGTAGTATCAGGTTTTAGAGTCTGGAAAGCAGAAGTTAAGGGACAGACACCAGATAAATATTAAAGTCTGTATTTTGGTGAGTAAAAGGCTGCTATACAGAAGCTCATACCTCCTCTCCTAATAAGTTTTCTTTTGTAGGTGTGCACTCTGTAGCCATGAAAAAGAGTCAGAGTGAGGAGCACTTCTTTGGATCATAACAGTGAAGACAAGGGAGTGTGCGTCTCATAACTGGTCAGTTAGATTTTATTAAAATGTTGTGGATAACCTTTGAGGATGAGGTTATGAAGGCCCCTAATGATGTCCATCTTTACAGGCTGCTGATGAGTTTTCTGAAGCTGTAATTATTAGTTTGATGAGTTTTCTGAAGCAAGAGATTATTTATGCATGGCTATGCTGGACAGACAAAGGGTTTTAACAAAGTTTTGGTTAACACATTAGGATGATCAAAGCATCGAGACTATGCCTTTAGTGATAATTTTTCCTCTTACATCAAATTCTTGTTGAGTATGAAATATCAGATGGAATATTATAGACAGCAAGGTCATACATACTATTGATAAGTCTGAAGATAATTTCATTTCCAAGTAATAAAGACAAAATCGGGATTTTTGCATTTTTTGTTTCTTGGAAGTGTGTTGTTTCTTAACAGCAGTGATACCTTGGACACCAGATCCTCCCTTACTCACACAGAACGATGTGAACACTGCTCCCCTGTGTCTATGGCAATATAACCCCCTGTGCATTAAGGAGGGAGACCCATCACTGAAAATATGAAAATGGAGTTTATTCTCCAGCACTGAGGAAAAAAGTGCCACTCTGTGACACAACATCACCCTGTCCATAGTACAATTACAGATACTTGTTCAGTCTGTTTTTAGCCCTTCATGCAGCTTACATTACCAACAAAACATGCTTGCATCTTTTACACTCTCCATCTCCTCACACCACTGGGAGCTGGATAGTCATAAAAACCCTTTCTAAGCGAGGGAGAAACAGCAATAAATGCAAACCATCATATTACATAACTCTTGTCTCTTCATCCCATGTTTATGCTAGCAAGGTATGACACTGCTTTTTACAATTGCAATGTTTTTTCTGGTTACTCATGCTTTGGAGAATGCTGCTTTAGGCATTCAATAGCAATTATACTTGGTGAAAAGAACATACAATACAAATTAGACCAATATAGATTTTCCCCCCTGTTACTTTACTGTTTATTTACCCTGTTAGATTTAAACTGAGTACATAATGTTTAAGAAATGACTTTCACTAAAACCCATTAACTGACAATTAGAAATAGCATTTTAATCCAAAGGAGTGCAGCAAAACATTACTGCAATTAATAGGTACGTTGGAGGAGTGAAAAATTCACTCTAAACCAAAGTGTATCCATGGTGGCAGGTTGTTTATATCCAATACTTAAAAGCATCTTGAAAACTGAGAGCAAGAACCTTAGCCAGGGAAAGCAATGGAGTCACTTCCATTTACATTCAATGAGGGGTTGGCCCTGTGTCTTGAGCCCATATTTCATTGCCTTGGCAAAACTGACCTCTTGCTGGTGACCAGGCAAAGAATGAGGAAGAGGTTTAGAGCACAAGATTTATGCAGCCAAGTGCCAGCTGAGTGAGGAGCAGAAGTCTCTGGCCCATGGCTTATGCTTATGGTTACTCATATTCCTCCTCATTTGCATCTCCTGGCAAAGGCAGCATCTTTTTCCTCCTGCTTTTTTCTCCCTTGCATCTTAGTCTGGACAGCAGCAGGAGTGACAGTACCACATGTCCTCCACAGAGGTTTGACACTTGAACCAGACTTTCGATGCATGCACGTTTGAGCAAGTTCCTCTGAGTGGAACCTTGTATCTGCTTGGCTTGTTTCTTCATGGTAACCTCTCTCTGTCCGGACACTGCTTTTTAAATTCTCTTAAAGATGCAATCAGTCAAAATGTTTTTCCTTGTATAACTGTCCCAAATCAACATTTCTCTAGTATTGCCCAGAGGACAAGTATTTCTTTTGCCAGTAGCTGCAGATGATGCTTTGTTTGCAAGAACAGAAGAAAATATTTCTAGCAATCATAGCTAAAGTTCACGTGCTTGACCAGCAGTTTCGTTATTTATGATGCATGAAGAATGAGATGTGCTTCTGTTCATCTCTCTTCTGAATACATGTATTGGTTTAACTCCAATACCAAGTACCACATAGTACCACAAGTACCACCAAATACCACCGAGTACCACACAACCACTCACTCACTTCCCCAGCAGCAGGACTGAGGAGAGAATTAGAAGGGCAAAAGGTAGAAAACTCAGGTTGAGATAAAGACAATTTAATAGGGAAAGCAAAGGCCATGCATACAAGCAAAGTAAAATGAGGCATTAATTTCCTGCTTCCCATGGGCAGACAGGTCTTCGGTCATCTCCAGGAGGGCAGGGCCCCATCACATTACTTGGGAAGACAAACACCATCACTTCAAATGTCCCTCCTTTTCTCCTTCTTCTTACTTTATATTTTGAGCATAATGTAAGATGGTCTGAAATATCCCTTTTGTCCGTTTGGGTTACCTGTCCTGGCTGTGTCTCTACCCAACCACCCAATCACCCCCAGTCTCCTCACCAACATGTCAGTATGAAAAGCAGAAAAGGCCTTGGCTCTGTGTTAGCCCTGCTCAGCAATAATAATTAAAAAAAATCTATATTAACCTTGTGTTCACCACAAATCCAAACCACAGCCCCATACCAGCCACAGGGAAGAAAATTAACTCTACCCCAGGCAAAGCTGGCAGAATATGTAATCACAAATCAGCTCTACTTCTTATCTTGCCCAACAGGACCAGCTTCTGTTGCACCTTATACCTGTCCCACAACACTTACCTCCCTGCACACTGCAGCATATACCTCAGCAGCACAATGTTGGTTAAAGGACTTTTTATGATTAGCTATACCTGTACAATTTTTATGAACAGCTTGTAAAGGATGATGAAGATACTTACTCGGAAGAATGGTCCTTATACCCACAGGAGGCAGCCCACCTCTGCTAAAAGTTTATCCTTCCTCTAAAAATCAAGTCTCATCCTCTGAACAATTTCACCTTTCTACTGTTAGCCATTTAATTTAAAGCACAGAACTTTATATAGCAACCAATCTCTGTGTGGCCTGGCAGAGCTGGTTGATTGTCACAGATAATTGGTTGATTTGGACAGCATTCAAGCTAGTGGCCTTCTATATCCAAGATAATCTCTTTTCAGAATATACTCTGCACTCTTCTAAAGGTAGCAGAGAAAGACCATCATCATTAGCAATTTTGCTGAAGAGCAATATTTAATAACTGACTAACAGGCCATTACTTGAATTGCCTACCTCTGTCATTTCAGCAGGGCTAAAATAGGAATTCCCTCTCAGTCTTCCAGAATATAAGAGGTTTGTAATCAACTATTTGTGTAAATCAACTATTTGTGTAGGGGCATGTAGGTAGTCACGACTTGTCTGCTTTCCAAATAAAGAAAATATTTAATTAGCGTCAGTAAGCCTCTTGTACAAATAAAAGGTTTTCCCTGGCTACATCTGCATACAACAGAACTCCTTTCCATGCAGACAGACCTGTGCTGACAGCAAATGGCACATGCTTATCCAACCTGCAGCACGCGAGGCAGACACAGTAGCTGGGGGCAAACAGTGTATTTGACTTTATTTACACTCATGCTTTTCTCCAGAACAGAAAATGCAAAATTTGGTCTCTGTCCAAAAGACTGTTCAAATCATCTTTTTGTTCTGTTATTGAATGGCAGATAACAGAGAAGGGCTGAATCCAGAACAAGGGTTCCTGGTCACATTTTTACACATCAGTAACAACAGCAGCTGCAGCCTCATTATTCTTACACTTACTCATTCGCAGACATCTGGAAATACCTGCTGATGTCTACATGTTTTGCCAGCATTTCATTTAAAGTTGCAGCGTTATACAGGGCAATGATTACAAGGACTTTGCACAGTGTGGGGATAAAAACAACTGTGGCAACTATTGGTACAAAGAATGCGGTTTTCTAGCACTGGAACACATCTTCATCCACTGTAAATCACAGAATTGTTAGGGCTGGAATGGATGTCTAGAGATCATCTATTCCAACCTCCCAAGTCCATAAATCTCCAGTCAACTACTTTATATTATATCAGATGAAGTTCTGAAGTTCCAGTCTAGGGTCATTTAGGTAATTTTTTCAGTTTTGAAAGAAAATTTTACTGACGTCTCTTATTTTTACTGATATTATCTTGGTAATTTTTATTGAGACCTGTTAAAAGGGAGAGTGAAGCAGCACCAGTCCTATCAGACCCTTCACGTTGTCTCTGTAACTGCAAAATGTGGTGGTGCATGACACACAATAGCTAAGGAACCCACAGTGGTTCAAATCATGTATTCCTTCAAAAATGCAGATGATCTCACATATTTTAGCTTTTGGAAACAACCAGACAAACCTGCCTCCAGACTGCAAGGCATGTCTGAGGCCAGCAAACAAAGACAGAAAGAGGGAAAATAGGCCTGCCAAAAGATCAGCAATTACTGCTTACATTCCCTCTAAGGCTCCAACCATTTAACATTTTCTGGGTTTTTAGTAGCAAAGGATCCTTAATCCTCAACTCCAAATCAGTGCAGACATTAACATGCATGTTGTGGTTTGAAAGCAAAATGAGTGAGAGGCTCCAATTTAATAAGAAGAAAGGTTAAAAGGTAAAATAAAATAAAATAAATGCAAATATACAAAAGACCACTGACAGAATCAGAATACAACTTGAGCAGAATGGTGGAAGCAGTCCAGATGAGGTGGTCTTCCTGAAGCAGTGATTCTGTAGAAAGGTCTGGTAGCTCTGGTCCTCTGAGAATCCAGTGGTAAAGGCTGCTTGTTCTGTCCCAAATCCCAGATTATATCCAGGTGAGAATGCTTGGCTCCTCCCCTCGGGTGGAGCATCTCACAACGGGATGATGAGTCCTGAAGTGGGTCCTTGATGGCCCATTAAACAGAGATAACTCCTGGAAGGAGTTACCTGTGAGTCATGGGCAAGGCATTAATGGGCCATTAACAGAAGACAGCCCAAAGGCAGGGGGCTTGGGAAGAACACTGCCTCACTTGGTTTAACAGTTCATGAAGAAGGTGATAGAATAAATACTCTGTGTACATCCTACACTACAACCCAGGACAATGCAGTAAGTAAAATTCACTTAGTTCGGTAAGTGTGTGTGTTCTTTTGGAATCATTCTCACCAATTATGGAAAATAAGTATTTTGAATGCCCCAGCTCTGTGAGGTATATCAAGGATCTACAAGTCAATAGTCCCTCACTTAATCTTTTCCATGTATCTAGCTCATTGTTTTCAAAGAACAGCACTACCTCCATCTTGTGCCCTGTACTCATGATGCATACCAAAGGGACAATAAAAACACATATTCAAAGTGCTCAGCAAAACAGGTTTCTTAAGAAGGTGGTTTAATCACTGCAAATTTTTACAGACCCAAAGGCACTACCTGACATTCAGCCAAATTGCAGTTAACTATTAAGCCATTCTTCAGCTTTTGTGAGCTCATTTCAAACTGAGTTAAACAAGAAGTGACTGACAATAATACTAATTCCCACAGCATCAGTACTACTGCTCTTGTGCTGCATGAGGAAAGGTCTGGCACAGCTCCTGCTGGCATCATTCATCCACCTGCAGCTTCTATGACACAGATGGCTGACACAAAACTTCTCAAAAACATAGACAATGTCAACAGGACCAAAAACAGGCTGTTCCTGAAATGAGAGGTACTTTACAGGTAACCAAGTGCTAAACAGAACAGGGGGGATTAAGTCTTGTTCTCCTATGTGTCATGTGACTACCTTACCTCAGACTATGAGGCTAGTTTCTTCAAATTTTTGAAAGTTTAAGAGTTTCAACTGTTAAATCAAAAGCAGCCTCAGCTTCGATCCCTAACAATACTGTCCTTTTGACTATCACCTAAAACGTGAAGAGTTCAGATTTGTGTCTGTTCAGAAGGCAGGAGCAAACAGGCTCTCCATCTGCAAAGGGATGGAAATAGGAGAAACACAGACATCTGTAGCCTGGGGAAAGTATCAGCTGAAAGAGAAATAGCCCAGATCTGAGGAGATGTATGCAGTAAATGAGAAGAGTGTTCTCAAGCAAGTTTCCTGCTGGAGTAGCAGGGACACAACTGAAGAAGCATGAAAGGCTATGAATGGCAGTGATAACAGAGGACTTGATTGCTGATAAGAGCGGGTCTTTTGTTATCTATCTGCAGCAAGTCAAACGAAAATCTATATGAATGCAGCTTGTGGGATTATGAAGGTCAGCCCTCAGAGAGTACAAAGTGCTAATTAAATGTAAGTAATAACTTCATAATAACAAGAAGAGATGTCCCGGCTTTTTTGAGTTGTCTGTGCATCAAGAAGAATATCGGGGCATTCCAAATATACCCCATCCGTGCCCACCTGTCCTAAAAAGCACCTAGTTGTTGTTTAAAGTAGCTCTTCATCACTAGTTTCCTTAGAACACGAACCCATCACCTCTCCCTTGGCTTCTCCAGTAGTTATCTTTTTTTCACATTTTCTTTATTGCTACAGCTACATTTGTTAATGTTTAGTCAAAGAGTTTATGTGTAGACCATAAACATAGTGCACCAACAAGCAAGGCCCTTAAAATGCCACATTCATGTTCAAATAGGAACATGCTGAAAGGATTTCTATAATGTGTTAAATAGATAGCACAAATAATGTCAAATAGATATCTCAAATCTCACTAAAAATGACAGATCTCCCTAATTTCCAAAATCAAACCCACACTCTGAAGCAGTACCATTGAGGAAACAAAGGCGTTTAACCAGGAGAGTGCTAAAACCCATCCAGAGGTATAACAGTTAAGATATCCTGCAGGGAAGAACGGCAGTGGCAGCTGGATAAGAGTCTGGCCTTAAGCCATGAGCTGGCAGTGCAAGCAGCCTGCTTGTTGGTGGGAACCTTCTAACTCTTTTTCATGTCACCTCCCAGAAATTTCTAACGGGCTTAAAAGGCACATATAATTGCAGGGTCTTGATTTCTTTTTTCCCTTCCAGCCACTTAATTCCTAGCTACTCTTCTCCCTTTGCCTCTTGGGGTCTCTCTTCCCGAGTTCTTCTCTCATCAGTGTGTGCACATAAAAATGTTTATACCAATCCACTCCTTCAGAACAAATGTCCCTCTGTAGCCAGGACGAGCCCTCCTTCTCCAGGTGCCAGCAGTTACTTTTCTGGGATGCAGAGAGGAACTGACAGAAGAGGAGCACATATGAGGAAGGAGCGTAGCTGTGAAGTTGCAAGTTCACCTACCACCACACGCCACAGATGTCAGAACACATCTCCCTCTACTTTCTCTGCTCTGCCAAAAATAAAGGCTAGGGGCAGAACTCGGGTCTTCAATCCATTTGATTGCCCTCTGCTGTGACTCAAGGACAAATGTTTGCCTTTAAAGAAGCAAAAAATCTACAAAGGGAGAAAGTTCATATACCTGTAAAATAACTTTAGCACAAGCAGGCAGATAAAGCTGGTTGTCACTTGAAAGTTTCAAACTCTGAAACTGACACATTCTGAAGTTTGTTTTCATTCTAAATTCCAGAGGAAAAACATTACAAGAAAAAGAACAATTATTATTTCAAGTTGTGGTTACTAAATCACAACCATTCAATTTTATTAAAATTAAAATATCATGTCCTGATTTTGATCCTTTCAATTTCACATTATGGAAACATAACAGGAAGCTGTAATGCTAAAGGTGACTTGCTCTTTTATAAATGATACATCAAATTAAACCAGATAAATTTCACAAACCAATTAAGTGGTTGGGCTAGTTAAGATCACTATCTGGTGCTTAGACCTTAGATGTTCTTTCATGACAAAATGGTAATAATTAACATTTTTCACATGAAAAATTAAGATTTTGCTGAAACAGGCCTTTCCAACTCCAAAAAAAAAAAGAAATTTAAAAAAATTTGGGAAACTATGACTATTTGAACATTCTTAAGGGTGTTTTAATCCTGGTGTTATCCTCTACAGGCATGACTGAAAGCCCTAGTGAATCAAGGGGGAGAGGGAATGCTGGTCACCTGGTGACAGCATGGTTGCCAAGGGTGCACAACCCTGCTGAAAACCAGGTCATTCCAGTGATTAAACTCATTTACAATACTTCGAACACAAGAGTGGTTCTGAAAGGATCACGGCAATATTGACTAGAAAGTCAATGAGATGCTGGGGAAATTAACACTGCACACTTGATAGACTTAGAAATGCCATTAGCTGGAAACTCAGCTAATCCTACAGAATGGGGGCATGGAGACAGCATGAATTAGGAGCAAAAGAGGGTGTTCAACAAGGTGGGTAAGCAATTCCAGCTGCCCCTGGATTTTGTGTGGCACTGAAGCAGTCAGGCCATCAGCCCAAGATTTGCAGTATGATTTCTGTGGGCGGAACAAACCATACAACTGGAGAACTCACTGTTTAAAAAGAAATGTTTGGAAGGGCCATTAATTGGTCTCAGGTTTGCTTGGCAGTGCTGTTCTTTTCTCCAGTCTGCTTCTATACATGATGGCAGATGTGTACCTAAAAAACAAATCCTAACAAAAACAAGCTTAGTAATATAGAAGCTGACCCCACTTCTATGTTTATTTTCTTTGGTTTTTTTTTTTGTTTTCTTTCTTCTGTCTTCCTTTTTATCTTCCTTTTATTTTTTTTTTAATCCCTCATGCTCTTCCTCCAAAAAAGAGATGGAATCCTTTTTGGGAAAAGATATTTCATAGTTGTCAACTGTCTTTCAAGGGAATTTTTAACTGATCTCACAGGATCTGTGGGATCTACATTATCAACAGATCAGAAAAAAAAAATCTGTAACCAAACAATAAAATAGTAATCCATTCTCCATCAGAAGAAGAATTTTCAAGATGAAGAAAAATCTCTTCATTCATTTTAAATATGGCTCACTGACAGAGGCCAAACTAAAGATACAGAGCTTACAGTGAATACCCCAGATCAAATTGCAGGTGTAACAATAAGGATACTGCCTTTACGCAATGACTGCATGCCCCTGGGAAGATTTTTCTGTAGTACTTGTGAGTAAGGAATTTGGGCCGAGGTAGGTCCCTGTCAATTTATTTGTAGGTCAACTGTCAATATTTTGTCTTTGAAGCAGCTCCTCTCACCTTGTGTTTTTCCCAGCTTTCTTTCTTTCCCCTGCAGCACAATTACACGTGGGTCAGGGCAGTCAACAGGCTGAGCCACTGTGATTTTTTTCTGAGCTCCTCTGTTCTCTGGCTTTGTGACATTCCTAGCATGAATAGGTGCACTAAGATAATTACGCTAATCCATCTAGCAAAACACCTAACTTATATATTTGAAACTAATTAGATAAACTTCAAAATGGGTCATTTTTCAGCCCCTCAGCCTCCACCTGCTTATGAGCATTATCCCTGAGGGGACTCTTTTGCAATCAGGTAGACATTTCTGGGAATGAGATCTAATGAATCCCTTTACCTCCTGAACTGAAAACCTCTTTTCATTGAGACTTAAGCAAACTGAGGACAAATTCAGGCATGATAGAAGTAGGAACTCTCCCAAGGCAACAGTACTGCTTCTTCCTACCTAGATTAGGTTTGACCCAACCTACTGACAAAAGGGCAAAAGCTTTTTGGGAGCAAAAGTGTAGTGGGATCCTCACTTCTCCTGTAAAGAAAGGCAAGGTAAGACTATACCGTTTAGTTCTCCTTACTTATTATGCTATATGCAGATGAGATCTTTCAAATGAATAATAAAGAGCCTTGCCAGAAAGGGGTCTGTTCTCTGGATCCTTGAGCTAGATTAAATTTCACTAGTAGCAGAACCCTTTCCCCCCCCCCCCCCCCCCCCAGATTTTTCAAAACATTTAAACCTGCTGCTACACTAATGGTTTGTGCTTTTTTAATGTGAAATTTTGTGGATTTAAAAATTATGACAAATTATCTAAAAATAGATACTGTCTTTTTCCATTAATGACAGTTGATGACCGTATTTTTGTCAGTTTTTAATTGGAGTCACATTCCCTTGACAAATGTCCAGTAAGAAACAATTCTGACCTATGAAGACATCCTGCCTAACTTAGAGAGCAATAAAGGCAGCAGGGGAAACAGCAGCACTGACTTGCAGCAAATTGAACAAAATGAAAGAGCAACTCAGTGACAAATCTAGGATTCAGTCAAAACATTTAAATGATTCAGAGTCATGCTTCTCCATTTACATCAGCAATGTTACAACAAAGATTAATAGCACTGGAGACTTCCAGGCTTTTGACAAAAAAAAAAAAAAAAAAGGGTGGCCGAGTACAATACAATTTTGGGCAATAGTGGGGTAAAAAGACAGAATTTGGGTGGGCAGGGGGAACAGAGAAAAGGACGAAACAGGCACATTTGTGAAGCATTATAGCAAATATAACTGGTGAAGTACACAGTCACAAACCTGTGCCACTCTCCACTCCTTAGCTTTTGTGGTCTCTGCCAACTTAAAAGGAGAGACAATTAAATCATCTTCTAAAAGTGTTTCTGCGTCAAGGTGGTGCAAGCTCATTTCCAAAGCACAAACTATGAGTCTAATCAAGAACCATATTCCTTTATAAGTTAAGATGGAATATGTGATGTAGCTGATCTCAACAACCCTTGGCTAGAGCAGGCTTTCTTTCTTCTTCCAGACCTTCCTACATCTCTGAAGCAGAAGGGAGAAGATGGTGCCCTTGAAAAGCACTACACCAGGTTTAGACATGCAGCCTTGGAATGTGGAGCTGTAAGACTGCAGAGGTGTCAGCCCTGCTGCTGCTGGGACCACACGGGAACAGATTTGCTATAAAGTTGGGTGTGTGAGGCAAAAAAAGTCATTGAACCAGTAAAACTGACACAGGCCTTTTGTTTCCTCTCACACAGAAAGAGAAAGAGTAGCACACACTGGCTGTGTGCAACCTACTGAGGCTCAGTTGTTCCCAGGGAAAGAAACACAGGTGAGCTCCTGTATTCCTTCCCCTCATCTCTTTTCCTATTCTGACACTGTAATTTTAGAGGTTGAAGCAGATGAAAAAGGCTTTCCACTGTAACACAAGGTCTTTTCTTCTATTGCCTGCCACAAGTGTAATGACTTGTGATTTTCTGTTCCTTTTGCTTCCAGAACGAGCTCTGAAAGAGCTCCCTAATGATAACAAACCATCACTGCAGTAATATTGATACCTGTTGTAATCACTGGCATTCTGGCTTTTCAATTTTCACTATTTGCCTTGGATCAAGTAGCTCTGCGTTAATGCAACAGAAGGTCACCAGATGAAGGGGCTGATAACAGAGAGGGACTGTTCTACTTAACATGCATGGAGGATTATGCTTTTCAGTCGTCCTCGAGCTAATCTTTCAAGTTGTCCTTTTTTGACTTTCTCAGTTTAATCAGTTTAATCTCATCTTCCTTCTTTTCTGATTACAAGGATTTTCTGTAGAAACCTTGCCTCCACAATAAGGACCACGTGGCAATTTATTCTTATATTGATTTCAACTTTTTTTTTTCCACTACCAGGGCTCTGATGTAAGGGGGAAGGGTGAGAGCTAGAGGGCAAGCAGAGGGGGTCCCTCTAGTGCCTCCTGCCTAGCAAATCCCCACACTTTTGTTATCTGGGAGTCCGAATACTCTTTTAATACACTTGAAGTCAGAAATGGCAGATTGGAAATACTCAGCTGTGATTAAAAGTTAGTGGAGACAGTAAGAGCGATAAAGCATAATCACAAGCCATGCTAAATCTGGAGTACCAGTAATCAAAATATTCAGGGCACATTTTCCAAGGGGCTCTTTCATGGTTGCCATCTCAACTGCTTACACAGCAGATCCTAGCACTTCTTGCCCCACAGGTGGGGAAACCAGATTCAAGGCCAGAGAATTAGGCAGTGGCTAGTCTGCACAGGTGTGTCTGTTTGTGTATTTGCATATGCATTTGACTGCATGGGCAAACTTCTCCTGTCTATTACTTGTCTATCTCCCTAGGACAGAAGGAATTCCCATAATTATTGATTTCTTTCCTGGCAGAAGAGAGGAAGATTTCTTAGCACTGGACT
The DNA here is from genome assembly GCF_965231275.1 of Zosterops lateralis. Taxonomy (NCBI): domain Eukaryota; kingdom Metazoa; phylum Chordata; class Aves; order Passeriformes; family Zosteropidae; genus Zosterops; species Zosterops lateralis. The sequence continues at coordinate 53,635,121 of NC_139764.1, read as the reverse complement.
GATATTTTACTTATTTATATCTACAATGTATAGTGAAAATAGAAAAAAGAAAGCAAGAAACAATATGCTTTTCCACACACTTCCTAACCCTTCAGTCAGAGGCTCAGGCAGCTAGAGGTATTAGTCAGGCAGCCCCACTTCAATAATAAGATCACCCCGTTCAAAAAGCAAGTAAGAGGTCTAAGAGACAATTGACATCTTGCCTTTACTCTGTAATAAATAACAGAGGAATTGCCTCAGCCTACCACCATTTAGTTGCTTCTACTTTAGACACCAGCTCAACATCACATCTACACAGTCCCTCATTCCACAGACAACTGCAAGGTTTATCTGCAGTCTCAGTTTCCCCAGACACACACACTTGTTGACTTCTGAGTAATACAACAGCAATGAGATGAGATCTGATGAAACAGGTTGGTGTTTAGTCCTGTAAGACTGTTCTAATTTTCCTACAAGTAATGAAGGATTTTGCTTTCTCTTCAGGGTTCCTGGAGATAATGATATACCACAGCCAGTGGAGGTGAACATCTGTTTTAAGAACTGTGAACTTACTGAGACCATTTGTCTATCTGATCTTCCTTTCTTGTTTTTCAGTGCACCCTATCCATTTCTCTGTTAATTAAATAGATGTGAAATCACTAAACCACTGGGTCGAAGAAACAATTAAACAACAACTGAAATAAAAAAGTGGGAGGGAGGGGACTCTCTTCTTTTTTTCTCTCAGCTGATTCTGCTTGGTAGAAATTGCCCTACTTTTTGAGCATGCACTTTCTTCTCCTTTCACAAAAAGAAAACTTGGATTCATGAGGGCGTATCCACCTAATGACAATATGGTAGAGTTAACCCAAGAGAACAATGCATCTCATTAATCTGCTCATGCTTAATTGGAAAGTACAATATGGAACTGGCATTTTAAAGGCAGACTGTAAATGTACTTGGATTGGTTGCTATTTAATTGATACAACTGGCACATAAATATGTGTAGCCTAAAAAAGAGAGTGAGTGAAAGCAACCAGAAATTATGAGTCACATTTTCCTTTTGAATATTACCCATACCAGTTATAGGCAAAAATAATAACCATTAAGCTACTGCCATTGACCTCTGCACATCCTATCTGAGGAGAAAATATCTTGTCTGCACTGCCCAGTGCCCTGCAGCAGCCAGGAGCTAGAAAGCCTGGGAGCTGTGGGATATGCAGAGTCACCACTTCAATTCCACACGCTTTCTTTGCTTTCTCCTTTACCCACAGCATCTGGACAATTGCAACATTCCCTGAGAGCTCAGCAGAAACTAGGGGAAACTTCTGACCGATGCAATGCCCCTGCTGCACCCCTGCCTCCACTCTGCCTCACAGCAGGAAGAGCAGCAGGCCCAGCAGTGACTCAAGTATTTCCCAGGAACGGCATCAGGGAGCAAGGATGGAAAGAATGAAGGCTGATACTGCTGCACTGCAGAGAAGGACTGAAGCAGAGTCACAAGGAGGGTTGGTCCCTAAACACAAGAACAACCAGGGTTGTTCTCCATAACAGCAGAGGGCAAACAACAAGCTTTTGTTTCACCAGCTGTATTCATCTTTAAACAATACTAGAGGCTGTGGGATGGCTTTGCAGGACATTGAAAATCACCCTTTGATAATGCAGGGCACATCTTTCTTACAGGCATGAGAAAAGGAGAGACTGCTAGAATCCAAGTCCTTTGCCAACCCAATACTTGTATGACTAGATTACTGCCTATATGAAATTACTTCCCATAAAATCATAAACTTCTTTGCTAAAAAGTGAAGTCCCACGTTAAAAAGATGGTCACAAAAGCAAAGCAAAAAAAAAAAAATAAAATTTTTTGCTTTTGTCCAACCTCATTTTCACCACTGCCACCAGCATTCCATATCATATGCACATGAAACCATAAACTTTAGTCTTCCAGAAACCTCCTTACTGAGTTTTTCCCTGTACATATGACAGATTATTTCTTGAGCCTTCTGACTAAATTATGTTTCCCCTGCCAACATTATCCATTGTGTGGAGGCTGCAGTCATAATCTGTGAAATGAATAGTACTTGTTAAGGATCTTATAAATAATCTTATCACATGAATATAGCAGAAATTTGCCCAGCTGAGAAATACAGATCATGAGACTAAATTTTTACAAAGTACTCTCCCTCTGAAAAAAGGTTTCAGCGGTAGGGAGAAGAGAGGAAAAAAAATTAAAAAGAAAATAAGGAAAATGACAGCCCTACAATTCCCTGTGTCTAAACAACCCTGTTAGATGTCACAAGGTTGGAGCAATCTTCACTTTTCTACATCTGCAGCACAGCTGGTCTGTCCCTTATCTAGAAAAGACAAGAAGATCTCCTGATGTGTCTGGAATAGTATAAACTTAGAAGCAGTGGAAGCAAGGATTGAGATGTGTGGTAACACAGGGATGTACCTTGTGCACAGCACGAACATGGTAGATATATAGTGATAGTCTGGAAGGGAGATGGAAGGAGATAATGAGGTGGGGCAGACATAGCAGAAATTACCCATTTCTGTTGTTTCCAGACCATTACAATTGTATCCTTAATTGCCTGGCAGATGTCCTCTGTATCTGATTAATAAGAGTTGGAACAATACATTTTTCTGGACAGGTTTTTTTCTTGTCAAGTGATAACTTCACCTGTACAGAGCTGAAAGGATCAGGAGAAGGTATCCATAATGCTACAGCAGCTGGAACCCAGAAGACCCTGACAAGAGAAGACAGCACAGGGAGAGGCAGAAGCAGAGGGCTATGTGCAGAAAGCAGCACAGCAGTTTTGGAAGGAAAAGAAGCAGGAAACTTTTAAATTGCTGAGCATGAACTAGTCCTTTCCAGAAAACTGGATTACAAATAATCCTGTCTGTAAAAATACTAGGGAAAATAAAAAATAAAACAGACAATCTCAGTTCATCTCTCTCTTTTGAAGAGAAAAAGAGCCTGGAACAGTTCTAAGACATGCATTTCTATTCACAAAAGGTACTGATGTAACACCTGCACCAGTGTCAAATCTGGATTTTCAAGTGAAATCTTTGTGGGTCATTTGTACTGGCAAATAAGGGTGATATCATGTAACAGAAAGCCATATACTTTTCCCTAGTTGCCCTAATTGTATTCTGCTACTAAATGATTACCATGAAAATGCTGAAAGGGGAAGAATCTGTATAGTAATGGAATTCCTCTCTGTTCCTGTAATCTATTTATTGAGGCTTTCCCAATTATTTTTATATTTAAAAAAAGTAAGAAATATGAGTACAAAGAAACTACAGAGAAAAGGCATTTGTGATGGGATTAGTGAATCCACAACATAATCATCAATAGATGTCTTTATTATTAATATAGAGTAGCAATTTCAGCTGAATTATTAGCCAAAGTTTCAAAGCCTTGCAGACTTGTTTCTATTTGCATAAGAAATCAGAAGTGTATGTCATATGTACTCTTGGTACACTCTTAAAAAATCTGATTTATTTATCCCCCTTCAAAAAGAGAGGAAAATTTTCACCTGAAGACTCATTTTCCTAAATTCAACAAAAGTGATAGCATCAGCAAAGACTTATTCTCCTTCAGGAATTTCCAGATCTGCCATCCTATCTAGAGAACTCACCATCCAAGCCCTGCTGGCTGGAAGCTCCCTCTCCACAGCACAGACCCAACAGTTTTTGTGAGACTCCCACCCTCCCAACAGCAGGCTGTAGCCAGGAGCCTCTCTGCTTGCACCAGTGACTTGCTCATGCCATTGCCTAAGCTCTGATACAGCATGGTTCTTCGTGGCACTGGCCATCCATCAAGAGGCACCCAATAATTCCCAAGGAAGTCTGAAGGAACACCACAGGCTGAACCCATCTAAAGTTTGGTGAAGTGGGGAGGACCAGGGACCATTCAGAAAACCATCTTAGGAAGTTTTCAGCCTGAGAAGGATACCTTCTGAAAGCTGCCAACAGTGGAACTGATTCTCTGTAGGCATTGAGTAAGTATTATTGAGTCCTTTCCTTCTGGACAGAGAAGGTGCCAAGGTTTTCTTGTCCCATGGTATGTCAGCCATGGCACTGGACCAAGCACTTCACCCAGGAACTGGCTGCTAGTCCCTGTTTGTAGTAAATCTGCTACATTTTACATTAAAATGTCCAGTGGGTGCTGCCCCTTTATTCTTTCAAGGATGCTTTTCCTCATGCTTACATTGCTTCAGTGACATCTCCCAGTGGATGCTAATTTTTATTTCTAGTTATGTGGATAAGGCAAAAGATTTATACAGGCCTTGTCTCTTAACTTACCTCCTTTTCATTTATTATTTTTTTCTTTCTTCCTGAATATCACCACATCATATTTCTTTTTTCATGGCCACAGCACAGCAATTGGGTGTGACCTTTTACTCTGATTTGTCATTTCATTCCATATTAACTGTGTGGTAAAGACCTGTTGATTCCCTTTATTAAACATCTTTAAAATCTGTGCTTGGTTAATGATTGAGGCACCCAAACTCTGGTGCATTCTTTGGTTCTTACTCAGCTTGAATATTTAACTGGGCTTCTTGCTGGTCTTAATGCATTTATGCTATCTAAATTGCAATCTGTGCACTCATTTGTCCAGCCTGATTTTTTTTTTGTTTGTTTGTTTATTTGTTTGCTGGTTGTTGTTGATTTGTGTTTCACAGTCTCCTCATGAAACTCTGTTACTTGGGTCACTCCTGTTTTATTATTCTTATTTTGCATATTCCATTCAAGGTTTTGATGCAGGCTTGTTTTATTTATTTCATTATAGAGTTTGAGGAGACTACTGTATGAGCACAAAGTAGGGGGTTAATACTACAAGACCCTTGTCTCCTGAACTGATCAAAGGCTGTCACTTTTTATACTGTCCAGAGAGTTACCCAAAGATTTAATCTAAACACAGAAGTTGGAGGGTTAAGCCATTGCACAGGATTTGTCCCTTTCAACAAGATGTAGCCTGACAGAGCCCATGGAAGCATAGTATAACACTTCAAACATGCCCAGAGATAAAAGTCATTTTGCAGAGGTGCTACCAAGCGCCTGATGAAAGCTGCAGAAATCATACTGGGAAATTCTGTTGCTGGTACAAATCTGGTGCATCTTTATTTCTGTTTCTGCTCTTCTTACAACGGCATTCTTTGTGATAGATGTATTGAACCATATACCCCCATTACAACAGTAGTACTTTTTCATCACCTGTAATTATGTCAGATGCAGCATGAAGCTCTAGCTCACCTCCATTTACCTGATGCATTACTGTAATTTTGAAGGGCAGACGTACCATGCTTCAAAAAGCTCAGCTCTTTTCTATTGCTTTACAGAGACATGCTCCAATGAGAGGTACTGGTTGCATGTGACACACCAACTGCATCTGTTCTCCACACCACCACACGCACAGATGCTTCCCTGAAACTGCTGCAGTTTGTCACCATTCTGCTCCAACACATCCTCTGGACATTGGTTTTACAGCTCTACTTGAGATTGCTATTGCAATATTCTGGAGTATTTATCTGATTTTTTGTAAGGGAAATGCTCACTGTGTACTGCTACCTGGAGACCAGCAATTCCAGCTCATAAGCTTTCCAACTTGTTTTCATTATGTAACAGAGTGAAAAGCCCATCTATAGAGAGCCTTCACATGCTTATATTTTGCAAAATTGTTGACTTGCAGAAGATCCCCAACTCTAGCTTAGAAAACAGGAGAATTTTATACCCTAGAAACCAAGAGTTTTGACAGTTAAAAGTGCTTTTCGTCACATCTTCCCTCAAATGGGCACCCCGCACAAAGCATTTATCAGAAAATGAAAAAGCACATTTAATGAAAATACCAATAAGATCCAGCCAACCCTCCTCACACTCTTTATGCTGTCTCCAGACCCCAGCCCTTCACAAGGCCCTTCAAAAGTTGTTTCCCATACAGTGTTCATTTTAGACCCGTTGTTTTGTTTTCTACCTTGAGCAACTGGTCAAACAGGCAGTCACAGAAAGCATGGAAGCATCATAAATCTCTAAGAAACCTTTACCTTTTAGAGCAGCTCCTACCTCCCCAGCCCAGGTGAAGGTGTGATGCAAGACACGCTGATTGCTCTGGCAACATCACAGCATCCCTCTGGTGACAGTAATGGCCAGGTGTCAGCACAACACTCTTTGGTGGCTTCAGCATCCTCAGATGCAGTGAGGAAGACGATTATCATCTCTAGTAATTCACACATCTCCTGCCATAAGGGCCCTCTGGGGGTACGCATGCAGCTCAAAGCTTGGCCTTTCACTTCTTCCTACAAGAGCAAAGGAAATATTTCTTTCCTCTGGCCTTTAAAGAAAGTTTACACCTTTATTTCTGAAACATCAAGGAAGGCAGGCTTTAAATAATACATTTCTAGAGTGGTTTTGTGCAAGTGACAAGGATGGATGAACTCATTTGAACCACAGAGCAGTTGGAAAAGTGGTATTCAAAGAGCACACCTGAAGTCAGCCAGGAAACTGCTCTGCCTCTAAAAAAAGGCCACTAAAGAGCATGAGAGGTGCCTCAAGAAGGGAATCACCACCACCACCAACTCATGAACACATGCTGAACCTCAAGTATCCAGTGAAAAACACAACTCTCAACAGAGGGGCAACAGCTGCCTTATCCAAAAGGAGACCCTTTTCAATGAAAAAAATTCCAAACAAGGAGAAAATAGCAGTTTATTTAAAAGAAGCAAGACAACAGCAGTCCTTTGACCAATCATTGCCAAGTGATTAGGACAACTTGCTGAGAAAACCTCAGTTTTATAACAGAGTTGTTATATTTCTATTGTCAGTAATTACCTGAAGAAGACCACCCACATTTATTTTTTTTTTACTTATTGCAAACAAAAGATACAGATTTTGTGAATGTAGGCACAGACTGAGAAGAAAGAAGTGAGATTAGTGAAGCTAGTGTTAGATCTTGCTTTTAGAAGAGAAATTAAAAGACCTTCTCACATGACCATATGGCAGGAAACAGGGTCCCTCACAACACATGCTCCCAGGCTAGAACCTGAAGCTTATGTTTTCATAAGTCTTTGGGACTTCACAGCCTGTTCAGGCATCAGAGAAGACAATTAAACAAGCAAACATTATTTTCCATTGTTCTCAGTGGGAATTCTTGGTCCTCACCATTCTGAAATGATACCCTTAATATGCTGATTTCAGAGCATTTATATATACCCTGTGGGAGTTTTGTCTTCTGACTGTGTCAATTCTAACTATAATAGATGGAAAATTGAACAAGTTGTAATTGGTTTTATCAACTGGACAGAAGAAACAGACACTGAAAAAAATCACAGATGATCTTAATGAGAAAACGTCATGTTCTATAGCATTCTGTGACTATGTGGATGGACTTCTATAGGACTACATATATGTCTTCCAGACCCAAAGGGCAATAGAAGTACAATGTACTCAAACATTTAAGAGTGATCCTATATATTAAAAGAAAATTAATAGAAAAATTCAATTCCCTTTCAGAATATACCTGGATATACTCAAGCATCTGCAGCCTCAGCATAAAAATGCCAACAAACCAAACTAGATCTGTTTCCTCCTTTGTGGAATTTAATCTGTTGCTACACTGAACATTATCACTACAGAGAGACAAATTCAGCATCTGATATTACTTTGGAGTGAGGTTTGTCTATGATTCAGAAGAAATCCCACTTTACATGATCAAATACCTTTCTGCTGAGGCTGAAGTTATTAATACTCTGTTAAGGATTGCATTTTGCTTTGATTATAACAATTAAATTAACTTTCTCATATCAGAAGACATAAAGAAGATATAAAATACTTTCCTGTCTTCAACATTCACCTGATCTTTGTAGTATTGCAGATGACATTTCTTCAGTTAAAAACAAAATGAAGTTCTGGTCTTGGGAAACTTTAAATATGTACATAGCCTGAGATATGTGAAAGACAAACCTCAGTGTCATATTGCTTGTAGGACTTTTTGGGGTTTTTATTCTGATTCTGCTCTCTGTGTCTGAAATGCTATTTATAACTTAAAAATCAGTACCTTTGATGTTTTCTTAAATGCCAAGCAAGATAGAGTCCTTAGATAGAGCCTTTATGACTATTGCTACCATTTGGGTACAGTTTTCTTCTGCATATTGAGATTTTTTAGGGCAGACCCATTTTCCCTTTATTCTGTTACAATTACTTTCCAATATTTTTTTCTCAGCTAATAATAACTATGAACTTGGCTTAGTTTTGTAGCTTATAAATTTGGAGTGTCTCCTCATAACATTCTTTTTAAATCGGTCCCTTTCCACTTTCAGTCTGACTACCTAAAAATGATCCTTTCAAGATCAAGAGAGTGATTAGAAACCTGGGAATTTCACTATTCTTACCAGGTATTTTTTCAGCACAAGTTTAACATGGGAAAGTTCATTTTTCACTATTGTTTAGTGTCAGCTTTTCATACAGAGTGCAAGGAATAATCAGAACTGCAAATCCATAAGATATAATAATTCAGTTGGCTTAAATTCCACTGAGCATTGGTCAGAGTCCATCCCAAGAATATTTTTCCTGCATTTAAAATTATATTTAGAAAGAGTGAAAAAAAATTCCAACAATTGAAAGGGGGAAATAAAAAGAGCCCAAACCTCTTAGACAGTAGCTACAGTAAGCACAAATATATATATATATATATATATATATATATAAAATACAGGTTTAGCAGAGATATGGGTAATGCCAAACTCCAGTTATATGACCACAAAACAAGAGCAGATCTCAGATCTCTTATGTATCCAATTCAAAGCTTTACCTGTAACTAAAATATATTTTGGAGTGGAAGGGCTAGACTTGTAATGCATTTTTACTTCTTTTAATGGGAAAAAGGACTGTGTATGTGTGTGCATGTGCAAGGTGTGCAGTTTCTTGTTCTTTCCACCCAAGAAAGAACTGGACAGGCAGGTCTTCTTGGTCCTCTTTTCTTGAAGGAAATCTCTAGCAAGCATGAGAACCAAACAGAAGCTGCTCTTGCTTAATGCAGTGGAGATCAGGATTGGTTCACTGTCTGTGAGAACAGAATCTGCAATAAGCTTTTGAAAGCTATCAATACTGGGGAAGGCCTACAGAAACATTTCACAGGTACATTTTCAGGGTCGAGAAATGAAATTGGTTTTAATAAAGCCAAGCAAAAAAGGCTTTAATAGGACTTTAGCAATGCATAAGACTTTAGTAGTCCTCTGCCCAAGGGTGTCTTTATCACTATGTGTAGTAGTACCTTGTCACCAGACTAGGTTTTAATTACACAAGCCATGGGCAAAACTAACTCTGCTTTCTAATATCATTTTGATGTGGTATTCCCTGTATCTCTAGGAAATTAAGATCCCTGCTATGCTTATCCTCTCTCGAACATTAAACAGCAAGGGCCATTGCCAAAGACAAGAGTTATTCTCTGTATTGGCAGCGTGGGAAAAGCTGAATTCTACCCATTTCAGTAAGTGACTTAACTCCCCTACACACCTCCAGTAGCACAGAGAGATTAAACTTACTACTTGTGCCATGGCAGTCAAAAGGCATTAACCCCAGCATATACCAAGCACTAGTTGCAAAACTACCTTCCTTTTAATTAGTGCATCACTTAGTTCAGATTGCCACTTCTTTCCTGGAGTACAAAACCTGCAATACCACAGAACTAGATGAATTTGCTGCTCCAGCTGCAGCACTTGAGTCTGTCGTGAACTCTCTGCCTCCTAGTTCAGAGTTGCACCACCACAGCTGTCTGAAATGACCAGATGTAATTGGGTTCAGTAGAGTTCAAAGCTATACTCCAGCTTCCTCATATCAAAGTCCATTGATGCAGTGGTAGATAAAGCACATTGAAATGCTGGGAGAGTGGGAGGGAAGTTACAAGCCGATGATGTTCAGGTCTGACCTGTTAGATGCCAGGATGCAGTACACAACCAGCTTTTGGTTGAGTTTTCAAGAACTCAGGTGTGTTCCCCTGGAGAAGACTTCGTCTCCTCCTCTAATTGCTGCAAAACATATCTAATTTTTGCTAATGTACTTTGTCTATTCCATAGCTTGATACTTCTGAGACTCATTTACTTTTTTTTTAAATGTCAGGGCTTTCTCCTGAGATTGTTCATTCATTATATTTATTTTCTTGGACATGATTTAACAAACCATCCCTGAAGAATTTGCAGCTATTAACTTTGTTGAACAGAAACTCAAGTGAGAGTTAAAGGCAAATGGTCTAGAAGAAAGCAATGGGCCAAAGCACCTCCCGGGTATTCATCAGCCCCAAAACTCATTTCAATAACTCTTTCTCACAAGACAGGGTAAAGAAAAAAAAAAAAAAAAAAAAAAAAGAGGAAATAAAAGAAAATGGAAGTTTTGTTGTTGCTGGTATGAGATCATAAAGTACAAATAAAATTTAGATAAGCATAGCAAGGTTTGGGTTCTTTTGTCAAAATACTAATGTTACTCAAATCTTCACCCTCATTTCTGGTTGATCCTTATGTTACCTCACATTTACTCCTGTAACCTCCAGGCCAGCAAGAATAGCTGCCCAGCTACACTGTCATGGGATGATCATTTGGCTCACACTGCTCTGTGTCAGCTCTTGGTTTGTGGAGACCAGGGCTGATGCCAACTAGCAACCTTATTCTGTGAAGAAAACCTACCTGCCGCCACTAGTAAAACTAAGGAAGCTGCAAGTGGCAGTGTATCTAACTCACCTCATGTGGTCCTCAGAGAAGGATATAACAAGTGTACCATAAAATGTAACATAGTTGTACAATCTTGGTCATCCTCCAGGCTGTAACTGCAAATTAATTCTGATGAAGAGAACATGATGAAGGGTCTGGATACAGAAGTCCATCTGGTTTTCTCCAAATACACCAGCTGTACACCACTGAGAATGTATGTCCATTCATTCTGTGCACATAATTCCAAACAGTGATTTCATACAAAATATTGCTTCTTTCTACAAACCTTGCCTCACCAGAGACTGTGCCCTTTCTTGAAAGCACTGATTAGACTTAATTACACACAGCTAAAGAATGTAACTAAGTCGTTGTTGCTGCATGTAAGTCACACATAAGTTTTTCTGCAGATATTCCATGTATCTGCTCCTGACAGAAGCAGACCCAGTCATTTGGTCATTTGTATTTCAGCATTTAAAATAAAAAGGAGCCCTTCAAATCAAAAGAACTTTGCAGTACATACCAAATTAAAGAATATCAACTTGGTATTTATTTAATGTTATGTTATTTTCTATTCTGTAAAGACGCATAGCAGAGCCAAAGCACCAGGTAGTAGCATCTACCCAGTACCTAAAATTTATACAAGCTATAAAGACACGTATACAAAATATTTTGTCCAAACTTCTATAATATTATCTGTGGTTCTTGAGTTAGTCTGGATGTCTTAGTCCAGGATTCATTTCTCTATGCTAAATTGTTGAGTATGGACCTATATATTTTTTTTATTTCAGAAATGCTTTTTTTAAATATTTGATAATAATGAAGACACATGTTTTTACACTTTCAGCTGAATTTGAGAGAGTTTCATGCTGTTTATGGGAGTCAAAAGTACCTTTTCTGGTTATATATGTCCTCTAGAATTTTAATGAGTATCCCTAAAGAAATCTATTTGTGTCTGGCATGCAACAAACAACACAGAGCCAAACCCCACTGAAACTGTATGAAATATCTCCATTATTATTCATTAGTTTTGAATCAGGCCACCTACCAAATGCTATTAGGATTTCCCCATACCATTACAAATGGGCCATTTCTACAGGGTTTTTTTACCTGCAGTAATTTTTATTTTTTTTTAATTTGTTGTCAGTCAGCCTGAAACAATTTGTCAGCAGTATAGCTGGAAAGAAATTAGAGGACTGACCAACTGGAGTGCTGGGTGACTGGCATTGCCATCTTAGCAAAGGTCCAGATTCTTGTTCAAACCTCTCCTGCTTACAGACAGTGTCAAGCAGGTTATTCATTGCAGGTCTCCTGGGAGAATGTTTTAACCAGCCAAAAATGCAATAAAGTCATTTGTGTAGCTACTGGGTAAAAAAGGAGTGAAAACATTGTGTGGGAAAGGAAATGTTTCTTCTAAGACACAATTATTTTTCCTTTATTTAAATATATTTTGTTGAAGAGAAAGACTGCTTCAAGTTGAACTAAAACTTTTTTATATTCTCTGCTCTGCAGCCCAACCAAAAAAATTCTATTATTTCCACTGTGCTACTTCTAACCTTTCTATTTCATTCAAACTAGGTTTACACGATTTGCTTTCTAAAGAGCGATGGCATCAGGATGTGTAGAACAGCCAGGGTCAAAATTTCACTATTTTTGAATACACCTACAATACATAGAGATTTGCATAATAGGCCCTAATGCCTCCTTCAGAATCATTATGGTCTATTGAGTAAATAATGTGTCTATTGAAAATGGTTGAAATACCCATTTAGTTGATAGACCCTATTGACTCCTAATAAAAAGCTATTAGAGTTGAATAAATATTATGCATTTTAAAACTTGCCTAAATATATTCCATTTCCAGATATTTTCATATTTACACAATCGACTGTAAAGAAAATGTTGTATCTGCTTCCAGACAGCTCCAAGAGAAAGCTTAGAGGGCTTCCCTTTTCATAGGGTTTTTTCTTACCTTTTCAAGATGCTCAGATAGGTTGTATTTGAGTGGTTGTTTTGTTTTGGATGAGACTGCGATGGGGGAAAGAAATCAGAACAAGAAAGAAAATTAAACTACATGAGTTGGTACTTAAATAAAATTAAGATTTATGCTTTCAATGAGTTAGCATAGGATTTAGCCATGCTCTCTTGGGTTTATCTGTGGGATTGAACAACACATTCTTTACAGACAATTGTTTAAATATGCAAATACATTGAAAAGAATGCACATAGTTAGACAATGTGTAAATGCACATTTTCATTTACTCAGTCTTAAATGTTTTCTTGAGAGCTGAAAGAATCTCTCAAAGCATACTTTGATAATTATCCATACATACATTTTTTATTTCTTTTTTGCTAATCCATAGCAAATCTGAAGCAACTGTAAATAGCTGTAACTGTTTAGCATAAATATTTCAGACTCCAGATGTGCCTTATATTGTTTTCTGTCCTATCTCAGAGTTTCAGATCTTGTGTTCCAGATTGCACATCCTGCTACTCCATTCCCTGTCATGTGGACACAAAAAACAACCAGGACACAAATCTGGTACAGAAGTGTCTCATGTGCTTAGTTCAAGTGAAAGCAGGGCAGGGAAGTGGCTGCTGCTGTTCTTCTCAAAGAGAACTCAAGGTTCATCTGCTTGTAAAGAACAAGAACAGGTACAGACAGTGACAGAAGCAACTGTTTTAGACATTTTCACACAAGCTGACTCCGTGTTCTCCGGCAATCACACGTTTGATGTTCTCTTGTTGCTTTCAAATGGCTCACATATTTATATACATTTCTGAATCTCATTGGCCTCTAGAAGACCACCAGGAAAACCTGCCAGCAGTTTCCACAGAGGTCAAAGCAGAAGGCTGTACTTTGTAGCCCATATGAAACGCACAGGAGTCACTGTATGTGAGAGCTGTGCATAGACCTGTGGAGCCTGTTTCCTAAAGCCACACTCAGTCACTCCCAGGTCTTACCATGCAGGCATTGACTGTGTCTACTCTACTAAACCTCTTCATAAGCTCAGTTTTCCAAAAGGTTGCCTTGACTGTATATCGCTGTGACAGTGTTATGCAAATTGTTTTCTCAGTTTATTTAATTTGATGTTGGCAAGAATAGAGGGTTAATGGCCTTGGCACAAATACGTCTTGCTGCTATTTTCCAGACAGTTCCTTGAATATCTGAACACTAGAAAGTCTTCTTCAGTCTCACAACAACAAAGAAACACAGAAAGGTCTAATCTAGCTTTTAGCGCTATCCCAGTATGGACTAAAAATGTTGAAATCTCCAAACTGTAGCTGACTTATCCTGTTCAGGACACACCTCATTTGGTTGTTTCATTCCTCTCTTTCCTCTGCTGTCTACAACTGTCTTTTGCATTTTATCCATCCTGTGTATGGTGCAGAATATGGTTAACAGGCCATCTCCTTCTCGTTTCACTTCTCCCTCCAGACTCCTCACCACTTAAGGGTAGGTCCTTGAGCACACTCTTAGATGTAGGGGACAGAGGACTTCCAGAGCATTGGCTTGTAAAGAAACCATGATGCACAAATGATTTCTACATGCTATATAGTATTAAATAATTCTCTGTGTGCCTGAGCTTTACTGAAGTTGTGAGAAAGACCCTTACGGAACTGGAAAATTCTGCACAGATAACCCTCAGTATTGGAGGTGCAGCATGACCCCACCTTCACCTCCAAATCACTTGTCTTCCAACAGCCACTTTTCCCTGACCCTCAGAAAGACAGAGAAAAGTGCATCCTGTGTCCTGCTAGGAGTAGTGTTTCACAGCCAGGGCACCAAAGGCTGTCCTTTCTGATATTTCTAACTGGTGAAAAGCACAAGTTAGAGAACTGAATGAAAAATAAAAAGTTAGGAGAGAGAATTATTATATGACCACTTTTTTTTTTCTTTTTTAATTGTAGGATACTGATATATATGTTCTCAGTGGTTTGCATAAGTCACTTCATTTCTGCCTTTCATTGTCTCTGTATAAACTTGAAGGCACCATCTGATCACTGCTTCTGGGTGCCTATCGTATGACTAAAAGTTGATGATACTTTCAGTTCAGCTTCTGTTTCTCTCCTCCCTTCCCTCTCTACCCAACAAAAAATTTTAGACACTCCACACTTTCTATACCTTTGGCTCCCACACAGCATTTGCAAAAGTAGAAGTACTGGAAAGCATAGAAGCCAAAAAATGTTAATAGGGCAAACAGAATGTAATTGCTTATGTGTGCTGGTTATATCCTGAAACAAATTGTTTTTTAATGCTGAGGTCAGACAGGGTTTAATTAGGAGAAATACAATTGGTGTAAAAATTTGCAGCAGGCTGCTTGTTTGGTGTTATGCCAAGTCAACATCAAGCCTTTCCAAATGGAAATTTTCATTAGAGGCCATTGGCAGCCTGGTTAGGCTGAGTTTCAACTTTTTCGAGTCTCCTGGTAACATGAACCTGAAACTCAGCATATCTGCTTCCTAGTAACAGGCTGTCCCTCTTGCAACTGTTCTGCCACATGCACACAGCTTCTACATATGTAGTAACGTGTGGCTACTTTCTTCTGGCCCAAAGCTGTCAAGATCTGCATGCATATAGGACTTATCTTCAGCTCGGTGCATAACTGACACTTTATTTTCATATTGTTTTCATATCAAAGACAGAGAAAATAGCCTTTGAACCTCAGCAGGGGAAGGGAAATTTCCAAGCCTTTTTTGTTAAGTTGTGACTTGGTTTTGGTTTTTTTTGTACCACTCTATGCAAAGATCTCAGGGATTCTTACTAATGCTTGAAGCACCAATTCCATTCTTTTCATTGATTAACACAGCCCCAGTGCTTATGCTGCCAAGGTTAAGGTTGTATCAGCGTTTCCTTTATAGACCCTGCTGTTCAAGAGAAAAATGTTTAACTTGAATGAGAAAATTTGCCTCAGGGTGTAATTTTTTTACCTTTTACCCAATTTTGTGAGTTAAGCTAATGCTTATAAAACTAAGGGACGGGCATTCCAGCTTACAGCAATTAGGCATTGAAGGCTTAGCATACCTCAGTCACAAATCTGTGTCTTTTCTTCTTATTCTCATCCTGACATGGAGAACACTGGTGACAACAAAGGAAGTGTGACCTGAAGCATGCCACATTTTGTGGGTTTTAAAGTTGAGCTACTAGGTGATATTTACTCCAGAAAGTGCTGTCAGCAAAAGGCAGGAGCAGTGGAGGATTTTTGGCTACTGTGAAAGCTGGCTGGGGTAGCAGGTGAGCTGGCAGAGAACAGCTCATGAGCCAAACTGCCACTGCAAATAAAAAACACCAGGTTATAGGAGGGAGAAACTGCTGGGAAGAAAGTGGCAGAGACCCAAGTAGATAATCATTGCACAGCAATTTTTTTAAAGTAAACAGAAGCCTTTTCATTTCAATATCTCTCTGCCCTGGTTCAGACTATACCTGAATCAGCACTTAGAGAACCACCTTCTCCCTGAAGGTGACATTTTCTCTTCTTTGTGGTCTTTTTAACCAGTGGTCAGCCCCTTATTTTCTCTCTTATCTGTTCTTAGTATCTTTTGAGGGAGCAGCACATTGTGTACCCTTTCCTATATCTCTTACCTGAGGGCTAACTGAGGTGCACTGCTGCCTCTGTCCTCCTACATCCCCACACTAATCCTACTTTATTTTCTGTTGTATGAATCCTTATCCCCGGCCTGCTGTATCTGCCTGGCTGCTGCTCATGTGCACGGCTCATAGCAGCAATGAAAATGAGCTGTACTCATTGTGGGTAGGTGTGTGCAGAAAATAGAAAAACAATTGTGTTGCTGCTCTTCATCTGTTCCCACATGCTCCAGTTAGAGTGTAGTCTTAATAGCAGGAGCAAAAAAGGGCCATTCAGATTTAGTGGAAAAGAACAAAACTATGGGTATATCCACTGCACATGCATGATCTCCCACACAGAAGTGCTTTGAAATCTTTGTGCTGTGAAATTTATCAAAAATCTTTGCTTAGACTTAGTGATTTAACCAGATTTTGTGAGGTTTAGGGAGGAAAGTAAACTTTCATATAGAATTATAAGATTACTTTTTTGGGGGGAATGGGGGGTCAAGGAGCACAAGATTTTACATGACTGAATGGAGATTTCACATATTTCTGTTTCTGTCTTTTCTTCACTTCTAGGATGTCAATTTACGGCATGCTTCATAGTGCCAACTGACTATAAGTTTTTCCCAAGCTATGGCACTGAAATATCATACTGGAACAGATTTTACAGCTTCAAATCCCTGACTGGGGGGGCAGAGTCAGGTCAAAGCTGAGGTGTGAATCATGGCCTGTGCCTTGGCAGCCCAGAGCTGCTGTGTGGCCCCAAGAAAACCACTACACTTGTCAACTCAAACATCTACTTTCCCAAACACCCTGATAGCCCATCTGCTTCTCACTCCATCCCCCTTTGAGTCCATCCCCCTTTGACCCTTCTGGGGCTACTGGGCTATTTGGTTTTCCCTTGGCAGAGGGGAGGCAACATCACTTCTTCCTCCATCAAAGAAATTAACAAACATGAAGGTAGAAGAGAGTAGCATCTTGACTACCTTTGCTTTAGATTTTGTCAATGTGGGGTTTTGAGTTTCTCTCTTTATTAAACACATTTTCATGCATGTGTGACTGCAAACGTGTGTATTGGGCTCTGGTACTGGCTCTGCAGCAGAGGATCAGGTGGTGAGGTGGGGGTTGAAGGAGTAAATATAGTTTCTGCCGTGTGATCATCTCTCCTCTGTTTATAAAGCCTTCAGCCTTTTTCTGAATTACCCCGTGGGTAGCTTAGTAACAGATATGATGGCCCATTCTTTAGCACACTTTAAAAAACCCTAGAAAATATACTGCCATTCTAGGAAGAAACAAACAAAACTAATGAGCCGAAGGTGTTGTCATGGAAGTGTTACTTATGAGCATGGAAGGGGCAGCTGCCCTTCACTGAGCTCTGCTGAACACGCAGAGCATAAAGCAGAGCTCTCTGTCACGTACAGCCGGGAGGCTGCGGGCTCTGCAAATGCTGTTTGTACAGATGACAATTCCCCTGCTGCAGTGGGCGATCAGTGCACCGGGATCAGGGACATTAACACGCTCACAGACACGCTGGATGATCACTTGTAGTGGCCATTGCCATGCAGAAGGCACATTAGGGGGAAGCTTGGCCGAGCTGGGTAACACTGAGCCTCTCCATTTGCATGCAGCACAGGAAAGCAAGAAGTGCTCAGCTCCTGTTTAAAGGCAGCTACTGCTGCTTCACTGGGAGCTTTGGCCTTTTCAGTGGGGAACCCAGGAGACAGGCTGTCAAAACAGAAGTCTCTTGTTCAAACTACCAAGCTTAGAAAGGGGGAAAATGAAAATAAATAAATAAATAAATAAATAAGTTTAGAAAGGCTCAGATCAGGCAAACCAAAGAGAGTTGCTGTTTCTTGGTTATTTTTTTCTTTTCTGAAGTTATCTGGTTATTTTGAGTTGGATGAATACAGAAGCAAGAAGTGTGGAGTTCACTTGAGGTCTTGAAGATAAATTCATGGTTCAGTTTTGCAAACAGGCAAACAAATAAAAGTTGACTTACGCAGTGGAGGTTTTGTATTTCCTCATTGTACTTCCCCTGTGTTGTACAAATCTTCGTGGAAATCTCTGTAGTAACTCCTACTAACTGCTGTGATGCCTACTGTGCAGGGCAGAACTGATCAACTGCAGAGAACCCTACCAATTCCATCTCTTTTTTTTTTTTTCAATCATTTCAAATTCCTTCCCTTTAGTAATCCCCCTTATTCCCTTAGAAGCTGAAAGAAGATTTAATTGTTAAATTTGAATAGTAATTCAGCAAATAAACTCTCCAGTCTCTCGTAGACCTTTAGTCATTGCAGGCTTCATTTTAGTTATAAATCACTTCCCTATGGTCAGTCATGATGGCATTTCATATTCAGGAGGCTGATGCAGAGAAATAATTGAGGGACTGTCCTTGTGAGAGCTTTTGCTTTTAGGGCTATTTAACATAGCTTATTGCAAGATTATTTTTAGAATGGAGCTTTGCAGGTGGATTGTGTTTGCCCTTTCTCCACAACTATCCATGTCATAAAATAGTCCTGATGCAAGAGGCTTCTCTCTGGTAGACCACTTGTAGCAATTCTGGCACTGGCTGATCTTCCCTTCTGAAGTGAAGAATAACATTTGTGTAAATTGCTTGCAGCAAATCATTTATCACATGGATGGAGTCTATGCTTGCTTCTAGTAAAGTATACCATCAAATACTTTCGAATGAGACACAAACCCCATGTCTCATTGCCAAAATGTGCTTTCCAAGTGTTAAATCCAGTTCTCTAGGTATGTCTGGCTCAGGTGGCATGGTTCATTTCCAGTTCCCAGGCTATCAGCCATTTTTGCCAGGAACACTTGGACATACTTATTTCAGGCTGTTTAAGAAAAATGTGTGTTTGTTGTTCTGAAATTTAAGCTTCATGAACACCTATGCCTTTAACTGATAAAGGAAATGTTGCAGAAGTAGGTCTGAAGAAGTAAAGTTGCAGCTTAAGATCCACAAAATGTTCTAGGGAAGTCCTCCTAAGGGAAAACATCTCAAATGTTCCTTGACTCTACCCCTCAAAATCTACATGATGCTGCTGCTTGTGATGCATGCTCTATTTCACTCTTGTAAAATTATCATCTTAAGGCAGCCCTGCTATAGTGACATGAAGCTGGTTAGTATCTACCTGGTATCTCTCCTACAGCTGGTTTTCAGAGGGCCTACAGAAGTACAACTGATCTGAATAATTAGAAGTAATCTCTGATACACGCACCTTGAGATAGTTGTGGGAATTTTTCATACTTAGTTTTGAACTGTGACAACTTCCCCAGCCTTACCTTTCCTACAGCCTTACACCTGCACACTTTTTTGTTGTTGCTGTTCATGTAGGAGTTGTATAGGTTCTGCACTGACCTTTTAAACCCTCTCACTGTACATCTTTTACTTTCACTGGCAAAGAAAACAGTGCTTTGTCAATGTGCTTTCTCAATGTCAACTGTTTGCACCAAGTTTATCATCCTGAACTGTGTAATTACACTTTTGCATTCAACAACAGTCAAGACATATGTGAGTCCCCACTATCTGTAAGGTAAGCCATTTCTCAGGAGTTATGAAATCAAATGGGGATTCAATTGACAAATGATTGGTTATGTCCAATTCTTGTTCCCAAGGAAGAGGTTAAAAAAAAAAGGGAAAAAAAAAAAAAAAAAAAAAAAAAAGGCAGTTTTCCTTGTGATATGAGTGTAAATGAGCTTAACAAGGATATTGTGAATGAGAGCAATATGCCACAATTTCCTCCCACTAGGGCAGTATTCCTGGGACTGTGAGAAAATTTAACTTATTTGGATTTCTGAGTAATCACTTGCATGCACCATGACTTACAAATAGGTGGGATCTTGCAAGTAATACAACACAGAATTCCACATCTTTGTCTCATAAAAGTCATATTAAATTATCAGCCTAGTGCTTTCCTAGCATATTGTCTCACTGATCTTGAAAGAGCCATCCTGGTGTTGGGGGAACAGTTATCTAGGTGATAATCAGTGCTGTGACCTCAGAGCAGCACAAAGAAACCTGAGAGTTATATAAACATTCAGCTGAAATTCCTTTATGCAGACAAATTTTCCTCCTATTCTTCTGAACTCCAAAAGAAGCATAAGCCCTGACTCAGGCAACGTGGAGTGTTTGCTCTGGCACCCAAGCCAGCAGATGTGACTACTTGGCATCCTTTCCCGAGACTTGAACCTCATGGTATGTCTATGCCAAATGTATCCACATTATGCAAGAGTAATGGAAATTCGCCAGGCAGAGCAATGCTATGTTTTCCTAGATAAATGTTGCTCAGTTTAATTTTGAGGAACTGACTGATAAAAGCCTCAGTGATTACCTTGTTTGCCTAACTGTCTTCATTCTGTGCAATCCAACACTTTTACTGGTACAGATAACATATGAAAAAACATGAGGGAACAAGTGCTTTAGAGCAGCAAAAGAGGCCAAGTAAATCTCCTGGTGAAAGGTGGAGCACCCACCCCAAAAAATGGGTTTTCTTCTTCCTTGGAAGATAAGCCGACTGCACAGAAAGACCACTAAGAATAGTTTCCCACCTGACAGTGACTCAAGCTGCATGGTCACAGTGACCTGTTAATTTCAGATTTTTCTTTTCTTCAATTCCAGGCAAAGCTCACCATGGAAAAATGCTGGGATGGTCATCTGCCTTTGGCAGCACCTGAAAGGTGAGACAGAAATGTAACAATTTGTGCTACACAATATCTGCAGAATATAAGCACGGAGAAAATTAAACGCATTTTTTTTTAAAAAAAAAAGCAATTTCAGTGGCATTAGCCAACTGAAAGACATGCATTAAAATTAAAAGTTATCTTGATTATCAACATCTTGCCCTTCATTTCAACCAACTATTTGCCTACAGCCTTCATACTATGGCAAGACTTTTTGCTTCATATTTGCACACTTATCATAAACATATAGTCCTGTTTCTGCCTGCGGTCTCTGATCACACTCCCAAAAATATAAGTGTAATTTGTTACCTTAAACAGACAAAGACACTTGCCACAACCTCACTCAATAATATTCAACATGCTCCTGATATACACAAACAGGGCAGCCCAGACCAAGCAAAGAGTCAGGGATACCTGCAGGTAGCTCTGAAGTTGAGGAAGGTTGTAAATATCCCGTAGAGTCTGTTTGAGGTGTAACAAAGCTATTGTCACCCAACCACAGCCGGATGTAATGCCTGGAGCATGCAATGTCTTTTGTTGCAAGATCCTTCACTCTACAAGGGGGAAATGCTATTAAAATTGGAAGAACACCTGAAGTAGCAGCAGGGGATTGCTGCTACACTATTAGTGCAATTGATTGCTTCAGCAAATAGCCAGAAGTAGCCATTACTACCCAAGT
The DNA here is from genome assembly GCF_965231275.1 of Zosterops lateralis. NCBI lineage: Eukaryota > Metazoa > Chordata > Aves > Passeriformes > Zosteropidae > Zosterops > Zosterops lateralis. The sequence goes on along the minus strand of NC_139764.1, from coordinate 53,613,511 downwards.
TACTTCCACTGCAGTAATCAAGTTCTTGTTAAAAAAATTTCACCATGAAGGAAATCCAAAAGAAACTGGCTTCTAACCCTGGACTTCACTTTCAGAAGAACTGAGGAAGACACAGTGAATCATAGGGTTCCTGCTTCTTATTATCCAGAGGCCAACTGAAAATTGAACTATTTTCACAGCACTTTGAAAGGTTGTTTACAAACTGTTGGCCTAGAAGGAAAATCCTGGAAACCATTCACTGTACAAGTCTTACCTAACCACTGGTCTGACATGCAGCAAGCCATATTTATCCTGCAAGGATAGGAGCAATGTGCTAATGTTTTCTGAAGCCCCACTTGAAGAGGAGTTACTGCACAGTAATGGCTGAGTGGACAGTTCACAATGAATAACTTACCCAATTAAAAAATTCTTTTTTTATCTGCAGACATTGTTGTGAGTTTCTCAGTTATTCATTTGAAATTATTGTCTGAGTTATTTGTTGTCCACAGCAATTCATTGCAAGACTAGTCAAAAGAATGCTAAAAGTCAGAATACCAGACAGAGAGCAGATACTTCTTTTCCTTGATTAGCTAAATGAGACATTTGAATCAAGTCTCTGCTTCAGTATTTAGACTTCTGAAACAGAAAATAGCCTTGCAAAAATACTGTGTGATATTTAGTTAAATGCTACTGTTTCAATAGCTGGTAGTAAATTCATTCAATAGACTATTTGTGAAACTCAGCAGAAAAAAACATGAATAATCAAACAAATTACTTAAATCAATTAAACACAGCATTATCTGAGGGTTAAATAATGTTTGCCTACTTGCAAACAGTTGCCTGCAGCAGACTTTACAGGACATACCTTCAAATTCACACTAAGAGAGTGGTTTACAGATACAAGCTAAAACTAATTCTACCACTTCTTTCATACAAATTAAAAAAAAAAAATAGAAAGAAAAAAAAGGGAATTTTGAACAGAGTAACTTCAATTACCTTACTCACTTTGTCACTTTGGTTTGGGAAACACAGAGTCCCAGCTACACCTACAAATAGGAAATGGTGAAATATAGGATGCTTTGACCACACTCATCGGGAACAAAAGATCAGTACTCTCAGCTTCCTTGTGATGGACTGAGTTGCTTGTTGAGCCCCTACAAATGTTCCCCAGGAAAAAATATCAGTTGTGTCAAGCTACTAAGAATCCTGTCAGCATGTAACAAATAAAGAATATTGAAAATACATGTATAGACTTTGGCTATTCTATATTGTTCAATGGTTCAGTTGGTGTATTAAAATGTATTTTGAGATGGCATTTTGGTTACATTCAATCTCTACTTGACACTTATAAGCAATTTAAGAGAATTAAAGTATTTCATATACTAGTTGTTATTCTTCCTTCTGAAAGGATAAACACATTCCACAGAAGCAAAATTGTAGAGATGCAAGTTACACGGGGTGACAGGTATATGGAGCTGGGGAACACTCACGTTTAATTTTCCTAATGGATTGGGTTTCAAACCTCCTCCTTACTAAGAAGCGTATGGATAAAGTAGATACACGCAGTCTTTGCTTTTTTACTGTAGTCCAACAGGATGCTTTGTAAGTTATTCTTACCAAGTGTCAAAATGAGTCTAAGTGACAGATTACGTATTTGCTTACCTACATTTAACACTGGCATTTCTCCATTCACTCACACTCGGGTAAATAAACTGAGGCTCTGGCTCCATATTCCCCCTTGTTTGATCTCACTCTAGATCAGTGATGCCAAACCACCAGCACTGGCAAACAGAAATCTGGGCTGGCATCAATGACAATGAGCAAACAACACTTTCAAAACATGTTTGATGCCAGATAGCAAAGAGCACCCTCCCTACTTCAGGAGCTTGTTGCTAGAAAGGCTTTCAGCTCTGAAATCCACAAGTTCCCCTTGCGTGTGACTGGAAGAGCCAACACGTCACTTTTTTTCTGCAGCCCCCCAAAATAAATTCTTTATATCCCAAACAACGACACATAGGTGGTTCCTCCTGATCTAGTTGATGCAAAACTGTGTCTCAGAATGAGCAAATCTAGCTCTGTAAGACACATGAAGTACCTGTACCAGCTAAAATTTTCAGCTGGTTCAACCATAATTTCAAAGCTTTCAGCTTTTAATAGGCAGGCATCTTCAGGAGGACACAACAAAACACAAGCAGGATGTAACAAAGCAAAAGTACACCAAAGCTAGGCAGGGTAAGCATGAAAAAAGGATAGAGAAAATAAAGGTATACACCCTCACTAAGCTGCTGCCACCTGGCTATTGGTGGCACCTATTTGATTTTAGGTTTATTATTAGATTTATTACTAGGTTTAGATTAGATATTAGGGAAAAAAATCTTCACTGAAAAGGTTGCCAAGCTTTGGAACAGGCTGCCCAGGGAATCAGTGGAGTTCCCATCCGTGGAGGAATTGTAAAGACATGATGCTATGGCACCTGGGGACACGATCAAGTGGTGGACTTGGCAGTGCTGAGTTAAATGTTGGACTTGATGATCTTAAAGGTCCAAAACGAGTCCATGATTCCATCCCCTCTCCTGCCACGTGGCACTCCAGCCTGGCAGTACAAGAAGGCCAGGGCAGACCCTCCCGAGGCAGCGATTACACCTCTAGTGCCCAATGCACCTGTATCATCATGGGCCTGATGTTCCTGAGGGATCAGTCCAGCCTGGCTCCCCTGCTGGGGCCTGGGCTCTCACTTAGTGCTGCCACGGGCTGCTTTCCATCCCCGCCAACAGGGACGGCCAACTCGTTTCCTCTAAAATTACACCAGTCCCTACCCCCCACCCTTGAACGGACTCCAAGAGCCGTAAGGGCCGAGAACGACGAGGCGCTGGATGATCCGCAGGGCTAAAACACGAGTGTCTCTCTGGGCTGGGAGGCGGCGGCGCTCGCTGAGCCCTGCTGCCCCGAGCCCGGTCAACACCCGAATCTCGGCCCACACCCGCACGGGCACCAGCGCCTCCAGCAACACCCGAATCTCTGCCCACACCCACAGGGGCACCAGCGCCTCCCGCAGCGCCCGCGGCCTCCGCAGGCGGCCCCGGCCCGGCCCGGCCCCGCTGCCCGCCCGGCCGCACCGCGCCGCCCCCACCAGAGGGCGTCCCGACCCCGCGTTCGGGCGGGCGGGCCCGGCCCCGCCGCCGCCGCCCTGCCCCGGCCGCTCCCCGGGCAGCGCGGCCTGAGGGCCCCTCCAGCGCCCCGGGCCCCGCACCGCCGCCTCCCTCCCGTCCCGACCGGGGTCCGGCCCTGTGCAGTGCTCAGCTGCCGGCCCTGCGAGGGCGGAGTGTCACCGCGCTGGTCAGTGTGTGCCCGTCCCGCCGCCGCAGCCCGGGCTGGGCAGGGAGGCGCTTCCTGCTGGACTTGATTCCCACATTGACGGGAGTTTGGTGGCTGGGAGGTGACCGCCGCTTCCCTAGAGGAAACTCCTACATCAAAGAGGTTTCTGTGTGGTAGCACACCCTCTGCTATTTGGGCAGCTAGTGGCTGGTTGGGGGGAGGGGGTACTGCTGGAAAAACACAGCTATAAATGTGCGTAATCTGTCCTGAGCCTTTCAAAGTTCACACCCCGGGAAGCTGCGGAGCAGAGCGAGGCAGATGAGAGGGATGTTTCATAAGAACCAACTGGCTGTTGCAGAGCAAGACCGCGGAAAAGTGGTCCCCTCAAGACAAATGTCATTGCCAGACCATATTGGTAAGATTGCAAGTTACAACTGAAGACCGAGAATTTGCAAAAAAAAAAAAAAAAAAAAAAAAAGAGAGAGACAGAAAACAGATGCAAAACAACAAGATGCCAGAATAAAATGAATCTTAGGCCAGCGCTGGAACACACCGCGATCCCTTGCCGTTCAGGATGATTTAAATGGATGGAAAAGGGATTAAGGTCTAATCCAGCAGTTGCTCTGTTTGAATTAATCTCATAGGAGTCAGTCAGGGTATGTATATTTAGGAAGGTGGAGAAAGAGAGAAAGAAAACAAGAAATTGCTGGATCAGGCGCTGAATATAATCTGAGGAGACTTGAAATAGTTCCTTGCACCACACTCATTTTAAAAGCTGCTTATATGATCCAAACCCTCACAGATATTTCAAGAAGAAAAGGTGACATTGCTAAATACGCTGTTCTTTCTGCAATACTGAACCCCAAGTCTCCTTGCCAGTTGTTGGCTGCAGCAGAGGCAGTAGCCATTTCACTCACACTGGCTGGGGCCCTCTCCATCACTGCAGCACTTTCCTTGGCTGTGACCTTGCTTTCAAATGCCACTGATTTTCTGGGACAGTCCCAGCTGTGAGGAAACTGTCCCACTGAGTCTTGGGCTTCCTGAGAGCCTGTGTGATTAAAGAGATTCTTCTTCCTTTTGAACTCAAATGTTTTCCAGAGCTGCCTTCTCTTCCCTGCACAACACTATCAATCTGAGCCAGGGCACTGAAATATCTACACCAGCACTGCCAAAAACAGCCTTGCAAATTTCCAAGCAGTTATGCAGCCTTTAGTAAATCACCTAAGCATGAGCAAACTGTGCTTCAGGCGGTGCAGAAAAAGACAAATCCAAATGCTGGGGACGAGGAGTATCCAGGGAAGCTTGTGAAGACACCCTGGAAGGGAAGACAAAATATTAAGTGCTAGCCCCAATCCCTAACACACATTATCAGCAGATTTCTTCTGCATTTTTGGGTGTCCTTTTCATGTGTAGGTGGATTGATGTATCTGAGGCAGGAACCAGTGTGAAAAAAGGGGACTTATAACACCCAGCCCAGTGTGCTCTAGTCCCAGAGCTATGGTACTCATTTGAGCAGTTATAGCTATGAACAGTGCTGGGTTTTAGTTTTCTAGCAGCCCTCAGCATCTCCAGAGGGACCAGCAGTTCCTTTCAGAACTGAGATCACTCTCAATGATATTGGAATATTTAAAAAAATCCAGACCAGCATGGCATCAAAGAGACCCAACTTTAATCCTTCTTTTCACAAGTAACAAAAAGGAACACATTTAGCAAGTAAAATAATACTTTTTGTGATGTCCCACCCTTAAGGGGAAGGGACTACTCAAAATTTGCAGGTGCTTATGGTCAAAAAAGGAGTGACAAAAGTCAGAGGGTCCGCAAAAGAATCTTTTGAAGTTTTATTAGTAAATTATAAACATGGCATAGAAACTGTGTAAATTAGTCCCTTCTCGTATAAGCCCATGGTGGTGGGTAATTTTTATCTTCATCTTGGTAAAAATGCTGTAGACTTCAAACTCTAAGCAAAGGGAGCCTTTTAAAGAGTCAGAGCATTTCCAATTGTATTACTTACCTGTTTGTTGGGAACTGAGGGAAGGGAGGGAATGGGATCACGCAGAGGGAAAAAAACTACAAATTGAGAGTAACTGGGATTATGAGCCTTTTCTCCACGTGTCAAAAGCAAATCAACAAATACGTGTTCCTGCCTTTGTGAAGGTAAAGAAAGAGATGAATGCTGAATGGTAAAGCCATCTTTTCAAAGACTTTTAGCTCAGGTAAAATAAATTTAAAATTCCAGTAGTCCCCAAAAGTAAATACTTTAACTGAGTTGGGTGTATGCAACTCAGCTGGGCATATGCAACCCACCCACCAACAGTACAGTGCAGGTAGGTGTTGAGATCTTCGGATACATTCAACCAGTGAAGAGAAGCGAGTACACTGGTAATGCCACTTTGCGGGCAACAAGGGTCACAGCTGGGATCCCAGACTTCCAGTGCTAGCCAAACACTGTGGCCTGGGTTTGCTCTTCAGTGCTGTTTTGAGCATAAAAAACCACCTACCTTTAAACATCACTGTCTGCATTCTTATTTTTCCAGGAAAATGTTGGCAATTATATTACCCTACCAATATCAATTGTGCATTTGTGTCTGTTTCTGTACAGCTTGTGCACTGGAAATGTGTTTTGGCTTTAGTTCAAATCCACTTCAGTGCCCCCAATGAGATCTTCATTGTTCTAAAGGCTTGCTGAGATTTTTTCTAGTTTATACACAAATGTTTCTAAACCCTGGGACCTGTGCTTTTGGTTGTCTATCAGGAAAGAGTGGCAAAGATTAAAGAAGTGCATGCCTTTGGCTGCATACTTTAAAATAAAACAGCCGTGGTTTTCAGGAACCTCTTTTAAGGTGTAATAAATCCGACTTTCTAAATGCCCAAGGCTGTGTTTATCTAGAAGTATCTTGGGGGAGATTGCTATGTCTATTAATCTGTTTTCCTGTTTCCTTACCTCAGGGCTTAAAGGCTGCATAAACCAAGCAGCTAGAAGGCTGTAAGGAAAAGTCTCCACAGACAAGTATCTCCCTTTGCGTTCTGTTCTTAAGCAACACTCCTGGTGCAGGGGAGTCATTAGACATTCTTATAAAGCAGGAGCAGTAGATGAGGATGATATGGTAGGGACAAACCAGCATGACCTCTGTCTTAGAAGAAACCTCAAACCTCTTCAGGACCTTTAAAAGAGTTAACAAAACAGTGGATAAAGGACAACCAGTGTCTGTATTTTATTTAGACCTTCAAAAGGCTTTTGATAAAGTTCCTGAGAAAAGGCTATAAAGGAAACTTAGTAACCACAAGGTGAGAGGTAAAGTCCAGCATGGACAGGGGAAGAAAAAAGCCCACAGCTGAGGGAATGGAAACAAAGAAGAGGAACAAATGATCTGTCTCAGCATGGAAAGGACTTCCATGTAGGGTGCCCCAAGATTAAACATATGACACGTGCCTGGGATATTTATTAATTATTTGAAGGCCATGGTGAAGAGCAAAGGTGACAAAGTTTGTGTCGTGAGAAATTGCAGAGGATGAAAACATTAAGAGAACTGAGACAGTGAATGAAATTAAGCACACGCAGGAGAAGAACACTTTGTAGAGAACACTACAACTACTTATGTGTGTGGGTAGGTTTCAAATTTCTTTTAACCATCCTCAAATGAATCAGGCACCTGTACACTCAACTCAAGGAAACTCACTCCTGACCATGCACTGGTGGTTGAGAAAGCACCAGTCTTTTTTCAAAAACTTATGAGAAAGTTTTTTTTCTGAAAAGCCAATAAAGACTACAATCCTGTGATTTCATATTAGGAGATGGCATGACCTGGTTTTGCCTTGGCCATCACATTCAGGTTCAGCCCACTCTGCTCAAAGGAGAAACAATGAAAGGAGCAGCCAACAGATCTGACAAGGCCATGTTTCTTCTGCCTCTGCTCCTCATTCCCCCTCTCTGGGGCCTGAAAAATCAGAGGCTATATTGTACAGTATATATCAGATAAATTTAATAAATATCTTTCTTGTACCAAGAAGACTAAAATCTCTGTCTTTCCATGTTACACTATAAAGGCTTGGCACATATTTAAACTAGAGTTATGAAATATATTTTATTGCACTGTAATTAGGTTTATTTGGCTTTGACAGCTATCTTTATTAAGAATTGACACTTAAAAACCAATATTTATTTGGGGGTGACAGTTATTACAGTTTAGAGCTTTTGCTCAGTCTCAGGTTTTTGGTCACTTTTAACATTAGACAAAGAAGCTGCACTCCACATTTGAGAAGGTAGGATCAAGGGCCAAGAAACATCCACAAAGCTCACACAGTAGAAATACACACTACTAGAAGAAAATACGTATTTTTAATCTCTGGGATCCAGTTCTGAGAAGAAATATGAGAAAGGGAGATTTAAAGTTACTTTTAGCTACTGTATTTAAAGGTAAAATTATAAGCTACATGAAACCTGTTGTGGGACAGATAGCAACCACATAAATAGGTATAGCATAATAACTGATAGAGAGAGAACAGGAGAAAGTCTCATGGCTGATCACTCAAGAAAAAGGGTCATCTTAATTCACTTCAGCTATCTAAAAGCTTGGCATTGGTAGTGGAAGGAGAGAGACAAACCCATATCCAAGGGACAGTTGTCTGCAGGTGCCTATGAATCCTATGTTTCCTGTATAATCCCCTCTATCTGTTGATTCAGAGACAGTTATGACCTTCTCTGAAGCAGGATATCTTTAAAAAGGTACCTGTGCTTTATCTGGCTGGGATGGAGTTAACTTTCTTCATAGCAGTCCTGATGGTGCTGTACTTTATGTTTCTGCCTAAAACAGTATTCACAGCACACTAATGTTTAAGCTATTGCTGAACAGTACCTGCACACTATCAAAGATTTCTCTTTTTTCCACTCTGCCCCCACTTCCTGGAGCAAATAGGTAAGAGATGAGCAGGCAATTGGGAGGGGACACAGTCATGACAGCTGACCTGAACTTGCTAAAGGGATGCTGCACACCATGTAGTGTAATGCCCAGCAATGAAAAGAGGGATAGATAAAGAACAAGGAACTTTTTGGACTTCGAACATGTTCAGTGCTTGAAGACTGGTTGTTCTGCTTGTAGTTCTCCTTTTCTCTTCAGCAATCAAATAAGTTTTCTCACTTTTATTTTTCTTCTTCCATCTCCCATGCTGCTGTGGAGGCAAGGGTGAGTAAGCAGCTGTGTTGGAGCTTGGCTGCTGGACAGGATCAATCCACCACAACAGCAATTATCCTACATTCCTAAATGAACTGTCTGCACATATGAAGGGTGAACCAAGACAAATGTAAGTCTTGTAAAATGGGGTTAAAATAACACCAAAAAGGATAGTTTTGACTAAATCATAGAGAAATAGGGGCTGGATTACCCTTATTGAGGGGAGATTTCTGCAGAGCACCTCAATAATATTTTTTGGCAACAATCTCTGTCTCAGATGATGGTTTGCCTATCCATCCCACATGCATAAAAGAGATTCCTGTGCAAAGTTATATCTGTGAAGGAGTATTTAATGTGCTCCTGAACAATCCATCTGAATTCTGTGCCTGTGGCAATATCACAGGAAATGCCAACACACAGCACATAAAATGTCAGCTTTCCACAAAGCAAGAAAAGAAATGCTATTCCTTTATGCTATAATATGATGCCTCATGCAGTTTTCTTCTAGGTTTATATTTTGTTTCCTGAACTTTTTGAAGCAGGAACATACACTAACCTGCTCCATAGGGCCATCATACTTACAGGATCAGTGTAGTGAGGGAGACTGATATCTGTTTTTATCTGCCATGTGGCCACAAGTAAGTCACCCCATCTCTCTCTACTTTGTTTTCCTTCACCTATCTGGATCGTTTATTTGAATGTAATCCCTTTAGAGAGAAACTGTCTCAGGGTTTTTAGACACAATGGCAGAGATGTCTGTCCTCTGATGTATTAGGAAGCGCAAGGTGACTCCATAGCTAGAGGAATCTGACTGGATATACTGTTGGGTTCACTGGCAAACCACCAAAGTTTGCCTCCACAGATGCTCCTGGTTTTACTTTTTCCTACTGTATTGGATTAGGATTACCTTCACAGCATCACAGTCTTATTACTACTGAATTTTTCACAAGCTGTCTAAGCCTCAGGAAAGGCAAGCTGGCAACCATGGGCCTGCTAGAGAGTTCTCAGCCCCATCAGGTGTACTGCAAAATTGTAGCCAGTAATGGGGATGACTATCAAGCATGCATTTCTGCAGTGGGAGCTTCTGCAAAGTCTGGAGACAAACAGGGAGGAGAGTCTAGGGACTAGCAAGCGACTCTTAGCAGAAGTCTCTTAAATAAAGCTTAAAAATAACTTCTGTTGATTTCAGACCAAAAGTCCTGAGAGAAGAGGGAGGAGGAAGAGGAGGATTCCAGTGCTGGGAGCAGCCAAGCAAAGCAGCATGTCCCTGGCACAGGAGGAGTGGAGGACATGCCTTCTGCAGGGATTATGCAGAGCTGCTGGAAGTGAAGCCTGAAAACCGGCAGAACGGAAGCTTGGAAACTGAGCCCTGGGCTGAAGCGGGTAATTTACCTTATTTGAAATAAAAACAGCTTAAGTTGAAGCCAGCCGGAAATTCAGCTGACTTGAAGCTGCAAGCAAAATTAGCATAACACTCTGCAGGTTGAAACATGGGGGAAGCAGACTGAGGGATTGAGCCTTGACGTCTGGCAGTGTAAGGAAGCTGCTATTGCTTCTGCAGTGCTATTCAAAATTATCCCTTAAAGCTAAAATCATTGCAAGACCAAGCTAGAAGACCATAATAGTGCCTGTTGGCCTTAACTGCAACAAGCACAAAAAAGACAACTGCAGCAGAATCATCATTAAAAGGAATAAGACTATGACTAGCCCCCCCAGATTGGCAGAGCATGGTAAGTACAACTGACAGACTGAAACATCTCGGCCAGGAGTCTGTCAGTGTAAATCAGTGTAGCTATGCCACTGACTTCCACAGTGAACCTGGGCCAGTTCATTCCATTAAGAATCCAGATCTTGAATGTAAGTAGGTATAGCCTGTGTCCTGCAAAGTGCTATTTACTGGGTGGGGGCTGGTGGAGGAGGGGGTCACAATTCACCATATCACACTGAAAGACCCAAGGTAACTTTCATGACTTAGCTCCAGCAATCTAATCCTAGAAGCCTTCTAATCATAGTGGTTGCCAGACAAGCTAACTCAGTCATGCGAGCTAATGTATCCTGCTACTGCCGTTAGACTTATTTCGGTTCCCAAGCTAATTCCTGTACAGCTAGCTTGTAGAGTTAGCCTGTATAATTCAACACTACACTGCACTGGCAAACCCTTTAGGAGTGTAGCTGAGTATGTGTGCAAGCAAGAGAGTGCAGTTAAGTGATGCTGTACTCCTAGGCTTGTGAATATCTGGGAATTTTATTTGCCCATGTACTGACGACCAAAGATCCGGTTCTTTTCCTGGTGTTTACAAACTGGCTCCTATGTCAGTAAGTGGCTTAATTTGAATGACATAGTGATTAATGTAGCCAGCTATAATAGGGCACCAATGCTTCAGCTTCTGTTTCCCCTGAACTTACACTGGTAAGTAGCAACAATGGTAACCTTTTCTTCATATTTGAAAGCAGTGCTTTCTCAAATATGGAGATTTTGCACCACTGTGACAGGATGCAAAGCAATGTCATTGCATGCAGAGTAAGATAATGTTGTGTCTGAGCACCATCATATTTCTACTGCAAAGTAATATTTTTGCAGGACCTGGAGTGGATTTTCTGGTACAAATACCACAGGCGTCTTACTGAAAGGATTCCTTCAAAAGAGATCCACAATATGTATTTTCACACAGAACATGCAGAGTAGTCACTGTGTCATTAGTGTGCCATCTACCACCATTTTATTGAGTTCATCTGAGTTTTGTTTCAATATCCTAGTGTCTCAGGATCTGTGCTGCGTTTAGAGGAACAAGCAGCTGGGTGGAACATGTGATCAGATAGTTCACCAGTGTTTGCAGTGAAGTTTAAACATGAATGAGCCTAGACATGCTTGGAATCCCATGAAAGTATTAATAAAACTTGCTCAGTGTTTTTAATGAAGGTGTTTGGAACAGTAAGATCCCAGAAGTGGTTTCCAAGTTGAGGAATATGCACACATATAGCTGAAGAGACAGCAAATGCACATTTTCTAAAGGAGGCATTTCTGTATGATTATCCTCTGCCTATAAAAAAATGGGTCTTAGCTGAAATTTTGAGATGAACCAACTTCTATATATCATGAATTCCACACACATAAAAGGAGCAAAAAATATGCAGTGGGCTTTTTTTAAAATCTGTTTTTCCAGAAAGAAATACTGTTGAAGACATAAAGCTTTTTCCAGGCTTGCCCTGGGCACTCCTTGAAATATGCTGTATGGACAATACGCACTCATACCTCTGGCTGTCTCTAGGAGATATTCATCCTGTCTCTCCTTGGCAAGCTGGTTTTCCTGTCCAGCCCCACAGGATTTATTGCCTCATTGTGGTGGAAAAAAATTGAGGCTGGTGACTGACCATATATGGGTATGGAAAAACCAAGATGAGCTAGAAGGCAAAAAAAAAAAAAAAAAAAAAAAAAGTGGGTATAATTACAAGTCAATTAAATATAAATCATTATAAGGATAAGTGTAAAGGAGCAGCATGTAGAAACCTGCAGGAAATACAGATGTTCTCTGACTTTCTCCCTCTGCCCCTGTGGATTAGCAGGGCTGAGGAGCAGGACCCATACTGGCGCTGTGAACCATCTTCACATCATCTGGGTGGGATTTCCAGCCATTGACAAGCTCAAAGTAGATTCACAATGCAGCAGCACCTTTAAAGAAAGCAGCAGAAGGAGGCTGAGAGGCTGAGATCTTTGGGCCAGGTTGTTTTTTTGCTTCCATTATTGCCTAGTAATATGCAATTCTTTACAAGGGCATAAAATTTCTCTTTACTAATATTTTTCTCATTCAAAGGTCAGCAAAGCCAAAGTGAAAGTTAAAGAGGATGAGTGCACAACTCAGTGGGGCTGCTGAAAGCCGTCAGCCATTTTTGGAGAAGTGGGACTTAATCTGCTATCTCAAAAGGGACACCCTGTGCCAGCTGTCACCACCACATGAGCACATGTGGCAGAGAGGGCAGCAGCTGGGGGTCTGCTTTTACCACCATGCAGATTTACTCAGCTCATGCGAGGCTGGTAAAAGCCACAAGCCCTTCTTTATTCAAAATGGAGTACAGGCCAAAAAAAAAATGACAGGCCAGAGTCAAAGCAAAGCAGGCCGAGGTAACTGAGTCCCATCAGGAGTGGAAAATGGCCTTGACTCATTCAAAAGAGTCAAAAACCCAAAGAGTGCTTTTTTCAGAGGTACCGTTCCAGTCCTGACTCAAAGGCATAGGCAGCACAAAGCAGCGTAGCTCCACAGATGGTTCACACCAAATCAGCTGCTGGCCAGTGTGTAAAAAAAAACCCTTAAATTGTCAGTTAGTCTGTGCTTCATTATTTGCTTCTTACCCATTTCTACTGAATCTATACCAGTTCTGATAGGCAACAGTGCCATTGAGAATCTGCTGATTCAAATCCCTCCCTCCTCAGCAGAAAGCCAGTGGGAGGAAGGAAGAAAGAAACCCAACTCGACATTCTATTTTTCCCCCTTCAAATAAACCCTAAATTGCTTCTTTAATGCACTCGAGGTTTTGAGCAGGGTAGGAAGCTCTGATACAGAATGGGGCTACAATTTTGTTAAAAGACAAGCTCTGCAGCAAGCCTGTGAACTCCAATAAATTTGTAACTCTGTTCCCAGTCAGAAACAGAACAATAGCCTCTCCTGTTTAATTGTGGATTGCTGCAAGTGGTTTCGTGCTCAAACCCTCTTGTAATGTAGTCCTCTCCTTTTAATCATCAAAGGTGATCTCTGCCAAAGCAGCTGACAGTTGCATTTGATCAAGTGTAATAGGAACAGTCAGATCTTCCAGGATCCTTGTAGTTACCCATTTTCCATGTGTAATTCCAGTCTATTTCATACAAGTTTAATATGACAACTGTATTACAGAATTAGAGGGAGGATTTGGGGTGAGATGACTCACTGATTTTTTTTATTTTTTATTAAAAAATATGATCTGAAAAACAAAAGCCATTTTCTATTCCCAGCTCTGCTACTGACCCCCTGTATGACCTTGAACAACCTTTGATGTCTAGATCCCTTCTTCCACTTTGCCTGTCATTGCAATTTAGACACTGTAAGCTCAGTGGTGCAGTGACTGCCTGGTTTTGGGGTCCCAGCATAACAGCTATGACAGATGAGTGTGCACTTAAGAGTTGGTGACATCTGGACTTTAACACCACTCACATACATTAGTAGCTGTATAAATATTTATATTTATCACTATGTATATGTGTGTATCTTTATATGTACACATGCAAATGTGCTCCGTAGTGGTTTTAAATTTGTGAATGAGTACTTTAGGGATAAGGAATCCCAATTTTAAAACCAAGAAATAAGACCCAACCTCCATCCTTCAATACAACTGCACTTCAAATAGATTTACCAGCAGAACTTTTTTTGGACTGTGTCCTGTGGTTTCCACAGTTCAATTTACATTGACCCTGGCAAGGCAAAGCAAAGCAAAGCAAAATGTCTATTCCTTGTGCCCACTGCTGTCTGGACCCACCAGTGATGCTCAGAGGTGTCCACTGCCCAGGTGTAGACCACATCCACGATGCAAAGATTCCATTCTTTGTTTTATTGCACCACAGGTCAGGAGGAGCATCAAATCCCTCTCATTTGTGTCAGATGTCAGCATTTGGGAGGGTGGTTGGTGGTGGGGAGGGGAGGGGGAGGACGGAAGACAGTCAAAATGAAAATGGTTTGGTTAATTAATTGCAAGCACTGCTTGAAGGACCAGCACGTATATTTAATCAGTTGCCTAGTAACAAACGGTGTATGATGTGAATGCTATCAGCCCGCAGCGTGAGCAAGGGATGGACCCTTTCTGTTTTTATCAGCTGCCAGCATGCATACTCTGGGCATTGCATGCCCTTGTGCTCAGAGGGGCTGCTCTGCCACCTCACAAAAGCTGCATGGTAGCAAGGGTCCCCCCCTGCATTTTGGCTCTGCCATTCCTGCTCCTCCCCCAGACATCTCAGAGAGAAGACTGTCTCTTCTTACAGGGAGTGACCTTTTCAGTGGTGAATCAAATGACAAGAAAAATTATCCAGATCTCCCCTCCCCTCCACCCACCTTTTTTCTTTATGAAGTTATCTACACTCTGGGAATAGAGCGCAGGCATTGCTGCTGCTCACGTTCTGTTACTGACACCAGTGTCACCATTAACAGTATATATCTTCCATAAAAACCTGTGCAGAGAAAACCAGAAAATCATGGGCACTGGGACAGAGGCAGAATTAATAAGAAAGTGGGCTTGTTGGTTGTCGGGGAGTTTTTTGTGTCTTTTTTTTTTCCCAGTGACCTTAAAGAAAGAAGGGCAATGGATGGATAGATGCTGGATTGCAGCACATAAAACCAGCCCAAGACAAACTGTACAGTTCTGTTTCCTGTAGGTGAAAAAATAACTCATGACCTGACAGGCAACTGAACATTGAGTACTCCTTTGGTGCTAGTTTTAGGAGGGAATTTGACAACAAGAATTTGCTTGTAGCTTTCCACCACCCGTATGCCATAATGTTAGCTGGGCCTGATAATCAAGGACACAAAAAATGCTCTTGCTGCCTGTCCATACTGTGAAAGAGAAATAAAAAGAGAACATCCATAAAATAAAAGCTCCCATTTATGTTTTAACATGCCATGACAATGTTTGCGTGTCCTTATCAGGTCTTCCTCTCCTCCCTCCCCCCTCTCCATTTGTAAATCCCATTGGATAAAAGACTACATCTTCCATAAAGAATTCCCACCAGAAATCTTTATAAATCCTCCATCAGTGAAATACTCTGCTGTCATGCTGAGCAGAAGCTAATCTAATTAAGATGGGATCTGCTAAATTTAATAGCCTGCTATGAATTTTTACGGACATCTGGTAACTGGAAGGTTGGAACGACTCTGACACATCAAATACACATTGTCCAAATGGCCAGTATCAGGCTGATTATTTTCCCTTTCTCGGTCACTTGTAGCTGATGAAGGATGCAATCACCCACTCAGGATACTCACATGTGACTCCATCTGAAATTAATGGGGGTTAAGGTGCATACATGTTGGAAAGCAGAAGTGGGCCCCCAGTGCTTCCTCTAATGTTTTTTCCTGATTAATGAAGGATCAGGATATACCTTCATTATGGTTCATTGTTTGCAAATACTGTTAACAATATAGCAGGAGCTGGAGTGTCTGTTAGCACACGTGTCTTTGGTATCTGCAAGTTATGAACCCAAACCTGACTGGCAGCTTTCCTCAGTCAAAGCCCTATATGACATCCTCTGGCTAAGCAGAGGTATTTCCAGTGGGGAGCAGAGGACCTCCATAATTTTAATCATTTCTTCCTGACCCAACAGTAAGCTGTTAGTAGGAGAAAGCAGAGGATGGAGTGTTGGGTTGTTGGGGCTTTTATCCCTTAAGCTTTTAGTATGAAAATTAGTTGAAACCTTCTAGTGGTCTTCAGAAATGGTGACTTGAGCTGTTACAAGGCTGGTCTCATCCCATGGGCCGTCACTTTAAGAAAGGAGCACATTTACAGAAGTGCAGGTTTTTCTTCCTGTCTTCATGGATGCAGTGTGAGAATGCCGCATTAATGAGCTCCAGGCACTCTTGTGGTTTGCTAATTCATAATAGAAAAGATCACAAACATTATTTCCACCTGGTAGGATTCCATAGATGTCCAGCTCTCTAAGGTCTTACTCTCAGCTTCCTGTAATAAAACCACAAATACACATATACATAGTTTACATTCATAGTTATGTAATTTTCAGGCAGGGAATATATCACACAAGGCACAATGCCAGATTTTTCAGAATAAAGAGTTTGCACTTTAAAACATATATTTCCTTATTTGCTGCCTTGGTAAATAAACCATTTTTCTTAGGCTCCCCTTAGCCCCACCATAATAAATTGTTCAAGTAAATTCAGCAACACAGTGGGAATTGTGTCAACCTGGTGTGATGAGTTGGCACTTGAAAATTTAATCTCTTTACCATCCACCAGCCTTAAATCTGTGTAGTGTGACTTTTAAACACATGCCAAAGAGCAGGGAAGTTACAATGGTGGTTTACAGATTATTTAGGTGCTGGCTTCGTGAAATGGTAACAAACTCATAGGTTGCCAAGTGGAGAACACTGGGCTCCGAATGAATTAGAAAACCTCACTGAAGTAATGTAAATGTTAATTTAGTTAAACTGGAGCATCTGTAGTGAGAAGAGACAGGAAATCCAGCTGAAAGGATTGGGTTTACCACTGGTACAGTCCTGCACACACTGCAATGTCCAGTGCAAATCAGCATCCTGTCTGGGGTGCTGCACTGATTTACTCCTGGCAAAACTGTACCAGTTTTTTTACTGGTACTCCTGGCAAAACTTCTACCAGAACCTTGCCTCCCCCAGAGCAAGGTGGGGATTGCTACACTGTCTGAGGGAGAACAGCAGGTCTCCCTCCCCACCTGCTGCCCAGTGTTGTAAGAGCTGGAAGACCTCACAACTACAAGTTTGCTGTGCCCTAATCTCTCTTCATCCCATTGCACAGCACTGCTTCCTTCCAAATGTGGACCTCTGCACTTACAGAGGAACAACTCTACCCCACAGTTAGAACATTTTGTATGTTCTTGGCAAGTCACGATCTTGACCTGCTATGGATTAACCATCTGAATGAACAGGAACAGTCTGCAGACGGTTGTCTATGACGTCGCTGGAGTGACACTGAATCAATTGTGTGGACCAGGTTAATGTTGCTTATTCTTTCCAGGCAAAGTGCAGAATTAATTTATAGTGGTGTAGTGTGGTTCCAGAAATGAGGTATACATCTTGCCTGTAATGGCTTTTGATTATCAATATCCATGTTTGTTTTTCAGAAACAAATGAGAATGTAAGAAAGAGCGTGAAGGTGTTCAAATGTTTTTCATTTTGTTAATGGTAAATAAAATGAAATTTTAAGTAACACAATGGAAGCTAAAAAGTATGTATAGTTATTATAGGTGGAGGTAATTTATATACATTCTAAAAGGATCTTAAAGGGTCTGAATAGTATGAGAAGTAAAAAAAATCATGTCCATGTTGTGTAGTTTATTCTTAATCTCAAAATTTACAATAGATTATGGTTATCTCCTTTTTCTGTGATAGAACATACAGTGACTGGTTTCTTGCATTTAAAAAAATAAATTTGAGTTAGCATTTGGAGATATTTCCAGATGCTTTTGTGAAGGAAGGAAGGAAGGAAGGAAGGAAGGAAGGAAGGAAGGAAGGAAGGAAGGAAGGAAGGCTCGCTCTCCACTCAGTCTTTTAAGAATCAAACCTGCTGCTTCATGGCCACCTAATTTAAAAGATAGATGTGCATGTTTCTGACAGTAGACATGTACCATTATGCTGAGGCAGTGACACAATTCTTCACAGGTGCTTCCCAGAGTGACAGGAACTGAAAACAGTGGCTAGAGGAGAGTGGAACTGAACACCCACATGTCCAGTGAATGCCATAGACAACAATAACTGCCTGGTTTGTGTTATTTATCTGCCTCTGTGAAAATCAGTCGGGTTTAAAAAAACAATTACCAAGATGTAGTCACCTCTAGGAGAAGTTCCTGACAGTGAGACGCACAAAAGTGACATGTCTGGACTTTTTAGGAAACTATCTCTTGTCAGGCACACCATCTTGTGTATCAAAGTGTTGCTTGTGTCAACTCTGTTTTGTTTCTAGCTAGCTCAGGTTGTTTCTCAGGTAGTTGGCTTTTTTGAAGATTTTTCTCTGTAGAAGCAATATTTCCTGAAGCCAGTTTATAGAGACACTTTAGAGTCCAGTAGGATGTGATTCCCTAGCTAGGTACATAGAAGCTGCGTGCCATGCCTGTTGTCATGGCAGTGTCACAGTGCTCTAGGATTTCAAATCCTTCATAAAACTTCACCTACTTGTCAATTTTGTGAGAAACTTGAATTGAAAATCATAGTTCTTTATTTCAAAACTAATCTGCTCAGAGGGCAAGTAACAGGCACCCAGGAGCTATTCTCACCAGCCACAATCAAGCTCCTCATCCCTAACTCTCCCCAGCACAAGCCCTGCCACCACTCTGGAATAGCTCAGGATAATCTATCCTAAACCAAGAGACAATATTTGCATGTGAGCTCCACTCTAAACGTCCACATAAAAAATGAGATCATGCTCTGGTCTTCACAGGTAAAGATTTATTGACTGACAAAATGCAAACTGACGTGCATTGCTAATTTAATGACATAGTGACCAACTTCTTTGATAGGTGTAACTAGAAAATCTACACATACAAAGTTTTACTAGTAAAATGTCCAGGTAAGTCATACGCAAGAGAGAACCTCTAGATGTGGTGCCTTCAAAAATTGCATCTGGATGGAGAAAAATGTTCTTTCCACTGAGGTTGATTAGAAAAATCTAAAATGCACTACTAAAAATGATAATGGATTTTTTGATGCTAAATTTTGCTAGCATGCTTATGCAGCAAGAGGTGGAGAAGGCAGAGAAAAGTGATTTTTTCCAGAAGATATACATCAAGGATATCAGATCTGCCACTGTAGTAATACCAACGTAGCTAATTTTTCCAGCCTGAGAGCTAGCATCTTGCATAGGCATTTAAAATGACACCACTCAAATAGGACAGTGCTGCCTAGTAGGGAGCTCCACAAGATCTTTCCTTCCAGCCCACCAGTGGTTTAGAAAGCAAAGCAGTGATCATAGGAAGGCTAAAAATTGTGTTTGAGAGCCACAGGTTCTTCTAACAGCTTGGAGACTTCTGTCACCACAGGGAGTAAGAGTTCATTTCATCACTGTAGTGCCACCCCAGACTCCAGAATAAAATTATTTATCAAAATTATCTCTGCCCCTCCCTATCCCAGCTCACAGGACACATAGATCTGTAAGGGCAAAACCTGCCAAGCTCCACAGTGTGCATGAAAGCCTGGCTGCATACACTCATGTTTAAATAGGCTGCCAGACCTATTTCTGGGCACATATACCTCAGGGTGGTCCTGTACATCCCCCTGGAGCCTCTAATGATGGAACGACGTTGCCATGAGCAGTGTTTCACCAGGGGGCTAGAAAGCCCCACAGACAGAGCTGTCTTGCTACTGGGAGCAGCTGACATGTTTCTACCCCAGGCAGAGTGAGTATGCCCTCAATAAGTTGCAGTGGGACTTTGGCCCTAAATCAAGATTTTCTTGGCTTTATGAATAGATTGTCTTTAGAAACCTGTATTCTCATGTCTCTTCTCTGAGACAATGTCTATCACAAAAGGAGTGGCTTCTCACAGTCGATCACTAATGTGGACATAGGGCAAGATACAGTACAACTATGGAAAGTCTCCAGATGCCCATGGAAGAAGCAGTCTCTAGTTGATATTAGAGGAATGGTGTCACTGAGTGACAGGCCAGGAGCTTTGAGCTCCGAAATAACCACCAATCCTGATAGAGGAACTTAAATACAGACAGACCAATGTGATGAGCTCCAGCCAGAAATTGCACCTGCACACTTGTTAGGGCAATGGTGTGCATTAAACAGTCACTTTCCTCTCCACAGACAGCAGATGTGTTGGCTGCAGTGCCCCTGAGTGGAGTCAAAACCCTTTGAAATTCCTTTGTGTTGGAGAGCAGCTGCAGCAAAGCTCAGCTTAAAGCCCAAGCCTACATAAACTACTCTGAGCTTGTATCTGGTAACACCAGTTCCAGGTGGCCCACAGTGGGGATTTCAGGTTTTTCCCTGCTTGCACAGAAAAGAAGATGGTGTGGCTGGCACTGCATACATATAACAGGCACAACAGCCAAGTCAAGTTAAAGATTCTGCCTTGTCACTAGCTGGGGTTTCCCAAAACAGTAGTGAGTATAAGTGTTCATGTCCCACATGAAACAATATTGGCATCACAGCAGTAAGGACAATTCCTGCATTAGGAAGAGAGAATGAATCCAGGATTAGTCAAGTTGTAAGGGGAACTCAAATGCAATCACCAAGAGCTAAATCCAAAGAAAGGAGATCTTGCTTCCCAGTGAGAAAATGTTCAAAGTTAGGTCCAGAAGAGCCAGCTCCAGCCTAAGATCAATTGCATCCCCTAATCTAGACTAACCTCTGAGTGCTTCCTTTCAAGTCATCCACTTTACTCCCTCAGGACTCAGGGTTTGGGTTTATAGCTGCTGTTTTCTACATCAGATATAAAATGCAAATGCATTGTAAGGCAGAAGAAAGTTTGAAACTGACTGTCTCGGTTTTGATACAAATTAGGAGGAAACGATTGAAAAAAAAAAATAAAGCAGATGATAGGGGATACAGTATCATACAGTCACCCCAAGACACTGACCCAGAAGGAGGCTAGAAAAATTGAGAACTCCCTGTATCTGTCTGATGAAAGGGAAAGGAATCAGTAATGCTGAGCATAGGCTTAGTAGATAAACACTGTGTTAAATAAGCATATCCATTCTTAGCCCCTAAGCTAGCAGAGCATAGAAGCACATGTAAAATCAGAAATGTTTGAGTCGTCCTGTTTATTTCAATTGAATTATTTCCATGCGTAAAGTTATGCACATGTTTAAATGCTCTGTTGAAGTCATCTTAAAAAGCAGACATTTTTTCATGCCCTTTAAGTTGTCTATAACTTTAGCATACAGGGATGTTCCAGGGGTAAGTTTTAATTTTGTGATCATTACAAATCAGAAACTGAATATTATTGCAAGGGTAAGATGGGTCACCCATTGCATGAAGTAAAGGCACTGAGTCTGTAATTCCTAAGCCATGCTGTCCTGACTCTTTGAGTTTGCTTTACTTGATTAACATAAATGCTCCTTTCTACCCATAATGTAAAAAAAAATAGTTGCACCATGAATAATTTTGTTTGCATTTCCTTTAAATACTTCTACCAATAGCTAACAGCTAAATCCACAAAACATTTATCCGAAGACACTAGGAAATGAGATCCACATTCTTGCCTAAAAGCCATTTTAGATCATGGCAGTCTAGAAGTGCTTTCTGCAATTTCAAGTGGGCACAACAATTCCTATCCAAAGCCTTGTCAGCCCTTGCATGTCTAATCATCTGCTGGATGACACACCTGTGTGTGCAAGACTTCTTGCTTCATGACATGCCTGGTTCTTTATACTGAAATAATGATAATTTTTAGTTGGTTGAGGTCTTGCAACAGAAAATTCACAAGATTTGTTGTAATCACTAAGACTTCTTCTGTGTTTATTTATTTTGTATTTATAAGCCTTTATAATCTAGGGTGGTGCAATGCTGGCAAGTTGTAATGTCAGTTTAGTAGGGACTGAATAGAAGCTTTGAACATCAGTACAAGAAAACTGGAAGTTTATAATAGGCTGCAAGCCAAGTGTTTGATAAGATGAGTTCCCTAGCCACAATGCTTGAAAACTCCACAGCATACTGAGCACAAAGAGCCAAATCTCCTTTCCTCTTTGGAGGTTGCTCTCCAGGATTTACCCTGACACTTGCTGAACAGACTGCATGAAAGAGATGTCTTGTCTTGTTCTGCTGGTTATCATTCTTGCTTTCTTTCCCTCAGAATGATTTCAGCAAAGACCATAAGCTTGTGACAGAGTGAATTTGTGATCTTATCCAATCATCTGGGCTGTTTGCAAAACTTCAGTAGGTGGCAGCGTTTTGTTGATAAATGTTTTGTTATCCAAGTGATCTCATTTAGTGCAACTGTTGCAATATTAATAAACTGAACTTATGATTGCATTTGCCAGGACTGAAAATATTGCTATCCTATCTGGCATTTGCTCTTATCTGAACTGACAACAACATCCATTGTATTTATAAAAGCAGAAAGTCTCTGTGTTTGTATGTGTTAGGGGCAGAGGGGAAACAGAAAACAAGGGGAGAAATAAAGGCAGAGTAAGATTAAAACACTAAGGTTGTTGGGCATCACAATCTGATTTGTGATTGTAATAGATGAGCACCTTGGCAATTCTGTTAAATTGTCAGTGCTGGGGAATATGTGGCTCAAAACAATGGTTAGTAAGTTATTCCCTCACCTCTAGCTCACCAGCTCATATCAAGCCAATCTCGATAGTATCTTTTAAGTTGTTACTACTTGGTAACAGTTTGGTAATCTACAGTCAATTCCTACTGGATAGAAGAGCATATCAGGAAAAAAATTCATCACAACTGTTATTTGAGAAGCCCAGATTATAAAAGACATCATGATTCAGCCCAAGAAAGAGTCCAGTGAGGGTGAAGAGCTGCTTTAGTGTCCTGTTAGAAAAGAAATTGAACTTAATTCATCTGTATTTATGTGTAAATATACATATATACACACAGATATACATACACACATGCATATAAGTACTAGGCCTTAATAGTAATAGATAATTATTTTATAGTTAAGTTTCTATGTAATGTACCCCCACTTTTGCCTGTAATGAAAATAATTTTCTTCACAGTCCAAAGTCCTGTGCACTGTTCTGAACAAGCACAGCTTGTGCAGAAGAGTGCTGTCCTCACAGTCACTCAGCTAACTTGCAGTTACTTGAGGTTAAAAAAGAAAAATTAAAGTCTCTGATACAGTTTAACTCCCAGAAAAGAAGATCAAAGTCATTGGTTTTATTACAGGCCCTTCAGATTAAAACTGACTTAAATACACCAGGCTTTAGGTTAAATCCCACGACCATTAAGATCTATCATGAAAGTGTCATAGACTTAAACAGAAATTGGATCGGGCTTGCTAAAGAACACATTTGGGCTAATACAAATCCTATATAAATTAGATATAATAAATAGAGAAAAGGTTCCAAAAGAGACCTTATGACCACATTTGCATATATGGACATAATTTTTATTATTCAGGAAATTCTCTAAGATTGAGCAATCAAGAAGGGAAAGACAGAATCAATGTTGCCAAATATCAAGGTGATTTAGACCTTGCAGAGGAAATTGCATAAAGATTAAAAGGTCTTTTAGCCTTATGAATGAAAGAGAATTGGAAAGAAGAAAGAGACAGCTATGCTATGATAATGGTATTGAGATCAAATATCATTTAGGTATGGTTTCAAAGCCTACAATAAATACCTGCTCCCAACTTTCAATACAGAATCCAGTGTTGATCCTAGGGGCAAAAGTACAAATGACATGGGACTAAAGTGACAGAATAAAATTACACAAATAAAGCAGAAGCACACTCTGCTGGCATTAAGAGCAGATGTTTTTGACAGCTTTGCTTCCCACCATGAATTCATGGGAAGACACTAAGGAATCCTTACTCATTCCAGACCACAGTCATCACATCTATTCCACAACTAACACTCAAAAAGTTATAAAGGTTTTAAATATTCACACCAGGTCTGGAGTGATTGTGAGTGGCAGCTCTTCCGGTTATAAAAAGAAAATAGAAACTGGACAACTGAGAGGACTGCAAGGAGTTTAACTGTCAAGTTCAATAGATGCTAAGAATCTGAAATCAGACATATCCATCCTTCCCATCTGTGAGGGAAGGGAAGGGAAAGGCCAGACCACCACTGGAACAGGGATGCGCACCTACATAAGAAGATGAAAATGTTTAGAACCAAATCATTGGATCTTGGAGTCACTGAAACCAAAGGTGAACTAGACTTAAAGAGTGGTTAGAATCTCACCCCAAGCAGTTCACTGCAAGATGATGAATTTGTTCCTCAGATACCTGAGAAAGGATGCCAGTGTGAACTCATGTTTCAATACCAATCCAGATTGAGCCCAAGAAGAGCAGAGACTTCTGAGAGACATCTGACAGCACCTAATCAAAGGAGGGTTGGAACTGTGCCTGAGATGTAGGCCTAAAAATGTAGGGCCACTCCATATCATTCCTTGGATAGCTGTGGTGGTGCCAGCCTCCATCAGCCACTCACTACACTTCTCAACACCCATCTCTGTGACTTCACTTAAACTCCCTGCCACAGTCACAAAATTGCATTCTTCTCTGTTGCCAAATCTGATCTTAAAAATCCTTCCCTTCAGATGAAGCTTAGCAGCCCTTTGACACTGTTGCCAATGTCCATCATCAGGCAGAAGGTGGGAAGTGGGAATGGAGGAAAGGTAACATTCACATCACTTAATTTTAAGCATCCAACTTCAATTCACCATGTTAGCAGTCAGATTTCTCTGTTTAATCCATAAAGACAGACAGGATCCTTTGAGGAATGATTAGGAATTCTCTGAACTGCCCCCACAGGAACCTGACAGCAAGGTCTGTCGATGCAGCTGTTATTAGCGTGTTGGCAGGTAGCACACAGTACAGTTAGCTCTCTTAAATTCAGTGGATATTCCCTCATTAACTCTTTGCATCTCTCATCTGTCAGTATTTACTTGTACATCACAGATAAGTGTTTTGGGGAAAGCAGTATATTTTTATCCTGTATTTGTTTAGTATCCATCCCTCTTGGGTTGTTTAGCCTGGAGAAAAGGAAGGTTCAGAAAGATCTTATTACTCTCTTGAACTACTTGAAAAGAGGTTGTTTCAAAATGGGTGCCAGCCTCTTCTCCCAAGTCACAAATGACAGGACAAGAGTTATGGTTGTTATCAAGTTGTCCCAGGGTGGGTTTACATTGGGTATTAGAAAAAGTTTCTTCATGGAATGGGTTGTCGACATTGGAATAGGCTGCCCAGCAGAGTAAGTTGACTCGCCATCCCTGGAGGTATTTAAAAGACATGTAGATGTGGTGCTTAGGAACATGCTTTAGTGGTGGATTGGGTTAATGGTTGGACTCAGTCTTATAGGTCTATTCCAACCTCAATAATTCTATGATTCTATTGCACATTAGACCATGCCAAGAGGCAAAGAGATAAAGGGGTATGTGTCATCTTCCAAACTTCCTTCACACCTAGCCCTGGAAGTGCATCTTCTCACAAGGCACAGGGGCAAGTTCTCTGCCACCAGTAACTGAGTTGTTCTGTTACCCTGACTACCCCTGAACCATCAGCATTGTGATACCTCAGATGATGATAATAAATAACAGTAAGCTAGGACAGAAGTAGGACTCTTCTAACTGTTGGCACAACTGTGTTTCATGACTGGATTAACAATATTCTGCCTTCTACTGCTGTGGGACCCATAGTCTGTGAGGAAATAGGGTATGGCTAAAGTACTAACTGTAAAGGAATATATATAGGGAAAACTATAATCTAAGATCAGAAAGGACTTGGTAGCTGCTGAGCCAGAATTAATGATGAAATGCAAATCTGCAGACACATCAGCACAGAGTCAAGAAAGCTAAAAGATATAGAAGTGAAACTCAAATCAAAGTAATTTAAATAAATTATGTAAGTATACATTGTATTCAAAGGAATATAAAACCAGAAACTGCTGAAGTCATGAAGCAGCCCAGGGATGGAAAAGAAGTAATGATGTTAATAATGATGGAATATGCAATGAGAGGTTTGGATTCCCGATCTGCAAGGAATTTAGGCCTGTGGTTGTTTCTGTTGAAATAAATGGATTTTTTTTTTTTGTCCAACTGCCTTGTTTCTATTGAAATCTCTCATCTTCGTGATATAAGGATGAAGGTGATGAGTTGAAGCTGGGGTTGAGTAGGTTAACCAAGAGTTCTTTATTGCACAGACAAACAATAGGTGCTGTGAAAAGTGACTTCTTCATGAAGTCATTTGGATAACCATTGGTATTTATTTGCCTGTATTAGCTGGAGAGTAACTATGCAGCATCTTTGAGATTGAAGCAGTTTCTGTCTGCAATATGTAGTATGTGAACATAGATGTTAGTGTCTATGCAGGCTTTAGAGAAAAATACAGTACTGAGGAAAACTTTGCCCTGAGTGAGGGAGGTCACAGTATCAATCCATAGAGGGCCACTGAAAAATGTTCCAGACAGGTTAGCTCTCTTCAAGGTGGAGGAAATTGGGCTGCTTACTATGCCTTAGAGTAAAAATAAGGTACAGTCTGATTCAGAGCTGTTGCTAACCACAGCTTTAATCATAGCTGGATGAGAATACCAGTACTTACTACATGCCACTTCTGCTGGAGTCTGAGCACAGGCGTCGGTCAGCTGCCTTTCCTATGATCAACCTGAGACCCCTGGGGATTTCCTCATCTTATTTGCACTAGAAGGAGAAGGTTGCCTCTGTTTCAGTTCACTTGCCCCTGGAAGAGCAAGCAGAGCATACAACAGGTGAGGCTGTGGCAGGGCCTGGCTACCTTGTTCAATGTTCGAAGGCAGCCACTTGGAAGAAACCAACACGTAGTTCAGAAATAGAGATCTAGACCTCAGCTACAGCACCACAGAATCAGATTACCTTCGCAGAAGCTGGAGTTCTCCCCCTGCTGCAGCCATGATGCCATTCTGAGTCTAGCCCATGATGCTGCAAGCACCCAAGGTATGTTCTCTCTATATATCAGCCTATGAATACGGAAGAGATTTTGCAAAGCTTCAAAATAACAGAAAGGCAAAGAATGATCGGTAGATAAGCAAAAAAATAAGACTTTTCCGCTTAGTCTTCATTCTGAGATATTTTACCCAGGTCATGAAAACTAAGCTAAAACTCCTGCACACGTTAAGTATGCAATGCCCTAAGGTGTGTGTCAACAATACCTACCCGACTAATCTCTTGAAAAGGAATGGACATTGTGGAAAGCTGTGTGGCTCAGAGAGCAAAATGCAAATGTAGATCGACCCTGTAATGAAAAACCTCCTTATTAAACTGTTTTATCTTGGAGCAGTCCTTCTTTTCAGAACACATCCAAGCAGAGATAAAGGCATCTCACCATAGTCATTAAATGGTGCATGGTTTGATTCAATCAGACTCAGATCATTTGCATATGGATCAGTTTAATCTAGTTCTTCCTGTCTCACACCTATTGTTAATTATGCCTAGACTCCCTCCCTGCTTACTAATACTCATTCCCCCTCCTCCTCCATTCCTTTGATTCAAGTAGATAAATGAATAAGCATAAGAACATCAACATCTTTCTGAGTGATCATCTGCCTTGTATGCTTAGAGTGTCCCATGTTTTGCTGATTATGTCCTGGTCAGCATCCCATATGTTCTTGATAGTCCCTGTCTTTGCTGATTTAGGAAGACTGGGAAGACAGAGGAAGAATATTGACTCAGGCTGTAAGCCTCAGCTTAGGTTTACCACTAGCCTCAAATTAAGTGAGATTTGTGTTCTCAACTTATTCAGCAACATTAGAAAGTATCTCTCCAAGTAGCATATTAAACTTAACAAAGTGAATCCTTTTCTTTCAGGAGCTGAGTATTATTTCTGCTTTTACCCAGCAGTGGTGATACCTGTTTTTTCATAATCAATCTACAGTGATGGAGTAACCTGCTTTTTTGTACAAGTAGATATTTTATGTATCAGAGGCAATAGTGTTTAGGTCTTTTTATAGCAATGCTAGAGCTCTGTAAGACTTTCCCTCTGAATTACTGAGTTTTGCTGCTTTTTCAGAGAATAATTACGACCACAGGTTGAATGACTCTGCCCCAGATATATTGCCACGAATACCAAACCCTAGCTTTGTTTTTTATTGTAGGATTTTTGTTTCATTGTTCAGGATAGTCTGTCCACTCGCATCACAGTTATGGCCTTGGGGAGGTAATAGGCTTTATGATTGTGTGAGGAATGTGAGAGCAACAGATTGGGCAGTTTACAAAAAACGTCTAGCATGGTGATTTTTCCACTCAAGGCTGTTGCTGTACAAACCTGTGGAGGAGATATTCATACACCCATATTAAAAACAGGATCTTTATTTTCAGGTTTTTTTGTTGTATTCTCTCCATAGCTTTTATATAAATTCATCCACTGCTAGAATAATGTCCTTTAAAAAATGAAGGTCAGGCTTCCAGGAGGAGCTGCCTTTCAGCAGCATAGGGAGGGTTTTTTCTGGTGTAAGGACAATCATATAAGTGTGGTTGGACCCATCATTCATTCAGCCAACATCACACAAAGTGACGTCCATATTTCTTTTGTAGTGATGGTGAGCTGGGTGAATCCTCTCAGCTGGGAAGGGATTTTGTTATAGACAGAATCTGTGTGTAAACAGTGCAGGTGCTGAGGCGGGGATGGAGGACAGTATCCAGATTCAATGTTCTCCAGTGTAACTCCTCAGGGATTGTGTCTGTATTGTGATTAAGACTAGTTTGACCACAGTAATACACCACCCCGATGGCCCTCCCATTCTGTGCTGCAAGGGAATGCATGGCCAGAGAGCTCAGCAAAAATGGGACAGCTGTAGACAGCTAATAGAGCTGAACATATACGTCTCATGCATTAATATTCAAATTAATTTCTGCTGATTATATTTCAGTTTAGGATGATGCATTATTTATATTAGAAGTCCTTTTATAGTATCTTGTGAGTAAGGAAGTCACAGCTCACGAGGTGGAGAAGACAAGCTCTCCTTAGCAGTCTCTGTTGTGTTTTCATAGCACTTATCACATGGGGCTGTGAGATTGCTGAGTACCTGTAATTTCAGACAATATGAGACACAAGACTTAATCTCTGACAGCTTTTTCCACAGGACACGGAGAAATTCATTAACTCTGCCTGCTTTTCTGGAAACAGGAAGGAATTGAAAATTCATGCTAAAAATATTAACAGAATAATTTTAAACCTCAGGAAGGGGCAGAAAGGTTATATTTGGGTTTAGTTTCTGGGAAGAACTAAGGACTGGAACAGCAGGATTTTAGGCAAATTTGATGTATCTCTCCCTGCTAAAATTTTCCTTGAAGCTACAACATCCTGACTTTTTTTTTTTTTTTTCCATTCTGAACCACAAGAAAAGTTCCTTTTAGAGAATTTGAGGATTTCAGGTGGCTGAATGAAATGATTCACTGTCAGCAAGAATGTAAAGATTAGTGTGGCTTCAGTAAACCCTTTTCTGATGCTAAGGTGGCAGTTTTAGATTCCTTCTCATGACACATAAAACAGCTTTGGAAAGCATGCACTGAAAGAGGCTGATCTATGGTTTAAGTACCTTCAGAACCATATTTGCTAATCTGGAGTAATTGATTATTCTCAATCTTCATGTTCCTTTTAATTTAATTTAATTTAATTTCAGTGTTCAGTTTCTTAGAGAGGGGAGGAGATGAAGTGGATTCCCATTTCTGGCACCATATTAACAAAGCAATATTCCTACACTAGCCTCCATCTGTGGAGCTAGTGGATTGCATAGGAGCAGTAGGATGCTGTCCCATTGTAAGGATGGTGTGGGACAGAAAAGTGGCATGTAGGGGTTCCAGAGAGCTTCACAGGTATTCGCTAAAAAGAAAGCAAGGCCAAGAATGCAGTACCATTAGTTTGTTTCAGGTGGGTGCAGACTTATTTGTGCACCTCTCCTAGTCTGTCCCAAGCCTGCTTTTTGATATATGGGCCTCCTTCCCTGCTTCCCAGAGAGCTGAAGGTCTCATCCAGTTCCAGTAAACAGTGTCTATTTTTTTCATTCCCTGTGCTCTCAGGACACTAACAACAGGCACAGCACTAGGACTAGTCACTCTTTGTACTCCACCGTGGTGTCTAGGGTCACACCAACTGCTGGGACAGGCTGCTCCTGGGACACAACCTGCTTGGAGTAAATGGCATCTCTGGGCAATCATCTCACAGGGTGAGCAGAACAAGACAGTTTAAAAAAAAAACCCAGCTGTTTAGCTAAATTGGGGCATAGTTTTACAGTTATGTCAAAAGAAAATGTCTCTGGTACCCCTTCATACTCCAGCAAATTCATGAATTTCTTTCAGAGAGTTCAGGACCATCTGATAAACTGCAGTTTGTGTACTGCAGACACAGGAGAGCAAGTGAATGGAGTTAGAATTGGGAAAAGTGAGGCAATATTAATATCACCTCTATATCTTGCAGCTGCCATCTGCACATGAATAGGCATTAGCATGGAGTACTCACAATCACCTTTGCTTTTGTGCATGTTAAATTCATCATTCACATGTGCAGGAAGAGAAAAACTAAGCATCAATATTCAGCCTGCAAATAAGTAGGGATTACATAAGAAACTCTCGTGTTAGTCTTTTTTTCTTTTTTTTTTCTTTTTTTCTTTTTTTTTTTTTTTAATCCCTGCTACAGGCTCTGTGTTCCTAGAAAGTCTGAGAATTTATTCTTCTTAATGTACTTTCTGCTAGAACTAAAATATGTCAAGATTGGTTTTTTTTCCTGGCAGAGAAGTACCTTGAGACCACAACACCAGAGTAGGTCATGATATAAAGGTTTACAGGCATGTGTCTTAAAAAACTCCATCACTTCCAACAAACCCTGCAAGCCCAGTTTCCTCTCCAATGAAAATTTACAAGCAAATTCAAACAAACTAATCTTTTTCTCAGAGAAAACTTTATTTAACTTACTACAACTATACCATAAAGTGGCATTGAACTGAAGAAGACCTCTTTCAATGTTATCTGCTATATATCAATTAACTAAGGGAGTCTGAATCTCATTACTGAATGGGCAGTCTTTGTAATCATCATTAACTAAATACGGATTAAATGGTTTGAAGATAATAATCATCCTTCCTACTCTTACCTTTACAGGGGTACCACTGTGCTTTGCATTTAACATGTCAAGCATGTTAAATGCCTACTATTCAAGGACAGCTATTTATTTAGTCTGTCTTAATTCTTTGGTCATTGCTGCTTTATCACAGCAGTTTATAGAAGTATGGCTTAATGATAGGGTCTTCCTTTTTCTTCTTATTACTTTAGTATATAAGTGCTGGACCTTGGTTTTAGGGCAGACTCTCTGGGTTTAGTACAGGAAGAATATTTAGCACTATATTTGCCATTTGCCTCTGAGGCTTGTTCTCATCCCAATTATGTTAGAAAATCAGTCCTAGAAATGACGGGTTGTGACAGAGCAACCTGAGTTTCTCATAGCCAAGAGTCCTCCTGCTGGGCAATGCTTGGCTGGGGACAGGACAGTGGAGTGAGCCCCACTGCACTGCAAGGAACAGGGGCCAGCTAGAGCAGCCTGTGGGAAGGGGTGGTCCAGACACAGGGCAGCAGACTGCCATGTCACAGAATCACTGAGTCAAAGAATTGCATAATGGGTTGGAAGGGTCCATA
This sequence comes from Zosterops lateralis, assembly GCF_965231275.1. Classification (NCBI taxonomy): domain Eukaryota; kingdom Metazoa; phylum Chordata; class Aves; order Passeriformes; family Zosteropidae; genus Zosterops; species Zosterops lateralis. The sequence goes on along the minus strand of NC_139764.1, from coordinate 53,582,049 downwards.
GTGTGTCACATGGTCCAGCCTCCCTGCTTAAGCAGGGTCATTCTAAAGCACATGGCACAGGATTGTGCCCAGGTGGTTCTTGAGTACTCCCAGAGGGGAAGACTCCACAACCTCTCTCGACAGACTATTCCAGTACTCAGTCACCCACACAGTAAAAGTTCTTCCTCACATTCAGGTGAAATTTCCTTTACATTATTTTCTTCCTGTCGCTTCTTGTCCTTTTGCTTGGCACCATCAAGAAGAGCCTGGAAACATCCTCTTGGCACCTTCCCTTCAGATACTCACAGATTTTGATGAGGTCTCCTCTCAGTTGTCTTTTTGCTAGCCTGAACAGGCTCAGCTCCCTCAGTCTTTCCTTGTCAGGGAGGTGCTCCAGTCCCTTCATCATCTTCATTACTCCACTGGACCCACTCCAGGAGGTCCATATCCTGAGGATCCCAGAACTGGACACAACTCTTCAGATGAGACCTCACCAGGGCTGAGCAGAGGAACAGGATCACCTCCCTCAATCTGCTGGCAATGCTCTTCCTAATGCAGCCCAAGGGACACCTTTGGCCTTCTTGGCCACACACTGCTGGCTCATGGACAGCCCATTGTCCACCAGGACACCCAGGTCCTTCTCTGCAGAGCTGCTTCCCAGCAGGTCAGTCCCCAGCCCGTGCTGGTGCCTGGGCTTATTCTTCTTCAGAGACAGGACCCTGCATTTACCTTTGCTGAACTTCAGATATTTCTTCTCTGCCCCTCTCTCCAGCCTGTCAAGTCCCTTCTGAAGGGCTGCACAGACCTCTGGGGTATCAACCACTCCTCCCTGCTTTGTGTCATCAGCAAACTTGCTGAGCAGGCACTCTGTGGCTTCTCACAAGTCATTGATGTATAACTTAAATACTGTGCCCAGAATTGAACCTTGGGGGACACCTCTAGTGACAGGGCTCCAATTAGACCCCATGCCAATGATTACAAAGTCCATCCCAGTTGTGAAAAGTGTTCAGCTACTTCTGCAGAAATAATAGTTTTGCCTCAGCTGGTATAATCAAATCCTATCTTTTTTTTCAAAAGGACATCCCAGCTAATCAACAAATTAGGAACATAGCCAAGAACTCTGATCAAAGATAAGGTTGGTACCATTGAAGAAAAAAGGGGTGCAAAGAGGTTTTTTTCCTCATTGAGCCCATTTCTTGAAGTAATCTATGGGGGCATTATGTAAAGCACTTCACAAATTGACCCAGAACATAGTAGCTTGATTCTTCCCACAAACTGGTCTTTACAAGTCCTATCATACTAAAAAATTGTATGTTCTAACTCTGGCTTAGATTCCTATTCGTGCAAAGCAGATGCAGTATGTTTGATGCCTTTCACTTCCTTATCAGAAATCACATCACATACTCATAGTAACTGTGCACAGTTAACCTCTAGCGCACACAGGTTTTCCTTCTCATGTCATTTATAACCAAAAATCTCCTTTGTAATAAGTTTTCTGTTAGTTTTTGCACTCTAAATGGCACCCTGTTTCTTTCTGCCATACTACCAAAGTCTTCAGCTTCTTCTATGTTGTCTTCTAACCTTATCTGTGTTCACACAGACACCCCTCAGCCTCATACAAGCAACAAAATACATTAACACACCTTAATTTTTTGTCTCAAGGTCATTGGTGAAAATGAGACTGGTTCCCAAATCTCATTCTTCCTCCTGCCCAAAGTTATGGTCTATGGCACTTAAAAAAGGAAGACAATCATGATGTCTTTGGTGAGGGAGATTGGTCCATCCTACCTGTGAGCAGATATCATCTTCAGGTCAGTTAAATGAGAAGCCATGCTTTCACAGGTAAGTTCCAACTATGAAATCTATTCCTTGTGTCTCTCAGTGTCTTGGCATGCTGAACCCATGAAGAAAAGAGAGACTGGCCACAGCACACCAGGCAAATCTTGTAAACTTCAGAATGCCTTCTTGTTTCAGAGCTGTAAATGAATGCAATTGTGCTTATTCATGTGCATAAATGTGCTAGAGAAAAATAAAGGAAGCACTCTGGACGACACAGGGTACTTTTCCCTGGCAAGTGATTTCCAGTGTGTATCCAGTGTGTATCCAGTGTGTATCCAGTATCTGAAATTGCAGTGGATAAGGAACTGTTTGTCCTACTAGTATACACACTTTCTTCTCAAGCTTTTTGAAGGGTAAGGGTTTTTTTAAAATTGTAGATAGAAGTCCATGCCCTTGTGAAGCTTCAGGTTTCTGCTTGCAAATTGATATTTTGCAGATTACATGCATGTAACTGCACTAATGCTGTAGGAACATAATATGAGAGAGGAAAAAATGTGCTTTTTGTAGACTCAAGATTAATAATATACACCCCCCACTCAACCAACTTCAATATATCGAGACATCCATTAATAAATTGCTTTGTAATCTGAAAAAATTATTTCAAATGATAAGTGTCAAGAGGTTTTGTTTTATACAGACAATAAATGCCACAGGCATGTAAGAAGTTTATTCAAGCCTTGGAAGCAGTATCTCAGAGCTGTTGGCCCACCAGGAATACCTACATTCCATGAAACACCTAACACATAGCATATTTAAAGAACATCCTAGCTTCATTATATAATAAAGTCTGATTTTAATTTTTTTTTAATCCCCAGCCTTTCTTCTATAAATGCAGAAATATGTCCTGTATCAAATCAAGGGTTTTCTGTATGTCTGGGTTGGAGTTTTTTTATAGTGGGTGTAAATATCTCCCAATTTTTTCTGAAAAGCTGTCTCTTATTGACTTCTCTGTGCACTTTTCTGCAGTTCTATCCCAGCACAAGCCAGTCAAGGTCAGACAAGGTCAACTGTTGAAGGAACAGCATTTAAGGTAAACTCGCTCAGCAGATAAAGCAGTACTGGTGATTCTAGATGGGATAGACCTTCTTTGACATGGTACTGATAGAGCAAGTGAATCAGGGCAGCGAGAAAAGTCAATGAACTTAGAGGACTCAGAATATTTGGAAAACAAAGGAGGTTTGATCACTTGTGGTAATAAAAATGCCCTGGGTGTGTAAAGGGGGCAGTGATGATTTAGTGTGAGCAATTACATTCTTCCTGCCCCATGATCCTAGCAGTGCTGCACAGCTCATAACCACTCATGAGTCACTACCTCCATTCTAGTGCATTTGCTTTTCCAGTAAAACTCCCAAGTCTGTCCTGAAACTGCTGTGTAGCAACACAGAGAACTATGAGCAGTTTCCAAATACCACATCTGCAGCTATGCCCCAGCACCAGATAACGTGGTCTTGCAATGTTCCCTCCAGCCTGTCAGCACTCAAATACCATTTGTGCTGGCATGGGGTAAAAAGTAATAATAAAATGTAGGATGTTATGAGAAACACATAAGCCCTTTTATGTTGAAAGTCTAATACAGTATGTATTTTAAATTATAAAACCATTCCATCATGTATATACAGTCTCTCTTTCTCTCTACTTTTGCTGCTGCTGCTATTCAGTTTAGTCTAAATCATGAAAATCTGAAATCATATTCTTGTTTACTGCTGCCTTCTCCTCCCTCCCCCCACCCTCCATTTTTCTCTCTAAGCTGCTTGAAAACATTCAGTTACCCAGCCCTGGAGGTGAAACTACTCAGAGAACTTCAAGGTTATGAAATGCAAAAGCTTGGCTTTTATTTGTTTCACAGTCAGCGAAAGCAGTGCACAGGATGAAAACCTCTGTCGTGCAGCATTGCTAACACATAAAGGAAGCTTTAATTGAGTTTAAAATGCAAGAGTATTTTTACATAATTAGGAAAAACAAAAATCTCCACAACAGTGTTGAACAAATAGTGGTGTTTTTTACATAAATACAGTAGAAAGTTTAAAAAAAAGGCAAAGAAAGCACTCAATGGCCAAAGCAGATTAAAAACATTCAGGGTGTTACTGCTATGTTTGATAGAAAAGCAAAACCATTGGTGAGAATTAAGTACTCACTGCAGAGAGGGAGAAACATTTGAAGATATCAAAGAGAAAAGTCTTGATGTCAAAAAGAAAGAGGAATCTTGGTAGAAAGGACGGTTAAAGCTTTTGCTGTGGAATGATCTGAATTTTGAAAAGTCACCCAAAAGAGATAGAGAACTAGGAAGTTTGAGAGCTAATAGCTGTACAAAAAATTAAAAATAATAATAATGATAATAAAAAGGAATAATTGATAGGATCTGAGCTGTAGATAGAAATATTTTAGGGAGCTGAACTTAAAGATCTGAGGTGCTTTGTCTTTAATTGCTTGTTAAGTCCTTAGGACTCCTCTTTATAAAGGAAACTTGTAGCAGTTAGCTCAGACATTGCAGAAGAAATTAAAATAAAAACTCAGTTTTTCCCTTTGCCTGGGTTGTGCCTGAAAAGCAATACATATTTATGTGTGCAGAGTTGTCAACACGTTACACAGCACTTGTAAGTGCTATCCATATTCAGCGATATGGTTGCACAATTATAAAGCACACGTGCTTGCCTCTCTCTTGGAGATGTACAATAGGAAGCTGTTTGAAATACTTCCACAGCTATTGCACGCAAGTGCATTTTTATGCAGCCCTCTTTGTCAGCAATTTGTCCTTGTGCTCTAATAGTGACAACAATTAGGTGCACTGAGGTATGCCAGAAGTTATACACCTCCAGACAAACTGGAGATGAAGTCAGAGTCTGTGGGGCCTGATCCCCCAAAACACCTACAAGGTGACCTTGCCTTCTGTGGGGAGGGCTGGGGGCACTCAGCTCTCCAAGGCCTGGGAAAACATTAGGCAGTTTCCATGTCCACAGGCAATCCTGTTGCAGACTTATTACTGGTAATTACCACCCTACACCCCAACTTCCCTGAGTGACACTGCTTTTGATCCCCTGGCATGAGCTGCCTCTGCTTTAGCTGCAGAAGCTGCTGGCAGCACAACCTGCTCCTGGGGAGCACAGCCCTCCTCCAGAGGCAGCTGCCAGGGGCTCCCATGGCACAGGTAGTAAATTATAAAGACCTGTTTGAGGCAGATGTTCCAGTTGCTGCACTTAGACCTGGATGCAGAACCTGAACTGCCCCAGACAGCTGAGTTTGGTTCTGGGCATAGTAAAAATCAAAGCACAAACTGCTGTGACAGTGAAACTTATGACAGGGATGATATAAAATGGCTGCCAGCAATTGCAGGGGATTTGTCTGGAGCCAGGATACATTAAAATACTTGTAGTAGCCCCAGAAAAAAGCAAACTGACTTCCAGAGGATGAAAAGGGGCTGTGTATTTATGTTTGTGTATGTTGTGGTATATGTGTGGGTTCATTTTTAGGGAAATCATGTACTTCCATCATTTCCTTGACGGCTTGATTTTGGGAGGATTTCCTGATAATTTGTGCCAAACAAAATTTCCTTTAGTTATCTCCCTGCTGTATCGTCTGATAACTTGCCCTGTTTTCTAGCTCCAGTCATGGCTGATGAAACTAGATTAAGCTTCCAAAATTACATTGCAGTGAATCAAAGCTAGAGAAAATAGCAAGGAAGAATTAAATATTGTCCCTGTGCTGTGCTTCAGCCCAGCTGAATCCAAATCACCAAAAAAGCAGAGTTCTCAGAAAGCCATTCTTAGGCTAGGCGGGGGAAATGCTATCTTCCCAACAGGTAGTGGTTTTGGTCAGAGTGGAAAGAAGAAGTCTATTTTGAGGCAGTCTGTTTTCCTTACATTCCCAAATAGACAGAAGAGGGAAGCTTTGAAAAGCACTGAAAAGTCTCTTGCATGACTGCCAGCCCAGAAATGCTTGGGAGAGGAACCGCACTTAAGCCATTCTATGGGAAATACAGAAAAATGCCATGAAGGTGAAGAAAAGAGCTCAGACTTCACCTAGTTAATTCTAACCAGATTTGGATTGTGTTTATGTCTAGCAAGGAAATTAGTTTCCTTACATTAAACCACTGGGCTGGTTGCTGATTCAGAAAACACTGACATGGCTAAACCTCTCCATCCATATGGTCGTTTACAATGCCTTGTGGAGCCATACTAATGGGCTCTAGGGGAATTAATTCAATCACCAGAAGCAACATTCCCACCTCAGAACTATTTTCCTCAGAGCAACCAGCCTTCCTGGCAAAAAAGGTCTTTTTCTTCTGCTGCTTGGTGCAGAGCATGCCCAAGATATCCCTTTACCATTGCCTCAGGCTGCAACAGAATCTTGAACTTCCTGTGTAAATTGCTGTAGGGAAATAAGTTTTTCTATCCATGCTCTTACCCAAAAAACTTCTAGGCAGACATAGGAGTGATGGGAAGCTGTACTTCCTCTGGAAAGCCATGGCATAACTTTGCCTACAGGTAGCTGCTTGGTGGCAGCCCATTCTGGTGTGACCATCAAATAGTTGTATGCAGACAATCTGGAGCTTCAGGTTACTGAACTGGTGTTAACAGCAATTGTCAGCGCTATTTTTGATCCTGTCCATGTGGCTATTATTGGCTTAAGGATTTATATTAAGCACTTTAAAATACCTTAGGGAAACTGTGGAGAGAGGTTAGCAGAGAAATCAATTGCTGAAGGGGATGTGAAATCTTTACTTCTCGTGGCTCTTAAGGATAGGCTGCATGAATGCCTTTCAAGGGTAGTTTAGGTGTAGTGGGTTCAGTCTAGATGACCTCTTGAGATGCCACAGCAAGTAAGTCATTGGCAAACACATTCCTGTGGAAGAACTGCATCTGACTTGGGCTAAGCCAACACACTTAGTCAGGGCCTACATGGAGAGGCTGTGAGGCATTCTTGCCTGCTCCTGGCAAGCCACCTCCCTTCGGGGCACCAGTGTGGGCATGAGGAAATGGCAGAGCCAAGGGCTCGGAGGAGGATTATCCCAACTCTGCTTCAGCTCCCTGGACAGCTTTGTCTGAGCAGAGAAGTTCCTTCACATGTTCTGAAAGGCTTAAAAATAGTCTTTCTCCCCCAATGAAAGTTAACTACTGTGCAGTGGTATCATGTGAGGGATGTCTGAGGTGTCTCTGCCTATCTGGGCTGTCTTTGGTGTGTGGTTAAATTTAGACAGGATGATGCCCAGCAACTATCTGAAGCCTTAAACTGCATTTTCTCTAAATTTTACACTCCTATCAGGAAATAAATCCCTCTTTGATTGGGGGTAGAATGGAAAAGCTGGCAGGTCACTCTGTTCATTGCTGTGTCTGCAGATACAAATTCACTCAGCTACTGCGTAACTGTGAGTGACACAGGGCATCACAAGCCAGAGCCCAGTTCAAAAGTGAAAGAATCACATAACTCACGGTAAGAGTGACAATAGGCACAATCTCACTGCTGATATGCTCAGAGAAGATAAAGGGGACGGAGTGGCAAATGCTTTATCTTGGCTGCAATACTGATAAGGCCTTCCTATATCTCCTTTCCTACATAACTGCATCATTCACTTACTACTGGCCCCTGTTTAGCTAACATCCCTCTTTCTGCTTTTTCTAATGAAGGAAAACATTTTTGCTTTCATTATCTTATGACCGACAGAGTTAACAAGCCCCTTTAACTGCACTAAATCCTCTTTCTGTTTTGTGGGGCATCTAGTACAGCTTTTGGCAGTTACAGCAACAGCAATGCTTCTCCATATGGCCAAGCCTTTCCTGCCACCTGTACTGTAGGAGCGCATTTGTCTGACATAGCATCCTGGTGAGCTTTCAGCAAAAATACAGTCACATCACACCGTGTCCAGGTTTGGTTTGGCTCACTAACAACCAGCTGTTTCCAAACAGTTTCTCTTCATCCAGAGCCAGACTGGACTTCATAAAAGTGCTCTTGGTAAAAGCAAATAAAAAAATGCTTAATAAAATGTTTTGTACGTATCTCATGTATTCTCGATTAACGACGACTAAGGTAAGAGGATCCTTAGAACCATTCAGTTTCAGTTTCCTGATGTCCCATTACAGAAGGTACAGATGGTTTATGTGCATTTGTTGTTTTATTGAGTGGATTTGATGTATTTCTAGGAAAGAGCAGCTAGCAAAGTCTTGATTTGAGCTTTCCTGCTATTCCAGTTTATTCACAATTGGGATTCTAGTCCATACTTAGCTCAAGGCTCTTCAACTATGAAATGTACTTAGATCAGTTGGGCACCTTAGCAATTGTTATTCACTAATTTCTTCTTTTCCAGTCCATTCCACTTCTATCAATGTACTGAGTCAATTTCCACTCCAGTCCACTAACTTCACAAGAGAAATAACACTCATGAACAAGCTCATAGCTTGTTCCAAATTGGGAGCAAAGTGGGACAATAGGATAACATTGCACTTGCATGGGATGGATGGCAGAAGAGAAGCTGACTGTGAAGAGGTAAATTTAGACAAGCATAGTTTTTTACAGTAACATTCAGAAATGAAACTACATTTGTTTTAATTTCTGAATGTTATTGTAATTTCTTTTACTTTTAAAAGAAATCAAGAGAAACATACACTAGCAAGCAAGTAATATGAGGAAAAGAGAGTGTTTCAGGACTGAATGTAGGTCAACAGGCCAAGAAAAATTAAGAAAAGTGGTGTCAGTAGTGACCACTTATATACACAATTTTTTTCTTATGACAACAAACCCTGGTGGATCACAGCACTTCAAAAGCTTGAAATGCCAAAAAGTTTTAGATATTTCCCATGACCTAGCTTACAGTGGATCTGAAACGAATGTTCCTCTTGCTAACACATCACAATGCAGTTTGGCAGTATGAAACATTATTACAAGTGAAAGCAGCAGTTGGTGAAGTGTAACAGCTGCTCAGATATTCTACTTGAAGATTCATGATTAACCCTTCTACATTAAAGAGATTGGTGAAGTTGGATAGTTTTATTGCTGTATCTCTTGCACCTTTTCAAATCCAGCCAGTCTGGTGGAAAATACATGAATTTGAAGAGTGCAATATGTCTCTAGGAAACTAGAACCCATTTCTCCTCCCGGTTTTCCCCCTCTTCAAATTTGTGCCATGTTTTGCCTCATCAAAAAAAAAGGAGACAGTGATCATTATCCAGTTCCTTCTCACCAGGCCATATCTATTGTCAGTTGAGAGTTTGATTGTCAATTCAGAGTTTTGTGGCAAGAAACTTATGTAAAATCCCTTAGAATCTTTTTCTCTGATTCAGACTCAAAACCAAAGAATAAACTTATATGAAGAAAGGAAATTAAGAGATCTATTGCAGCACGTAGATGGGTTTTGCATCTTTGGAGGAATGTTTGCAGGTATTTGGAGGGGTTTATGCTTTCTGTTTGCTTATTTGAATATTAGCTTTAATATTTGACAGCTTCACATTTTCTTATGTTGACTTGGTCTCAAAGTTATGTCAGAAAGTCTCATATGCAGGAAGCATCTCAGGAAATTTCCCATTTGTGTAAGTTGTAGTGACAAATATGTTATAAAGTTCACTATGTGGGGACCTTCATCAGGCAGAACTTTTGCATCTCTAAATTCCTTCTCATTTCTGATACAAATAAAATAGCTCTTCTCCTCAGTTAGTCTTCAACACTTCTTAGTCCCACCAAGCTTTTATTGTCATTCTTTTCTCTCCAACATGATACACATACTTAGCCCAGCTTGGAAGCATTTCTGTTGGATTGAGAAAAGTCTGACAGCATATTCAGCTTTCCTAATTGAGCCAAAGAAACCCAGCATGCCAGGTACTTCTCAGGGTAGAGGATTTTCTCTGCTTCCAGGATTAGACCACACCAATCTCAGCAACCACAAACAGTATCTGCAATTGGTATGTAAAAATCTATCATGGAAAGCTGCATGCTGGAGTAGTTTGTGTCTCCATGTGCCATATGTTTAAGTGAAAGAGTGTGACAATCACAGCAGCACACTGTCCAGAAGTCATAAGCAGTTAACAAAATGCAACATGATTGTTGGCAGGCCTGCTGGTCTGGGTCATGCAGCCAAAGCTGAATTTATAAAACACGGTAAACAGGACGGCAAGACAGGAAAGGCAGTTGGCATGTGAAACCATGCAGCAGCCTGACAGGAATGCTCTGAAACTGCCTCCAAGTTTCCAGGGTTTCATATTACCATTTCTTTCTGCCTGTCTGGCCCAGATGAGGACTTATCTACCTGTCCTTCCACAAGAGCATAGCTCTTGAAAAGTAAATTTAGACATGGGTACTCCAAAGTTTTACTCAGGAGAGTAATGTCCCACATCTGAAGGTCATCAAGGATGTTGCAGCTAGACTTTAGTGCTAGAGGTAAGGTCAATTGTTTCACAGTAGAGGAAAAGGGGTTTACAGGCAAGCTGAAGCCACTTTCCAATTAGGAGTGCTGGGCCACATTTTCATGTGCGGCACATAGTGGCACAGACATGTAGCTGCACGGTCCCCCCATCCTGTCCATGATGTGTTGTCCCTGAAGAAGAGAGGGTCTATCTTTTTATGCTGGGCAAAAAGTGCATTTAATGGGGCTCTGATCTCTGCCAAATTAAAAAAAAAAAAAAAGGAGAGGATTGGGTGTTTTATGCAGGAAAGAGGGAGTTGTTTGCAGGCAGCAATTATACCCTGAAATCCAGAGGCTGACGGTTGCTGCTCCAGGGCAGCTGACTGCTTCCTGCAGCTGGCTGCTTAATACTGCAAAGGTGATGAAACCTGAAGGGAGCCACTGAATAGATGGTAATTATGACTGACACAATGACGGCTTGTGCAGACATGTAACTGTGAAACAAAACACCGCAGTTAGCTAACAAGAGATCGGTATAAGTTTTTTCACCGGCACTGTGTCTCCTGTCTGACACTTCTGAAATTGGAGGGAAAAAAAGCATTGTGAGCTTCAGCATTCAGAGACAGAATAGGCCAGACGAGCTGAGGGTGGAAAACCAACATCTGTCCCTTTCAGGATGATTATAGCAGATTCTGTTTTCATGTTGATTTCTGAAAACCTGTTTTTCTTACTTGCAGTTTTTTCCTTCATAAATGTCTCTTTTGGGTTGTCTCCCTGTGATATGGTTGACTACACCATACCTCCATCTCTCTCAAGCGCAGAATCTTCTGAAGAGTTTCAAGTAACTATAACAAGACATTTGTGGATCCAAATCCACGTTATCTTATTATTCTCTTTCCTTACTTTTATCTAGGGGACAGAGAGGCTTTCTTGAGTTATAAAATCATGTTTTTATACAGATGGCTAAGGAAAGGACACTGAGACATCCTGTTCAATCAGCACATCTTTGGAACTTCCTAAACTATTAATGGACAAAAAAAAAAATCTTTTCTTCGCCCAGTGAAAATATCTGAGATAAATCAGAAATCTTCTAGGTTTCTATAATAATAGTTGTAGCTAGGAAACAGGAGAATGAGGACTCAAATTCCTTACTAACAGCACAAGCACTGATCTATACTCCTTCTTTCTTTCCCCCTATTTGAAGTGGAACATGAAAACGCCCTGGCACAAGACCATATGAAACTAGTGTCCAAAGTTCACAGCTGAGATGGGAATTAGGCAGAGGAGGAACCTGTACCAGATGAGAGCCCTAAGAGCACATGCTAAGGATGGCAGACAAAATAATTTCTGTCACTCTAGTGTTAAAAAGAGACAAAAAAAATCCACTCTGTCATTGGAAAAGTAATTTACAGGAAGTTTTTTCAGAAGTAGTACGATTCCACAAAAGATGTCCGTCTCAATTGATCTATATTTTTTAATGAAAATCTTTTTTTCTGAAAATTTCCAGCTGTTTGCTGATTTTGCCAACAGTGGATTTTCTATCCATGGAAACTCAATGGCATACTCTTCACTAATGTACTCTTCTGGAATGACTCAATTTATAAACCGTTACATCTCCTTTTCATCTTTAGAGATTTTCTTATACAAGAAAGTGGAAAGTCTTTGCTTCACCCAGCAGCCATGCCATTCCATTCCTTAGGAAGAATCTCCTAATCCCCAAACCCACCAGTCAAAATTCAAGTAAAAAAAAACTTAGCAAACACTGCAGCAAATATATAAAAATTATCTCTTTTACTTATGGCTTTTGCAGAATGATTTCCTCTCTTCCTCTCCCACTCGTGAAATTTTTCTGTGGTGTTTAAACTAACTGCACAGCTCAATAACCATAACTTTTAATCTCTGCTTAAACAGGCTGTGATGCAAAGTTAGCATAATGTAGTTTACACAAAAATGGAAAATACTTCATTTTTATGCAACTACATATTATTGTTCAATGGCCAGTGGTTTTGTCTATGCAGTTTGTCTCTTGTTCAGGAGACATACACATGTTCCAGATTTGAAGCTAATAATTATAGGGATAAACTCTTTGAAGAAAAACTGTGATTCAATTTATATTTCTTCAATTATTTCACTGGGTTGAAACAATATGATTCATCCACTTTTGTTTCCGAAGCTAGAGAGTGGCCTATGGAAAGCGGCTGCTGTATAAATAAACATATGGAATTGTGTTTGTGTCCCTCTCTAGTGACATATACCAGTTTTGGTTACCAGCCATTTATTTCTCCTGCAGTGAAAAATACTGAACACTGAGAATTAACTAAAAGCAAGTTTTCCTTTTCTGGATTTCAATGAAGAAAAAAAAATGGTGAATGTGCCTTTAGGGCTGCTTTCTGAATTCTGCTTTGGATTCAGTTCTTACCTAGATGTTGTTTAAATGCATTAGGCTGTCACTCCATCTACTCTAGCATACTGTCTTGGGCAGTGGCCAGTGCTTTCCCAGAGGAGCTTTACATGCCTGAAAGAGAAAGGGATAGTAGGAAAATAGCAAGGTGTATGATCAGTGAGAGGAAAGACACACAGCCGAAGTTATTTCCTATTACTCACAGCTCTCCTTACATCACCTGGAGCAAAGAATATAATAGCAGGTGGATGTAGTGTAGACCCAGGACACACAGCTCACTGGAAATGCAATGCCATGAGGGAGATGTTGGGATATGTCTGCATAATAGTGTTAGAACCATGGAGTAAGCCTACACATTTGAAAAGGCAGAAAAATCTGCTGTCCTAGATTGTCCTTCACCATGCCTAAGAGAACCAAGCAGCAGTAATATTAGGAGTTTTAACTCTCTTTCAGGGAATCCAGGTCTGCAGACTACTTTCTGTCATCCCGTGAAGAGTGATAGCCGTGGCTACATCATCAGTACTCATCACACATTCCACAGTACAAATAACTAGATTTATAGAATAATTGAGGTGTGAAGGGCCCTCCAGAGATCCATGGTTGTCTTCTGATCAAAGTCGGGCCAATTTCAAATGGTAGCGGTTACACTAAAAATTAGGCAATCATTTGCATCCTGTCTCATACAGTGAACACCTCACCAGAAATCAACCTTACCATGCTTGGGGAGAGCCAGGAGGGTCAATGGGGAACATCTTGAGGGCCACAGTGATAGAGTCTACAGTGATAGACAACACAGATTGGCCATAAAAGTATGAAACACCTCCATGAGTTTAAATATTACTCACAGTGGGATTTCATCTCCAAATGGGAAGGACAGGAAAAGTGGCTGTCACAGAAAACATTAAAAAATAACAAAAGTGGACTTTCCTTCTTTTTATTTTTATTTATTATTATTATTATTTATTTATTTCTGTACATTTCAGATGAATTTTGATGGCATTATCAAAGCCTTCATTATAATCACCTGGGCTTGCATTTCTTTCTCTCTTTTGCAATAAATATAAAACTAAAATGTTACATAATCCTAACATTCCAGAGTATGAGGGGTTTATATGCATTATCTTCATAGATGAATTGTCAGAGTTCACAAATTAATCACCAGAAGTTAGTGACATGTGAAAGTGGGCAGGGAATCCTAACAGGCCCCCAAGAGGGTGTCTAAGGAGACACTTTGTAGAAATCTATGCTGACTTTCTATAAAAAGAGTGCAGTGTAGTTAATTTTAACCACATATTATGCCTAATTAACTCATTATGCAAATATGTACATAATAAGCCACTATCATCCAAGGGCCCAAAAATCCAACAACCATGTTCTGAAAGGTCACATCCTAAACCTTTAATACAGAGAGTGAGAAAAAGGAAAAAGAGTCAGGAGAATGAAAAAAGCTCAAATAAAGGGCTTTCCTTCTGGAAAGAACAACAGCAGGAGCTTTTCAAAACATAACCACTTATCTTTTTAAAGAAAATAAATATGTAGTCTGTTCTGACTCTACAGCTGTGCTTGTTCTGACTCTTTTTCCCACGCCTACTCATCTCCTTTCATTTCTCTCCTCCAGACCTCCCTTTCAATGCTTTCAGCATGCTTTTTTGTTCCACTTTCTGGGGCAGCTGAAGCCCTGAAGACCTTGAAAGAAGTATGACAGAGAGCTGTAGAGCAAAGAGGGATCAGAGCAGCAGAAAGCAGAGGTGGGCTGCCAGCACATGGGGGTACAATAAGGATGGAAGTGGGGAGGGTTGTTTGGGATTTCTGCCTGGCAAGAACTTACAAAAAAGCAAGGTCTTACTGAATTTAACAAAAAAAAAAAAAAAAAAAAAAAAAAAAAAAAAAAAAAAAGACATTCTGACTTCCACTGCATTCATCCCAGCAAGAAAGTACTAGAGCATTGAAAAAGTTGATCACAACAATGCCAGCTCATCAGTCCAGGGAACACACTGGAAAATCATGTCCAGCAAACAAAAAATATTTCCCTAAATGGGCACACGAGCACACCTCCCACTCAGTTTTAATGAGGCAGGTCTCCCTTTTTTCTCTAACAGATATAGGGCCTGTGACCTCTGCTCTGTTTCCTTTGGGTTAAACTACCAGCTAAAGACGACCAACTCTTTCTGCCTATCATTTCTTCCTCTTGCTTTGAGGAATAAGAACCAGATTGTTGGCCCAGATGTGTCACATCCAGAAGTTCTTAAGTGGGCAACTAACCCTGCTACCAGCCTTATTTTGCTGCTATGGGCCTCAGTCAGCAGCCCTTCAAATCCTTTATCCCACAGTCCCCTTCAGCTTTGGCACTGATCAGTGTTTTCTGTGCAGTATTTCCAGTTACCTTACACATTTTGCCCCAAACCTCTCGAGCATGTAATGTATGTCGAGTATCCCACTTACTCTGCAGTCTTACCAGAATAATGGTGATAATGTTTTATCTGTCCAATGACGCTTGTCTGGCATCATATACCATCCAAACAAGATTTTGAATTGTATTTCCATTGGAGATGATACCATCACACTTTCGACCTACTTACAGATACAGGCCCAAGCCTTATCTGCCAGATCCATCTGTGATTCCCGCTCCTGTTTCTCTGTATATTTATGTTCATGTGCTCCCTCTGCATTCCTCAGAGCGCAATAAATCCTGCCTGCCAACCCCTTCGTCACCTCTGCCTCAAAACGGATTGCTTCAAGGTCAAGCAGTTCCCTTGTAATGTACAGTTTAACCTGATTTGTGGAGGCAAAGCTTTGAAATTTTTAAAATAAGGCTAAGGTAAAGTAAGGCTTGCAAATGAAACTGGCGGTAAGCTGGAGTATTTCCCTCTCCAAAGAGTTCGAGCTGAGGGCACTGTGCCATCTGAAGCCATAAGAGCTGGAATTATGTTATTTATTACGCAGAAGATGTGCATCAAGTAGAAAAGAAAACAAATGCTGACAACAGAAAGTGATCAAACTCTCATCCACGAGCAGGAGAGAGACAGGGAAAAAATTCTCTCCCAGTCTGTCTGAAAATTCACACCAGTGAATACCAGCATTAGAGTGCTTTTCAAAACTTTATTTAAAAAAACCAAAAGGATGAATTTGGAGTGGAAACCTTAAAATTATCAATACAAGTAATTTTAGGGTGTAAAAATATTCTTTAATAGTTTGTCAATTTTCAACTGGTTTTGGCTACCATGTAAGTGGTGCTCCACTGCTGAGAGGCTGGCTATTTATTTGAGACAGTAGCAGTGGAGATCTGAGACAAAATATTAATATGGGGGTTTAAGGTGTGGAGGTAAAAGACAAATGCAATCACACAGGTAGCTTATGCACATTGGCCTTCTGTACTTCATTGCCAAGGGTGGATGCTTTATGCTTGAAATAACAGTGTGGTAAACGTGCTGAAGGGTGGTAGCCCCTGTGGTAAGGAAATACTAATATGTAATCCTACAGCATTGGACAGTAAGATTTCAATAGTACTGCAAATTTTAAAAATAGCATTTAATTAAAATTGTTACAAAATTCAAATAGTCAAAATCTCTTGACCTGACATCCCAAAGCCTTGCGAATAGCTAAAAAATATGCCTTTATTTTTTTAAAAAATATTTTTGTATTCTGCTTACACTCCTTTTGAACACTAAAAGAGTCTAATTTTCAGCTTTCTTCGGTACAATGAAAACCTCTGTTTTTTAATAGATGCTGCAATTTTCGTGTACTCACCTGACTCCAGGAGTCAATCTTTAAAAAACAAATAAATTTCCAAAGATCATGAGAAAGGGTGTAAGAACACATCAGGAATAAGTTGAAAAGACTTATGTTCCAGCAAGTTCCACTTAGCATCGGCTAAATGGATTAAAAACTGTCAGTCAACCAAAAATCTAGTAACAGATGCCCACACTGTATATATTTTTTTTAATTTTAATGAATAGTTCCAATGATAAATAACAGATTACCCTATTTATAGAAAACTGGTATTACAAGAATATCAGATTGTGCTATTACACCCCCACATGCATACCCATTTTCTATATGGAAATTTCATAATAACAAGAATTGTTGCTTTTAGAGATTTGGGAATAACAAAAAGACGTGGACTTTTTATGTTTTTGTTGCCAAAAACAAACAAACAAACAAAAAACCCTACCTAATTGATTTTTCTTTTTAATTAATATGGAACATAAGGATCTTTCTTTAACAATAAGCAGAATTTAATGTCTAAGGAGAGACCATGAGAAGAAAAAAATAAATAGAAGAAAAACACATGTGAAGATTGCACTAAACTCTTTTTTCTTTGTTGTTTTTTATTTCTTCCTTCCAAACAAAAGGCATTTGAAACTTTGCAGTAGTAAAAAAGAGACAAATCAAATATCCTGGTAATTTTCAAATGTTCAGGTTTGCTACCCTTTCTCACACATTTCACAAAATGTATCACGGTATTTACCAATATGATAAAAAAGCACCTAAAACTAACATTGCACTGTGTTAGGAAAACTGCCCAGAAGAGCTAGTATCGAAATATCATGTAAAATTCATGTGCTGAGAAAAATTCCATTCAGAGTGAGTCACAGAGCCTCATGCTGTATTTGTAAAATTCTCAAACATGATATGAGAGCATTATTGCCTTCAGGCTTGTTATTTCATCCCCTGGACACACAGAGAAGCATATCATCCTTTCATAGGATTGATCAGCAAATATCCTCCAGAGCAGTTAGATAAGAAGGCATTCCCTTCTTCTAGCTGTAGGTTTTTGCTGTGTTGCATTTATTACTGTGGTGTGAAAATCTCCCACTGAGTGCAATACCTTTAAACACTTCTCTGGGTTTTTTTGTTGTTGTGAGGCATTTTGCCAAGTGGTGTGTTGTGTTATTTACCTTGGAAAGAATTGTTGCAGCATAATTTATTTTGGTCTGGACAGAAATTAGCTATGGAAGAAGTTCTGAGACCTGTTTTCTCATTACCAGCAGGTCTTCCATCTGCTTAATTAGAAGTGCAAATATTTGGAAATCTGAAATCCTGCAGCAATGTCTCAGATAACATTTCTTTGTTGCAAGATCTGAAAAGTGATCACTGATAATTGTTGATTGTGCTCTGTGTGACTGTAATTACGTGGCATTGATCTGATGTTCAGACACCACAGTGATGAGCTTAATACAAGAACCTAAATAGACTAGATACAATTAGACCAATAATCACCGAGAAGAGGTAGTTTAAAAGGGCAGAGGGAATTCACAAACAAATGTGAATGACTGAAAGGAAAAAGAAACAACAAAACCACAAAAAACCTGCTGGATATTTTATCCAGCAAAGTCTGTTCAGTCTGTTCAGTCATTTAAGCTGCTGATCAAATACCAGTTACCTCTTTTTGTGATTAAAAAAAAAAAAAAAAAAAAAAAAGACTATTTAATCCTTGCCTGGAAAAATAAAGCGACTGCAGCAAACCTTCTCTGAACTAGGCAAGCATCAAGCTGTCTGCAGGCATGGGCGGCTGGCCAGGCACCTCAAGGATTGTCCCTAAATACCAAGGGACTATCAGATCAGCCGGGTAGGGAGGTGAGAAAGCAAGAGACAAATGTGAGAAGGGAGAACTCGTTTCCACAAGAATGTCTGCTTGGCACTGTATAAAGTACTTTCACATTAGCATTTAGCACACCAGCCACACAGCTGTAAAAGGGTAGAAACCTGAGAAGGAAATGAGATAAAAGGGGAATATTGCTTCTTAAGTGGGCTGTGAACTTTCTTGCTCTAATTGATCTCTTACCATCCCACGCAAAGGAAAGCAAGTGGCATGTTCTGCAGATGGATCATTACTAGCTCATACACAGGAAAACCTTTCTACCCCTCCCGACAACTGCTGAAAATCGGGTTCACTCACAGGCCAGCACGGGCATACCTACTCTTGTTTAGGGACAGGGGATACCAGTGCTGATGGCATGGTGACAGAATAGCCACCTGGCATGTGGGCTAGCCACATGGCTAATGCCTCCGCATCTTCCTCTCATTTTGTACCATAAGGGAAGGAACAACTTTAGCTCAGCTGATGAGGAGGAAAAGCTTTTTTATTCAAATGCTTTCTCCACAATCATCAGAGCAGTGTGTTCAAAGCCCCCACATCCGTTGCAAACCATTATCTGGTGCTCAAGAGTCTCGGAAACCTCCTCGGACAATTTTTTATGGTAAGGGTAAAGGGATGGATGAAGGAGACCAGAGGTGAACAGGAATGATGTGGCTGTGGCTGCAAAAACTGAGAGAAGGATTTAAGAAGGCATAGGCTGGGGAAAGGGAGGTTACACTTCTGTCAGAGCAGATGAAATGGCTGGAAAAATAAACAACCTTTCAGGCAGGAGGCTCTTTGAGTGACTCTTGTGAAATGTTAAAGGCACATTTTACCCCTCTATTGGCAAACTTTTAAGAAACAAAATGGTCAGGAATTTGGACTTGGTGCCAGAAATGCTGATTTAGCTCCCTTCTGAGAAGCTGTCCCACTAGAGAAGGATCCAAACCTTCACAGAGCTATATGGAGGCAGATGGAGGCCAGGGAAGGCAGCATCACTCCAGTCAGCTCACAAAAGTATGCTCTGTGGAGCTTTTTTGTCAAATCAAAAGCATACCCACTTTCTACAATTTAAATTCACAAACAACTTAAAAGAATTGTTCAGTAAATAATTTCACATAACAAGTGAATCTGAGAAAACAGCAATCTGTTTTAGAATAATTTGTGAAGAGTTAAGAGAAAAATTTTGTTGAATAAATTATCCATTATAAATTTTTCTCCCACCTGCGTTTCCAACCATCCTGCTTCAGTTTCTGCTGTTATTTTCTCCCTGTTCTAAAGCACAGGGAACTGTGCTTCAACTTTCATGTGCTTGGCAGTAGCCAGAATACAAAACTGTATAAATAATACAAACTCAGCTCATATTTTGTTCAGTACTCAGTTGATTTTTATTTCCCCTTCCAATGCTCTTCTATTTTTTTTTTTTTTTTTTTTGGCAGGTTGAAATTCACGACCTCTGTCTCAGCACATATGCTATAAAGCAAGGAAAAGAGTATAATGAAGAGTAAGAATTAAGAGATCCTAACACTGACAACATGCAGTACTTTTCATTTGCGGATTTTCAGTGATTTGCACAGGCAGATGCATTTTATTATGCCCAGCTTCACAGATGGAGAATCTAAGGCACTGCACATATGTATATAACAAAATCTTTCACTCGCTTCAAATCCACCTTATTTTTGCCCAGGAGGGTTAATGGTGTGAGAAAGGTGACAGCTCTGCCATTGTGCAGAGCTCAGGGCAGAGGCAGCTGGGGTAGCTCTGAACAGGCAGCACCAGAGCCATGTCAACCTGCTGCTGCACCTGTGCTTGTTAGAAGCACCACTAATTAGCTTGACACAGCAACATGCTGCCATGCCTATATTGCTTCCAGGACCCAATTAGTATCTCTGCGAGGTACAGCACTAGACGATGTAGACACGCAGCCTGTTCAGAGCTGCTCTGATACCGCCAGCCAGGATCAGAATTCGTGGCCAGACGTGCCCAAGGTAAGCTATCAGCAAGGCCTTGTAGGTCCTAAGCCTCCCAACATTTGCTCTTGAGTTCAGCTCACTGGATTATGAAGTTTTCTCCACCTCAAAGGCAGGATACAGCATATAGGAAAGTACTCCTTTATTTATTTTTTAACTCAAACAATAATCATAATCTCTGCAAATATACCCCACAAGGCAATGTGTTTGCTGTGGCTGGGTTTACACACTTCACTTCAGTCGCTTAATTTATCCCAAGTGTACCTTAGTAATCTGCAATGAGCTGATATGGAGACATGTCAGCTGAACCCAGCAAGCATAAAATCCCCTTCTTCTGCCACCTTTTCATTGTACAGTGAAACAACAGGTTTCTATGGCTGTTTGGGGAAAGGATTCTGTGAGATATACCTGGGTGAAGCATACACTCTGATGAGAAACACTACATCAGCATTACCTGAAGAGCCAAGTTGGGATGAGGCCATGAATGTTCACCATTTATGAACTGAGCAGGCTCTTGGGATTTTATCAATGGATTTTCCTACCCTCACTTCTTGCATTCTGCTTGGTGTCCCTGTAACAAATACTCTCATGACCAGTACTGATCCCAGCTTTCACAAGAACATGGTCTGCAGTCACTGACTACTTCAGGAGTAAATACAGTAATTCTCCAGCTTGAAGAGCCCTAAAGCCGGGTTTGTTTCAGAGCAGACAACCCACACAGATTCCATGGACCACTAAGGCCACATTCTAGAAGTGAAATTTTCCAGGGCAGAGTCATGGAAATCTGTTTGTTCTTTTTTTCAGACCCAGACAAATGTGAGGACCAGCTTTTGATTTCCCCAAGCTGCTGGCCTTTACTACAGTCTAGAAGAGACTTGGGACAACCCAAGGATCACACCAGACAGAGATGGCTGGGGGCTGTGTTGCACCCCTAGTGGCAGTGGGGATTTCAGCTTCATTGTCCTCTATGGTCTGCTTTCCCCTTCAGCTAGGAAATTCCGTGGAGGAGAGGCCCTGTGTTACCCATGTGGTGGAGGTCTCATGCAAAATCTGCTCTTGAGCTGTTCAGGAGCTGTGGTTTTCATTTACTTCTCTTCATTACCTCTCCATTTAGACTTCCAGAGTGAAGTCTAAATGGAGACTAAATGGAGTGTTTGGGGTGTCTGCTGTCTAAGGAACTATATATGAAACATTTCATTAAAAATCTTAGAATCATAAAATGGCTTGGGTTGGAAGGGACGTTAAAGATCATTTTGTTCCCAGATGTGGACAAGAATGCCTTCTACAAGAGCTCCATCCAACCTGGCCTTGAATACTTCCGGAGATGGGGCATCCGCAGCTTCTTCAGGCAGCTTGTGCCAGTGCCTCACTGCCCTCACAGTAAAGAACTCCTTCCTAATATCTAATTGGATATATTTTCTTCTCTTTAAATTGCCTTTATGGGGGAAAAAGCCCAAAACAAACAATAGGGAACTCCAGGACTGAGAGACAATCTCCATTTTCTCACAAGTGTGGAATCCTAAAAATCATTTCTGATAGAGCTGTAAAAGTGAAAAAATTCTCAAGTAATTAGATTGAAAATGCACTTCTCTATCATTTTCAAGCTAAAAATTACAAGTGAACTCACACTAACATTGTGTTGTCAATTTGGCTTTGTAACATGTGTTTTTACTATTTACAAAAGCCTTTTTTCTTCACCTTTTAGAAATCTTCTCTTGATTCCATTTCCTTTTCTAATTACAATCCCATTTCCTTAGTAAGTCCTTGAAAAAGCCTCCCCCATGCCTCTAATCATCTCTTCAGTTATAATCTTCAAAATTATGTTCCGTTCAGTTTTCAATTTGGCAGTGTCCAAAGACAGATCTCCATGTGGTTAACAACCTTTTATTTACTGCCAGTTATAACTGAGGTTTTTGCTTCTTCTCTTTTGGGACTTCACTGATGTGCCTGATGCTGTCTAAATCATCCTTCTTCAGCACACTTTTGTTAGGCAGGTGTTTGCTTTATTGCAGACTCCTGGGTTTTCATTTTTTGCTGGGTGCAAATTTATCCTGTATAGAATCCTATAATCCAGCCTTTTCTTTTTATTTCCTTCATATTTTTTCAAGGCAGAAAGAGTATTTTATTTTAGACTTGATGCAACTAGAAGAAAATCCTTTTCAATACTAAAATTTCTGCTGAAAATTAGGGTAGCTAATTAATTAACTAAAATTAACTAAACTGCACTGACTTAATCTGCAAAGGTCTTTGGTCCTGTTAATATCATATGGAGGCACTCAGCTTCCTGCTGCATTTGAAAGGAGAGTTCCTGTCCAGTCACCCCTAGGATGTCATGGGACTGGTGCCAGGGCTATCTCCTGAGCAGTTCTTGTTGCTGGATCACTTTCTTCAAATCCATGAATAGAACCAGAAGCCTCTGGCAGATCTCTCCATCCCCCATGGTAGCAGGGTACGTACCAGGTAGGTGTGATACAAAATACACTGTGGCTAGTGGGATATACTTGCCTGTAGCTTTAGAGAGAAATGTTGGGCCACAATTGAAATATTGAAATAAGAGGGGGCAGAGCAAATATCTAGGAACAGAATTTCTCCCTTTCTCTCACCTCATCCAATTGTAGTTTTAAGTAGCATTTCTTTGCCCAGACAGTTTCTAAGTATGTCATGTCAGTTTCAGAAGAAAAAAAAAATTAAAAACTTAAAAACTTAAAAAAAAAAAAAAAAAAAAAAAAAAAAAAAAAAAAAAAAAAAAACAACCACAACACCACAACACCCTATGGACAGAAACCTTTTTCCAGCCACTTAAAAACAAAATTCAAAAATTATTTAATTATTTTTCTCACTTACTTTCCCCAGGAACAGGAAGACAGGCATTGCTGTGCCAGCTTCCTGGGAGTCACAGAATACAAAGCAGAGTGCAGACACTCCCTAAATGCCTCAGACCATAACATTTGTGGGGCAGTTCAACTCCTTGGCTGCTGGCCATGAAGTCAGAGCCCTGTCCAATTCTATCCTGTCACAAGTGGACTAACCTGCTTGGGTCCAGGGCAGGATAGATGTGCCTGCTGTTGTCATGTAACACTCATGCTTACACAGTGCCTAAAGCCCCGTCGGCAATATGCAGATGATCTTGTCCCAGGGGACAAAAGGCACTATCAAACATTTGCTATTTTATATGTATAAATACATTTGACAACTTTAGAACTGTGTGAGCAAGTAAGTGTCTGAAGTAGAGGGCAAATTCATAGCAATTTTCTCTCCTTGAGTATCTTCCCATGGGAGGGAACTTTTTGAGAGGCTGTGTTCATTTTCCTGTGACTACAGAGAACAATAGAAACCAGGATGATCTTTACAGAGCCCCCACCTCCTTCATGGTGTTAGTTAGCATGCAGAGAGCTGCTCTGTGGACAGGAGAAAGACATGCATAAAGAGTCCGAGGAAGGCTCCTGCTTTGCTCTTCCAAAATTACTATTTAGAGCAAGGTACAGCACAGTAGGCATGAAGATGCCAAATATAGCCCTTTCATGTGTCTTTTAGCAGCCAGGACATGCTGCTAAAAGTGTGGACATGTGCTTCTGCTCCCCTTCATCACTGGATTATGATTTCCAAAATTTTCAAGTGAGGGCTGAAATGTCTCTATCTTGAAACGTAGAAAAAATGTTACAAAGTTTGTTTGCCACATTCAGAAGAAAGGGGAATGGATGTATGTGTTACCACCTTCTCTTTGTTTTGTGATACCTTTGTATTTTAATTGGACACACAAATGAAGAGACAAGGAACCATTTTATGGCTATACTATTCGTTACATTGAGAGTTGCTTTTCAGAGATCCCACCATTGGAGAAAGAAATATCTGTATTTTTTCAGTGTGAAGAACAGATGTGTTCACTTCCTTCTCTTGAAAAAAAAGGCAGGAAATCTATCCCACTGTGATGAGGAGGTCCACTTTGGTCAAAGCAGCATGATTGCAAGCACTGAGTGTTAATCTAGCATCTCGTGTAGGTTAAATTATTTTTAAAGGGTAGGATGTCATTAAAACCCATGAATAATCTTAAAACTGTGACAGAAAGAAATGGAAATTAACTCATCCCTTGCAAAACAACAGCCTTGAAATTTGCCCACCATTGTTTGTAGGTGCTATCAGGAAATACCACACTGGGTGTCCTACTTCCATTTAATTATGCAAACCAGAAGAGTAATACAGGTAAAACACAATAAATATACAGACAGATATCTATATATGTATATGCACACACACACATACACACTCAATGGCTCATACACAAAGACCTCTGTACAACAGACTAGGATTTTTGTTGAGTTACTAGATATTTCTCAGCACTGCTATGTCATCTCCAAAGGAAAAGTTTGCTTAGCTTCAACAAGCACCACATAAGTTCACTTATTTTTCCTTTCTCTGATTAGAAATTACAAATGGCACCCCAAGATGCAAATCAACTTAAACAAAAAAAAGTGTAATATCTATATGAAAATCCATAGCTACTCTTATTTGTTGTAATTTAAAGAAAAAGTAATGCTACTTAAAAAATTCTTATTCTGTTTTCCATTATATAGTGTTTTTCTATATTATCAGTCAGGAATGAGTCAGGAAAGTGCCTTCTTTGTCTTCCTACATCTCTGTAAATCAGAAGCAATGCCAGTAAACCTAGGAGGTTAAAACCTGCCTGACAAAAGAGCACAATCCATTGATTTGAAAGCAAAACACCAATGACTGCAGACATTTCATGGCTAAAAGAGACAGTCACAGACAGTGGGAAAATTCTGTGTTCTTTTCCACCCACAAAACGCAGACACTTTCTTTTCTGGGTTTATTTTCCCCCACTATTTTACCTAAGCTGTCACTTCTGTTAAACTGTTCATTGTGAAAGTTAAGCTGTCTCTAGAGATGCATCCAGACTGCTGCCTTCTACAAGTTTCCCAAAGATAAAAAGAAAGCTATGGGTACAGATTACTAATGCCTTTCAACCTCACAACAGTTGCTCCAAAACACAAAGGGCCACCTGACTTGCTTTTCGTCATGTCCTTGCCACTTCTCAAGGACCTGGAGCTTTGTTGGATTTAAGCCCAGCACAGATAGAGAGTAAAATCCCTGCAATTCTCCTCAAAATTTCCCCCAAAATCACTCTTTCCTGAAACATGTTTTGAGCTCTTTGTTCTACCCACCCCCTCCTCTCAGAGCATGGAGTCCATTTGTGTAAACCTGCTCACTCCAGATTTCCTGATCACGTATCAGCTGAAGTCCAGGGCAGCTTTTTCATCTTCTACCACCAAAAAGATCACTGTGGTTTTGATAACCCTCTGCCCAGTGTAAACCTGAAAAATATGTAATTCAAGTTAGATTTTCCTGCTATTAATAATCTCTTTGCAAATTAACAGTCATAATTATAGCAGTACATGCATAGCCATTCAGTTAGAACTTATAATATGATTGGTCTTTTCTAAGATTATTAAAATGGATCTGTGTCTGCATCTCTCACTTTCTCTTTCAAGTTTATAGGCAGGTAAAAATCTCCATTCTTAATCAAAGGATGTTACACTCCAAACTCATCAAGGATAAGTTACTTTCATTTTAATCTCATTTCCAAAGGGGGGGAAAAAAAAACTACCTAAAGTACAACCCATATATCCACAGTAATCAATCAGTATCTGAGCTGGCGTCCTTTAGCTGATGCTTCTTTGAGGCATTCCATGGTTTTTTATTCCCTATATTTCTGTTGTGTCCAGTCCAATGATGTTGTCTGTCTCATGGGCTCCTTTTAACTTGCTTTTAAGATTTGATGTCCATCTCTTCCCAGCAAGGGAAGAAGGAGAAGTGCCTGCCTCTTCTTTGTCCAATAGATCAGTGCTTTCTCATCAGAGAGAAGAGCAAATCCTCATAAAAGCAGTCTTTCGTGACATTACATATATTACCTTCAAATGGAGGCTAGATTACTTGGTTTGCCAAGATTTTGTTCCTGCCATTCATTAATACAGTACATTCTCTGTTTATTTTTTCACAGCAGTTAGACATGCCTCACTTTACCATCATTGGCTACACCACTGGATAGTCTTAATCTAAGTTTGCTGCTGAACATGTTTCATTATCCACAGTATTGCTCTGAAGTTAAACAATTCTTAAATGGGGTATGAGTGGAATTTAGTAGATTGTGTAAGATGTCTTTCCTCACTACCATCAGACTGTGGATAACCTGAATAAGAAGTAATGTGTTAAAAACTCTGTTAGAAAATATTTAAATTCCTGATAATTGAATTGTGGCTCATTATCTTACATAGCATGGGATGTGTGCTATGGCAGACAAATACCAGATTTGTGTGTGAGATCACACATTCAACAGATGAATTCTGCAGCAATGTTATTTCTGGATACCAGGAATAATGACCTGAAAAGAACATGAATTTTTTTTTTAATAGCAAACAAATAAATTTCTTTCAGTTGTGGAGTATGAATTTTAAGTTTCAAGAATATCCATCATTGCTGGTTATTTTAATTTACCAATGTTTCTGAAATTAATTGTTTTTCTTTTCTTTCTTTGGCTATTTCACCAACACTGACCCATAGTTAATATTTAAAAATGTAATATAAATTATTTTGCATTTTCTACATACACTGGTATCATGCATGCATTCTGTTTAACAGCAGTGGACTAATGCTCAGAAAATTTACTCCATGTTATATAAAATCATCTTTCTAAATTGTTTAAGGACCAGTTAGTGCTGTCCAGTAAGTGAGACTGATAGCTTGTATCACCTTCTGCAATGTTTGATCTAGCATTTTGGTTTTCTGCAGTCTCCACAGTGACTTCCTGTTTGAAAGGATAAAAAATTCCAAACAATTTGTGGATGCACATAAGACTGTTTCTGTACAAGTTCAGTTCTGTTGAAAGCTCTGGACAGAATGCCTGCTCTGTGTATGACTGCTTTATATATTTGAGTTGTAAATCATATCATATTTGCAATTTAGGAGATCTGCCTGCAAAACCCTTTTCAGCAATTGTCATTAATGTCTTATGATCAGTTACTGCTAGCACTGGCACTCCATATTAAAAAATGGAGGTTTTTTTGCATGCATAGACCACAAGACAGAGCCTTTTTGTGCATGCTGACATGCTGTTCCAGTTAGGTATCCAGAAGCATATGCCATGGGTCTCCAGTGATCACCATTCCTTGTTAAAAGTGTTGCCCCAAGGCCTTGCTTAGAAGCATCAACTGCCAGCTTTGTTTGGTGCTTATTATCATACACTCTGAGGACAGGTTCCTTCTTTATCAACTGTTTGAGATTCAGGAAGTCCCTGTTGTGATTACCAGTCCATGCCCATTATGCATTTTTACACACTAAAAACCTTCAGACAGCAGTTTAAATGGTTTAAAGCTCTTTGAATATAAAGTCCCCCCAAAAATTTGCCTTTTCTTCAAGTTTCTGTACGTGTTTTTTATGTATGTATAAGGATATATTAGTAATCAGATCTATTTGCATCCTCTTCCAAGCTTTTTTTTGCCCTGTTACATTTTCCTAGATTGGTTATTTCTTTAACCTTGAACTCATATTTTTGTCTTCTGCATTTCAGCCTCCTAATTTGAATCCATTCCAGGAGCTTACCAGAGCCCCTGATTGCAACATTTTTCTATTATTTTTCTCCTCCATGGTTTCATGTAATTTATTATGTATTTGTGGGAAATATTAGAGATTTTAAAAAGCATTTTCCAAATAATGTGGTAAACTGAGGCCTTCTAAATGGTGCATTAAAATTGCACAGATGTGAGCTTTTTTTTTTCCTTCTTCTTTGAGCACCCTGTCAGCAAACAGCTGAAATGTCCAGTTGTCCCCAGAAACAATTTCCCCATTAGGGGTTTGTTTCCCCATTTCACATGCTTTTTAGCTCAGACTATGAGCCACAGGGAAGCACTCATTTTTCTTTTGCATAATTATCGTGGAATAAATTAATTTTGGAAGCTCTGTTAGTTTTCATCTAACTTGGCCAGAATAACTCTTCTATATTTTTATTTCAGCTCCAGAGAGAGATTTCTAGGAACATCTGTGAAAGGACAACTGATTCAGTTGTTCTTACTTTATGTTTTTGTTGGCTTTCTTTGGCAACATTTAAAACAACTGGAAAATAATCTGCCTACTTATGAGCTGCTGTCCTTCCAAGAAATGTTGTCCCTGAGCCATCAGTAGGTCAGAGATATTTGCAGCATGAGAGTTGGTGCTCCACTTGTGACAGCAGTTATACAGCAGGTCTTCTAAAGTTGCTGCTTATAGAAGCAGCTCATAGTGTAAAAGCACAATTTTCTCTTCTGTGGAATTGAAATTACATATATGTACTTCACTAACAATTATTTTCAGTTTCTGTTTCCTTTCACATCATTTGCAGTTACTTGTATTATTTCTCCCAAACTCACCATTAGAATTTTGTAGAGCATTTTTCCTATTTTCATTTTTCTCCACATGTTGCTAATCTCTCAGAAGCTTCGTGTTTCCTAGGGTTTAAACTTCTTAAGCAGGTTGCTATTCCTAAATCAGCTGTGGGTTTTTAAAGAAATCTTCAGCTTTGCTGCTTTGCTGTACTGAACATATAGCAACATTTTGCTCACCTATCTCTTCCACCTGCTAGCATGAATCAAATATATCTCTTTTTTTGATGATTTCATTTTTGAGAGATTAAGCTGGTTTGGAGTTCTTAGTTCCATATTAGTCTTTTGCTACCTTTTCGCTTCCTTCTCCTCTTTCTCCTTCCATCTTTTGTTCCACATTGAGATGATGATTAATTAAGGACTCTGTGCAAGAACTTAAAAAATACAAGACATTCATGTGGTCTGTGAGCAACCATAACAGAAAGGCTCCAAAATGAAAAAGAAAGAGCTCTGCATCTTTCTTTGGCTGCTAATCAACAAACAACAGATATGACATTTCATCCTTACATGCAGAAGCAACTTCAGGGTTTGCTCTTTTAACCAAATTGTTGCCTGGAGATTCTTTTGCACTTCTCTGAATTTCTGAGAAGACACAGCTAGCTGAAGCATTTTTTATCTTCTGCTTATGAGTTTGCATTGTATGTGTCCTCTCCTTTTAGTGCTGGTGGTACAGAGGAGTCTCTGTTTCAGAGAGGAACAGGCAAAAAGGTTTCTCTCCTTCTCTCCAAGCTAATGATGTACATGTACATATTAACCTAATGAAAAATATTGAAATAGTTAATAAAGCTTTAACTGAAACATAACTCCAAAAGAGGAAAGAGAAGGTTTTGTTGAGTCAAGGCACATCTTTATTAATAAATGGTGATCTTTTTCAGGGTAATGACCTTTTTTGATTGCCCCTCTATAGTGAAACATAACCTTATTGATCTGAATTTGTAAAGCCCCTCTGTAACTACCATGACTCATGGGATACCATGAAATCATTCCGTGACCTTCTAAGTCTCTCAGAAGTATGAGGAGCAATAATTTCAAAATAGATAGCGCAATAATTCTAAACTACCTATTTGCAGTATTTGGACTGAAAAACTGTGGCAAAAATGGAGATACAAAAGATTTTGGATGCTGGTAAACTACATAACAAATCTGCCAACTTATGTTGCTGGATGATGAATTTTTCTTCAACCTGTGCCTGTCAGTTTCTTCTGGTTTCTGTTCCATCCTTCTATTCTATGTGCTAGAGGTTGCTTTTACTTTTTGCTTCATCTTTTTACTTCATTTGAAGTATATATTACTAGGCAGTAAACAATCAGCTGGAAGTTTGTATATTTGCTTTATTATTTTGAAACTTCATCTAGTCAAAAATGTTGGTTGAAAAGTATTTTTCTCTAAAGAATAAGGTTTTGTCAGAAAATGTGGGGGTTTTGTGAGAAAATACAACTTACTCTGTTTTTCCTTTCATTTTTCAGTGGCAAGGTCTATGAGGAAAGTTTCAATTTACATTTCTTGTGTTTCATCAACTTTAAATTCAAACCATGTTTGCTTACTTCCAAATTTAATGCAAAATATTTTGAGCAAAATTTCTCAACCCATTTTATCTGAGAAGTAAGAGGTGTTGTGAGAACGGTGGTGGCACAATAGGTTTAGTTCTGCTCCAGTTCTGCTCTCATTGAATGGTGGCTTTAGCTCCAGCTCCACTGAATGGTGGCTCTAAAGGAGAACCCATGCCCAGGAGAGGGCTCTGGCTCTTACAAAGAGGCAGACAGCAGCCCCCAGGCAGAAAAAATTCCTGTGCTCATGGCACAGGATGCTGTAGGTACTTTCCAGCACAGACAGGCCAGCACACAGGGCATCACTGCAGGTGCTCTGGGACCACAGGAAGTCTGCTGATGTTTGCTCTGGTTCGCTAAATTGATGTACTCAATGCGGGCACAAGAGCGAATACTGTGAAACTGGATAATAACCTCTACTGGCAATTTGCATTCGTCCCTCCTTCCAAGCAAACCTAACATTCAGGTCTCCTTGTTTGTTCTGTTCCTACAATATGAGGTGACTAATTTACCAATATGAGGCCTCCTTCTTCCGATAGAAGCACTTTTCCTTCTTTCTCCAATTTTACTACAATCCATAAGCCCAGTCAATTTTATGGTATTTGATTGTTCAAGTGTCTTAAAGCAGTGAGAAGGTTCTTCTGCTGCTGGACACACACTTAGAGTCTCCATTTGGGCATCTCTGCTTCTCTAACCTTAAGAAGCACAACTCTCATTTCATGCTAATGTGAGACACTCTTTAATGCTAATTAAAGAAAGCATTACCCAGTGTCTATATTTGACAGTACTAATCACATCTATCACGTACAGGTCTGACAGAGCTATCAGTATCAGGAATCAAACACTCTGTAGTATACCTTTTACATCTTTTTTGTGAAAAAATGTTCTCTTCACTGACAGCTTCCAGGTCTTATGGCACACTTTCCAAGATCTCTGAAGAGGAGTCATCTCTTCAACTGTAACTTTTACAACTCACTGTTGTGGTTGTTAAATTAGCATGTTGTATTTCTAACTATACTTTAGAAACTAAAGTGCAATGCAATGAAGTCATTGCTTTATTTGTTCTAATACTTGCCAGTCCTTTAAACAACTTTTATTATTTGGCACAGGCCAGCAACAGTTACTGGCTAGATATATTTGTGCCAATGTCTAGTTTCAGCCATTCACCGAGCAGAGAAAACATGATTCAGACTGAGGAAAAAAGGCTCTGTTTGGTGTCTTCTGAATTATTTTATTTTATAAATTTTCCCTGAGCTTTTACCATACAGACACACAAGGTTTGGCCATTTCAGCACAAAAATATCAGAAAGATGGATCAGGAGGAAAAACACAAATTCTTGGACGCTTCAGGCATAGAGCACTGAGTCCTCCATGACTTCATCAGGATTTCTGGATGCTGGCAAAACACCAGTATTACACACAAAATGCCAATAAGAGAAAGAAGTGATGCTCCTATGCAACCCAAAGTCTTAGGCAATCCAGAAGCTTAAACCCTCAAGCTGTTTGGCTGCCTATTTACTCACCTTTCTGCAAGAAACATAAAAGGACATGCGATTCCAGCCAAAACTGACAAAAAGACATCATCAAACACATATTAAAATCCTACAACTTTGGGAAATCACAACGTTTGGGAAAGAAAAGAGGTCATTTCCACTCTTCTGCTGTAGGGCATAGGCAGAGTTTCCCCATTATTTGTCTGACTTGGCAACCAGTTTTTTGGTAGCACCCTGCAGGCAATCCCTTTGTACTGCTGCAGCCCAGCTACTGGAGCTGTCAAATCCTGCACAGTCCCAAGGGGTGGAAGTAAATATGAGGTAGAAGTGTAGACAGTGTAAAGACTGGATAGGAGAGATTGCTTAAGACCATGGGAAGGAAGAAAGGACACAAAGGACATTTAGAAGATACTGGGAGGACCTAAAACACCAATTGCAGTAACAGTGGCAGAAGGGGCACAGGAAGGACAACCAGGGCTGTAGTAAAGAGGGAGTGAGCATTTGTTGAGAACAAATCCACAAGGACCCTCATCTTGATTAGCACCACAGTCACAGAACCACTTGTTTTAATTTGATAAGGAGAGGAGGTGATATGTGCTCTGAAAGGATGGCTCAGGGAAAGTTCCCCTATCAAGCAAATGTTCAGAAGAGTACAGCTAGCTTCATTCAGCCTCAGTCAAAGGGGAAATGTAAGTCTGCCCCTGCTAGGACCAGGAGCATTTGGACTCTGAATGTCCTTTTACCTTCTACTGACAGGCATTCAAACTCAAAAGCAAGAGTCTCTGAAGGAACCCAGGAAACCATTCATGCTAAGAAAAATACAATAGGTTGGCCAGAGGTGAAATACAAATACAAGAGAACTCTGGAGTTTCAGCTTCCTCCAAATCCATGTCATACCAGTGCTCTCTGGAGTACTGGTACCCAGTACCTATGAGATGACTTTTCATGAGGATTTGAATTTGTGTAGGAATAAAAACTACTTTCAAAAATCTGTACTCCCAGGATGATAATTTCCATTTCCTTCCAATCCCGGGGCAAAGGCCCACCTGGTTCCCAGGAAAATTAGAAGATACAGAGCACCAAGCAACATTTCTGCTATGCAGCAGGCTGACACAACCAATAAGACAACAAATAAAATACTGACAGAACTGAATTTTGAGCTCAAGGATGACACATTGGCCTGGCAACTCTGATTCACCTGCTACTGCATTGTAGCTTCTGGCTGCAGCCATCTGCCCTGCCTCTGTCTTCAACACTTCTGTTGCCAGTGCATAGGTGGCTCCTGTGCTGACAAAGCAGTATCTGGGGTGGAGCAGCACAGCTGGCATCTGTTTTTGTTTTCTCTCTAAATACTGTGTTCTATTGTGCAGGAGTTCAGCTGATGCTGCTGGAGCAGCTGAACCATCCCTGGAAGAAGAATGGGACAGACATGCAGAGATGAAAACAGGTATGGTGTCCTGAGATTAATCATTTCACACATCTATTTTAAATCAAACTGTCATAACTTACATGGCATGTGATCAATTTGTCCTCCATTTACATCTTCAAATTTTCCCTCCAATACAGAGGCCTGATTTACCACTAAGCAGTAGTTGCTTTAACATAGTTTTCCAGTGGTTTTGTAGAATGGAAGTATCATAGCTCATCATAGCAGGATATCTGCAGGCAAAGTCCATCATAGTTATTTACACTGCAACCTTCTACGGAGCTATAGGAAAAGGCAGAACTTAAAGACTCAGTGAAGATGTTTCCTTCCATCTTGACTCATCAGCTGACATATTCCATATGCTCTGTTTTGCTCACTATTGATTTAACTAACAATAGAAAATATATTTAATGAATTATGATCCTGTGACAACAAATTAGCTAGACTAGTACATATAAAGGTCTCTCTTTAAACTTTAATTAGTTTAACAATGATGTGCCTGCTGCCAGTGTTTGCATTTCAAGAAAACATGCAGCAGCCTCAAAGCACAATGCTTTCTATTTAACATAGAAAGTGTCTCTCAGTCCAGGCTTATTTATAAAGGAATTTTCTAATAATGATCTGGATTCAGTGGAGTTCAATCAGTGATGGAGCTACCCTGGCATATATAAAATGAATATATTAAAGCACCTATCAAATACCTAACTGCACAAATAAACATAAGAATGGGGGAAGGGAGAAGAAGATGGGTGACTCTTGAATTAGATCTCTTTTCCCTGAAAACACTCTCCTCTCCCCACCCCTTGCCCAAAGCTGGATAAGGTGTCAGGCTGCACTACTACACCACATGCTTTTCCAGCCTTCCCTTGAGTATCCTGTGAGTTGAGCACTTTGCTGCTTCCATAGGTCTGAGTGCAAGAGGCACTGTTCATCACACAAGATCCCTGACAGCCTGTCTGCCCTCTCTCTGCTTCAGGGATTCCCCAGATCGCCTCCTGCTGCTTCCTCTCTCACACCACATCTCTGTGTAGTGCCCCATCCTATAGTGCATGTATGCTTTCTCCCCACAGCACACTCCTTCCCTTGAGGACAAGGGGACGAGGATGAACCACTGCCCTCTACCACTCTCCCTTTTCTCCTTACTCACCATTTCCACATGGCAGCTCCCCCACTGCCCCAGACTCCACTTGATATTGGCTCTGAGACACCTTTATTCCTCTCATTTTCCTATCGCACCCATCTCTATTTCCCTGCTCACATTCATGTGCCGTCACCCTCCCTCTCTCCATCTCCATGTTCCACCTCTGTCCCAGGAGGACACAGCCCAGACCTAACCCTAGGAAGATAGGTCATTGTTGTGAGAGTCCAGGACAAGCCAAAGCACCCTCTCTTTCTGGGCATGTCCCTCTGCCACAAGCAGAATGTGTCTGGGCACTACTGCAGAACAGCTGCTCTTTCTGGTAAAGTGACCTCTGGTCTCTCCCCCTGACATGCCTTTTATGAAGCTTTCAAATAAATCTCTTCCTCCTACTAATGCCTTAGAAAACTTGTACCAAATAGTTCTTGCATAAGTTCAACAGTTCAGTTTTATCTATGGGCTAAAAAGAGCCTTGTTGTCCCAACAAATGCAGGCTGGGCCTTCCGTGCTTGCTTTCAGTGACCAGAATCCAAGGCATTAAATATTGACTGGTTTATATGGCTGAGGAGATGATGGTTGGAAGGGATCTCTGAAGGTCAAGTCCAGCCTCCTCTGAAATCAGGACTACTGCCAACATCAGATAAAGTATCTTCAAATTTCTGCTGCTAATTCTAAGTGAGAGGTTTGAAAGATTTCTGAAAGGCACATGAGGTAAGAAGGTGGCACATTATTTGTTGAAAGACCAGGCTCTGTTCTCTGTCTGCTGCTGGGGTCAAGGACAGAAACATCCTTCTTCATGCTTTCAGTGTCACCACAATCTTCTATGTATGTGTGAGGATCTTGGCACCTGGAAGGAGCCTGTAGAGTGCTTGCTGCACTCTGAAGAAGCTCATCGGAGCCACTGGAAAATCACCAGAACACTTAATGCATTTTACCTATGGTCCAGAGTTGAACTATGCATGATTGCTGCTTGAAAGCTCATTTCCCAAAATTAGCAGCATCTTTTATCCTATTCTTAAAGCTATGCAGAAACAGCATAGTAGAACATGAGCCCATGAACTTCATAGGGAATAGCTCCAATTTGTGGGCCACAGATCCATTTTGTGGACATAAAATCTACAAAAAGTCCTACACACCAAGCATGGCAGAGAGTATAAGCAAAATTGAAAAGGAATTTACTGCTTAACCCAGTAGGAGGAGGAGAGGCAAATGGTTGGAAAGGTGAACAAATGGGTATATTTCAGCATTTTCAGGCCATTTTAGGTGCACTGCATCCCACCTAACCACCTGCCCCATCACTCTGAGAAGGAAGTTTCTCCCAGGAAAGGCAGCAGGGACACTGAGGGAGAAATGAAAGTGCAGACTCCTACTCTGAGGATGGTACCTAATCTAATTTTGTCTTGAATGAATCTCAACCAAAATCACTAGATGAATTTTCTAAGCCTTGGCAACTTTAAAATGCTACAGTAGGATTTTGTATAGGTGCTTAGTGGCCCCTAAAAGCAGGAGAAAGTGCTGCTTTGTTTGGTTTAGGTGGCTGAGAGTTTATATGAAGGCTGGGAGTTCAGTTTAAATGCTAATTGACTCATAAACAAGCCTGAGTTAAATAAAAGAATCAACTAGCATCAGCTGAGCTAGATCAGTTTAAAAATGCAGGCTTTTGTTAATCAGAGAGAGTTTGTATTGGGATAGGCCAGGCATTGCTCCAAAAGCAGCATCAGATTAAACCTCCTACTCGAAAAACACTCATTAAAAAGCAACTTCCATTGAAAGAGATCCTACTTGTCGCTACCAGCCATTGTTAGGCAGTGAAGCAGTGACAGATATTTTTGAAGACTATTATGGGGAAATAAATATTTATTTAGCTGTCTAAAGTAATTAATCCCTGCTGTTTCCTTTTTATGTAAGCACATACAAGGCAAGACTGTCTTTGTACTTGAGTTTTAGGAGACAAGTCTATGTAGAGGCTCCCATGGTTTTTGAAGGCAGTAACAAATTCATGCCTAATACTTTCTGTGCAACTCGAGAATGCCAACCATCAAGCAGCAATAATAGACTTTTCCTATCCTCATTCAGTGGCAGCAGGAAGGAGATATACTAAGGGGAAGGAACAGAGAGAAGAAAGGTGAGAAAGTAGAAACTGCAAGTGACACGCAAGGCTGCAAGAAGCTGGCCCACTGCTGGCGTGGGATTTGATGTAGGAAATAGCTTTCACAGGGTATCAATTTGAGAATCAAAAAAAAAAAAAAAAGGGGGGGGGGAATGAAGGGAGATTAAGCTGTAAAAGCACAAGAAAAAGGATCAATAACCATCTTGGATGTATTTTCTGGGAAGCTGGCATGGATTGCACAAAGATGTTTCTTAGTGAATATGTTGGCACCACTCCCATTGACAAGTTATACAGCCAAAGTGCAATTAGCACATTCAGAGGAACAATAATTACACAATACCAAACAGGCGGTCCATAGGCTGATTAAAGCATACAATTAAAATAGAGATATAGGCCACAGCTCAGCTCTTATACAAGAACTTCTCTTCCCTAAGAATCATTTGGACAAGGTATACCTGCACTGTAGCATATGAGCTAGAGATGATAAATACATATGAGCTTGATAGCATGCAGATTGTTTTTGCTTTTTAAATTTTAGCAGGTAAATGTCATTGCTACACGTTTAAAATCAGAAGCAATTTTTTAAAAAGTAGCTCAAGTGCTAAGTTCCATATTCCTTTTTCCCCAGAAGTATTTTATTGCAAAGTAAAATGACAGATGCAATTAGATAATGTTGAGCAGATTATAGTTTGAGAATGTTATGCTGTATTACATATTCACAAGTGAACAATAGCAAGGGGAAAAAAGAAGGATGGGTATCTTAGTACCTCTTTTTAAAGTTGGACAAAAGAATGTGTCTTTCCTGGGTAGGAAAATATTATGGGGCTCTATGAATTCAGTTGTGTTATCTCTTCTCAGCTACATCAGGAAGCATTTAAAATTCAGTTTATCTTTACAAATCACTCTGGTATTACTAGAAAAATTTTAGAATGACCAAGAGCTGGATTTGTGGCCACATGACCGTTGAGCTCAGAATCTCTGGGCTTGTTTTCCATTGACACAAAGGTTTTCTTGCAAGCCTTTGCACTTTACTTTGTCGATCTATGTCTCAACTTACCTATCAACAGCAAAGATATACTCCTCAGACTGTGAACCAGCTATCTATCAGCAAAAATACAGTATGTGTTAGGAAAGATTACTCCATTAAACTGAGCCCTCCTGGAGACCTCCACATTCCAGAATAATGAAATAGGGTAAGAGCTGGTCCTTATTCCTGGTCTATATTTCATCTAACTTTTCCTCTTAAAAATAAGTTATCTAAATCTGAGTCACTCAGTCTTTATACTCAATAGCAAGAAGGATTTAAGTTCACAGGGTCATTTGTTTTGCTTATCTTGGACCACTTGCTACAATGATATGCTTCATCTAATGGAAAAAAGCACCCTCTGATTTCTTTTCATCAACTATAAATAAAGTATCTCAGGATAACTTTCAGATCTGAACAGACATCACTTTGTGATACCTAAGAGGTGTAATAAGTCTGATTCTGTGGGAAGAGCAGAGAGAAAACACATTATGCCTTTCCTCCTCATTTGTACCCACACAAGAGCCAGGCACAATCAGATTTAATTTCTTTAAAAATTATTTTTGCCAGAAATGCAGTTTTATCCAGTTTTGTCCTGCCTGTAGTCCAAAAGATCATGCAAAGATAAAGGATCCTTTCCCATCCTTTGTAAAGGAGAGTGTGGGTTCCCCACAAGCTCTACTTTTCTAGGCTCACAGAGATATCCTGTGTGATTAGGCAGGATGAGTAACCCTTTGCTTTCACCACCCCTAAAAACCCTATGACTTCCCTTGCAAAGCATCCACTCTGACATCATATTGTGCCAGAACTGCCCTGGTAAGGTGAAATGTGATATTTGTGTTGATGGACCCACGTGAGAGTAGACCTGAAAACTTGCTCCACTGGAGATAGTTTTAATCTCATTTTTTCACAGTGACAGTGCTGTGACTACAGTTCCACAAGGCAGCAGAACACAAGGTCTGTGTGTCTATCAGCAATGCACAACTAGACACAAGGCCATGAAACTCACCTGTTCAGGAAACAAATGGAGTGGGCTTTACTAACTAAATATGGCAGCACTCTATCCTTCTTTGCACAAATCAACAATTTGTTTTACTCAGAGACTCATAAACCCAGCTTCTGAGTCACTGGACAAAAACATGAATATATTTCAATGATTTCTGTACCTTTAGGTTTACTCTTTCATTCCCAAAATAATAAGCATAATAAGTAGCTTGTTCCCCATACTTATTGCTGTCCCATTTCATTTTGTCTGTAAACCCCTGTTTTCCATTAGCTGACCAGTCACTCACTCTGCCACCTGACTTAACATGACAGCTGTTCAAACCTGTCCTGTTCTATGGAGTCACTGGATGCTGCTCTCATATTAGTAAACAGATGTAATCAATATCCCATAACAGGCAGAGTGTGCAAGGTGTCTCATTTAGAATGACTCAAATAAATCTTACAGAGATTGTAAGGAATGCCATGAATATGCCCAATCCTGAATTCATTTCAGTGTGGGAATGGAATACTTTGATAGGTCTAAGGAAAAATTACCTTCTAGAGTTGCAGTGGATTTTATTCCTTATGTAATAGAATTTAACTTTCAAATGACAGCCAAAAAGTATTTCATTGCCCTCCGCAGATTTTACATAAACACTTTATAACTCCATTCCATGTGGAATCTGTAAGGGATGCATTTAGCCTTCAAGGAGAAAATTCAGTTCCATTTCATTCTGTATGGCAAACCTGTGGCAAGTCCCTTTTTTCTCTTTAAATTTCAGTGTCCACAGCTGCAAAATGCCTAAAACATTACTTTCTTATTGTTTAATTTCATTCTCTAATTAATTTGATTAAACCCCTCAAAATAAGTAAAATTTATTCAGAATAACACAGACTTTATTTTGATCAATTTTGATCCCTTTCAGCAGGTAATCCTTGATAATGTAATCACTGGGTATAGAAGGTTTCATTTAGTAATGAAAGACAAAAATTTTAAAGGAAAGACAGGAGGAAGCTACTGGAAGACTGGACTGATAATAAAAGATGACTATAACCCAAAGTTGCATTACTTAGAGATTATTATTGATGTTGCAAGAGCTACCATATGCTTTGC
Source organism: Zosterops lateralis (assembly GCF_965231275.1). Taxonomy (NCBI): domain Eukaryota; kingdom Metazoa; phylum Chordata; class Aves; order Passeriformes; family Zosteropidae; genus Zosterops; species Zosterops lateralis. The sequence goes on along the minus strand of NC_139764.1, from coordinate 53,542,691 downwards.
AAGCTGTGACAGTCACCCTTGTAGTCACATGGATGAAATGATCAACTGCTTTTTGCATTCAAAGTGATAGGAACAAACTTGATCCAAGTAAGAGAAGCTGCTGTGTAACAAACAGCACAGGGGCATTATGTGGATTAATTAGTTTGTGGGGGGAAAGGTTGCTTTGGTTTGGTTTGGATCCTCTGTTGAAGGTTCGTGCAGTAAGTGCAACATCTATTTACCAATGTATTGAAGAGGAAAAAGCTAAATGAGTTCAGGAAGTTGCCATTTAATTAATTCATGCAGTCATGCTTATGCATCACATCACACGTTTGACAATCATTAACGTCGATGATATACTGTCATGCCCTTGGCACAAAAATGATGAGCCTGGTCTGAGTGGCAGATAGAACTAAAGTAAATTGGCCAGGATTTCCTAGGGATATTTAGAGAATCAATGCCTATACAAAAGTATTGTGTTCTTATAGCCTGCTACAAACCTTGTGCTGAATCTTCTGCACCCTGTATAATTTTGGGGATGAGGTGGCAAAACTGCTTTCAGATGGGATGTTTAATACCATCACAGTGGTGCTTCTTGGCAGTGGCATAACTACTTTAGGAGGCACCAGAGTGCATCAAGCCTTGGCACACCTGAATGCACCCTCGACAGACCTTGAAGCATAGATCGAAGGGTATGCCTCAGAAATCTCCCACTGACCTCATTTTGGATTCAGACCTGACAGGATTTTAATCCCTCCTGCCATCAGGATGGCTCTGATCTCAGCAGAAGTAATACACTCTCATTATTGGTGGACCTTCAGCTTCACAGACCATAACAACATCGATCCTGTCACTGCACATGCAGAAAGTCTGTGCTGGGGAATCTCTGCACAGAGAGTAGCTCCTTGTGCCCACTTGTCAGTCCTGGGAAAACATGAAGAAAATACTTTTTTGCTATAGGACTTCTGGCCCAGTTTCTCCTCCTTAATAGGAAGAATTGCTTTGAGGTGGTCACAGAGAAGAGAGATAAAAGGTGAGGGTATGCACAACTCCATGGGCTGACCCCAGATGTTCTAGCATGCACAGCTGGAGCCTGACACATCTGAAAACGATGGCAGACCAGAAGGACTCCTTTTTCCATTTGTGTCATGGGGTGTAGGGGCTCAGACAACTGGGTATTTCTCCACTAAATCTGATTTCATACTTGCAGGAGGAATGGGTCAATCCCATTCAAAAGAACACATCATATCTATTTTGGGAACATAAAGCACAAGCAACTTTATTTAACAGTGCAACACATATAGGCATGTCTTCAATTTACTCCTCTTTGATCTATTTACTCCAAGATGAGGTCACTGAAGCTAGAAAGAACTTTACAACTCATTTCATATTTCTCCATTTCTTATTAATCATTAAATAACAGTTGGCACTTCACATAAATAGACCTATGTATCAACTGGAGTTGAAATGGGATTATATAAATACTGTAAAAGTAGGGAAACATGGTTTTTAGCTTCTATCAATTTAGTCAGAGAAAGCAGCATCAATGGTTTTATCTTGTTTATACAAAGTTTTCCTATATGATTCCCACACATCAGCACTATTTTGCAGCACAGAAAAACATTTTGACTCAAGTTTTATTATTTTCATTACCTGACAAAAATTTTCACTGAATTTAGGAGGTCTGTTGACTCTTGAATCTAATCAGAACTGGTGGGCAAACTAGGCATGACAGACTCCCTTTATATCACATGCATATTGAAACAACCAGCGAGGGAACTGATACAAAAAGCAGGTCAACTCTCTTTCTTTAAGTATAACCGCTCTTTTTCATCAAGTTTGATCCCATGTGGAAGCTTCATTTGAATGTGACCCGCAAAGCAAAAACGAAGAGCGAGCACAAACTCCTGCACTGCAAATCTCCATGCTGTGAGGTGCAAGAACACCTAGTACAGAAAAACAGCTGTAATATATTAGTGTGGGGGGTTTTGGGGGAGTATCCTGACATAAAGCCTCTCTGCCCAGTTCAGAGATCCAAGAATTCATCCTATGTCATCTCCAGATTGACTGTCTTAGTTGAAATAAGAATTAGTGGAATAAGAACATTCTCTCAATGTTCATGGTGTCACATGCTGGGATTTTTTTCAGTGATCTAAGCATAAAAGAAAATTCCATCAAGAAAAAGGAATTCATAATTATTGTAAAAAATCTGCGATTAATACGTTTTCTGCTTTGTCTAATACATGGTCTGTAGAACCCTGGGAGACCATGGACTATATGTGTGTGAGGGAAAAGTTAGTAAAGCAAGATTACCATCAGTATTTTCAAATCCAGTATCCAAAGTCTGCAACTTGGCCAGGAAATGTACAGAAGCTTCTCAGTAGAAAAAGATCATAAAAGCTTTGGTATAGTTCCTGCCAAGGTGCCAGCATCCAGTCAACAATGCAGAAGCTGTAACAGAATTTTCATATCAGAAGGGAGCAACTTTTCCAGTTCCTGGGGGAAAAAAATGAATGAAGAATCAAGTAGCAGATGCTATAGGTAAAAGAGAAACGCACAGAAATTGATAGTTATTTTCTGCTCTAAAGAAGGTGAGAGTTCTGGTAAAAAGCTGAAAAAAGTCCTATTCATTTATAGCTTTGAGGCAATGTTTTAAAACTTTTGGGGGAAGACTGGCAAAATTAAGTAATGAAGATTTAACAATTAAAATATTTTCAAATAAATATTTCACTATTCCCTCTGCATGAAGCACTGGTGAGGCTGCAGCTCAATTACTGCGTCCAGTTCTGAAACCCTCACTTCAAGGACACTGAGATGCTGGAGCAAGTCCGGAGAAGAGCAATGAAGCTGGTGAAGGGTCTGGAGCACAGTCCTATGAAGAGTGTCTGAGGGAGTTGGGGGTGTTTAGCCTGGAGGAGAAGAAGCTCAGAGTAGATCTTCTTAAAACTATGTGAAAGGAGGCTGTTGCCAGGTGAGGATCAGCCTCTTCTCCCAGGGAACCAGTGACATGATGAAGGGACATAGCCCCAAGCTGAGCCAGGGGAGGCTCAGGCTAGACATTAGGAGGAATTTTTCATGAAAAGGATTGTTAAACATTGGAACAGATTGCCCAAGGAGGTCACTGTCCCCAGAGGTGCTCAAGAAACTGGGTGTGACACTTAGTGCCTTGGTCTATTTAACAAGGTAGTGATTGGTCAAGGATTGGACTTGATGATCTTGGAGGTCTTCTCCAACCTAAAGGATTCTGTCCTTCTGTGATTTGATTGCTATTTGGGCTGACACTGTGAAAATGAACCCTACCATGCCATGCAGGGCTTTAGAGGAGACCATTTGCACAAGGGTGATGTGGGCAAGGGAACTGATATACCTGTCCTTAAGAGCATTAAGGCAAAGGTTTATATAAAGAATAGCTCCTCCCTTTTCCCCCCACTGAAACTTGGCTCTCCCATCCCCCACTCCAAAATCAGTGCTAACTCCACTGAACACTCCTGTAGTATTCCCACCCATGTGTCATTTGCTGACACTAATTGAAAACAGGGACCTTGACAAAATGGTCTACACTGGGAGAAAGAAAACATTAGTGTCATTGTGATGCTAATAGAGGATGCTATAGTTAGACTGGAAGGAGAGGGAAGAGGGGGGTTATATGTATGCACCTCCTTTGATTTATCCATGGTGCTTCCATACATTTTTTATTTATGGAAAAGAAAAATGGTCTTTTTTTTTTTTCCAATTACCTTGATAATGCCAAAAAAGAAGAATCAGGCAAATGTTTCAGGCTTTCCACAGTTAAAAGAAAGCTGAATTTGAGCTAAGGAAAAATACAGGTTTTTATTTCAGCCTGTCCTTGAATCATTCTTTTAAAACACCAGCTCATTATAGTGAAAGGTCCTAATTTTAAGAATGTCTCCATGGGGGATTCATCACCTCTTTCCTATTCATTTCATGAATGGTCCAGACCTTCTTTTTGATCAGCCAGAGTCTTTTGGGAACAAACCTTGAGGTGAAGGTGGACATACATTGTTTTCCTGCCATCGAGTTAGATTCCAAGCTGTCATAGTATATAAGAAGAAATTCCTGTAACAAACTGCCTCAGATATCCATAGGGAATTCACATATGTGATTAACCCAACTGGCCACTGGGTGTGACCATTGCACCACACAAAAGCATCTAAGACTTTTCCAAAGACTGGTCTGGAACTATTGGAGCTAGAAAAAAAAACAAAACATTTTGAGCTATGAGTAGTCAACAGTAATGTCAAGTAACTTTCTGTGCTCAGTTTTCATGTGCTTTCTTGCACATTTTGGAGCTTCTCTCAAAAGTCAGACATAGACCATTTAAAACAATAGTGTAAAAAAAATCAAAACAGTGAAAATCACATTAATGACATTTCCAGAGTCCTTTTTCCTTCTCCAAAGGAAAACTAAGTCTCCTAAAGCTGCAGGTATCTTACTCTGTTCACTGTAGATGCATTAATAGAATAAGCACATTCACAGGCAGAATGGCTTAACTAGGCAGTATCCAAAATATTAGCTCTCAGTTACCTAGTCAGCAGCCAAAAGGGTAATATCCACTAAGAAGAAGAGGAAAACTAAAATCTGCAATAAATTACTGATAATTATTTTTCTTCTAAACTGGCTTCTGTAAATATGAGACAGAAGAATTTTGCCCAGAGTAATGCAGCCAGATTTGAAGCATTATGTAGTTTGTGTCAGCCGATTTCTCAATTTTATTTTATAGCATTTCTACTATTGAAAATTCCCCAGGTTTATCTTTTAGAACAGATACACACTTTATATTCTCAGTGCAGATATAGTTAGGTATATACACCAATTTCCAAGATCTGTTTTCCTGACCACACTCAGAGTCAGTAGCAAAACGTTTGCATATTCCCTTGAGTCAGGTTGAAGTTCAGTAGTATCAGACCCTGATCAAAGAGTCAATGGTAGAATAACATAACCTTGATCTCAGAAAAACCTGTCAGTCCTGAGATTGCTTGTGCTTACATTGGTTACAGCTACCTTGACAGACAATAACTGAACAAAAAAAAAAAAAAAAAAAAAAAAAAAAAAAAAAAAAAAAAAAAAAAATTACCCAGAATGTAACCATGCTTTGCCTTTGCCTTTCTTTCATCCTTGGGCTAATACAAAGTGTCCTGGTCAGTGGGTATCAGCCACAATGAATGCTACAGGGTCAGTTTTACCAAAACATGGTTTTTCCCATGTGGGAGGAAACTAGAGCTATATTTGTGCAAAACATATAAAGCAAGGGTCTGAATTCAGATCTGACTTTCAGATCATGTATGAATGGGAGTGCCACTTCCCAGAAGCACAAAGTGCATCACTGACTTCTGAAGGGATATAACAATCACTATGTGCTGGTTTTAAAGGGAAAAATACCAGTAGGGGAGGATAACCTCAGTTTCAGGCTTGCCTCTGTACGTTTATTTCTGATTTTTAAATGTATGCTTTAATTAAAAAATCATAACTAATAGTAGTACTAGTAGGGATGATGATGGTGATGATGATGATGATAATAATAATAATAATGATAATATGGTCTCAGTACCTAACAACTCATGCTGGAAATTATCCATAGTTCTCAGACTCACTGCATTTTTACACTAAGTCAGACATCTGGCATCTTCCTGAATTTGTGATGAGCTGCCAATGTTTTAACAAGGGGAATTCAGCAAACACTACTTTGTCTATACATTTGTGCTAAACCTTAAACTGGGATTCTGTGAGTTAAGGGCTATGGAAACTATTCATTTGACTCCCCATTTAAAAATATGTATTTTCTCATAACCCTAGGCTAGGAAGGGGTAATTACACTTGACAAATAAACAAAATGTTTTTGATGGAAAGCTCTACTTTCTATCTGAAAGCAAATCTACACTGGCTATATTGTTAGCATAGCTCACAATTCAACCACTGAGCAATCTGAATGTAAAAGGAGAGAAGGTCTTTAGAAAATTCCTTATCCTTGGTGAAATGTACTGCATAGAAAATGGGGAGGGAGAGGAAAGCACTCTCTCTGAAGTGTCTTTATGGTCTCAAGGGAGAATGTTCTTTATAAGACAGGAAGATTTAGCAGGACTCAGAAAGGAGAGCAAGCATCCTCAGAAGCAGAGAAAACATCTACCCATCTTTCAGTTTGGCTCTAAGAGAGTCCTGACAGCCCCACAGCTGTTTCCTCATGCATCTCCTGACTGAAGAGCCTCTATGTGTGTGTCTATGTCTGTGTCTGTGTGTCTGTATGTCTCTCTGTGTGCATGTAAAATAAATTCAAGACTTTTTATCACCACAGCAAACAAGCAAAAGAACCTCTGTTTGTCAACCTCTAGCATTTTATGTACTGGGCTGAGCCCCAGGTTGGGGACCAGCTGCTCTCTTCACTACTAGCAGCACCACCAGCAACCACCCAGCAATCCAGCCCTGCAGCTTCTCTGAATATAGTAAGGAGGCAATATGGACAAGACAAAATAACCTCTGTCATACATCTGACGTGACTGAGAGATAAAACTGGAACCCAAACAGTGGTGTCTGAGGTGCAGCCCCTTGTCCAGTGACTCCATCAGCTTTTCCTTGACCGTTCCATCACAAGGCTCTTTATGGACAGGGTGCAAAAGCCTTCTCTCCTAGTTTTTAAGGAAATTACATGCATGAATCCTGATAATTTTTTTTTTTTGTATTCCCTATATCACCACTTATTTAGTAGCGTATAAGAAAACTGCAATAGGCTGGATTTAAACAGAAAATAAAAGATGATGTGTCACACTGCCAGCCCTCAGGAGGTGCTCAGAATCTCTATTTTCTTTACCTGTATGTTTCAATCATTTCAACTAACTCATAGGCTACCAGGGTCAAGAGCTTGGAAAAAGGATGCAAGAAGTTATCCTCACTGTTTTTTCTCTCATCAGAGTTTCCATGGCACAATATATAACAGGCATTTGGCAGGATTAATGTGCTAATGATAATGCAGTAGCCTAGAGACACAATGACTCTGTAGTTGTGCCATAGAAAATCAGAGTTTATAAAAAGATATCATCTACCAGAGACCTACTTTTGAGAACTGTTCAATATTAGAATGGCTGGTGCACAAGCAGTTCTTTTATCTTTGTGTTCAGTAAACTGATTCTATCTTGGCAAATATATGCCCAAAATGGAGGGTAAAAAAAACAACCAAACAAAAACCCAACCAAAACAAACAAACAACACACACACCATCTATTAAAAAAAAAAAATCCAAAAAAATCTCTAAAACCAAAACACTTCAAAAACCAAAAACCCCAAACAAACAGAAAGTCCCACCTCTCACATCCTGGTTCTTCCCATTCTTTTCACACCTGTTCTGTTTTGAATTGAGCTATCTTATTTCATATCCTTCACCAGGATGTGATGTGTTTGGATGTTTAAGGCTGAGGGAAAGAGAACAAAAATTTCAAAACAAATCTTTCAAAAAACCTGTACTCTCTAAATGAATACTCCTAATAAATTTTGAATATTGCTGCTATTATGTTTGAATATTGCTGCACTGTGTTTCAGTACATGCCCTAGCTATGGAGAGATAAGTTTTTATGTCACCAGACTTCAATATTTTGAAGACACCTTTCAAATGTAGAAGTTTCCTATTCCATGCTGGAAATTCTGAAATATTCTCAGGACTATTGCTATGTCAGGCCCTGGGAACAAGAGTTTGTAAGTCCAGGCAGAAAATTCTACATATCAACTCTATTTTGTATCCGTACCTGGCACCACACATAAATTAACATTTCAATGCTTGAGAAGATATTGTCATCCCTATAAAAGGTTGGTGATGCTAAGGCAAGTATGTTAGCCATGAGCTGAATAAACCCACAAACCATTACAGTTATTTCCACACAGAAAGAAAATTAGTTACCAAGTACAAACTAAATAGCACATAGAAACACTTCAGATGTTTACTATCACAAGAAAAAGGAGCAAACAACAGGCTGATTGAGTTCACTGATTTGGAATTAAGTTTTCCCACATAATTCTGTGAAGTTCTGTCATTAGAGAATTTCACACTGATGGAAAAATTTTCTTCAATAGACAGAATTTATTCCTATTTCAGTCATCTGCAAACACGTAACTGCAGTCAGATGAAGTGGGATCAAGTCCAAGGATAAGTGGAAGGAAACAAAACCTTCACTCTAAAAACCCTCTGTTTTCTTAAGAAGAAAGTATTTCAGCCTCTAATTTTTCTGGCATCTGCACATAGGGGATGAGGAACAGTGGGAGATTTATGGAAAATATTCTTCATCAGGTTTCCATCAGTCTGAAGGAGAAAGAGTACATCTTGCTATGGTTTTGCCACCACCACCAGTGAGCTGCATTGTTTTAGGAGAATCATCTCCTGTAAAACACATAGAAAAGAACAAGAGAATTATATTTGCAGTGAAGGTCCTTTATTATTTGCTGGTTTTGTTTTGAAAGGAAAAAACAGGCTTTATCAATACCCAAGGACTGGTAACCAACCTTAAAATTAGCAAAGTGTTCATTCATTCATTCAGATGCCCCAGTTTGCAACCACTGCTGTCAGCCAGCTCATCTTTCTTTTAATGTGCACTTTATTCCAAAAGTCTCTCCACAAGATGTAGTTTCAAAAATTGTGTTCCTTTAAAAATGTTTTTGTATTTCCATCTTTTCTGTTAATTTGTTCGTGTTTTATAAATTTGCTTTGCCCACATTTCATGTGTCTAAGCTTCTTATGTTACCTTTCTCACGTGGAATGACAATAAACGAATGCAATAGCCTGGGTGGGAACATGGCACTGACACATACAGTAGTTTTTACATTTCTCTGTATTGCTCTAATGTTTTATTTGCATTTCCAGATATCACATCACACTAAGCAGATGTTTCAAGGGGCTGTCTACCATGATTCCCTGCTCTTTCATCCAAGTGATGTTTGTGAATCCAGCACTGTCTGTGAGCATTTTGAATGTGTACTAGCTTGCATTTATCAACCCTGAAATCCAGCTATTCCTCTTCTAAGTACCCACATATTTGTAAGGGCTCTGAATCATTCCCCTTTAATGCAAACAGACATTAATGTCTGCAGCATCTCTCAATTTAATCACCTCACCATTATTTCAGGTCAATTCTTTCAAACGAGTTTTTAAGAAAAGAAAAGGACCTGGAAATTTTGTGCGTAATTACTTTTTTTTTTAAAAAAAAACCTCTCCACTAGTTTTCTTTTGCTTTCACCTTTACCTTTACCCATTTAGGTTTAAGGAAGTTTTCCCAAATGTTTTTCTCTCCTTCAAAAGACTGAAGGAAAAGATTACAAAATAGGAAACACTTGTCTCTGTGTTAAATAAATTCAGGATATTTCAGCAATTTAAAAATGTTTCACCTTACATGTAAGAGGTATTTGTTATATTAGGGGCTATGAAAAATAGTAGTATGCTTGAATTTACATAAAAGAACGTCCAGTTACATTCTAATTTCTACTTGTAATTAGTAAACTTCTGAAGACTCAGAGCAAAATCTTTATTACTGCACTATTTCATGGTGACAAAGTAAGTCATATAGCATGTTTTAGGACAGAATGAACCAAAGTCTTGTAATCTAATTTATATCATGGCCGATGCAACAAAACAACTCATAAGTCTTGAGATATGTGATGGTTGAAAATACTGTCTACTGAACTTGACAAGTTTCTTGTAATGGTTTGTATTTGCACCATCGCCAGTTTTAGAGAAATTTAGTGTCTTTATGAAAAGAGCAAGCAAACAATTGCATCCAGAAGCCAGACATTATTCTCAGACTCTGAACAACTTAGACTTTATCTCAAAGTGCACACATCAGACTACATGACATTCAATTCATCTACAGCCCCACTGCCCTACTTGTTCAAATGCCATTATATTTTACTCCTAATTAAAATAGGGTTTGATTTACAATCATAATAATGATCATTTATACAGCATTTTTCAAGAAGGGATGGCAGATTACAGGATAAATTCAAAACTATTTATAGAAGAATTGCTTTACCAGTATGTAAGCCCACCAAAATGAAAGTTGATAGCCTTTGAACAACAGCTGGACAAATATTATCCAACATATACATTATCTTAATTAATTTTTTACCTTTTTTTCTCAACTAATTTATTAGAGTAATTTTTCTTTTTGTAGTAATCAACCAGCTGCATAGCTCTGCAAATACTGTTCATGGAGTAAATCACTTGATGGGTAATGACGATTTTCATAGAAACATGTACTTGGCAAATATTTTTTAGCTAATTGAGGAGCTCAGCTTTAAAAATCATGCAATAACATTGCGTAGTCATTTTAGACAAGCATAAAAAATACCTTTAAGTGAAATTATAGGAAGAATTTTACACAGCAGGAAGTAATTAGCCAAATGGAAATATGGCTATAATGGTGAGATTAAGACTTTTAACTGGTGAAAAGGTGTTCCCAATCTTTAATTGTTAGATATGCTTTAAGATCTTGCCTTATATATCATAAAAAGAATCCTTAACCAGGTCTAGCTGTACTTCTGAAGAAAGTCTCTCTTTGAAAAGGTTTGGCTTGCATAAGTCCTTAGCTGAACAAATCCCATTAACGGCAATGAGAGTCACTCTGCTGAATCCCCGATGCCCCCGAATGGAAACAACTGTGTAAGTAATGTGCACGTTTGTACTCTTCTGAACCTGCATGGACAGGAGATAGAAGAAGAACAGCTTCTTTTGTCACAGATACATGATCTTAAAGTATCATGCACCCTCCTGGCAGGAGGGGAAGAGAGAGAAAGGAAGTGAAAGGAAGGAGAAAGGAAAAGGGACAAAACAGCGAAGCAAGGAAGGAAGGTGCATACACAGGAAAAATAAAATTATAACAACACAAAGGCCACTACCAATACATTCTCAAATACACCTGCATTTTGTTTGCCAAAGGAATTCTCCAGGCTGCCTAGCCTCATCCTTTTTCTTTTGAAGTTCTTTCTGGAATTGACTCTTATCTAAGCTGCTCACGCATCCCTATTGAAATACTCAAAAATGGAGCAAGGTGTGAAGAGGAACAGAAGATTAAGTAAAGCTGCAGAAAATACCCATTTATTCAACTTTCAAAGGCAGTAGAAAAGGAGTCGAGCACATCTTTATTCTTCTGTGAGAGGATGCTATTGTTCATCTCTTTCTAATTATGAAATTTGAACTTAAAAGGAAGAAAGAGAACACCCCTGTGACAGTGCACAGTACATATTTCCGGAAATAATTCTTATAGAGATATATGTCAACCCTATGTATCCAAGAATGACCCAACAGTCACAAAGCAACACACAGAAGTATTTGATACAATCTACAAAGCTGCACTTCTTGATCTATTTTTGTTCCAGACAGATTAGAGAACTGCATGGCAGAAGAAGAAAACACAGCTAATCTTTCATGACTGCTAGACAGTGCTGCAGAAATGTAATTGCAGAACCAGAAACTCTGTGAAAAGGATGCCATGCCATTTACCACAATACAAAATTAACCCAATTATTCCTTAATCACACTAAAGGGAATGCTCCTCAAGCACAAATAAAAATAACAATTGTAAGAATTTGGTGTCTACTAAAAATCCATTCAATTTGCAGAGTGGATCTTTTCCTAAAAAATAAAAATATGTTCCAAAAACACTGAAATTTTTCCACTCTGACAAGTCACAGGTCGGATACTATTGTCATCTCCCCCTTCCATCTCTATCCGAAACCCCCTACTTTTAGAAAATTCAGGCATTCTTATTAGTCTGAAATCTAAAAGACAGAGAAACAAGGGCCAATGTTGTCTGAACATCTTGAGCACATCTGAGTTCATTGCTTTCCAAAGCTCTCTTCTGCAACTTTTTTATTCAGATATAAGTCACACTTTCATCACTAGGTGATGTGCTTGAAATGAGGAGAAATAGAAAGGGGCTGAGGATGTTAGCTCTGAATAAGATACTTTTCTTCTGTCTCTTAACTGAATGAGACATTGACAATTTTGGAAGTCTTTCCTGTAGATGTTTGGACTGGAAACAATGACATCTGTAGATTTTTTTTTTTTAAGCCATGAGGTAAAGTTTTCATTAGCTATTGCACACTCAGCAATATCTCAGGACAACATGCTTGTCTGCTCAGGCATTTCCAAAGTTTCCATAGATGCTAGATAGACAGGAATTTTTTCTTTTCTACTTCTCTTCCCACTTCCACACCCAAAGCAGGCTGTACTGAAGACTCTAAAACCAGCTAGGCTACATAATGCGGCTATAGATGTTACTATTTGTAGTTGAATGAACATTAGTTTCTTATTTCTGTTCACCAATTTCCAGCAGATTCTCAGACACTTACCACTGTACAGGATTAGATCTGTCTTGTGTCTGCACCAGTCTGCAACCCTTTTCATTTTCTCCTTCATTATGTCGTGCTCATGAAATGTGAGAGTCACAGAAGTGTATCCTGCTCCTTTCTGGGTCTGTGTACCTTGCACTTGTGAGCATTGCAACCCTCTTTTCCACAAGAATCCAGTTCATATTAACAGGGAAGAAAACAATGCTGGCTTTTGGTTTCATACAGCCAAAACATCCGCAGAGGAAGCCTTCTTCAATGACTCTTCACCTGAAGGTTAGTACCATTCATGACCTTCCATTGATCATGTATGCCATGAGAGGAACAGCGGGTAATAAACATGTCAGTTCTTTACTGTCTCTGATTCTGAACATCCTCCTTCAGAAAACCTGAACTTCAAGCCTATTCCATCCTTAGTTCAGATTCAATTTGTCTTCTACTGGTTTAATGTGATCCATATGTTCTTCCCTAATCTTCTGCAGACTCATTGAATCAGCACTTTTTTTTATCAGCTGACTGGAGAAAACATTTTTACTTCCACAGAATAAGTTACGTTTGTTTGTTTGTTTGTTTGTTTGTTTGTTTGTAGAAAAACAAGAGGCTCTATTATACCAGCTTTAGACAAAAGGTGCCTGGTAGAGTCGAAGTCACCTTACACTAGGAATAATTTACATTTCATTGTTAAAATAAAGAAAACAGCACAGTAAAACTGAAAAAAGAAGTTCTAATTCACTTAGTAGAGTCCAAGTGTGGAAGATTTCATTTACCTGTAAGAACACAGTGGTGCAACATAACTGGCTCCCTTCTATGATCTGTAGGTGAAAAATTTTGCATTTTAATTGCTGCCCAGCCCTTCTCACCCGTGTTTGTGCAGGACTGTAGCACTCTTCATAGCAGCCAATCTTAGTCTTCCAAATGACTGCCCTGCACCAGGACACGTTGCAATGTCTGGGTATTTTCAGAGCTATTAACACAATGAGCACCTTAGCCAAAGTACAGAGTATTTGGTTTATCTCAGGCCACCACTGTAGCTGTGCAGGAAAAGTACTTGATCCTGACAGTTCTATGAAAATAATTATAAGTTACTGATGTTTGGTAGCTCCTGTAGTGTTAATAAAGACTCTTTTTGCTCTTACAGGTTTGACCTACCCCAGAAGAACCATAGTGCTTTATAAAGTTCAAATCCCATTTTACTCTGGAGTAGAGAAGGTGAAGGAAGATAAAAGGTTTGTTGACAGAGATGGATCATCTGTAATAGGTATCACTGGAGTTTCACTTACACCCCGGCCCATGTAGCACAGCTGACCTCATATCAAAATCTCCTACATTATTTACATTCCAAATCATCCCTTCTTTAAAATTCTCACAAAAAGCTAATACAGAACAGGTAAATCACAGCTCTAAAACAGCTCTGCAAGACCAACATAACCTTTTGTCTTCTAGAGGAATAATATAATATAGTGAGTATAATTGTAAGTTATCCCACATACAGCCTGAAATAAAAAAATAATTCTTGAACGCAAAATTTGACTGGAAACAATTTTAAAGCATGAGGTATATTTAATTATCTGGAATGTGACAGTGCCAGAGGCCCTACCTGAGACAGGGTTCTTGTGATACAGAACAACATGATAGGAGAGAGTTGCCTCAGTTTACAGTCCAGCTGAACAGGGTGGCAGCAATTGAAAAGGGGAACAGATTAAATTATTTGGCCTTGCTCAATAGTTCTGCAATAAACAGGACCCAGCTCCCTTTATTCCTCTTTCAGCTGTTACTCTTTGACCTCCAATTGCCTTTGCACTGCAAGAAGACACAGACTGTCAGGATGGATACATCCACAAGCAGCTCTGTGTGACCAGGTCAGTCATGTATGTCATGTGAGTGAATGTGTATCCACTTACAGTTCTGAAACATGCACATATGATCTCAAAAATACTTGCTTGAACTAAAGAGGAATTCAGCATTTCTCTTAATATGATAATCTAATCAAATATCTTAAAAGGCAAAGTCTAATCACATTAGAACTAAATTGAAGACAATATTATCAAAATAATACACAAACACAGAACTTCTGGGGGAGCTTTCAAGGTCTTAAACAGAATGGGCCATTAACATAGAAAATGAACATTTCCGAATTTCAACACTTAGTTCCTATCCAAGAATGCCATCCTATTCCATTTCTATTCAGCTAGATCTGTTCATTCTCAAATATTATTACCACCAATTCTAAAAGCAAGCATGTCCCAGAATGATATAAATAAAGCAATACAACAGTAACTGGCCCACACAGCAGCTGGACCAGATAGCATCTCTATACATTTTTAAACAATACAATGTAATACTGAATTAACACATCTACTTGCATAAGTATATGCAGAGATAAAAGACAATAACAATACTTGACACTAATCCTGAGGAAATCAGCATGGAAAATAACTTGCCTTCTAGAGGCTAGAAAGAGCCCTCAACAGTGATAGCAAAATATTACTACATATCTACAATAAAAGATTTCTACCTCTTTGTCTGACATTATTCTCATTGACTTGCTAAGTAATGCTTACCAGTATGCTACCAACATCAATATTAAGGTGTTGTTAAATATTCTGCATTATTTATAGTATGAAAATATGAATAGCTTTTCAGTATTGAATCCACTAAGCTCTATAGTCTCCTCAGTATTTACAATACCATTCAGAAGTGATACTCCAGCCTCCAGCTTGCTGCTACCTCCCCATCTTGTATTCAGCAGAGAGAGATGTCTCAGTGCTCTCCTCTGTGACACTGCCTTTGGAGCCAGCCTCACAGGTATTGGTGCCTCCATCAGTCCCTCCTCTCATGGGAGGCCCTGATTTTCAGTCACTTCTTTACTGTTCTTCAGGAGAAATGGACATAAATCTGCCTCACAAGGGCATGCAGGTGTCTCTTGAGCCTTGTAAGGCTACTTACTCTTACCTTGCAAAAGTAAGTGGCCACAGTGAGGGAACTAGGAAAGAGAGCTACACAATTTTCTTGCCTTTCTAAAGCCAGTAGGAGAAGAATGCCTTTTGTTCCTCTACGGTAGCCTAGTCAAATCAACCATGCATAGTATTTTTTCCTAATACATATCTATAACCACTGAACTTATAAATCTGTCTTGTCTAAGGAAGATTTATAACACACCAAACACAGCTGATGGTTCAAAATATCTCACAATATTCTGATATTTTGCACATTTGGTAACAAGATGACCAAATTCTCTAGATCAGAAATTGAAAATAATATACAGCAGCTCCTTCACAAGATGCCCTGCTCTCCCTCCAAGAGCCAGCTTCTCTCTAGCCCCATAAAACCTTTTCCTGCTTTGTCACCTACCCCCTACCCTTCCTCTGAAATGCAGGACTTGCAAAACTTATCAGTGGCATAATTAGTTGAATGCTTTAAACTTTAAATAAAAATTTTCAAGGCAGTAAATAAAAGTAATAGAAATAAGTTAAAATCTTGAAATATCAAATACTCATCTGGTTTTCAGATTTAAGGTGTCAGGCCCTTCCTTCATCACCTGTTTCAGGATTACCAGGGAAACATCAATCATAACCACATTAATAAAAATCTGGGAGCATAAAGAAAATTAATTTCTCAAAATCCCCAACTACTTTAGCTCTTGGTTTGTTTTCTTGTTTAGATTGTGAGAAAATCTGTGTAAAAGGTGTTGGATTTGAGGGGTATGGGATTTCTTTTTCAGAATTCTCTGTTGAAAATAATTTCTCATTTCCAACCAATCCTGCCTGCCAACTAGGTGTGCCATCAATTCAATGGCAAATTTGTGTCAGACCATCTTGCTGGAATTTTGGCAGCACACTGCTACATGTGAGCATTCACAAAACACCAGGATTTTCCAGGCTCCCTGCCAAATGAATGCTTTGGAGAATGTATGTATATACTGTATTCCTACATTCTTCAAAGGCTTAGCTTTGAATTACCTGAATTGTTTTGAGTTTGAGACATCATTAGGTTATATTAAATTACAAAATATGTAAAAATAAGAGCCTGTGCTTGCTTGAACTAGCAACTCTGTCACTTTTACCTTTGTGACTTTATCTATGCTGACATTTGCTTTTCTGTGCTCTTCTATTTAACAATTCTTCCAGGAGCTGCTTTTCTTTTTTTCTCAGATTTGATTTTCAGCTCCATTGTTTTGCATTTTACTTGGCTGCATAAAAGGTGCATACATCCCTTGCACTCTGTGAATGGGATTTTTCCCAAGCATTATTTATCTTAAATCTTCATAGCACTTTTAAAGCAGCTTTTTTTATCTTCCTTCTTTTTTAACCCAATATATTTTCTACCACCCAAGGATGTCATCTCAGTCTCTTCCTCCTCTCCTTTCCATTTTTATCCCTCTCCCTTCATTGCCTACATTTCCCCATTTATTTTATCACCACCCTTCTGTAACACCATCTTTTTGGAGTATCACATCAATTTTTACCTCCAGGAAGTTGAACTACAAATAGCAATAAATTGATTTGAATATTTTACTTTTCTTGACTAGGAGCTGAGCCTACACAAGTATTTTGAAATGTTATCAAGCTCAAAACAGTGTCAAACCAGAATGGTTTCTGTTGCCACAGAATCCAAACTGAAACTGAATCAAAAGATGCACTGGTTTAATTGCCTGCCCACACACCCATCCGCAGTGCTTCCCCACCCTCACTCCCCACTCTCACACACCATCCCTGCTATTAGTTTTTGCCATTCTGTCATCCCTCATCTTGCATCTGTTGCTCCTCTCTCTTATCACCTCCAGCCACTGCTGTACCTGGAGTGCATCTCTTCTCTATCTTCCAAATTTCAGTCTGTCTAGATCATGACTCTCACACAAACAAGGATTTCTCCAAGTCTAATGCTGCTTTGCCAACTGCCTCTCCTACTTCACTCCTTGTGGAGATCTTATCTGATTCCACTTCTAGCTGTTCCTCTTTTCCCACTCTTCCTCCTTTGAATGGAGCTGCCAATGAGTTATTTTTGCTTCTCTTCTATGTTTCTGCGCCTACATCAGTCTACCGTCTTTGCTTAAGATTCCCCAAGCTCTGGTGTTGTCCTCTATCATTTTCAGGTCTCTTTCAGCATCATCCCCAGTGCTTCAGAAATTCACTCTGTCACCCACTTTTTCTGGGACTTCCAATTCTTTCTCAGCCCTTGAGGAAAATTGTCAGCTGTGACATTTCTCTGAGATCTTCTTATCTTTTACTCAGACGGGCCATTAACTCTTGCTGGGTTTTATATAGCTATATCTTGTCTGTTTTCCCTTCTCATTAAAACAACAGAGCAGGTTTGCGATCTGAACTATCTGTGCCAGAAGAAACACTGGGCTGCTCGGGTGGTACCTTCCATCTGTGCAGACAGCAGTCCTCCCTGTTTTTTCTCCAATAAATCCTAAAATGTCTTTCCATTTTCATTCAGTATTTCCAAGAATTTCTTTTTCTTTAGCCCTCACATATAGCATTTTCTTCACATCTTCTATCTATCTATCTATCTATCTATCTATCTATCTATCTATCTATCTATCTATCTTCTATCTATCCAGGATGATGTTTTAAAGGTCATTTCTTCTTGGGTTATCTCCAGGCCTTCTACTATCTCTTCATAACCTGGACCAAGTGTAAGCCTCTTAAAAGGCTCCCACCCATAAAATCTTCCACTAGGCAGCTTGAAAGGACCTCATAATAAATTTTCAAACACATTTATCTTTTGTCTTTTACTCTCCCAGATGCTCAGGATCCACTGTCTGTAAATTTCTATGAAGCAATTCATTATTTCCCTTCAGCATTATCTTTAAAGCCCTCCGTTTTTGGGCTGCCTACAAAAGACTTGACAACAGTTAGACCTCTGGTATGTTGAGGTCACTGCCTATGATGCTGACTAATATTTTCTGTGTTTCCTGGTGTTCCTCCGTCTGCCTGTCTCCATCTGTTGTTTCCTTGCTCATCCTGGTGAGCTGCTCAGAGGCGGGGCTGACTTGCTGTTCCCTGCCGGCACAGCTGCTGCAGCCTGCAGTCCCTGGCTGAGCCTTGTGCCTGGGATCTCTGCTCCCACAGACCACCTGGGATAACCAGGCCCGTGCCTCAATGAGGATCTGCCTACCCCTGTGTCCTGCTTTAGGGCAAATTTTGGAGGAAACCTCCAAATAGCATCTCTCTGGGGAGCAAACCCAGATGGCCCCTCTCCCCAACTGCTCCGGGAAAGAACCTCCTCGGAGAAAAGTGGAAAAAAACTATTTATTTAACAAACAGAGTGCCCAGATGCATAAAGAATGAATAATATGAAACAATAAAACCTTTCATTGCTCTGAAGTGAGATGGTAAATTCAGAAAGTCCTTGCTGTGGGTAGCTCAGCTCACTCAGTCCCTTAATTGATCCCGCCAGAGGTCCAGGCCCCGGTGGGCTGCAAGTGCAAGCTCCCGGTGCTCCTCTGGGTTTTCAGTTCTGAGCAGGTTAAAACAGTCCCAAGAAAAAGAAAAAAAAAACAGTCCAGGAGTTTCTCTGCTTCAGCTAGCTAAAACTAACTAAAAGCAAAACAATCTCTGTCCCACAGTCTGTCCAAGCCTCAGACAAACACACACTCCGGAGAAGGAATGCAGAGGAGTGAACACTGTTTTCAAAACAAACTCCACTCTTCTTCTTTCCCTGCTTTGCTCTCAGAATCAGTCCCAAAGGCTCAGAACTCAATATACAGCACAAACAGAACAGACAACTGGGGATACAAGCATCATAAAATCACCCTAGGACACCCTGTAGGAGGAGTTTTGGCTGGGCTCCTCTCAGGATATCTGCTGACTTAAGTGATCATTTATCTCTGGTGCCTCACATTCAAACACTACTCACCGTTACCAGTGGAAGTAACTTCATTGACCTCACTTAGTCAATATCACAGAACACCAAACAATCTGGCTGAGTAAGGTTCCCTGTGTGGGATAGCTTGTCCACAGCATGTGTCTGTCTCAGGGCCAGCCTTGCTAGTCCGTCCATTTAATTCACTCAGAAAATCACATTGAGATGGTAGGACATAAAGAGACCCATTTTCCCATTGCACTAATCTAAGCTTTTTATTTGCTGCAGTATAAGTAGGGACCAGTGAAGAAAGATGATTTAGCATAAAAACCTGCCCAGCATGCTGATATGAGAACTATGAATAGATCAGTGTTAGAGGTGCAGGACAGGTCATGATAGTGTAATGGCTGTCAGAGAGGAGGCTGCTAAACGCCTCAGCTGAACTAAATGAATTCTCCCCAGGTCTCTTGCTGAAACGTAAAAGACAGAAACTAGAATTCTAGAAATAAATGCAAAATTTTACCAGCTCATCCCAGACTGGGTGGTAGAGGAGATGGTGGCATGGATGCAAGTGAGAAAAGCATTAGGATGCAAGACTAACAGTGAAAGAGGGCAGAAGCCCACAGCTGGTGCTCTTTCTTCAGGATGGCAAATGCTGATAAAGTTTTGACATCCTAAGCTGAATTATCAGAAACTCAAAGTTGAGCATATTGTATCACTCTCCCAGCTTCTGCTGCTTTCAATGAAGAGGGAAAATTATTCAATTTTTTTGACAACCAGACTCCAGAAATCCTAGATATGTAAAGCCATGATGCAGAGGATCATTACACTGAAAGAAAGCATGTCCTGGTCTATTAAAAAAAACCTATAAAAATACAAATAAACAAATAAGCATTTTCTGTGGGAGCAATGAAACTCTACTCATCTCCATTTAGCAATGTTCCACAGCTTTCCTGTGTGCTCCCTGTCCTCAATATGTAACAGTAGCACAGCCATACAATGTCCTACCTCATTCCAACTGAGCCTGCATCTGTCCTGATGGCATTTAAAACAATGTTTTGGATTACCATCTCATATGGCAAACTCTTTAATTTACACTAAATGCAATCTCTTTAACCTTATAAAGCCAAGCATTGTTCTGTTCTCATTCAAATCCTCCTCAAATTCAATCCTTCGAGGCTCACGCATTCAATGTGAAAAATTACAAAAGAGAGAAAATAAAAAGTCTAAAAGAACCCCTTTCTCTGACTTTCTTATGTCATGTCAGAGAATCCAAAAAAATAAGATTCCAAAGGTCCTTGAGATGACAGCAAATCCTTTGGCCCAATTCAGCTTTGTATTCAACTTTCTTCTCTGAAACTTCCCCTTTGCAGTGCTTAGCTCTCTGGACACCAAAAACAAATGTTCTGACTTTTTGTTGCAGCATTAGGGATTTTTTTCACTTTTATAGAGGGAAGAGTATAATTTCAGCCCATGAAAATTGAGCCGTCATCAGTAGAGTCTGTAAGCATCTGTAAGCATTTCTTTTCATTAGACTAGTTTTAATTTCACAATGACTTTTCTCCAGTATTAAGTAAAGCTCAGGTAGATACTAACACTTTTATCCCTTGAACATGTTTAGACAAGCTTTTAGTCCTTCATTCATACTTTTTTCAACTGGTATACAAAAGTCCTCCAAATTTAGAAACACTTGGAAATGTAATTAATGCTGCTTATCCTGACTAAATAGAGAAGACAGATGCTAACTAAGACCTAGATAAAACAGAACCCTTACTTTTCAGTTTTTCTGTATGTAATTAATAAACTTCCTAAATCTATAGTTCAAGAATTTAAAAATATTGAGGATTTAAAATATTTCTATTCTAAAACCTCTCACTATATGAATTTCACAAGAGCACCTAGCTCATCTATATAGTCAAGACAATTCTAAATGCTTCTGGTTAGATGTCCCAAAATGGGGACATCCAAAACAAGTAACTACTGGTCATCACTGATATATTTTTAGGACCTTTTGCCTTCAATTTATGTTAATGTACTTTCATGTCTTATTATTTAGACTTCATTAAAAAGCTTCTGCTAAAGGGCAGCAGTTCTATCAATAGATTAGAGAAGGTCTTCAGGGTGTTCTTCAAGGAACCATTCAGATGCTAAGACAAGAAGAAAGCAAATAAAAGAATGAGAAAATATATCCAGCTGAGCTCCTCCCCCTGGGTGTCTCATACAGTTGAAAAAAAATAATGCCATGTGTAGTCTTGGGAGAGAAGTTTGTCCAGTGTGACCCTAGGAGATGCAGAACACAGGCAAACTGATTCTCTAGGTTGTTGAAGTACAGTCAGGATCAGGATGCAAAACTGAATTCCTGATCTTTGGAATTCAGTTTAGTGTGGGATTTTTGAGTCTTTTCATCATACTTATGTCACATTATTTTAGAATCTACATTAGCCCAAAGTGTTTGCTATATTCAGGATTTCTGAGGGATGGGTATCGGTGAAAGCTTGTTTCATACAGACGCAAATATGATGGACAAAGCCCTCATTCCCTCACAATGGACTTGGTGAAGGACAACTTCAGCCTCAAGTCAAGGCCCACTGTGAGCATAAGAGAAGAGCCTCCAGGAGTCCCCACTTGGGGCCACAGCCCCAGCAGCTGCCTTTCTGGATTCTTGGCTTTCTATTCCATTTCATCTTCTATCTCTTTCTTGGTGGGTAGAGAAACTTGAGCTCCTCACCCCAGTGAAACTGGGGAGAGGTCTATGCTCCCAGAGTTCAGGGAAAACCCATCAAATGCAATGTCTCTGTTCCTCCTCCGGTTTTTCCAGGGAGGTTGGTGATTTAAGCATCAGTTCTAATAGCACCTTCTGGCATTAAACAAAGAGAAATTCAAGTGATCTTACATTTGGCTGAAAGGAGGGCAGGCAGCACTTCATTGAGACACTGACCAGTGAGCAAACGCACTCCCTGGCAGACCTCCAGCCTTCACTTACCCCAGAGCTGTTCCAAGAAGAGCAATGTCAGAGCTCAGATCCAGAGTTCAAACTGTATCTAATTATAATCAGGCAATATTATTGTGGAAAACTTCTTCCAACTGCATTTGGAAAATGTGTGAGGTAGCCAAAGCATCCCTGAAAGTCTTCAGAGAATCTTGGCTCAACAAGGGGGTCAAAAAACAAAACATTGTATAACAGCTCACCATCTGTTCCACACTTTTAAATTCTGCCTCAGCACAGAGAGGGGAGTGACATAAAGAGACGAAGATTTGAACTCAGGCTCAGAGTACACCAGCATTTTTTCTTGCTTGATTGTGTACTAAAACTGCCTGTAAAGTCAATAACTTCCCGTGGCTTCACAGCAAAGTGGAAAGATTAAAAAAGAGTCATGGTCCTTTGAAGATGTGGAAGGCAGTAAGTGAGCAGGCTGAATCCTCTTTGGATTTGAAAGTCTATGCAGTGCTAACAGTTCTGCTTTAAGGTGTGAAAATTGCCTTAAATCTTTACCTTTGTTATATCCTGCTGGTATAGACTTGTAATAGAATAGGCCTGACTATTCCAAACCATTCACACAGCATCATTTTTCTGGCTACAATTTTTGAAGTACAGTTGATTAGCACTTTTTTCTTTTTTAGGTTTGTTTTGTTGTTTAATGCAGAAACACTTTTAATTACTTTAACTTTAACAGCATGGCAATGTTATTTACAGCACGAAACTCCACTAGATTTTATTGTGGTTGATAGCAAATCACGAACTTGAAGTTCCAAACCAAATACTTAGGCCTCTATCTCTTTGTTAGGCTATGAACTTCTCACTAAACTTAGTGCAAAGCCAGAAGCCTAGGAAAGACTTAGGAGCAGAAATATTTTGCTGCTCTCTGTTTGGAAAACCAGGATAGTGTATTTTAAAGGAACAAAGAAAAAAAAACATATAAGAGGAATAGCATGGGGTGCATGTCCCATGCCACCTTTGGTGGCAGCATGGCCAAAGCTTGCAGAGGAGCCCAGTGCCCACCACACTAAAACTTACAGTCCTGAGAGGTGGTGTCCTGTGCCCAGCATTGCAGCTGGAACTCCCAGGAATGCAGGGCAAAGCTGAGGCCCTGCTGCAGCACAAGCAAACAGTCCAGGGCAGGCTGAGAGTTGAGCAGAAAGCACTTTCTGAAATAGTTCCTCCCCTTCACCAGACTGGGTGCCAACCCTTCCCTGGTTTGGTGCCAAGTCCAGCAGCTTAGTTAGGCTGTTGCCAAGGACTTCAAACAGCCTATTATTTCTGTAGGGACAGCATCACCACCTTTCTCTCCTCCTTGTCTACTTCTTTCTTAGAGTTTTTCACAGAGCTAGTGAGCAAGTTTTTAAACTACAGTAATATAGTTGCTCTTAGTATTAAAAAGAATGACCACTACACACTCATTTGTTACTTCCCAATAGCAAAATGCATGGCCCCTTTCAATAAAACAGTTTTCCCCCATCACAGACATCTCTGAGGTAGTCCTATGAATTTTTCAGCCTCTTACTATGGCACCATAAAGAGCTATTTTCTGGACTGCATAGACACATTCTTGGTACCAGGTGTCTTCCTCAAGAAAGCCCTGCTGTCTCATGGGAATTGTCGAATTAGTTTGAGGTATAGCTTGAGCGTTGCCCCTGAGCAGACTCCCATAAGTTTCTATCACAGACTAAACTGTGCTTTAAGCTTCAGGCAGCTGACTTAATGGAGGGCAAGCGATGGTAGATTGAAGCTCAAGTGTAGCTGACCTTCCAACTCATAAAGCAGCAAAGATCTGACTATCCTGTGCTAATACAAACACTCCTGCTGACAGCACATGACCAGAGCTGCTGGCATACAGCTGCAAAATCAGGAGATGGCTTGGCTGGGGTGCTGACAGGGTCCCTGTTCCTGCCTGACCCTTGCCATCACACTGCACAGGCCTCTGAGCTGCACAGCAGTCAGCTCCTGAGCCACCACGGGTAAGGGTGCACTTCCAGATAAATCACCATCACCTACAGCTTGCCTTAGAAACATGAAGCTGTTAATTATTTATATCAGGCCTTTCTTACTCCTTGGGCTGAGCTTTGAGCTAAAATGTTCTGAAACGGTACAGACTCAGCTTGGCTACTTGGGTTAGCATTGCAAATGAAGGTGTTTAGCACCTTAGATACAGAGAATGTAGCATCATATAAATGTAGTTACCATATAACCTTTTCCTTCCAACTTTTTCATAGGTTTCTTAAATAAATAAGACCTTCACAGATCCTATCTCTTCAGCCTCCTGTCTGTCTATTAGTCTGTTTCCCTTCCTCAGTAACTTTTACTATGTTACTTCAAACAAATTTGAAAATTGCTTAAGTGTCTTTGGTATTTTCAAGCAACTTAAGAGAGATTTTCTTGCAGTTCTAACCAGGGAAGAGACTGAAATAAGAGTTTTATTTAAAGTAGAAATCAGCAGACCCAAGTGCAAATATCAGCAGGAATTCAAACTTTGTAATTTCAGATTCTTATGGAATTACCTGCTAGCACTACAAGTGACACACATTGGGATATGTGGGGAATTATTAATATGAGTTAAGCATCTTCTTAAGCATATGGAGTTTGACAAAGCAGAGAGCAGGGGGCAGGATGTGATAACCATATGAAAGCATCTAAAACATTCAAATAACAGTGCAGGAGAGAAATCAGAGAAGCACAGAATGATTTGGGTTGGGAGGAACCTTAAAGATCATCTTATTACAAACCCTCTGCCATGGGCTGAGACACCTAGCACTAGACCAGATCGCTCAAAGCCCCATCCAAACTGGTCTTGAACATTTCACTGCCACAACCTGTTCCACTGAGCAACCTGTTCCTCACCATTTCTATAGGGAAAATTTCTTTCTAACATCTAAGCTAAACCTACTGTCTTTCAGCGTAAAGCCATCACCTCTTGTCCTGTTACTACATGTCCTTGCAAAAGTCCTTCTTCAGCTCTCTGGTAGGTCCTTTTAGATACTGGAAGGTGCTGTGATCTACCCCTGAAGCCTTTGCTTCTCCAGAATGAGCAATCCCAACTCCCTCTGCCAGCTTTCAGAACCGCTGTGGCTAAGGGCTGGCCAAGTATGAACACTTAATGGCAATCTACATAAACTTCTGCAGCCCTCTGTGAAGCTGTCAGTCACAGTAGGGAAGCACACCCATTTCACGCAAGCAGGAGAGGAGCCCAGCATAAGAGCTCTTGCCAGTGATAAAATTCATACCTGAAAGGGATCAGAATAACCAGAAACTTCACATTCTGGTCTAAAATCTGCTCGCGCAGTGACACATCCCTCTTTCACTCTAAAAACTTACGAAGAGAGACTGTGAGGAAAACCCAAGACAAGCAGTCAAATGCCATGAACAAATGTGGCATAAGACCTTGAAAGCACAGAAAGTGATGGCTTCAACCTTCCAAGTGTCTGGTGCTTCTTCCCCCTGAGCTCTGTGACTTACTCCTGAGTTGTGAAGTCAAGCCTCTCAGTACCTTCTTGAGTGCTAACTTTGATTTATAATATACCTTCAACCCTGAAAGACAGCATGTTGCACATACAAGGTTTTCTCAGCCACTCCCACTGCTCACTAGATTTATTGTCTTCAAACAGTTCTGCCCAATTTCCACTCCAGGCTTCTGCACACTAGCTCTGTTTTCTCTGCCTGAGGTTAACTTTCTTAGTACTCCCTAGTATTCATTCAGTCCAGGAATATAATCCCCAAGGATTTCAAGATCTCTTTACTGTAGCGGCATTTCCAGTTTCTGACTGTGGAAGAAATATTGATGCGAGTTCCTTGAAACCCTTTCCCTATGAAGTGTCAATAATTACTATCTTGGCATACAAAAAGGAGACTTTGGCAGGCTGCCCAGTAACATCAAACAGGTCTGGAATAGTCACAAGAGCTCAGCTTTCTGTAACAGTACCTGACATGATTGTAAGAAATCACATAATTGGCTTCTAGGAATTTGAAAAGAAGATATATTTCTTGTTTAGTTTTTATCAACAACATTAAGACCTATTCTTTTGCTACTGGGTTACCAGAATTCAAACATAACCTCTGGCTACTTTCACTATTTATTTAATTGCTGTTTCAGTTACAAAAGCATGATTTTCCTACTGGTTTTATTCACAAGAAAGTGTCCTGGCCAGAGCACTCTTGATTTACATTGGTAGTTCTATGGGCTGTGGCTTTAACTAAAGCTGTACAAAACTTTCCTCAAACTCATATTTTTTCTGATTTTTTTTTCCTATTTTGAGATTTAAAAAAAGGCAAGAATTGCAAACTAATTTTGTTTGTTTGTTTGTTTTTAAAAAGCAAGATGCAACTATCAGAATTTAAACTTCTTATAAGCCACAGGAATCATTTGACTCAAGCCACACCAAAACAATGTAGGTCAGTGTACACCATTTGGCCCAAAGTTTATTTGAGAAGCACATGAATTTGAGTTAACCTGACCTCATTGGGAGGGCCAAACAGATTAACATTTAGTATACCTCACTTCTTACCTATGAATCCATTGAGGCCTGAATTGCATCTTTATTAAAAGTTCTTAAATGCCACCATATTCACTATCCCAAAGGAAAGCAGTTTGTCCCACTTATTTCAGCACTGATTAAGACTAATCAGGTAGAAAAAGTCCTGTGTTCAAGCAATCCATGCTCAAATCAAACTACTAAATATACCCCAGAAACTACATTCCTCAGTGTGAAAATGTCTCTGCTTTTCTTTCAATTTTTGCCTTTACTTTCACCTTTTTTACTTCTAGTTCTATATTCTCAGTGTATCCATCTCTAAGATCACAACATAACTGAGATCAAACAGATTATTTGAACCTCCAATACGTCTGCAGGTTCACCAGTGTGTCAGAAGGAAGACCATATAACAGGCCAGAAACACATACACAGAGGAGATGAAGTAAGAGGAGTCAATAAGAAACTGTTAACAATAAATATAATTATGTATGGCACTGAAACACCAAATAAGAAACAAATCCAACCGTAACCCACTGGTCAATGGATGAAGTTTTTTTCCATTTTAAGACCTTCGTTACAGCAGCTAGAGAAACTGATTTTACAAAAAATCTTATTTTCTAGACTGATACATGAACTGTTCTGAGTATATTCTTTATGATATTTCTTCTTTATGGTTGCAGTAATCCTGTACAAAATCCCAAGATCCATTCAAGCTCCACAAGCACACAAAACTTCCTGTTACTAGCACTTAATCAGCCCTCAAATAGACATTATAAACCTACAGCTCAACTAGAGAAATCAGGAAGGAAGGGAAGGAACTGCAAGAGAATTCAGTGAGAAAATGCTAGCAGAGCTGAAAACTGCTCTGTCACCCTCTGATGCCCCCTCCCATGACCTTTATCAAGTGATTTCTCTACTTCTTTGCCCAGTTTAGACATCCTGACATGTTCAGTAAACACACAAAACCAAATATGTAAATGCAGAACTGAAAACAAAGGGCTACCAGGAAATAAGAAATCACCAGCTGGCACAAATCACCATTGCTTGACTGAAGTCACTTTGTGCTGGTGGATGAGCCAATTCTATATTTCTACTCCAGCATTCAAGTGGCCCTGGGATCCCACAGCTATCTTTCTTATTTCTACTCATTTCATTGCTATCATATCTTTGTCAAGCCCCTTAAAAAAATAAAAATAAAAAAGGCAAAAGAAAAGAAAAACAAACAAAAAACCTAAAGCTGTTCTTGTAAAACAATATGTTAAAACAGTCCCTAAATAAATATTCTTTAATAAAAGGACATTTGTGAGTCTCCGATGTCATCAATTACTTTGTTTGAGGGGGTAGGATGGAAACACACACACCACGCTGACTGCTACCATAAGGATCAGCCCACCATGAATCTTGTGCTACATGGTTCATACACACTCATTAAGTAAGTGGTTGTCAGTGAATCTTAAAGATCAAAACAGAAGATGCAAGAAATCTGTTTATATAAATAAACTGAAGATCAGACACTCAGGACATTACAGAAAAACTAGTTTCCATCTAGTAGAGATGGATTTGAATTTGTTTGTGTTATAGAAGAGTGTGTTACAGAGATCTGAGAAAAGTACTAAAGCATTTACCACAAACAGCAAACAAATCTTCTCTTTAAAATGTTTTTTAGAGTGCTACTATCTTGCTCACCCTTCTGTTTCACCCCTCAGTTTTTACAAGAAAGGCTCTAAATGCAGCCAAGAGGGAAATATTTTGAGGCAGTGATTAGATATTTTTCCCTAAAGCAGTTAGCACAATTGATTCTTCATATATCAGGATTGGCCAGCAAGAAACTTAACTCTAAAAGCTTTCTGGTCAAAAGCAAGTCCCAGCCTTCGATCTTTGCATTTTCCAGTCTCTCTGAGACAACCCATACCATAGAAAGGAAGGCACTAAACACCAGTCACTGTGATGAAGAATCAGAGACAAACCAAATGGCTGTGCCAAGGCATGCATGCAGAGCCCGTGCATTTCTCCAGTTTTTGTCTGGAGCTGGGACAAGACTTGCAGAGTGTGGTACAGCTGATTCCCATCCTTTCTGGGCAGTGGTTCCTAATTTCATTCCTAGACACTCTGGTTTTCAGATTCTGGAATCATAGAGATTATTTCCACCTTTAAAGTATCTTTTTAGTTATGTCTAGGGCTGAAAGGGAGGTGGAAACTCACAGGAAAAAGGTTTGTCTGATTTGTGACATGGAAATACCATCTCTCAGGGTAAAAGAACACTTTCTGAACACACTCATTTCTATTTCTGTCTCCCTGAGGAGGGTGTCTGTAAGGGAGGCAATAGAAGTGGCCTATTCACAAGCCCAGAAGCATCTTTTAAAACATTCACATTCACAGAAAGACTTGTTAATTAGTTTTCTGCAGATTTGGCATTAGAAGTGGAGGCACTCTGCAGGATTTGGGTACACTGTGGAACAAGAGTCTCATGTGACATGGCAGAAACACAAACACATATACTCTAAACAACAGAGCATATTGTCCCCAGCCGGGAGGCCACAAAACAGGAACATTTCTAGTGACAGACCCTGCCATCAATTAGTTCTATGCCAAACAGCAAGCTCCACCAAGGTTCCCACAGCAAATTTCTACTCAAGTCACCTGCATCTGGCCTCATTTTATCTGCCCAACCACCTTCCATTAGCAATGACACTATCTCTCCTCAGAGCTGTCACTGCATTCTGTCCCTTACCCTGGCATGGTCCAGAAACTCCCCAGAATTTCAGTGCTGACCTCCAGTTTCATCCATCATTTTCATCATGGAGTCAAAATTATTGTTCTTAGGAGTGACCTCTTCACATGATCTGTGTCTAAACTTTTATTTCTGTATCAGGTTTTTTATAGTTTATTTCTATGCAACAACCTAAACTTCATAAAATTCTACCAAGATAAAAAGTGCTTGTGTGGGTTTTAGCTTATTCACATATCTTTATCTGCAGCTTGATTGTCATGCAAAACATGAGTGGATGAATCCTTATTGCTTCAGGTATATTTTCTCCCACAGTATGATCCTTTTTTAAAAAAAATCATTCATTCATTCATTTCTTTAAAAAACCCTTTATGATATCAACTTCAGGTCAAAACTGTTAATCCAGTGTCAACTCCATTATTGTCAATTACCTTACAAAACCTAGATTTTAACATGAGAAGTAGAAATATTCATCATGTTATTTTATAACCCACCAAGTGCTTATTCAGACTAAAGCACTGATTTCAAAATCACAGCAAGCAACTAAGACATAATTAAACTTTTATCCCTGCAGATTTTGCGAGATATATATTTCCTGCTAAAAAAAAATTAAAGGAAACAAAATGGTTTTCTGTAGTGGGAAGTTTTAGTTTAATTTGATGTAAGAGAAGGAACAAATATTTTTGTATATCTAGACATGAGAGAAAAATTATGACAGCACACAGTTTTGTTTGGGGATTTTTACAATCAATATTTTATTTTGTATAACACCTTGATGTTTTCCCATATTTTGCTTCTTTTTCCCACTTACTTCTACATTACAGTAAGAACAAAATTGATCTGTTTCTGCATTAAAGAAAAGTTTTCCATCTGGGACCAACTTGGTGAAATACATCTATCCCTTCTCCAGCACAGTGGTCAGCTGCCTAAATACCACATTATTTCTTCTGAGCCACCTGTGACCCTTTCCATGCTGCAAACAACACCAGTTGGTGAAATGAGCATCTTGGATAATCACTTGAGACAATCATTTTGTCCGTAATTACAAGTGGACTTTTCTTGTCAAGATACTTTAGCTTGGATCCCACAGAAAATGCAAACAGAAGCCAGGTTCCAGGAAACTGGAAGGGTGCTTGGAAGCAGATATTACCAGCTCCATCAGCCAGCAGCTTCCAAAGCCAGTGACAGGTACTTCTATTCTGCACTTCACTGCCCCAGCTCCACTGCTAATCTACCATGGGTCACCTCCCAGACAAAAATGCATGGATTTGGGTTTGGGTTTGGCGTCTTCCTGCCAAGGTCTTCATACCTTACTGCAGTTTTTAAATGTGGAACCCAAGCAAAACAAGGTCTCTGCAAGTCCAAGCATCGCTTACAGCAGAACAGACAAGACCTTTAGGTGCAAACTATTCAACAGAAATTGACCACATTCAAACAGTGATTTTTTGGGCCTCAATCCTGACATAGTGCTTTAAACACTTTTGTAACAACACATGAAATCTCACAACTCAAATTTAGTGCTTGACACCCCCTGCCCTGCAGGAATCCCTGGAAAGGACCAGTGTTCTGGCAGCCTAGCACTGCATATTGTGCTCCTCAGGCCACTCCAATGCTCTTCAGACCTGTGTGTGTATATTCAATCTCACCCACTCTTCAAAGCATACTGAGAAGGCTCCTCTGGAACTGACTGCAGAGATGGATCATAAAAAATATAATTAGGTCAAGACAAGGCTATCATCTGCCATGAGGGCTGAACACACAACAAAATTTAAGGCTTGGAGGAAACCTGACTCTTCATTCCAGGGCCCAAGCTCCACCTTTTACAGCATTTCCATGCAGACACTGCCACAGAATGAATCAAATCCAAACCAGTCTATGTTTATCCTCTTTCTTCCTAGGCCTCTATGTACTCTTGTGTTTCATCCCTTCCCTCCTGCACTACCTAGCATGTCCTATTGTTTTTTTCATCAAGTTATCTAATTAGTTTGGGGCCAGATCAACAGATTACTCACAACAGTAGGCTAAGCAAATCACCCATGAATAAGTGTTTACTGGATAAATCCCTTAGACTGTCAGCTCTTCTGAGCAAAGACTGTACTTTATTATTCACATGCAGAGTAGTCTGTACACCAAAGGTGTTATATACATAATTCATTTGAAAATAATAATGGTACACTAAGAATGAATAACATGCCAGCAGGAAAGTTCCCTGACTGCACAACCATCAGTAACTCAGAACTGCTAACACACAGCTGAGGCTTGGAAAACCAAAGATGATAAAGGCAAAGGTTTAAGGCAAAGAACTAAGAGTAAAAGCTGCAGCGCTACTCCCAAAAAATCATCAGGAAGAATCTTCAGAACTCTCTGTGCCCCACATTCACGTTCTAAAGAAATAACAATACCAAAGGAACAAGTATTCTCCTACTCCTACTTGATATACTCAAGGGTAAACAAGGACTTGGAAATCAGAGGACAATATAATGTATATTAAACATATGTAATATGTAATTGCCTAATGGCACACTTTTCAATGAGAGATACCTTATTGTGTTCATTGTTTATAGATGATATCTCAAAATCTACAACATACTTAAAGTAAACAGACATTTCTGTGTCCCAGTGTGTGGGGTGTGTGTAACATCATGTGAGCTATGTGACAGAAAATTTACATTTACAGAACACAGAGAGGACACTAGAACAGAAAATGTTTTATGATAAAGTATAAACCCATGACATTGACCTTCCAGCTTTACCATTTAATCCAGCCTAGACCCTCCAGCAACTAAATATTCATAACTAGCATGACCTCTGGCCCTCCTCTCTCACCCAATTGTACCTAAAAGCCAGAGAATTAACCCTTTCACAAGCCAGTGTTTTGGGGGAGTTGTCTTCTCCTCTTACTATTATGCCAGGGTGGATTTTTTTCACGTTGCCATCTACAACAGCCTGGCTATTCTTCTTTCATATTTAAAAACCTTTATGCAAATCAAGCTGGTAGCACAGCAACCTAAAGTTCTTGCATTAATGCAGAGTATTATTCACATATAAAAATTCCATTTAAATCCCATTAAGGTTATGACATAAATCCAAACAAACTAGAAAATGCACAGTTAAGGTGGAAAACTGACATATGTCTTCTAGTATCTTAGCAGAAGAAAGCAGAATAAGAAACCTATTAGTGTGTCACCCAGTTGGAGCAAGGCAGAGAAGCACATATGTTACCTTCCTGCCTATTAACTGTTTGTTCCATTGCATCTGGAATTCCTTTGTTTTATTTTTCCTTAACACCTATATCCCAATGTGAGGGGTCCTAGAAGATAATTTTTGTCTGTAAATACTTCTGGACAATATCCATTCCAAGGGACAAGAGAGGCAGCCCCCATAAAACAGCTGTAAGCTGGAGGGAAAAAAAATCAGATTAGCATTTTATATTT
This sequence comes from Zosterops lateralis, assembly GCF_965231275.1. Lineage (NCBI taxonomy): Eukaryota > Metazoa > Chordata > Aves > Passeriformes > Zosteropidae > Zosterops > Zosterops lateralis. The sequence goes on along the minus strand of NC_139764.1, from coordinate 53,509,940 downwards.
TTCTGGTGGTTAGTAAAAGTCAATGACACATATGACACATATGACACTGTTTTGCAAGTGTCCCAATTAGCAGCACTGCTGCAAGCTGGAGGCATCTACTTTTGTTCTCACATGTTTCTCCCTTTGAATTCCTGACACTTCATGGTAATGAAAAACACTGCAAGGTCTTGGAAAAGACCAGAATTATGCTTCTGCAATATTTAAAATGCTCTCAGCATGGCTGAGCTAAAGGAATAGGTTTAGGCAGCACTGCCTTTTGGATAACCCACTACAGCTTGTGAGGATGTGGAGTAGGGTGGTGCTCCTGGGCCCCCATAGCTTGTGCTGCACATATCTGCAGAAGCAGATGGATCTCTTTGCCTCTTGTGCACAAAGTTTCATCCTGTAATAAGAGTAAGGGGAAAGGAAAGAGGTTGGTTGAGCTTTTAGCTGCATTAGTCAAGCTACAGATGCTGGAGTTAGTTGTGAAATTTCAATCAGAATCAAGTCCAGAGTATGTGCCACTCCATACGTTTGTTACACAGGCAAGCATGGCATAGTGGGCTGTTATTGGAAAGTGTGGAGTTTATTCTTTTTCTTTGGAGTTGAATGCAACTTGATTGCAGCTTTTCTTTTTGGTAATGATCAGTGTTCAGAAACAAGTTGGTTCAGGCAGTGAAGTCTGTCTTGACTAGAATCCCAAGTTTGATTTGAATTAGCCATTTGTAAGACAGATATACATATGCACACACACAGGCACACACACAAAGCTTTGAAAGAGGTTCCATCTGTTTTTTGGTAAGCCTGGGTGATAATTAGGAAAAGTGGAAATATTTGATGTTCTGGGTTTGAGACCTGACATGTTTTCCTTCGTGTTGCCATTGAACACTTAAGTCCTCAACAGGATGGTATTAATTTGGGATAGAGAAGAGCTGAGGATTAAGGTTTCAAGAGAGTGTGACTTTTTTTTTTTTTTTTAATTTAGAGTATATTTTCTTTTACTCTGCCTTGAAGAAGTTATTTTTCCCTTCCTCTGTTCTAAGCAAACATTCTACAAATTATACTTTGAATAAAACACATCACAGACTTCCATGGAAACAGCAGTCAGCATGAGGAAAGAGTGGAAAATGCTCAAGGTGACAATAATACCTTCTGCAGTGCCATCACAAGATACAAGATGAACCCTAGCAAGTACAGAAGAAGCTAACATGACAGTACAAAGCCAAACAAGATCACAATACTTGGGAGAGAGAGGGAGGAAAGGAACATATGTGCCCAAAGCCATCCTTTCCTGCCAATTATTGAATCCTTGACAAATGACAAACATTCAAGATCTATTTTGGATGAACCTTCAGGGGAGGTTGAGAGAACAGCTTAAATTGCCAACGTCCAATGTCTTCTTGGACAGTTTACATCTCTGATTAATAAATAACTGCAATTAGACAAATATCTGTGAAGGATGAGAGTTGCCTACAAGTACATACTGCGCTGAAATTCATAGGAGATGCTTTTAGCCTTTGTCCTCAGAGGCCTCTTTCAAACTATGTTGAACTGCTGCAGAAGTCAGGTCTTCACTGGCTTGTGAAGAAAAATGGATTACTAGGCCAACACCGTAAAACACAGATAAAATATGTAAGTAGCTATCAACTCTGTGGACAAGTATATTTATGAAAAGCCTTTCCTAAAGAAGAAAGGGATTTTTGCTTATTGTAGTATTCTTACTCTTTCCAACATCCAAGTGCTCACTGACTTCTATTTCATTTTTTCTTCTCTCATTTCTAAATGTTTATGCATTCTCACCCAGAGACTACTCCAGAGTTCTGACACTATATTTTCTTCCACATAGGATTCCCAGCAGCTCTCTTCCTCAACTCCACCTTATTCACAGCTCAGCTGCTGCAGTCATCTGATCTGCTCCATGGCTCACATCTTCCCATCACATATGTTCCTTCCTCATCAAATGCAAGATTGCCTTCCACAATTGCCATTTCCACTGCTGCTCATTCTAGGTGAGCATTTGCTACTCAAACCAAATACTTTTTGTTCCTTATGTTTCCAATCCTTCCTTCTGCACCACTATTCTGTTCCTCACCTCTATCCAAATATCCTCCTTTCTTGGAATCTCTTTTAAAAACAACAGAGATGACAGCAATAGGCCAGTTTTGACCTTTCACCTGGAAGAGTCAGTGTGTTTTTCTGAAATTTTTGAGGGCAGCAGTCAAGAACCAGCATACTCTAGTTATCAGTGCCAAGAATGTAGCTCAGACTCCAGAAATAAAATGATTAGGGCAATATGTCTTAATAGGTCTCTTTAGGTACAGATAGGCTGACTTCAAAGATTTGCAGCTCAGTCTGCTCCAACCTTGCTGACATCAGTCTAATCAAACTTGTCACCCAGTCAGATATGCTACTTGAACTCATCTTTATGTTTTCTCCCAAATCTGAAGCAACCCAAAGAAACCAGGAGGCTCTGGGGTTCAGAGGTGAAGAGTTTCAGAATGACCCATTTTGATATAAATGGATGAAAAAAGCCCTTGCTCAAGCAGTTCAGCCAGGAAGTAAAGCAGAATAGGCTCCTCAGGAAGGGGATATTGCTTGGATGGCCAGGGTTTTCAGCCCTACACACCTCCTCTGCATATGTGAGTGACTCTATTGACTTATCCTGCATTCAAGTGCAGGAGTAGGCTTTTTTAAGCAAGAAAAAGGCTAAGTTATTTGATCAAGGCCACAAATCAGCAAGCCAGAGACAGGACTGTTATAACATGCTAGCAAGCCGGTCAGATTGAAAGCTTAAACTCTGAAGACAGGAGTCACCTTTTATATATTTGAAGTGTGCCCAGTATAACAGCATTTAGTCCTTGATGATGATTCTGAGTAGCAGCCTAATGTAGATAGTAAATGCTATGTAGACCAATGGGGCATGAAGCTTTAGACAGTTTTTTAAAATCTCTTGGGATCACAAAAGCATCAAAGTTTCAACAGAATAAGGTGTGTCCCCTTCTAAATATCTCAAGGTATTTTCCTGGATTCATAATTTTAAAAATACCCTCCTAAGACAGCTTTTGAATATCAAAATTTTCCTTTCAGATTGTTTTGTTCCCTTTACAATTGTCAGTGACACCACAGCATTTGAAGCATGAGGAGGAAGTTATGTTGAGTATCTACTGTGAGAGGAAATAAAGGTGGACAGAAAATGAAGGAAATATCACAGATAAAATTAAAAGGTGTTTGTAATCACCTGTATTGACTCAAAAATTGCACTAATTATGGGGATTAACATGCTTCCTGTATATTGCAATAGCTAATTTCAGCTGGTGGACAGAGATGGTGTGCCCACTCAGACACTGAAGCCCAGCCTACAGATTGGTTGCACATGGAGTCATGAAATAAATGCAGGTGCCCTAACTGGCACAGTGAAAACACCAGTGTATCAGGAGGGATGAGGCACGAGGCAATCTCATATCCAAGAATGTATCTAAAACCAAACATATATACCCTTGATAAGTTATAAGAGGAGCTTCATTTCTGTCACATCTGATCATCTTCAAAAGTTGCATCAGTTGACCTTCAGAGTTTCTGGATCAGCTGTTGCCATCCTCTCTACCACTTGCTTAACAGATATAATCATTTTGTGAAAAACTTGTATGGGGTTCAATTCCTCCCAGACTACCCCCTACTTTGTTTATCTCAGTGAAGGACTGATCGATGATAAAAGCAGTCACACAAGCAGGCACACATTTCCTGACAGAAAAAAAAAAAAGCTTCAGAAATAGGTGGGCAAAGCTTGTGCAGAATTATCCTTTTGCCATCTGTCAAAACACCACTTCACTTCTGAAGGACTAAGGCTCTATATAGTTCACCAAAATTTAGCCGCAAACACATCAGAAAAAGTCTCAGTAAATGAAATTCAGCACACATTCTCCTGTTCTGATACTCTTTTAAGCAACACTGCCTCAGGATACATTAGTTTCATTATCTCTGTGTCTATAATAAGAACCTAGTGCATGACAGCCAAAGATTGCCATTTATCCTTCCACAATGACATGTTTCATTTTGGTTAGTAGAAAGGGTATGTTATGTGAGCCACAGCCCCGTAATTTCTACTCAGCATCGTATCATGGACATGACATTTGGCCCTGAATGCTTCCCATGAGAGGGCTGTTGTACTGATTCAGAATAAGTATTGCTGGCTTCTTCAACAAAAACAAAGTTTCACTTTTAGCTTAACTGTTCAGCACAGAAAATTTCTTAGGGGAAGAAAAGTATAAAGAACTATTTTAGAGAAAACTATATTTTTTAGTTTTCACCTTTGAGGTGCTCATTTCCAAACAGAGGAAGAAGCTCTCCTTAGATCTAAGACATACATTTTGCAATAGGAACAAGCAATTAAGCACCAGGTTATTTCTGTGCACCAGTTCTGGCTTGGTTGAAACATTAATCTTTGTCATAAAGACAATCTAGACTCAGTTTCTCCATCCTTGGTTTCCTCAACATTTATGAAGAGTACTAAATGAAAAAGAGCAAGAATCAGAGACCCTCCTCTAGATGTCTGTGTTAAATATTACAGTATCTACAAATAGATACTTAGCCTCAGCATTAACTAATCCTCAATTATCATCTCCACGCAGTTGGGGAAGAGCTTCTGGCATCTTCAAAGAGAAACTTGTAAGACTAGTGCTGCAGGGATAATGTGATGGAGTTGAATAAAATGGTCAGCATAAAACGGTAAGAAGAGGAGTGTCTGCTGTTTGGCTGAGGATTATTTAATGTATGATTTAAGGCTGCTTTAATTATGTGCTTCCAGCTAGAGTTTACCCAGACCTGAAAACTCCTCTAAGCACTCAGAAAAGGTGACATTTAGGGATCGTGAGCTAGAAGTGGAAAATTTTCTGTGTAACTGCACTTTCTGATGACTCTTTACAGGCACTTGCACCTTCTGTGTGCAAAAAAAAGAAAGGAAAAAAACCAAAACAGAAGTGGATATAGCAGAAGATCATACTTTTAAGATTAAGCTGGTTCTTCCCATAATGGAAATATTATAATACATGTTTTTCTGAGATTTTGGAGGACTTCATTTGATGATGCAGCAGACCTCTTTCTATTTACTCCAGGCTTGTGCTTAGTGAGGCACTTAGTATTAGCAGCACATCACTGGGCCAAATTTTAGTACTTTAAAGTCTGTCCGCCTCCCTAGTCTAGAGCACCACACACATGTGAACTATCTAGCTGAGTTTCACTGTTGAAGGGTTTGTCTTGGCTGTCTGTGGAGGGGCAGCTGCAGAACAGACCACTAGAACACAGTAAGCTCCATAAAATCCCAGAGCTGTCACTGAAGCCATCCCATGTACAGGATTGCTGGGGACCCTGAATGGCTGCTCCAGTAGGTTGTCTGTGCTGAAATCCTTTCTGAAAGTAATGTCTATGAGCCACCATGTCTATGGAAGAGGCAGGGCAGCCTCTCTGGAGCGGCACCACCACTCCCAGTGACAGCACTGTCCCACCCATTAGTGCCTCCTCTTGCACGTGGATTCACTGGACACACTGTGATAATGATCTTCCACTCTTCTTTCCACATATTCCTTTAGTTTGCCTAGAGGGGGATCAAAATGCAAACCCAGCAGTGTGCCACTGAGGAACAATGTTTTGATTGGTATCAAAGATGTGGAAGAAATGATGTAGAGGAAGATCCCATGCATGTTCCTCTCAAAGTCATTTCTAAACACTGCGGAAGAAGACATGGTAACTTGCATATTTTCTGCCAGTCACCCAAGGTTAATAAAGCTTATAAAAAATAACAGAATCATAAATTCATAGAACAGTAAAGGTTGGAAAACATCTGTCAGATCATTGAGTCTAGCCATTAACCTACCACACCATGTGCACCACTAAACCATATCCTCAGGTGCCATATCCACACCTTTTTTTAACACTTCCAGGGATGGTGATTCCACAACTTCCTTGGGCAGCTTGTTAAGCTGACCAGAAAACAATGCATCTCTTCTGAGTTTATTTCAAAACTTTCATGGAAAACATATTGTAATACCATAGCTGATGCTATGGCATAATTTTATTTATAAATAATACCATAATGAATTTATATTATTTTATTTAACAAATAAAATGTTAACATCATTGGTGAGGGAGAGGAAAATATTCTTCTGATTAGACATTACCATGCTTGGTCACTTTTGCCGAACTTTTATATTCATTTATGAGAATCATAAAGATGAGGTGCCAAATCAGCTTATCCTACAGAAGACACCTAAAACCAGTAAAAAATTCTCTCCCTAAAAATGCCTTTTTCTCTCTACAGAGTACAAAGAAATTCTACAGTGAAGGTAATCCTGAAGTTATTACCATATAAATGTGTAAAGCTAGGTGAAGACAAGCTTATCCTGTGTTTTAGCTCAGGTCAGTTAACCAGAATTGCAAGCAACAGTTTGACTCCCTCCCATGACTTCAAACAATTCTGTTCTCTTTCCACCTGCAATTTAAATGTTTGCAGAAATTTCCTTTAGTCACGTCAAAAGAGAGCCCCTCTGCAGCTCTTGATGATTACATCTTTGCTCAGCAGTTTCTCATGAAGTAACACAAAGCATCATACTTTGTTTGCTTGACCATTAATGAAATTGTGAAGGGACATGGCTCTACTGGTACTTTATAATTATATTACTCCTCAGGAGCAGGACTACCTTACACACAGTCCCTTCTGTTTATGCCACTCCCAGCCATACTTTGGGCAAGGCAGAAATCATGGCCTTTTTATAGTCAGACCCTTTCTTCTTAAAGATTTACACTTCCTATCAGCTTGTTAACATACTGCTGCAAAACATTAGGTAAGAATCTATATAATAACAAGTGCTTTGTTTCACAGACCTTGATTAAAATTTGTAAGATCATATTGATTACATTCCTAGTAAAAACTGGCAGCATGGTTGAATTATATACAACATGTTTTGTCAGGTTGCCTGTGCAACGTAATTAACAAAAAAAAATCAGGATGAGTTGCATTTTTTTCCCATGTATTTTCCTAATTTTTGATCAATACTCTTTAGATGTATTGCATCTAATCAGAACATTACACTTCACAATCCTGAAATAAGCATCACTGGCTGGTCTAAGCTTTGTCTCAGAAATGCAGGAGGAAGAAGTGTACAAGCAGGGATGTACCAGCCTCCAGGTAGCTCCTCTGCCTGCAGGAGAACAGCAGTAGTATGTGTCTCTTGCAGAACTGACACCTCCAAGCTCAGCTCTGCTGTGGCCCCCACAAGACCACTAGCTGAGATCTGAGCTTTGGACACAAGCAGGCTTAGGGGTTGTATTATCCAGCTCCCTTCTCCAGAATCCCAGCTATCCCTACTCATATCCTTTTCTTTTATTAGCTCTGTATTCCCTGTAATTTGAGAGACTGTTTCATGCCTATATGAAGCTCCATCTCCCCTCCCTACCTTCCAGCAAGTCACTGCTTTCCAGCTTCAGGATTCCTCTTAGTCACCCTCAGTCCTGTGACACTTTCTGTCTGTGCATCCTCTCCTTCTTGATGTTTTTGTCCAGCCAGCAGAAATCATGATATCTTTACTCATCCGGCAATAACTAATTCTGCTTGTCCTGGACAAGGAAATTTTTCCCATCTTGCTCTCACCTCTGCATATAGTAAATATTTGCATAATATATTATGTGGGGAAACCTCAAAAGATTTGGTTCAATGCCTTTTGGATAAGCACCTGAAAAGCTTGGCTGTATGTGCAAACCTAATCCAAACAATCTGATTCTTGAGTTAATGGGCTGGAAATATTGTGAGAACAGGTTGTCTCACAGTACAAGATTTTCGTGAATTTTGCTTCTTCTGTTGGAATGGTAGTATGGTAAACATAGCCTCTTGTACTGTTTTGACACTTCTTTTCAAGGATACAGGACAAAGAGAGAAGAAAGTTACCCAGACATTTCTAAGCCTTACAAAAGTATCAGTCAGCTTAAAGTGATGTTTCAGGTGGGAACTCAGAATGGGAGATTACAACATCCAAGCCAATTCAGCTGCTCTTTTATAGCAGTGTTCACCCACTTTATTGATATGCATCAGGTATTGGTAAAATAATACACTACATACTCTGACTGACTGGCTAATAGGAATCTGTCAAACTATGAATGCTATAACAGTCAAATAATAATAACACAGCACTACAGAAGGTAATAACTTACATACTTGCCACCATCCTTCACGTATTCTATACGGATCATGGAGTTATGGTTATTGGTTGCAGTGTGTATTACCAGGTCCCAGGGTCACCAGAACAGAGTTAAATGATGTAAGGGAGTAAGTAAAATGATGATCTATGTTCAAAACCAGCACTAGCCTTGGTACCTATTTACCTCATGCAGTATGTTTATATACTAAATATGAATAATCAGGTTCCTGAAAAGGAAGAGAAAATTGACAATGCCAGGGGCAGAATAGCTCCTTCCACTTATCATTCATTTTGTATTGAAAGCCTTATTTATTTCTGTGGATGCTGCAGGTTGTGGGGCATTGCTTAGAGTTGGCAAAGCTTCTCATACAGGTCTGTAAGGCTCTCTCTACACCCAGTACAGTATTTACTTTCTTCACCAAAGTTCATCTGCGATCATCACGTGGAAAGAAAGTATACCAGCACCTCTGTGTGCCACTGTCAGATAACAGCTGAGTCCCAGACCAAAGGCCACAATAATCCTGGCTTTTTGTTACTGCTGCTGCTTCTACTTGAGCAAAAGGAGCTATTTCTTTCAATTTAGACAATGCAGTATTTGTGCTTTAGTTTGAAGTATCACCCACTTACATTTTATTCATGAATCCTTTCAACTTCATTCCATCTCCACACTTCATCGTATTGCATATCCACAGATTTGGTAGACCTCAAAGACAATGCTGATATATCATAAATTATACTCCAGGGAAGCATGAGGATAGAATACATAGTGGCTCTGTACAATCAGAGACTGCTTCCAGATTCACAGAGAAGATGGTTCTGAATAGGGAGAAACAAACATAGTTACACAAAATTGTATTGTTAAAAAATCCCAATTACATAAATCAATGATATTTTACACTGTACATGGATTTATAGACTATTTAGGATTGACTGATACAGCTATCAACTAAATGCTGTCAGCAAGTTATGCATCTCCTGGTGTCAGAAAAAAAAAGAAGGGCAAGGGTGTTACTTTTACATCTGAGATGAAATTGTGTTGTATTTTCAAAGCAGATGTCATCTCAGGGAAAATTATGCTTAGGCAGGAGTTTTCATGTAAATAATTTTCTGCTGAGTAATTTATTGCTGTTTGAATCCTTCCTAATTTATATAAACCCAAAGGTTTCTATGAGCAGCTATAATAATGGGGGAGAAAACAGGAAAGTGGAAAACAGTCTAGACCCCAAATCCACCAGTTTAAAGGATCCCTAACTCCAGATCTCGTTTTCTCTTTTACCTGTTTAGGTAACACCTAAAATCAGCTATCCTCTTAATCCCATCTGCCCCCACTACCTGCTCAACATATGCATTATGTCCAATTACAATTCTGGAAAGCATCAGCACAGCTTGGTGAGAATAACCAGACAAATAGGGCAGTATCCATTCTCTTTCTAGGCATTCAGTTCATCACATATTTATTGCTGAGTGTGCTTTTAGTGTTTTCTGTGTCTGCCCTGCTGTGTGTAAGGCCAGATACATCTCTGTACCAAATGCCAGCCCAACTCTTTTGTGTGTTTTGTGTGTGCCCCATCCCCCCCAAAACAATGAGGTGCTCAGGTGTAATTGTACACAATTTGAACAATAATCCTGGCTTTCTCCTGAAAATGAACACCACTGCATGAAAAGTAATATACCCCTCTTTTGCTGAGTGCAGGGCTCTGAAAGGTCACACTGGGAGAGAGACTGTGAATTGTTTGGAAAATAGCCAATTTGATTACAATGGGCAATTCTGAGCTTACAGTTTGCTTGTGTCTATCCTGCCTAAAGCGGCATCATTTGTAATAAAAACTGTATTGCAGAAGTGCTGTGGAAGAAATCACAAGCTCAATTTCTATTCTGCTGAAGAATCAGAAAGGGGACTTAAATATCAAAACCGAGATACAACCTGCTCAGCATTGCCTACAATAGGGGCATCCAAAGCAAGTTCAGAAGCATTACATTGATATTAATACATACCTGCTAAACAGTCACAATTAACAGCAGCTTGAAATGAAAGTGCTGTTGAAGACTAACAGCAGCTTGAAAATGAACACTAAAAGCTACTGCTAAGTTTTGAAGAACTATTTTAATTCTTACAAATACCAAATTCAAAGCAGATAGAATCCAAGGCATTTCTTTGTCCTCACTCTACACTCAGGTGTAGGACCTGTCACTCTCCTGGAAATTGCCATGTGCTGTCCAGTGGCTAACGAGACCAATTCGAATTCCCACATAATAACAGAGATTCACTCATCTGAGTCACAAAGCGTCTTTGTCTCATTGCATGAAATGGCAGGATTCAAGATTCAGTGCAATACTAATAGTTTTGCCTGTAATTCCCAATGTAAAGCATCATTGTTAGGGGTACTTTGAATAAATGAGTTCTCCCAGACATGCTCTGTTTGTTCTGGACATATTTCAAGATTATTTTATATTTGCCATGGGCTTGCAGTCATCTTGTAACTCAACACATATCCACTGGGGTGCCCAGGCTCAGCAGGTCTAACACCTTTAGAAATATGGCAGCCCTAATTACAGGTTCTGGCAGGTGGGTGCTTACAGATTGAAGGTCCCTCTCAATTCCTTGCATATTTGTAAGTGTCTGAATAATGAATAACCATAGGTAGTTGTAGACTGCAATTGAAACTGCAAAGGATGTGGAAATGCCTGAGTAATTTTAAAAGAGGCCACATCAACCTGTTCTAAGTCCCCTTGTTTCATTCAGTCATACTGGAAAGCTACAGTGCAATTGTAGCTTTCTCCCTCCAGTATCCTGGTATGATGGCTGCACAATTCACTAATAAAGTATTACCATGTGATTCCTTGCTGGAAATCAACTGTTTCTAGCTAAATAATACAGCTGGATGTACCATCTTAAGGGCAAGGAAGGAAAAAAAAAAAAAAACCAAAATCAACAAAAGTGCCCCTCCACAAATTATCTATTATGTCTAGAAGTATGCTTAGGTTGCTATTCCCTGAGGAGCTTTCTTCAAGTTTTTGAGATGGTCCAGGAGAAGTCCACTCAACTTCTACCAGAAAAAACCAAAATCTCTTCACACAGCTTGGATAAGTTTGCAGACTAACTGGAGACAAGAAAACCCTGTTGCAGTCTGTTCTTTCAGAAAAAAAAAAAAATCTCAGTCCCTGATTTACATAGGTAGTCTCACCCAAACCCCAGAGCCTGATGAAGATCAATCATCGCTCTAGTTTTCTGGTATCTAAGCTGCTTTCTTTAAATTTGTTTTCTTCTGCTGTGGCTGTTTTTGATGCTTTTCATGAAAGATTTTCCTGTCCTAATATCCAATGACACTAAGACAATAAAGAGCAATGTGAAGAATTTTCACCCAATGTTAAGGATTAATGGCCTAGTTTTCAATTCTCAGTTCATTAAGAACTCCTCCCAAAATAATCCATTTTCTGATGGTCGAGAGGTTTTGGTCTAGTAAAAGGCAAGTGGTTTAAAGAAGACCTCTTATGTGAGCCATTTTAAAACAGTCATAAATTGACAAAAAGAAAAAATAATATACAAAATTAACACAAATGGAAAACAGACTGGGTCACAGATTTTCAGACTCTTTTAGCCACCATGCAAAGTTGTGATGCATATTTCCAGCATTTGTGGGGTTTTTTTAGGTTTTGATACTGAAAACTGTAAGATAAGCATCATGCCACAGTTCTTTGCAAAGGAGCCTGTGTAGGGAAAAAAATCAACAGATCATAAATCTCCAGTCAGGTTACCAAACTTCTCTCTGTCACAAAGAAATGCAGAGAAAATTGCCAATTTGTAAACTTTCTGGGAGAGGTATCAAGAGAAAGAAGGGCTAAGCAGCAAATAATTTTCATATCCATAAAGATTTGATACTGAAATTACTTTTTCAGCCTCAAAAATAAAATCTCATATAATCAGAAAATAGTTTCAGAGACAAAGGATTTTTTCCTTCAAAAAGAAACACCCAAAACTTCAGTTGTGTTCAACTGAAATGTTTCATTTGACTTAGTTTATCATGTCTACACAAAAGAAAAAGTTGCTTCCGACTGGAAAAATCAATGTTTATAATTTTGTTCATAGTAAAGTAGATATTTCTTATTTCGCTTGAGATTTATTAGCAAATGATTCACTTAAATGAAACCATTCATTTTCTGAAATTCTTACAGCAAATCAGCATTTCCCTTGAAAGAGATAATGGAGAATTCCCATCCAACCACACTGAAGAATGTTCCTCTGTCTTAAATGGTGGCTTAAGAAGCATTGACTTTTCATCTAAGATATTATTGAAGCTTATGGATCTCTTTCTTGACTCACTCTCAAATAGTTAGAATCAGAAAAAAACCTCAGGAGAGCATTGTTTCTCACAAATCACCTTTTTGAAATGTTACATGAAACAATGGGGAATGTCCTAATCTCAGGAGAGGCATCCTCTGTAAGTATGAACTGAAGTTGTACTTTTGTAGGCATAAACAAGAACTCCAAATTCCACCACCACCACCTAACTAAAACCATTACCCCCGCTGAATTGTTCCCATGTAAGAGTCAAGTGTTATCACAGGTGATCTGTTCCCTGAGTGATTCTCATTATATAGTATTTCTAATGTTGAAAACTCTCTATTTTCTGTCTTAAGTAAAAGAAAGGAGGGCAGAACTTTAAAAAAAGAAACAGCTTATTTTTCTACTTTTTTTGTAAGTAACCTTGAATCAGAAGTTTGCAGTTTGCGTCTGTATATCTCATCAAGAATATATGTCATTTCTCTAAATAAGCATCATATATCTCAATAGTAGGGTCAGTTACCCACCCCTACCCCCTCACAGTAGCTGATCTATCAAGTTAAATCACAGGCTTTTTGATATAAGTGTCAATGTAGATCTGACACTAAAAAAATAACTCACAGTGGGGCAGAAAAACAGTAAACAAGGCAGAAAAAAAAATTAACTCCTTAGGCTCTCAGATTACTAAAATCCAGAGAGGCTGGTGCACAATTCGTGCTGTAATGAGTATATTTCAGTTCAACTATTTTGAATGTTTACACATTTTTTCATTAATTTATCTTCCCTTTCCTTTTCAGATCTCTTGAACTACATGTAGTCTTTGTTTTCTTCTTCTTCTCTGAGAACTTTACTGCTTCATCTTCCACATAACCTCTTCCTCTCTGATGGACACCATTCCCTGTCACATTTTATTCCAAATTAAAAAAGTTCAAAATACAGTGTTCCCAGAGGCATTTAAGAACAGCAGCATCTGCTAAAACAAAGAAGCCTGGAAGAATCAATAAGACTGAAACTTGACTTGATCAGAAGATTTTCTAGCATGAGTTTTTTCCACAAATTCAACAGTAAAATGTTTAATGGGAACAAATGTCCAAGTTCCAAATACCATAAAACATTCAAAGGAAGATAATAGGAGACCAGAGCTTTGTCCTCAGAAGAGCCACCAGCCCAGTACTAGAGAATTCATGTCTGTACAAGATAAGGCATCTCCAGCTCTACTCCAGTGACTAAGGACCTGTTCAGAATGCAAGAGCTCCTGCAGAAGAGGCTGAGACCAAGTATGTGATGCAGTGGGCAACAGGCAACACCATGACTTATTGGGTGTTTCACTGGCACTTCTCCAGCCCTGAGTGGGCAGGAGAAGTAGTATAGCATGTGATTGGTTCCCAATGGTCCCTCTCCTGTTGTCACATCTCCCTGGGTTTCACACAGCCTCATCTGTCTGCCTGTGAGTACAGATGCCCACCCGTTCCATCCCCCAAGCCTCGCCTGGGCATAACTTCAGAGGAGCAGGTGACACAGGCCTAAGGAGGGCTGGGAGCACACTCACAATCCACCATTGTGGACAACAATAACACACCACTACACTGACTCTGACCTGGCCTCTCCTACCAGCCAGTGAGTCTGAGGCCCTTTGTCTGATGCAGGCATCCTGCTCTTTATGTGCTGCATGGTGGTTAACCCCAAAGAGGAAGGGTACATCTTTCTCAAGTGCTGTGTATAAGAGCATCTCAAAGACCAGATGCTATTTCCAAAGAATGTGTCTATGCGTAGCATCCAGATTTTTGTTACAAACAATTTGGACTTCATCCCAATACAAAAGAAGTGGGGGAGAAGTATATACTCTCTAAAACTTTGAAGTTAAATTTTCTTGGTCATATTTAGTAATGTGTTCCTGCATAAATACTATGGTTCATTTAAACTCCAGTCTGGCTTCCTTCAAAGTCAGCACCTTAGTCCTGACAGCAGCTACACAAGATCACTGCACTGCAAAGCTGTGCCAAGCATCAGTCTTACTTCAATACATGGCACATAAAATGCTACTGGCTTGGCAATAGAGATGACAACATTCATTCTGTCTCTGTTACAGGATATCTCCATACTCAAGAAGATGGCAAAAAATGAGCACATATAAAAAAAGGTCCTTGAATAGAACAAAAGATTATTATTTACTTCAGCCTAAAAAACCTAGTCTATAAAAAACACTTTTTCCTCTTAAAAAAGCATTGAGTTTGCAGCTGCCACAGTAAAAGCTTTATACCATGAGCTCTAGTGTTGCTTTTCAGCAAGGCCTTGCTTTATCCACCAGCTTGGAAGTGAAGTGGGATGTGATGGACAGTGCAGCCACAAAGAGCACTGTAATAGGGGAGCATGGAAAGAAAAGGACCCTGAGAATAAGTACTGTGAAGGGGCACATGTTAGGTCTCCTTGACATATTCTTTTGGTTTAACAGTAAGTGTTTTACTGTTCTCAACAGTGTTTATGTCCCAAACATTAACAATCTCCCTATAAACAACTCAGAACTTATGCAGTACATACAGACTTAGGAGAGGAAATGTATTGGCTTTAGATGCCAGGCCTTCAATAGATGGTGGATTTTCCAGTCCCAGATTTGAGTGGTCTGCAAGAATGGTTCTGGAGAACACCTCCCAGTCTCGCTGTCCTGCTTGTTTTCCCTGCAGGCTCCTCCATTTCAGAAAGATCCTCTTTGGGAAGCATTCACAGCATGCTTGTTTCCAATTTATTAATTAGAACTAAATAACTGGGCAAAAGTGTAATATGCATATAAACAAACACAATTAGAATAAAGTGTGGAAGTAGCAAATTCATCTAATGATCACATTGATTAAATTACTTCAGATAAACCAACAATTCCTTATAAGCACTGTGCAATGGTTTAGGAAGTCTACAGTCTCGTTTAGCTCTCAGGCTGGAAAATAACAGGGCTTTTATCGACTCTCAGTGCCAAGTGACATATTTAAGTTCCAGCCAAATAGCTGGTACAGAGAGTGTCAATTGCTCCCAGGCTGAAACTAGTGTTGAGACTGCAGCTCTGCTGCCAGCTCCAAGAGTTTGTGCAGATTATTGGTTATCCAACACCAGCCAGCCCTTTCTCTCACTTCCCTCTCCCCCTCAAAACTCCCAACAATGGATTACAGTGGATTACATCAGAGATATTACAATATTTCAACATGACACAGCTTCTTAAATCTAATATTCAGAAGATTAATTCAATGAAATAGCATGATCTATCATGATTCAGCTGTAGCTAGTTATAGCAAAAATCGTTCTTTACTCGCTGTGCTCTGGGAATTTTTGCCCCATGTGCACTAGCCAACAGCTTGCATTTAAAAAAAAACCAACACAAGAATATTGAAGTAGAGGTATTCCTAAACTCACTAAGATGAGAAAATAAACATGCAAAAGTTGACAAAATCTGAGAGAATGGTTAAGCCAGACAAAAAAAAAAAAAAAAAAGGAACCTTTTTACTTTAAAAGCACATCTTGGGAGCTCACTTTTTTCCCGCAGAAATGCCTGTCTCACAACAGAAATGGCCATGGGATATTTCTTTTGTGTCTATGGTCTTTTGACATTAATCTGTTTTTAGATTAGTAACATTTTGTTACTATCAAAATCCTTCCCCTACTGAAACTGGGGTTTCAGCTACTGTGCAAGGTGAAATTTCTGTAAGCATAAACCACACAGAAGAGTGAACATGGCCATGTTCATGAGAGCAGAATCTAGTGCTATCCTCCACATACTCTTGAGAACTGTGCTTTAGTTACATTAAACTCTCCAGTAGCTAAAAGATGAGTTTATATGAAAAAATTAATGATATCCCATTTAACATGAACCTAGGAATCCAGAAGACAGTTACAGAATCTTGGCAAATCACACTAGATTAATGTATTTGAATTGGTGCCTAAAATGTTCAGATCAATGTCTTGGGTTTTTGGTCGACAGCTTTTTCCCCTTCAAACTGACAGAGGTCACAGTACATGCAGTTCATCATTTCAAGGCATAAGAATTAGGCTTTGACTAATTGGAAGATTTGCCTGTTATTTAAATGAAACTTGTTTGCAGTTTCATCATCCATGTGGAATCCAGAAAGGCATCAGACTATCCCATCAATTTAGTTAGCAAAGAATAAATGAATAAATAGGCTGACAATTTTCTCCCCTGGGACTTACACTGTCACTACATTGTTTCTCCATTATTAATTACCTATGTAAAAATAATTCACTGTACAGCAGTATATACTCTGTGCTGTAGCTGACTAGATCAGGACAAGCCTTTCTGCCTGTCTTTCTCTGTGCATTCAATTCTCTTGGTGTCAGCAAGTGATGCTCAACAGTGCATGCACTGAGGGAAGAAAGGGAAAATCAAGTTGCAGACATTAAAGGGTTACACCCTACACTTTTTGGATGTGTACAGTAATAGGGTTAGTTCTTTTCTATTTTGTATGAAAGACTCATTTACAGCTGCTGCTCTGCTTCAGAGGTTTGGATTCAGACTATCTTGCAAGCAGTTTGTGTGCAAGGCAGAGATGTAATATGTTAGCAGATGTCACTGACAGGTCAAGGAGTCCTTCAAATGCTGGAAGCCCACAGATCTCCTAATGAAAAGGGGCAGAAAAGAAGCCAAACACATTTTTTTGAGACAGACTTTTTTTTTTTTTTTTTTCAAATATTTTACAAGTGTTTGCTTTGCATTAAAAAAAAAAAATCCTGACACAATTTAGTGGAGTAAAAACTTCTGAATTTGTTTATTTTCAGTAAGCCAATACTCTGCAGATTTCTTTCATGTAGCCAGAGAGAGAGTAAAGGAAAAGGACAGATGGGGGAATTCAGGATTTTCTTGTTATTAAACTTCAGATTTTCATCCATTCTTCACTTAAGTGCCAGAGGAACAGGTAAATTCATCTCCATCCATTGCACAATCAGGTCTATCCCAAACCTTTTTCTTATGTATCATCTGAGTAATTTTTTTAGGGTCATTCAAATAATGTCACATTTCATTTGTACCTTACAGACTTTGTCATGTGCTTTTTATCTCCTCTGCTGCAGTATTATTAATCCTTTCAAACTTGCAAAAACTAAGTCAAAGAAGAAATTCAGTCTTCACAGTCCTATGTCCCAAAGGGCTCTCATAATTTCAGTTCCAGTCCTATGTAATTTCAAAGCCACTCCACTGACTCTTGCAGGCAACAATTCCTTTGCAACCAAAATTTTTGAAAAGGTTCAGACATCCAGTCTCTCCGAAAATGCTACCAATAAGCCAGGAGAAACACTTTGACTATTCTCATGAGGATGAGATAGGTTATTTTTTCTTATAGCCCTCTCCTGTATTCTGTAGAAGAATAGTGCTGTCTTTAAAGCACTCTTCAGACAAAGATGAGGCTTTGGGGAACATAGCAGTAAAAATTTGTGTTCCCATTGGGCTTTTTGTATAGCAGAGTGCACTTTTCAGCATCTTGTATATTATCTGCTCCCTGCATAAAGGAATTCTAAACTAAATTCCTTGCGGGACCTCCCTCCACATAACGCAAAACTTTAATTTGTGCCCTCTGCTTCTTGCATTTGACAGAGATTCAAACTGTCTTGCGTCAACCATTCTTCCTATTCCCTCAAGATCTCCATGGAGCAAAATGATCTCACCTCTCAGTCTTCTCTTTCAACAGAGTACAGCCCTAATTTCCTTGGTATATTTAGGACAACTAGTTTCCCCCATCCCTGCATTATTCTGCTTGCTCTTGCTATATCTTCGTCCATCACTACAATAATTCCTTAATCTCAGCTGATCAGGAATTAGGATGATAGTACAGGCATGGTCTGTGCAGTACTAAAGGGGGGTAATTTCTAGAAATTTAAACCAACTATGTAATAATTGCAAAGATCTCTATAAATTTCTACACATTTATGCACCAATTTTAATCTTTCCAATTTCTTCTGCTGCCCATGAACTAAATTTTCCTGAACTGCATTTCTGCATAATATGATATTTCAGAATCTGATCCTCTGTTCTGTCCAGCTCCTCATTACTTTAGTTTTATCTAGGTCATTCATCTTCCCATTCACATATGTAGCTTCTTTGTAGTGGCAGAGTTCCCTATTTCTGCATTATCTGCAAATATTTTTGCTTTATAGTATTTTCATTTTCCTTAGGCTTCAGATAAATACTCTGAATAAGAGTAACAAATCTAGTCCAGTTCTTGTCCATGTAATACTCTGCTCCTCCATTCAGGTCACACCAAAGCAGTACGATCTCTCTGTAGTCTCCAGTGAGACCATCCCTTAATCCATCCAAGCACATCACCCCCTGTGCCATACTGCTGACCTCACACGTTAGCCTTTTTGCATTTGTTGCTGTTGCACAAGCATAATGAAGCCTGCATAAATTATATCTCCAGCTGCCTCTTGCCAGTTCTTTGCACTCTTGCCTCAAAACAAAAATTATATCAGCTGGTTAAGACAGGATCATCTCCCTGTTAATCCATGTGCATCCCAATTGATCAAATAATATCTCAGTAAGGGACCCTGGATCCTGCCTCTGATGAGTTTTAATAGCATTTTCTCCACCAGTGCCAGCCATATTGTCATCTGCTTCTTTCTGTCATCTCTGACATAGGAAAGAAATGGCTCAGCACTAAGCAATCTGTGGTACTTTAATACCTATTCTCAAAACAACACAGCATGAGGATTTCAGAAATATTCAGAACAATGGCTTGACGATAAGAGATCCAGGGTACACATTACATGAATACCACTTTTCAAAATGACACAGCAGGAGGATTTCAGAAACACTTAGCTCCTCCTGCTCCTTGAGGATCAGTACAACATACCCTGTTGATAGAGCAAATCAGCCAAGAAGAGCTTCATGTAAAGGAACGCTGATTTTTTGACAGGTCTTTTTGCACATGCATACCTCAGAAACTTTAAACCTCCTGGAACAATTTGCCACTCATAATTCCCTATTCATAAAATCCTATAAGAAACCTTTCCAAGCTTCCTGCTTTTTTTTCTTCTCCATGCTGAGAGCATGATCTCAAAGCACCTCATATATGAGGATACTTTGAAATGGTGAGGGCCATGGTACACATTGCTATATAATACATGAAATGTCCTATAGTATGCAAAAAAGGGTGAACTCACAAACCTCCCATTTCCATTCTGGAGGGAAACAGTGATGACAAACAAAAGCTGTGTTGGTGATACTGTTTGGTCTTGTGGTACTGCTCATCTACTGCATTGGCAACCTGTCCCAGGAGAGCCCCCACAGTGCCAGGTAGAGCAGAGTTTGTCACGAGTTGTGGCAGAGCTCATGCAGGCAATGAGCTGGTTTCTGCTGCACCCTTCTGCCCCAGCTGCATAGGGAATTTGTCCACACTTCCAAATACAGAGGGCTGCCATCTGCAGAGGTGAGGGATGACGAGTCACTGTCCATCCTGATACAAGCTTGGGGCAGTAAATTCCACCTTTGAGTTTAGCCTGTTTTCTTTGACCCCTGGGAAGAGGAGTTGGAGCAGTCTGAAAAACTCGAAAAGGCTTTGGCTTGTTGGAAAAGACATGAGTGACAAGGAGTTTCTACTCCCAGTTGTGATGTCCACATTCTTTTTACATGACCAGTGTTTCTCTCCAGCTGGGAACTGGTCCTCCAGTCTGTTGAAAAAGTATGTGGTTTGCAGTAGCTTATAGCGAACATGCTTCAAGAGTGTTTCATAATGAACACAATACAGCTTTGATTGGCCTGCTCTTGCTTGACATCTTCTCTTCTTTTGCTGTACTGATCTCCAGGAGAGAGGAGTGTCAAAAAAAAAAAAAAGAAAAAAAAAAAGAAAAAGAAAGAGCACTTCTGAGTAGGGTGATTTCTCCAGGCTAAATCCATTCAGGATGAGCCCCTGCACAACATGATCTGATTAAAACTCCCTTAAGAGTATTGTGTGAAGTGACTAATTCAGTGAGCTTCACTATGTTTACAAAGCTGGGGTCCCATATCTGAAATATACCCCTACTTTTATCTATCACAGGGGCTTTTTGGCTCTGACTATTGCTTTTTCTGTGTAGGTTTTATATTTTCCTAGCACTAATGGCAGCAATGTCTGCACAGTTGTATTTAAAGTTGTATCAAAGATATCCAATAATGAGAGGACACTTACAGGGAATTTCAAAGTCATCTCTAAAATATAATTTGGGGCTGAAACTCAGCAAGCAGAATCTCATCCCAGAAGCGAATTCTTTTGTAACATTAAGGGGATTGGGGGTGAGGGGGAGAGGGAAGAGAGAAAATTGCTGTGAAGGTGAACAAAAAAGTGCTTTGTGGGGAAGTGAAGAGACTACCTTCAAAGAGCTTACAATCCCAAATATTGAAGAGAATATGTGTGTAGACTTAAATCTGACAGACAATTTTCCCTTTGAAAGTCAGTTCCTGCTTAAGTTCACATTGAGTGTCAAGTGTTTGCCCTTCAAATGAAACCGAGTACTTATTTTCGAAGGCCTGCTCTTCACTGTGAGCACTAACTTTGTTCATAATTAGTTAATTGTGTGCAAACTCCATCTATTAAATAAACCCATAAGTGGGCTCTGAGCAGAAAGTCAAATTCAGTTTTCTCACTTCCCACTCTTTTGGAGAGCCCCTGCATGAGGCTGGAGTATCTGATTTATTCAAGAGTTCTGATCAAGGAGCTCATGCTGGACCAGTGTGGACAATTAAGAAATACAAATCCTTTATCACTATCGCTTCTGATGGGGAAAAAATAAAAGACACCACAATTCTTCTCCCTGGACTCCTCCTGATGTTTCAAAGAGAGATTCATGACCCAGTACTTGTGCACATCAAAATACGACCCTAACAAAACCACGGTAATTACTGTGAGCCTGTGAGTCCCATCCCTTACTTCTGAAACCACAGTTTGTCTGAGAAAAACAAACTGAAGAGCCCAAACCAGAATAACAATAAGCAGAAATGGAAATGTGAAGAAGAAGCATCCAAGTAAAGCCACATCATGACAAAATTAACAGATCACTATGGAGGACTTTTATTCATGCCAGATTGACTGGCAAAAGAAGATGTAGAAGGGCTTAATCAGTTAACAACAGCAGCAGATGGCCAAAGGGTGTTGGCCAAGTCAACAAGACTACATTTCCCCCATGGAGAGGTGTGTAGAATCAGGCCTTCAGCAGGAAATATTTTGCTACTTGGGCGGCAGGCAGCTGTGCCCAGCTGTGTCCAGAGCAGGAGCATAGGAGTAGCCTTACCCATGCTGACCAAGAGCAGCACTTGCTGTAGCTTAGCAGAGCAATGATTTCACTGCTCTTTGCTCCCTGCAAGTGGCAGACATATTGCTACAGCTGTTCCATACACGGAGGCAAAACAGGGAAAAAGTTGGTTTCTCAAAGAGGACCATTTTGCCAAGGCCGAAATAAAAATAAAAAAGAGCCATTGGATGGACTTCCCATCTATATTGCAAAACAGAGAGCAAACTCTCGGTTAGGACCATGTCAACCACCTCCAACACACTTCCACACACTTTCAGTTCAGGATTAGAGCCAGGTGCCACTGCTGCGATGGATGGCAGCACCTATGACTCCTGGCAGAGATTGCTCCATGAGAGGATGGACCAGACAGCAAGTAAGCCCTGCCCCTTCCCCACAGAGCTGCACTCCCTGACAACTGCCAAGACCCTTTCCACACACAGGGAATTAAGTTTCAGAGACGCCTGTGAGTTCAGTATTGCATCTATTCTGAGAAATTGATTATATCCAGGCCAAGGAGAGCAAGGCAAAAACATGCCTGGAGATCTGCCCAAGGTCACATCATTAATCTATTGGAGAGTTTGAAAGGGAGGAGAGATAGATCTGCTGGCTCCTACCCCTTTGATTAATAACCAAACCGACATGTCCCCTCTACGCCCTGGTGTAAATCCAAGTTAATTAAACCAACTTTGTGTGTGAACATTATTAAATCAGTTGAAACCTGGCTAATATCAGATTAACTTGCACCTGCAGATACAGAGCCACCAGTCAAACTGCCATAACCTGTTTTGAAACAAAAATGCATGAATCTCCACAGTGGTCCCACCACCCCATCTGGTTTGGTGTTGAATGACCCCTCTGCAGACCAGTGCTTTGATAGTCCTGGGAAAAACTGTGCATGGCACAAGGAAGGTAAGAAAAGAAAAGAAAATCCAGGCTATGCCTAGTGATGTGGGGCTAATACAGGAGGATGTAACTGGCAGCTCTAAATTTTCAGTTGAAAGCATTATCTCTGCAAAATATATAATATTGTAGCTGTAATTATTAGGACATTGGGATTATCTATTCAAGCAGTTGAGTAGCCTGGAGAAGTAAGATGTGGAGGAAGACATAGAGTCTCTAACTAAACCAGCTGACCTAGTTGGGAAAAACAAACTATGGCTCTCATCAGCCCTTCTTTGCATCCAAAATGAAAGCCACAGACTTTGAGCTAAGAGCAGGCTAAAAACAATTGCTCTGAGTGTGTCCAACCTCCTGCAAAGCTACGAAGTAGAGTCATGATTTGCATGTGATACTGAGTGTGTAAATACAGGTACCTGAATCTCACTATACATCCATGTTTGCTTTGGTTTATATTGCCTAAAACAACCAAAAAATAAATGCAACCAAGCTCCTTCTTACTCATTTCAAACATTGCCATGTCATGGCAGCTGCTCAGTCTCGACCATCACCACTTAGCTTTTGGGTCAATGTTTCCTGGCTGTACTGATATGCCTTGTGGCTTAATTACAAAGGAAGCAGTGATTGCTTTAAAGAGAAGTTCATTTGAGGAATTCTGTGGTGAAAAGAGCCTGGCTTATTAAAGCACTCGAAAGGAAACACCAGGTGCCAAGTGCTTTGGTCTAGAGGCTCTATTTTCCTGGCTGTGGCCAAAACATAGAAGGGAAGCCAAGAGAAAAGCCACATCATTGCTCAGCATCATTCGTTGCTCACTCCTTTACACTGAAGATCCTCGTGGATGGAAATAAGGTTCCCATCAGAGATGGGTATTGCCAGAATTAGCAGCAAAAAAGTCTGGTCCTGCCATCAGAGGTTCATTAGCATACACAATGTCTCTGTAAGTGAGAATTGTGTCAATGGCAGATGCTGTGCTCCATTGTCTTCAGCACTGCTGTGCACAGGCAGAACAGTTCACACACCCTTACTCCGGGGTAATTCACACTCAGCTCATTGCAGTGATGTGGAGAGAAAGACCAGAGAGCAAGGGGTTGTGTAGGAAGAAAGTGCTAAAACTTTATGCAAATTATACTTTACAAGCGTGAAAAACAACTAGATGGAAGCAAAAATCAAGATAAATAGGGGGAGGAGAATGGTTAATTACCTTGCACTTTGCAAGGACTGTGTTAGCCTCAGATAGGCTCTCCTCAGTGTGGGATAGATAATTCCCAACAATATCACCACAGTGCTCTCAGAAAGATAACGCTGAAAAGGGAAACCAATTTTAAGGAAAACAATGTTATTTAAAAAGACAGAGATTTCACTGTACGGTCATTTTGAAGTAGGCAAATTAACAATTAAAAAGACTCTCATGTGCAGTAATCTCTGATTGTTTTATTTTAATAGCTATCTCAGTAGAGAAGATTCTCTTCAGTAACTAGAGATCTCATTTCTGTTAATTTTGTGCAACTCTAAAGGAGTCACTGATGTTCGTTTGTAACTTGCCACACACCCCCTCCCCCATGATTGCTTTTTCTAAGAATATATCTCTAGAAAGCACACTGATTATAAGTGGAATTTACTTACTTTAAGCTTTTGCTGTCCAAACTATAACTGCTGACCACTTAGAAAGTGGCCAGGAAAATGCATAACAAATATGACATCAGAAAACTTTTCCCAACTGTACTCCACACCGCCTCACCACCTGGACGCACCGAGAAAGACAAAAAATGTCTGCACAAATCTGCATCCAGACATCAGCTCTCAGGAGGACAAATTTCAGATTCTCTGACTCTCCAGTACAACATTATCTGAGGACCTTGATGCATTTTAATAAAACATCCTTCATGTGCTTACATATTGCTTAAGCTTAAGCTTAAAGGAGCGGAGAGGTGAAGTCAGACCTTTACAGGCATTAGCTGCTTGGGAGCACTCATGGGAGTATAGACCTAAGTGTTTACTCATGTTCACACATGAAATCTGGGGTGGAATCGGAAATGGAACATTGCTTGCCAGAAGAGCACATTAACAGGTTAACATTAAAACATCCATCTTTTCTAATGGTGATACCAATTTCCACAAACCTTCTCCCATGAGAATGTTACAGCAGCAGAGAGATATTGGGAACAGGCCTTTGCTTTGCAGCAAAAGCAGCCCATCTAAAAAAGATATGTATTTCTAAAGAGTTAAAAGAAGGGGGAACCCCACGGCCTCTTAAAGTAAATACAGAAATCTACAGATACATATAAATTCACAGAATAGAACACTGCTCATTTATGAACTTGACCACTAGTGGCAGAGCCAACACAAAATCTGTTTTGAAACCAGTGGAAACAGGAAAGGTGGGTATGTGTCACATTCTGTTCAGAAATGGCCACTTTACCTCTGCAATGAGTTAAATACATTAATCAAT
This sequence comes from Zosterops lateralis, assembly GCF_965231275.1. Classification (NCBI taxonomy): domain Eukaryota; kingdom Metazoa; phylum Chordata; class Aves; order Passeriformes; family Zosteropidae; genus Zosterops; species Zosterops lateralis. The sequence continues at coordinate 53,484,892 of NC_139764.1, read as the reverse complement.
AAAGGGTTAAAGGAGTAACTGAACCATGCAGCTTTCTAGGCTGGTTACATCTAACCTATACACACAATTTTGACTTTGGGGGACCTACGCTGGCTTCTCACTTTGAAACCTGGCCTCACTGCTCTGGTTTCTGTTATGCAGAATGCTAATTATCCTGCAGAAATGATACTGCAAGGCCCTGGGTATACCTGTGCTATGACTTGGGGGCATGGGTTTCAGTGCTTTAGACATCATTAGGGCAAGTCAAAGTTTTATCTGAAACTTTATAACATGAAAAATTACTGTCTCCCTAGAAATAAATTATTTCTCATACATTTTTCATTTTATAATTTTTTGGAGTTGTCAAGTAAAACAATTTTTCACTTTTCCAGTTTTGGGACTTCTCTATTCCTTTTTCCTCTACACTTTTTTCCATAGGAGCAAGGAAAATGGGCATATAAAACTAACATCTGAAAATACTTAAAAGGCGGTGAGAGAAATAACTAATGAATACCCAAAAGCTACAACAAATTTTCTTTGTACATAATTTTAAGAAACTTGGGGTTTATATTTTTTCATATTTATATTCTACACATTGCCTCTTTTTTGGCAGCTCTGATCATAGTATGTGTTCTCCAGACTACAAAAGCATTAAACCAGTGTTTACTACAAAGCCTGTAACTGAGGACAGTTTCCTAGCAATCCCATTGAAAGAAATGTTTTTCTCCATTCTAATCAAAAGGATGGAATCCATATGTCCACTGAAAATGTATATATCCTTATGAGCTCGAGGAAAATAAATCTATGTATATTTGCTGGGTGTTTACCCTTTCATAATTTATTGTCAGAGAATTAGGAACAGCAGAAAAAAAAGATACAAAAAGCAGCAAAGGACCGCAAAATATTTTACAGAAGTGGATTGGAATAATTTTATCCCCTTCTACAAATGAAGCTGTTGAAGCACGGACAAGAAAAGCAGTGCACTGGAGTCAGTGACTGTCCATGTTTCTTAATTTCTGCCACTATTTGCTGTCCATTAAATCTCATCCACAGACAGTGTTCAGGACTGGATGGAAGAACCACCCCTTGGCATTCTCCCAACTAGGCCAGAAATGAAAACAAGTTATGCCTCCTGGGAACTTGCTTCTACTGGAAAAAGCCTTTCCGAGTTGGAAGGAACAGAAATATGATTGAGATTTTTCACCCTAAGCAAGAATAGCCAACAAATCTTACATGTACCAGTCCTGGGTATTGTTTTTCTGGCTCTTAGAGCACAGGACAAGTCTCAGTGTCCATCTACCAAGATCTCGGTGCTGTAGTCAGATCCCAAATAAGAGGAGACACAGTTTTGCCCAAGACCTAGAACACTGGCTGGCCTATAATCCAAAATTTCTTTTCAGAGAGACTTTGGTATGCTAATTCATTCATTGCAGCTCCAATTCTACACCAAAAAACTGTGGACAATAATCATTCTTCTGTTAATGAAAAATAGTTTGCAATTTCCTCAGAATGAGCCCAGCAGGAGAGCCAGGTATTATTAGCACCACCTGTCAGGCTAACTTTATGTGCCTGCAAGTCCAAAAACAAGCAGTGATGCCAACACACTACCATTTTTCTAAAATGTGTGGCTCTGCAACTCTAGTGTGTTCCCCTGCTTAGAGGGAAATAACTTTGGAGAAATAAGTGTTCTGGCAAACAGGGGAGCATGCCTGAATTCATCACATCCTGGTAGCTAAGACACTTCCTGATATCATCTATTTATATTGCCTTCCGATACCCAACTCATTGCATTACAGAATCACCTCTTCACAGGAGATATACAAACTACCCTCAAAAGGAGAAGTCAGACTTGATGATCAGGTCATACAAAGGTTCTGAAGCACTTTTTCCACCTCATTCAGAAATCCAGATACAACAGCCAGCTCTCAAGGACATTGCTCGGCTTTGAGATATGCCCTGAAGAGCTGCAGTAGGTCCAGAAATCAATGAGTAGTTTGAACCACATCATAAACACACTGTAAGCTTTTTTCACCTGTGACAGCTATATTGAGGATAATTTCATATTACTTAAGTGCTTCAGAACAATTGTGTGTGAGAGGATGCAATAATGTGAGAATTGTTTATACAAAACCACAGACCCCCTTTCAGCATTGTAGGATACGTAGCAAGTTTTGCTCTTTGCTGATGAGGAAAATGCTGCAAGCCAAGAAAAGCTGCAGTTCCTACAGCTATATTGTGTATGGGTATGTCAAATAAACAGGACTGGTGGGAGTGATGGGTCGTTTCAGGAATGTGTAGCAATCTCCCACTTGAACTGGGCAAGAGGAAATTTTGGGTCATTCAGAAGAGGGGAGGAAAATAGGACACAGTGAAGAGCAGAGCAAGAAAACTGTATCTTCCCCTGGTGTTTCCACCTTTTAAGTTCAACACGGATTTCCCCTCTCTTCTGATGTGTGGGGGACCCTGGAAACCCAAGGTATAGCAGGCCACTTCAAGGCACGGCCCATGGAAAATTTCAGCCCCCTTGGAAAAGCCAGCAGGATCTGATTAACTGAGAGAGAAAGGTGAAAGTGTGTGTGTCACCTGTGTTAACCTTGCTCTTGTATTTATATCTCCTACATGCACCTATCAGCAGGAAATCTCTTTTGGTACTGTACAAAAGAGATTTCACTCTGCTTTGTGGTTTGTACAGCTTATGGTACAATGATCCTCCCTCAAACAATGACGAAAACTCTCCTAAACTGTACTGCTGTGTGGGATTCAAGGAACACTGTGATGTAGGGATATGTATGTCTGTGATACCTGATGGGAAGAGATATGTATTTTTATATTTGTAGGATTTATAAGGTGCAATTTGAGAAGGATCTGTTTCTATCAGTTTTTACCAGTCAACATCTTAAACATATAGAGAGTAAAAGCTGAATAGGATTCCAGTAAGGCCTACAGTCCACTCAAGGGTTTGCAAAGGATACCATTTCAAATTTTACTTTAAAAATCGTACTAATTTCCTTTTTATAAAGAGATTTGTTTCCAGTCTTAGCTCTAGGGCACAGGTTTTGTTTGAAAATTTGAAATTAAAGAGAGAATAACTAGATGAAGTGATGAAACTCATCAAATCACTCATTCAAATTGTTTCTGTGGTTAAAAGCTGCATCCCACCGTTCCTCAATGCAGCATTGCACACTAACCTGACAAGTATATGGCGCACACAGCAGTCCCTTATTGCTCAATTTCATTTCCCTACAGTGTCTGGTTAGCAAGCAATAGCCAGGAGATGCCATCCCCCTTAACTCAGTGTAAGTCACAAAGCAAATTCTCCTCCCTTTATGTCTTGATTTTAAGGCAAACTCCTTCAACTCCAATCAGACTAACTGTTCACAAGACACTTTGATCCCCAGCATGTACTCCCAACACATGCTGAATAATGCCAGATTTTGCTCCCATAAACAATTCCCAACAAGTGCCACTGTACTGTCTCCAGTCTTGTCTGGCAGTAGTCAGCCCAGGCAGGATCTGAGAGAGTCGTTTCACTTCACACGCAGCTCTCAGTGAATGCCACCATCTGCTTTTAGGTGGTTAAACAACCTCTACATTGGGTCTGAAAATATCTGTCAAATCCTGCAGCTTCTGACATGGGATAATTTCAGCTTTCTGCTACACCAGCCTTGGCCAACTGTGATAGACTTGCTCTAGACTTACATGAGTGGGAAAGGGAAGAAGTCTGATCTATGGTGTCCTCAGGGCTCAGGAAGGGCTCAGGAAGGGCTCAGGGTCAATGATCCTTCTGCATACCAGGCCCCATGCACAGACCCTCATGCCCTAAATTGCACCAACAGTGTAAGGGAGCACATGGTGACCTGGGTTCTTCAATTTTCCCAAGTGTGCAAAAAAATGCAAAGAGCAAGGTGGGGCAGGGAATATTTTCAACCTACATCAGCTTTGTCTCCCAGTTTCACCCTATAGCCTGAAAACTCCATCCAGCCTATGGAGGAACAGATACAGAACAGCAAAGACATCCAAAACATTAATTCCTGCTATATCCAAAAATACAATACTGATGACAGTTGGTTATCATACACAAGAGCAAGAGATGATACAGACATAGTAAATCTGACATCATTTTCCAGTATTACTGAAGAGTGAATTATGAAAAAGATACCTGGGCATCATTATTCTTCAGATGAAGAAATCACATAATATGTCCAAAACTAGGCTACTGCAACAATCTTCAGACTTTTCAGATCAGATTGGTGTTCTAAATACACTAATTTTTTAACTTTTTTACTGCAGACAGGTGACAAAAACTGCACTATTATAGTTACAACCCAGATGTGGTGGGTTATGCTACTTTTCAGCAGATGCAAGGTTTACTTAAAGGCATCAGCTTTACCCCAGGAGAGCTGCAGAAATTAGGATTGGCTTCTTTGCAGGAATTTAGAGGGTATAAATATCCACAGGCAACAGGTATTTATTTCTACGCCTGCAGGTAAAAACAAGTGGTAATAGTAATTGCAAAGCAATACATTTCTAATTGCAATAGATCATACCCTTCAAGGCTAGACTTCGAGATTAGTTTCTGAGTCCTGAAGCATACTAAACAGTTCTTCTAGCAAGATGCAGTGTGCTTTCAGAAACATAAAAGAAGGAAGTATACAATACCTGGTTAGAAACACGCATATATGAAAATGAGTTTAACACTTCCACAGACCAGCTATGGAAGCTTGCTCAGATAAAATCCATGTGAAGAAAAATGTGTTATTTGTTTTAAATGTTGCTGACTGTACGGCATTTCCCACTGTACCTCCTTTTCATCACCAGACACAGGATAGAATTGGCCTCCTGGCACAATGGTGCACAGAGAAACAGCCATAGCACAGGTGCTGCCCTGCTCAGTCACCACACACAGACTTTGCTGACAGCTGTATGACAGCTGGAACCGGCTGCCAGCACGAGCTCAGATCAGACTGCAAGGGCTCATTCACTAAGCCAGGGGCGCCTGTACTCTCCATGGACCACTCCTAGAAAAAAAACATAGACCTGAAGCATAATTATTAACTTGTGCAATCTGCTTTTGTGTTTTTGTAAAGGTTATTAAATAAGTAGTCCTTTTCTGAAAACCCCAGGAGAAAGACTCCTTAGAAATCTATTTATTTATTCAGTTTTATCCTACAATTGCATGCCTAATACACCTTACTAAGACTTTCACGAGGGCTATCATTTGAAGTTCTCATTTAAGTACTTCTAAGAGTTAAAAACCAAAATCCTTCTTCTCTTGTGTTTGCACCCTCCCAATTTGTCCCTCATACAAGTGCTTATTAAGGCAGCTTAGCTAAAATATTTTTGTCCACTTTTGGGTTTTGCTGCACTCCTTCAAACTTCTTTCTGAAGAACCTATTGTCTAGAAAACTGGGATCTTGTAGCAACAATTAACTATGAGAAAACCGTGACTCAACCCCAAAATACTTTATTTTGAAGTACAGGCCCACATTATCTCCTTGCATTCTGTAACATCAGACTGTGCCTCACATGTTGGGAAAGTCCTGAGGTATCAGGCATTTTTCAAGAGAACAAATAGTGAATTACAGCAACTTTAGGCAGAGCCAGAACACAGCTTACCTGACAGGAGAAAATGAAAATCAACTGACCTGTAACTCCCAGGAAGCACTGACAGATGTGGACTCAAGGGAGAAGGAGGCAAAAACAGTAATAGAGACTAAAGTGTTTTTACTGCCTTTGCCCTCTCCTGGCCTTGCCCTGATGCCTCATGTTCCACCCTCATGCTGACAGCTCACATGCTCTCTTGTTGCACACCATTGCAGCCCCTTGCTGGCTCCTCCAGCTCTAAAGGCAAGTTGAACCCAAAGCAACAACTCTGCAAAAGAGTTAGTTTGTGTCAATGTGTGCATGGGCACACATACGTGTTTCTGACACACTTTCCCACCTTGGATGCCTCTAACACAAGGCAAATCCCTGTTGCAGAACTCAAGGCACAGGGCATGTGCCTGCACAGGGGAGCAAGTGAGGTTAAGCCATCCTAGTCCCTTACAACTACATGAACTGGGCAGAGTATCTCCACTGAAAATGTTTCCATATTCAAGCATACACTTCTTAGAGGAAACACTATTTTCTATGGAAAGTACACCATTTTCTGTGGAAAGCAAATAATAAAGGGGTACTTTAGCAAAAATCCATTTTTCTGTAACATGGCAGATTTTCACTCAAATCTACTCAGATTTTATTGACAAATCTCAGACCAGGCTTTCACTAAAGCCTTCAGGCTGTATCTGTTTACTCTGTGGAGTCAGAGTGTAGGTGCACCCTCACATCAACAATATTGCCCTTCTCTGGCCCTGGTCCAGCTGTGTGCTCTGGCCAATGTGCATGTAGGGCCTCTCTGAAGCTTCCAGACTTCCCAGGGGAACTTTGATGGGGAAATAAGTTTTCTTCAGCTTACTGATGACATCCAAAGATATGAAAGGGGAAAAATTGGAGGAAAAGGAGACACCAAAATCTTCAGCATGTTGTGTTTGCCCAAGGCAAACAGGAGCCTCCCTTTTGATGCTGTCTCTCACAGTTCCCTTCCAGACAAAATATCCAGTACACAGATGGACAAAGACATCGTGCAATCATTGAGCAACTGGCTCACCAGTCTGGCACAAAGGGTTGTAGCAAACGGAGTGACATCAGACTGGTGACTTGTTACCAGTGGCGTTCCACAAGGTTTCATTCTCAGCCCTGTGCTCTTCAACATCTTCACAAACAACTTGAACACAGGACTGGAAGGGATACTCAAGAAGTTCTCAGATGATACAAAACTGGAAGGAGCTGTCGACTCCCTCAAGGTCAGGGAGGCCCTGCAGTGAGACCTCAACAAATTCGGGGCTGGGCAATCACCAACCATATGAAGTTCAATGAAGGAAAGTGACAGATTCTGCATCTAGGTAGGATAACCCTGGATATGTGGACAGACTGGGGAATGAGGGGCTGGAAAGCAGTGGAGAAAGGGGCCTGGCGGTCCTGGTCTATGGCAAGTTGAACATGAGCCAGCAGTGCCCTGGCACCAGGAGGGCCAACCCTGTCCTGGGGGCATCAGGCACAGCATTGACAGCTGGGCAAGGGAGGGGATTGTACTGCTCTGCTCTGCCCTGTGGCGGCCTCATGTCCAGTGCTGGGGGCAGTTAAGTGCCACAATATAAATAAGAGGGGTATAAAGCTCTTGGAGAGTGTCCAAAGGAGGGCCAAGAGGATGGTGAAGGGCCTTGAGGAGAAGCCATATGAAGAGTGCCCAAGGTCACTTGGTCCGTTGAGCCTGGAGGAGACTGAGGGAAGACCTCATTGCAGTCTACAACTTCCTCACATGGGGAAGAGGAGGGACAGGCACTGATGTCTCATGACCAGTGACAGGACCCAAGGGAAGAGCCTGAAGCTGTACCAGGGGAGGTTTAGGTGGGATATTAAAAAATGGTTCTTTAGCCACAAGGTGGCTGGGCTGGAACAGGCTCCCCAGGGTCACAACACCAACCCTGGTAGGGTTCAAGAAACATTTGGACAATCTCCCAGGCACATTGTGCAACTCTTGGGGATGGTTCTCTGCAGAGCCAGGAGCTGGACTGTATGGTCCTTGTGGGTCCTTTCTAACTCAGCATATTTTGTGATTCCCTCAGGAATTACCTCCACAAGTGGCAGCAGATCCCAGTTTGGGCAGCATCCATTATCACCATGGGGCAAACGTACTCTCTCCTTCTTCTCCTCCACATCCACTTGGGTAGAGGGCATTACTTTTTTCTCACTCACCATGGCAATTTGCAGATATTAAATTATACTCAGAAGGGCCTATAAAATACAAGCAAAGCCAAATAAGAAGCATAGGTCAGAAATTTATCTTTCAAAAAAGGAAAGGAAACAAACAAACTATAAAGGCTATGGAATTAAAACAATGTCTTTTCCCAGGTTCATGCTGAGCTCTAGGTGCATGCAACATTTCATGCAAATCAGATGTAATTTACTGTGTGATTTGTTTCTTCAATAAAAAAGTGAGAATATGGAGAACAATAATTTTCCTACATTTTAGCTACACATTTCTCCATAAATAGCATAACTATTATAATGACTTCTCACATGAGCTTGTAGAGTGATTGCCTCTGTGTGAAACACAGGCAGATCATTTCTTTATTGTTCTCAGGATGCCTCGGAGTTCAGTCATAAGGATATGTGTGTATGCGCACATATACACATGTATACTAGAGACAGCACCATAAACAAGTACATGTACAGCCTGTGGTGTGTGCTGTATGATCTATGTCCATGTTTGTGTGTGTGTGTGTGTGCATCAACCATTTTGTTCCCATTGCTCCTCTTGTCCAGAGCCACCATATTCCCTCATATAATGTGACGCTGAACCAACTCCTGGTGACAAACGTTCGTGCCATGAACTTCCCAGAAGTAAAGACTTTTTCCCTCCAAATGAGAGAGATTTCATCAGTTGCTATGTGGGCACGTAGGAGTTGTCAGATACAAAGTTCATCTGTACTTAGCAATATGTGGCAAGTAAATATAATGATGTCAACATAACATGCAGTGCTGCTGCTAACCAAAGTCATTGTGAGGCATAATTAATTTTCTATTCATCCTAATATCTCACAACATGAGAGGCGACAAAATGGTCAGCACGATGAGTCCTTCAGTTGAAAAAGGCCTGATTATCAGTCACTCCTTGAGGTATAAAAGAGGTATTGCAGACATGGTATATTGTCATAATGTCCCTTCCAAGGTGAAAAGCAAAGCATTACATTTTTTCTCAGAAGCATTTTATTCAAATTACTGGTATTTATTTTTAAAAAATTAATTGGGAAAAGTTAAATTGGGGCTTGAGGTAAAGCAATTTTTGAGAAGAAACACTTGTATGAATATTTCCTAGAAGAAACCTTGCCTACAATGTCAGACAAATAGGTACAAAACAGAACAAGATGCAAGGTTCTGAAATGCAGAAGTTGCTTATTCCATCTCAAAAATGGACCTAGAAGTTTAGAGACACACTCACATATACACAAGGTATATTAGTGACAACGAATTTTTATAATAAGCCTGCATGGCTTATTATAAAAAGCCATAGAAGTGAGAAAAATAGGTGGATAAATTACAGCTTTTGATATTATTATATATTAAAGTATTTTATTACAAATACTTCTATGGCACTTACTTAGAAAACCCAGGTTGTGTGTAAGGTTTGGGAGGGGGAAGTTATTTTGGTAAGGTAGAGCAGCTATTTTCCCAGCTGAATAGTAATGGGAGAATAATAAATTCTTGATTGCATTTTCTTGCTTTTTTGACATTGTGTTTTAGATTTGTCATTTGTATATATTAATACATAATCAGCTTTGCAATAAATTCTGTTTGTGAAACCATTTCCTGATGGTCTTGATAGATTTGTACATAGAAACAGAAAGGCAGGCATCAATAAGACAGGCTTATTCAAGATGTAAAAATGAAAAACTTAATCAAAAATACTGGGTTTGTTTGTAAGTTTAGCAAAAAAAAAAAAAACCAAGGTGAATTTCAAGTTAAACAAGGGACATGAAATATAAAGCTTCCAACTAACATTTGCTCTGAAGCCAGTATTCCAGTATAATAAAAAAGAGAACATTCTCAGGCAATGAAGAAATATCAATAATGATATTTTCCATCTGGGAGAAGTAAGATAATGTCAAAGAGTCACTGTTGTGCCAGGTCTGCTAAAACCTGATGCATCCTACTCATAGGTATGAGGCACACAGAAACAGTGCTTGTATCCTTTCAATGAAAGAGACTTTTCCACCCCTTCACTCAACATAGTTCCAACAAGTAATGCAAGTATGCCTCCTTGCCCAAGGATTTCCATTCTGGATAAAATATTAATGATTTCAGACTTGCGGACATCTGGTCTTCTCCACATCCCCAGAAAATCGTATTTCTTGACTGGAATATTGAGAAAACCCATCCAGATAGAGTTAAGGCTTCAAGCCAAGGCATAAGAAAGTGAAGTTTGCAGGAAGCCTAAATAAGTAGCATCACATAGACATGTAACTTTTAATTGACTGAAGTAAAAGTGAATCTCATCCTAAATTCTCAGTCCCTCACCAGGAAAAATCATGCAGCCCCTGGAGACCTATTAAGGTGCTATGAGGCCCTCAAAGCTTGGTATCTTGGCATCTCCCACCAGGAGCTCATGGCTTCACTGTTCTCAAGGATGAAAAGCCTGTCTGCCACTCCCCTATGCCAAGCAGGTCAACACTCCTCCTCTGCTTTCTTGTTCTCCCAAACTCTTTCGAGCTCAGAAGCAGAGCAGGGGATACCACTCTGGTTTAGGATGAATGTGCAGAGCATGAGCCATTTTCCCCTTTGCAGCACTGCTCTGTCAACAAACTTGGCGTGATACCTCTCCAAGCAGGGCAAGCCTTTCACTGCCAGGAGCTGAGTCAGCTTTTCTATCATTCACACGTTTTGCAAACAGATGAAGATTTTCTTCACTGTCTTTTCCATCTGAAATTTTTCACAAAATCATTTTTTATATGCAGTGCCTGTGAAAAGATTTTGTTGCATGTGTTGAAAATTTGGAGTTCCAGCTCTTGCAATGGCATATCCTGCACACTGCATTTTCCAAGCTTGATTGGAGCAGTATGACTGTGAATTGTATTATCCTTGACAAGGGCCAAGTCAGAATCTGTTTCCTGACAGTGTGAACTGGAAATTCACTACTTTGTTGGAACATTAATGCCAGCAAATTGGTTTTCAGGTGTATTGCTGGTTTTCAAACTCTCCAGTAATGAGAAACATATTAAACATCTAGACTGATTTATAGGAAATGAACCCAGAACAGGTGCTGCTACCTCAGCCCAGGCTTATTTGCTAACAGAATATTAATAGAAATGTTTTATCCCAAATTTGAGCATCATATATGACAGGATACCTCAGTCCATCTCTCTATACACAAATGGTTTTTCTTATGAAGCAATTTCTAGGTTTCAGGCTGAACTCTTTGTTTTCTGGAAAGAAAAAAAAAATCAATTTGGGGGCTCCAATAGCTAGTAGACATTTTTATGATAGCTACAATGCAAGTATGTATTCAGAGAGATTTTTCAACACTACTGGAGTAGCAGTAAACAACTCCTTTACTGCCTGATAATGCAGAGATGCTTACTTTCATCAAAATAAATCTTGAACAGGTTTCAGTACTCCTCTGAAATGAGAGGTTCAGGGACTGGGACAGGAAGACCTTGGAAGGGAATGATACGTTATTGATTTACTTAGGTAACTATTTTCTTGGTAGTACTTAGCATGGGTGCAAAACACCTATTATGTGCTGACTGTAATTTTTTATAGCCTTCATTTAAAATGATGAAGTGGTTATTCCATGCTTGGTAAGACTTTGTATGTTTTGCAAGACACAAGCCTGCTTTCCAAAGTCCACACAAGCCCTGTGAGCATTCAGCCACAGATCTTCTGCTGTCTTTCGGAACACTTTGTGTTTGAGGTTTTATACCTCAAACACAGGGCATTTTATACCTCTACATACCTCAGAAAGCACCTACCCCATTTGTTTGTCCACATGAAAAGATGTCTCCATTCCACTCACTACATTTACAATTAAGAGAAACAATATATCCTCTGTATTATAGTCAGTACGAAACAAATTCCTCCATTTTCCTTCACATATTTGATACAAGCTCCACTTATTCTCTTTACAAATCACCATAAATCACAAAAAAGGTATTTGGGATGTGGCCTGTTTGGAGCAGACATCAAAAAAGTCCTCTTCGCCTCCTTTTTTGTCAAGGAATTATCCAGAAGGAAAAACTAGCACATGTTCAGGGAGTAAAAAAGTCTTGGAAATCACCAATTTTAATTTTGCAGAAGGTCTCTCAAAGTTTCTTTAAATAATTAATTATTGTGCCCCAAAAACTGGTATCACTATACCACATAGACACCCTTCAGACAGGTATCCCTCTCTGTGCTGCTCCTCTGGCTCCCTAAGGCTGGAAAGGAACAGGATCACCAAGGGAGCAGACTGTTAACCTACTGTAAAGTTACCATCCCGACTGATCTACATGATAAGCTGAATCCACTTCCTGCAAGTGCTTTCCATTGGTTAGTACAAAAGGAGCATCATCTGTACAAAAGGAGAACCATGAGTTGTCACCTCCTGGAGATGAAGGCAGTCTCAGATTGTGCCACAGGAGCAAGAGGAAACCAGGATGCGTATTTCATTTCCCAGGACTTTGAAATCTTTCCCTGCCTGTACCAGAAGGATGCTGTTGTACAAGTGAAGTAAACAAATCCAAGGGATACAAAGATCCCTCCCTTGTAAGAAAGGGCCCATCACCCTACCTCTGGGGTCTGTCTGAAATCCAGGTTCAACATCCAAAGTTTATAAGCATTCCTTACTGTCACCAGCTGAAGGAGTAAGACAGGTGTTCCCCAGCACAGTAACATCACTTTTGTCCCTTCATCACTGTTGAGAGGGGTACCCAGAAAGTACTGGCAGTTCCAGATAAGGGCTCTTTGTCTGGACCTGACCAAACTTCAGCAAAGGTCAGTCAGGTTTGGGATCTTTTTGCCCTGCCTCTCTGTCTTTGACCACCAATTCCACCATGAAGCTGAGAAAGATTTTGAAGAAACCTGCTGCATCTCCACTAAAGATTTTGAAGAGGTTGTGGATTAGCTTTGATCATCACTGTTGGCTCTATGAGTGAATACATTTTTTGTTTGCTGAAAACAGAAAAAGGGGGAACAAATTAAGAAATCAACATATCATTAAACATTTGCCTGGAAAATAGCACCAAGATTAAATTTTGCTGTCTGGTTTGCTCTATAGCCAACTAAAGTCCACTTATGGTGAGATCAGGGAAAATACAAGACACCTAATAGCAGGTCAGGTGAGACGTTACTCAGTAAGCATTGTGCATTGCAAATCTTACACAGAAAGATTAAATACTTGATTAACTGATTCTGGAAACCTGGCACACTGCAAAAGAAAAATTAACATATACCCTACAAACCCCAGAAATTACAGTGTACTTAAACCAGTTTTTTTTTAATTATAACTGTAAAAAAATAATTTGAGAGTATAATCATTATGAAGAAGATGACAGAATTATTAGCAAGCCAGCAAAAAGAGAATTAGTAGGTAGATACCATCATTACATACTCAGATGCTAGTAGTGGCTTCTTGAAATTACAGCTGACGGCACACTGTTGAAGCTGGTGCTCTGGATAAATGTAAGTACTAATGCACAGAGAAGTTTTCCTACAGGCTCACTTCATACTTCTGTTAAACCACAACAGTCTGCCTACCAAAAATGCTCAGCTTTGGGCCACAGGGAGCTGCCTGGTGAGGCTGCCTCAGATCAGCCAGCTCTCCAGCCTTGCTCCCTGGGAACAAGAACTCACATGGACGTATTTTGTGGCATTACAGAGGTAACAGACAGATTTGCTTTTTTTGTTCAAAGCACAGATTTGGGGCTTTCATGTCCTCTGAACCCACTCAGCTATGTGAAGTGTCTGAAACCTTTCCCTCCAGTTCATTTGTGAGAGGAGACAGAGCCAAAACCCTGCCATTCCCCAGGGTGATGGGACTCAGCATGACACCTTGAGACCTGGAAGTCATCTATTCCTCCTGCAGGGATTATCTGCCCTCATGTAGTTAACGAGTTAATACTAACCATATGGTTGATTACAGCAATTATTGCAAACACAATGTCTAATGAAGGCAAAAGTATGGTAAAATAATTAGACTTAATTATGACATTCACATTTGAAATTATGTGTCACTTACCCTGCATGAAAGATGAAAATTTCCTCCTGAAATGGAGTAAATTTAAGCTTCCTCTGCGTTCCCCAAAGCCAGGATTCCTGCAGTGTTGGAGGAAACAGGGGCATGTGTTTATGAAGCCCCAAAAGTTGAGACTACTTAAGGCACCCAGGCTTTTTTTTTTTTTTGCCCATCCACAGTCTTTTGTTTTTGTGGGTAAATTTCCCTCTTTCACCCAGTGCTCTCACAACCGGGCGGGAAGTTTCAGAGGGGTCAGAAAGGCAATAAGGATCCTGGAAAAATTCCCAAGATCCCCTAGTCCCCATGTTATTTCACACATTTGAATATAGTTCCTCACACCAGCATAGCTCGGGAGGCTCTCCTTGGTCTTCCTTCTAATGACAAGCATGACCCAGAGTTTTCCAAGGGCGGTTCCATCATCCACTATGTGAAGAGCTCTTCCTTCTCCTCTGCTTCCCTAAGCAGTATCCTGTGGCCCAAGTCAATTTTAATTTACAAATAGCAGTCTCATTTTGGGAGTTTGTAACACATACTTGCACATAAAATATTGGCTGCAGTGGGAGAGGGGAATTTCGGGTTGGTGCATTTGTCACAGTGCTCAAAATTCCGGCTGTATCGATTTGCTCAATTCATTTTACAGTGCTATTTTCATTAGCTAATCCTGGGGAGTTTGCTGCCCTGTATCTGTTAAGTACACACTCACACACACACACATTCAGAGTGGGGGAGGACAGATTTCATTAAAAAGCACCACAGACGGGAAGGTATCCAAATCACTTCCAATGCATTATATTAGCTCAACTGGAGGCTCTCCTTAGAGTTCACAGAGTTCATGGTTAAAGCTTTTCTTTTGATGGCCTGAGTCATGCACTCCAGAATGTGCTTCATGATCACTGCCTGCTAGCTGGGAAATATTTATGCTATGTGGCTTAAACTTCAGCATGAAAATTATTTTGACAAAATACACAGTAAGAGCACTTGGTCTGCTTTTCTTCACGTCAATATAAAAGTGCTTTTCATGCAGCCTCTTACTTTATTCACTGTAACAGCTCAATGGGAACCTGCAAGATTAATCAAGAACCTGTGTATGAATGGATGCTCTTCACATAACTGAAGACATTTTTTCTGCATAAAGTCACCCATCATAATTTACGAATGGCTGCTGCAGTGTTTTGTTGTCCCTGGGAACATGTGCAGACACATGGCACATTTTAGGAATGAAAATACTCTAATTTGAAACCAAAATGGCTTGGTGCATACCTAGCAGGCTCTGGAGCCATTTCTGCAGTGTTTACCTACCACTCTCCCTTGTCACAAGCAACATTGAAAGCTCGCAAAGCACCTGGTCTGCTACAACACCAGCAGCAAAAACTGAATTTTAGGTGACCACGTCTCGCCCACCCACAAACTCTCTGGCCATCACCAGTTTGTTCCTCCCATGCCCTGCCCCTACTCTGGTTCCCTCCTTGCCCGAGCCCAGGCAGGGAGGCACAGCCATGGCACCTTTCCAGGGCTGTTGGTGTGTCTCATGCCTGGTAACACTCACTGGGGAGAAAAGGCAGGCAGGATTGGAAAGTGCAGCAAGATAGATATACACCAATGGGACCCATCCTCCATTGCAAAGTAAATTCCAGGCAGCAGTTGGTGCTACCAGTGAATCATGTAATGACAGTGTCCGGAGGAAAATTTGCCAGTTGTTCCATATAACAAATCACGCTCCTTGGAAACTCCTTGTGTTCCCAAAAGGTGAAACAGCTTTCTCTTTCTGGGTGATCTCAGCTGAAAAATCATTGCTTCAAGAAAGGTGCAAAGACAAACCATGGGAATTTCAAGTGCTGCTCAGGCACCTAAAGTACAGGAAGCATCTGCTTATAGTATCTGTGTTGGGGTCAGTACACATAATTGTCACGGTAAAGAAGCAATATTTTCCAGTGACTCACAGGTAGGAGGTTTTGGTGCTCTGAGGTGTTTTGCTATTGCTATTTTGTTGTGATTTTTTTTTGGTTTGGTTTGGTTTTGGGGGTTTTTTGTTTGTTTTGTTTGGGGTTTTTTTGTTGGGTTTTTTTAATGTTCACTCTGTATATGGAAAAATAAGGTACAGTCAACTCACAATACTCACTGGGAAATGCAGGCTTTTTATTCATTCATAATATTTGAAACAATTCTTCATTCTTACAAAATCCACATTCACCTAGAGTAGTTTTTAGACCATTCACAGTTATTTGAGGTTGGAGTCTCAGAAAACTGCTACAGGGCAGGGAAGGAATGAAGATGCATAGGCTCCCTAACAGCCAAGATTCTGAATTACATCACTGTTCCATAAATACATTCATTTTATTCATGTTCATTCCTGAAAGAATTTACTGCACTGAGGATGTCATCTTGACTATGTATCTTAGAATTGATCATTTCCCCAATTAAGCTGTTCAGGCCTCAGACTTAAAGAGCTGTCACAGCTGCTGGAAGATGATTTATCTCCTGATGATGGGCAGAGCTCCTGACCAAAAATTATTAATGACAGAGCTTCTTTTTTTGAAATAACCTTAACCCAAGCATATATCTTCTTAGTCACATTAATATCTGAACACATTCCCCCAATACTTAGCCAGGTATTAAATGGATGTAAAATCCTAAACCTTAGTCTTTTAATACAGAGCCTTTCAAATGAAGAATAAGAGATTAATCCAGTCCTATTCTGTGCCAGGCTGTACAGCAACTGCTGCTGTTTCATGGCAAATGCAGGCTCTGAACAGTGCTTTGCTTCACATCACTCTGCTAACTTCCACAATGGAACTTCCCCGGGCTGGTCTGGCAAAGGATTCTCCCCAACAGAAAAAAAGCACAAAGATGAAACATGATATGACATGTTCACTAGTTCAGGTCAATTATTTTTGTGTAAGTGTCCTCTAGGGTTCAACACCACTCCCACTGAAGTTACTAAAGGGTTCTGCCATTGGCATTCGAGAGGCAAGAAACAGGCCCTTCATCAGCATGGGTTTGTGACTACTGCTACAGCAGTAGGGGCCCATTGCTGCCCTGGATGAGATGACTTTATTACATTCATTAGCTTAGCAAATTTTAATGTAAAATAAATTGAAGGGACATTGTTTGTGGGGATCGATATTGTATACATATTGTATATACAATATGGCTCAGATCTGTGCAAAGGCTTGAACAGCAGCATCCTGATATGGTTGAGTTCTCCTGTACCATGAATATATAAAAGGATACAGGCACAAACTCAACCCAAATTTCCCCGAATTTTAATGGCCATAAAATCTTTTGCACCTCAAAAACCACCTTCACAAATGCCAGTGAGCATGAGATAATTCACACACTCAGCTGAGCAATTCTACCATATTCCAGATATATGTAAAAACTTCCATTTAAACTTTTGTTTTAATTAGTTCAAGAATTCATCCAAATGTTTAAAAGTTTTAAACAGCTATGTGTCTTTCTTATTATTCAGTTCCCTTATTATTCATTTTCAAAGGCCCCTCTGACACCTATCAAATCTGATAGACGGAGTAGTGATTTCTCTCAGGCGAGTGTAAATCTTACACCACTTCCCACATGATATTACTTTCCACATGTCTGATGGCTCTGGAAACAAGTAATCAAATTAATAGGACTATTTAACTTTCATTCATATCTTAGCTGCCACCATAAATTTTCAACCATCAGAAGACCGTAAAATGTTAGTTTTGCTTTATTTGGAGAAGATATTCATTTTCACAACTTCTGCCTTATTAAACCCAGCAGCTTATTTCTTGGGTAAGACAGTATGATTCACACTGACAGCAGTTTCAATAACCACTCCAAACTTTTGCTATTTACATTCGGTTTTTTGAACAGGTGATATTGCCAGCAGTAAAAGTTTATGATGATTTAATAGGGAGACTGTAAATATAATCTACCTTGGTCTGAAAACTTCAGTAGTTAAAAAAATTCAGTGGGAACCAATTTCAGCAACACAATTCCTCAGCTGACCCACTGAGCTCCTCTTTGGCAATATGCATTCCTGGGATCATATGAAAACCATCCTCGGCTCACTGTGCTGGCGTCTCACTGCCTACTGCAGCAGCTTCAATACATTGTTATTCTTCTGCAAAATGCCCAGTGTAGTCTCAGCCCAGGATATGTAATGGATCATGGCACTTTTTGGGAGCCAGTTTTGCTCAGCTGTGGCTCAATGGAAATAGCACAGACACCTGCTGGTCCAGGGCCAAGGAATTGAGGGCATGATGAGGGCAATGCAAAAGTCATCAACTATATAAATGTATGAGTTTTTACTACTCGGAGAAGGTGTACTAATGGCCTGCCTGTGTGCTCTGAGCATATCTCTATTGCAGACTGAAAGTTCTTAATTTAAATCACCATGAATTATACCACGTTTTCCCTACTGCCCATTCCTTGGACAGAGTAGGTTTTCAACCCACCCATTGCCAATATCAGCTCTTTGCGCATTTCAGTAAAATAATATTATGTACTTTCCTCTTCAGCCTCCATCCACACAAGCAAACCTTTCACATAAGAAGAAGTGCAGAAGAATGTGTGTGAGAGTTGCTATCAGCATCTGAGTGGACAGCAACTGAAGACCACAGTGGTTCTGTGTGACAGACACAGCAGCATGAACAAAACAGCACCTCATCAGTTTTAAGCAAACATCTCAAAAAATTAAAACAGGTATTAGTTTTAATGAGGACACTACACAATGACTAAGTAGATCAAAACTCATCACTCAGAGCTGAAAATTGCTTGAGCTGTTCTGCATTCCATTGTAATAAACTGTTAGCAAAAAGATTGTGACATGATAGCTTGACATTTGCGACTTAAAACTACATTGGACATTTTGCGGCTCTATGATATGGCAATTCAAGCTTGGTTGGCTAACCATTTTCATCTTACATCTTTCAGAATTACTGCTTCCCAGGCTTCTTCTTCCTCTTGGAGATATGTGTTTCAGATTATTTTCCCTCAGATTTATTATCCTGCAGTTTTCCAGGATGAATCTTAGTTTCTATAAAAATGCCCACCTACCTTTATAATCTCTTTAGGTCTCTTTTTATTATCTCATTTTCTCTCTATTCCTCCTAATTCAATATCCTCTGAATTTGGTAATCATATTCTTCTTACTTTTTTCTTTTAGATCATTAATGATGGTATTTAATACAACCTCTCTTACACCACTCCTCAAGTACTGCATGATTATTATAATGCTTAGCTTTTAAAAGGCACAATCTATCCATAACTCAAAAAGCATTTCATGTGTCAGGAAATTGCTGTTAGCCCATATTACAGCCAAAGATGCAAACGATGCAGGTGCTCACAAAAGCTATTTTCCTTTCTCCATGTTTCATCTACAGGCAAAGGACAAAGATACAAACTCCTCTTAAGCCTGCTTTGGAGTGGCTAAATGAACTTTTTCCTTTGAACATTCCTTCAGACGACCCCAACCCCTCTAAACATAAAACGAAACAAATACTAAGATAATAAAATTAAAAAAAAAAAAAAGGGTAAAGAAAGAAAGAAAAAAAAAAAAAAAAAAAAAAAAAAAAAAAAAAAAAAAAAAAAAAAAAAAAAAGTTGAGAGATCCAAAAATCCAACAGTCACTGTTACTTTCTGCTGCTGTTTCACAGTTTGGTCATGGCCTTTGGATTATCACTGTCCAATGGTTGGATTATTGACTGTCCAGTGTTAAAGGCAGTCTTACAAGCAGCCATGATGTATTACAGATATTTTTCAGAGGTGGAAGGAGTTTTGTCTCACTTTTCTTTGGCTAAACTTCTCTCTGAAAAATTAGATTCTAAATTCCTAAAGTGTCAAAGGCTTTATTTGGGTAGGATATTAGCTTCTTGCGATAAAATTGCAATGTAATTTTTTTCACCATTAAGCAGCTGCCTTTTTCTCCTGAAAGCTCTATGTTGCTGATTGATGAAATAGATTATTGCCTCATACTCCTCTCATATTTATAGAGATGGTGTCTGTGCTACCAACAGCAAGACCATAGGATAATTTTGTCATTTACTTCATTTGACATGACCATGCCTATAGTCTCCTTGTCAGGAAGTTACTCTGCTACCCCAAGCTTACAAGGAGTTGCAGATCTGCAGGAGCTCTTGCACTTTTAGCAGAACACCCGGTGCAAACACATTAAGATTAGATGAAGGAGTTTTCATTCCCTGCTATGTTTTAATTAGGTAAAAATCTGCAGGGAACAAAGCTGAGCAGAAACCTCTCTCATGGCAAAGCTGTGGCTAGACCACAGGCTCCATACACCTCTTTCATTCTGCAAAAACCTAGACAACCAGTTCCCACTTGCAAGAGTACAACATGGGACCAGGGGATTATCCGTCACAATTCAAACGCAATTCTCTGATAATGGTAACTGTGTTCCACTGTTAGAAGTGATAGACTTACATAATTAGCTGCAAGTGCTATTTCTGTGTGTGTAAAATCTTTTAATTATTTCCTTTTTAATTATTTTAAATTACCTAATAAGTCTTTGGCAGAGAGGGATGTATGGGAGGGAGGTAGTGCAAAGCCTGCCATCATTATGAAGGCTTTTCAAGAGCTCCATTATGTGCTGTGAGCATCTGACTCTTTGTAGCATGAGTCAGCCACAAAGTCTTGAGCCATCAAGTAATTAAGGTTCTTTAATATAGAGTGGGAGGGGAGGAAGTAATACCATTTGTCGTTATGATCAGTCACATTCCTACAAGTATATATCATAACTGTTTTATAAACAGATTATTAGCAAATCAGATTACAGCATTAATTATTTCTCCCAGAATTTCCTTTCCCCATGTGGTGTGGACTCATCCACTCCCCAGTTATTACTACTCTTCCATCTGCTTCTCTTCCCTCCTTTGCTGTCTCACACACATACACAATCACTTATGTAAACTCACCCAGGACAGGAAGAACCTGACAATAACTGTTATTAGCACTTTAAAGAAAAAAATATTGCTGGTTCTCACTGGAAATCTTTCTGAATGGATACCTGCATGGCAACCTCAGCACAACATGATGGTTGTAACCCAGTTTGGAGCAGAACTGTGAAAGAGGAATTCACAACACAATGCCATCTCCACGCTGGCAAGCAATCTCAGAAGAAAAGACAAGAATTGGCAGGCCTGAAAAGAAAACCACCTTTCTCACCTTTACTGGAAAAAACAGGGCTGTTAGGTAAGACATGTTAGATAACATTTTTTTTTTCCTTTTTAATGAAGACTAAGCCCAAGAGAGCTAGATTGTTCTGGGAAAAAATCAGGGACAGGACGAAGTTAAAAAAGAGCTGATGAAAGGAGCAAAGTGGAAGGGTAGGAATTAAACTAAAGGAAAACATAGGTCGAATCATAGGTCATATTTGCTACATACACTCAATGAAATCTGCTATAATTGTAAAGAACTCCCATGGGATTTAGCAGCCCCAAGGAAGCATAATCATTGTGCCAGTTGTAAGTCTTTACAAAAAGAACAGAGATTCAGATGTTTCTGTTTTGCTGTTTTGCCTACCCTACAAAATTCAGTACAATCATCAAGTCTAAGCCTGAAATGTTACACAATATGAAAAGTAAGGCAAAGCTGCTCCCTTACTCAGCAGGGTAAAATACAACTCCTGTCACAGTTTACTAGAGTAAAGGAAAGATTTCAGGGTAAAAAATAATGGCTTGTGAGGCCACAGATCTTCTGTCAATTTCCCAATCTTGCTTTTTCCATTTCCAGAAGAAAAAAGAGTCTTGTGCACAGTCTTTGCACAAATTATTTTGCCGGGTCATAAGGTGGGATTAACATTACTCAAAATGTTTGTTAGGAATGAATAAGGAGTGTTAAAAATGCAGAGTTTAGGCTCAGTGAAAATGACAAATTTGCAATGGACTTCTGCTTAATATCTGCTTAATCTCTCATGTATACGGGGTGTGGACAACCAATCCCTTTCTTGAGGGACCAATCCCTTTCTTGTCCCTTGACCAACACAACTCCTCTCCCCACTGCTACCAAGACACTGCTAGTCTTGGATCTGCTCTCCTCCATATTGTACTCAGCTCAACTATATTGTATGTACATCAAGGTAAAATACAGCTTTCCACCCTGTGCTGGTTTGGGCTGGGGTAGGGTTAATTTTCATCACAATACTTAGCGTGGGGCTGTGTTGTGTATTTGTGCTGAGCACAGAGTTGATAAAACAGAAATGTTTTTGTTATTGCTGAGCAGGGCTTGCACAGAGCCAAGGTCTTTTCTTCTTTTCATACAGACATGCTGGCAAAGGCGGTGGAGGTGAGTGGGAGGCTGGCAGAAGACACAACCTGGATAACTGACACCAACCAAAGGGATATTCCATATCACATGACATCATGCTCACAATGTAAAGCAAGAGGAAAAAGGAGAAAGGGGGGGGATGTTTGGGCTTATGATGCTTGTCTTCCCAATAATCATTGCATGTGCTGGAGCCCTGCTTTCCTGGAGCTGACTGAACCTTGTTTTGCTTTGCTTACAAGCACAGTTTTTGCTTTACCTATTAAACTTTATCTATTAATTTTTACCCATAAAACTTTATCACTGTCTTTATCACAACTCACAAGTTTTCAGACCTTTAGTCTTTTGAATCTCTCCCCAGTTCCACTGGTGGGGGAGTGAGCAAGTGGCTGTGTCGGCCTGGCATTTGTTTGCTGTCTGGGGTTAAAGCATGATGCACCCTTAACTAGAGCTACCACCTATATTTCAGTGCATGGTGATACAGCATCAACAGACAGAGAGGCACCAAAGGGGGAACATACCCACATATCCAGAAGGACTATTCACATGCCTGCATCCCCAGGATGGACAAAGTTATCCCATGTTCAGCTCCACCATCTGCACTGCAGGCAAGAGGAATGAAAGCCTGGCACAGTCTGATGCACCAACCCCAGCCACAAGGAAAGAACCATAGATTCCACCAAAATTCCTTGGCACATGTCCCAGCAGTTTTCAGAGCTCTCTGTGGGGGGCACACTGCAGGAGGGTGCCTGAACTTGCTTTCATAGATGTTTTGCTTATGTTCTTGAGAAGAGAGAGGGTCTTTGGCCGACTGGATTCACAAGTACCAGCATCCCACATTCACCTCCTCATAAGAATGTGACTCAGAAGTGTAATTACCTTTCCTTTTCTCCAGCCCCAGTTAGCCTGAGCATGATGGCTGAATTTCTGCTGGCTGAGAAGCATGGGTTCATCCAGAAATATTTCCCACAACACTGGCTCTATTCCTCAGGAGGGCTTGATTCTGTTTAAATATTGCTATGGTACCATTTTAATAAGTAATTACAGACAAAGCAGAGTCATAAACTCCCTCTAAAGTGAGTCCCCCTCACTGGTAGTGAAACAATAGCATACGCCTATGGTTGGGCAAATGTCTCAACTCTACTCTCTCTAAGGTGCTACTTCACAACATTAAACCTATAAAACTCAATCATACTCTAGCCTGGGAGAAAAATTCAGTGAAAACTCTAGAGGAGTCAATTTATTTGGAAGTTAACCAGACATATTTCAATCTCGATTGGACATCTAGAGACACAACATAAATTTTTATATAGGTTATTTGATTCTCACACCTCATAAATTAAATAGAATTATCTCTGATATATCTAATGCCTGGTGGTAAAACTGTGGAAGGATGGATTTCTGGTACATTTGTTTCCAGTGCCCTGCAGTTAGGTCCTTCTGGGCATCAGTTAAGGTTAATGTGAAATGAGGGGCAGTGACAGGAGACAGTTTTAAGTCCTGACCAATTTGCAAAAGAAAGCCAGTTTGCTGGGGCCAGCTTAACAGACACTCTGCATAGGACAAAGTTAACAGCGAGTTAGGTATTGTTGTCAGGCTCTGCTCAAAATTGCTGCAAAACCATAGAAAGCTGGGGCATTGCCTGGCAAGTTGAAAGCAAACACTCCAGAAAAAAATTGTTTTCATAACACAGCTGGATGACTAATTTATTAGGTTCATTTATCCCATCAAAAGTCACTCACAGTTTTCCCTGTATTTGCCATTTAAGTGAGTGAATAATGAAGTTTGATTTAAGCTGCAACCAGTATGAAAATCCAATTAAATTGCATCTTGCAAACATCTCAATTGAATATAGAGTGGGGTAGACATCTAAATCCCATAGTGGGTTCTTGTGTCTTTGTCTGAACAAAGCAGATATGAATTAACACAGCATGTTACAATTCATAACTCGACCCACACTAACTAGCTGTATGATTCATCCAGTCAGGAAGAGAAATAATGCTTCTTGTGGACATGTGGTCCACAACTAGACACAGCCTGCATGTGTAGCACTAACTGTGCAAATACACTCTTTGTGTCTCCAATTGTCCAGGTAAAGATTGCTTTCAGTAAAACTCAAGATAAAACACTGCTTTTTGTAACTCCCCAAGTAACACTCACATGCTCCCAGGAAAACAAAAACCATCAAGTGAAAATTCATTACCTGTTACGCAACAGCAGTGACGTTACAGAGGAAGTTACACTACAATCAGAACTGGCATGTGTCTTACATGCAATAACAAGTCTCAGAGCTGTCAGCAGCCATTCAGGTTGTACTTATTACCATCAGCAGGAAAATATGCCTCTGAGGTATTTTGGTATTGAGGTATTTTTTTTGGTACCCCCTTACTTTTGCCCACTGTTTCACTATTTTTTCATTTTTTTCCCCCTTCCCTTTCCCTTGCTTGTTTCTTTCTTCCAGCCCTAACTCTCTTGCATCTGAATTTCTTTCCCATGAGCAAGCCCCATGTCTTCTTCCAGCATTTTCCTTTTCTTCTCGAACTAGGCTTGACTGGTCATATTACAGTAACATTATTACCAGTGACAGTATGCAACTGCATTTGTTGATTTAGAAAGTCTTTTCCAGCCTTATATTTCTTTCTTGTTTCTTGTTCATTTGACAAAACCTGGTCATTTTGATGGAGATTCATGTTCAGATATTAATATCATTACTAGGCTTCAGAGTGAACATACCACTGTAGTGCAATGCAAAGGAGGAAAAAGTTGGAAGAAATTAATTTTTCCCAGAGGTCTCATTTCACATAAGGACGAAAATTCTTTATCTGTTATGCTTATCTTGCTTTTAAAGGTTAGCTTTGTAGCCAGGTGGGTGAGCAGCATTTTATTACTAAAGTAAGCATGTTTCCAGGCTTCCTGTGCCATATGGCCCACAGAGAAATAAAACTCCAGCCTATGGGCAGGCTGTTCAAGACCTCTGCTCTAGGCAGCTGCATGCAGCTCTGAATTCTTGGTATGTTTTTCAGAAATTTTATGCATTCTAATTTGATTAAGTTCCTTCTCTTGGCAACTGGTCATCGTCAAACCCTTTTCTGATCAGCAGGGGACTAATACAACCTGGGAGCTCCGGCACTGGCAATGGAAAACATTATAGGTGCAATGGACGACATATTTGCAAAGAGTATCTCCTGCACCTGCACTCCATTTATTAAGTTTGCAGAAAGGACAGCTCCTGCCAAGAAGCCAGACACTCTGACCTTGTTTGAACCTGCCTGCTGCTCGTGGAGCAGGATCTGTAGCGAGCAGGAGCAAAGGAGGGGCACGGGGCACACTGCTGCTCCTCAGGGACTCGCTCCAATATATGGGGAGTTTATGTTCCAAAGTGTTTTACTTTTAAAACCTTTATTCTTTCATCTCATCACAGGATATAACATTGCTATTGAGCTATATTGCTGTGTCTAGTCAGGGCGTGTGTTTGTATGCTGGTGTCAATCATTTCTTTCTGTACCCTTCATCGGCTGCAGCTCACAGAGTGGCAGGTGGTTCTTACTCTCCAATCTATTGATGATGATGCTTGGGTTTATTATATCATTTTTCCCCCTCCTCAAGCTTTATAACCTATCAAGATCTAAAGTCTCTAATAAACAGTAAGTAAAAAGGAGGGGGGAAAAATCCCAGCATACAAAGTTAATACAGCTTGTATTCAATACTCAGCTCGTCTTCAGCAAGGCTCTAGTTTTCCCACTATGACATGAAATTGAACTCATCCCATAATGTGGTTCTCATTTAGGATTTAAACATGTTAGCATTTCCCCTAATGATCATGCTTGGGTCTCAGACGCTGCAGAGATAAGTGTCCTGCAAATAGCTAAGCTGGATAGATACAGATAGATACTGTTTTCTTTAATAAAAGCAAGATCCTTCAAAACAACAGATTACCTAACCAGAGTATTATCTTTCCAAACAAATAAGATATTTACTTACTCCTTTTGCAAAACGGATTTTAAAAACCCACAAGAACAAACAAAAATCTCTTTCCCTGGATAATAGAGTTGTCTGCTTCTTAAAACTTCTCCTTCCAGCCTGAAAGCAGTACAGTACTAAAGAGCAAGCTCCATTTGATGTCTGCTGGATAATTTTATTGAAAACCAGGCAAACCGTTTGGCATCACGCTGACTGGGGACTGCATTCAGTGCATCCAACATCCCAGTGTGGTACATTCTGGCCCTCTGCAAAATCACTTCTGGGGCCAAAGTCCACATAGGAAAAGTTTCTCATAATCTGGGACTCAGCCATAATGCTACAGGGGACCAGTCAGACCAGAGACGGGAAGGGGAGATAGGAGAGTCATCACCCCTTATGGCTCAACTGAGTGTACCAGAGAGGATGGTCAGTGTGTTTGTATCAACATCTGTCCATTAGGAGGAACAGGGACAGCCCTTACTTTACACTCCATCACACTGGCAGGTCACCATCCCAGGCTCGTTTTTACCAATGGTCTGAGCTGCATTTGAGCAGGAATAGAAGTGAAGTGCTGGATACTGGATATTATGGTCCAAAGAGGTTCCCACCTCCTAATTTTGTCTACCCATTTAGTACTATCTCATAAAATTGGTACACACTTTTACCATTCTCTGGAAAAGAAAAGGAAAACCTGATGCATCGTTCAGACACATAAAGGTAAAAGACAATTAATTATGTTTATTTATATTGGATTGTGGTAGGATAATAACAAGGTCATTAAAAGCATAAGTAGTCAAACATTCATGCTGTTTATGATCTAGATCTGGAGATGTGCTGGGGGAAAAGCCTTGAGGCCAGAGGAGTGGCTGGTTGAGCCAGAGGAACCCCTGCACTGGTGGGCTGCAGGAGAATTTGGCAAACCAGGAAGAACAGACAGGGCATCCCACAATAAGGTAACATGAGTTTTACCACATTTGTATTTTGCTGCGGTGGTTTAGTTATTACAACCAACTCCCAAAAAATATACTGCTATCTCAACAAGCTAAACAAAAGCAAGATACACCCTCATGTTATGTTGAAGCCACATACTGGGTATATATGCATCAACTAAGGGCAAGCAGTTTGTTTGTGGTGGGGTAGTTGTAGTTCCACTCCCTACAGTTCCTGTAAAGAAAGAGATAGAGAGGAAAGATTGCATTGATAGCTCAGCTTCCCACTGAACTGCTTGAGAGGAAGTGAGATAAGATCAAGCCAGTCTGAATATATTTTTGTGCCCCTGAACACTGTATGATAAAATTTAAAAAAAACACCCTCCCAGTCATGTTTACAAAATGCAAATCATGTTTTGGATCATTACTTCAGCAGCCAATGGATAAAGTATGCTAACATACTGCACAGAGGAGGCGGAAGAGTCATAAGTCAAAATATTCCAGCAGAACTATTTCCACCTGTTAACTGATCTGCTAATTTCAAAGCGTTCATTAACAAAAAGGAGTCAATTTGATTTTACTGGCCTTTCCAGATTACTCTAAAAGATTAAAATTTTGCTCTGCTGAAGCACAAATACTGTTTTTCCTCATTAGAACTGAGTTCCATTTTTGGCATAAGTAAGAAAACGGTATAGTTTGTTCATGGTAAGTTAAGAAAGGAACTAAAAATTTATGGAAAAGTTGTTTTCCTAAGAAAAGGGGGGAAATTTTGGTAGAACAAAATATTATCAATGCTCGTTTTCTACAAACAAACAAATAAAGAAGGCTCATTTGTTGCTGAAAAAATGCTTTCTGAGAAAAAAAAAAAATTAAAGGTCAAGGTTCACTATGTTTTAACTTGGAATAGTAATTCAGTTCTTCCTAACACTTTGTGACTGCCAGCCTCTGGCCAAAGGTGACAAGGACCTGCTAAGCCTTTGCAGATATTTTAAAACAGTAAAAGATTTTCACACATAAAGATTATTTCTTCCTAGAGCTATAGGGAACACCCAATCCTGCCTTTATTGTCTCTGTTTCTGTGATGACTAGTATCTTCTCATAAGTGGGTGGCTTTTGCAAAAAGCAGAGAAAGGAAAAGAAACTTTTTAAAATGCAGTCCAAGCCCAGCATCTTGTCTCACTGGTGTCCTCACAGTCTGGCACAATACCGAGAGCTGTGGGATCAGTAATGGAAAACAAAAACCTCACAAATATTACTTAAAACAAGCGTCTATAACATTATTAGCACTGTAACTGATTACTTTGTTCTCAAGCAGTAACAAATATTTCTGAATGCCCTGAACAGAGTAGAGATCACTGTGCATAAACTGCAGGCTGTCCAGTTATGGAGCAGAGACAGTATCCCTGGAGTTCAGAGACTATTGCTCTGCCAGAAATATATTCCATTACCTTATCATACCAGCTAATTGTTTCATTAGCAGTTTGTTTATGGCCACAAAAATATTAACAAATCTAAACAAACCTCAAAGCCATTTGTGGATAAGCTGTAAGCAGACAAAAGTCAAACAAAACCAGTCTTGGCACATAACACAGGCAGCTCTGCTCAGGGGTCAGATTTATGGAGAATGATGTTGTAGCATATTTAGGTATCCCAAATCAGAGGCAGCCTGTATCTGGGAATACCCCAGGCCTGCTCAGGTTCAAATATGTCCTAGCACAGGCACCCCAGTCCACTAAGTGTCATTGAGTCAATCACCACCCTACTCATTAGTAACTTCCTACATACTCCTCTATCAAGTCTTCAATACAGAAGGACTAGAGTTTTTGTCCGACTTCATCATCACGATCAATTATAGCTTCCAGGATTCAGCAAGGTTTGTATCCTACTATATCATTGTTGTTAATGTTGGTTTTGCTCCAGTTATACTTTTGGACTGGTATTTGTTTAATTCTGGGTAATTGAAATACTAACTCTGTGAAATTTATCTTACTTTAGGCTCATTTTCCCATATTAATGGGGATGCTGGAAGCTGCCTTCCTCTCTTGCTATAGTTTTGCACAGATTCTAAAAAGCTCAAAAACTGTTGACACTGAAATTATCTGGAATTATTTACAGCAGGCTTTGATAACATTTGAAGAGAAGTTAAGGATAATTTTTGTTTTACTTGAAGTATTGCTTGTATTGCCTTAGATGCACAGGATCTTAAACAGATTTGCTCCAAAAACACTTAAAAATGTATTAAAGAACTTTGGGAGGGAAAGAAAAAATAGAATCAATGACAGAAGAGACAATAATTTCTGGCAAGTTCCCAGATCAATTATGTTCCTGCTTTAGCCCTAGGTTCAAAAGGTAAATTTAAAATTCTTTTCAAAAAACCTTAGTGTCAATACTTGGAAGAAATCATCTGAGTCCTTGTGCATTTTTGTGCAGTTTCAGTCTGGCAGCATTAGAATCATTTAAAAAGATTTCCAGCCTGGCAGGTCAAACAGCTGTTAGTCAAGTCTTTCTCAAAATACGTCTCTGTGTGGTTTTAGAAAGTAAAAACAGCACTGAAAAGAAAGACAGTAGACAGTAGACAAGACTCAGAAAAAAAAAATAGCACCCTGAAATCTAGCAGACAGGTTAAGTTTGTATATGCTATATTAGGAAATGAGTGTGGTATTGACTAATAATAGACTGCAGTGAAGTCTGGCTAATGTGAATACTAACAAATTATCTGTGCTGATAAAATCAGAGAGATACCTGATTCTGAAGGGCAATGTGATATCTATAGACATTTGTTCTAAGTAGTTTTTGTAGCAGAGGATGTTGCTGAATCATATAAATTTGCCTTTCTGGTGTAAAAGCAGGAAGTTTCAAGTAGCAGGTACAGGTAATTAGGACACAACTCATTAATATTGGTCCAAATGTTCTCCTCTGCAAAGGTGAAGAACACCACCATGGGCTCAGGGCAGTGAGCACAGAGAGAAGTGATCAGGAGCCTAGCAGAGCAGCTTTGCTTCTGCTTGGAAGGAGGGAAGATTTACAAACCCAGAAGCAGTAGGACTCTCTGCTGCCCTGCCATGCAGACTAGGCACAGGGAGATCACTTTCCTGAGGCTGGGATGGCTGAAGGAGCTCAGCATGCATAGTGCATAGGCACACCACAGTGCAGGCATGCCACAGAAGATTCAGCTCTAAATTAAAAAAAAAAAAAAAAAAAAAAAAAAAAAAAAAAAAAAAAAAAACACCATCGGAAAAATCCCACACCTCACAACTAAATTTAGGTGTGTACAGGCACATCAGACAAAATTAAGTTGCCTAAACATATAAACATATGTGTCTGGCTACACAAGCTGGCTACATATACTTGAGACATCTGTACAGGCCTGCCAGAAATAAATCACACAGGACCTGCAGAGGTCTTGCACATTTCTCAGGCAGAATATCCCACAAAACCTAAAATTACATTTGACACCCTCTGCAGCAACGGGATCTCATTGTCACTGTCTTGACTCCCATCACTGCTGATGGCAAGCCAGTCAGGACACGCAGGGGGACACAGGACAACTGCACATGAACCCTTGCATGAGAAGCCTGAAGCAGCAGGTCAGTCTCCTGCACCCTGTCCCCACTGGTGGCACCCAGATCCTCACACTCCACCTTCACCTCCCTCGCTGCACCTGCAGCAGCACTGGTGTGCAAGTGGCCACTCCTGGAGCAAGCCTTGCTAGTTGCTGTCCACGCCTGGAGAAAGCCAACCACTTTTCAGGGCTAAAATGCACTATAACTAATTAAGTGAGTTTGAGATGTATTTCAAAACCTATTAAGCAGAAAGCTGTGCTACTAAAAAATTTAAAGGGCTGACTTAATTCCCTTAAGGCAACACTTTCAGCTTTGAAAGAATATAACTTTTTAGTCAATAGGCTCTGAAATGCATCTCAAAGTTGCTTAATTAGTCAGTTATAGCTGAATTTAGCTTAAAAAGGCGGCTATGGGGGCAGTCATTGAACAACTATGATAGGCGTGACTATGCAAAAGTGATGCTATAATGTTGATATGGGAGGACCTCTGGCTAGCTTGTGTGTTAATTCTCTGAGCTTGCTGATAAAGAGGTATTTTTAGACATCTAAGAAGAGCTCAGGTTATATTAGCACCTGAGTATTTAAATAAAAGCCTTATACTGTGTCTCCTGAAAAATCTAAATTCCAAAAAACTTGTCAAATGCTCCGTGCCAGATTCTTATGGAGTGTAATCTAAAGCAGCTCCTTAGCTTGCCAACAGCTTTCCCAATTTACATCACCAAAAAGACCTGGCCAAATGCCAAAATGTTTAGAAAAGCAGTTCTTTTTCTTCTTCAGTTTCATTTTCATATACCTCTGCACTTCACGCTTCGCTCAGCTACAAAGTAGAAACAGAAGCAACAAAGTGCTCAGAATTAAAATGTGCATTTGTCCTATTTTCCTTAGCAAAGCAGCAGAAAATTTGTGAGCTAGCCTGTCCTCTGAGACTTCCAGCCCTGTTTGGCAAATTCTTGAGGTTTGGATAATAAAATTATGAGACAATTCCCACAGGTATATTTTTCACCTTTTTAATATCTTTTATATGATGTATTACTTTCATGTGATGTTTCCCACAGTCCTGCTCTGATAAAACATAGAAAATTCATTGAGCAACAGTGTCCTTACAAAAGCCAGTGCTGGCAGAGTACATCTGCTGAGGATGAATTTGAGATCATGTTTCATCTAGTAAAGAGAAGTACAGAAACACAAGGTGTCATTTTTGGACTCTGTGACCTAAAGACTTTGAAAGTCTACACCTTGCCTGCTGGAAAATACTCTGCTGTGGTCTGTCTTGCAAACAAGCTTTGAGAATCTCCAGACCCCATTCACTAAGTATTTACATCAGCATGCACCAGGAATGTCTTGCTTGCATTCCCCGACTCTAACACGTGGGCTCAGCTGACGGCCACATCTGAAAAACCTGATGTTTCCAAAAGAGCAAAGATTTGATGACTGATACAATTCTTTCTGCCTCTGTCAGAGGTATGTGATAGACTCTGAGAAAAAAAGAAGACACAAACTTATTTCTCAAATACAGTCTTGCAGCCCACACGCTGCAAGATGCCCCATCCTGGAAGCAGACTGCTGGATTGACATTGGTGTAGGTGCCACAAGAGAACATGGGCCTTAAAGACAAGGAAGTGAAATGCCCCAGCTTGCGTTGTTGCAAAACTAGACAGATTGTGAGCAAAGATGCAGCTGGCCACCTGAAAAGAGAAAAAACATAACTCCTTCTATCCCTAGCCCTTTATTGTACTTTAGACAGTTTTCTAGCCAAGTCGCTTTCTGGAAAAAAAGAAAAGAAGAAAAGAGTGGCACAAAGCTTACTATTACCCTCTATGGAGAGCATGGAGATCCCAATCTTCCTCATCTTCTCTTCCTACACAAGTAAGCCTGGGTGCATCACCCTCCATGTTCATCAGAGGAGGAACAGAGCAGGCAAGACAAGACAGGTTACTTTGTCTGTCTTGCAGTGGGGTTAGCTAGCTGAGAGGCACAAGAGAAGCAAGAACAGTCTGGGAGAGTTGCCTTAGTTTAACCTCAGCCACTCACCAAATCTCTCGCAGCCACTCACTCACTCACCCACCAGCAGGACTGGGGAGAGAATCTGAAGGATAAAAGCTGGAAAACCCACGGGTTGAGACAAAGACAGTTTAATGAGGAAAGCAGAAAGCCATGAGCACAAAGCAAAGCAAAACAAGGATTGATTTCTCTGCTTCCCATGGGCAGGCAGGTGTCAAACCATCCCTAGGGCAGCAGGGCTCCATCACACATAAGAGTTACTTGGGAATGTCAACTCCATCATTCCAAATGTCCCCTCTTGTGGCTGTGTGGTGCTTGGTTGATGGCTGGGGTTAAGCCATGACTGAGTTACTTAAGGAGGAGGTATGTTCATGAGGAATGGGAGAGCAAAGAATATCAGTGCATTTGTGCCACAAAGGAAACTGGTGGGCTGACAAACCAGTGAAAAGCAAAGGAACTTCAGTTCAGATTCTCTGGATTTCCTGCATCTGCCCCTAAATAGCACGTCCAAAGATGTGTAATGGCATATTACAATTCAAGTGACCAATCTATATTCTTCATTTTTTCTCAAACAACTTTACTCTTCTCTTCCTTCTCAAGGTGTCCTTAAAGAGTTAAACAAAATGAAGAACATTTTCCAACCTCCCATGTATAAGTAACTTTATGTATTAAATTATACTGCCATCAATTATTAGATGAAGATTTTCATTAAATATTACAATGAAGAATATTATCAATATTGCATGTGACACAGATGAAAAAACTTCATATATGGATGGATGTAATCTGTTCTTTGGTTTATGAACTCCAAGTTCCCTAGACTGTGTCACTGATGACACAATATCCCCAAATGGTGGATTTTGTGTGTGATACATCTGAAAGATGTGCAAAAACAGATGTAGCCAGACAGCTCCCCTTGGTTACATACATAAGGAAACTTCACAGAGCAAGTTATTTTAGCTAAGGCTGGCAATAATTTATTCTGAATAAATTGCCTCTATATCTGTTTCAGGCAACAGTGACATAGGAAGAATGCGAACTTTTTTGTTATATCAACTCATTTTGAGCCAAATTATGCTTCTTTTTGAGTATTTGCCATTGCAAACATAGAAGACATGTGGATCTAGATATTAGCACCTTCTAAAAGTTGGCTCAATAAAAGCTGTTTAGCACTTAAACATGGAAGCTGTTGTCAGCTTCACAGATAAGTAACTCATTCCAAATTTTGGAAATGGAAATTCTGATCTGATGTATATTTCAGGCTTATTAAGCAACTATATTTTCTAGGCCACAATTCAGTTAAAATTAACTCCAGCTCTCACACTGTGACAATCCACACATGATTATGGAAGTCATAAAAAATGAACTTGATGTGGGTTCTTCTACTGTAAGTGGAAGAAAATATACCCTGGAGCCCAGACTCTTCATTCCAGAGAGCCACGGGATGAAGAGAATACCTAATCACACTGCCTTAGCTTCAAAATATTGTTAAAAAAAAAGAATGTGTTAGACTTTATTGTAAGAAACACGTTTACTTTTCTTTTTCCTGTAATTCCATCAAACACTGGAAGAGAGACCAATAAAAAGACACCTTTGTATGTTTATTGATCCTGCATTTTCCTCTGTCTTCTAGACTTCAAAAGGGAAATTGTAAGAAGAAAAAAAACATAAACACCCCAGTGGACAAAGCTTAAAGAGTCCTTTCAATATATCTTCTTTTTAAATTTTGTCTTGCCTCCTGAAAATAAGATCTGCTGAAGATCTCATTGTTTTGAAAGTGTGAGAATTATTTGTGCTCCGCCTCCCTCCATGTCTTCTACTGGTCCAAAACTCACTTTTCTTTGTACTTTTCATGTGGTCTCATCACTACTGACACAATGTCTTTTTCCTAGTCACACCAACTGGAATAGTTTTTGGTCAGTTTCTCTGCATTCAAACCTACCTCTCTGAAATTCCATCTGCAGAAATGCCTCTCCTATTATTTTTTCTTAGCTTAGCTCTATCCCTGCTTCTTATTTTTAACTTAAGCCTAATACAATCCTAATTAAATCAATGAGAAATCTTTATTTGACTTGAGCTGGACCAGGTAAACTTGCACCAAAAAGTTTAGAGAAGATTATTCAAGTCTTCTAGCACATGGGCTTAATGAGTGGAAGTGTGTAACTTGACAGCTGAGGTGTCAGACAAGAGATTTCTTGTCCTCACCAAGTCACAGTCTCAAGGTACCAGTCTTTAGACAGGCTACTTGTTTATCACAGCTACAAAAAGATGAGGTGATGACATTTATTTTTGAATACACCTGAGCATCTGTCTGAAAACCTAAGGTGATTTAGTGACTAGGTGTTAAAATAATGTTTTTCATGCTATCAGTAATCTATTGACAGTGTAGAGCTGCCAGTCCCACACTCATTCTGCTAATTCACTCCAGATTTTTGCACGTATTCATGGATCAGGGCCAGGACAGAAAACAAAAAAAAGAACAAAATGAACCCCATCCCTCTTGAATCCTCGGTCCTTTCAACTCTAAACACGACCATTTTGCTCTCTTCGCTGGGAACTGATGTTCACAGTGTGACTAAGAAAATGATTCAGTCCTGAAAGCCACTATGTGATTTAGCAAAACAAAGGGCTGACCTCCCCAGCAGCATTAGCAGCAGAGGCACCAGCCACTCTTGAAATATCTAAAAGGCAAATGCATTAGTATGTTCAGCCACCATGCTGGCTAATGACTAGACATTTTTGAACATATGGGATCATTATTCCAGCATATCATCAGTGAACTTTCCAGAAAAGCTAATTAAGGGGTCCTTTAAATGCTTACCACAAAGTTGGGTTTTATCAGAGCTCCTCGCTTGCATTTGAAGACTTCACCATTTTCATCTCCCCTGCTCTCACCACCTTTCCATTTCCAGTGATTGCTAAAGATGAGTAAAGCTAATTAAACAAATTTTAATTTTTTTAATGATAACTTACCTTTACTTTTATTTCCTATGCAGAAAGATTTCATTTCCCGCTGACGTAAAACAGATATAGAATGCACTGCAGCCAATGTCTACTGATGGTTCATCTTCTGAACTACCTTCCTTCATATACATCTCTCCAGTAACTGCTTCTCTACTTTAATGGTTATTGCAAATGACTTTAAAAGGAAATTTATAGATTGCAGGAACAAAAGGTCATTTTCCTGGTCAATAGCTCCTAATAAGGGGTAAATTCTATGAGCAACCCTTCCTGCTGATCAGAATAATTTGCTAGGAAATGTGTAGATGACCAAAACCTCTTGGAAGTCTGAATGTAGAAACAAGACTTTTCACTTCCTTGCAAGGCAATTTTTCTTTTAGGGTTGTGTCCTCTCAAGATAAAACAACAACTTGCAAACCTAAGGCAGGTGAAAAGATTATTATCTACTTTGTGAATCCAAATCTGAGGCATCTTTGAGGAGATAAATCTCTCAGGATTTCAAAGTGTGAATGCAGCATTGCCAGTGTTTTGACCTCTAGGTCCTTAGAAAATGCTAATAATGGAAGTGTGAGCTATTTAAATTAATAAACCTATCAGTGATAACTTGAGTCTTCATTGTTAGATAAACCATTGCTGATAACTTCAGCAGAAGCACACAGGGGGTTATTAAACTTGTTGGATGCACTGCAAGACAGTGCGAGGGGACAGCAAATGCGCCTTCATCAGGATGGTCTCAGGGGAAATGGCTGTCAGGATGACTGATAGAAAAATACATTTTCCCATCTTTCATTAAATTACTGAAATTCTCCTTTAGAAGTTTCAAACAAAAGAAATATCATAGAATATGCTGAGTTAGAAGGGGTCCACCAGGATCATCTAGTCCAGGTCCTGAACTTGAGCAGGGCACCCCAAGAGTCACACCATGTGCTGAGAGCATTGTCCAAACGCTTCTTGAACTCTGTCAGGTTGGTGCTGTGACCACTTCCCTGGGGAGCCTGTTCCCGTGCTCAACCACCCTCTGAGTGAAGAATCTTTTTCTAATATCCAACCTAAACCTCCCCTGACTCAGCTTCAGGCCATTCCCTTGGGTCCTGTCACTGGTCATGATTGAAGAGATTGGTAACTGCCCCTCAGCTTCCCCTTGTGAGGAAGTTGTAGACAGAGCTGAGGTCTCCCTTCAGTCTCCTCCAGGCTTAACAAGCCAAGTGACCGCAACCACACCTCATACAGCTTCCCCCAAGACCCTTCACCATCTTTGTTGCTCTCCTTTGGATGCTCTCTAACAGCTTAGTATCTTTTTTATATTGTGCTTCCCAAAACTGTTCCAAATACTCAAGGTGAGGCTGCCCCAGCTCAGAGCAGAGCAGGACAATCCCCTCCCTTGCCCAGCTGTGATGCTGTGCCTGATGCCCCTGAGACAGGGTTGGCCCTCCTGGTTGCCAGGGCACTGCTGGCTCAGGTTCAACTTGTCATAGACCAGGACCACCAGGTCCCTTTCTGCAGTGCTGCTCTCCAGCCCCTCATTCCCCAGTCTGCACACACAACCAGGGTTGCCCCATCCCAGGTGCAGAATCCAGCACTTGCTCTTGTTAAACTTCGTATTGTTGGTGATTTCCCAACCCTGTAATTTGTCAAGGTCTTAATTTTGACCAGGCTGCTCACATTGCAAAAATGCCTCTGATGCTGATGGTCAGGGCAAGGTGCAATCAGCCCCAAGCCCTGCTGTGGTATTGCACTGGCTGGGCTGCACATGGAGAGAAAGGGATTTCAGCAGAGTAACACACAGTTCCAGGGGTGCTGCCACATAATCCCAAATCATGGCTGGCATCACCTCTGGAACTGTCCTAATGAGTGAGCAATGCTTTGCAAAGGACCTTCTCCAGCAACCAAAAATTAAATAACAACAGGAACTCTGTCTCAGGACACTACGTGTATGTAATGCTTGCTCTCATTCTCCAGCTATTTAGCACAGAAATAGTTTAAATACCTTGCAGTTGGGTTTATCTCACATCACATTTTAAGTGGTAATAACTTTTAATAGATATCTTGGAATAATAAATAATCATTAAAATATGTACATCTAAATTATTGAACAAAAGAAATTACACAGTAATTTATATAACAAAATATCTCTAGATTTTATTTTTTTAATAATAGTTTGAGAAATTTTGATCCTCCAGACAAATATCTACTTAGAGTCAGAAAAACATCACTTGTTTCTGTAGTAATGCAATTTATATGAGTAGACCCATGCACACACTGAAGCACTTATACGATGGGAAACTAAGTCCCAGTTAAAAAAGAAGTTAAAAAGAATCTGAAATGATTGTACACATGCACCAGAAGAGTTCATATGTATTGCATCCTGTGGAATAAACATCCCTGTATCAAGCTGCATTGCAGAAAGCTGTGCTGGGCAGATGGCAAGAGGAGTGGAACATAATTCCTCCCACCATCACCCACACACATTGCCTGGTAAAACAACAATGCCAGTGTCCTGGCTACCCCCACTTCAGATGGATGTGATCACCCAGCAGAAATGTCAGCAACTTTGCCCCTTAAAAAACCCAGCTGCATATGGGTAGATATTTTGACAGGAAGTCAAAATAGGTCTAGTTCCAGTTACAAAGTAAACACTAGGAAACAAAATCCTCTTTTACTTGCTGCTCTGCTTTGCCTGGCTTATTTCTCTCCCGTTCTCAGTCCTGTCTGCTTTGGCTTGATCTGTCTCCTCTCAGGGCAGGAGGAGACCAGGAGGTTTTCTCCTCTGGAGCAGAGGAGATTGCTCTGATGTGCCTGCTCACCCAATGCCCTTCACATTGACGTAATGTCAGTCACTTCCGCATGTTTGCCACTAAACATGTATAGAGGGTCAAAAGGTTTTGCAGCTAATGTAAAAGTATAAAAGTATTACCTATTCATGACAGGTCATTAAAAAATAAATGAGCCAGAGCAGCTCTAAGCAATATCAATATAGATCACACAACAACAAACAAACAAAAAAAAAAATAGTGAAAATATAAAATTCATCAAATTTGCACATGAATGTAGATAAATAGTATAAACTCTCAGACTCAGCAGCCAGAAAAGACATTATCAAGGAAAATTATTTTCCTTGTGGATTGTCACACATTTTTCTGACCTGTCAAATATCAAATACCTGCTGTTTTCTGATAAGTAGCGAATACACATCCTGATAGGAAGTGATGTTAAAATCTCTATTACTTTGCAATGATCTGTGTATAATATGACTTTGTCTCCCAGACCAGAAGATTTGCTCCCATGTCAAAATGGAAACATGATGATTCACAACTACCCAGCCCAATTTGGACATGGATATTATGTGGGTATCTCAGGATTTTGGTAGTTTTCAGAGCAGACTTCATACAAGCTAGCAAAATGCAAAGTATAGTCAACTTCCCAATAACAAGATTCTAAAATGCAAATAAACATAAATATGAATATAAATAAGTGAATACTGCCAAATAACCTGAAAGCTCGGCTCACAGGTCAGGCTGGTTCCAGGGTGCCATCCCAGTCTCTGCCTTCATGGAGCTAGCCCTATGTACCACCCATTCAAACTTCCCATGTCTGTCTGAGCATTCAGTAGACAATTAAATATTCATTTGCAAATTAAATGGTGACTTAAAATATTAGAGCTAATCTAATTCACACCACCTGAGGACTGTACTTGCAAACTGCCTGGAAAACCAGGGAGGAATAACAGGAAAGCCAGGTCAGAGACCATGAATGTGGGTGGAGGCAGGGGGAAAGACTATGGTGTCTACAGCCACACAGAAGCCTGAATGTCTTTCCTTTGTTGCTTTTTTATCTGAGACTTCAAGATTAGGTCTGTAGTGCAGTGTTTACACAAATGGTGCTTACAGGCATGCTGTGGGCTTAGCTGGGTTAACCAAGGGTAGGTATTCTGTGCCATCTGGGAGGACATGCAGTAGAAGGACTCCAGTAGGGAGTCCAGAAGGACAGAGATCCCTTACAGGTGAGGCTGTGGCTACTCTCTGTGGAGGGCTCAAGTACTCAGAGGATCTCAGGCCACTTTGGACTCCAGATTGTGAATAGTTACCTCTCAGCCTGAATCCTCCATATGCCTGCCTGCCTGCCTTAAGACCAGGAGCACTATCCTCCTGCCTACACCACCTTCAGTGAGAGGAATACTAAACCATTCACCATAGAACTAATGAAGAATGAAAGCCCTATTGCTTTAAGTTGCATGTACTGGCAAAAAACATCATCCAGTTTTGAAAACTAGTAAGCTGAGTGTCCTTCTTCCCACTTGGGATTGCATTTAAGGAAGAAATAGAGAAGGTGAAAGAAAGTTTGAGGTCTTCTGTCTTTTGGGAGATAGGAGTTTGTAACCAGGATACCATTTCTTAAAATATATCTATTTAACTGAGAGAATATGAATAGACGAACTTGCAGGAAAAAAACCTAGTTCAGCTCATGTCCTACTTATTGTAAGGATATTAAGGACACGATCTTTTGTCACTAGTAACCAAATATAATCAATAATTTCTTTTGCTTAGAGATTTTTGCATTGTTTGAGGACGGAAGAGAGATACAGACACTTACTGGGATTTCTATGCTGCTCAAAGCCTTGAATATCTGAGACATCCACAGAGTCCTGGTAGATACGACACACAGACCATAAAAGATCAGGAATGAAGGCAACATTGGTGGTTAAATCCTGGTTGTACTTCTTTCAATGGAAATTCTCACTGACTGCTGGTTAGAGTTTCACCAAAAGAACTTTAAATGAACACAATTAGCACGGTTAAGAAGCACTCTAATTTACTTGACTAGTAGTAATTTCTGCCATGATTTTTCCTTTTGAGAGTAAAACTAAAGATCACTTGCTTGATTTTTCCTGAGTCTTTCAGCAAGGATTCCAAGACAGAAATCACAGTCAAAGGATCAAACATTCCCATCACTCCACTGATTCCCTGGAAACTCTGCAGGGAAGAGAAGGAGACGTGAGACAAAGGGTCTTGTGTGTTCAGCACCCCTCAAGACCTGCCAAATTGCTCTGAGTATGCATGTATATAGACTCACATGGTAGTTTATATTACACACGGTAGTTTATATATCCAGCAAGCATTTTGAGTAGGATGTTTTGCTAAGCAGGGATTTCAACGTGCTTTAAGCCTGCAGTAGAAGAAAGAATGGACAATCAGTAAGGCAAAGTTTCTATCAAACACTTTCCTCTATCTAAGAACCTCTCTGGATAAATAAAACTCCATTTCTGGATGTAGAAGTGAGAGAGGAAGTGTGTTAGAAGCAGATACTGCATAGAGGCTCTCATCAGGTGGCAGGAAAAAAGCTACTCCATGAGTCACCTGGTGGGGGCTTTTGTTCAGTTTTCATTAGGACTTCTAAGGAGTTCATTCAAAGGGGAAAATTAGGAACAATGATGCTCAGAATTAAATACACAAAGAAAACAAATGTATTTTCAAAAGCACAGATGAAGCAATGAAAGCAAGCACATAGAGGGGGTTGGGCAGTTTCGATGGACCACATTATACTGATTCAGTTCCTCACTTCCACAAGGATTTCAGGGGGAAACTGTGCTCATAAACACATCCCAAACAGCACAATCACTCTCATTCTTCTGTT
This sequence comes from Zosterops lateralis, assembly GCF_965231275.1. Lineage (NCBI taxonomy): Eukaryota > Metazoa > Chordata > Aves > Passeriformes > Zosteropidae > Zosterops > Zosterops lateralis. The sequence continues at coordinate 53,443,803 of NC_139764.1, read as the reverse complement.
CCTCTCCTTCTAATCTATACCTCCAGTTTCCTACGAGGCTCTGTCTTTCCAGTTTTGTTCAATAGATAATGACCTATGTAGCCAACAATAAAGTCAGATGAAGATGAAACTCACTGTTAATGATGTGGAGGCCAAATTATTATTTAACTTTTAAATATGAACAATACTTGGCTCCAAATCTCATTTAATCTTCATGAATATCAATTATATTTTGTCATTTCTAGACCTGTGAAAATTTCATGTCTCCAAATGAGCTCAGTAACTAACCCTCAGCCACTTTAAAAAAATGTTCCATTCTCAGATTTTTTCAATATGGATTATGAAAACATTAGTTCAACGGAATTTATATGGCCTATTTGACATTCTTTTCTCTTTAGTTGGATTTGAGATGATATTCAAAGCTGGGGCTCTTTCCAAATCCTAAAATATTTGTTCTCTGAACAAATGACCATATGTGTGAAAAGATCAGACAAGGGTACATATTTTATATAGCAACTGTTCATTTACGATGTAAACGAATAGTCTTGCATTATACAATTAAATTATTTTTCACAGTGCACATTTCATTGCTGTTGATGAGACTGCAATGTTTCAATGCAAACATACCCCTAGGAAAAGAATGCAAAGATTTCTAAATTTTGTACATTCACCACCAAACACTCAGGAATGGGAACTGTGGACAACAGTGAGCAATGTCTTTGAGAGGGAGCTTACCTCTTGGAGGAGGTACTCCATAGGAAACTCCTTATCAGCCAGGTTCCATTTTCAAGGTGTATGGAGGAAAAGGCTGCTTTGGGTGCCTGTATTCCTGCTTAAAGGTTGGCACAAAGCCTGACGATGGTGGCAGACAAGAAGACCAGCATAAGGATTACACTCTGCCCTGGTTCAGCCTCTGGCCCCAACAAAAGCACAAAAAGACCTACAGCCTTAACAAACTCAGGGCAGGTCTCAGTTCCCACCACTCCTCCCTGCCTTGCTTTGAGCAGTAAAAGAAATTGCCATCAAACACTATACAGTAGTACCAGCCTCTGCAGTCTTGGTCCTTGCTGATTCCTGGCCCTGGGTTTGTCTCCTGACATTTCACTGGGATCTACTTCCCAGTGCAACTGTAGAGCTGAATTCCCAGCCTTGAGTCCTGACACACACAGGCTGTTTGTAGGACTTTGTAGAGGCTCCAGCTGGTGCAGAGAGGCAATGACTGTTTTTTTCCATCCACGGTCTGGATGAGCAGCTCTGAGTGAATAGCCTGTGCAGCAGCTGTGCAGCCTGGGCCATCTCATGGGATGGGTTTTAATTTCCCCTGTTCCTCTTCATTCCACCCTCTTGGGTTTTATGTGGGTGGAGTTTTAGTTCAGCCTGAATGTCTAAATCTGTTGCCTGAGAAAGAGGCGCAATCTGAGCCCCTTCCTGTATTACGTGTTCAAACTGCTGACCACAAACACAATAGGTTTCACGGTGCTAAGGGCCACCTGTTGGAACTGTTCAAAGGCACCCCCACCCATCTGCCTCCTCCACAGCCTGTTTTCCTGCCTGTGACTCAAGCGTCTCTCTCCAAGCCACTCGCCCAGTGTGTCAGGCTGCAATCATTGCAGCGCTGAACCGATTCAACATCTTGAAAAGCTAATTAACTTCATAAAAAATTCATATAGGCATGCAAATACTGTGGCCCAGATAAATAATTAACTGAACTCTTCCACACCAGCGCCAGCATGCTCCAAGGCTGCCCTCTCTTGCCAGGCCTGCTCAACAATTATTCAAGACATGCATTTGATGATTTTCTTCAAGGTGTACACCCTACGCGGCAGCTTAATAAACAACATACATTGCACAGTCAACATTGATTTACACATCTTCTGAAGAGATGATGCATGAAATGATCAGAAAAGTCAATAAAGCAAGCAAAATGTATGGGCTTGAGATAAGTAACAGAAAACAAAATCAATGCCTTCCAGCTATTATCATCATGAAGTAGAGTTCATAATAGATAACATTAAGTTTGAACAAGTTGCATCATTCTAATACCTGCAATCAGCTGTCATTTCTGACAATAATTGCCGGAACGGTATTCATATACGTATATGCTGGTTCCACTTCTGGTGCTAAATGCATTTAGCTGAACAATAAAGGCAAACAATCTGATGAGACAGATATTTTATTATTCTGACATTAAAAAAAAATCAGACTGCAGAGCCCATTAATCATGACCTGTATTGCCATGTACATACAAATATTCCACTGAAGAAAGCCAAAAAGATTGCTACAGGCCTTCTGGAGTAAGAACTGGAGGAAGACAATCTGGTGGATGGGGTCACCCTATCACTAGCTCTGAGGGGCAAAATTCAGCAGAAAGAGGCTGCTGACATTATCAGAGCACCTGAGCAATAATGACTCAATCACACAGCACAGGTAGCGATACACTTCAGCTTTTTATCCAGAGCTTTACATTGGACAGATTATATGGTTTTATATCAAGGATTTCTGATAGCCTCAGGATGCAATCAATATGAAAGCAACAAAAGAGAAAGCTCTGACCACTGAGGGCTTGTCAACACAGGAAGCTATTGTGACACGTGGGAAGGTGTGAATGCAGAGTGCAATGGCTCTGGTCCTTTTGGAAGCTGATAGTCTGACACGCAGTAAAGGAAACTCACACAGGGCTGTCTGAGGGTGGAAGACACTTCTACATGGAGAGCTGGAGTTAAACACCTATAACACAGTGGCTCTCAAGCCTCCCTTTGAAAACTCCCAGTATTTCAGCGCATAAAGCCTATGTCATTGAGTTAAACCAGGAAGAGTTGCCATCAGCAGGCAAGAGAGGGTGCCAAACATGGCTTGAGCTATTTGTGGAAACAATTGCCCTGTCTGCTGCACAGAGAGCTGGTAATGACAAACAGAATCACTTCCCTCCAGCCAGGAGCATGAATTTGACTTCATGCACTCACGACACAGCTTCGACCAATTGATAATTATTCAATGGCAATAAAAAATACATTGGCAGTCAATCCAGCTCCTCACAGAGCCATAAAATGCTCACTAAACCACAACAAACAGTGATTGTGCCCTTTTGGAGCAGCAGAGACACGGGGAGGGAGATGGGTTTCTCCTCCCTCCTACAAAGCAGGAGCAGATGTAGAGCCTCACCAGGAGGTGGTGGTATGGGGAGTCTGTATCAAGGTAACCATAACTATATTTCTGTCCCTAATACTGGGATGAAAAAAACGAGAATAAGGATGATGAGGTGATGATAAGGGAGATTTGGGGACACCACCCTGAGTTGCAGTGTCACAGCTGAATGACTATACTGACAAATTAATTTTACAATGCTTTTGATTTGACCCACAGATGAGATGGTTTCAGCTGAGTTCTGTTTTCAGGGACTCATTCATCTCCTGAAACTAAAACCCAAGCTCATAAAGCACAAACCCACACAAGCTAAAACCAATCAGTAGCTTCCCTGAATCCCTGCAAAGCCAAACCATTCAGTTCCACGCTGCTCTGCCAATAATAGTAACAAGTAACACTACACTTGGGCTGTAATTTTTCATATCCACTGTGCTGTTGTCATATGATTTACTGTGCTAGCACTGAGAGCCATTGCCCAAGCCCTGTCTCTGCACTCCTCCTGATTTACTTAAATCTTTTTACTTTTATCAGCCACAGGGAATGGGGACACTTACATGTAACAACTGACAATTTGAACAGAAAATACAGAGAAAAGCTGTGTAAAGCAAGTGGCTGAGATTATAGCTGTTGACTTCTAATATTATTTGACAGATGAGACTGCTGCAATTATCCTCTGCTCATGGGTTCCATTACGGGAACAAGAAGCACACAAAATAAGGGCAATTTCCCAAACAATATATAGGTCCACTTAACTTTGTCAAGAGCCATTTCTGCAAGGGAAGTCCTCCCTGGTTAAAGATACAAGGATAATGTGTTGGCAACTTCACATGAGCATTTAGTGCATTCCATATTAACTGCATTTTCAGTTGTTTTTTTCCTGCTCTGTTTGAACCAAATAGAATATTATTTCTAAAGGTATTTGTTTGAAGAATAACATTATGCTTACTGCTGTTCCCTCTCTCAAGACCTCTTATTTTCTTTTTCTTTTTTTTTTTTAAGAAGGTGTTTCAGAAAGTTTGCAGCTCACAAGATCATTCTGGATCTTTGCACAGTCCTGCATCTGCCCCCCATCATCCTGTCTCTGTGCCACCTCTATCTCCCTGTACTAGGAGGGAAGGCACCAACCCCACACAAAGGTTCTTACTGTCTCCTTCTCCATCCCTCCTTCTTTGAATGCTCTGCTCCACAGAGTTGTCCCAAGTCCCACACCCCACCCTGCAGACCCCCCCATCCCCCTGGCCTGCCCCAGACCACTGCCACACTCCTTCTCTGCTCCACTGGGACCTGCTCCCAGCCAGCACAACCAGTGCAAATGAATGCTGGGGTGGCGGAAGCAAACAACATGGCCAAGTGGTTCCTCAAGAGCAAAAAATTGTCAAGAGCAAAATAATTCTGGGGATGAGGAATCTCTCATACAGACCACTCTGCAGGTCCAAAAGTGAGCTCATAGCACCCAACATAGACACACCAATACACAAGCAGATCTCAGAGGAAGGGTGAGATCTCAGGTTCCAGATTTCCCTAAAGCAAATACGCAGCAAGGACAATCGTCCTCTGAAGCCTTCCTGTGCCAAGTCCAACCACTGTATCTACTCAGTGCAGTGTGAAAAAAGGAACATTAGTCCTGCTTTAAGTTCAAACCTCAATACAACCTGAGCAACAGAGTCACTACTGGTGTATCCATAAGATATTTTTGAGGATGCCCCATCACTTTGACTTGTGGAGCTATTTATAGATCAAAGGGAGTTTCTTTCTCTAGGAAGAAAAAAAAAAAAAAAAAAAAAAAAAAAAAAAAAAAAAAAAAAAAAAAAAAAAAACACCAATGAATTTTCTGAAAGCAAAGGTGAAGAAGAAATAAGAATGAAAATAGAGGGAATAACCTGAGGCCTAGGCAGTAGTTATTAATTCATCCCTCCAGTGCAAATCTGTGCTGAACCATAGTGGAGTGAATATTTTTTAGCAGCCTTCCCCAACTTCTCACACACACTTCAATATCTTCTAGATGTGCCTAGAACCTAGTGTGAAGACCCTGGTGGAAGAAAAACACCAGGCATCACTGCAAAAACCCTCCAGGCTAACCACCTCAAGTTCCTGATTCCCTTCCTTGGAAGCTGAAGGTGTCCATCAATTTGGGGGAGATTTTTTTTTGTTCCATCCATTGTCATTCAGCAAGCTCTCACCCAGGAAATAGGCCTTGCTTTTCTTGAAGTAATACTAACTACTTTGTTTCCATGCTAGCTTGTGATAGTGAGTTTCATGGCTCAGTCAAGAGCAGAATCACAGATGATGTGAGGAAAAACAGACCTTGACCACAGACAGACCACAGACCTTGACACAGTTCCTCTCCATGTCCAGTAGATGACCACCCAAGGAAGAGACCTAATAGGGGGGGAAATGCCATCACCTTTCAAGCCTACTCTGGAGGAAGGCTCTGACCCACCTGCCCTCACCTAAACAAATACCCTGGCCTAAACTAAGACATCCCATCCAGACTTCAGGCTGTACATGTGAAATGTTCTTAGATGTCTGGGAATATGGATAGAGTAACTTTTTACACATTTCTGTGAGGTAAATAAGATTTATGTCAATATTATAGAAGAGAAAATTAATCTCAGGAGTCAATAGGAAAGAGAAGACAAACTGAGAGCATTCAAATGTCAAACTCACAGACCCCAATGTCCTCCAAATTATGCCATTTTCCTGTTGTTTGAATTCCTAACTAATGACATCCAGAATGCAAGGAACAAAATACGTGTCATTTGTGTTTCTTTGCCTTTTACTTTCCTCCCTTCACCACACCACTAGGCTCTTCCAAGAGGCGAGCTGTCTCTTTCCTGGAAAGTGACCTTTGCTGGAGGGCAGGCAGATGGCAGCAGCCACAGACAAGCCCAGTTCTCCTCCTTGACCATGTGTCACTCAAAAGCCTTGAAGATCTCTGTGCTGGAGACCCCAGGTCTCCTCCTGAATCTGGGTCACTGGCAGCACAAAGCCCTGCTGAAGGCGCCCACGTGTGACACAGACCCGTCAAGGACCATTCCTCATCTCGGGGGCACAGTGATGGCCAAATCTGCACTGTGCAATTGCAATGATTTGAGCTTCAGGGATTTTTTTCCCCTTAATTTTTTTAAATTATTATTTCTTGTTCAGCCCTTGCAGTCTTGGTCTCTTTAGCATAGATCTCCTCACAAAGGCAATCCTTGTACCAGAAAGCCTCAGATTTGCCCTCAGCTCTTCCATAGGCATTGATTAGGGGTCTTTTTTCTTTTTCCCTTAAAAAAAATCAAAAAAGAAAAGGGACATGATTTAAAACTAAAATAGAATGAAGTGCATTGTACAAAGGATTATTTCAAGTAATTCTCCTTGAAACTATAACAAAGGAATGTTTCCTGGGGATTAAATGGACTGTCAGGTAATCAGAAAAGTTGTTTTAGGTTTTCCTCAAGAAGAAAAGAAGCATTTTGGATGGATTTTGTTTCTGGTGCTTTGTGACACTTTACAACTTATTCCCTCATGTCACACCAGTTTATTTCATTATTCATAAACATGCTGAATACCAAAATGATCACAAAAGCTATGGGGCTCTTACACACTCAGCCACTAAGCCCTTTTCTCCCCATCCCATTGCAAATGCAGGACCCAGCCCTCTCAATGTCCTTCCACAGAGATTTTCTTCTAACCATTGCTCATCCTGCTACCTTTCTTGTAATGCACGTGGCATTCCTGGTATTTTACATGCTATGTAGGACTCTCAGATGGCCTTGAAGGAGAAATGATGAGACGATGAATTTGTCCCTGAAGTCCAGAGAGTCAGCACCCAGGGAACCTTGTGTACAGTCTGGGTACAGTACCTACTCCTCTGTGGAGTACTTGGGGTGATAACACTAAAGTCCACTCCCACCATCAGTGCCAGGACACCTCCCAGACCTGGTCTGGGCTCTCTCACCTCACTTCTACCTTTGGCACTGCAGGGGACAGTGCTCCTTCTCAGACCTGAGACACAATTTCCAGCACCATGTCTCTCTTCCAGCCCCAACAGCCGCATGGTCCTGCCTAACCTGCCACCTAATGCATAGGGATGCCTTAAAATGGCCCAGGTCTTTTCTCCAGGACCAGCATCAAAAATCCCTACAAGTAGCTACTTCTCAGCTGCTCCAGCCCACATCCACATCCGTGAGCTCACCCCTCTTCCTTCACCCTTTCCAAAGCCTTCAAGGGAACAGCTAAGACAACCTGGAGCACAGACATCCACCACACTACTTCCAGCTCCACACCCTTTACATATCAAGTGGAAGGAGTCCCCTCTGCTTGGCCAGGAGTAGCCAGCAGCACAGGCAACAACAGCAGAGCCCCAAAGGGAGGCAGCCTGGGCTGAGGGGAGGGAGGGGGTATCAGAGATGCTCTCTGCCTCTGTGGGGAGGGAGCCCCTCCAGCTGGCCCCTGTGGCTGGGCATAGACATCCTTTTGGACTGCTAGGTTCTACTGGGTGCCCAAGCAGCAAAAGACACCCACATCCATCTGTGCCTAGGCAGCCAGCTTCTGCTGTAGCAATCAGCCTTGGCTCTCGAAAGGGGTGTGGGAAATGGGCGTTTAAAAACCACTGTGACTGTGTGTGGAACGGTGGCTAGTCCTCCATTGGCTTTCCACGTGGCAGCACTGCCAGAGGTGACAAAGCACAGCCTTGTTCTGTAGTGTTGACCCAGGAGTCATGCACTGGACTCTATGCCACAAACAGCCTCCACTTCTCATAGGCTCACAGGACACGGTTCCCCTATCACATGCTATGCTGAGCCTGCTCCAGCCTGGAACAATTGCTCCTTCATAAGTGTGACTTAATTTTATCTCTAACTAAGAAAAAGGAAAATTTGAAACTCCTAATGGCCCTTGAAAACTAAGATCTTTTTCTTATTTTATTTTTTACTTTTTTAATCTAAGGACAGGGTTTTCTTTTCCATGAGCTGCTTCTTTCTAAAAGATTTTTTATTCCAATTATTCAGACACCTGCTGGTGTCCCAGCAGCCCCCTGGCAGCAGGGAACCCTCTCGGGCTGAGCAGCCGAAGGAAACAAAGCCCAGAACAATGTTGTACAGGGAAAAAGTACACACACCAGCAAGCCAGAGAGCACAGCAGCAAATGTGTTATTAGTCTGACATCACAAGGGCCTGCTTGTTTGTTTGCTTTACGCTTTTAAATCCCGATGCTCTCTCTTGCCGTGCCACATGTTGAATTTTTCTTGATTAAGTTGAGACTTTTATTATGCAGTGGCCCCAGAAGAATTACAGAGGGGAAGGAGAAAACCCAACTGCATATGGCAAAGGCAGTGAGATAGATACTGAATTCCTCCAGCTTGAAATGACAGGCAGTACAAATAAAGCTCCTTTGTAGCTGCTTGAAGACGTAGCATGTACCAGCCCATCTCAACAAATATACCTTGGGAAAAGCCAAAAGCAGGATCAGAGATGCACAGCAAGGGAAATTTTAAAGCTGCCAGTGCAAGTTTCTTCAGACACAATATGTTTGTACACTACTGAGCACTGTCAATTTTGACTGTGTAGCAGTAGTAATAGTAATAAAAATAATAAAAATAATACATTTCTTAACTGTTAGTTATTATTATTTTAGGTGTCTCCAAGTCTTGAACTGTAAAAAGAGCATTGGCCACAAAAAACATCCAACTCCTCTCAGCTAAGTATGCAATGAACAGGATTGGCCCTCCTGGCCAGACCATTTGGGCTGCATCTTTCAGCCTCATTTCCCTCCTTCCAGTGAGGGCTGTGTTTTGCAAGAGATAGGCCAGCATCAAAGCCAGTATGGCAGGACTTCCTCACTTGGAAATAGGCTTCAAGCAGACCTGCAAACTCTGTTGAAGTTTGCATCATGGTGCCAGAGCAGCACAAAACAGCTCTAGCATCTGGCCTCAGGGGCTCAATCAGTTCTGTATGAATACTCATACGATGCAGTTATCATCAGCAAAGCCCATAACTAAGCGCCTTGCTACCAAGTCTCATGGCTTTGATTTAAGGAGCTCCCAGTAATCTGGGACACTACAATTAACATATTTAATAGAGCGACTAATGGGAAAGAAAAAGGGGGGAAGCCTGCAAACCGCAGCTTACGCTGATGACAGGGTGGGAGAGGAACAAACCCCAGAAGTTTCAAACTACAAAAAATGCACACAGAGACTAGTTAGTTTCTCCCTTTTATTCTGCAAAGTGCAAGGAAAAAAGTACAGCAGAAATTAATTAATAGTCAGTAATCTCAGACAGATTGGTTTATCTTTTCTAAGGTAATATACAGGACTTAAACATTTATTTTGGGACACTCTGACAAGCTTGCCCATCAATAGGCAGATGATCGTATTTCATGAACACCAAATCCTTCAAAAAAGTCTCACATAGTGGCACACAAAATACACAGACTTATTTTTAAAACATACCTTTGTTCCCTATCTGCAGGAGATCACAAACTATGCAGGTGGGTTATTAAAAGTGTTAGGCAACAACCACGGGTTCAATAAAGACATCTGTAGTTGTTCTAGGTAAGAAAATGGCAATGGAATTAATCTAGTTCATAAACAGGATATAAACAAAAGTAGAATCCCTTATTTAAGAACAGACAATGTTATTACAATTATGATAAATAAAACATAGCTGTTCTGGTTAGTTGGGTACTTAGTGCACTGATCTAGCTTGGGACACAAGACCAGCTTCAGCTGGCTTGGAGAAGCAGCAGTTCATCTGATCAATGGCCAGGTAATAATAATGTATTACATACCATATTGCTGAGTTATAGTTATGCAGTACTGTAACAATTGCCAGACCAAAACTCTAGCAAGATGGTCGGGTGACTAAATACATATTTATCTTTTACAGTGTCTTTTACATGGTTATTTAATAATCTCCAAACCAAGTATTCTAAACTGAAGAAATAGTTTCTAATTATATTCAAATGGGTACCTAAATAACCTTAGTTCTGCCTTGGGTTTACTGTATGCAGTATACCATGTAGCACATTCATTTCATACAGTTATTATAGCTAGTAAACATAAAATTATTACAGAGTCACTGTGGCAACTATGGCACCATATTAGATAAAATTACTCTTTGAGCAAGGTGTTCCAGCTTTCCAGTTTCATGTCTCCATTGTATCCCCCACTGGAGAGTGAAGGCCAGCTGTCCTTAGAGAAGAGGTTAAGTCACGTTCAAATGACAAAGAAAAACAGAGGTCTTTTTTTGCTTAAAGCACTCTGGAGTTTTATTCCTTCTAGAAACAATAGAGGAGGGAAGCAATGTTGAGAGATGGCAAGTGTTTAAGGAATTTCCTCCAGAAGAACATGATTTTTCAGTGCTGGCAAGAAACTATATTTGGCAAATAATGACACTAAGTGGAAGATGACCATATTTCTTTAACAATGTAACCTACAGACAAGAGGATTTTCCATCATTAAAATAGGTCCAATTTTAGGTGCTTACAGAATCTGTTTATTATCAAGCTAGTTAATGGATTTACTTGTGAACTTGGACAATATATGAACTATTTATAGGGTATGGGTAGCACTCATCTGAGCTCATTTGAGTGCTCTAAGACTCAGGCACTTGGGTCAGCTGAGCATCTGGACTCCCTCATGGAGGACAGAAAAAGCAGCTCAGCAGTAGGGAGCTGATTTATTGGACCAGGTAAGCTCTTGCTCTCCAGACATGACCAATGTCCATATGCACACCTGTTTTTTCAGAAACAGTAGATGAATCCCATTCCTATTAAAAGTGGATTGTGCTGTTTACAATTCCTTGGGAACAGTTCAGCCCCTCCCCCACCACCCCTACTCATATCTGTCCCCTCTAATCTGCAAGAAGGGTTGGTTATCCCTCTCTTTTGCACCAACTCAGCTAACTCAGAGATATAAAATTATTTGGTTCTAAAGAAGCACTTTTTTTCTATTACCCACCTCTTCTTCTGTTGTCTTCCTGTCACAATATTTTTTCTGTAGACATGTCATTTTCACCAGTCCTGGACACACTAGCAGTAGAATAAACACAGAAGATCCTTGTGTGGGGGCAAAGAAGGGTGGGAGAGGGTATATTGGATCCCTTGATGAAGGATCCATAACATGCAGCTGCACTCTAATTTTCAAGAGGACCCTGCATTTTTATATTCATTTGGACAACTCAGAGGTTATATGCAATACTCAACACCGCCTAGGTTAGAGACCCACAGCATCGTCTTCCCAGCAAGAGTAATCTGTTCATCCTCCTTCTTCAGTGTTCCCTTATCCCTCATCTTCAACAACTGTGTGCTTGAAAGGCAGAGCACAAAGACTCCTTGTCCAACTGGCCATCAATGAGATGAGCTGCCACAGCACTGTTACATCCCCTGCACCATTTCTCCTTCACACCTGCTCTTTGCCAGGTGCCATTGCTCTTTCACAATGCACACCTTCCCTGTGCCCCTCCAAGAATCCTTCATAAAATTGTCCCTAAAAGTCTAGGGGCAGGACACCCACCTTCTTTAGCATTTCTGCATTGCTGCCTTGCTCTATCACACACTCCCCAGCTCAGATTTGTGCTGTCCCGCAAGGCCAGAGAAGCAGACCTTCCTCCACTTCCACATCAGTCCCCTGCCTGGATCAGAGAGCTCGCCTGCAGTTGTGCATGGCCCTGTCCCAGAAACTTTTATCCTAAAAATTTAGTAGAAGAGCAAAATACCTCCTTGATACCCCACTGTTAACATCAATAGAGTGACTTCAGGAATGAACTGAGTGCACTGGAAGAGGAAAAATCTGAGCAAAGTAGAAAATAAATAAATAATTTCTCTAGAGATATTTAGACACACACATACAGTGAGATTTTACAACTTAATTTGCTTGTGAATGGCACTGAACTGATTCAGTGTGGTTGCTACAGTAGATGTGTCCCCTAAACAGTAACTCGGTGCACAGAGAATTACATTCATTCATGCATCAACATTTTTGACTTAGATATTTCTTTATTCCAAAGATTGTTGATTAGCCCCCTTTCAAACTCAGTATCCACTGTCTGCGCCTTACGTGAATCATGTTCAGCACAGGACGTTGCTGATGCTTTGTCACAAACAACCTAGGAATAAAAAGATCGGCATTTCAGTTTATTTTTCCTGCATCTTGTTAAAAAACATACTAGGAATTTTGAAGAAACCTAATGCATAAATACATATTTTGTCTGATTCAATAGCATATACAATTCAAATGACACTGCATTAGAAAATCAAGGCGCTGCTGTTATTCACCAACGGATTAAATACGAGCGATTTATTTCTTTACCTTGACATTAGTCAGAGGGCCAAATCAGAAAATGATGCAACACCACTTAACTGTCTGCCCCACCTTCCCCCCAACGAGCAACCAGAAAGCTACTGACCACTCTGACACAAAGTGCTATTTCTTTAATCTTATCAACCATCACCTCTTCTGAGCTGTGAGGACAATAACAGATTGGTATTAGCAATCTCAGCCCTTCTCAGACAGTTGGAGGCTTGCATATCTTAACTGATGTGCCTAATTAGATACAGCAGTGATTCAGCCTTCAGCTGCCGTTCTGTGGTGCTGCTCCCAGGGTGCATCAGCATGCTCTGCATCACCCAGTGACTGAGGTGTTTACTCTTCATCACAATCGCTGTTATCTGTCAGAAGTGATACCAGACTGCTTTCCAAAGAACACCACTCCTTCCCTTATTTATATGGAAGTACTTTCACCAGAAGGAGCAAGCTATCTTTGAATGTAATTCCAGTGGAAGATAATAGCCTGGAAATCTTGGTGTCTTTGAGCCTCGGACAGGAAAGTCTGCTGAGCTTTCCTGGGGTGTCACAGAGGAACACTTTGGCACATTATTCATACTCCAGGCCTGCTCATACTGCTTAGGGACGTGGAAAGATCTATTTCAAGGGTCACAGGCTTGTGAATTCTTATGTGTCATTAACTGGATGACGTATCTTTTATTTCTTCTCTTCTCTTCTCTTCTCTTCTCTTCTCTGTTTTAGGTGGAATGACTTTCAGTATCTAGCAGTGTGAACTAGAAATGAACTGCTGTTCTGGAGGGGAAAGATCTGTATGTCATTAACCTCATCAACCTCTGTTGATTTAACAGAGAATGTAAGCAAAGAAACGTATCCTAAAGAATGGAAAAAAAAATCAGTGTTTTCTCAGGCTTTATCCTTTGTAGATTAGAACAGCAAGAATATCCTTCGACAAACTTCAAATGTGTAAAAGCCGTGGTAGATAACACATTGTATTTGCAGATTTAAAATTGTAACACTTCATAGCTAAAAAATCTAGGTGCCTCAGTCTGGGAAATCTTTTGCCAATCTGGGGCAAAAAGCAGATCTCTACTGAAATAAGATGGCACCTACTTACATAAGCCAAAGACATTGCTTCTTAATATCAAAGGCTATTATCATTTCTACTTACTTGCCAATTGCTACGTTTAGTGCTCTGTTTTCCACTGCAATAGTAGACCCTTAAGGGAAGTTAGAAAATCCAGCTCTTTATCATGTTTTCAACTCTAATAGGAGATGTACAAGGCCCTGAACTCAGCTCTTTGTGAATAAAAAGGCTTTTAATTCATCTTTAAGGAAGCAATTAGAGATCATCCAGAGCATATAAATTAATCTGATTTTTCTTTTCCTCTATCAAGGCTATTGTATATCTCTTTTCTTTTTCTTCCAGGTTGGCTTCTATTTTCTCTCAGGTGCAACTGAAATTTTCCTAAGGCAATGAACTGAAAAAGAATCAGCAACATCTGGAGTTATCTGCGCTTCTGCCAAATAAAACGAACACGTCTGAAGAGGCCTGTTTCTCAGAATAAAAAGGGAAGTGATGACTAATAAGGAAATGCAATTTACCAAAAATATCTCATTTTGCCTTTTCTTAAATATATCAGTCTTGTAAGTCTCCTTGACCACCTAAAAGTCCTACTTGAATCATGCAACAGTATGATTTGCCCGGAAAGAACAAATATTTGTCAGTTTTGTATGTTGTTTGAAGGTGAATGCAAGTTTAGAGATCATTTCATAGTATCTTACAAACCATAGACTTTGCATCTGAGTTAACATCCCTCAACTCCGTTTTCATCAATAGAAAAAAACGAAGTAGGAGTCATCACACTTTTCAGCAGACATCTCAACTAGCTCAGCTGAACTGCACCTTAAAAGCAGCAATTGCTCTCTCAACTGAAAACTAGCTCAGCCATGACATCTAAACCTGTAGATGTCTAATGTTAGGCAATATGAGGGTCATCTCCCAAAACTGTCCTGAAGAATCATCCCCCCTTGCACTCCTCCTTATCTTAGCTTCTCCTTGTTGTAAGTGGCACCCTCCTGAAAAGGAGGGGACCATTATCCATAGACAAGAGAGGGTTTTGTCTTTTGTCTTAAGAATTTTTCTTAGAGGTCCTTAATGAAGAGGTGATATGAGCATAAGCATTTATCTGTTACTTAGGTATATTCAGCCTAACTTTCTTGTCCCTATTTCTAAGCCTTTATTCTTAGTCTTCCTTCCCATCCCATTTCTTTTTGCCCCACCTTAAATCTCTAGGAGCCCTCCTTGCTCAAGTCCCTCCAAAAAATCATTCCTACCCAGCTGGCTCTATTAATCCTGACCTAATGTGCTAACAGCTCTGCCAAACGATTATTGGAACCAACCTAGTGTGCAACTTCCTTAAACAGCAGTTATGGGATTTTGTCAAGTACAAATTGTTCTGTCATTTCACTTACAGGCTAACCATAAGCACCTGGATGAGACACCTATGGTAGGTGTGTAGCCACTCAAGTCAATGAAGCAACAGACCCCTCCAGAGGAGCCCTCAGGTTGCGTGCAGATTTAAATTCCCCATGGAGATACTAATTTCTTTTCACTAGTTCTATAGTAGGATGCTTCAGTGGCAATATTTCTTATTTTACATTATCCATGAAGTGCCAAAAGATTGCTAGGGTGAACCTGAGCTTGTATCTTTTCTTTTTATAGGAATACATCTTAACATTTCTTTTAATGCTTGGAAATAATAAATACAAGCAACTACAGAGGCACAGAACTTTTAGTTGCCTCAGGGCATTCTATCTGCTCTGAAGCCTATTCTCACCTTAAGTTTAGTGATTCTTCAGCTGCTACTGCTGTTAAGAGGAATGCTGGCAAAATAAGGCCTGTTGACATTACCAATGGACCTCCCTGATCAACAATGCAAAGAAAGAAAAAAAAATGCAACAATGGAAGGAAAAGGGAAATAATACCAGGCTTTATACCTTTACTAAAAGCCTCTAATACCCTCTCTCTATTTCTACAAAAGCCAAGGGATGTTGCAAATTTGGATATACTGGAGAGCAATTTTCTTCTCTTTGATGTCGTCGATGAAACAACAGGTCTCTCCTCTCTTCACATTCAATACAAACAGGAAAAGAACTCAACCCAGCATGAAACTGGGAGCAGTGCCTGAGCTGCCCCTCTCCTGCTAACAGCAGGGGGAAGGGTGCTAAAAGCAGGGAAGGTCATCCCCAAAGGTACAAGGGGTTCAGAGTGAGGTGGCAGGTCTTGGGGAGCAAGCCAAGGTCACCCTTTGGCAGCACAGTCCCAATGAGCAAAAGAGAGCACATGCCAGGATCTGCCCTTCCCGTACTTGCTAGTCAGAAGACAAACTTGACAATCTTCCCCTTCAATTTTTTTATCATTTGAGGAATGCATGAGGAAAACACATGATCCATTCAGCCTAACTTGCATAAACTTAGAGAAGCATGTGGCTTGAATTTTACAGCCTTTTCTTATCATTAGTATTTTTCCTTCAAATCTCACATTTTGTTGGGCTCACAGAACAACAGCAAGGGCTGTCCTGCAGCTAATTTGAGGCCTGCCTATTCCCTGTGACTGCAAACAATCTGCAGCTTACTGGATAAAGTGTCTTCTTTGTATTTCAAAAATAGTCAGCACAAATCCAATTAAAAATGTTTCTTTTCTTTCAAATATTATATTGTTCTGAGCGTTTCTGTGTAAGCAGGGAACCCTGGATTACATTCCTCTCCAGGGGATCCTAAATGTTTATACAAATCACAGTAGGCAGCATTACAACACTTCCAACTTTTGCCACATGCACTTTGTCTAAACCCGAACTTGGTCAGAAATCTGTCACACTGCAAACTGTAAAAAAGAGAAATAAAAGGAAACGGTCTTATTTTTATTCCTTTTGAGGATGTAATTCTATTAACAGCTCTGTACGTCTTTTCCCCATCAATTTAATTATGGATTAATTAATTCCTAGCAGTTTTCTAAAGCCCAGCAAAATATCATCTGACCCAAAACATTTCACAGCAGGGAAAAAAGACAAGTGAGATAAAGAGAAAATCCATCCTTTGGGGAAAAAAATGGTGTTTAGAAGAACAGGCAAGGGTGGAAAAAAGATCAGCTCTCCCTTTTCCTTAGCAAACACGTCACTGCACGTCTTGCTCATAACATTTCACTCCTTTTCATTTCTGCACATCATGCCTCAGACTGAGCCTAACTACAGACTGGTGATGCACTGTCCAAGGACTTCTTATTTTATGCCTTTTCTTGAGGATATCAGCATCCAAGTGGTTGAGATACAGCCATGGCCGTAACTGTGCCATTGGTGTTGTTCCACAGTCATGGATCTCTTTTCAAACAGGGACACAAAGCCTGAACATGCTTGGAGGTTCAACCCGATGATTTAGCTTGTGTCTCAGGCTGAGGCAATGTGGTGAGAAATAGCAGGGTCTACATTACAAATGCCCAGTATTGCAAACCCTGGCAAAGGTTACATTTATTGTTGGCCAAGATAATGTTGGGAAGGGCTTGAGTTTGTACCCTTTTCTGTGAGCTTGTGTGCTGCTCCTACCAGGCAGGTTGTGACAGCCATCTGCTTACATTTATGTTTTTATAGGGCTTTTTATCACAGGGCTCCCAAAGCACTTTACACACTTACACCTTGATTCTCTGTTGTAACAGGAGGTGAGTTTAAATTAAAATAATGTGCAGGTCGTAATCTTGGAATTGGGCTTTAGAGCCTCCTTTTTCACCTCTCAAGTGGGGCTATTACAAAGCAGGTACAAATAGCCAGAATCAGGCATTTCAAGCCACAATATGAAAATCAGGATATTTCTGTGAATGGAGAAAACAGAAAGTCTTAGAAAAAAGGAAACTATGTTTCACATGCATTGCTGATAAATCTCACAATGTAAAAGAGAAGCACATCTATGCCTTTGATAACTGTGCAGGGGGATAACACTTCACTTGGCATGAAGAAAAGGAAGCACAACTCAAAAAAGCACTTATCTCCTTGTCCTTATACACGATTATTGGTGGATGACTACTGCATGTAACAGGGAAGCCCAAAGAACGGAGAAGTCTTCTTTCATCAAAAGAGCTGCCCCAGTTCAGGGAGGGGGAGCTGATGTTCTCAGCTATTGTAGAAGGTCAAAGTGGCAGGCCAGGAAAGGCACAAGATGTGACATGTCCCTCCTGTATACACAGCAGGCATAAGTGACATTGCTATGCTGACCGCCTGGGGAAGAGGACAGAAGCCGAAGCAGCGCAGGAAGAGAATGCAGGAAACGCGGGAGCAGAGAACAGGAGCTCATTTTTGGAAGTGCTTCCACAGGGTTAGCAAGTTAATTAGTTGCACAGCACGGGCCCAACCACCATGCCATGTAGCCTTTTTTATTAAATCTGCTTATTTTTGGACCCTCTGTTGCCAATTCAACTGCCACTGGCCAGGCCAATCAGAGAGAGCACACTGCTCCTCCAGGCACAGGTGGACACCCACAGCCAACACTTGCACCTGAGCCAGCCACCTCAGGCTCCTTTACTGATAATGCAGAGAAAGGTTTTCCTTGGGGAAACACTTCTTCTCTTCCTGGAACTGATGGAGAAAATAGGACAAATTATTTGTACCCAACAAGTGTTTGTTTCATTCCCCCCTGAGGTCAGGAGAAAGGACATTTCTCATGCTCTCCACCCTGCAGAATAGGCCAGTGAATCTGCTCTTGCAAAGCACTTTAAAATTAAAAAAGTAATTCAACACAAAGACATAAAAATAAAAATGAAAATAAAAATACAAAAAGTAAAAATTAACAAAACAAACAAACAAAAACCTGTGAAAATTAAATCTGGTTACCTACAACTGGGATTTCAAGACACACAACCCTACATACCCTAGTTCATCACTAGGAAGCATAAGTTACCAGTTTAGATGATGGCATACTAACTTGACTTCCCAGATCAAAGCACCTGATCCAGAGGGAAAGACTGGGAAAGGTAAAAAAAGACATGTGAATAGGAGGTGAGCAGGCATGCAGTAAAGAACCAGGATAGGCAGGGAGAGTAGTAGAAAATATTATCAGAGACTTTAGGAAAAAAGCAGAAGCTGCAACATTAAAAACCTGCTTTATTCCTGAGCTCTTCTATTTCCTCTCCAAGTCTTTTCCACGCTGACCCTCACTTCTTTTCCATGGCTCACTTTGTGCATCCATTGCAACTCAACTCACTCCTTCACCTGCACAGAGTCATTGCCACCCACATAAAAGTCCTCCAAACATCAGCCTGGGGTGCATTCTGGAGCAAAGGGAGGGCCTGGAATAGCTCCTGCTGACACCCTGCTCTTGCAGATAAATAACTCAGCACTCAGTGGAGCTGGGACTGGAGTCCAAGTCCTCTGGCAGTTTTATGAAACTCTAGCTGTTCCTCACCCCTGCTTTTCAAAAAGCACATGAAATGAAATGGCTTGTTCCGGGGCAAATGACACAATGGTGCTAAACGGCATGATTTGTTTGTTTGTTTCATCCCAGGAGGGGAGGAGGAGGGAAGGAATGTATACTTGATCTAATCCAAACCAATTTTTTTGTTGCTGTTGTTTCTGCTAAACTCTAAAAAAAAAAAAAAAAAATCAATGTTTTGAACTGCCCTACACAAAACAAATTTGAGGGAAAAAGAGATACTAGACTCCATTTTACTCTCAAGACTCTTTTGACCCTCTGACACCTCAGCCTGAGAGGAACTCACTTACGAAACCCAGCGTTCAGAAATAAATTTTAAAAACAGCCCAAGCTGCCCCACATTCAGGAGAAAAGCTGTTTATTTACTCTGCCTTCTCTTGCAGTGCCTGTACGTTTGTGTCAGAGCATGCTCTGAATTGCCCACTGACCTACATTCCCTGGGACATGAAGCTGTGCCTCACTGCTCCAGGGCTCGGCAGCACCCCTTGCCCTGGCCCTGCACTCCCTCTCCAGCGTTGCACCAGCTCTTCCAGCAACACTCTGCATAAGTGGATAATGTCTCAGGCCACCGAAGCATGCTTTTAAATGGATAGCCAGCCAAGTGTATATTAATTAAACTTAAAAGTTCTATTTATTGCCAAACACAGGGGGATTACACAGACAACAAGTGGTGGAAAGTACTCCAAAATGTTCTCACCCCTTTAATTACTATGCTATAGTTAGCCCAGTGAGCTGATGTATAATCAGCGCTGCTCTACGCACTGTTTACAGCAAGCACTCAGGAGAAACACATTTACTTCATGGCCTCTCTGAGCAGCTGCCACGTTTGGAGGGGCAGGAGGAACACACAAGGCATCGAAAGACCTTTTTCTTTATCTCCTCCCCTCAGGGCTGCTCTTTTCCAGCACCCTGCTGTGTTCGCTCCCTGGTCCCAGGGGGTTTTTGCCACCAGCCTGTGACCCCCTCAGCAGCACTTCCAGCCCATCACACCAAATCTCCCCTAGGGCCCAATGTGTACCTCTCCCAGAGCCGCCACCATGGAAGTTAATTACTATTGCACCACACTTTGCTGCTGGCCAATTTTAGAGCTGGGCATCTTAGCAGTTTGAATTTATTTTATCCTTCATGTTTCGTGTGCTCACAGCTAATGCATTTCACAGGCGAGCTGAGCAGCCAAATGAAGAAGCCAGGAAGATTTGGACTCCTAAGAAGCTGATCCTGTTCCCCTGAGTCTGTCCCTGGGACCAACCACTTGAATTCAGAGCGATCAGTGCTAGATCCAGTGATGTGATTGTACTCAGTTCCTCTAAGGGCAGCTTGCAAGCCCTCACCTAAAGTGTATCTTCTTTATAAAACTGAAGATGAGAAAAATCAGCAAAATATAGTGAAAAATTAATAGCCCAGTTTTGAAAAAGTCTTGCTGTCCCTCACACATACCGCTACACAGAGTTAATAGCACTGACCTCTGTGCTCCTCTGTTTCCTTATCTCCCAGCAGTGCCTCAAAAGCTGCAACATATTGCTGTCTGCTACTCATCTTGGCTGCCTTCAGCACTGGCAGCTCATTTTCCTTCCCTGAATCCTCAAATTCTCAGTTCATTTTCAGGTGTTTTCATTGAAATAACATGAAAAAGAATATACATGCACCCATTAGCAAGCCAACAAAAACCTTTCATCCTCTCAAATTTTCACAACTGATTGCAATTGAAACAGCAACATGCATTTTTCACGTGACCCTGGGTCTATGTTTCAAAAGTCATATCCACTCCCGACTGTACACATTTCCCCATCCAGACAACCTGAACGATATGAGGAACAGGTAAATAAAGTCATGGTAAGCATGGGAACAGCTGAATAAATCACATTACAGCCTCACAATGTCTGCCACTACTAGCACCCTTCTTACAAGCAGTCTGAGGCAGCTTACACATTTAGTACCTCCACAGACATACAGTAAGCAGTTCTTTGGACAGCAGTCATGTTTAACCTTTACCAAAACAGTCTGACTTCATCTTCCAGGACCTCAGTGTCTCTCACAAGGTTCAGCAAGCTGCTTTTCCACAAGGTAGAGTGAGGTGAAGGCTTAAATACTCCCCAGCTTCAAACCTTGGGCTTCTCTGTCAGATAAGGTCTCTCTGACTGGCTGAAAACATCACCTGGGGAATCATCTGCAAGTCCAGAGCTACCAGAGCAAAGAGCACTTTGGCCACTGTTTCTCATCAGTCATACTGCCTGTCATGCTCTACCTCCAAAAGCTCTCATCCTCAGACTGAGACCAGGATGTCTAAAGATTTCAGGATTAATCCAGAAAGGAGGTATTCTGCAGCTTTCCCATTCCACAAATAGAATAACACCAAAGACTTTCGAAGAGAAGCTGGTCAGAATTTTTCTGATCAGAAAACAGAAATTCATTCCTTCCCAAATTGTTTCTGCTTTCCCAAACCCAGCTGACAACTCAACTGTCTGGGAACCTCACTCAAGGATTTGAAGGTGAGTCTTGGGATTTTGGACATGTGTTCAGCACTCAGAGTCCCCTTTCCTGCAGAACTGCCCTAGAGCCAGGAGTCTTGGGAACTGCCAGCAAAGGTTTACTGTCAAGGCTGCATTCCACTGTCCACTCTGTTCCACTGAGCAGGTATAGACCTTGCAGAGCTGTTGGAAATTTCTTTAGTCTTTCTTTGCTTGCTTTAATACCCATCACATTTCAAAACAACAGCATTTCTTTCAAATTGAAATCCAAAATTTTAGGCAGCTCTGCAGTTAGTGCCTATAGTGATAATCTCTGAACCAAAATGCAAAATGTATATACTTCCAAATTACTTTGAGACATATTAAAAATGCCTTAAGATGAATAGCTGGAAGATCAGCAAACTGAACAACCCCAAATTACACTGAAGTTTGTATGTATGCACGAATGCGCACGTACCACCTCACAATGTTCCCTGTCATAGGACAAGCATTGCCTAAGTGGGATTAACATGCTGAACTACTCTGTGTCTGCATCTGGCACAGCTTTTGCTGGACAGATGACTCACATTCATACTGCTCCTAATTGCTAAGTCTTTTGAAGACTTATTCTTATGCTGTTCTATCTTTCCGTAACGGGTAAAAGAATTAATTTCCTTGTATATGGCAGTGTGTTTCTATATATCCTGCTGCCAGGTGTTGCTGTGAACCAGGTGGCAGTCCATCCTGCTCTGACTCTTGACTGTTTCACAGGCTTGCTAGGACTGTGTCATGTTGGTATTTTCAAATGTAGGAAGAAAGGCAATTTGCCCTTTCTTTAGAGACCAGAAAACACAAGTGCTGTCCAGAGTCGCTATACATGTGAGTGGTGATGTACAGGATGTATTGGTTTGTCTCAGGGTTGTCTGCAATGAGACTGGTGGTAGCAGTGGATGTTATCAGCCTCAGGGTGGTAAGATGCAGAATGCCCCAGAAGAACTTTTTCAGATATTTAGAAAGAGGTTTTGCTCCCTGGGCAGTATGCCTGGCCACTGTGCCAAAGTGGAGCAGAGGAGCTCTTTATACCATGTGAAAGCCTTCTCCCAGGCACAGTCCTGGGACATGCAGACCCCCAGAGCTGAGCTCAGCTCTTCAGACCATCACCATGGACTTACTCAGGCATATGCACATGGCCTTTAGGTCTGAAGCCCTCCTGTTTCTCCAGCAATCACTGCTCCTGCTGGCATCTGACTCCAACAAAACCCATCCCCTGACTTTAGTGTCATTTTCCACACTACTGCATCAGTAATGGCACTTGCAGCCAGTTCCTCGCAGAGACAACCCCCGACCCTGGATGTTCCTTCTGTTCCTCAGGCCATTATAGAAGTGTCACCAACTGGACACTGAGTAGGGCAACTTGTGAGTCACATGGCACCCACTGGTGTTCCAGAAGTTCCTGTGTGAGTGATGGGCACTCTGCAACCAAATAAATAAAAATTCTTGTGTAAATATAACACACAGTGATGCTGCCACTGATTTGAACATAAAATAGCAAACACACAGCTCGGCTTATTTTGTAAGATTGAGGGGTGGCTTGAGATACAAGTTAAGTAGGGTTTTATTTCTGGCTTCACCCCTAGGACCAATGTTCACTGATACTGATATTTAAAGAAGTGCTTTCTTCAGCATGGCTACAATCCAGGGTGTGTGGTGTGGTGGTCTTTTTTTTCCTATGGTGGCTTCAAACAAGCTGTGGGTGTCTAGGTGGGTGGGTTGAGTGACATATTAGTGAGGATGCTTCCTCCCCTTTCAGAGCTACATGGAGAAGTCAGAAAGGCATCGTTTTAGAAAGTGACAGGCAGATCAGGTCTGACTATTGCTGATGAAAAAGGGTTTAAATCCATCAAGAATCTTGAATTTGGAACTGCACTGCTACAGAGAGCAGGGTGAAGTGAACTTCACTAACCTCTATAAATATTATCTGTCATTTAATTTCAGATTTGCTCCTCGAAAAGCCTTTCAAAATGCACGCTGCCTCCTTTCAGCTCCTGGCATCCAATCAAACTAGCTATCTAACAACAAGGAGCAGAGGAAGTCTGTCCTTCGCCTCCATTTAGAAGTGAAAGATTCCCCCTTCCCTCTTGCCCACCCCCCCTGGCTGACTCTGAAGGTCTTCCAATTATCTCCTTTACCTGCCGCATTAAAAAGTAAAACATATGAGTTGCCAGAGATACAGAGTCTGAGGACAAGCCACTGTGGCAAAGCCATGACATTAGAACAGATGGAAAACTTCTCGGGAACAAAATGTGCACAAAAAAATGGGTTCTGGCTTTGAAGTGTATATTCACGGTGGGTGCTTTCATGTCTTTTGAAAAGCCCTAGCTCAAATATGACCTACTTAGGCAACATTCTTATTTATGTCTCCAACTAAGGAGCAGTATATTTAGCAAATGAGAGGAAATCATCCCCCTGTCATGTTTATAGATTGGAGCAAACTTTGCTGTTTAATTCTTCAACAGATTTGTCTCCATAAAAGTGGATGTAATTTAAACACTGTTAAAAAAATCAATAAATTCCAGAAACTTGGGATAAATGGAATCATAATTTCAAATATATATATATATTATATATGTACAGACATACATACAGGGAAATAAAGAGAGAACATTTATTCAGTAGACTGCGGTTAAACCATATTTATTTAACTGGTTCGAGAGTAATGGATAAGGCTGAGCAAAGGTGGAGAGCGAATCATAAGACTTTGCCATTTTAATTGATGCTAAATGCTAACTATTCTGTAAGATAATAGGAACATAGAAATTCTTAACTCTTCATAGACTAGGTAGGCTTACCTGGACCAAAATGAAAGGAGATTAAAATGTAGTTTAAAAGATTCTTAAATTCAAGAAATTGAAGTTGAAAGGCATTTCAGGAGGACATTTAGTTCATCTCCCAAAGGCAAGATGAATAAGACCTACGTTATTCTAGACTGTAATCTGTCTAACCTCCAAGGATGGACATTTGGTAAGCTTCCAAGCAAGCTATTTCCTCTTTTCGCAATTATCACTATCACTAGAAGGATCTTGCTGGCATCTAAGCCATGTCTCTCACTGAGGTTACAGCCCATTACCCCTTGTCCCAGTAGACAAAGAGTGCAGATTCTTTTTTTCTGCTTTTTAGTAACCTTCCAAGATTTATCATGTTCCTTCTTTCTTCTTTAAATTTGGCAACCCCAGTTTGTTCAATCTTCTCTCACCAATCATGTTTCTCATTGATCAAAAGTGTGTCACCTTATTGACTCACATCTCACCTATTACCTCTTCCAAGATAATCCACTCCAAAACCCAGAGCCTTCTCTTCAAGAAGTCACCTACTCATTGCATTAATGCTGTTCAGTATTCCTACCAGCAGAGGAGAGTCTTGCAGCTGTCCATGCCCTATTTTGTACAGGCCACCCATCCAACTTCTCCAGGTTACTTTACATTCTGAACCCATTCTACACCTGGCCCACAGCCCATCCCAGCCTGCAAAGCAAACAAGAGCCTCTGCTTTCCACCATTGCTCTGCATCACACTCTGCCCCAGCACAGATCCCAAAGCAACCCACCCAAAATCCCCTTGCAGTGGCACAGGTAACCATTGGTGACTGGGCTCTGACTACAGCTTGCCAGTCACCTGTGCACTGACCGCAGAGAACAGTTTCTTCTCATCCTGGTTTTCCCATGTTCCTTCTGACTGTGTCTTGTAAAACAGTATGAAAAACCTTTTCAAAATCAAGACAACTGACAACCACTGTTTTTTTCCAACCAACAAGGTCTGTTGCTGTGTCTCAGGAGGAAAAGAGATTGGTTTCAGGTGATTTACTCCTGACAAATACATGCCAGCTGTCCTGCTCACATCCTTCCCTTCAAGGGTTTTATGATCTGTTGTTTGATTGTTTGTTCCATGTATCAGCAGGTATACAACTTGACTACAAATCCCTAGCTTCAGCTGTTTCTCCTTGCTATGGATAGACACTATCTCTGTCCTTTTTCCATTCTGCATCACATTTCCTGTCCTTCATGACTTCTTGGGATAAATACTAAACTTCATGGTACTGTTTCAGTCAGTTCTCTGGTTCTCTATACCAAAGGTTGAATTTCATAAGACCCGATACATTAAAAAACATTTTGTTTATCTCAGTATTTTCTAATCTCATTTTTCTCTACTGTAGCTTGAACTATTATCCTGTAGTCACTGGCTGTATTAACCCTCCAATTATAGCTGAGCATCTTAAGAAACACTGATTCAGAAGCTGATAACACAATTTATTTCAGATAACTTCACTTTGGGGGAATGACCTGGCCTTTGACAACCTTTTTAGGCCAAATATTTCAAGTTCTCAAGTTGTTTCTTAGCTACCTGATGCTCAAAGGCCCCCTTAAGCTCCTAAATGGAAAGGAGTGCTTGGAGTCTTAAAAAAAAAAAAAAAAAGCCCCCAGTTGTGGTTCATACTTTGTGTCTCAAGAAAAACTGTGACTCTTCCTGATCAAAGCTGATCTGAAAATACCATAGGAATACTTACCTTGTCACTGTTCCAGCTGAACATAGAAGGGTCCTGGTGTGCAGAAATGGAAGTAGATTATCAAACCCCTGCAAAATCTCATACACATTTCCAGTGAGAGCTCCAAATCTTTATTCTGCAATCCAACAGTTTGGCCTACCTTAAACTTGTTTAATTCTCACACCTTGCCCTCCCAAGTCATAACATCATATTTATACTTGTCTCTTTAATACTTGTTTAGAGAACACTCACAAATCCACTGATGAAATTTAAAAACCCAAAAGACACGCTCTCCCTTAAAATGAATTAAAACAGTGTCAGCTCCCTTGAAGTTAATGAATGAATACTATTCCTTAGAGCTGTTTTTATTCCTTCTGATATCCTAAATGATGCTGAATCAGAAAGGGAGAAGTAACTGAAATCCAGATATGTTAGTTTCTGCTCCATTAGGAAAAGGAAAAATCAATTTGGCAAAACATAAAAGAAGAAAATCAATAGGAAAAGAAATTTTATTTTCAGTCGAAAACTAAGAATACATTACAAACAATGGTGAGTGAAAATTATTCATTGATTTGTATAACACCTTTTACAAGCCCAAAAAGTGCTCCAAAGAATTATAGATTATTTAAACCTAAGGATCACTTACCACCAAAATGCATCTATCTCTGGAGTGGAATGCAGCTGCTACAAAATTGCAATAGCAAACAAAACACCACAGCTTTAGGGCACAAATGCTTTATCTGAAGATGCATCAAGGGAAGTTGAAAATGCAGAATGGAATTATCCAGGCTGGAATATGACCACACTGCAACTATATCGATTTCAGTTTAAGCTTAAACTCACAGAAGATAGGCCCATCAGCCCATTAAACAAACTTTGGCTCACAAAGTCCCTAAAATGCTTTGGAATAATGTGCCAGAGGATGCGTTTGGCCTATTCCTGCTGCTGTTTCCCTGGTCACTGTCAGCAAGCCGACTGCACTGGGCTGATTGCCCTTAGGTGTGAAGTGACCACCTCAGGGCAGGTGGTGCAGAAGGCAGTGCTGTGTGTTCTCTGGCATGAATCACCACACTCATCCGGAGGTACTCTAAATCCTTCCCGTTAAGCACACATTAAGTTGTTTCAGGATATGGGCCACATTTATATCACTGTCATTAGTACCAAGGGCTCACACTGCATAAAATTACACAAAGTACCTTTTGTACCTCAAGATGTACTTAGCAGCAAACTCCTAGGGGCAGAGAATGTGCAGTCTTCTGTTTCTCTAAAGCACCTCAATCAATTATGGTAATATAAAAATGATTTATAACAATCTATTAAAAATACAACTCAAATGACTTATCACTCCTGGGGTCCTGGGAATATACTGTAGGATTTACCATTTAATTGTAAATCAAATTTAGTAGCCAGTACCTTGTGTTTTAGAGAAAGATGAAAACTATTGATACATCTCCCCAGTTGCAAGTGCAGTGTGTCTTGGATTATTCAATCTTGGGTCATCACTCAGTATGTGACCGGGAGAAGCAGAAATGTAGAATAAAGTGGCAGAAATTTCTGCTCCCTACAGTCTGTAACCCAGTCAGGTCTTCCACTGATCAGGAAATTTCCACGAGTCCAAGGGCTGCAGGGCAGGTAGGCAGGCACACTGCCATCACTGCCATGGCAATTTCTTTCTCCCTCAGCTTTCTCTGGAAAAGCTTCTTGGGAAGACAAAACTCCAAAATAGCAGCAAGATAGAATAAACACTTTGCCTAAAAGGCCACAAGCTGGGCTGTAAAGATATTCACAGAGTATCTTACACACACAGTCCTGGGCAAACTGCATTGCACAGGATGACCCAAAGCCTTGGGGGCAGCTGAAGCTATTCATGGAGTAGAAACACAGCATCTGTTTCATCCCACCCAATTCAACAGTCTACCTGTTCCTGTCCTAAAACCAAGAACATGTATGAAGAAAATCTCAGTTTAGAAACCTGACTCTCCTCATTTTCAGAATAGCCAAGGGCTAGTACAGAAGTCTGCACCAGTATCAGAATCAAAATAGACATTGTGTACATCAGAGGCATGCACCATATCTGATAAAATACTCCTAATTCTCACCATCAGCAGACAGGGATGGAAACTATTTACACCCTGGAACTGCCTGTTTTTGATAAAGAGTGTTGATAAAGCTGTATTCATAGGAACACCCAGGCCAGGAACTGAGCTATTTGGCCAATAAACTCTTTCCTCTGCTCCTACAGACAATGACATCTGGCAGCTCTTTTCATAAGCTTGTGAAGCTGTACCTTGAAAACAACATCAGAGCAGATGAGGGAGGTTAACCCCTGTGTGAGTGATCACACAGCACAGGCTAGAAATCCACAACACAGCTATTTAGAGATGTCCTCACCTGATAAAACTAGCCAAGAATACAATACTTTAGAAAAATATCTTTAATTCTAATGTCATATTGAATAGATAGACATATCTGCATATGAGAAATGGCAAAAGCTGTAGGAATGCTAATTTCTTCTTTGCTTTCACACTTTCTACCAATCCTCAGCTTCATGTCTTCCACTGCTCCTTCCCTCAGTTAATAAGCTTTGTTCTCATGGTTGGGAGAAGTCTTAATATATTTCATTCTTAAGGAAGATTCAAACATAAAGGCCACTACTAGTAAAGAACATGTTTCTTGCATCATAAAAATCATTAATGCATTGATTCCCATGGATGTCCCTGCCCAATTTCCTAGAGATTAGCACAATACCAGTGACAGGTGATGCTCTACCCCTACTTGGATTTCCACAAAGGATTCCTTTGTAGATACTCTACCACCTAATATGGCTTACCCTGACTCTAGCAGCTAATATGGCTTACCCTGTACCTTTTCCTCAGTAAGGTCATTCTCTTTTCTAAAAAGCTGTCTTTTTTCAGAGAGCTTTTTCTCTTGAGAAAATGTTCTTTGGTTATATTTGGATAAAGCTGGCCAACCAGCTCAAAAGTCACTGAGAAGACAGCTACACACCTCACCTCACCCACAGTGCAACACAGAAGCCTCATTTTCTAAGGAAATGAGGCTGAAAAACAAACAGTGAACTCAGAATCTTCTGGTCTCTCACTCCTGTGAATCTAACGTTCATCTTTGTTATAACCTTTTTCTGACAGGAATTGCCTTTATCTGTATTTTGTAAAGCTTTGAGCATATTGCCAGCACTTTAATAGTAAAATATCATAGAGAACCATATATCTGAATATTATTATGCAGAAAATATGTGCATGTTCACACAGACAGCAGATATATAAAAATACTGAATGTGTAATTTAAGGCCATATTTGTGTTTAAGTATGTAGGTCAAACACAGGGCAAAGTTTTTTCTATTACACACAAAACCTACATGTACACTGGACCGAAAGAAATCACATAAAAACTCTTTTAATTCTGGATGCTAAAAGGTGCAAGTTCTAACTAGCGTTTGGGAGGGTGATTTCCCCAGGGAACCCCAGGTGTTCTGGGCACACGCCAAGCCATTATTGCTGAGCACTGGGGTTGAGGTTCACCTCACCTAACCTCGGCCATCTGTCTCCCTGTAGAGACTCAGGCACCTCCAGAGGGTGATACCTGGGAGGATGGAATGAATCAACCTGCCTGAGTCTCACCACTGACTACAGGGGCGGCCCAGACTACTCACTCAGATAAACTCAGTGTAATTTTTGAATAACTACGGTTAGGTGAGATGAATGCCAAACTCAGTGAATATTAGCCTGCAAAAACCAAGTGAGTGGGAAGATTCCACATCACAGCTGGATGAGAATAAGAAAGAGCAAACAATAAACCCTGAGTTCTCAGGATCTACACGGAAGCAAGAACTGGATTATAATACCCAGAAACTTCTGCAACTGCATGAAGAGGTCTTTCATAAGAAACAAACAAATATTGCTAAGGCAACTAACATTAGCATTTTGAATATATTTATTGACAATAAATGAAGCTTTGAAGTATTCTCCCTATAGGTGACTGAAAAATGGTGACTACTGCCAGCAAATGGCAGAGGGGAAATTTCTACTTTGGTTCTGATTTGGATAGTTTCCCTTTAGTCACCACAAAAATCAGAAAGAAGATCTAGAGTGAAAAAACCGAAACAAATGCATACTACCTGAGCTGGACTCTGCAGCAGCAGGCTCTAATTGCTCTACCTTCCCCATATTTCAGGCAGAAATGGTAACACACATGACCCACTGGGCAGTGGGTTTAAAAATTGCTAGTCGTCCACTCATTTCTGCAGTTCAATTTGTTGGCTTTAGAGTAATTCTATTGGTTTCAAAGTTCTACTTCCCATTAGTGCTATCGACCAAGAGATATTCTTAGAGGGGGTTTTTGTGTGCTTTTTTCCTACCTTCACTGGCTGGAATACAGCTTATCCCCATGTCCATTAAATATACATTTGAACAGCATTTCCACCTGCACTTTGTCACCTCGGGTTCTCAAGGGGTGTACCTCCACTTGGCTCCGAGCTCAAGGGCACCCTTGATATCAGTCTGAGAGTGCCAACAGGCATGCTAATGCCTATTTGAAATAGTTTTTCCTTTGCCTCAGATGTTTTCATGCACTCAACAAATAAAAAGTCTCTGCTTCACTCTGTCTGCAGTGCTGTAGGACGACCTCGCCTCATTCTGTCAGTGAGCTACAGTTGCTTTCAGGCTTTTACCTTCTAGACTTTGCTTTCCTTCCTGGAGTGTGTCGTGTGTCCCCCCTACTTTAGGATCCAAGTTAGCAAAAGGCTCTGAGTGCATTGATCTAAGCTTACCTTCTTGAAAGTGCTCATCCCACTGCTGTTAATACTGTACTTCTTTTCAAAATGTCCACATGCCCTGGAAGATTAGAAACACCCTGTTATTACAAGCTGCTTCTGAACATGAAAGAACACAAATTGCAAAGAGGGAACAAAACGCTGAATTTTCTGCAAATAAAACTTTGGCAGTAAGGATAATTTGTTCCTCTGCTGTCAGTAAGAGGTGTCTATATGGGTCACTGAAGAGGTTCTTTACTGGGAATAAGTTAAATTCAGCATCTACCATCTTGTCCTGTGGGTGAAGCATGCTATCTCAGATACGCAATACAGCCCAAACTGGGTGTCATCTTTTTTAAACTTTCTTTTTTTGTGAATCACTTCCAAGTCTTGGGGGTAGGACATCACGACAGCCAGTTCCTCAACAAAGAACTGACATGAGAACAAAAGCTATTCCTGAAGAGTTCTCAAAATAAAAGTGAGACAGATGAGTGAGGAAAAGTTGCATGGGTGTTTCATCAAACAAGAACATGGTCAGGAAAGAAGTATCAGAAAATATAAACCCATTAAAGATGAACTGACTCACAGAATTGTCAGTTCTGCAGAAATATGTTTTAGGAAAACAGCACAAGAAAGCTCCAACACTGTGAATATGTCAGGTTTGGACACTTTCAGAGATAATAGCATCAGTGTTTCATCTGAGAATTATTTTCCATTTTTAATATATTTGTATATTTTATCTTCTAGTACTGTATTGAATAGCAAAACCAGAGCAGTTGATTCAGAGTGAATCCTTCCTAGAACCTTCCTCTGTGAGGAGGAATTTCAGGCTTTTGTTCTAAATTGAACCTAAGGTAAATTTCACAATCTTGAAATCCTTTGGAAAATGGAATTTTCATTCATTGCCCAACACTGTTTTAACCTCAACACTTTGTTAACAGCTAAGCTAAGCTTTAGGAGAAAATGCTAGTATCCTTTTGAAAAATGGTTCCTGCTTAGATTCCCTTTCCAATGGCATCTGGTGAGGGCTGCTTTGCCAGAAATCTCGACCAAAAGCTGCTAAGCAGTTGTCCTAAAAAAAATACAAATAGTTAAGTACCTGGCCATATTCTGGGCCCTGGGCAATATTTTTCCATATAATTATTTCTGCTGTTGTCATTAGCTCCAGCACTCTCACTATTTATTACCATAGGTATTTTGAGACTCATAAAAATGTGCTCTTACTCAAGGCTTAAGCAACACATGAAATAAATCAGCAGCACTGAACACTGGCTGACACTGGATGAAACCTGGCTGGGAACAGCTGGATTGCTCTCTTGACTAAATATTTACAAAGTCATGATTATATCACTGAGTGACACCGTGTGAATATAACAATTTATCAATCATCATGTTTAACTGAAATCCCTGCAGGAGGGGATGGCATTCTCACTTAACAATAAGTATCTACTGTATGCTAATGAAGTCACTTATTTTGCTGCTAAGCTTACTTCAGGGATATTTGGGCATTTTAACTACCCATTTCCTAAGCACTGCTTACTTCAGAGGCAGAGAAAACAGAGTTCAGCAGGGCTGTCACTTACATTGGTACCCATCCAGTAACACTGCTGGAATTACATGGGGCATACGCTGGAGCAGGGGGGAGCACAGACCAATGCACGGAATTTATTTTGTTTTCCGCACTCCTGCTGTGGCTCCCCTGCCCACTGCAGGGTGCCCAAGGGCAGCAAGTAACAGCAGTTTCCCTTCCATCCCCATTGCTGTCACAGGACCTGCTGCCAAGAGCACCAGCCACTTTGGTCTGCTGCCTTTGCACACCCTCTCCGAAGCAGGCAGGGAGTATCCCTGCCACACCCCTGGCAGCGCTCACCTCACTGGCTACCAGTTTTGTGTCCAAGCTGAAATGCCCATGTCCCTAGAAAAGGTTCCAATTTTCTCACCCCATATTTACCAGGTTAGGCAGAACTGAGGGTTTGTTCATTCTAAAACTGCCTGAAGTTTCACCTCATAATGCAGGGCTTTCCAAGACCAAACCTACCCCCCTGACAGCACTGACACAAGTCTGTCTGAACAGGGTGTGCAGGACAACCTGCCCCCCTGCCAGGACCTGGTGGCTCTGTTGCCATCAGAGCTGTTCAGCACTGGCTGGGTAACCTCCTGAAAAGGCCACTGAATACAAGGCTAGCTGCTGCAAGGAGAGAAGGGCTGGGACATGAAGAGCTCTGCCAAAAGTGTGACATTGCCAGGTAACATAAGGATCAGGTTCATAGAGATGGAAGAAGCAAGTGGACCTGCTCAGAGGGGAGAAGGTTCCCATGAAGATAAATCCAGCATGTCACAGTGACATGAAACTCACATTTGGGCTCCAGAAACCACTACCACATGGCATGAGCTTTTTATGAAATCTTCCACCTTCTGTGTCACGCCAGATTAACTCTCTTGTACCAGCAATGGCATGAGCAGTTCAGCTACTCTCCTGTCTCCTTCAGATTACAAGTTTTACTCCAACACAAGAGAAAACACAAAACTCCTATTTGCCAGTCCCAATGCACAGACTCTTTAGAAAGTTTTTCTTCAAAATGTCACACAGGTACATGAATAGCAGAGCCTGTTTGTGTGGATCTCAGGCTAACATTCAAAAGGAACAGGTGGCATCTGTGGCTCACCTCTGCAAACTGCTTTTAAACCTTGTCTTTCTTTCCAGGAATCATTGTTCAAAAAGAAGAAAAAAGTTTGGGGTGATGAAGTCTGCTCCCTTGAGAGCCTGAGAAGAAAGTTTCCCTCATATAGATCTTAGACACAGATTTTTATTCCCATTTTCTACATGTTGAGAGTCTGCATAATAATTGTATTTTAGTCTTTGGAGCCCATCTGCCAGTAAAGGGGAAATTTCACCTTCTTCTTTCTACCTACAGAGAGGTTTATAAATCAGTAAGCACACAGACATGGGAGCACAGGACTTCATTGCCCTTCCAGGAGCCCTTAATGGCTCAGACAATCACAGCAAGTGCTCTTTTCAGAAACACAGGGAGGGAGGAGAGAAGTTACGATAAATTTAGTTTTCTTTTGAAGTTAATAACCTCCTACAAAGGCTTTTGGTAAGACACAGACACCTTAACATTTTTTTCCCTTTCAAACAAATTTTTCCTCTATTTTTCCCTCAGATGGTAAAATCTGAGGAAACCTGTCTCTTCAGAAGTAACTGCTTTGTGTGAATGACATCAGCAGACCACGAGGTTACCACTGGCAAGTTGGCACCCTGAGGGGAATGAAATGAAATCTCTTATCAGCCTACTTGCTCCTCTTCTTTTCTACATTTGGTGCCTTTTGTAATATGCAAAGCAAAGGAAATGTTTTGCTCCCCTTGATTTTTTTCACCTTTTTTTTTTCCCCCTCAGGAGAAGGAACAATACATTTGACTGGTTTCCCCAATGTCTCAGCTGTAGCTTCAGGTTTGTTTGGTACCTCAGTCAGAGGTGAATGATTTATACTCCCTCCCCTTTCTGCCTCACATCAGCCCTTCTCTCACCTACCACTGGGTTCTCTTGAGACTTGTTTCAGGCAGTTTGAAAATCCACAGTCTTCCCAGTCAAAGAGGACCTCCATAAATGTGGATAATGTTCACTTTTACAAACTCCTCCACCACAGCAATGGCTTTGCTGTCTTGACTTCAAAATCATGGCAGATATAATCTGTTTTCGATTTCCCAGTGTGGCTATCCTGTTGTAACTCTCCCTCTTCTGGCTTCTCTCAGGTCAGAAGGTTTCAGAGGCAGAAAGTGTTGGTGTGGAAGGGAGATGATGAGCGGGAGAAAATGGGTGAATGTATGGGAAGGTGGCTACAGCATGAGAAGATTCCCTTCCTTGTACATAGGATTTTCAACAGGTGGAGCCAGTATGGCAACTACCCACAAAAATAGGGAACAAACCTGAAAGGTGAAAGCTCCAAGGGAAGGTTCCAAGAGAGAGTGACTAGGGTTTGTTGCAGGAGAACATCTGAAATAATGAACCTATCACAGTACACAACCATTAGCCACAGGACAGGAGATGTGAGGTGGGGTCTTTCTGCATATGTTTTTAATAAGTCTCATGGATCCAGTAAGCACACATTATGCAAAGAACAGTTTAATCTTTCCTAAACAAAGCTGAGAAACAAAGACATTAAATCACTGCAGGATCCCAAGTCTGGAGTACAGCAGGGGAGCCTGGATGTCATCAGGAGGATTGCTCATATACTGTTACATGTGGCTTCCCAGCAGGTGAGGGAATATGTGGAAGCAGGGAGAGAATGCTAGCGCAAGAAGGGGTGGAGGAGAACTTCGAAAAACTTGCCAGGGAAGATTAAAGGTTAAGGAGCCAAACTATACACACAGATCTCTATTGTTTTTACAAACAACATGCTTTAACAAATTGTTTCTAAAAAAAAAAATTAAAAAAAAAAAGTGTATTTTCCTTTTTAAATAAAATAAGAAGAGAAATGCTATTTTCTTTTTGTAGAAGCTATTTCTGAGTCACTACACCCACCTGACACGACACTTTCAGAGCAAAGATGCCTGTACCCCCATGCATCCTCTGAGAATACCCAGAGGTTCGTGCTAGGGAGAGACACTGAAAGCCAGGTTTAGGAGCCATCAGTCAGTGAAGGACAAGAAAAGGTGTCAGCCACCTTGTAAGTGTGACAAGGGTAGGCTGAGAGCTGAATGGGTAAATTCAGCACATGACAGAGACATGATAGAAAGGCACAAGGGATGAGATAGTGAAGATACTGTTTTTTGAAGGATGACACAATTTAAAACAAAATAAGTTTGGTCAAATGTTTATCATAGTTTCTCCAGGAACCTCCACTGTTCCTGTTTATTAATTTTAATGATATGGTATCTGCAGTTCCTAGTCAGAACCAAGGCTCCCCTGACACATGCATCACAAGAGGATGAGGCCCTGCCATGCACAGCACACAAAGAAGGAAGATAAATAGTGCACCAAGAATAGGTCAGCAGGATAAAACAATTCACATGACTTTTGAAGCCTTAGAGAGTCCAAATTTTCTTTTGCAGGAAATTATTCTGTGCCAAAAAACTTGTCTTAATTCCAAACAAAGCTAAATACCACATCTGAAATTTCCCAAGCAGAAAAAACCCCAACAACCACTGTAGTGTTGGTTACAAATATAACATCAAACTAAGTACATCTCAAGTGGCTTTCTGAAGAGTATGGGTTTCAATTAATCCATGCATCCCAGCTTGCCTGAGCAGTTTTGTGTACACACATAGACACATCTGCAGTTTTTAAAAACATAAATACGCATCTGCACCTGTCTCTCCATTCTGTTGCAACTGCGTCCTCTTTATGTTTCTCCAAAAAATCATATTTTGACACACCAAAAAATACTCTTCTCCCAGCAGCCCACCTTGAGGCTGTAAAGAAAGCTATAGATGCAACAGGAACGAAACCAGCAGTGTTCCAGATAAATGTGGGAGAGGGATATTGGACATACTCTTAAAACTTGGGGTGTGCAATGCTGACAAGCACTGACTGTCAGCCTGCCCTGGCAGGTTTTACCATTTCTGATGGCAACATGAAGGAGGATATAAAGGTGTGGGACTGATCTCCCCTAGCTGTAATTCCCTGGAAGTCCAGGCAGCTAGAAGAGAGTGGCTCCCTTTGTACTCAGTGGAGAGCGAGCGATCCCCTCAGAGAGGGATTCATCCCCTCCTACATGGATGCCTGAGGGAGACAGGACAAATCACCCCAGAAGGGGCTCTCTCTCTGCAGAGTCCTCCCACCACTGCAGAGGGGCCTCACACCACCACGATCGATTTGATGCTTGTTACAAGCCAGATGAGAAGAATCCTTCCTGAAACACTTTCAAAGCAGTGTCACCTCAGGATGACCCAGCTCAATCCTCTATTTCACCATGTGCTGTGTGTTTCTGCCTTGTTAGTTTATATCATCCGGCAAAGAACGGGTTAATTAACATCACTGGGAAGCGCAGTGCCTCTGGTGAAAAGCTGTGCCTGTGCCAAAACTGCCCTCCATTTTTAATTTTTGAGATTTTTATTCTGATTACTGTATCACAGAGAAGTCATATTCTACCCCAAAACACATCTCCACTGTTTAAACCTACAAAACAACTTCCTTGTTTTAACTCCAAAGTTGTTCCCAACCTGCAGAGTTTTGAGTTTAGTTTCACCATTTATTACTATATATCAAGCACAAGAAAATGTTCCTGGTAAGAGGTAGAATCATTCCCAGTTTTCTCCTGTCCTTCACCATAAGTCTTCACACACAAGGAAACGCTGGCAAGGGAACCTGGATTACTGTATTCCTTCATAGACACATAAGCTTCTAGAAATACATTAAATACCCCACTTAATTTTACCATATTAGTTTGGTCATATTCTTTGATATTTTCTACTTCAGGGCCCATCGAGTTTCCCAGTCCAGTAAAGTAAATTTTTTAAATCTTTGTGAAAGCCAAAGGATTAAAGGATGAATTCAGAGATTTAGAAGCTGGTAACTGTTGTGGGTACGGACCAGAAAGCCTGTCTTCCACAGTGAGCCCTGCCAGTGAGCTGCTCTGTGGCCTTGAACAAATCACTTCACCTCTCTGGTACTTCTGCTTTCTTGTCAATATTTTTGTCTGCTTAAGTGTGTGGTTTCTGGGGCAACTCCTGTGGGTTTGTAGAGTGCCTGCCAGTATAGGAACCCAGCATCAAACAGAATGACACTTTAGTACAAAAATAAGGACAGAAATTCAGGAAGTACAGGGATTTGAAAGGAAACAGCTAAAATGTTTTCTCAAAACCTCTGATGCTATTGGGGTCTCTGGATCTCCAGGCTCTAAAGGTGTAGCAATTTTTTAAAGGACTAAGTGCCTGTCATAGATCATAACCGGGAAAAATGTAGTCATCTATGTTTTTATGACTGGCCTCTATTCTGCTTGGCTTGGTTATGTTTAATACCTGTGGAGCAGGTAATTTTAATAAATAAAAAGAGAGAGAAAGAAAGTGTCAGTGTGAGACTGGGTATGAAGTTATTGAGAACAGGAGTGTAAATGTGTCAAGGAAATCCCCCGTGATCCAAAAGGGAATGCAAGTAGCTTTGCAAGCAGCAGAAGCAAGCTGGATAAATTGTACAGGGGTCTTAGCTTTGCAGAAAGATTTTCATTTTCCAAACTGTAAATCAAACCAAATTAAATCAAAACTACATTTCTATAGCACCTTTCATACTGGGCTCCCAAGGCACTTCACACCAAAGGCCAAGCCACTGAAGTGTTTATGAAGGCAGCAGGTCAGAAGAGCCCTGAGCCAAGGCATAGGGGCTGGGAGGCAGCAGCACCAGGAGATGGCACTGGCTGAGAGGTCCCTGCACCACAGGGCCAGGCTCAGCACTCCCACAGGAGGAGAAAAGACAGGAATAATCACAGTGCACAGACCCATCCGTGAGGAGCAGGGCACTGGTAAGCCATGTGAGAGCTCTCAGGGCCTTGTGAAAGGCAGAGACAACACAAGAACTGCCCAACTGCTTCACAAGCACCAACAGAGAGAGGAAAGGCAATTCTTTCCTCCTCCGCTCCAATCCACAGGGTCCAGCAAAGACAATTCTTGCCTCCTCTGTTCTTTATCCAGAGTCCAGCACTGGTGGAAGAAAAAGATGCCCTAAAATTCCAACAGTGTATGCAGCCCAGTGACTGCAGCCAAAGCTCCTGGGCAGCAGCCAGGTTTTGGGGCACAGGCTCCCCAGGCTGCCGACCTCTACAGCCCACTTAGGGGCAGGAGCAAACAGCCCAGCCCTACCCTGGCATTGCTGCACACAACAGGCTGACCTGTCCCCTCAGCCACACTCAGACATCTAGCCAACCCCTAGACCAGGCTGGATGGAAATACAGCACCACCCAGGCAGCAAAACCTTCAGTTGCCACGGAACAGCTTTCTTTGCACCAAGCTTAGGAACAAAAAAGCTCCTGGGTGCAAAAGCTGCAAAGCACGGGAATCTTTTCACCAGTAACTCTAGGCAGGCTCACCTTTCTAAGGTAAATTTCATCTCTGCTAATCCTATCAGTTAATATTGAAATCAAATACAATATGGTATTTGATATGACAGTCTCCTTCTTATGAAGTCAGCTGCAGCATTTTTTATTTGCATATGATTTAATTACATTTTCATTCCAGGTCTTCCATTCTGTGCATGGTGGGTAAAAGCACATGAATTCTGTATGACTGTGATGATAGGAGAGATTATGAAACTTAGAATAATGCTGCAATGTTAGGAAATATGGAAGAGAAGTATTGCTGTTTTAGGAATGAGGCTTCAGGAAGATGGGTGAAGTGAATAAGCAATACAGTCCCATTTCTGACAGATACAGAGCAACATTCCAGCAGTCCACATAATTTTTAAGGTAGCCAGAGCCTTCTTTTGTAAAATACACTACCTTGTTTATAGATTTTAGCTAAACCAATACTTGAGGAGAAAAATTCAAAAAGTTCAAAAAGTGAAGAACAGCAGGTCACCTGAATTCCAGGCAAAATGCAGCTCTGGCATTGCCAGACTTACTCTCCCTTGTATCCAAGGGGTGTGTGGTGGGTTTGGGGGTACCTCTGCCCTGTGTTGTCCAGACTGTGTTTGCTCTGCAATGCTTCTGCTCCCAGATTAACAAAGAGCATTGGAAATCACAAAAACTTCCACATAGCCAGAATGGAAAATACAACGTTCGCATTAAAAGGAAACAGATGAGCAAATTGTTGGATGCTGTGCATCAGTGACCATTATTTATGGTCAGTGATAGTGAAAACCAGTAAGACCTTTCAGAGCCAAACTCTTGCTTATTAGCTGTAGGCACATGCACAACATTTAAGTGCCAATATCCCCAGTCTCCTGCAAATAGTAGCACATAATGTAGAATTACTTCACTATCTGCCACACCAATTGTAGCCATCAAGTGTGAGCTTGAAGGAACATTGGTGAGAAAGTGGTGATAAGGAGAAGCCCCAAGAGTTTTGCACATACGAGGAAGGATTTGTGCAGACTGGGGATACAAAATTGATTCCCAGTCCTCAAATCCTGACATGAAGAATTAGGGGTAAACTACATTTTCATGTTAAAAAAAATAAAATCTGAACTTGTTTTATGACACACATGTTACTCATTTGTCTGTCGACCACACCAGAAATTGTTAAAAGAGGGAAAATGCCACGTTCTTATATATTCAATTGATACAGTGGAAAGGGCAATGGGAAACCTCTCTGGTCTTGTAAGTGCTGAAGATTTTTTTCTTGTTCCTGGATTTTGCTCCTAGCTAAGTTCATAATTTCACAGTATTTTCTGCCTTAGTTTACCCATCAGTAGTCTGGGTATAATGATAGTGCTAATTCTTAATTCAGAGTTCACATTTTCACTGTGACCTGAGACAAACAGAAGGTGCTTAATGAATGTAAAATACTGATTTTTTTTTTCCTTGCAGTTTGCACAAGGTCTAGAACTTTGTACAGTAGTTAACATGTTCCTTGGACACAACACAAACTTCCTTCTTTTCTGTAGCAAGATGACATTCAGAAAGAGATTTAGAGACAAAACCAATTCAAACAGGGCTGCCTGCCCACAAAGAACAGTGATAAAAAGCCAATTTGGGTTATTTTAGCATTAAAATGTTTTAGTCATAATAATCCTTGGCTTACTGGTTATTGGGCTGCACCTGATAGATGGTATGGCACAATTAAGTTTTCTGTTTTTCTATTAGATTACAGTCACAAGGAATATTTGCCTTTGATATCTTAGTTAACAAGTAGGTAAACTCTTTATATGAACACCCAAGTATTTATTCTTGACAACAACTTTTGCTCAGACCAGAGTGTAAAATTATTTGAGGTCAGTGCTTCACTGTGCAAAGCTTCCAGTGTTAATTTAATGTTTCACTAGTTCTAGGTGCATTTCCTCTAATATTGAAATTGTGAAAGAATGGAAACAGAAAAGCAGGCAGGTTTTGTCTGGATTAGCCATTTCTGTAATGCCTGTGAAGGTCTTAAAAAGTTCAGGAACAAATTTGGAAAACTGGAAAAATTTGCTGCTTTCACTGAGGAGAAAGAAAGAACTAAGAAGAATTTCAATCAATGATGTAGATAAAAGATATGAATAGAAGATTTGTAAGTGACAAATAGT
The DNA here is from genome assembly GCF_965231275.1 of Zosterops lateralis. Classification (NCBI taxonomy): domain Eukaryota; kingdom Metazoa; phylum Chordata; class Aves; order Passeriformes; family Zosteropidae; genus Zosterops; species Zosterops lateralis. The sequence goes on along the minus strand of NC_139764.1, from coordinate 53,403,030 downwards.
TTTCTTCTTTGGAATAAAACTCATAGACTTGTATTTTTTCAACATCAGATCCATTTTTCTTGTCATTTTGAACACTTCACATCCTTTCCTGGAGTTATAATTTTAGTCTTCTGCAGAGACAACATCAAGAAACTCCTCTTTTCATGCACACAGGCATTTCGACTGAGATCTATTTACCAAGCAGATATGTGCTAAACATAGGCATGGCAGCACAATCTAATGGAAACACACACAGAGAATTGTTTCCATACAAAAGGTAAAAGAAGTACTGATTTTACACAGTAAGTTGACAGGCTGAAGAGTTTATGTTCATTAATACTGGTGACCATAACAGGAGATAGGATGATAGTAAATGGAGAAATAACTACTTTAAGTATTAGGAGAAGTGACTTTTCAACAGCACAAGAGGGCCATACAAGTCCACCAGTCCTATATGCAGATCTGCAGGGTTGAAACCCATGTTCCAGGATGCTTCAGAGCTCTTGCTACCCAAACCAGTCAGAGAAACCCTACAAATGTTTCAGATAAAGGCAGATAAAGTCTCACATGTGTGGACAAAACGATCAGCTATATACTTAATGCTTCATGAATAAACCACTGTACATAATAAAGTGACCTCCACTGTGTAATTATCTCAACCACTTTTTCATGCAAGGGTTGTGCCAGATGAAAGCAAATCAGAGGAACTGGATTTTCCCATAGATACTTCAGTCTTATAGGAAGGAATGATTAGTCCCATCTTTCCCCTTCCCTGCTTCTCACACCCCAGGACAGCTCTGGTTTTTACTCTACTGTTGGCAGAGGGATACAAGTACTTCTTGTAATTCAATCGTCAAGCTTTAAGACTGCTTCCCGAGGCTAAATGGAAGCCAAATCTCAAAGCTGCTTGCATCTTATGGCCTACTGGGATCTAAATACAACTAATTTCTGCTGGCTGAACTGTAATAATGAAGATTTTGAGTGCTCAGTGATAAAATTGGGGAGGCCGTATTTAAGGCAATGGAAGTTATACCATGTGCAAAATTCTATTCCCCAGACCGAGATGAAAATGCTGTTGTTGAATGTTGCACGGATAAGACAGAAGAAGAATATAATTTATGCATTATAATTGAAATCAAGGAAGCATTTCCTGCTAATGCTGTCATGCCTGCTTTGCGAGGCTAACCCTAATGACCAACAATTGTACTTTTTAATACAATTTCCGAAGCAAGTGGTGGCTAGGGAATAGTCCCATTGGAACACACACCACACATGCCTCCCCTACATTTCTTCACGTACAATTCACAGATGATTGCTTTGCAAGACTGTGAATGCATGACTTACTCATTCTAGAAGAGTGAAGAGTCCCATAAAAGCATTTACTAATAGACTCTCTGGCAGGAAAATCCACCTCTGTGCTGTTCCAAGCCACTCTAAACTTTTCTTAATCACCTAATGAACAGTGATTCCCTTTCACTGTTGGGAATGGAGAGGCAGGTTCAGAAAAAAAAAAAAGGACCAATCCAAACCACTGTCCACAAATGTGGCTGGACTGTTTTTCAGGACAAAGTAAAAAGCCTGTGTCCTTCTAGTTTAAACAAGAAGAGAAAAGTGAACTATTCATCTGTTTTATCTGGCACAGCAAAAAGCCATATTAAGAAATGCCCTAAGAAATCCATGATGTCAAGATTTTCAGATCTAGGTTTACAGGTGCTTTAGCTCAAGGTTGAAGATGGTCACGTGGCATATTTTCTTTGGGGATAATCCCAAGAAGCACTAAACCCATCACTATTTGCTGAAGGGATAAGAATTGTCACTTCTTACAAGCACTAGGCAGAGTAGCTTTAGTGGAACAAAAAGTCATGGAGAACAGACTTTCCACTTACCTTCCTATAGCACCAACAAGATATTTTACCTGCTGCCTGACGTTGGCTGCATTCACCTGTACACAGATAAGCTTTCCTCTCCAGTACTAAGGTCAATCTAAGGAGGCACATTTAGGAACAGAGACCATCACTGGTAGAGCCACATCCTCAAATTTCTTTCCTTCTTATCATATCATCTTAGCCTTTCCTTGTTTCTTCAGCATAACCATTTAAATCAAGAGTATTTGCAAATGATGCAGCAAATTAGTAATAGAAGCCACTGATCATTAAAACAAGAAAGCATCCTGGGATCAAGAACTAATAAGATGGCATTAACACCATAATTACTGCCACATTAGGCCACATTATACCACATCCATATCTGTGCCAGCAAACTCTACAAAAACCAAATCTTTTTTGTTAATTGTTTTTCATGATGCCTTTGTCTCCCATAGTTTTCCTGACTGCAAGTCTGGCTAGTCAAGCTCTCCCCTTGCTCTCAGATCTTACACAGAGAAATGTGTTGGCTCCCAGCTAAGAGAATGCACTAAACAAACTTTAAAAAAAAAAATCTGAATTTCCCTGAATTTTCCCTGAAAACACACACACGAAAGATTCATGGATAAATCCACACTAGTGTTCCATACTAGTGTTGACATATCATAGAAAGCAATACGACAGCTATGAGAAATTAGCTTTTATGTAGCTGTGTCTGCCAAGACTAGAATCTTTTCCACCTCCAGTCACTAAGGGTCTTCCTAGAGTAAAATCCCTCTTGGATCCTAAACTACACTGCTTTTGATTTTATTCAGTTGAGTATAAGATCCTCCTTGCTCCTAAATGTAAAGATACAAGATCAATGATTTCATCACAGCAATAATTTCTAGTCTGTGTCAGATAGGAATTGTTGACAGATGATGCTCCATCTGTCACAGTATTTTACAGTAACAAGCCAAAATACAGCAAAAAAAAAAATTGTAAACTGCACTGTTAGGAACTGTCGCAACAGAGCATCTTGGCTTTTTGGAAATACAAGTTGTTATAACAAAAAGCTCTATTTCAAAGCCTGGATCCTGGGACAGGGATAGGTATTTAGCATGTTTGCACAATGGGGTTTAAATCTAATACTGCCTAGCAATGCAGTATTTCAAGTAGATGTACATGGGCAGACAACCATACACACCTGCTCTCCTTACACTTGGATCTGGACAGTGCAAGCTAGATCCCATCCAGAAGCTGTGCTAGCACACTTGCACAACATCAATCCCCAGCTACCACCCAACTTATATATTCATATTCCCCAATTCATGTTGATTCAATGTTCAAACTGAGCAGTCACATAATGGTCTGTGTCTATTCATTCCAGCATGCACAGAGCCCTGTGTTTAATGGGGTTAAGCCAACAAGTATGGGGGTAGGGATGGCAGATGGTATGGAAACAGAGTAAACTTGGGGAGAGCCAGGGATGTGTGATCCCTGCTGGCACCCACTAGCACCCACTGGTGAGGAGATCCTATGGTTCTCAACTTACCCTTTTCTCCTTCTTTTCCCATTAGCATGGTGATAGCCAAAACAGATTCAGCATCTGATTCCTCTGCAAAGGTAAACTCTTTAAAATCTATGCCTCTGTCTAACCTCTAAGTGTGTCATTCAATTTTCTAACCCCCATGTGCTTCCCTTTCCTTCCCAGATCATCAGAAGGGTGAAGGCAGAAAAGATGGATGATTCTGCCCTTGAACTGGCACTCATTTTACAAGTCAGTTTTCTATCACAGACTCCCCGCTAAAGCTGTTTCCCCGTAAAACACGTAGACGTGGACAGAAACAAAACAGAATGCCTGATGCAGTAGAATATACTGGAACATAATGCACAAATCAATGATCACTTCAAATTTAGAACTTCATGCGAGTCACACAAACCAGAACCACTCAGCTTTGCAGTCTCTATACAAAAAAGAAACAGAGCAAGACAGAACAGAAAAAAAAAAAAAAAAACCTGCATAGGAAAATCACATCAAACTTGATTTATTTTCTGTCTTTGCCGGTATATTCTGGGCTTAATTCTCCTTGTATCACAGCTGTTTCCCTCCTTTCCACCAAGCCCAGTCCAATGGCACAGCTTCCTCAATGTTTGCTCTGTCTTCGCTGGGTGAGCAAAGCCTTTTCATTTCACACATCATTTACAGCTCGCTGCTGTGATTTCAGAAAGTCAGTGGGCTTTTACCAAGCTAACAAGTGAGATAAACATTTTGTGTCTGCTAATTCTAAAACTTGTGCAGATTTTCTGACAGTAGGTACCCTAAGCAGTTAGAGAAATTCAGCGGTTTCAATTGAATTTGCACCACATGGCAAACAAGTTTGCCTGGGAGTCAGTAAATAAATCAGGAAGAAAGAGGGAAATAAGGAACAGACTCTTCAAAGTCACATCCTATACCTATAACTCAAACCTATATTCTCTCAACTTTCAATGTATTTTGCGTGATTAGACTGATTAGACAGATTAGACTCATTATTGGTTTGAACCAAGAGAAGAAAAGTAAAGATTTCTTTCTTTCTCTCTTTCTTCCTTTCTTTCTTTCTTTCTTTCTTTCTTTCTTTCTTTCTTTCTTTCTTTCTTTCTTTCTTTCTTTCTTTCTTTCTTTCTTTCTTTCTCTCTTTCTCTCTTTCTCTCTTTCTCTCTTTCTCTCTTTCTCTCTTTCTCTCTTTCTTTCTCTCTTTCTCTCTTTCTTTTTTGTCATTGAGCCAGATTTAGACACTTTCTCCTGGAGTAAGAGAAAGACTGCTCGCTCAGGGACAAATACTGGATAATGCATCCAGCTGCCCAATGTGTCCAAATTGAGTCTGTATTTTCAAGATCACTGGACACGAAAGACACAAGAATCTGGATGTCTAATCTGTACATACAGGATTTTACCTGATTTGATGGCAAAGCTCCTGTTTATTTTAAAGGTACAGAACTAGAGCTCTATATGTGCATATGTAAATTGAACAACTATATGTTCAAATAACAATATGATTGACAAAGGTAAATTAAAAATGCAAATCAGGTGTGGTTTTATATGAATGTCCAGCTGAGTGTCCAAAGCTTTTTAAAGTGTGGTTCTGTTTGAACAAGTAGAGAAAAGAAAAGCAAACTTAAACAGAAAAATTGTGAATTTTTCTAGAAAGATTCTTTCACATGAGAACACCTGAGTCCATTCTTCTGTGCAGTCAGGGATATGATGAATACACCACCTTATACTTAAACAACAACAATTTTAAAAAAGCTTCCAAAGAAAGGCATAAAAAAATTTACTGCTTGGTTTGTTATGGCATTCTTATTTTCACATCACTAGTAGCACTCTCCTATGCACAGCGAGCTTTGGCACCACAAAATGACTAATTCATTCTGGATTCTTAGAATGTCAACACCATCAAACCTCAAGATCAGAAGTGAATTAAATGAAAGAATTGCATGTCTTATTTATTACCAACAATAGAAGAAAGGGAATGGTGAACCATTTCAACCTGCAAGCCAGCAACTGGCAAGCAAAGGGCCTGATTCTCCTACTAATATTTAACTTCATTTAATAGAATAATAAGGGATGATCATAGCTAACAGAATTGGCAATAAAATGGCTATTCAAATTTAATCAGTATGGGAGAGTAAAGACTATAAAAAGGATGAGGGAAAGAAAAAATGGATGGGTGCCTTCTATCTGGCATCAGAGTCCGGAGACTGGGAAGTGATGATTGTCGCATGTTCCTTATTTCACACAGCAATATGTTGTAAAGAGGATGGAACCAGCCACATATGTTCTGGGCCTGGCTGGGATGCGTCTGTTTTTTACAAGCATGAAAAGAATGTTTCTCCACATTAATCAGGACTTAAGGAAATACATAGCTACATCTTCCAAATCAAACAAGAGAAAGCCAGAGTGAAGAGGATTCAAACCTCTGAAGCAAAGTTATGCTTAAGGCAAAACCTCAAGAAATTGGAAGTGAGAGGATCTCCCCCTAAACTTTAGACTCGCCTTTGCCCTGACAGTGCTCAGAGAAATACCTATATTGCTGAGGGATATCTTTTGTATACACACCTCCAGGAAAACAAAGATCTAATTTAGGAAAATACTAAAAATCTCAGACCTTATATATATGCCCAAACCTAAGCATGTGCTTAAATGTGTTCCTGAAAGAAGCTCCAGTTGTGTAACTGGTTTATTTCACTTGTCATTAGCCCTGAAAAGCTAAAAATTGAACCATCAGCATTTTAGTTATATCACATCAGAGCTAATTTTTAAGTTTGTCTTTTGAAGGATGCTGAGTGCCATATCTAAAACATCCAAGGTCTTTTTCTTTTGGAGAGAGGAAATGTAGCAGATCAGGCAGAAATGCACAAGGGTCTCTGAATACTTTTGCTGTAGATTGCTGTGCAAAACCAATTATTTCATACATTTAAAAAAATGCAAAGCAGGATATTTCAAACAGGAAACAACATAAGTAGCACTGGGTTTGAGAGAAATAATCATGTTATTATGGAATACTAATCCAAGCAAGCTTCTTTATATTCCAAAATATTGTTTTATATGAGGCATTTCATATTCTTTTTGGTGTGTTTTTTAAAAGGGATATAATATTTAGGAATTGAACTACTAGACCTCAGTGAGGCTGTTATCTCAGGAAGAAAGGACTCATTGCAAGTGTTTGAAAAAAACAACAAAACAGTGAAGGGAAAAATGCCTCCAGTGTTGAAGATATTTTTAAGGTATCATTGAACAATGTTAGCAAAATTAACACTTGTAAGAAAGTCGAAAAAGAGCAAGAAGCAGGGCTCAGGCAAATGCTAACTGAGGAGTTCTTCAAATTCCTGTTCAGAGGGGCAAAACAGTCTTCTGGGCAGAGTTCCTCTGGGATTCAGGAATCTAGAGCTCTCTCCCCAGCCATCACTGTCTGAATTCCCAAGTGACTCTAATGCATTTAAAGCCAAGATGTTGCTTGATCTGCAGAACAAGAGCCATGAACTTTGTGTGGCACTTTTGAGATCTGCCGTTGCAAAACTCTGGGTCAAGAAAATTAATTCCAAAATCTGCAATTAGTTGTACACAAGGGTAAACGCATAAAGCAGATTAGAAGATTCTACCACCAGACTTTCTTTTGAAATCTGTTTAAAATTCAAGTCCACAATAGTAAGATTCTGAGCCTGAGTCTTCTCTCCACTAAGTACTGAACCAGCAGAAAGCCATAGCAGCGAATTACTGCTCTAATTTTTCATTTTAGTTTATACCAAATTCACCGTATTTCAGTTGTTCCAAAGGTCAATATAAAAATATCTTTTAAATTACACTTATATGAAGGCTTTTCTCTACAAATACTTACCCAGATATACACAAGTTACACCTTATTACACCTTTGAGAAGCAAATAATTGCAATGTCCCTTAAAGAGAGCTGCACAAATGCAAGGGAAGTAGCTTGCCCATGTCCCCCAAAATGGTGGCCAAGGTCAAAATTGCTTCCCTGACATTTCCAGTGAAAGTACTTGAACAACAGTGCATTAAAAAGCTCTGTGTCTTAGGGGGGAAAAAAGTAATCGTGGGTAAATTTGGGGTTGCAGCTGCTATTAGGAGGAAAGAAATAAATTACACAGGACTTCATTTGCACTGTGCAGCTGCAGCTCACATCAGTGGAATACCTTAAGGACAGACTGATGCAAAACATCACACCTTCAAAAGCAGGGGAGCTGTTACTGGGCTTCTGGCATCCCAGCTGGGCACTTGTGAAAATGTTACCCAAAGCAGCATTTTTGCTGATGTAATCACTTCCTGTCTTTTTTTGTTTGTTTGGGTGAGTGGGTAGGTTTTTTGTTTTGGTTTGGGTTTTGCTGGGTTTTTGTAATGTAGGCACCTCAAACTTTGAGCAAAATGCATAGGTTACTTTTCCTTCTTCTCTCTGGGGTATTAGTGGGGTAATTTCTGAAAGTTCACAGAGGGACAGAACAAGAGAAGTGTTAACTTTAAATTGTAGAAAGAACTCTGTGTTTTATTTCTTAATGTAAATGTGGCCTGAATGTTGAATCTTAGCTTTAGTGGGAAAAATATTTTAACCTTTGACCACAAAAATATTCTGTCTCCTGTCCCTGTGGTAGTCTCTTTGTCCCTCATGTCTTTCCAGCTGCATGGAAGTTATGGGTATTAGAACAAAGGTACTGGACTGAAAAATTAATGTGGTCCTGCTCCCAGATATTAATTGCCAGGAAAGGGTTCAGAAATACTGAGGTGAAGTTTAGATATAAGAGCACTAACAATAAATATTGCTTTTGGGGACTCAGACATAAGATTAAATGTCCCTGTAACTCTTGGCCTAATATCTCAGCCAAACCTATGGCGCTGTCATAGGTTTGCGAGCTTCTTTTTCAGTTTCTATTCTTTACCATCACTCATTAGAGTTTGGGACTGTAAACCACCCTTTGTTCCTGCCAGCAACATTTTCCCATCACCCAGATTATGGATTCATGCACTTTCTTTACTGTAATGTGACTTTTTATATCCAGTACAACCTTCTTACAATCATGTAAGATTTTACACGTACTGTAAAGAAGAAGAGATATTTCCCAATGACTCTGTTCAATTATTAGTGTCATCTGTAATGAACTATTCTGGTTTAATTGCAGAATTTGTCTCTGTTGTACTACGGACAAAATAAAACACAATTGAAAATTAATTTAAATAGGAAAACTAATGTTCACAGCAATTATTGCAAAGCTTAGGGTGCTTTTTCAATTTGCTCTGGCTGCTGAGGTGTTTCTTTTGAGAAGACCACTAGATTCATAAACCTGATGCACAGAGAGCTTAATGCAGGGACACACACAAACACTTGCACATTTGTAAGTGAATGGCTCACTTCTGAATTACAACATAGCCACATCACAGGAAAATGTCTGAGGCAGGGTATATATGTTCAGCCATGGCTAGATCAATGTTTATATCAAGTGATTTGACAAAATCAGAAGTGGTGTCTATCTTGGTGATGCCCTATTTACATTTAGGCAGCAGTAAGAAGAGGCTAAAACTGCTGTATTCTCTTTGACTGTAGTGTACTCGTCCCTCACATCAAAGTGATAAAGGTATCATTTATCCTACAAATTTTTTTCACTTCAAATGCCGTTGCCACACTTGGGAACTAAATTTATTGTGACTGCAGCCTGTTTTTGCAACACTGGTCAATTCAGGTCTTCCGTGCCTTCAACAGTAGCTGTAGAGGAGCTAATTTTATCTTTTACAGAAAAAGAGGGTGGGGTACCCAATGCCAATGGCAAACCCAATACTACCCCATGTTGCTGATGTGCTTGGTTGATAGCCTGGACAATATTCTATTTTCATACATATTTATTTTCCAGTCGTATCCAGATAACAAACCATTAATAATAACGAACATACTAAGCACAGAGAAAGGCTTTTGAAAACAGTGCCTTAACTTTTCAGAGAACTTTCTGCTTGTGAAATGGCCATAACTCTTGCATCATATTATCTAATTTTACCTAATGCCTCCCTCTACAACATTCTGTAAGACCCAGGGATGATGGGGCCTATAAAACTATATTGTTACCCATTTTTCCTATTAATGGAGCCCCACTTCTGCTTGTTTCCCATCAGGAACCTTGCTGTATGATGTCATGTATAATGCATTTCTGCAGCATGTGGCTGAGCAGCTCTCTTCCACTGGCTCAGTCAGTTTCACTTTGGAAGGAACAACTTGCCAGAAACCACTAAGACCCTCCACGCAAACAACCAGAAATTAAGGCTCTGCAGGGGAGCATGTCACTGCCTCACAGCAAGGAAATAAGAAGCAGGGCTATGGGAGCCCACAAACAGAGCACCTTTTATCACAGTTTATAGTCAACTATAATCACAGCAGCTTTTCTACGTTTCTTATTCTTTAATTTCCAACCAGTAAAAGGGCTCCCGTGGCTGAGGTACAAGGTCCTTGACACTCACACCCTGTTAACACTGTATCACAAACCTTCAGAAGCACCACTGAACATCTTGTTCTTCCACCATCACCAAAGCAGTAATGGTGTTATTCTCATGTGCATCACCAGCTAAGGTTAAGTGTTATATCTTTTTAATGGCTCATGCACTCTTTATCCAGGACTCTCCTCTGGTGTGAGGGGATGAACTAACTACTCACTTGTGTCTGCAATGTGTGTAAATTAGCATTTACATGATATAATTCCCCATCTGCACACACATTAAAGAGATATGTATTTCAAAGTTGCTCTTCCAGGACATATATTGATTCACACCACACAAAGTCATCACCTGTTAGGGCAAAGGATTTGATTTACACATGACCCCATGGTGCACAGGGAGAGGTCAAGCCACCATGAGCTTTGATCCTGCCTGAAACCTCTGTGGATCTGAAGGAATGGCACTGACCACATCCTACAATCCCTGTGCCCACAGCTGGCTGTCAGGGAGGAGTGCAGTCAGTGTCACAGCAACACATCCTTTTCAGGGCAATCCTTGCCATTGCCTTGAGGGAAATGTCCCTTTGCTCCTCCATCTAAGCAGTCTATTCCTTTTTGAAAGACAAGAAAATTCTTGCACTTTGCCTTTCCAACACTGCAACAAAAGTTGCTGTATAGGTCAGTCAACACACATCCCCCTTCAAATAGGGAGGTTTAACAGTCCTTTCCTGACATGTTTATTATGCAGCCTGACAGGTTATGTGGCTTCCAGTCTTTTATTTTTTTTTGCTACGAGCTGGGCAAAAGCTAGTGGAAGATGATGGGTGTAACACTTCATGCTTTCATTCAGAATAAATTCAGAGAAGCTATTAAGGTTCTTTAGGAAGCCAGATGTTTGAAACAATAATGATCTCCACCCCAAACATAACTACGTGCCATCTCCCAAAACAAAGACACATGTGGACAGAGAGGTTTCGCAGGCAATTATATTGTGAGGGTTTGTGCATGACAGAAACAGCAAGAGCAGAAAAGCTGAAGAAGAAGGCAAAAAAAAAAAAAAAGAAAAAAAAAAAGAAAAAAAAAAAAAAAAAGCCTTGTCACTATTGTGACAAAACTGAGAAGAATAAGTATCTAGATGAGCAGGGGCTGGGGCAGAGAGACCTGACCCTGTGTGTAAAGAGATTATCTTCTGTCAGATTCCCCATGGGTTCAAGGGAGCAGTTCCTCATGCATTCTTTGTCATAATACAAGATTTCACTCAGACCACCTGATTGCCTCATCCATCTCTTCCAGCAAAAGAGCAGCAGTACCCTGAACTTTGGTTCACTTCTCAGGTCAGATATGCATAACATCTAACCTACAGGACTTTTAGAGTCTGTGCTCACACACATCATCTAATGAGTGAATTAAGCTCAGATTGTATTTTGAGTGTGGGAGGGTGTTTTAATGACTACACAAGCTATGCAAACTTCCACTGTCTACCCAGCCCTGTACACACAGTTTACTGGAAAAATTACCTGGCCCTGGAGGACACTGATGCCGAACATGGAAACTTGTTAAGTATTTGCTGATACCAGTTAATTTGCAGTCACAGTTACATTTTGCATTTTCTGCTACAAGAACAGTACCCACCTAATGGCTCCTCAGGTGGAATGACCGTATTCCCCAGCCAGTAATAAGCAAAGGATTACCCTTTATTTAACAGATATCCATAATGATCACATACATGATTTTAAGGGGAAAATGTGAAGGAAAGGGGAGAAAAGGAAACTGTCCTTTTGTAACCATAAACTGCATAGTCTTCATAAATTCATTGCTACAATTTGCAGTACATTTTTTTAGCCACTGGATAGATACATTGCAACTCAAAGTCTTTATATCACTGTTTTTATTTCTTCTTTTCTTACAGCTCAAAGGAGTGCAGACTTAAGAAAGCAGAGCTTTGGACCACTTGTACTGATAGACAAAACGAGGAGTACAATCAAGCTTTTGAATGAGCCACGTATATCAACTGCTGACAACTCTTCCCTCTGTCTCACTGTACTAGAGCAGCCAGCTTGCAAAACAGCTCATCTTTAGCTGCCTCAAAGCATCGTATCTTTCCCAGCTCCTCTCCTATTACCAGTCCCTCCTCCCCATCATGCTGTGCCTCTCTGCATCCCCTTCACTTTCTCCAAACAACACTTGGGAAGAGAAAGAAGACTGCTCTTCTCCATTGATCATGACAGCAGTATTCTCAATCTCCGACTCTAACCAGGAATAAACCTATAACCTTTGCTGTTTTCCTCAACCCTTAACTAAAGCCTCCCCTTCCCAAACTCTGTCTCCTCCTGCACTTTGCAGTTTGTCCGTGTGCATCTCCTCATTCCACTCACTGGCTCCTTTCCCCAGCTGCAGTGGGTTAAAAAGGAAGTATAAGATGTTGCCAGCAAGTGATTTTAATTCTTTCCTTTGTGTTGCCCCTGCAGGCACGAGTTGGCCAGCCCAGCTGTGGCACTGAGTGCAGCCAGTTCTCCCTCATGCAAGCCTTCAGTCAGCAAGCTGTAACTGATCACAGACGGACAAATGCACACATGCAGTCATATTTATTTCTCTGCATTCTCTGGTGTTTCCTTACAGTATGAAGTCTAGCAGAAGAAAACATCTGCTTTGTTTGTATTTTAAGGCAATGGCTTTCTCTGCAGACCTAGAAACAAAAACACAACAGCAATGGACCTTTGTGGGAAAAGCAGAGAGGGACTCCAAACAGAGCGAAATGGCTGAGAGAAGCTGAAGTGTTCAAGTAAAATGAAAATACAGAAGTCTTCAGAAAACAAAAAACAGCGAAGGAACTAAATGGGTTTTTGAATCTTCTTTTTTTCTTCTTTTTTTCTTTTTTTTTTCTTTTTTTTTTCTTTTTCTTTTCAATAAGGCCCTAATGTGTGTTTTAAGGAAGTGAATGCAAGGAAGAAACATGAAATTTTCCCACCTACCACCTTTCTAGAAGAGTCAAAATTATGCAGGGACTTTGGCTGCGACAGACATCTCAGATTTCTTGTCTCAACACTTCACCAGTCCTCTTACTTATCAAATCATCCAGTGGGTGAGAAGGACATAGTGTTACATCATAACTGGTAGAACATCTAGCATGATCATCTGCAAGATTAGTCTGTTACTCCATTTTCCATTGGAGCCCCTTCTTTTGTGACAACCTCCTTCATCATGCCAAATGTTCTTGAAGACCCCTTCTTTCACTCTCCAGTAGCTGCCTGCAAGGCCCAGCATGAGGGGACACACTACAGGTTATGCACCACATCTCAGAGGAGTGAGATAGAGTGAATATGACAAAAATGCGACACCCACTAGATCAGGTTGCTTAAAGCCCCATCCCACCAGGCCTTGAACACTTCAGTTGGGGATGTGGGGCATCCACAACTTTCCTGAACAACCTGTTCCACTGCCTCACCAACTCCACAGTAAAGAATTTCTTCCTAACACCAGATCTAAACCCGCCCTCTTCCAGTTTAAGCCATTCCCACTTGCCATATCACTACATGCCCTTGTAATAAAAATCTCACCAGCTCTCTTGTAGATTCCCTTTAGGTACTGAAGGATGAACTTCTGCTGTCCCAGAGTGAGTGTAAATGAAAAGCCCTAGAGGACCTGTCCATCTGGGACAAACCCATGAGAAACCAAGAATGACAAAAAGTGGTCAGTAAAGGTCCTGTAGTCCTCTGTGATGCCAGGACTAAGAGGAATGAGCAGCAGGACAAAGCCTGCACAACAAAAGGACATGAGAACATCCAAAAGATGTCATCAAAAAGCTCTGTGTGGATGCATGGATACTCAGAACACACAACATATTCTAAAACCTGATAAACGGAGCTAAAGGAAATCAAGTGCCTGGTGATTCTGAGGAGATAAGGCCTGGAAAATGGGTGGAATAGCATAGAATTGCTTTTCAAAACACTAATTGACAACTGGTAGAGTCATGCTGCACCTGCTCCATGAAGACTGCAATATCTGTAACTGCATGGGGCAGTTCTCCAATGAAAGTCTGTATTCTGTAGGAACTGATGTTGCTACCAGAAAATGTTAGCATGACAATCCATCATGTCCCACAGCAGTCCAAGTTTGCTTTTCTGGAAGCAAATCAGGTCAAGGGTTAAGATTGGCTCTTATGTTGACATCACACCTAGATTTACAAGTTCCTAATTGTTCTTATTTATTCCTGAAATAAGGAGAGATCATAGGAATTCATTATGCTCAATGTGTAGCACAATGGGGGGTACACATCCTTTCAGTGCAAACAGTAACATCTCCAAATAATAATGAACAAGTAAATTATTTCATCTAGAGAGCTTATCTTAAAAAGAATATCTCATGGAGGGATCCTGCTGGACACTCACAGGTCACCATCACTAATGTGATGTACTTTATTCAGCAATTTGTCCAAAGACTCTAAAGAACCTTAAGAGCTTTAAAAAAGAAACAGATTTTAAGCCTTGTTATGTAGCAACTGTAGTCATCTTGTTTTACTCCTCAGATCCTACTATTAAAGAGAGAAAAAATTAAAGACACTTTTGGGGGAGAGACAGCAGAAATAACGATTTGGAAGTCTTCTTGCTGAAATGTATTTAAATCACAAATGCGGACATTTTACTGAAATTACACTTCTCCAGTAGAGGGAATGTAGAAGAAAGGAGGGCTGACCCTTCCTGTCTTGGATGATAAATATTAAATCTACTTGAACTCTAAGAATTTGCATAAGTTGAAGCAACAAACAGAAAAGGGCTGCTTGAACCTAAAAGAACTGGAACATTTCACAGTGCTCTGGGAGCCCTTTCTCATTTCAGTGTGGCTCACTGTCCTTGGCTATATTTCCTAGCTTTCTGAAGATGAAATATTAAAACTACTCAGCATTTTGCTACAGTTGCAGAAGACCATGGGAAAGAGGCAAGTGAAATTAGAGGAGCAGAGATTGCCTTTTGTTACTACACTTAAGTTCTACAGTCATGCACTTCAATTTAAAAGAGTAGCATTTGTAGCTAAAAGGAAAACTCACTCCAGCACTTACAACCAATCAGAAATAAACAGGAAAAAAAATCTGGGGGGAAATATATAATCTTTATCAGAAGTGGAATGGCCACCCTTAAATACAAACAGGGAAGACAGATAGCTGACCCCTCAAATAAATGGTCACAAACCTTTCATTTGTTGGGAACAGTAATGACTACCTGAATATGAATTAACTCTATTGCATGAAACTGATTTTCACTTTTACCACTGCCTGAGAATGAAAAGAGAACTTGTCCTTAGAGTGTTTATCTATGAAGAAACTTCTCTATGAATAACCACACAAGCAAGATTCTAATTTTTAAGGCAAAAGGCCCAGTGAGATGTGGAGTCGTTACCATTCCCACAGCAGTAATTTACCACAGGACATGTAAGAGGGTCAGTATGTCCCTCAGGATTGGTCTCTGAATTAGGACACATAACATCCTGACATCTTCTCCTGAATGGTTCCCAGGAAACTGGAGCATGGGAATATGTAAGTTTGCTGGGGAGGCAGCCAGTACAGGAGTATCAGTTTGGTATCCTCAGCTGTGGACTGGAGGGACTGGAACAGAAGTGACTGGCTGGCAGGGTGAAGGAGTAAGTGGTTACTCTGCCACTATCCAAAATCTCCATTATCATTCTACACTCACAGCTCCTGCCTTCTATGAACACCAATCTTATTTATGACACATCATGCAGCCCCTGCAGTAAGTGAGAAACTCCGGCCCTCAGTGTTTCAAGAAAAACTGCCTTGCACTGCATTAGCATGCAAAATGAATGAGGCGGGAGACCAGCTCCAGCAGCTCCCCAAAATAATATGCGACAATCTAATTAAACTTTATTGTAACTATACAAGCGAGGAAACAGAATTAAGGCTGGGTAGGCAAGCTCAATTGTCATTTCCTTAGTCTTCGAGTGTTTGCAATTTGATAGTCTTGTCATGTAGGGTTTCTAATAGAATTTTGTGCATTTTTAGAAAACAAATTAAATTATGAACTTCTACATGGTTCAGCTTCTACTAGGCCAGCAAACTAGACCAAGGCAAAAACTTGTGCAACCAACTGGGCAAATTCACTGCTTCCTTCTATGCTGGCTTTTTGATTGTCACTGTCTAGCAGAGGAGCTCACCTTTCTTCATCCATGCTTTATTGCTCAAAGAGAGAGAGAGATTTCCTCTCTTGAGGAAGCTAGAGATAAGAACTTGGTAGCAGCATAGCTTGGTACCAGAGAGCAGAGTTCGCATTCACAAAAAACCACCCTGCGACTACCAGTCAGTAACACTCAAGGGAACAAGAAGATGGAAAAGGTACTGCAGAACCAAACACCACTCCGTCCCCACATCTATGAGAGCTGTTAAAATTACACAGTTAGAAGTATTGTTACTTAAGAGATCTTTGTTCTTGTACCTATCTCAGCTTACACTTTCCAATTAAAAAATTGCTTCTGGGCTTGATATCAAATGCTTAAAATTGCAGCCAAAAACATAAGCAACTCAAAATAACCCCCTCAGAATGGAAACTCTTGTACAACCTTCACACTGCTATGCCTGGAGTACCCTGCCAATAAGATGCCTAAAAAGAGGGAGAGAAACTCAGGGTGGGAGTGAAGGGAAGAGAAATTAGCCTGAAAAGGAATGAAAGGGAATCCCACGAGGAGCCAGCAGAAAAGCTCCAGACATTCTGGCAGTTCTAAGAGTTTGTTCCAAGTGGCAAAATAGACACTCACTCGAGGGGGACTTTTGATGAAAAAGGACTGGGGACTTCAGGGCACAGGCCTTAAGAGACCTGCAGTAACTCTGAATCTCTGCTGTATTGTCTGCCACGGCATATGATTAGCTTCCTGTGCTGTAGCGCATTGTAAGGCACTTTATAAAGCAATGAATTACACAGCTGAAGTGGAGTAACCACATGCAAGCAAATACGACAACCATTATGCTCTCAGCAACATCCCACACACAGCCACGAACATTTGCATTAGTGCCAATTAATCTGAGGTGGTACAAACCCAGCCAGGCATAGGATTTGTTCTTTGGTGTGAAGGAGGAAGGGAGGGGAGAAAAATATCCTTTTGTCTTCAGAGAGGAAACATCTGTAGGAGTTTTCAAGGGCTCCGGTGACTTTGTTGAGCATGGAGCGGGGGAGCGTGCTATTGAGTGCTTTGATCTCACCAGCAGGTGACACTGCAGCAAGTGGGAGCAGCTATAAAAAGTTTGAAGCATTCTAGGGACAACTCACACAACCGGCGCACAAATGTGTTTAACGCGTGTGACTCACAGTTGCCGAGAAGTGGGAACATGCAGCACGGGCTGGCCTTTTGGTTTCAGCTCCTCGTTGTGTATTAATGTCTTCCTTTTTCCCTCGCTGCCCCCCACCACTGCTCTCAAACACTGGGGTGAAGCAGAGTCAGGAAGGGCAATGAATCTTTTAACCCTGCCGCGTGTGGAAACGCATATGACTAAAGCACAGCCAGGGAAAACTGTTCCAACAGCCTACCTCTCGCTGAAGTCAGCAGGAAAGCCATATCCTTTACCGTCAGTGTTTAGCAGAGGAGACTCCCAAGCACTAAAGGGGTATTTTGCTCTTCCAGGTCCACATTTTAACCAGCCACCCTGCACAAGAAAATTATGATGGCATTTGCTGTGATGGATTAACACAGAAGAAAGAAGAAATGCTTGAGAATTAATAACAGATTTTACCTCTTGTAACTCTCTGTTCTGGCTGAAACTACCAGGAGGACTGACCCTACATAACCCTCCGTTCCAGGACCTGTGTTATTAGGTCAGCAAGACCAACCTACTTTTACATGATGCTCCAGTTCCATAAAGTAATATCTTCCTGCAGCTAGATATCCTATGCACAAAAATTCACAAGCTCTAACTTACTAAGCGAGGCTTGTGCTTGTGCTGCAGATTCTGGCGAGAGCCATGGCTATTGTACTCTGCTAAGGGCAGAGTGAAGGTTCCTTACTTTGTCACTCAGCAGTTCCTCAGGTGCAAAAGAGATATAGGCAGAGCTTATAGTTTTGCCAACTTTTGTTCACCTCCCTGTGTAATGTGTTAATTTTGTGAATGGGTTAATGAACTGATTTACCCCTTTCTAGACTATTTGCATGAAGCCGTAAATCGTATTGCCCAGTGAAAATATCCTGCTCCAAAGAGCAGTAAAAAAACTGTTCCCAAATCCTTGCTGCTGCACAAAGGGAAAGCCAAGAGTCCTTCTGAGAGAGTCTTTGGAGAGTCTGCACACTATTTGCAAGATATGATGTGAGGCTGCAGGGCACTGGCAGGCATAGACGGGTACCCACGTAGGGTTTAATGCCAGAAGCATTTGTAACAGCTTGCACTGGCAGTCCTGCCAATGCATGGCTGCTCTGCTCCAGGTGTGTTCTGTACAGAGAGAGTGGATACCTGGTGCTGGCACCTGGCACAGTGCAGCCAAAGTGAGTATCTGTTGTCTGCTTGAAGTGCATGTGAATGTGTTAAAAACCAGCTGGAACGTGTCAGCCACTGACAGAGGTGCCAACACCAGGGTGCTGGGCAAGATGCACAGCCACAAGACGATTCCAAATGGCTCCGCAAAATGTTGACAGAAACACAACGCTCAAAAAGTGTTTCTAAGTGCTTCTACTTAAGCAAGAAAACCAAAGGATATGAATAGCCCTTCCATAATATTTTGCACACGTTTAGGAATGTGGAGGATTTTTTTACTATTATTTGAACTAGAATGCTGTAGAGCATTAGAACTGTTTTTGGAGAGACGGAAGCAGTTTTAAACCTAATCATTTAAACGGTATACATTTGCAGCACTACACCCCCTCCTGTGTCCACTGCAAGTGCCTTACAATCACACCTTCCCATTGATGCAGTTACACATTCAGGGCAAAATGACAAGGATGAAGAAACTCGTGAAATGAAAACAAACACCTAGCATAAACCACTTGAGAACCCACATTTATTTTGACTGGGAGCCCTTGGAGACATTATTTGGGATGACCATAGGTATAAAAAACACATCTAAAGTGTAACTCCTCTATGGCAGGTGTTCCCCCATTGACTAGAAGATACACTGATGGACTTCAGACTCTTTAGCTTTCACTGTTCAGATGTACCTTGCAATTTCTAATATGTGCACTGAAGTGGACAGGCGAGGCTATATTTACATTCATGTACCTTAAACTATCAGCTTTACAAAACTGCAGTGGAGATTGCCTACCTTTCAAGACCAAGAGAGGGAAGGGAAGGAAAAGGGCAAACTGCAAAAGGGCCAAGCATTTTTTCTCTTCATCACTCCCACTTCCTACACTAAAGATTCACTGGCAAAATTCGCTCTGAAGTTGTGGTTTTTTGAAACAACACTCTCTAGTCACATAAGCAACACTTTATTTTTCCAAGTGTAGTTATTTAGTTTCTTCACATTTGAATTTTCATGTCACTTCTCTTCCTCTCTGTAGTTTTTGCTTT
This sequence comes from Zosterops lateralis, assembly GCF_965231275.1. Taxonomy (NCBI): domain Eukaryota; kingdom Metazoa; phylum Chordata; class Aves; order Passeriformes; family Zosteropidae; genus Zosterops; species Zosterops lateralis. Next base: position 53,383,748 of record NC_139764.1, on the reverse strand, counting down.
TTTAAACAGTGTGAACACATTCTGTAATTATTGCTGACAGCCCAATGTTTAATGGTGTTGAGTGTCTTTTATGGCACAGTCAGACATTCGTTTAGGAGACAGCTGTCTCTGCTTAAAAAGTTGCTGCCCCTTAACTCTTTATCTCTGCCCCCACGACTCAGACACGGCAGCTGCCCGTACCTGCAAACACTTGAAGCAAAGCCTGTTTCCCTCCACCCTGCAGCAGCCTGAAAGAGCCCACGGATTCGGTTACTGCACCTCAGCAGAGGGGAGCAGGAACAAATAGCTGATCAAGCAGTAACTTGTTAAACCACCACAGCTGTTTCTCAAGCAAACATCCGACCGTACCCTCGGAGCCAGAGCGGCGCACGCGGTGCTGGAAGGGGAGAGGTTTCCGAAGCCGGGAGATGCTGTGGGAACCATCCCACATTCCTCCCCCTGCCCCAGCTGAAAGCCAACCGCTGTGCTGTGACCGCGGCTGCTCTGCAGGCTCGCCCGCTCGTCTCCCAGCCTCCCCCTGGCCCTCGCCCTTTTTTCCCTGCTAGTGCCAGAAGTACCATCGCGTACTCAAAGCGCGGCTGAGCTTTCCTGGCCGCTTTCATCTGCCGTTTCGCGGGAACACGGCTGATATGGCACGATTCCCAGCTGTTTTCATAGAAGACTGGCCCGGGCAAGCACAGCTTTAGATAGCCTGGGTGTGACTGACTACCTGGTACACAAGTCAGGAGGTGATTTGGTTGGCGCCAGTCCCAAGCGATGTGAAGTAACACAAAACTCATCTATCACCATGCAGTACTTACCGGGTGAACCTTCACGAAGAGAACTTGCCTGACCTGATAATACAGTATTACCCCCAATAATTATGTAATTCAATACTAGTGCCGATTACCCACCGGGGAAGGGGAGGGGGGGAGGGCAATTGCAGCCATTTGTGTTTGTTTGCCTGAATGTTCCCATAAAAATGTTCCCAGCGTACACGGTGCTCGCAAGCGGCAGCCTTGAAAGGGCGCTGGGACACCATTCTGTGGGGCAGTGCTGTGCCACTCCGTGTGATGTCAAACTACACTGCTGACACTGCCAAATTGTTGTATCTTCAGATTTTTGAAGTACAGCAAAAGGAGTGTGTGAGAAGCACAGTCCCCTCCTTTGCTGAAAAGAAAAAAACCTAATCCCTTGCTGCAGTCTTTTATATTCCAACAAAAGCAACTAATACATTCTTGTGTTATCTGTACCCTTGCTCTGCACTTCAGTGAAGTTAGTTTAGAGCAATTAGTGACTTTCCTGCGCTGTCTGAAATAGCAGGCACTTTCTAGTGCTCTTTCAGCTTACTTACCAGAATTACTTTTTTAAAATTAATTCCTCCATTGTATCAGCACAGTAGAAGACAGGCCTAATACTTTCATCATTTGTAAGTCAGCAGATGATTTTACACAATTTTCACAATGCCTTAAGAAATGAAAGCATACCTGCTGACATTGTTCTATGCAAATGGTTTGCAGGATTTTCCTGTACCATGAAGGCTAAAAAAGGACCACCCTGACCATCTTATCCAGTCTCACCTACCACACAGGTGTAGCTTGAGTAGAGCAAGTCTTGACCTAAAGTAATGACAGAGAATCCACCACATCCCTTAAGGCTGAAAAGGCATTTCTTCCACCCAGCCTCTGGGAGTGGGGAGAGCTCAGGAGACATGTTTTCCACCCCAGAAATGCTTTGTGCATGATCATACTTCCTGTCTGAGATACCACAGAGGAATACACCATTGCAACAGATTCCCCATATCCTTTCACCTTTCATCACTCTTGCCTCCAACCTTGATCTGGGAAGTGTTAAACCCAAAAGTATTATAAATAGGTCTTTTTGACTCAATACTGGTGAAAATTTCACAGAAAAGACAATATGCGGCTTTTAAGAATTTGCTCCTAAAATACAGAGGTATGAAATTATCCTAGTCTCTTCTCATCTGGTTTTGAATCATCCCAGAGGGTTGTGCGGTAGAGATGACATTTTTCCCTTAAATCTGCCAGATTTTTCCATTAAGTTATATATAAGTTTTTCATCAGTTTGCTACAGCTAGACCAAAACTGCACAGCTTTCTCCCTTCCAAAGGAGGAAACTAATACTTTCATTTAATCAAATTGCTGGGGGAGATGCTATGAAGTGCTCTTAAGTATGATAAAACACCCAGTAACATATGCATTTATAACTGATATTTCATTGTGAGAATTAACATTTGGAAATAAGACAATTTTAGAAATAAAATCCAGCAAGTGGAACTCTGCAACGAATCATCTTGAAAACCCTGACACTACGAAGTGCTCAGGGCAAGGACCCCATGCTTCCACCACAGCAATTTTGTAGGTAGCATGTGGTGAATATTAGTACTGCTCTCAGCTGTGCCTGAGCATTTAGGAGTATTATCACAATAAAAATCACCAGAACCATCACAGACCTTTCTAAAAGCCATGGGTTTCACAAAGGAGAAGCTAAAAAGCTCCATGGGTATTCAGTTTATTCAGCAGAACAGCTAATAACTGATCCTGCAGTCCTTATTCAGGAAAGAATCTTATTCCTAAGGGGAATTCAAGTGAGCTCCATTAGCTCAAATGCTCTTCACCAAATAACCAGTAGCCCCAGAAGACTGGAGACAGATAAAAATGTTCCTTCGTAAACCTAGCTGCCAAGTGGAGTCAGCTGAAAATTTTCAAAAGGAATTTCTACAAGGGCTTAAAATCAAAGGTATTTTTGCCTGAGTAGGAAAGCAAGATCAGATCTCTAACGAGGCAAAGAGGCATAGCAACTTTTTAACAGTATTCCCACCACTTTTTTGTCTGAAAATCTTGGGACTATTCAAACCACTGTGCTTTTGCTGTATGGGACTGACAGAAACTGTTTTGCCGGTCTTGGTGTCTGGTCCAGAAACCAAACACCACATCAGAAGCAAACAGGTTATAGACTTCGTTATATGTGTTTCTTACTGTGTTATATACAATATATTCCTGCAATATATGGAAAGATGACAGCAACAGTGTTGCAGGGCATTTAGGTCCATTAGTATGGTCAGCAATCATGAAAAAGTCAGCTGGAGTTCAAACGGGAATGAAGTTGGTGAGGTTAAAGCAGCACATTTCCTGCCTTGCTGCTGTACCCACTCCTTCCATTCCCAGTCATGCAAGCACACTGCTGATTTCACTGGTGCTGACTGAAAAGGTAAAGAGCAGTCTCTCCCAGAAAGTTGCAGAATTTAGCCATAAAGCTGTTCTTCAGAGACTAAATTAACTATATTTTTTTTCCCAGTGCATCATCTTCAATGCACAAATTAGTAGCAAATAGTCATGTAGGCCAGTCAGAGATGGAAAGAATTCTCCAGACCTTACAAGGGTGTCAAGTGCAGTTCACAGAGAGCAAAATTAATGCCACTAGAGATGGCCAAAGTTCACTATGAGCAATTCTCTGATGGGTGATTGCTCCTTCCATTTTGCTTTTACAAAGTTTAAGGTGCGTAAGTAAAATAAGATCACAGAGTGACTGAGGTGTTTTTATAAGTGTGGACAAGGAAGGCAATTTAAAATCTTTTCTGAGGTGTGTATAATTACAAGGGCATTTCAGATGTTGTTAATATGCTTAGATGCTATGGGGAAGCAATCTTATATGAAAGATAACCTTTTAATAGATTATTTTATTATAGCAGCACTCAGCTTCACTGCTATATTCAGAGTTGAGCTGGCCTCTCATGTTTTCTACAGGTTTATAACTTATCTGTCATGCCAACTAATAAAGTTTCTATACTAATTTTCAAAAGTAAAATACTGGGTAATCTTTTACAGATAAAAATACCTACTGGTTAAGGAATTTAAAAAGGGTTTTGAAGGTGGGGGTTTTTTTCTTTTTGTTTGCTAGGGTTTTTTTGTTCCTTTTTGGCAGACACCTACTTCATAACCATTTCTCTGTAAGAAATATATTTGGCAAACAATTAGCATATATTGATTAGTTATTACACAGGAGAACTGTTATTGCAGAGATTTTTTTTAACTTAATCAAAGCTTGCATTAGACAGCAGATTGCAAAACCTCCAAAGGAACCATTAATAAAAGCCTTTTTAAAAAATTAAGTGAATTTAATTCTTATGAAAACAAGAGATTGGTGGAGTTGGCCAGAGTCAGCTTTACAGACTTCCTGTAAAGCTTTGCCAATACACTATGGCCCTGAACTAAGACTTTCTTACTATTTCAGCCATGAGTCCTCCTGTCGTTCAGCACAAACTCCATGGCACTCTCATGACATAGGACAAAGAGTTTCTAGAATTGCATTCCCAGTCTGGGCACCAACATGGTGCACCTTAATTGTGCACTAGTCCTGCATGATGCCAGTGACCAACTCACATGAGCACAATTTGGCTCTTAGCTGTTAGCTATGACTTCAGCTAGAGCTCAAGGCCAGCTTCCCAGGACAGCTTGGCAAGCCTGCATGCACTACATCATGTGGATTCGCAGTGGTGCAGTTACAACACTTGATAATTCAGTCCTGCAGAAAATCCTGCTCACCTCCCTCTCCCAAGCAATCTGTTTAAAATCAAGTTGCTGGCTGCTGGCACAGGTAAAGTAAGCAAAATTTTGTTCTCAAGTTCTCTTCTTTCTGATGACATGACTTGCCTTCTGTACTGTATGAAGGAAACAAAACCCTTAGGACTTTTACTGGCTCTTTTTAAGTGCTGTAGGTTTTTACTTTCTCTTTTCTATTTGCTGTGTGCATCAAGTATTTTAAAAAATGGGTCCCTGATGATGACCTCAATTTTTTGCACCTGTGCTTGGAAGAGTTTACTGAAGACCACCAAAATACTACCACTTAAACACCACCTCCTGAACATGCACGTGTTTTCACTGAGATAATGCCTTAAGTTTCCATAAAAACAGCAGCATTACCTGCCTTCATTCAAGTAAATTGTTGGTCATCTGCTTGATGGCAATAGTGCAGGGACCTCTCTGTTGCATGTTTATGTCCTGAGTGTTCTGCATGGTCTGTCTCTCTGTATTTGCTCCACTTCCAAAGTAAGAATGAGAGTAATGTTTCTCTTCTTTCCAGAGCCATTGCTATCACTGGTGCTGCAGAATACTCTTGTGTGGTGTTTAGACATAACAGATCCCTGGCACACATATAAGCACTTTCATGGACATTTTTACCCAGTAACTTTTTGGCCAAGAAAACATATGGTAGGTGCATTCCCCACAGAGCTTGTCTTTTCAGCTCCTTGCAAGTGTCCAGAAGAATCACTGCCAAGTAACTTCTTGACTTCTTTACCTCAAGAAAAAGTATGTGCCCATGTGTCAATACAGAGACCTATCATACAGGAGGTCACTTTAAGGCTTTTAACATGTATCATTGGTGGTACTGTAGAGCTTTCATATGAGTAATGTAATATGTTATATGGTACTCCAGAGGATCCATTACATTCCACCAGGAGAATTTCACTTTTCACACAAAGGTTTGGCATGATTAATGATCTGTTATGGTCTATTGATTAAATATTACCTGCAACAGAATTGCTTAAATACATATTTACAAGATAAACTAGAACAGCTCACAGTCATTACTGTCTTTGTGGTAATTAATAGGAATGTTATGTAAATACACATTTAAGTGATTTATATAATAGGGCTCCAAATAAGCTGTTATAATCTATCATGCTGTAATGAATTAGCTCCTTTACTGTAGATAGGTATCTGACCTCTACTGGAGTATGAAAGACCTGCTTATATGTCTCACTGCTCATGCCTACATTCAACAGAAAACCATGGCTGAAAAAGCTGCTACTGGAGAACAAAAAGAGAAAAAAAGTGCATTAGATATGGAGGTAATAGTAAAACGAGTCCCAAAAGGTTCTGTAGTCAGCCTGGCTGCGGAATGAATGAACACCTCTTTGACTGCCTCACCTGCACCATCAGCAGGCCCAGGAAGGCTGCAGGAAAGATTAAGCTGCCAGGCAAAGAGGATGCTGCATATGGAGAGGCTGTCTCTCCCTTAGGTGCCTTCTCTCCCCTACTCCAGAGCACAGCATTCACATTGGAGCAAAGACACAAGAATGAACTTGACCTAAGCCATCTGAGAAGTGTGAGGACCATCCAGCTGGGCTGGGCATGGGAACAGACCTGGACCTAAAACCTGAGAGGGAAATTGCTAGTATGTCACGAGGCACAGCTGAGCTGCAGTCCTGATGCTCATAATGCCAAAGTGACGGGTAGTCTGCACTGTTCTTCCCTAGTGCCTAATCCAGACTCAGGTACCTCACACAGTTCTTCTCAGGATGGGCAGGGGAGAAACCGCCTTTGGACAGGCACTAAACACAGGGGTTTTCAGACCTGCCCCCCCAATAAGGAAATCTGAGGAAATCATTAGACATCATGGAATCAACACTGGAATTAATTTTTAACTATATGACTTGCCTTCAATCTGTAATTGTTACAGCTAATTGTCATGCTCTAGATTTTCAACATGCCAGAAAAAAGTTACTTCTGCTAGTTTTGGAGTGTTTTCTTCATTTCAGTTTGGGAACAGCTTAACGTGCAATGACTTGATTAAAATGGGCTCTCAGTTACACTCAAGGTTTCTTAGGACTCAATTTTTCTTTGCTTTGTTCCGAAAAAAGAATAAAATTATAGTCTATTCCAATATTTCATATTGTTAGTTTTAATGCTTTCCCCTTCAAAGTGTTCCTCCAACACACACTCCAGACAAAGCAGTCAAGCTTCCTCTGACCTCACAGAGTGTAGAGAGAGAGGGACTCAATTCAGCTATTACTTACCTTGATGAAGCTATCTTTCATATGTTATTCAGCTTCACAGGCAGTGACTGGAACAAAATCATGAACATTATTTGCTAATGGAAATTGGACTTGGAGGGGCCCCAGATGTTCTCTGCAGCTATAGGTCTCACAGGCACAGGGGATGCAGCACCCAAGTATATTTTGGCATAGTATGTACACTCCTTCATTCCCCAAGACAGTGAACCAAGGGAGTTCACCTGCATGGCAGTCTGGAAAGTAACCCTGAGAAGACGCACAAATCTTTGGAGACATTTCTAACACGTGAGGAGGACACATGACTATGTGCCCCCAACAGCCATAGCCTACACTGTGCTGTGGATTTGGAGGCACAGAAGATGCCTGCTCTTGTTTCAGGTCTCCAGATGCAGCTCTTGGAGCAGTTCCGACAGGATGAGGGTGGTCCTCCACACAGCCATGTCTGAACTCATCTGAGCTAACCCTGGTGGGGGCAGGTTTGAGCCCTCAGCCAGTAGGCAGCCACTAATGAAATCCATTAAACTGTCATCATTTAGGGAACACTGTTTTACAAAACCACTTAAACATACCATGCAACAGACAGCTGAATTAGGCTTGTCTGCCTGTGTGGAGTCAGAAAGAGCCATGTTACTCTTCAGGGGATTGAAAACTACTTTGCAGAGTAGAGCCCTGATTTTTCTCTTTATTTTTAGCGATTATTCAAATGTACCTAAAACGGACAAGTGCATCTTTATTTCCCTCAGAGTAAAAAAAGTTAAAATCCTGATATCAAAGACAACCACCACCATTCAAAAAAGAACAAAAACCCAAGCCACTGATACCAAATGGACTTTGAAGAGGTAATTTGAAAGCAGAGGAGAGACACCAGCAAACAGGGCAAATGTCTGTGTGCCATTGGCACTCCACAGCAGGGTGTTTTAAGATGCTCAGAAAGAGGTCAGAGCCTATTGCAGGTAATAGCCTGCAATGTAGCCCACTGCAATGTAGCCAGCCGGTGTGCAGCAGAACTGAGATCACAGAAAAGAGGATCCCAGGCCCCCGAGGCCACTGGCAGCTGCTGTGCGTGTGTGTATGTGCCACAGACTGACAGAAATGACAAACCGAGTCAGCGGAGAGAGGCCAGAGCAGCTCGAGCCGCTCTGTAAGAAGCCCCGCGGGGCGAGCAGTGGTGTGCTACTACCAGCATGGGCTGCTAAAGGAGCAACCCAGCCACCTCCTGCTTGCTGGAAGTGAGGGATTGTAGCTTGACCAGTAGGTCATGTTCAGTAGGAGATTCAAGGTGTGGGAGACAATTTTGAGCGTGAAGGGGAAAAAAGTGAAAGGAGCGCTCACCATCTTTCCATTTTCTGCCCAGCAATACAGCAGATATAACAGATCCACTGTCTGAATATATTAGAGGAAGTTGGTTTCACAAAGGCTGCCTCTCTTGTGGTCCATCTACTACTGGAAAAGACGTGGTGTTTTCAAGGAGCTTCCAATAACTCCAGGAATATTTTGGAAAATATGCTGTATTTAAACAGATCTTTTCTTCTTGCACTGTCCTGTTTCTGTCACTTCTTATTCATACAAACCCATATACACAAGAAATATGTTTATGATTAATCTCATTACTGCTTATTCCTTGACATGGAGCCATAGTTTCCCACACTGCCCAAACTGGTATGGAGGAGTCTCATTCTCCTGGAAGCTTTTGGATTTGAATTAAGAGAGGCAGAGGTGACTATTTAGACAAAGAATAGATAAGATATAGAAAACACAAGGCAAACTCCAGTGGAGTCCTCACCCCAATTAAATGTGTCCTGAGTAAGAATTACAAGGAAACATGGTCTCCCATGATCAGGAATGCTTGGTTTTCTGCAGTGAAGTTGTCAGGAGTGGCCATTTGGTGACACATAGGCAAAAGCACTGGCCATGACATGATGGCTTTTGACTCCACAGGTGAATGACAGCCATCAACTAGCAACAACTGGTGGCCCAAGAGAAAAAAGGGTTATATAATCACTCACAGTCTCAAGAAGCATTCAGTCCTACAAACCATCACTTCTGTGACATCACTGTCATTCCCCTGGCAATGAACAGTGATGTCATAAGACAAGCATTAAAACAGCAGATACATATAAAATAAACAGTCAAAACAGGTAAACATTGAAATAAACCCACAACCAATTTTCATGCAAATTTCCCTAGTTATAACAAATGTAGGAAGGGGAAAGCAGAAAAATAAATGATACATCCATACAATTGGTTCTAAATAGAATGTTTTTCAAAGCTTACCCAGAGACATCACTGACTCTTTAATGTCTTCTTTTCCACTAATTTGTATCCTGTCAATTTACAAGCTATTTCAAACACCAATTCTATTTAATAAAAATGCAAAGTACAGTGGGGAATTTATGTAAACAGAGTTGGCAAAATGTCTTTGTAGAACATTTTGGAAGGAGTCATGAAATTAATGAATTAATAAATGGACATTTTAATAGTTGGGTGTAACTGGGATATAGGCTAACCAAAACACTAGGCCTGACACTTTATTAACATATAAATACAGGTAGAAGTGAACTTTACCAGAGTAAAACAGTTTCAAGTCAGCTCTCTGGTGGAAGCCTCCTAGACCATTAAAAAAAAATCTGTTACAACATCACCACTAGTTACTATTATTATTATTCAACAGTAGTATCATAAACAAAATACTTTTCACTCAAAAATCATTAACATTTAACAAAAAGAATGCATCATTATTCCTAGGGCATGAGTTTAAGATTATGGTCTAATATTTGAAAAGACTCTACTAATTGAAAATGTCTTATCGAAGTTAATGTTTAAAGCTAAAATGACCTAACTGGTCACAAGGCTTCTTGAAGTACAATAGAGAAAGAAGGAAAATTAGATTTTCCCCATGATGGATGAGTTTAGGAAAGCCCCAGGGGAATTACTGCCTGATGTTTTTCAAAAGATTTGCTTTTTGATTTCATGATGGTGGACAAAGGAAGGCTATTCAGAGAACCTGCTTCCACTCCCTGCCTGGTTAAGCTGTCCACAAGACTACAGTGCCCCATTCTTTGGGTCTCCAAACAGAGATTCTTGTGCTGGGTTGAAGTCAGCCCCAGCTGACTTAAGCCAGCAGACATTTCAACCAAAGAATCCTTCCACAAATATATCATGACCACACATAACGTTCTGGAGATATTAAATTGACAAAAGAACAATACTTTCAGGTTACAGAGGTCAAAGGTACATTAAAAGTACACAAATGTGTATAAGTAATTTTAGGAGATAGTAAAATAAACCCCAAGCTTGTTGGACATTGTAACCAACTGATCATCACTTATAGAAAGAATTACTAGTCATTTACTAGACCTTTAGCAACTTTGTATGTGTAGAGTCTTAATTTAAGCTGTAGTTATGCAGCTTCAAATTTTAAAAAATGAACATCATAAATTCTCCTCTCAGCTCCATATTTAATAAGTAATAGGTCTCATTTTCCAGATTGCTGAGTAGTCTGCAATTCTCTTCACTTCACTGGGAGCCGTTGTAGACTCAGCATTTTCCAAAGCAGGCTAATTATTTAGTTGCCCAAACATGATATAAAAAAACTAACTCACAGCTCACTACTACAGAAGTAACTGTCTTGCACAAAAGTGGCCAAATCCCAGTTCTTCAAAGGAGAAGAGAAACAAGAATCCTAGATCTCTGCAGGCAATGAATATGTTCTAGGGTATCATCAAGACACAGGATCTGGATTGCCAAATAAATCAGCTGAGCTCTGAATTGTCACAACCAGATTACTCCTTGCAACCAAAATAACTGTTTAAAAGCCACTTGAGGTGTCTCCATTCTGTCACTGCCTGCCAGCTTGGCACACTCAGTGAGGAAGTGCAAGCACCCTGAAGGACTGCTCTTCTCAAAGAGAACAGAAATGGGACATGACTTCACTCCCTCCCACATCAGCTGGTGCTGCTCACACCATCACACCTGTAAGCTGCCTTTCTCCTTCAGAGACAAAATACCTTCACATATAACCTCTGCTATGCATTTGTATATATCACTGATATTAAGAGGAAAAAAATTGTATCATAAGCAGAAAAGAAGGCAATTCCAAGGGGGATTTTTCATAGCAAAATTCTTGAAAACCATGAAAGGACTAAAGAAAGTCAAGTCTTAGAGTCCTTCAAGTTACTCTGAGACAGTCTCAAAAGAGTTCAAATCTCACACACCAAAATAAGAGACAGGTTTCCAATAAAATTCAGTATGCTGAGCTGATTTTAAAAACCATTCATTTAATTCAGTACCTGAATCAGAGTTCCAGCTTATTGCAAGAGATGATACCTATTGTCCAAAGAATTCAGCATATTAAATGCTTTGCAAGATTTTCCAGGAATCTAGTTTTCCTCCTTTATGCTACCACTACTTCTGGCTGCTAACATTACTCCAGGTAATTTCTGAAGGAGGGAAATTCCTTAAAAGAACAGAAAGACTTTTTTCCCTCCAAATGTAGTCCCACTCACAACAGTAGTCATGTCCCACATGGCCCATCTGCCCAGACAGCACTGGAAAAAAAAAAAAAAATACAAGATATGTTTAGTGAATGAGGGACACCCACTCTGCATTTGGGGGAAAGGAGGTTGGGAGAGTTGAAACTGAATTAAATAAACGATCACCTTATATTGTTTTGCCTTACACTTAAAGCGTCTGCTGCCTAAGGAAGTTCTGAAAATTCCTATTAAAGCTAAAGAGTGAGTTTTAAAGCACCCTTTAAAGTGATAGCCCTCGTTAATAGCCTTAAGAAAAGCTAAGTACAGCAGAGTTCCAGATGCTTTTCGCAGACACAGATATTTTGTTTCCTCATTTAATGTCTATTTTAGCACTGGGAGGACTGATTAAAGAGAAACAGTACACTTCTAGCAACAACTTCCATGATATCCAGTTTCCTTTCAATATCTGAAACAGTGTGGATCACTTAGTCTGCACTGTTACTCTCTGCCATGGTATCTCAGAAGGCACAAAAGGAGTGCACAGAACAGAGCAGCTCAGATAACTGAGATTTTAGATACCTGTCAAAGTGGAGTACGGCTGACTGAGACTGCTCAGGGTTATCGACAGCTGGCAAACTGCATGTCAGGCTTTTCATAGAGGTGCCCAGAAGATGAGAGAGCCAGCACTGCACAAGTCAAGTTCCACCTGTATTTACCTATTTGCCCGTAAATGCATGAACTCTGCCTCTATGATCAGGTCTCAGTGCCATAGTTATAGTCAAGACCAACCCAAAATGAACCACCATATATAACAGAGACAGATACTCTTCTATAAACATTGGTTTACACATAAGAATTAATTTATTCTCCATTTTGTCTGGCTTTGTGTCTTATTTTTATTAAAGTTAACCATAGTAGCTTTACAGCAGTTTAAACTAACGGTTAACCAGACAGATGAAATCTCACTAAATATTGTTTTTGGACTGAGACATGAACAACTTCAGTGAAAATACAGAGCCTTGAAGAACACTGAGAAATACCTTTCAGCCTAACCCTAATAATGGGAAGCCTTCCTTACATGCTTTTCTGCCACTAGACCCATATTTGCTTTGCAAAGTTGACAAGGGATGACTGAGTATTAATATAAAACCTCAGAAATTAGCTCACCTGTGTCCAAAGTCATGAAGTAAGTTTTGCTCTTCATATATGAAAAACTAGCAGCAGGCTCTGTATTCAGACCCAGACAACTGAATTAGCTGGGTGCATTAAGCAGACAAGTACTAACTCAGTGTAATCATGTCGTCATCTATCTTCCCCTCTTTTAACTACTTGAAGTCATGCTTTTTTCTTTATTTGTGAGAGGCAACTATTCCAGGGATGTTTGAAGCCTGATTTATTACTGCTGTCCTGGCTTCAGTGTAAATAAAGAGGAAATCAGATTTTCGGATGCTTGAGCATTTACAAAAAAATTGACTATTTGGAAAAGGCTGCCCATGGATTACTAGAGCAGGATTGCCATAATAAAGCCTCCTCATGACTATAACTTTATATTCAGCACAAGATCATTCTGCATTACACTTTACACCTGACCCGACCCATAAAAATAAACTTTGGGAAGCATACCTCTGGAATCTGATCCACAATTAAAACTGCGGCTAACATGTGAAGATAAACTGAACCTCAATCCCAATGCATTAAAACAGAATTTCAGAAATGTGTCTGAGATCTTTATTAAGTTCTTGGATTGGTAAAGCAAGCAGGAGAGAAATGAAAAACAAGCCTCAAATGCAGACTAGTTCTCTAGCAATGAAAAAAGAGGGAATGAAACTCAGCTCATCCTCAGTCACTAACCCATGGCTTGAATAAGTGAGAAATATGAGAAAGCAAGATATCAACTAACTCAATTTTAGCTACTCTGCCCTAATGGTACATTCTGATGTGGTCACTCTCTACCCACACACTTCACTTTGAGCTACATGATACAAGAACATTTTAATATCTGCTTAGAGAATCACCCAGAATTCTAACAGAATAGACTAGACTTCGTAAATCCATGCTTTAGCACATAGCAGTCAGTCTTCAGGAGAGGTTCACAGTATAACCTTGGATAGGTCACTTGGTTTGTAAGACTTAGCTTTCCACTCATAAAATTGAGTATCATTTCCTTTGTTTGATGAGTAGAGGTTTTGTGCTGCAAGCACTTTGGGGCAGAAACCATTGCTTTGCAATATTCTATCAAAATGGGGGATCAACCAGATACTGCCACATAAATGTCCATAGGTACAAGTTTGAAAGAACTCATGTTTGCAATAACAGAATTGTTTAAATAGATTACTTGGGATTAATGTCCTTTGTGTCCACAGCTATCAATTTGCGAAACCAAAATAATCCCACCTGTTCAAAAACAAATTCATTACCTTGTTAACCCAAATTCTTTTGTATCCTCACTACTCTACAGGATTCCAAATAAATTTTGCATTTTTTAACTTAATTTGACCTTCAGTCTTCATGTTTTCTTTTTTTTTATTATTATTATTTTCATAGAATCATAGAATGATCAAGGTTGGAAGCAATCTTCAAGATCTCCCAGTCCAGTCAAGCACCCAGCACTTCCACTGCAACGCCTAAATCACATCATCCAGCACCAGATCCAGATCACTTCCAGGGATGGTGACTCCACCATGTCCCCAGGCAACCTATTCCAACCCCTGACCACTCTAATGGTGTGTCTCAGTTTAAGGCCATTTCCTCCAGTCCTCTCACTGCAGACACAGCAGGAGAGACCAGCCCCAATTTGGCTATAACCTCCCTTCAGGGAGTCGTAGAGAGTGATGACGTCCTCCCTGAGCCTCCTCCTCTTGTGACTGACATCTCTCTAGGCTGTTCCTCAAAAGACAAAAAAAATTAATGTATTTCACCAGTTTTCCATCACTGTTGCTCCTTTGCTGCTGCTGCTACATAATAATTGACAACAAATTTGGGTGTCAAGAGAGCTACTGGGCTCTACTTGTGTTCCAGTGTCCCCTGGGCTTTGACAGAGCAAAGAGTACACTCTGCCTTTCAGATGATATCAAATGGGGACATTGGCACTAAGGTTTTGAAGAGTTACCTGCGCTTGCTCAAGCCCCATTATCTCTCTAAGTACACAGCACTGGGACAATGAAGGCTGTTGCTTTCTTCCCCTGGGAAATCACCCATACAATCAGAAGGAACATTTGCCATTACTGTTACTCTACCTCCAGAGTGCTAACACCACCATACAACTCCAGAAGAAAAGATAAAAAAAGAGACAAAGAAAGAGAGAAAGGGAAAGGGAGAGGGAGAAAGACAGAAAGAGAGAAAGAAAAAAGGAAAAGAAAAAGAAAAAGAAAAAGAAAAAGAAAAAGAAAAAGAAAAAGAAAAAGAAAGAAAAAGGAAAAGGAAAAGGAAAAGGAAAAAAGGAAAAGAAAAAGAAGAAAAAGAAAAAAGAAAAATTCCATTTTTCAGACAACATAAAAGCTTGATGATGAGATCTCAGTACCCAGAAACTGCTGAGCCATTAATTTCTCTGAAATGTCTGTACCTTACAAAAACCCTCATACTCCATACATATGTATAAGCAAAATGCTCCCTGTGAGCTTCCTAAAGGAAGGAATCTTTTTCACTCACCTCAACATGGTTGCTTTTGTAAAACCCACATTACAGCTTGAATAAAAAAAATCCACAAAAAAACAGAGAGAAATAGAGGATGGCTTTGTTAGTTCAAAATATACACAAGTTGTTGTTAGCAAGAGAAAAAATGTTTGCATTCTTGACCTTTACAGAGGTAAGACAAAAAACAACTACTTTTTCATACTAATAGCATTCTGTGCCTGTCTCTTGTATATTTTCTTTTAAACTTGCCATTTTGCTGTTGCAGCTGGGCTTGTCAGTTTTCAGCACTAATGGGTTGTGATATGGTGTCAGGGGAAGTCAACAATCAATGCTGGAAAAAAGGGCTATCACTGCTGACACAGCCAAGGATGGAAACACAATGGCCTTCACTTGGAAAGAAACAGAAGAAAAATCCTGAGTTATATCTTGCTTTGAAGATTAGTAGAGATTTACCACTCAGTGACCAAGCTATCACTTTCACTCCTTCCTCTTTCATGCTATCCTCCCATTGGACTCTAACAGTATTCCACATCTCACCCAAAATATAGGCATTTAGTTAAAGGAATAAAATAAAAATGCTTTAAAGCAAACATTTTTAAGGACCATAGTCCACATTTTTGTTTAGAGCTTGTACAGTTATTAGCTTTTAAAAAGCTGAGGAGAAAAAACATATTGGGTTGCATAATGTATGCCTGTGGAGCAGCACAGCAGAAAAAGCATTTTGGATGCCTTTCCACTGCCTGGTTGTGAATTAGATCAGTGCTCAGCCCCTCAGCTCCAGCTGAACTCAACACAAGCAGTGGACACTCAGCAGCTGTTAAATCAGATCTCACTGACAGAATTATGAAAGATAGACAGTGTTCAAAAGCATTCAACAAGAATAATGGCAGTATTATTTATTTCTATAGCTTCATGTCAGAAAATCTGCCTAGCTCTAGGTCTTCCGTAGTCCTGGGGAACGACAGAGACTATGGTTATCTGAGTTTCCAGATGGGGAAACTGTGACAAGTATATTCTTTAAGATCAGACCAGGATCTTATACATACAGAAAAACAGAAATCAGCACACAAAAATATGTCACCAAACCTCATAGCTTCCTTCCCTCAAAACTGTAATTGTCCAGTGTCATTATGGATCTTGTCATACCAGTCAATAAAAAGTAAGTCACAGATTTGCCTCTTCTATTAATGACTGAGATCGATTTGAGAAAATTCAGCATCTCCAAAGCAAACAGGAGCAACTGAATATTGTCTCTTCCAAGCCAAGAAATTATCTTCTCCAAGATATTTAGATATGCCTGACTCCAGTCAGTCCCACAATAATTTTTCCAAGTATAATTTGGTTTTCTATCAGGTTGTGGCCCTAACTGTGGACTCACACTTACTCTTCTGTTAATTCAAAATATAATTTTTGGAATCACAAGTTACCTTTACTAAAAGCCAGTTGCAGAAGGCTTTCTTCTGATATAAGGACACCGCAGGGTCATGGCAATAAAAGCAAAAGGACAAGAAAGAGTGGCTAATAACAGAAAAGGAAGGAAAAGCAGCAGCAGTGAGAAAGCTGAGAAGACGGTAAAAGGAATTTGGAGAAACCTCAGGAGATGCTGGGATTTTCAGGGTGCCTTGTCTCTATGTGAGGCTTTCTTTTCTGTGGCTAATTTCTCCATCACTCATCAGACAAAAAGCAGATCCAGAGAAAGAAACAAGAGGGAAAACATTTTTCACAAGATTTCTCATTATTCCTGCCTCTAACACTTTCCTCCTCTCCACAACTCTTGCTGCCAAAACCTGTCTGACCATTAAATGTTGTTTACAGGCAATCAGTAAGTGATAAATTCACAACGGCATTACTGAACCATGCTTTTAGAACATTACTACGGCAGCACAGTTTTGACACCAATCTTTAAATAACAACAAAAAGCTGCTTCTCCAAATCACTTGTTGGTAACACACATCTGTTTTGGCCAGCTGCTCCACTGAAATACAGAGCAGCACCTGGGACCATGGCTGCCAGGGAGATCGCACCAGTTGCAGCACACACAGAAAACATCTCAGAAGTAGCCACGAAGCCACTGTTGCTTTGCACCAGGAGAGTGCAGGAGGCTTAAAGAACTGACCCCAAGCTCACTGAAGTGAGTGACTCTCTTCCCACTCCAGTGGGCTTTCAGTCATGCTGCTTGAAGGAGAGGTGAGGAAAAAATTACTTTAGAAGCAGTTTTAAGAACACTCTGTACTGTGTGATCTTTCATCGTAAAAATAATGAAAATAAAAATTAACCGATTCACACGGTTTATTTTATCTACATAATAGAGACAGAGCCATTTTTTGATGTTCAAAGCTACATGAAGTCTGCAGAGAGAAGCACATCATCATAAAATGAAATGTTTAACAGATGACCAAAGTAAATAAGGAAAATAGGAGTGTTTTTTTACAAATGTAAGTATGAGAAAGCAACAAAATATCACCCATCAGGATACAACAAAAGGAACATTATGACAACTTTAAAGTGCATAAATAAAAACTAAAATACAAAGACTAGAGACAATTTTGCATTCTGGTTTAATCAGTCAAAGGCAGCCATTCATGCCTGCCCCCCCCCCCCCCTCATATCATTGTCTAATTCATTATTGCTATCTATGGAAACATAAGGAAGGAGAATCAGTCCCACCTGTGCAACTAAGGAAAAGGAGAAAAGGTCATGGAGCTAAATCCTATAAACACTTTAAAAACTGCAATGAATCTCTTAGAAAAATCTAATTGAAATTGACTTGAATCTGAGTCCTGTGACCTGGATGGAAAAGGTGGTCGAAGGAGTGTAAGCAGCAGGTAATGATGGGAGGTGAGGTATTGAGCCAGTTTGCTGCAGGGGGGTTTTTGGTATGTTCTTATTTAATATCTCAATTAATGATCTGGAAAAGGAGGTAAATAGCACATTAATGAAATTCACAAATGACAATAAACTGGGAGGCTTGCAAATGTCAGAGAGGATAGCAATAGTATAAATGGAAACTAACAAGGTTAGATATGTAATGTAACAGGTAATAAAATGAGATTCAGTGTGGAAAAATGTAGACTGATATACTGAGGAAAAATAATCAGAAACATGAAGAGTCCACGAGAAAGCAAAACCTGGAAAGCATCTGGACAGCAAGATATCTATGTGTGACAGTGAACAACAAATTGAATATGAGTTCTCAAGGAGATATATCATTTTAAAAGACCGATGCAATTTTGGGCTGCGTATGCAGTAGAACAATGTCAGAGGAAAATTATTGTCTATGCATCTGGGAAGATTTCTGTAGAACACTGCATCCACTTCTACACACCTCCAGAACAGAAGAATGCTGGCACACTGAAAAGGACTTCAGAGAAGAGCAACACAACTGATTAGACAAGGAAGGGGCTTAAATTATTAATATAGGTAACAAATTATCCTAGTATTAGCTGGGATAGAGTTAATTTTCTTACCCATACCTTGAGTAATCCTGTGTTTTGGATTTAGGACAATCATGTTGATAACACAGTGGTGTTTCAGTTATTGCTGAACAGTGGTCAAGGACTCTTCCTTCTCATTTTGCCCTGGCAACAAGTAAGTAGGGTGGGGTGCACAAGAAGTTGGGAAGGGTTGCAGCCAGGACAGCTGACCCCAGCTGGTCAAAAGGGTATTTCAAACTATATGTTGTCATGCTCAGCACATAAACTAGGGGGGAAAATAGCTGCAAGGCCACCGCTCAGGAACTGGCTGGGCATCAGTCAGTGCACAGTGAGCAACTGCATTGTGCATCACCTGTATATTCTAATTCTATTATTAATATTAATATTATTTTCCCATCCTTTTCTGTCCTATTAAACTGTCTTTATCTAAATCCAAGAATTTAACTTTTTTTTCAAATTCTCTCCCCCATCCTGCTGGAAGACGGGGAATGAGTGAATGGCTGTCTGGTGTTTAGCTGCCTGTCAGGTTAAACCACAATACAGGGGTAAAACAACTACTGTCTAGAAATATATGAGTAATGAGCAGAGAGAATGGAAAGGAATTTTTTGGATGCTAACATGCAATGGTTCAGCTAAATGTAATGGGATGAAACTAAAGAACAAAATTTCGACAAAGTATCAGAGAATGTCTCAGAAACCACATGATTTAGTCTAGCAGGTAATTTTCAAATGGAAAATGAATGTTGAAGTCCCACCAAACAAATCATTTGAAACTTAAAGCAGGTAAAGCACTCAATGGCAAACCAAAGTGAACAACTGTGCACTCACAGGAAGCTGAACTACCTGGCCTAAGAGTTTATTTCCTACATACAGCAGTATTTTTCAAGGAAATGCATATCACATGTACTTCTGTCCTAGTCCGAAGTCTAATTGTAGAGTCAAAGCAAAGTGACTGCATACATTGACTATTTAAAGTACTCAGAGACAAGCAGATGCGTGATCTGTTTTTATACAAAACCCACTTCTTTTTCAGCAGGCGTGGTTTTTTAGTGATGTGAACCTCAGTGTATTTTGTACATTCAAAGAAAAATGTGATTAAGTTACTTATTTGCTTATTCATGTCTACTGCCTTTCTCTTTTCACATTTTCTGTATGCTAATATCTTTATTCATTCTCATGTAATATACTAGAACTTGCCTAGTTGCAGTACAAATCTATTCACAGTGAAAAAGGAAGCTTTTAATGCTGAAAGGCATTGTAATGCTCCGAGACTCCGGTGTTAAAAGTAACAGGAGAAACAAAGACTGAAAGTGAAATGTAAGCTAAGAAACACATGGATATAATTTTCCTTGAAGAGAAAAAATGTGAGTTTATCAATTAAATAATTTGCGTGTATTTACATGTACCTACTTTACTAAGTTTCCCACTTTTATGTCACCCAGGCAAGTCCCCTTTTATGAATGTCTACTTTGGATTTTACAAAAACTCTTCCCCACACTCTTCCAAGGAGAACAAAGAGGTGAAAGGTTTTTCAAAGTTCTCCTGTCCTTTTCACTTCCCCTAGGGGTGGTTGGAGAGCTGAGGAAGGAGCAAAGCTTATTGAGAAGAAAGCTCCTGTTTTTACTGTAATAAAAGCTGGCAATCTTATCATGTATAGATGCTCAAATGATGTATAGACGAAGGACGTTTGCAGTGAAGATTGCCATAGGCAAAACAGCAGATCTAATCAAAAGCTCTGCACGCATGGATGTAGCCAGCCGGTGGGAAAGAAAAGCATTCGCAGCACAGAATCTGGAATTGCTCTTCTGTCTCTCCACGGCTTCCCCAGCAGAGCACAGGAGAAACCAGGAGCCTTTACTCCGGGCAGAGAGGCGCTGAGCCAATGCACAAACTCTTTATGACTCTGTCACAGGATGCTATTAATGTTACAGGTTTACTTTTTTCCTTTTTTCTTTTTTCTTTTTTTTTTTTTTTTTTTTTTTTTTTTTTTTTTTTGCATGGAAGCACATGCTGCTATCATCTATCTCCTATCAACAATCAGTAGAATGAGGTGGTGCCTGTATGGCAAGTGCTGCAAAAATATTTTTATTGTACAAAATAAATTACAGATCAAACATATACATTAAAAAAAAGATTATTAACATTTAGAGCACTTGCGTTTTCAAAACTGTCAGACTGATAAATGTATACATGTCCTCAAATTCTCAAGATTACTGAAAGTCAGGACACAAACCACAAGAAGTAAAACACTTTCAGCTAAAGCTACCACAGAGTTCCTCCTTCACCCCGCTGAGAGTAACTGTGCTAACCTAGGTGTCCCAGAATAGAGGTATTACACAATCTGTGTGCTCCACGATCTGAGAACAATGACTGAGAACAATGAAGCACAGAGAAATGTGTTAAGGTACTGTGGCAGACACACCTCGGCACTTTTTCTGTTAATTTTTGTTAATCTGCCTGGGGGAGGAGAATGTTTTTATCTAGCAACACAGGTATTTTAAACTGTACCCTCTTTTGGAACTGTCAAAAAACAGACAGCCGGTAAGTCAACACGTGGGGATTTTTTTTTTTTCCGTAGTTGGTTGGGGTTTTTTCCTGTGTGCCTCTGTCTCCCCTTGTTGGCCTTGCCTATTTAGACTGCAAATTCCTTGGGTGGCAGGACACAGTACCACAGTTTACACAATGCCAAACAGTTTTTACTGGGCTGTGTGAACTGCCACGAAGCAATGAACAAAAAAAAAAAACAAAAAAAAAAAAAAAAAAAAAAAAAAAAAAAACAAAAAAAAAAAAAAAAAAAAAAAAAAACAAAAAAAAAAAACCACAAAACTTACCACCCATCACTTTCTAGAACCCTGCAGAAACCAAGGGCTAGACACTCTAAGAGGACAAGCTGGCAGGAGAAAACTTGCACTGTGCTCCTCTACATGACAGGTGATACCACTTGATTACAGACACCTCTCCTCCTTCAAGTGTCCTCATTCTTCTGGTGTAGCACAAAATGCATCCCTGGGCACAGAAACAACCAATAACCCACCAGATCTATCTCACCTCAACACAGCAGTAACCCCAACTACTCCACACCCCCTGTCCCCCCACCCAGCCCCTCCAGTGTGAGGAGCTGTGCTGTCTGGACAGTGCAAGACAGACAACAGGATGTTTAATGGTCTACGCTGCTGTCCAAGCCAGACACATGAGCTGAAACTCTGTCTCTCCACATGCAACTTGGATATCTGGCAAGTATCAGTGAGACACATTTTCCTCTTGGCCTCCTTTCCTTATTTCTAGGCCCAGTGTTCATATTCAAAGGAGCAGAAGTAGGCGGGGGGGGGAGGGAGCGGGGGGGGGGGGGGGGGCACACCAAACAAACAGTTTTAGTCTGCAGAGAAACAAGAAAACTGGAGGGAAAAGAGGATGCATTCTCAGAAAATATAAAACCTGAAGAAATTTGCTTGTCTGCAGCATAAAAACAGATTTGGAAGGGGTGACTAGCACTCAGTAGCACATCATCGGAGACAGGGAAGAGACATCAGGCAGGGGGTTGGGAAGCAGCAACCAGCTGCCCCATATGGTCAGCTCTTGGTAGGCAATTTGATTTTCATTTTCTCTGCTGATTGTGCTCATCCCTGTGGTATCTGGATGGAAAAACAATGGTGGAGATAATAGAACAGGATTGCCCAGGGCATTTTTAAGGGCTTGAGAGCCATTCATTCATGGATCAAATCTAGGCCAGAATGGATGCAGGTAATCTGCTGAATGTTGGCTTATTTGAAATGTTCCAGTGGTATTTCATAAGTATTCACATAAAAATTGAATAATTCACAACTTTCTTAGCATTCTCAGCAGATAGCTCAACCTCCACAGCCTCTCAGGTCTCCACAGCCTCTTAGTACTAATGACTTAGCTCTACAAATAAATTTAAGAACACAAGTCTATGCAGGTTATGGGTGTAATTGTGGTCTATTCTGAAAAATGGTTTGAGGCAGTGACGAGTAACGTAAGGTGTGGGAAAGATCCCATTATTGTACCAGTTCTGACAATAAAAGAAGCCCTTCATTCTCCTGGGCTGTTAATTTGGTACCTTCCATGAGCATAAACCTAAAAGAAGTATATGCCTAATTTAGGTAGTTGACCTTCCATTGTCTTCCATGTGTTCAAAGGATAGTGAGTGGCAATGGCACTTGTCATATCCCATTTTCTATTGCACTTTGTCCTGCAGCAAATAGAGAATTTATTATCGTTGTCATCATAATTTTAAAATTAATTATATCTCACAGAAGAAATCCTCATACTATTATAAAATGGCCATCCTCAAGTGGTCATGTTATCTAACACTGCCTTTCCACCAATTTTCTTCAAAGATCACTGAAATAAACATTGACTAATACATATATATATATAAATTGGAGGCAAATTATGATGAGAATTTGTCAGAATATCCTGAAGTGAGCCCCAAAACATTTTTAGCTTAAACAAACACTGGGCAAAAACTATAAAGATAGAACAAGTGTTTTCTATTTCTTATTCAGAATGGAAATCGCCTCTGCAACTGCAATTCAGATGTTGATAAGGATGTTCCAACACCACATGTGAGACAGCATGGCCTATGTTTACCTGGGAGGCAGGAAACCTCTTTGGCCTTACATCTGGGAGGTCCTTCCTCCCACTCTGTGTCCCCATTTGAGAAGCTGCCTGTTAATGACTACCTGCATAAATTCATGCTCTACATGGGACTTCAACACACACTGCAACACCATTAATAACAACAGTTCTGAATTATGTGGACACCTTTAGCAGCAGGTAGGGAGAGCCATGCCAGAACGTAAAACCAGAAGAAATGGCAACTCCACAAGACACTTGAACTGATGGGAAGGCTTCCCATTTGGATAAAAACAGGCACAGCAATGCCCTGTTTCTATGATGACAGCCGGCATATAATCATGCCAGGGATGTTCAGCCTTCCACCAGCAGCTTCTCCCAGCTCTTCACTTGCAATTCCCATTTTTGCATGTGCATATGTACACCAACACATGAATGGAAGAGAGTCAGGATTTTATTGCATTATGCAGGGTGGGTGATTTAAGCCTTTGTGTAGGAAGTTGACTCACCTCCTTCTGAGCAAAAAAATGTTCAACACAATTGTAATTCCCTCTTTTCCACGTAAAGTCAGGCAACATACACAGAACCTTCCAGCTCGGTTTTTCCTAAACAGTGGAAACGTGCCTAGAAAGTTTAGCTTTGAAACCTGTGACTGCAACAAAACAGGTCTGCACCTTCATGTCGGGTATCTCGGATCCCTGTGGCTCGGCAGCAGGCAGGAAAGAGGGGGAGGTGAAGTGGGAGGGAGAAAAAACAAGTTGGCTTGGGGGGAGAGGGGCGAGTGTTTTGGGCTTATTTAATAATGCACTAGTAAACAGCTCAGGCACAGAAATGCAATGCAGTGAGAAGCGGAGCTCCTCTTTGGAGCCTACTGCTTTAAATTTGCGCGCTGTAGCTTGAAGCATTGCACAAACTCTCGGTCTGCTGACTGCCTCCCTGGAACAGAAACACACGGGTGATTGGGAAAGCTGTTTTCCAGCCTGCCCTCCCTCGTTTCTGCCGGGCTGCTTTTGGTGTTTATTTATTTTTAAACAAGTCGTGTACATGGAAAAAAAAAGAAAGAAAAAGAAAAACAAGCGAACAAAACCCACACATCTTTAATCAACACCTATTTCCTTCAAGGACCCTATGATCCTGTATTGATTCCCATTAAAATGCTTTTCTTTTTCTTTGCCCCCTCTGCTGATGGAATTTCAGATCAGGCAGGATGTGCAGCGACCCTTCCGGCACAACCGGGCCCGCCTGACTCACCCAGCAGATCAAAGGCTCGGCGCCTTCATTAGAGCCCGGGCAGGAGCCGGAGTGCAACATCTCCCTCTGCATGGCAATTAACGTGGGGGAGAGGAGGAGTTATTATTTTTTATTTTTTGCAAATGTTCTGGCTTTTGATTTTAAAGCGGGGGGGAGGAGGGGGGCCGGGGGAAAGAAGCGGTGGGAGGGAAGGAGAACAAAAGAGAGATCTTTTTACCCGGGGATGACGTCAGGTTGATGTTACTGACAACTATCGATGCACGTGGAGCAACTGCGGGCAGATCCCCCTTCCCAACCCCCGCCTCCCGGCGCTTCTCAGGGAAAACAATGTGCGGGAACAGCCCGCGGGACCGGGAGCGGCTCCGGGTGGCTCCGCCGGGAGCGGGAGAGGGGCGGAACTGCCCCGGGCCCGGAAAGCTGCCGGCTCCCGAGGGGCCGCGGGCCGAGGACACCGTCCCCGGGACACCGTCCCCAGGACACTGTCCCCAGGACATGGTCTCCAGGCCCGGATCCCGCCGGGTGCTCCCTTCCCCCCCGAGCCCGGCCCGGCCCAGGCACCGCCGCCTTGGCCCCGCCGCAAAACCCGGCCTGGAGCTCCGGAGCGGCCCGGGGGGAGCGCTCACCTTCGGTGCCTCGGTGCCGTCGGGAGGAGGTGTAGGTCCGGCCGAGAGCGCTCCTCCCTGGGGCCGAGGGCGGCTGTGGCGTCTCCCACGGCCGGGGCCGACTTCCCAAAGTCATGGCGGGCTCGGAGCTGAGGCCTCCCCACCCGGGCCTCCCCGGCAGGCCCTGTCCGCTCACTTCACCTGTCTTCAGCGGCTCTAAAGTAAAAAATCTCTGTCGGTTTGGCACGAATTGCCAAAGAGGTGTAAAACAGCGACAGAGAAATCAGTTTTTGTGCCGCATAAAGGATCACGGAATCACATAATCGGTAAGGTTGGAAGGGAGCACAGCGGGTGATCTGCTCCAGCCTCCTGCCCAAGCTGGGGCATCCCAGAGCTCAGGGCACAGGGCCCTGTCCAGATGGGTATTGGATATCTCCAGTGAGGGAGACTCCACAGCCTCTCTGGGCAATCTGTTCCAGTGCTCCCTCACCCACACAGTGATGAAGTTTCCTCACATTCATGTGGAACTTCTGTGCGCGTCAGTTTCTGCCCATTCCTCCTTGTGTCCTAGTGGTTGGCACCAACAACAATAGCCTGGCTCCAGTTTCTTGGACACCTCCCCCCCCACCACCTTTAGATATTTTTACACATTAATGAGGTCCCCTCTCAGTTTCCTCCAGATGAACAGGCCAGCCTGGGCACAGGCTGTGCTGCCTTAGGAGTGCTGGGTACGAAGAGCCGTGGTACCCCATGGCCCCCCACTTTAGATCTCCCACAGACCCTCCCTTGGGAGTGGGGGCTGAGGCAGTGCCTGCTCTTGGCAGCCTTGATCTCCCTTCCTAAAGTGCACACAAATGTTCCCCTAAACGCCATGAAACTCGCCTGAGCCTGCTCAGGCTGGGATCCTGCACGAACCAGCCTGTCAGTTCAGCAGAGGTAAGACCTGGGTATGTTCTGCCAACATCATTCCACGTGAGCCAACTGAAAGCTGTCCATTGATAGTCACTGCTCTCACTTGCCATTACCTCTTGGGGGATTTCAATGAAATGGGAGATTTTTTTTTGTGTGTGTATGGATATTACCCGTCCCTGAGCTATCTTCTCCCATGTGCAATATGTTTCTTCCCTTACAGATTAAATTTCATCCACTAATTGACAAGTACACATCTTACTTGGAGTTCTGCCCGTTTTTGACATTGAGCATGTGGCTCTTTTTGAACAAGGTGTAGCTGTGATTTACACCAGTGTGCAATTTTTGCTTGTTTCCTAAATGTAGTTTTTGTAACACAGTGTTGTCAGCTCTCATGATTGTTTGGTGAACTGATGTTCTGTGGTAGAAATTCTGTAAAGTTCCAGTTATGCAAGTCAAGTAAGAATTTTGGCTTTCATCTAAAAGGAAAATGTCTGTTTCTGGTCTTCTTATTTGCAGCAGAAACTTACATTGTGTGCTGTAGCAGCTCTGAACCAAAAGGAAAGGAAACATAAATGTGTTATTACGACCATCATTGGTATTGTTTTATTTTAGCTCTCTTGATACTTGTGTCCCTGATTCTTTATAGTCTGGCAATACTTAATATAAGACATGGATAAAAAGAGCTTACACAACCACCTGTTTCTTGGCTCGGATCTCTCCTATATTTTAAGGTGAGACAAGCATTATTACCTACTGCTTACACTATTTACACTTACAGAGTCATAGTGGTTCTCTCTGCAAAACCAAGGTGTGTACTTACTTTTATCCCCCCTTGTTTTGAGGGACTGTAGTTTTGGCAGCTGAGTATATGTTTTTGTCTGGATGATTTCTGTAAAAATGATTTCTGTCATTTATGATTTTTACAGGCTAGTATCTCAGTCGAAGGCTATGTTGTACTAGGAGAGGGATACCATTTTCTCTAGATGTGTATAGCATGCCATAGTTTTTCACAGTTTGCTATGGGAGAGATCTTCAGGAGTTTTTCAGTCTCTTTTTTTCTCAGACATATTCATACAGAATCTACCAAGAGGAAGAGATGATTGTTTATAGAAAGTTTATACTTTGTCTTATCTTATTTTCCATCATTGACAATCACCCTCTTATATCTTTCCCCATACCAATTAAGCAAATTTTCCCTTACTACATTTTACCATGAGAACATTCATCTGTCTCTTAACAGTTTTGACTCCTGACCTTGTCATGGTCAGGCTAACACTTCCCACCTACACACACATTCATACAAGTACTCCTCATCTATCAGAAGATATTTTCCACATAGTTTGAGAGGAGAGGTCATCCTTTCTCAAGGAACTGCATTGCTAGCATCATCATTTGGAGCACCTGTCCATTGACTCCTGAATCTCTCTGTAGTTACATTCCTGTTTCCCACACCTTTATGTCCCCTTGTCCGGCTGGTTGCAAAATCCACCTCATCAAAGGCTCCAGGTTCTGTGGCAGAACCAGAGGAAGGAGGTTTGCTCCATTGCAACCATGGCAACACTTTTTAAAAGATGCAGCCTACAGTCCTTGTGAGTCTTCCAGTTTTCCATGGCAGCCTCGTTTCTCAGAGGCTACATCTACTCCAGGAATAAGTATGTTGCAAAACACATAAGTCAATATTCAATAAAATACATCCTTAGTGTGTACAAAACCATCTGAGCTCTAAACAAGAGTGGAGGACTACATGTAGTCCAGTGAACTTAATACAAGAATTGAACAAAAGGGAGAGAAGTAATTTTAACTCCTGTTTCAGAAAGGCCCTGTGCCATTAAATCAGCAAAATTTTTATAAATCCAAACTCTCAGTTGTGTTCTCACTTGTTGAAGCAGAACCAAAAAAATGCACTTTGGTCTTTAGGTTGCCTGTTTCCTGAAGATATGAGATTCTTAAGAGGCCTCACACTTGGATATACCTGTGGACCTAGGGAGTTTAGAGACAAACATATTGGTTTGCTGTCCTGCTGTACCAAGCCAAATTCTTAAATTTAGGGACCTCATGAATTTTCGTAATGTTCAGGAGTGACTTGAAAGTTGTCTCTGTATGTTTTGATAGGGCTTATGTTATGCATTCCCATGTGAAGTATCAAGAGTTTGAAATAATGCACTCAGAAGAGTGGGAGTAAAAACTTCATGAGCCAAAAATTATTTTGTGGGAGAGAGTGAGGTAGAAGGAAAAAAAATTTGTGGAACTTTATAGCCTGTGGTATTAAAATCAATGGAAGAGCTTCCATTCCACTGCCTGCAGTGGCAGTGGATGTGGGCACTGATATCTATAGTGTCAGCCTGTAGGCTGAAATAACACTAGGTTCAAAAGTAGTGGGTTTTTTTACAATGCCTGTGTAGCATTTCCCAAATGTTAGGTCTCCACCTATGTTTCTTTTCTGAGTTTCTTTTGAGTTGAGCAATGGACACTAAACAGCCTCTCTTTCCTCTCATTTGCATCATGCAGCAGCACCATGCCACAGGTTTGTTCCACAGGTACTACTGAAGTTTATCTATCTATAACCAAATTGTTTCTACTGGAATATTTCTTAATGGAAACACTTCTATCACAAGCTGGTAAGAAGTTATTTGACACAGAGCCTAATTTTGAGCTAAACATAACAGGAACCCTTTAAACATACTTTCTGTCACTTGCTTGCTACCCTTCAACAGGATAGATTTCATTTTTCTCACGCACAACTTGCAGATCGCCAGTTTGTTCAAGAGCAGGAGATGTCTTTCCAACTTGAGAAACCAATGCCACTGCTGCCAATTAACTGGGAGGACAGTTCCATGTGCTCATACTGATTGTATGTGGGCCATCTCACTGTACTGATGGCAGTTTTGTTATTTTAAATTATAAAGGAGCTTAATTCTCTTCCAGTGTCCAGAGTGAACTCATTTGTCAATGTGATGCATTTCATTATCCTCATCAGCTCATTTGCTTTTCCTAATGGAAAGAAAGGCTGAACGTTTTTTTACTTTATGGAAGTCAGGATTCTTTCTAATTAATGAAGCTTCTGTTTAGCCAGCACTGTGAAAGATGTTCTTTCCACTGTACATGTGTGTGCTGAAGAACACATCTGCTCCTCTGGTAATTTTTTTCAGTAGCACCTTTTTTCTGAGATGAAAAGGATCCACTCCTAAGTCCTGGACTGAGAGCTGTGCTCCTGAAGGAGAAATTACTCTTTTAAGAGATTCCCAAGAGCTGTAGCCAACCACAGCATACTGTAGATGTTACACTTTTTGTACACTGCATCTTTGCCAATATTTGAATACAAGCCATAATTCAGTGGGAGCATAAATAACTTCCATTCAGAGAGATGGATGCTGTGGTATCAGGCCAAATGGTAAGCCTTGTCAGTTCCTGCATTTTCACTTTATCGATCACACAGCATAATATGATGTTCCTTATTTAAATCCTTCATGCAGATGTCGTATTGGGTTAATTGACAAGCAACTGGATTTGATAATAGGTATAATGCTGTAGCAGCCATTGATTCTTGGAGAGTGTGGATGTGCATGTAGTGATCCTGGGGTTATGATTCTCAGCGGTGGGAGATTAATAAGTCTGTGGGTCGCAATGGAAATTTAAGCTGCTGAGGGGTGAGCATTAACTTACATGCCAGTTTAGATTGATATAATAATTCTTTATAGGGACAGAGCATGATTGGCTGTAAAAGAGTTGTCCTTGTACCTGAATTGTTTCAGAGCAGCAGAGCTTTATGCTGAGCTAACAGCATGCTGTTAAGAATCAGTACCGATGTAAACACAGAGAATGATGGCTTTATGTTGGCCGTTATGTCATGCAGTATTTCACAGTTGTTGAAATCATTTCATTTTCAACCAGGTTGCTTTGTCAGTCTATCAGCAAAGACTAAGCAAAGTGAAGCACTGAAAATGAAATTAAACTCCCAGCTCTCCAGATACATAAGTGATAGCTCTTTTGTTGACGTGGAATTCTGTAAGCTGACTAATTCCAGCTAATATAATACAGTCATTTGCTGCTTCACTTTTTTTTGTCTGAAGTTCATCATAGTTATCTTGTTAAGTTTTTACATGAACTTCTACCACTCTAAGTCAGAGAGAGCAAGGAGGTAAATAAGAACGAGCAAGGAAAGGAGGTAAATAAGGAGAAAACAGGACACAGAGAGGATCTATAATGAGATGAGAACTAGGAAGGAGAAAGAGGTGACATCAGAAGAGCAAAAGATAAAGGAAGAAAATAAACAGTATATCACAGGAGTTGCAAAAACAAGGGAGATGTTAAAGTGAAAAATAAAATAGGGGAAATTAATATAGGCGATAGGAAAAAAGTTAGAAACTTCTATAATTTCTTGCAGGAGTATTTAAACTCATTGGTGGCAATCCTGCTTGCTGTAGTTCACTGTGTTTGGCTCAAACATTAGAAACACACTTCTGTATGAGTTTCCTCATTTCTTTTTGGCACCTGGCTTGCTCATGTATAGGACTAGGCCTCCAGAGGTCTGAGGAGAATGGGTTTCTAATAAAGCTCCTCCATACCAGAGTTCAAAAGCTCTCCCACAATGTAATACACAGTGAAAACTGACACCACCAAATGGCTTTCGTTTCCCTCTTTTTTTTCCTCTAGATGTTACGCACTTTTTCTGGCATCTGCATATCTGACTTCAGTTTTTCTGCTGAATATTGAGCATGTGGTATGAAGAAGTAAGCTATAACTAAATATATATGTTTATATATCAAAAACTACAGTAACGTAGGTTTTTGTAAGGGTTTTCTAATTCTGTGAGAATAAGCAAACGTGAGGCACTTCCTCTATTATGTACATTTATATGGGCTGTGTGGTCAGAGGTGCTTAGCAGTGAATTTGGCTCAGGGCAAGGGAACAACAGCAGTAATTTGAGGGGAGATTTACTCCTGTTAACACTTTTCAGAATTGGCAATAAAATCAGCTCAGTGCTCTTAAGAT
The DNA here is from genome assembly GCF_965231275.1 of Zosterops lateralis. Lineage (NCBI taxonomy): Eukaryota > Metazoa > Chordata > Aves > Passeriformes > Zosteropidae > Zosterops > Zosterops lateralis. The sequence goes on along the minus strand of NC_139764.1, from coordinate 53,353,060 downwards.
AGGGACGGCTGCATTTTAAGCAAAATATGGAAGATAGATTATCAACCTGAAAAGTGATCCAGTGAAAAACTCTTTATTATTAATACCTAAAAAAATCCATATATATTTCCAACAAATGAATGATAATGAGAGGGCTGCTCCCTTTTCCTAGAAATGATTACATTTTCTTTGCCCTTCTGGTTTGGCTGCTTTTAGGCTATTGCTTATGTAAAACAGAACACCTCCTAAGCCGTCGTTTACTAAACAATCTCTGGCTTCTGATCTCACATTACACAAGAAGGTAACTTGTATTCTGTGTGAGAAGCTTTAAACGTGAGCATAATGGAAAAGGAACATTCAGTGAAACAAAGAAACACCTCCCGAAACAACAAAGACAGTAAGTTTGAGCTACTTAAATTTGAATTTTCATAGTTGAAAAGTAGGATTCAAACATGGAAAAAAGACATCAGCTTTCATTAGCCCCACAGGTATTTATTTTACCAGTTTGTATTTTGCTTTTCTCTTCTCTTAGCAAACCTGTGTGGCAGAGTTTGTTGAACAGAGGAGGACAATTCTACTCTGAAACGATGGAATGCTTTTCTGAGAGATCAGCTTCCAAAGGTGACAGTCTGGGGTCACAGCAGGGATACTGACTACTCAGTCCAGAGTGCTCTTAAACAAGAGGGGATTCTCATAGCTATGAGCCATCAGCGATGAAGTCATGACCACATCCAGCTGTGCTATCAGTGAGATAGGTTGCTCAGCTGCAGGCTGTGCCTCTGACACCCGAGCACACAGGATGTATACATGGCATAGGCCTTAAGGAGTATCCAGACTTTCAGGCACACTGGTAAATTTGTGTGTCATGATGAGTGTGAGAATCTCGTCTTCAGTCTGCACACCAACTCCATGCAAAAAGCAGCTGGTTTATTAGATGGTCCATCCACTGATGTGTCATAAAGTAGGCAAATGTCAAAGTGTTTGTGTATGGTTTATGGACAGAGAGTCTTCTGTGATAGCCATCAGCTGAGAGGGAGAAAGCAGTTCAGTCCCAGGCTCCACAAAGGTGTAAGAGCCATTCTTGCTCTTATAGGCACAGGTAATTAATCTTGTCTGTCACGCTAGAGCTGTTGAGAATAGCTACAGGCAAAGTGTTGCAATACAGGAATCACTCCAAGGACTTACTGCAGTGGAGTTTGACCCACGCTAAGTCAGTAGACTTTGAAGTGCAAGGCTGAATGAGAGAAAAATCTGTGGACAGTGGCATATGGGACTGGACATACTGTTGAATAGTTGAACACTATTATTTGAATTATGGTAAATTATTCTCTGTGATCTGCATGTCCCTAAGAATAAGTGGAGGTAGAGATAAAATGAGGGCCTGAATGGGGCATTTCACTTTAGATCTTGTGCTCTGGAGGAGCTGGCAAAGATCCCAGCTCATTCCAGCCTAATACATACAGGGTCATCACCAAAACTGTGCACCAAGCTGACTCCGAGGCTGCCCACCTGGCATTTGCCTGGCAGCTGTATAGGTTGTAGTCCTGTGTGTCAAGGCAGAGAAATACCTCTTTCAAGAAGGAATGTCTTTTCTTATATTAATCATTGAGATGTGCCAGAAACATGCTTAGCTTACTCAGAAGGACTGGGCAGGAGCAAAGGAAAATCAGTAACTTTTCTCAGAAATTGTGACGTAATTGCCTTTTCTCCCTGGAATCAGGCACAGAAGTCACTGGCAGAGAGCAATACCTGAGAAAGCTTTACAGTGAAAAAGCATTCGTATTCCTGAAAACAAAACAGCTAGGGGAAAAAAGGATCAGCAAAAGATGCTTCTTCTAAGGAATGTTTTGTGCAAATTTGCTTCACAATTAGACAGTCAGAAGGCACCTAACATGCTTGCCCAGAACCTGTCTAAGAGAGGGACCAGGGGCAGCCTGTTCTGTCTGTGGCAGAGGAGGGAATTTGAGCTCTCTCATGGGTAATTTACAAACATCCAAAAGAGATCCTTCCTTGTACTTTGGGGGCTAAAGGCCTGGTTAGTTACAGAATAAACGTGATCAGTATTTTGCATGGTGCTGTGTCACACACAGTGTGTTCTTCTTAGAGAGCATGCCTGGCAACTGCATTGTTTTCCTCATTCATCATACACCGGGCGTGCATTAGTGACAGCACCGTAGGAAATGGTATTCTTCATACTGAAATGCATATATCTACCTGTCAGAAACCCACATGTTGTCCCAATAAGGGCCAAGGCTTAACTGCTTCTTAGTAGTCTGGTGCAGAAGCGCACATTACACAACTACCCTCTGTGTTCAAACGAGCCAGTACCTCGGATAGAGGCTGTTGCAAACCAGGATGGCAGCTGTCTGTGGATATAATCGCCACTGAAGACATACTGCCAGGGTTTCTGTGTCCTGGTTGCACAGCTAGGGGCAGAGCACTCAAATATTTCTAAAGCTAGATATGCAAATGCCTCTGGAATGAAGCCTTTTACAGTTCTGCTCTCATTAACTTGATTTGCATATGTAAATGACCTCTTGCCACATGATAATGAGGTCTGCTCATGCAGAGATGTTCAGCATATAAGCAGAGGGTTTTCACTGACAATTCAGAGCATTTTGGCTAAAGCAATTGGTAGAGAGACAGGACCAAGAAAGAGGTAGACACAGAATCCAGGGATAACAAGGCAAGGAAGCAGAAGGAAGCTAAAAAAGAATCAAATATTGTAGATGCCTCTTCCAAATACTAAGGGCATCTGCAGGTCTAATGCCTTACTGGAGCAATTTCATAGAAGAGCCTGTGAAATGAGAGCAGCTGGAGAACACTGACAATTGGGAAGTGACCTGTGGCACTACCACTCAGAAAATAGTGCATGTCTGGCTCTCCTAGAACAGCGAGTGTATGGTCTAGCATTCACTGGCTAGTTTAAAGCAGCCTCTTCCAGTTACTCCTGTGAGCACCATCACAGAGAAGAGAGAGCTGGACATGTGGTGGTGGGTCAATCGTTCTTCAAGGGCAGTCTCCACTCTAATCATTGCACTCTAATATGCACTCTGTGCATACCTCTTTGACACTGTCACACTCACCCTGAAGTGACATTTCTCACCACAATATGCTGCTCAGCTTCTCATCAGGGATATTTTATACCTATGCCTTGCTCAGTGTATGTGGACGCATGATAAAATCCCTCCTAGGTTACCCTCCTTGGATACCGTGCCGCTTTTAGAGAAGAAATGACTGCTCATCTCCTGAGATATCTGTCTTCCTACTTACTGTATTTAATTCTTAGTTCCTGGTCCTGCCACAGAACAGTCAGCTGCTGAGGATTTGCTGACTCAGAGCTCTGCAAAACCTACCTGATCAAGCACCATCCTTATCCAGCTCAGAAAAAAAGGAGTCATCAGTTCCACGCAAGATTAACACAAGGTAGAAATATATTCATCCTTTCAAAGGAAGAAATGGCTCTGAAGGCCAGGTCTTCTCAAGGCCAACTAGGAAGCCAGTGTGGCTAGCAGCCAATATCTGCTATTGCCAACGACAAAACACAAACAAAACAAAACAAAACAAAACAAAAAAAAAAAAAAAAAAAAAAAAAAAAAAAAAGTGGGCTAGCTCACAAAATAAGCCTGTGAAAAAGCTTTCCTTTGTCCAGCCAGTTAGTTGACTGTCAGTTTGTATGTTTGTATTGGTACTTGGGAAGTCAGGTGTGGTTGGTCTCTTTATCAGTGGAAAAATAACAGTAGCAGGACCAAATATCCATAACAAGCCCCATTCATGGTTGCTTACCAGCTGGTAAGCAACGAAACTGAGGTTTAAGGAGATAGCGTAGCAATGCATGTTGCAGTCAATTAAAAAGAAGTTGTGTACCTACCTTCTTGAACAAGCCAGAGTTAGCCAAATTAGGTTAAAATAACATTGAAGGCAAAGCAACTTGGATGTTGGATTAATACAGGAAGTTGAATTCAAGCCTATTGAGGAAATTAATCTCAGTACTACTTTTGCTTCACTCCCACTCACACCAAAGGACAGAGAATGCATATGGGAGACAGAGAAACCTGACATGCTTGTATTTCATTACCTGTCCACTGCTGACAGAAATATATGCAGTATGACTACAAGTAATGGTTAACTTCAAAGCACTAAAAACTGATTGTCAAACATGCCCCATCATTTTTGCACATCAGTAGGCAGTTCCTGGAGCAGACACTGGCCCAAGCCCAATTCATCTGTGCTCCACCCTTTACAATGTGGTCATTACATGGAGAAACTATTGTGTACTCCCTCCCCATCATGTCCACCATGAAGAGATTAAATCAAGAGAGTCAATCTTATTGTATTCACACAGTCAATTTTGTATTTCACAGCCAACAATATCATCCAGACTCACGACTGTCCCTTTCTTAAAAGCCTTCAGGTCTGGGCCCTAGTTTTCTAAGGTTATATTCCAAAGTCTTCTCAACACTGAATGCTCAGCTTTTAAGAAAAACAACAGTGTTGCATATCTGTGCTAGTATTAATTTGTTTGGTGGTTGTAAGAAAAGAGTAATGTGCAGAACCACCTACAAATGAGTAGTGTCTAAAGACCTTAGTCTGGGCCTGGTGGCTTATTCATATAAATAAATCAGAAGGATCTGGCAGAGCACACAGGGTCTTTTGAGTGGTTCTGTATAGCCTGTCTGAGCAGCAAGCCCTTAACCACACACTCAAACAGCCTCTGGGAGCACTCAGTCTATTTAGGCAACTAACAACCTGTCCTAAAATCTGAATCTTCAAGCATTTGCCATTTAGAAAAGGCTGTCAGCCCACTAAGCCAAAAGCTCATGGAATTCTCTCACTTATTTGGTGCCATCTTTAAAACATCTTTTGTTTAACTTTTTTTAGCTTTTTAGTAGGCAGGCATTTTTTTCCTTGTTTTTAGAGGCTTTAATCGGACAAGAGTTTTATGAGGCTATTCCAAGAGAAGATATTTAATTAATTCCAGACCTTTCTCTTCCTCCTCTTCAACTTAGGTATACCAGCTACATACCTGTCTATAGCAACTGAGGTAAAAATCCTATGAGACTTCTAAGAAGCTTGGTTCATCTTTCATTAGATCACAGCAGAACTGAACCATATCCTCTCATTGCTAGACAGTTTTTGAACTAGGCTTTTCCCAGTCTCACTGGGGTATGTCTGTGAGCTGGAAAGCTTCACAATGCATTAAGATTTCATGAGGGCCTAATTCTGTTCTCTGTTGCACTGCCCTGAATCTTCAGTGCTCAGCACTTCTGCTTCAGCGGCACATAACTGGGAATACAGTAAGGCTCTGAGTAGCCAAGCTCCGCTGAAGGGACCATCTGAAAACCAGTTCTAGCCATGCTATTTGTGATTTTTATCTTGAACAAACAAAAGTTTAGTGTCATTACTTCATTCCTGTTAGATAAGTGTTTGGGACACAGGAAAGACATTTTGGCTTATAGAGAAAATTTTTCTTCCAAATGTGCTCTTTTCTTTGTTTTAGAAAAAAAAGAAAGAAAAAAGACAGAATGCCAACAACATGAAAAAGGCATTTTCAGAGATCTTATTTTATATTAAATAGTCAATGGCCTTTCTTTATTTTGTCATGGATTGGTTGCATCTGGTGCTTCTGCATGAAGTCATACAAGAAGGTACAGAATTCTTCCCTTCTTGGTCTTCCCTATGACAGGATATAATTGCAGACTGTATGAAGAAGTAGCAACTTTTGTGAAGAAGCAGCAGCTCAGAACAGGACTTGGACATCTTGTAGACCTGAGACCAGCAAGGACTTTGACTCAACATACCATTATTAGACGTGTAGACAAGGCAAAATAAATAGTGTCATAGAAACAGTTCCCAGCTCCCACAAAGAGCTGTGGGCACCTCAGTTTCTCCTCGTCCTGTCTGTAGCATACAATTTAGTCACATTAAAAAAAGTGCTGTGGTTTTAAGTAGTAGCTGATGAGAAACTGAGTAGATGGAGGAGTTCTTAATTAAGTAATTAGACAAATAAGAGGGGAAGTATAATATGATACAAAGTGATGAACAGAAATAGAAAAACTAGGTCAGGAATTTCTGTTCTCCCTATATCGTGATGCAAGAAAAAATGACATGCAGTGAAGTTCAAAGGTGAGAAATTCAAAGTCAAGGAGGGAATGGTGTCATGTAACCAGTAATTATCTAGGGGAAGCCTTTTGCTTCTGAATCCCTGATGGCAAGAATTTATCAGGTTTAGCATTGAGACTAAACTATCCAGAAATACCATAGAGATAATAACAGCTCTACAAAGTAAATTAAACCTCCCTTCTTGTTTTAATCCAGTCCTAAAGAGAAAGTCTTTCAGCTTTGACACCTTCCTTTGAGCTATCTGGTAACGGCCACCATCTAAGACAGGTCAGTGGAGCAGCGAGATCTGAGTCACCTGGTGATTCTTGTACTCTTATGTCCATATGAAAGTCACCTTTATAATTGGTTCAGAGTGCAGGACAAAGTCCCATCCCAGGGATATTTACAGGCTTGTCTTGCCTTGAAGAGCTAAAGCCCCTAAAAATGAATGTAGTTTCTCTACAGCCCTAGGAGATACCTAGCTTGAGGAGGATTTGCCCCCTGTAACAAATATCAGCATTCACAATGAGATTTTCAGAGGCATCCATATTACCTGTCTTGGAAAATTTGCCATCCTTCTGCTGATCTCTAAGTCCCTGGGATGCTTCTCATGCCACCAGGAGCTCAGAGATCTGAGGCCTCATTATTACCACTTTCCATCTGAACAGATTTGCCGCAAATGCACTCTTTTTCTGCACCTTACATATTATTCCAGACATTTGAAACCAACTCTCTCAAGCTGACCCAAGTGTGTTATGGGGCATTTAAATCTGGTGTAAATCATGAATTTGCTGAGGACAAGCTGCTTTATATTTTCAATAAACTTTTGATTCATGTTTTTTAAGTGTACTTTAGAGTTTTACACACTTTCATCAAAACCAGATGATTTGATTATTTTCTATGTTCATCTATGCCACTGCTTTGCCTGCATGTTTACAGCAGCTATTAAAACAGATGAAAGTCATCATGTGTCAGACGGATCAGGGTAATCACATCCACCAGTGAAACACATTAATTTTTAGCCTATTCCAGCAAGAGATGCAAGAAAGAAATCATCAAGAATGAAAACTATTGTATTACCAAAGTGATGCAGGTCTCTTGGAGCCTGGTGGCATTCTGTGTGACCGAGGTGATGACTTCTTGTCATACTTGAATGAGAGCTACCTCATGAAACTGGCAGAATCAATATCAGTTCAACTGGCACTTAAATCCAGAAAATGTTTCTAAAAATATATATTTTATTTGGCCTGGAGACAATACTCCAGACTGCAGCTCTGGGATTTACTGACGTGCACCCTCCTGACATGATATGCTGAAATGCAGTAGTACATCAAAGGAATTTGCATTCTGTATTAATTTGAAAATGTATAGACCTAGCTTAGTAAATGATAGTGCTGAAATCAGTTTAGGAACACAAGACAAACCGCATCTCAGCAAAATACTGAAGTGTTGTGTTATAAGTTTATGTCGGACAGGACAAAAAACAGCAGCGCAAGAACTGAAGAACTGCAGCAGTTTAAAGAGAGACTGCTGCAAGGACAGAAAGTGTTGGAGCTATTTAATTTGATACAGGCATCCACAGGCTTGTCCAAAGATGTTCTTTTAGCCTGAAAGGTGTTGGGCCCTGGTCTTACAGTGAAACAAATGTGTGAACTGATTGATTTCTTCAGACTTCACCAGACAATCATCTTCATGAAATTCCTTCCTCCTGTGAAGCAAAAATGGTAACTTTAGTTACTGTCATCTGCAAAATCACAGATTTTCACAGGAAAGAGTCCCACCTTAGAGTTGGAAAGGTATTCTGGCTAAGCACAACAGTGTTAGTGTGAATCTCTCCTGGAAGATACTAAATCCATGAGGCCATTTTTTATCATGGAACCACTATGTAGAGACAAGGTTTTAACCACTGCATATGCCAAATAGTTTTGATCTTCACAGGAACTTTTTTACAAACTCTTTGACCGTGCATTCAGTTTGTGTAAGATATCTTCCCACAATTAATTTCATTTGCAAAGTTAAATATCATCAGTGTAAAGTGACATCCTGAACAAAATTCAGCCTGCTCTAGAGAAAGAAAGAAAAAAAAAAAGGTAAAGGAAATCTGCTCTAGAACAATAATCTGTGCATTATCAACAATAATTCTTGAGAGGTTATGGCAACAGACAATAGAGTGGTAAACAGAGTTCCATGACAATCTTCTGTAGGTTTAAGGTGAATTTCTGCCTTTCTGTATTCTCCTGAATACTTATCTGGTGATAACAACTCTATAAAGTATTTGTAATCTCTTTGCTTTGGGCATTGCTGATGTTATGCACATAGACAACCATCTGTACTTCTGTTTCACAGAAGGCTGAAAAAATAATAGTTTCAGTTGTGAGCTGTGTACTGGTGAACAGAAGACTTCTCCAGCATTTGCATTTATGATTTTTAGGATTAATTCAGCTTGGGACTATGTCCATCCCTAGAAATTACTTCAGATATTCAAAATACAGTTTCAGAAAATAGTTGCTTATCTGTGTTTTTGTCAGGGAAGAGGAAGCAATCAGAATGGTTAAGTGATATGCAAAAGGCACTCTAACCCTCAAATCATAGGACTTCAAAGATATCTTTCAAAGAGGATGCTTGGCAATGAGGAAAATGTATATGCATCTAAAAAAACTTGTTAACAATAAACTGAAAGACTTCACTAAAACATCCTTGTACAGTAGTTTCTTATGGCTGTACAAAAATACAGACACACATGCAGATACTGCAGAAGGGAGAAATCACAGTGCAATTTGGGGAGTTCAATTACTCATTCCAGTACACTGAATTCACAATTTTATCATAAAGTAATATGGTTTTGTAGAATTTCATTCCTCACCAGCGTTCCAATTGTCTTCAAATGAGATTAATCTGTAGGAATGTATTTCCAGTTTCTCAGCATATTTCAGGTAGATTTTTGGAGTGAAGAAAAAAGGAGAAAATATTTTCTGTTGTACACATGTAAGTGCAAAATCAGCTTTTCTCTCAAGCACTACAAATAATCATGAACAGCTCAAAATCTCATCAATGGGCATGGGTTGTCCATTTCAAGAAAAGCTGAAATGAAGGAGGAAGAAATGACTGGGGCAGAAATGCTTTATGTTATTTTGATTTTTATTTTATTGCTAGAAACTGCTGTCTCTTTACATTTTCTTCTCCTGAAAAAGAGGTTGCGCTCAGTGACTAAATCTGTCCTCTCAAGGGAGCATGCATTACTACTGCAGCAGCAGAGGTGGAGGCAGCCCAAGCCCAGAGTTAGTCTAAGAGACTAATCAGCCCTTTTCTTAATATCAAGAACTCAATTCCAACTTCTTGTTTTAATGCTGCCTTATAACAAGGAAAAGGAAAAATAAATGAAGTTACAAGGACTGAATGATAAATTAAGCATATAAAGTCAAGACAGAGAGAGTTAATTACTTATTTAAAGATTTGCTCAGCTCTAAGCAGTAGCAATTGTGCTAACTTCTTATGCTGTTTTAACCTTCTTTTCTTGGATTCCTGGCCCATAGCTTTGGAGTTTACATAGTATTTTTGTTTTCATTAAGATGTGGTGATAACAGCCATTCTTTCCTAGCACAGAAACTTCCACTGGTCTTAGTTCTTTAGTTTTGCCCTATTGTCTTTTCTTTTTGCTCACCTTTCCTGCCACTGTAGAAGCTTGGCAGGGCAGTGGGTAGGTGATTTATAGACAGCTTTGGATTCTTCTATACTTCCTTTATTAAATGGAGCAAGATATTTAATTAGTTCATCATAACTGGCTTGAATGCAGCCTTCATCATTAAAGTTTGTCAGCTGTCCACATCTGGAGGAGTACTCTAATAGTATTGCTTCCCAGGTCTGCCAGCCCATGTCCTATTATTCAGGGGCCTTATGTCTCTGTGCCATTTCCTCCCCTCTGCTCCTGCAAAGCTACAATGTGAACACATTCATGTTCTCACCCGAATTTCCCTCAAATGGTTATTTCCCAGCTGAGAAGGGGCCAAGAAACACAATACAGCTAGAACTATATTATCTCCATGGAGCTGAAGTGCTCCATGGAGAAAGTGCTCCACAGAAGAAAAAGGAACTCTGAAAATTGCAGAGTCTGAGGCAGCACTCCAAAATATAAAAGAAAGTGTTAAGGTGCATTGTAGAGACAGACTCTCCTGGAAAGAGGCATGAAGCCAAATATCAGGGATTGGTCAGTGAGCACAGCCCACCTCCCAGTCCATAAGTATTTCGTTTAGCTACGAAAGTTGTGGCACCCAAGCAGAATATGAGTTGATACAAATAAAAGCCAAGCCTTTTTCCAGCAATGATCAGATATTTTCCTTAGCTGAGTGTCATCTGTGCTCAGTGACACATAGTATACAGGCATGAACATAGTCCCAGATCTGGACACTTGAAAATCTAGTCAAGTCTCAGACTTCTTGTTCAGGCATTCATGTGAGTGGGTTTGACTGAGAAATCTTTCAGTCTTTTTGTTTTGTTTTTGTTTGGGTTTTTTGTTTGTTTGGTTTTGTTTTGATTTGTTTTGTCTGTTGGGGTTTTTGGTGGTGCTGGAGGGATTAAAAATGTCTTACAGTTCATTGTTCTTGTGGTTTAGTATTCAAACTTCCCTTATTAGGTAGAATATTTCATTGGAAGAGTGGCTGAAGCAACAAGACAAAATCTGGATTAAAAAAATCCCTCTAAGGACAGTGGGTAGAATGGGTGGTCAGGCCTAACAAACACTGACAGCCAGACCTCTGTATGCTGTCTCTTTTACCATCTATATTCATCACTCTCATAAAATGAGTCCAGATAGCTGTGATGATAGCTGGGGAGCTCATTTCACAAGTATAGAAGTCACAGCTATTTAACAAGTGCGTTTTCCAGGAGTCAGCATGGAGCTTGCATGGGTAAAGTGCAATCTATGTCACACATTCCTGCTAATGACCTAAAGGACTATGCTCTCACAGCAGAAGAAGGGAAAATTAATCTTCACCACAATTGTTCCATTTCTCAAACTTCTTTTTAGCAAAGATATAAATTGTGCCAAATATCTATCAGTTTTATGATGACAAGACCATCAAACTTGTTTCATTAAACGCCCTCCCCCCCCCTTACAACTGTCTAAACAAGATTTTTCCATTTAGTACCCTATCAATCCAGAGTTATGATTATTCAGTAACTGAGGGGATCTCTTGTATTTAAATATTAATGTTTGTGTAGTTATTAAAGTATTTGATGATTTGTCCAGGGGCACTGTAAAATTAAATATAGCATGTCATTTATGGTAATACAGAGGAGAATAATAAAAAATCTTTTTCATTCTGGTTTTGTGTCTGGCTCTGCATGTTACTTTTACTGCTTATTTGATAGTTTGGGGTATTGTGTGTTGTTAAACCCTTTTGAATGTAGGATTTCAAAGCATATTGTTCGGAACATATAAAAGATTATCTCCCAAGTTATGACTTTGTGTTGCTGTGTATGAACTGTTGTCTGACAGTTATATTGCTAAAGGGGAAGGCAGTTTTCCAATAAACACTTATCATGTATTGGGTGTAGCAGTACAGTGAGACCATAAATATTTTGGGAAGCTCACTTTTGTCCATGCGGTATTTGCTTTCAGAAATCACCTTGGCCTACTGGAGCAGAGATGTGTATATGTAATTAGTCTTCTTAAGTTATGTATTTTTAAATAACATTAGTTAGGCACTCCACTCTGGCTTCCCCATGCTATAAAGAACAAAAGAGAGAAAGCAGGAAGGAAAGAGGCAGAGCATCTTATCTGAGGCAAACGCTTGATTGGCATTTTTATGTGTAGGTGTGTATCTTCTTCAGGGATAGGTTTTTGAGGTGGGATAATGGAAAAAAAAAAGTGCCTATGCTTGACCCATTCTTCTAGGAAACCATTCTGTCCATTTAAAAACAATAGTAGATAAAAATGACTTTCATAAGGTCACTCAGAGCCAGAGCCAGGAATAGAAAGCAGGTCATATGAATCTAAGTCAGAGCACTTGCTATGAGACCAGACTGGTATTTCCTGCTGAAAAAAAATTAAATTAGTTAAAATCTTGAATGACTGCTTTTACTGCACAAGAGAGGGGATATGATTGAGGCCTGCTTCAGTTTTCTCATATAGGTCATTGTAAAATGATTCTGTGGCTAATGATGGACAGCTGCTACAGGATGTACCTCTTGGTAAAAAAGGTATAGCAATCTATTATATTTTTTAAAATATGCCTGGCAAACTGAATGAATACAGAAAACAGAAACTGAAACAACAGAAGCAGTTGGTATATTTAAGTTTTATTTATTATGTTCATTCTAAGCCTGTTTTTAAATCTGATCATAACTTTCCGAGAGTGTTTGCATATATATATATATATATATGTATGTATGTGTGTGTGTAATGTAGCTAAATTACCGTAAAGCAGCTTTGTTTATAAATTACAAACGTGCAAAAGTCAGGACATTCACTTAGTGTTCTCAGTGAACCAATAATTCACCTGTCTCAATACTCAATATAGAGAAGTGCTCTGCTTCATGTTGACTGTGATGGCAAAATACTGAGTGCATTTTTTTTTCCCCCACTGGCTTAGCTAGAAATGCTTCATGGGAGGTTTGGGATCCTCATTATGTAACAGCAATTTTGAAATTTTTAATTAAGGACGTATATGCATGTGAGGCATCCGGATTATGGTTCCAATCCAAAGCCCATTGCAGGCAATGCAAAGACTCACATTAAGTACATTAATTGCTCCATCAAAACCCAACTGCTTATACTGGAAATAATACACAAATTAGGGTTAGTGCCTTTTTCAAAGGATAGATTAATCTGCACAGACTTCAGTGCTACCACAACAAGGTTGTTTCCTGTATGAAATGTGTTTGTATATGTTTACATTACACCTTGGTATGCTGTGGGGATATGTGCAACTACCATGCCAGGCTGTCTGAAAGGCTGGAATGGCAGTATGGCAAAGGATCTGTAGCCTCAGGAGTGATGTGTGGAGAAGGCTTTACTGTGAGCAGTGAAGAATGGAGACCACATCGATCAGAGACAAATGTGGTATGTAAATCTTCACTCCTTCCCTGTGTCTCAGCTGAGTCTTCAGGCACATATCAAACACAGGGAGTGTTTTAGCTGAACACCAAGCAAGAGTGTAAGACACTCTTGCACAGGACTAAAATGGCTGCAAAGCACAGAACCAGTGTCCATGTCATGGGGGCCACACAAAGTAAGGGTCAGAAGACTTCTCACAGCCGCCTGTAGAACAGCCAAGAAACACAGGGCTTTCATTGAAGTTTGAAAAACAGATGCTCTTACAGCCTTAGAACTGCAACAGCTTCTACCAAACAGCTCTATCAAAACATACCCATCATCTTCTGTCTTGGCACTTCACTCCTGTCACCTCACTTCACTGTCACTGCATGCCTCTACCTTGCCTTTCACTTCAGACTCAAATTCACTTCAGTATTTATCTTGAGGGCTTATACTTTCTCATCCTTCATGATTTCATATAGAGAATCAGAATCCTTAGCTCTCACCTCATTTTTACAAAAGGTGAAATGCTTTCATCCCATTTTCTTATGAAGGTATTTTCCCCATGTCTTTATATCTGCATGTGAAGGAGACATTACAGAAGTCTGCCTAGTCATTTTGTCATCCTCCTTCAAATAATTCTCTTACTCTCACTATTGTGATGACTAAAAAATTATCTGAGAATGGTTAAACTGGTGTGCTGTGACCACCACTTCTTACAGTAATTGTAATCCTTCCACTGTAACCTCGAGATGTCTCTGTCTCTTCGTTATATTCATCTGTTGTCTCTTAACATATTCTTGGACTGCAAAATATCCAAGATAGGAACCAGCCTTTTTCACTCACCCATAAAAATCCACATAGTGCCTTGCACTCCAGTTACCCCCACAAACATCACTGCTGAGTTCCTTGACAGTTACCTCAAGCACAACTAATTTTTTTTGAGAAAATTAATTGGAAGAGAATTATAGACACATGAATAATATATCTACTCTGTTTTCATGGAAGAAATAATTTATTTTAGATACATCTATTATGTATTCCAGAAATATATTCCAGATATTCTAGAAATATAGGGACACACATTGTATATCAGACTTCAGTGTATTGTTAAAAAGTTACTGGAAATTGGTGCACTGCACACCAATATATATCTCTTAATATTTGGACAATAATTCTGCACCTCACAAGGATGTTGCAAGGATTAGTTAACAAGCTAGCATTTATAAAGTGCTTTGAACATTAAAAGAGCTACCTAAATGTGCATTATTATTTAATAATAATAATAAGCTATATTTATTTGAACTTGTCAGAATCACTAAATATGCAAAACCTCTGTTGGGTGTGTATGTGTGTGTGTATTATTATTTTGTAATGTAGGAATGAAGTTCTATGCATGCCAGGAAAGACTGTGTCATGTTTGATTGGCAAAAATGTTTCCCCTGCAGTATGTGCCTGCCTCCTGTACTTACATATATCAGAAATGATTGGTAGGTGCCATTCAAACTTTACATCTTTTTCCTTGTAGCCTCGAGAAATGTCACCACAACCAAAGGTTAGCAAAGTACTATTTTCTGTGTTGTAATTAGAGCTGTACTAATCCCAGGTTGTGACTCAACAGGTACAGAAGAGATCTGTTGTTCAAGAACTGTTAGGAATGGACAGGCAAAGACTCGTCAATCCACAGCCCGTGCAGAGCAATCCTGAGCAGCCTGGATCTACAAGGTAACTTCCTCCACAGTAATTTCAAGTTTAATCATGGGGTTACATCATGGGTAGGTGATATAAAGCTAAATATCACAAGAAAACCGAAGCAAAACAATTTATAGCAAAGCATTTCCCATCTACAAAGGGAATGGCCCCCCTTTCAGCCTTTTCCCACTTCTGCCTCCTGCACCTTCTGCTGCCATGGCCCTGTGGCTCGACTCCCAGGAGGGTAATAGCAGGGCTGAAATGGACGTGTCCCCAAAGGGCAGTGACCCAAATAAGCTTCCCCTCTGACTTGTCTATTTGGAAGTTCAGTGTGCAGGCACAGCAAAGTTCTGTGTGGAGGACATGCTTTTCCTCATTAGCTGCATTTAAGTTCTAAACCTAGTAACCAGTTAGGTGTCCTTGGTAGTTTCAAAAAACTGCACTGTATTGGATCACGGAATGCTACTATGTAGCCGGGTAGCAGTTGGCATAATCAAACCTAAGCTGCCTGACTCAAGCTCAGTGATGAAAGAAGCTAATGGAAATAAAATACATTAATTAAAATGACACGTTTTGCCCTACCACCCTATTATTGTGACAGAAGCACTATAGTAATCTCCATTCACAGAGAGGACACACACAGCCATGGAGGAGGTAACAACAAACATATTGGGTAGGAAGAAATGAGTTGATCAAACCAAATGTTGGAGTGAGGACAGATCAAATGATGCCACATGGAAAATTATGGTTTGGAATGAAGAAGTGGTCCATTTAACAGTACATAAAGTCTCTGTAATATGCATAAAATCAGCAGCTAGCAGATGTTTTCTGACACAGTGCATCTGTATGAGGCTGAAGCATATTCAGTTCCACTGTAGCGGCAATACACAGAGCAGATATAATGGCAGACCCTCCAGACAGATGAAGGCAGCCCTGCCCTTACTTAATAATAACAGTAAATAATAACTTGCATTAATTAACAATCAGAAATTTAATCATGGATTCAGATGCAATTGTGGGAGGTATCATACAGAGGATGAAAGGAAAACCTATCATCCATTGGTAACAGATAAGACAAGGAAAATAATTTCATTTCAACCCTGTGTTTGAAAAGATCTTGCTGAAAATATCACCTTTGGGTTACAACTCTCATTCATACTTTGTGGCCAAAGGCAACTTCTTTTAAATCTCAGGAAAAATTCTTCAGTCAACTCAAGTCTGCAGAAATGCAAATGAAAATAATTTTTCTTCAGTTAAAAATAATATTGTGCATTTTATTTCACAGAAGTGTCTGAGTTTTGAGAAAGTAGCTGATCTGAGCAGGATGGTTTATTTAAAGAACTGATACATCAAGGACATTTTCTTTCCTGAAGTTACTTTTTAGCTGGGAGCTAGTGGAGGAAAATATAGTATGGTTCTGTCTCATGCTTCTCTGGTGTTCTAAATAGCCATTCATGCCTATCCATGGCAAAATATAGGCTACTCACTGTAGGCAGTGCAGATAGTCACAATTTTTTCTTTGTTCTTCAGTGGTTTTACCAGAAGAAATAATACTTAATGACTGAACACTTAATTTGTCATGATTACCATACCTGATAAAAATACAGAAGTTCTCAATACTAGAATTTATTTCAGGTCATCTGAACACTCAGAGCCAGCATGATGGAGGCTATCTTAACATCCACCGGCACTTGTGACAAAATAATTTATTTCAAATCAACACACAAAGACTGATGCCAGTTGAACAGTACTGCACTTGACCAAACACAGTTGAGAAGCACCCAGTCTTAAGCACAATGACATCATGTCTTGGACACAGTACAGCCACGTGTTTGCAGCTTCCAAGGATCATATTCATCAGGGAAAGAGACTTTAAAAGCTTCAGTTATGCAAAGTATAGTTCTTATACTATAGACTAGAGATCATGTATCTTTTAAAGCCACTGTGCTTAATGATTTTTAAGATTCTCAGCTGTTTTCAGAGACTTTTATGGGACAGTTAAGAGAGAGTTAGAAATCTCTTCAGCCCACGCTAACATGACTTCTCAAAGCATCTCTCTGAAACAACTGTCTGCAACGAGAATGAGAGATGTCAGTGCAGGAAGCAGAAAGCTGAATATGGAACTGTCTCCCTTTTGAAAACACTGGAACAGCGACAGATCTTCCTGCCATGAGATTACTTCTTGTCCAAGAGACACAACTGCAATGCAATACAATAAATAAATGCAATGCTAACTGTAAGATGTAAATGTCAAGATAAAAAATATGTACCTCTATGCGTAATTGTTTAAGTATACTATCTTGAAGTGTATTACCATGGAGGTAAATTAGATATAACTGCCTTAACAGACACCAGGGATAAAGTTTATCCAACAGTTCCAGAACCTCAGAGGGAGAGAAGTTTTAAAATGGGACATATTCACCCCAAAAAGATTGTCAGATCTAGCATATGTAGAAAGCTCACTTAAACTGAGCTTCCCACTAACATTTTCTGGTTTGGACAACAATCTCTCACTCCTCCAGCAGAGTCTGTAGTATTGCCATTGTGGCATTGTCTGCCAATTGCCAAGGGCTTTGTTAATAGAAAATGGAATTATTTTTACTCAGGACTCTTTATTCTTATTGAGTGTGATTTACTGTAGTGTTATTGAGAAGGTCTCATTGTCACCTGATCATATCTTGTCACAACCAATGAGATTACTGTCAGGGAGAAAGCTGCTCATTCCAAGAAACATTTGGTAATAAATTGATTACTGGCTGAAGCTGGTACTTTACAAAAAGAGCAATCAATTACATATCTGCCATTGCTCAAAGTGTCTTACATTAGAAAGGCACATTAAATAATCACTAAATAATTGCACATGGCGGCTCGGGCTGGACTGTGTGAAATCAACTTAGACACACACAGGAGTATAAAATGTTTTTCACACACTTTGAAAGCCACAGTGTAAAAAGCAATGATTGTAGATGACCATGTATAATAACTGAGTTGTGAAGAAGCATCTTGCTCAACCTCATTCTAAGCACGGCACACTCAATACTGTTTACACTTACAGAGTAATAGTTATTTTTAACAATCACTAATGAGCTGAAATATCCCAGCCCCCACTTCACACTTAGTATTCATTTTCAGATCTACTATTCCACTGCCTTCATAAATTCAGGGAGCCCCTGGGAGATCTCTTCCTTACCTTGCGACCATGCCTGTGGGATATGCTGCTGTTCCTCCCTTGACACTAATTCCACTGATATCAGGGGACATACACACAGAAATGCACCAGGATACAAGCTCCACATTAAGAGAAATAAAGGCTGTATGAATGATCTCTTTTCTTACCCTCGCCTCCCTGTTTAAGCCATGGAGAGCTTTCTTTCACCAGTGCCTTTACTCCTGAATGTCAGAACAGGCTGTGGGACTGTCTGCCACCCCCCAGAGCAGGAAACTACAAGAAAGGTTCCCCTGAACATCCCAGGCATGGATCCAACTGCTGAATTAGGACAGAAGAGGAAAGACTTGTCTCTACCTGCTGCAGTGAGGATTCACTTGTTCACATTTTTCTTCCCTTCCCAAAAGAAAGACTGCAGAAAAAATCCTATCCCCTTCTTTTTGGTCTCCCATTTATTCAGAAGCTAGGTTGAGAATTTGGATCTGGCTGGTGCAAGATCAGGCTTTCCAGTCCTTTGCTGTTACACTAGCACCTAGTACCCAGGAGCAACAAAAATCTCAGTCATCATCTGCTGCCAGAGGCGGTGACTGCTGAATGATCCTCTTGTATATACATATTCACTATTGCTACCATAGCCACAAAAGAAGTTCTACCTTGTATTCCTATTTCCAATTTATTACAGATCATTTTCTTCCCTTTTTGTTTCCCATGTTGAAAAATTAGGTCTCTTTACTTTTTTTATAAAGTGTCATTGCCCAACAGTTGTGCAAAATGAAGAGCATAAAGCCCCTCCTCCCCAGAAATGGCAAAATCCATGCTGACTCTGGTTCATCATTGTCCAGTGTTTAATTCCCTGATTTTAATACAATAGTGTAATTACTTTTATTCTTTTAACTATTTGGGAAGCTAACAGCAATTCAGTTGAACTCGGGAGGCTCACCAGTGAAATGAGTAATGCAGAATGCTTTGGAAGTGACACACAGGAGAGTTGGGGGGGAAGGGGGAGCACCTGCAGATTGTAATGGCAAGGGCTGCAGGAGAGGCAGGAAACAGAGGAAAGCTGAGAAGGTAGTTGCAGATTTAGGAGGAGAGGATAGATTTGAACTATGATAGAGCTGCAATGAGCACTCAAGAACTAGGATGGGTCCTAGTAAAGGGTTTGAAGATAGAGAGTACATTCAATTTGTATACACAGCTGTTCCTAACATGCCTCTGGAAAGAGGCAAGAGCAGGGTCAAGAGGTTGATGCGGTTTTTCATAGAGTATAACCGTTTATTTTAGGCCCAGTTTCCAGAAGTGATTTAACACTCCATTTAAGTGCTAGTTTTTAAACAGTAAATGGAAACACACTATTCTCCAGGAAAAAAAAAAAAAAATCAACAAGCAAGGAACTCTAGCACAGCCTCTGATTAGCAAGAAAAAGCAAAAAACTGGACTCATTGTCCCTGAAGACAGGGACAATGAGTCCAGTTAAAAATTATCTGTAAACACAATAATGACAGAACTATACACATTTACAGTGAAGAAAATCGGAGAAATGAAGAATGAGGGCTAGCCCAAGAGGTATATTTGGAAAAATCTAGAATAATCTTTAAATGAGCAACGTATTATTGATTGTGGTTCTGAAAGCACAGCTGGAACTGTAATAGTCAATGTAGTAGTAGCAGTAGTATAGTTCCTTTCTTCCAAGTTTTTTTCTTCCAAATGTCCATTTTTGGTGCATTATCCTGATACACTAGCAGAAACAGGCCTTAAAGAGGCCAAGTGATTAGCCTCATATCATGTGCACCAGCGATGGACCCAGGCTTTGATTCTTGTACTCAGGACTCCCAGTGTCCTCTGTCTGTTTTGCTGCCACAACATGGCAAGACACTGTCCCACAGCCCATTCGAAATACACCGCTAAAAGCTGTACAGGTAAAATTCTGTGAGTTTTAGCTTCTTCTGTCTAGAAGAAGAGACATGCAGCAAGATTTTACTTCTGCCAGTTAAAGATTTCACTTCTGCCAGTTAAAGATTTCTTAAAAGCATGTGCCCTGGATCCAGGGAGTGCTGAAGCAGTACAGTGGTATTTTTCTCAGAAGAGCTGAAAGTGCTGCACAGCACTCAGTGACTCCAGCACAATGATACAAAAACCATGTGGCACTTCTAGCTACTTGATGACAGATATTCTCTTGTGTTTGGCCATACACTTACAATACATTTATTCTTAGGATTATGTCATTGAGCATAAGCTGCTTTCAGGCATTAGATCATACACCTGGTCCTTCCTCAAATGATGTTTTAACCATTTGCTGAAAGCACCAGTTGAAAGGATGATTTGACTAAGTGACTAATTTGACTGAATGCCTGTAACACTTACAAACTATTTTTAAGCCATTTTAAGAGCTTCGTCTGATAGATTTGGGCAAAAGCTGCATAAATTGTGGGTCAGCACAAAGCAGCAATTCACAGATGGGCCTCTCTAAAAAAAAATCACACTATTTTTGGAGGCATTTGCTCCTGTACCAATTCAGACTAGTACTATATCTTTTCTTTGCTCTCATGGATTAAATAGGCAACACCTTCAAAAGTAAATACATAAATAAATTGGTAAGAACGGGAGTTTTCAAAGACATAAAGGCACAAAAACAGGAGTTAGGTGCCTAAGAGATGACTGAAGAAACCTCATGAATGTCCCTAAGTATCTGAAGGGAGGGTGCCAAGAGGATGGATCCAGGCTCTTCTTGGTGGTGCCATGCAATAGAACAAGACGCAACAGACAAAAACTGATGCACAGGAAGTTCCACCTGCATGTGAGGAAGAACCTCTTTACTGTGCAGGTGAGCATGCACCAGAACAGGGTGCCTAGAGAGGCTGTGGAGTCTCCCTCACTGAAGATATCCAAGAACCATCTGGACACAATTCTGTGCCATGTGCTCTAGGATAACCCAGCTTAAGCAGGGAGGTTGGACCAGATGACCCACTGTGGTCCCTTGTAACCTGACCCATTCTCTGATTCTGTGAAGTGCCCTGTATCATGAATTCAACACTTGCATTCTCTGCTTTTTAACTGCCATGCGAATCATGGAATCATAGAATGGTTTGGGTTGGAAGGGGCCTTAAAAACTATTTAGTTCCCTAAACTAACCCCCTGCCATGGACAGAGACACCTTTCAACTAGACTGGGTTGCTCAGTCCAATACAGCCTGGCCTGGAACACTTCCAAGAATGACACATCCACACCTCTGGGCAACCTGTTCCAATGCCTTAGCACCTTCACAATAAAGACTTTTTTAAAAAAATATCTAACCCTATTCTCTTCCAGTTTTAATCCATTTCCCATTGTCCCATCACAAACCCTGCCCTTGTAAAAAGTCCCTCTCCAGCTCTTTTGTAGCTCCCCTTTAAGTACTGGAAGGTTGCTCTAGGATCTCTCCACAGCCTTCTCTTCTGCTGGCCAAATGACCCCAATTGTCTCACTCTTATCTTCATAGGAGAAGTGCTCATATTTGTGGTCCTCCTTTGGACTCGCTCCAACAGGTCGATGTCATTCCTGTGCTGAGGACCCTAGAGCTGGATGCAGCACTCCAAGTGGGGTCTCACCAGAGCAGAGGAGAGGGGTAGAATCACCTTCCTTGACCTGCTGGCCACGCTGCTTTGGGTACACTGGGCTTTTGGGGCTACGAGAGCATGTACGCAAAACGTACTTAACATACATAATAACCTACACAGTCACCTAGATTAAAAAAGTTTTGAGTGGATCTAAGTAACAGCAGTTCCCATGTACTAACCCATTATTGCTGTCCTTCGCCCCAAATAAATTTCACCTCATTTTTGATTTGGGGCAGGGATATTCTGCTCTTCAAGAGGATAGGAAATGCTACTAGTTCACTGATTTACATAGTTGTTACTATCCAATAGCCATTTTCTGTTGACTCTCTTTGGCTTACATAACTGCAGGAGATAAAGTGTAACACAGAATCCAGCACCTGGTTTAAAAACAGGCACTCCATTTCTGGCAGCGGGTAGGATAGCAAAAAAGCCTTTAATTTGAGCCTTTGAGTGTATCCATGCAACATAAAGTACAAGCGTGAGAGGAACATGCTGATAGTTCTGCATTATCGCTAACGGTGCTGAGACGCAAGGAGAAGGAAAACCTAAAGTGCGTCTGCTCATTTTCTCAGAGAACCTCCCCATTAGAGCCAAATGAGGGTGGTGTTCTGGTCAACTTGGTCCAGTGTGCCCTTTCTGCATGGCCACCTTCCATAGCAAGTGAGAAACTTTACTGCCTATATTGTGTATTATTTATACCATGGTTGTGCACACAAGAATTCAGAATGGTTCTACATGCTTGTATGGGTAACAATACCAAGTGACAGAAATGCAGAAATTAATTGTATCACAGAAGTATCAGAGAATAAAATTTTAGAAGTGTCTATATTTAAGGGCTAGATGTGGAACGGATTACAAGTGGATTTAGATGGTACAGATTGTCAAGTGATTGCAGAAAATTCCTATAAATTTATTAAAATCTGCAGAAATAAATGTCCCTGTCCAAATGGCGCAGAACAAAATAAACAGATTTATTTAACTTCAAGTTTTTATTTGTCAAGGAGTCTAATGTATTCAAAAGGTAGGGATGTATTTTATACAGCACAAGGCAGCTGTGGGGCAACTGCAGCTCTATGGTTTTGTTCAGTTAAACACAAACTACAGGAAACCTTTATTTTTCTATTATTTATCATTTTCAGAAACAATCTTGATTGAAAACAGTAGATTTTGTTCTTTTTGCAAGGGAAACATGCTAAAACCCAGCACTAAGCAGACAGCTTAAAGACCAGTGTTAGTTTCTGAAGTGACTGTTCTTCCCGAGCAAGCGACAAGAGAGAAAAAAATTAGGTCTTGACAATACAGTAAGTAGATTTCTAAAAGGTTTTTCCTTCCAGCTCAAATATTTTATGGAACTCGAAAAACATTAGGCTCCACTTGTAAGAAGAATGGAAAAGGAGGATAATGGATAGAACAGTAAGAAAGATCACTTTGAAACAGTGTCAGAAGACCCAAAACAATGAGAAGCATCCCAGCTTAACCTATCCACTATTTTCAAGATTCCACAAGTCCCTGAATTAGGCAGTTTCTCTGTACCAACAGTAAGTAGTAGTATTATTTTACCAGCTTAATTGATCACTCAAACCAATAATCACTACAAACAGTCCTCAAAAATATGGAGCACGTAGTGAAACAGCAAAGGACAGAAATTGTCTGAATATACAAATGACTACTTGTTGTTTACCTGACACCCTAGGTCCTTGTTGTATCAGCTGCCTCACAGAGTAAGTGAGCTTGGATTCTTGATGCAGTTGTACAAATCAGATTTTGTTTTGGTATTGTTTCCATCTGAAAGCCTTTTCTTTATTCTAATGGTAAGAGACTTTCTTCCTATTAAATGCTTCAATGGTGGATTTAAATATTTAGAGGATCCACATTACAGGAGAACTGTCTGAGAGCATCACAAAGAAACCATTAGTTAAATCCATTAAGGATCTCCTTAAGTGGAATTCCATGCTGTTATCTACATGATAGCCACATAAAAACGACACTGGAGAAAGAAAATGTTGGGGAAAATATTCCTCCTCACATACTGTATCTGTAAAAAAAATTCAGTTTTACTGAAGGATCCCTTTTTAATTGTCTCAAAAATTTTAGCTGGGAATTGACACTCTTTGAGCTGAATTAGAGTAGAGGAAACAAAATGTCTCGATTTCAGCTGAGCTTTTGCCCCTCTCAAGTAAACCTTTTGTTACACAGGAAGGTACAGGATCTCTTTTTGTTTTGGACATGGCATAAACCATCAAAATTGTATTCACAGTGCGAGACACATAAAGGATACACAGTCATTGTGCTGTCTATTTTTATACGTGTAAGTGGTAGCAGTACAGCTAAGATGTTCTTTCCTCCAACTCCTAGAGTGAGGCACTTGAGGCATCTGAACTTTAAAACTCACACCATCTCTCCAGTTGCTCTTGCTTTTACAAGGGAGAAAAAGCTTGAATTCCACAAAGTCATTTCTTCTACATTCTTCTACAACCACAGTTTGATACATGTTCAAGAAGGCAGTTATATTCATCGGAATCTTTCCACTCTTTATCATTTATGTAACATTTATGTAATATTTTTGAATGCTCAGGAATTTCTGATGTGATGTAAGCTTATGGATAAAATCCAGGTACAAAAACAGTCCAAATACAATGCATAAATATCCATGTTGGTTGTAATGTTGATATCCCTAATCTTTCTGAAAATCAGTATAAAATGTCTCCAATCATTGATTTTCTCTCTGGCCCCCACTTCGTGCACTTGTGTTTTATAAAAGCGAAGAGAGAAAGACCTGTTCCGTGCTCAGAGTAGTATAAACCCATTCCATAAACGTAGGAAATTTCTTTCTAAGACAATAAACAAAACATCTGTTTTCTGTTGGAGAATGAGATACTCAGAAGTCTTGGTTTATCCATACATGTAGATGCGTGTACACAAGACCATGCAAGACCACTAAGCCCACTTTGTCTTCTCAGTTAAACTTTACCTGTGGGGTCCAATGTAAAGAGAAAAACACCTGAGCAAATCTGTTATTTCAGGGGTCAGCATCCCACTGGAGGGAAGGAACAGCATGTGGGCAGTAAGTGAATGGAACAAAGCAGAAACAGAAGTTTGAGTCCTGGTGGTTTGAGAGAAGTATCCATTACAGGCAATGGCTCCAGGTTCAGAGGTCTGGACACTGGAGGGATTGTTGCATTCCATGAGGGAAGATACTATACATCAGGTATCCAGGAGCCTTGTGCCACTCAGACTGTGCATGACACTCCTGTCCACACCCAGAGAAACTACAGTTCAGGTACGGTGCCAGGTAGTATTGCAAACCCAAGGAATTACAAAAACAGATGTCAGACACTTTCCCCAGTCAAATATTACCCTAATAATGGGACTGAAAAACAAACAATGGCTGTCTGGATCCTCTAGCATTCCACTCATTGAAGGGTATACTTCAGTAACATTTCTAACCTTGCCAATACACTTACAGAAACTTACTTTAATTAAAAAAAAAAAAAAATCAACATAATTAAGTTCTCAAAAGAAGGCAGAACACCGGCTTGCCATGACAATATCGCCTGTCAAGGCTGCGGCAACTACAGCTTTGTAGGACATTGGCAGGACACAACACTGCCTGGTGGAGCAGTGGGATCACAGCTTCTTCCTTGCCTGCTCCCAAAACCTCCATCACAAAACAGACTTAATGCTTGCCAAATGGGAGCAAAGATACACCACAGCCCTGAGAACTTTTATTACAGATTAGTGAGGGTCTTGCTCTATATCTATAGAATGGGAAGTCAGGGTGTGATAAAACCAGTACTCCTGTTTAATCTCTCTATTGATTTTCCATTGGTATTTGTAACCCTTTAACAATTTAACTTCTGTGCTCTTTGTACCCCAAATAAAAGTTTTAAGTATTTTCCAGGGTTTTTTTTTTTCCATTTATGCTCCTTCAAGGTAACTGTGATTTATAGCAACTCCTACTACCTCAAGCATTTTCTCTACAGACAATGAGTATGCCAAGTTCCAACACAGGTGGTATCTCACTTGTGGGTAGAACAAGAAAGGGACGCACAGCCAGGGGGGAAAATGCTGCCCCAAAACAACCACCCTGGCAGGCAGTGTCGCCAGCTCAGCAAGCGGCACTGCAGCTCCAGCGGCCCCGCTGAGCGGATGAGGTGGCACAAGACACTGGGAGCACAAGGAGAAGACAGGCAGCACAGCTCCGGTCCCCCCCGGCGGGGCAGAGCAGCTCGGGGCCGTCCCCGCCCGGCCCGGCCCGGCCCGGCCCGCGACATGGCGGCCGCTCCCGGCAGGCACCGGGCGCGGCGGGAGGACGGGCGGCCGCCAGGTGGCGCCGGGCGGAGCAGGGCCCGGCCCGGGATCGTCCTGAGCACCGCCCGGCCGGGGAGCTGAGCTGCGCCCAGCCGGATTGGATCCATTTAAAGATACACGCTTTATTTACCCACTCAGTTTGGGGTCCCACAGAAGTACTTCCTCGCATATTAAGTGTTACTGCCACAAATTGGGATCTGTGTTGTTCACACTCCCAAAATCTTTGTGCTAGAATAACATTTTTTTTTGTGCAGCAAGTTTGCAGGACATGAGTGATAAGTGATATTTGAATTCGCTGTTTCAGCCATTGTGGCTTTTTTTGTTTGTTGGTTTGCTTTATAAACCTCCCTCTGGGTGCCAGCAGAAGCAAACACGGCAGTGGCCCAGCACGGCTGCCATGTCCAAAGGGGACCCTCAAACCAGTCACTGTCCCAGGGCTTCAGCAAGGCCACACAGTGCTCATACCCCAAGCCGAAGGCCACTTGCCCAAGGAGCCACCCAGCACAGCCCTGCCAGGCGTCTCCCACAGCCATGCCAAAGTTCTGGCCCTGCCTGAGCCCCGCTGGGCTTCCCCTGGGTGTGTGATCTCTCTGGCTCGCGGCAGCAGTCGGAGCGCGCCTCGCTTTGCTCCTGTCTCCAGGGCCGAACCAAACCAAGCTGGGCAGCGTCTCCCATGCCTGGGCTGGAGCAGAAGGGCAGTGGCCGGCAGTGTGGGGCACACCGAGCTGCAGGGCCCCTCACCCCGCCATGACTGGCTCTGCACCAGCCCCTCCACAGGAGTGAATTTGGATCTGCGCTGCTCCCACCTCCGCTGCCAGCTGAGCTCTTCTCCCTTGCCTGTGTGAGCCCAAATTCCTTGGAAAGGGCAAGCGAGAATGCGCAGTAACTGCAGAGAGCAGTTCACTAATACACAGGGTCCCAGCTGGGTTGGTCTCCTTGGGCTCTTGCACACCTCATGGAGAGGAATGGGCCACTTCGGTGTCCTCCAGACCTCCTGTGTGCCAGTGCTGGCATTTCCGAGGCAAAAGGCACAACCTTGGAGTGGAGATTGTCGTCTTTTCTCTAGTCCTTTGCTTCTCCTGGCCTCTAGCTGTGCCTGCCCTGAGATGTGCCGATACCCCTCCCAGATCCCTCACCTTCCTGCCTCACTGCCAGGCCTTCAAGTTTCCCCGCGAGGAGGAGTGAAACAAAGCAGCACACAGCCCTGTGTGGGATGTCTGCACGCTGTGAGACTGGCGGCTGCTGCAGTGGGGGACAGACCACGGTGGTGGTGGGACGAGTGACGGAAGAGTCAGAGCTTCGGTGCTGGAAATGAGGAGAAAATCCCTGTGGTGGGTGAGCACTGTGAACAGCACCATGAGGCACAAATGGCACAACAGCTCAAGAAGAAGACAGAAGAAGCAGTCAGAGCAGCCCGGGAAATTTGCTTCCCCAAAACCCTCACCCTTAGCTAACCTTACTTAAAAACACTTTCCCAACAATCAGTTCCACAATCACCTTCAAATTGTTTCTGAATGTCCTGAGGTTCAGGCTTTGAGTCCTGTTCCTCAGTGAGGAGAAGGGCTCAGGTGTGAGTGGTACAGATGCGGTGAAAGCTCTTACATACAACCAGTGAGTTGTATAAATCTCCTTTGAGCAGGAAAGTCGTCGCTAAGCTGAAGCTGCAGAACTAGTTACAGAGAAAAAAAACTGCACCAGAGTACTGAAAGGCTTCAAGAAGTTTATTTAGGATAAAAAGAAATTTAAAAAAAAAAATTAAGGGAAAGAATGTTGCACAACTTTATTAAGGTGGAGTAAAGGTTGATGAGTGGTCATGCCCTTCCAAGTTATAGAACACCTGGATTTGAACAGTGAAAAATAATTGCACTTTTGAGCACCAGCTCACTAAAGACTGAGCATGCCAGGCTGCTCCTTAAGCCATGCACACCTACCTCCTAGGAAGTCCCTGGAAATGGAGGCTGTGAGCACAGCTAAATAAAGAATAAAATTAAGTAACACTTGCTCGTTCACGAGCAAGGCTTGAGAATTGCTCATGGTCTGATCAGGCTGGTGCATCTGGCCTACACTTACAGACCTTAGCAGTGATGTTCCCTCCTCATTCCCTGCTCCTGAATGAAGTGCTAACTGTTATCACCCTTCACCCTTTCCCCTAGAGTCTTTTCTGAGAGCTAGTTTACACCACAAAGAATTTTCCAGTATACTTGTAATTACAAAAAACCATGGGTCAGCACAATTCATTCCAGTATCACTTTTGCCAGTATTGTTAAACCTTTGCTTCAAATGAGAGAAACTATTTTTGAAAAAGAACTTTTTTGTTAGTCATTGTTTATTCCGACTTTGTTCGGCCTGATTTTTTCACACTCCTCCCTGACATAACCATTTGGCCAACAGATTTAGCCTGGGCTTCTCCTGAAACTTTCTCTGCACTCCCCTTTCATTAAATGCTGTCATGTGTGGCACAAAGTTGATAGTTGCCAGGGCCAGTTGTATGCCCTTTTTTTGGCAGCACCAACAAAACTGACTGGTTTAGGAATCACTGAGGGGAGTATTTTGCTGTGAATACTAAAATCTAAGCAGTTTAGCATGGATACTGTCTGCTAGTAGAATAAAACCATCTCCCAGCACTGACATAAAATATTATTGGTAAAAAAACCCACAACATTTTACTGGTACAACTGTGTCTCTACCAGAGGCTTCTGTTGACACAGCCTGTCAGGGCTGGCATCTCTTTAGAGCTATGCTGGTAGACATCAGTCCCATAAATGTGATCTTGGTCATTCAGAACACATGTTCACATCTTTTTGACTCACAGTGACAACTCCATCACACAACTGCATTCAGTACAGTTACTCTTAAGACAGTAAATGCAAATGAAGATGCTAATGCATGTTGTAATTCAAATCAGTGAAACAACATCATATTCTGCTGTTCTTTCCTTACAACTTTATGCAGATTCATAAAATTTAAGGTCAGAAGATACCTTTAGGAAACATAACCTGAGGTATAACACAGGTCAGGCAATTTTATGTAATTAAGCCTCATGATTCATAAATGAGTGAGCATCTTCTAGAAACCATTTTTGAGTCAAAGACACCAAGTGAAGAAGTCACCCTTTTCCTTTCTAGCTTATAGCTTTTGTCTCATGTTTTTGAATCCTGAGCCCCAATAAGATGTTTTGACCTCTGTGATGCCATCATCTGTGCAGGTGCCTCTCCTTGAATTTTCTCCTCTCTGTGATCCATTCTTTGATCATTCTTTGACTCCTTTTATTTGCATTCTTCTAGGTAACATTCTAATCCCTTTTCCAGCAGTAGACCTGCCATCAGTCTCCTCACAGAGCAGCATAAACCACCAGGTTGACACACTAAGACATATCCCTCCCTCCTTCAGTGTCCTCTGCAGGGAGAAGGAGAACACCCTTGTGACAGTGTGCGCTCAGTGGCTGCTGTCAGCTCTGTGAGTGAGACTGAACTCAGCTGAGTGGTGTGTGTTTTCATTTTATATTTCCTGTCTGCCATGCCAAGTTTTACATTGCACTGATCCTCAAGCTCTGTGGAGGTAAAAAAGCATGCCTGGGCACTAACAACTCTGCTTTTGCAATGTCAGGGGATATTTCACATATATAAACCTTAGTAAATTTATTCTAAAATGCAGAAAGTAAGGATTTTGACTGATACATATTTGTAGGTACAAAGGTATACTTCATATTAAATTCATGTTATTAAAGCCCTTACAAGAGAATCAGCCAAGCAGAAGATGACAAGCTTAAAAAGAGATACCATTGTGATTACAGAAAGACAAGAAAAACAAACAAAATTCCTCCTTACTTTCATTCTTTCTAGCCCATAAAGTGTTTATGAGCACCTGGGTTTAACTATTCCTGCCAGCATAAAAGTAATCAATAAAGGAACACCTTGTATAGAAATAATGCATTTTCTGCAGTTACAGCTAAACAGAACAGATCTTAACAAATTCCTAAGGATCCACTTTCATTATTAAAGAAGATTCTGAATTTTCAGCTCTGCAAATAACCAGCTGAATAGCCTGTAACTCAATTTTTATTAACATGCAGTTGTACGTCACATACCTCAAAGTCCAAGTGTCCCTATGTATAGTGTTTCTGAGTACTTAACATCAGACAGCTGGAAATTTTCTCAATATGATGTATAACAAGTGACTTTATTGGGGTAATTTAGGACAGACCCTGTAGAACATGTAAAGGAGTTCTTGGCTGGGAGCTGTTTTTCCAAATCTATCTGAGAAATGACTTGCAATCTTACTCATCTTCACAGGTGCTTGATGCCATTGATTTACAATTTTATATTGCAATTCTAACAGGTTAGCTGAAATAGAGCATACACGTATGAAGGACATTATTGAGTCCAATATCTCCAGCTCGGGAGAATGAGATAGTTCCCTTTCCCATTTAATCATAAATGTTTCTTTAGTGGGCAATAAAGAAAAAGCAATGGCTTTATACAATCACCCCACAA
Source organism: Zosterops lateralis (assembly GCF_965231275.1). Taxonomy (NCBI): domain Eukaryota; kingdom Metazoa; phylum Chordata; class Aves; order Passeriformes; family Zosteropidae; genus Zosterops; species Zosterops lateralis. The sequence goes on along the minus strand of NC_139764.1, from coordinate 53,322,691 downwards.
TGTTCTGAGATTCATTGCTAAGGAATAAGATTTGCTCAGATAAAAAGGATTCTCTAATACAAGTAGATTTAACATCAGACTGAATAAAGGAACTCCTGAACTGGAAGTAAAGAAGCAAAAAGGAAAGTCTAGCATGTTCCACCTTTGTTGTATTTCTAAAGGAAATGTGAATTTGTTTTTACTGATGGGTTGAGATAAATATTCCAAATAAATTAAATCATTGTTTCTGCAGTCTTTAGAGAAAATAGGAGCAAAATACACAATATAGTTAGAAAAAGAGGCAGATTACATTTAAAGCTGGTATAGACTCCATCCTAGGAACAGAGAACTTGGGTTCAAGTCTGGTCATAAAACCTGCAGTTTCCACACCTTCCAAATCATGATCCCTCAGTTTTCAAAACCTACCTAGAAAGTCAATTCCCCTTAGCTGAGTAATGAGCTGGATTTACACAACTGTAACAGAACCCACCATACTCAAGAGGCTTGATTTTTATGATTCCCTTTCCTGCCCAAGTAAAGTTAGCAACAAATCTTTTGAACAAGATGGAGCACTGGAGGTCACAATAGTGAACTTTGAAACAGACATAAAATGGAAATCACCTAATTCATTCATACCAAACCAACCTAATTAATCAGCAGTGCTCTTCAAATACATGACTCCATTGAGCTGTGCAAATAAGATCCCTGCATAAAAATTATATGTATTAAAATTAAATCAGTAAAATGTTTAGTACTGGCCTTACTTTGCTCTTGCTGAACTTTGATTCCTCTGTCACAAAGCACTTTGAAAATTCCCTCTCAGTGGTACCAGCTCTTCAATGAAGAGAAAAAACCCCAAGATATCTGTGATGATTTTACATTATGCGACCTTTCCCAGAATGAGTGCAGTCTCTGATTTGTAGCTGGTGAGAATCACCATGGATAGTGGTTCCCAAATTATGGTCCTTTCTTCTTGGACACATGCATAGTAAGTTTACACCCAGCACAGAACGGTGTGGCAATTTGAATTTAAATGTGGTCAAATGAAAACCACATTTGTCCAATCATCTGAATGAGAAGAAACCAGTTGTAACACAGCAAAAAGATATAAACACATTTTATTTTGTTATGGAGTTTGCTGAATAGATTAGAAAAATCTTAATAGTAGTTGTATATTACTTTTTTAAGAAAAAGAGAGAACCCAGGGTTTTTTTCTCCACTTAAAATTTTCCTAAAATCCACCAAGCGAGATAAAATATTAGGGATGGTCTGTTTGGAATGAAAAACAAACAAACAAAAAATAATTAGCATAAAAAGCAAACCTATTGTCAGTCCCTGAGTCTTTCCTGCCTCTGACTATAGCATCTGGATTTGTTAATGCAGATGACTCACATTGTTAAGTCTTTGTTAAATAACTAGATGATATTTTGGATTAATAAAATTCTAATTTTAATAACATTACTTTTTATATTTAAGCAAGAAGAAACAGATGTTTTTAACAATCCAGTCCTCATCACATGGTAGATTCTCTTGTCTGTCACTAAGTTGCATGACTTAACAGGAGCAAGGACTACATGAATTAGTAAGCATTTCTAGGATCACACCCTAGACTAGTAGCATTTTGAGATCTTTTAGAACTGCATATCTTGAAGTAGTTTACATCCAGGATATTAAAAAAAACCCTCCACTTAGGGTAGTTGAGCTCTTGGCTTATTTGAAGCAGGCGGCCATCTGTGGGGCCTTCTAAAGAAATGCTTTGCCCTCGTAATGAGGATTTGATCGTGGCTTTGGCAATCAGGCATGTCGCGGCAGAGAGGATGTGAAAGTGAGGTACTCGAGCGGCAGTTGGTGGTGATGTCCTGTTTGCAGAGGGCAGGAGCAAGCTCAGCAAGTCCACGGGGACTGTACATGTAACCCACAGCTACTGCAGCCCTCAGGAGCGCAGCTTTCTCCTCTGCTGGCTCCCTGAGAACAAAGCCACGGCTGCCCCTTCTCCAGCTGATGTGGAGCAGCTTCATCCAAACTAACCTCTCTGAGTGAATCTAGAGATCGCAGGCATTTCAGCTGCATCCTGTGCAAGGAGCATTCCCTTGAAAGAATTGCAAGCTCACTTTCACAGCTTACAGGCTCTATTGAATTACTCTGTAAGCAAGGATGATGGACCAGCAGCTGTAATACAAACCTGGGACTCTGGAGGTGTACATACAGTTCAGCATACACTTCATAAGTGTACTTCCCATTGATGCAGAAATGGAAAGAATATAATAAGAAATTAATAAAGAAATAAAGATGGCAAACCTCATACCCTGGAGTTTTTACTACTCCGGGCCAGACATGTAAAGAATGGATAAATGGTCTTTACTAACATGTGACTGTCTCTATACCATGACTAATATTTAGGGCCTAAATGGATGGAGTCCCTCAGTACATCAAAAGTACATTGTGTTTATTGAAGAGGTTACTACCACCTGCCAGCTGTTTATTGTCCCTCAGCTGGAGTCTACTGTCTCCTCAGATCTGTTGGCTCAGTTTATCCTAATCTTATTCAGGCAAATGGGTCTCAGTTAATGCAGATAGTTTAAACAGTACATCTGGTAACTTGGGTTGTTTAATCTAGACAGGGTTGGGGAATATATGTAGGAGCAACTGTATCAGCAGATGTGAGGATCATTAATATCTGACAGGATGATGCCGACAAAAAATGGGGACAGTAATTTTTTTCCACTGGCTCAGCTGGTGAAAAGAGCACCTGTTTATAATCTTATGACATAATTTTCTTTCAGCAGTACTGCTGGCCAAACAGACCCCATTATCTCCCTCTGCCACCAAACCTCTTCTTTGGTCAAACAGAAAGAAGTGGGTAACAGCCTTGTGTGCTCTGCCCCTTCTCTTCCCCCTTCCTGTTATGCCAGCTCTACTGTTTGGGCCGTTGGGTGAGTCAGTGCAAGGATCTGGATAAAAATAAGTTTCCTTTTTCCCCTCTTGGATTGCTGGCACGTCATGCATCTGTGCAGACCCTTGCACCAGCACCCCCAAGGTCCATACCAAGTAGCTGTGGCAGTCACCTGGAGCTCCTGGAGCTGGCGCTGCAGATGAAAGAAGTGTTCATGCAGTCATGGCATTCCTCCCTTGTGTCTCTTTTCCTTGATGGTGAAGTGGGAGCAACTGGACTTCTCGGTGTACAGGAGTGGTTTAAGCGTAAATGTATCAAATCAACAGCTCTCAACCAGGAAGTTGCCCCCTGAGAAAGCACAAGATGTACCAATTTGGGATGGAGAAGGCTCAGGATATTTTCATGTGACCTCTTCCACCTCTCATCTCCCTCACCCTCTTTGAGGCTTTGCAGCTCTTCCTTTTCATCCCCAAGAGCATTCACTTTGTGTCCCTTGTGCAAAGGAGCTGAAGAAAATTGGCACTGGGGTGAACTTTGTTGGAACTTGGAGGGCAGGATTACAGTGTGAATGATATTTATGAGTGATACAGCATGGCTATACTTCAGGAGGCTAAGGCAGCTGCAAGTTGGGCTGCAGGAATTTGGGATTATCCAGCAAGCAGATCTGTATGCACGGGTGAAAGGGTGGGTAATCAAGATAATGTGAGGGAAAGAGGGAATTACAGATTATTACAGAAAAGGTGGGTCTCCAGCAAAAACTCAGAGATGCTGTATTTGAGATTGTAAATGGTAAAATACTACAAAAATGGGTCAGAAACAGAGTGCATCAGGCAAAATCATAATTTAGCACACTTATAAAAAATTCAGAGTTACGTACACACTATAGTAATAGAAAAAAATTCCATTTGCAAAGGGAGAATAGTGTGGCATCTTGTATTAAAATCCATGCATTTCTATCTGTACCATAAAAATATCCTACAGAAAAATATTTTACTTGGTTAAATGTAGGCCATTGTTTACATGGAGGCCATAGTAATCTGTTTTTAAAAACAGCAATTGATAAATACTGTGATATATAAAATATAAAACTATAGAGTGGAAAAAGTTTAGGGAAGAAAACTTAAGGCTGTTTTTTTTTTTTTCCTTGGAACATCCAGCATGTTTACAGCTAAGGTACCAATCTCATTTATTTTATGAGAGTGAAAGCTGTGTACTGTCAGTTTGACTGTTCCTTCAATGTATCAGTCAGCCCAGCATGCTACAACTGACAATAGGAAGGACATCCAACCAGTGTGCAACTAGCAGCAAATACTTCTTTTGGTTTCCCATGTATCTCTTGCACATCGGGAAAGAAAAGATTTGTAAAAAGCAGGAGAATGGGAAAGAAACTTGGCAGAGAACTCTATGATTACTGTTACACTGACTCTTGTTTAACTTTTCTGATTTATAAAAAATGTGACCATAAATTATTAAGTCAAAGGAAGGACAGCCTTTTCCCTAAATTTCTTCAAAATGCAATGATGTTCTCAAACAATGGCATAGGATTCAGAAATATCAGTGTAATTCAGTTTAAAGGCTTAGATTTCACTGGTGGGTGAACCCTAAAATCAACAATCCCTCCTATTACTGCCAAATGCAAGATTTTGTTTTGATATAGAAAATTGGTTGGGCCCCTATTTCACCAACGTACAGATACAAGAACTGTTTTTTCACAGAGGCCTCAGTCCACAGAAGCACTTAGGGCTTAACTTTAAGGAAGCAAGTGATCTAGTTGACTTCAATAGATTATTCACATTTGTAAAATTGAGGTATTTAACCAGTCTATTCAAGTGGTCTAACTCTAGCATGTTGCATTTTCATAATAAAATCATGTGTGACATTCTCAAGATGAAGATGGTGATGTTCTAAAGTCCTTTTGTTTACACATCGCCTGAAGAAATTGATTAAATTGGCCAGGATTAATGGCTGGTAAAGATTGGATTTTAATTAAATGGTACAATGTGTCACTCTTTACATGTTTTAGGCCATGATCTGTTGGCATAAACCACATTTTTTTCAAAGTTCATTTTGTCCAGCTACAATAAAATTTTTACACTTACCTTTAGGCTTTACACCTAACAGATTCTGGCTTATCAGCTAGACGTCTACAGCATTAGTTTACTTTTTACATTTGTGATTGAAATGTAAATATTACACAATAAATAAAACACTACTGTTATATTTATATGTTGACCGCATGAGGGATCTTTTAAAGCAAAATTCCATTACTATAGTTCCAGATACCAAGCTGAAGCAGCCCTGAGCTGGCTGCCTACTTTTCTGCAATCTGATTTATGCCTTATTGAAATAAATTAAAAGATTTGCACTGACTTCAGAATGATTTCGATTGGATGTTTAACTAGTAATAGAAATGATAATTTCATAAAAGCCCACATACTTCTCTCTTTTTTTCTCATTAAATCTAATGCAAATCTAAAAGAAGGAAATTGAGAATTACAGTGAATTTGAACAACAGTTTCATTAAATTGCACAGTGGATTTAACCATAAAGCACAACAAGATCCCAATAAAAAGCTTTTTCTTTTGTACACAGAGATTTTTCAGATATACTCACCCATGTCAAATCCAACAGGCTCTTGAAACTCGGACTGGATTTTTACCAAAAAAATTTAAATATTTTTCCCAATACCTCTAACATAACATCTCATCAATATTAAAATATTGGTTTGTTTTCCACCTGTCTCTTCAGTGTTACTTTTTGTATGACTTGGAAGGCGAAATGGAAGGATGGCTGCTGTACTGCTGGGAAAGGCAGTAACTTTCATGGGGTTGAACTACAGACAGGTGGCCTAGAGGGTCTGTATAAATGTTGCAGCCAGTGGTCTAAACAAATTACCAACAGTAAGTTTAGAAAATTATGGTGTTTATTTTGAAGAGGGATCCTAGAGCACCAGAGTTTATAATTTATCAGGAAAAATCAAGAGAAAGAAACTACACTTGGTCAACATTGGTTTATAGAAAATAATTAAATTGAAGGAACAATGAAAATAGAACGAAAGTTGAAACTGCGTACTTGCGATATCAAATATCAACGCAATCACTTTGCAGCAGATAATATGCATGGCAATTAGACCTTTTTTACATTATATTATAATAAATTCATAATTCATGCATACAATGAGAGCTTTTGGAAAGGAGCATTTGAATTTAACAAACACTACCACTCATCATCTGAGCAAAGATGGCAAAAGGAATTTCAACATTATTTGCGATCTAAAAAATTGAACCATCGTTGTTGCTTTGTGTTGTGCTTCCCTTGCACAGACTGCAGTGCCTTCTGTCTGCTTTAGGGTGTGGCATCTGCCATTGGGGAGGAAAAACTGGCATGTGTTGCCTTTTATAGCAGACTGATTTCATTGTGCTGAGGGCCTCAATTTTGTAGCCTCTTAGTTCCAATCTTGCAGCCGAGTTGCTGAAACAAATGGGAGGATAAGGAGTTAGTGGTATCAACTCTTCAGTTTAAAGCCTCATCCTTTTTCCCCCCCCCTTTCCCAGGGAAAACATTTCAAAGTAAATTTGTGTTAAACTTTTGCGAGTTATTTTCCTGACTGGAAAGAGTTGCAGAGTGTGTCAGGAAGTGATCGTGATCTGCGGCCCAGGCACTATCAGCACATCTTAGCAGATCATCAATATATGTATTTTTCTCAAATATAAATGTCTCAAAGTGCTTAATTGAATTTATATTTTATGTTAGAGTACACATGTAAAGAAATATACACAAGGAGACATCTATATTTTTATTTGCATATGAAAGACTTTAAGAATCAACTTAGGTGGTTTAATGTGTATAATTAGCGTGCATTTGAATATAGAAAAGAAGAAAATCCAGGAGATAATGTCAAAAAGGCTCACTAACAAAGATGTAGTATTCTCTTGGCAAAAGCTGATGAATGATTTGGCATGAATTCATCTTACGGCTCTGTTATTCTCTCTCCTACAAAGATGATATATCCCTTTCTAGCAGTTTGCATAGAATTGCAATTTGTTGTTGTTACAGACTGTAATGACCCTTGGGTATGCACCTGATTCCCCCTGCTAGAATTACTCACATTTTTTTTTTCCTGCTCTGTGTTTATATATGTGTAGCCATATAACATTTTTGCACTTGCAAAGGAAACCAAAAAAACTCACACAAAACCACCAACCAACCAAAAAACCCAAACCCCCCAACTATAAAACAGAAGTATTAGCAAGATGTACTTCATGAGCACTGAGACTTTTCAAAACTAACTCCACAATGCAAATCATAATATTTCTGACTTTTCATACAGAACTAAAATTAATAGACACTGGAATCACACTGCTCATACATTTATCAATAATCTTTGCATGTAACTCAACATTAGAGCATGAAGCTTCTGCTCCTTTAATATTTTCACAGTGAATTCAAAAAAGCCTACCTACTCGTGACAGCATCTTTCTTGATATGCTGCATTTTTCTCTACCATTATGATTGAATCTCCTATTTATCCATTTTGAAATTTGAAAACGTGCTTACCTTTAACAGAGCGTATAAATATATTAATTTAAAACACTGTGGTTTAGATCCTTGCTGTATTGAAAACATTTGCTAATATCCCAGTTTGCTGTATTCACAGCCAAGTATTTGATCTCCCAAACGCTTTCATTAGTTGAACGTAATGTGTGACTATTACCTTTTGTTATACTAGGGTATCACTTGTATTAAGATAGTTATAAAAAACCCTTCAAACTGTTCTGGTTCAAAAATGTAGGTCAGCAGCATCTTTCCATTTGGAGCAAGAGTTACTCAGATTACATATTTTGGGGTTTGTGTTACTACGTTTTCATGAGTGTCTTGTGCATACTAGAAATTATATTGTTTGGGGAAACAGTTATGAGACCAAAAATGTCTCTCGCTCTTTGATCAACTCCCGTTGAACTGCCAATAAGTACACAGAGCATATTGAGAACGGCCCTATATATAAAAGCATCATCAGTGCAAATGACCGTTAGAATTTGGAGACAGCTGGACAACGTGGACAACTGCAAAGATGCTACAACTGCAGAATTTTAGCTTAAATGTTATAACCGTCTTCACATACAATATATAAATCTTCACGGGGCGGGTGGCTGGGGCGGGGGGGAAAATCCCAAACAAATCTAATTTCTCCGTCGCATGAGCCCTGGGAACACGAGGCGGCTGCTGGGCACAGCACAGGGGGCTGGGGGGGGCCCCCAAAGTTTGGCCGGTCCATCTGCTGGGCGCAGCCGGAGCGCATGGCGGCCTCGCCTCCCTCCCGCCGCCCCGGCCCGGCCCGGCCCGCGCGGGGCACCGGGGCCGCTCCCGCTCCCCGCCCCGCCCCAGCCGCGTTCCGTTCCCGGCCCGGGGCGCCCGTCGAGGCCCGCCTCGACCGCCGGCTCGGAGCGGCCCCCGCGGGCTCGGAGCTCGGCTGGGCCGCCACCCCCGGCGGACAAACGGGCGGGACCCGCCGGGCCCGGGAGCGGGGGGACCCGCGGGGGCCGCGCCGGCGGGAGAGCGGGAGGGGAGCGGAGCCCGGGCGAGTCCGGCGCGGAGTCCAGTCCGCGTTTTGCGGGTGCGCGGCGGCGGCCGGGGCGGAGGGGGCGATGGCTGCCGGCTCCGGCTCGCCCGCTCGCTCATGCCATGCTGGGCCAGCGCGGCCCCGGCAGACGTGTGTGTACCCATATCCGGGTTAGGGAGGAAAGGAGGAGAGAAAAAAAAAAAAAAGTTTCATTTAAACCTGAACAAAAAAACTTTCAACGTGAAATCACACAGCGGGAACGGGCACGGAGCGTAAGGCGTTCATTTCTAACCTGAAGCACGGACTCGGGGAGGGAACTCGCTGTGACTCGGTGCGTGCGGAGCGGCCCGCAGGGGATACTCTGGCCTCATCAAGTCCCTGCCCCGGCCGCTTCTCCTCCTGCCCCTCTCCTTCCCCCCACCCCTCTGCTCGCCCCCCATTTTTCAGAGTGGGAGTCGATTTTTTTGTTTCCTTTATTTTTTTTTTTCAACTTTGGTTGGTTTTTAAAAATTTTTTTTTGGTAGTTCCTATTATCATCACCAGTTTCTCCGGCCTCGCAATGTTGCGGTGATCATGGCCGCGCAAGTGGCAGCAGCTCCGGCGAGTGCAAACAACAGCAAGGGCAAAGCGCCGGGCCTGCCGGGCGGCCTGGGCCCAGAGCGAGCCCCGGGGGGGGCCGCGCCTGCCGGGCCGGGCCCCGCGCTGGGGGTCGGCGAGGGGAGTCCGGCCGGCGGCGGCAGCGTGAATAATTTAGATCCCCATCTCCACCACCACCACCACCAGCACCGCGGCGAGCCGCCGAACATGGCCAATAACGCGGCTCCCGCCGCTGCCGCCGGTAACAACAACAACGCCAGCGGCGGCGGCGGCTCCTCCTCGGAGCCCGCTCTGAAGGAAGGTGGAAGCTCCTCGGAGTTATCTTCATCTTCTTCGTCTTCTTCCTCCTCCTCCTCCTCCTCCTCCAACCCGGGCTCGGCTATGGAGACGGGGCTGCTCCCCAACCACAAGCTGAAGAGCGTCGGAGGCGATCACCCCGCCGCGCCGCCCCACCACCACCATGCCCACCACCCGCATCACCATGCCCACCACCACCACCGTGCCCACCACCCGCACCACCACCACCACCACCATGCACTACAGCAGCAGCTAAATCAATTCCCGCCGCCGCAGCAGCCGCCGCCTCAGCACCATCCCGTGCAGAATAACAACAGCAGCCTCGGCGGCGGCGGCGGCGGCGGCAGCGGCAGCAACAACAACGGCGGTGGCGGTGGCGGCGCTGCTCAGCCCAGTGCAGACATGGAGCAGCAGCAACATGGAGGAAAAGACAGTGTTTTGGGCGCTCAGGCCGAGCCCCCCCAGCAGCCGCAGCAAATGCTGAATAAAGGCGCCGACGAGGAGGAGATGCCCGGCAAGATGGGCGAGCCCATCGGCGGCCGCTACGACCACCCCGGCTTGGGACCCCTGGGCGGACAGCAGCAGCCCCAGCAGCCGCCCCCGAGCGCTGGGAGCGGCGGCGGCGGCCTCGGCGGCGGCGGCGGGAGCGGGGGAGGCGGCGGCGGCCCCTCCGCGGTGGGTGTCTCGGAGTTCAATAGCTATTATGGCAACCCTGCCCCTGCCCCTGCCAGCAGCGCTACGGCGAGCCGCGCCGGGCCTTGCTTTGATCAACATGGCGGACAACAAAGCCCCGGGATGGGGATAATGCACCCCGCGGCGGCCCCCAACAGCATGGACCCCCTGCAGAACTCCCACGAAGGGTACCCCAACAGCCAGTACAACCACTACCCGGGCTACGGCCGCGGCCCCGGCGGCGGCGGCGCGGGCGGCGGCGGCGGCGGCGCGGGAGCCGTGGCGGCGGCGGCGGCCGCCGGGGCAGGCGGCGGCTACGGGGGCTCGGCGGCGGGCTACGGGGTGCTGAGCTCCCCGCGGCAGCCCGGCGGCGGCGGCATGATGATGGGCCCCGGCGGCGGAGCCGGCCTCGGCAAGGCTGGTGCCGGCGCGGCGGCCGGCGGCTTCGCGCGGTTCTCCGGGCAGAACCAGCACCCGTCCGGGGCCACCCCTACCTTGAACCAGCTGCTCACGTCCCCCAGCCCCATGATGCGGAGCTATGGCAGCAGCTACCCCGACTACAGCAGCCCCAGCGCCCCGCCGCAGCCCCAGCCCCAGGCGGCGGCGGCCGCCCCGGGAAGCCAGCAGGCAGCGGCGGGCATGGGCATGGGCAAGGACATGGGCGCCCAGTACGGAGCGGCGAACCCGGCCTGGGCAGCGGCACAACAAAGGAACCACCCGGCGATGAGCCCCGGGAGCACCGGGCAGGCCATCAGCAGGACCCAGGTAACTCCCCGCGCTCGGTTCGTGATGGCTCATGCCTCCGTGTCCCTCGTGTCGGGCTCTTAGTTTCTTTATAATTCACTTTTTTTCTCTTCCTCCCCCCCACCCCCCCTTTTTTTTGTCTTTTATTTTGTTCTCTTCCACCCCCCCCACCCCACCCCCCCCGTTCGCTTCTGGGCCAGTTTTGCCCCTCGCCGCCTCCGTAGCGAGGGTGAGCCGTGCACAATGCGCGGCCCCGTTGGGGCTGGAGGCGCCGGAGTGTGGCTTTCGCTGCCGAAATTAGGTTGTTCTCAGACCCAATTAATATTTTCCCCCACCACTTTGAAACAGCGTCGCAGAGGCGCAGGGCCCGGAGGACAAGCAGCTCGGGACGGACGGGGGCGGGGGGTTGGATTTTGTAACCGGAGTGCCGGACCCGGGGGGCTCCCGAGGGATAGCGTCCATTATTTTTCACGGGGCTTTTTTTTTTTTTTTTTTTCCTTCTCTTTAACCCGTTGGGTTGTTTTTTTTTTTTTTGGTTTTTTTTTTTTTTTTTGTTGTTGTTTTTTTTTTTGGGGGGGGGGTTAATTTTTTTTTTTTTTTTTTTTAATATCTCCGAGCAGAATGAGTTGCGCCGTTGCGCGCTCTTAGCAAATTAGTTAGTCAGTGATTGGAGTTACCGCAGTGAGATCCACCTAACGCGGCCGCGCTCCTTTCCCGGTGGGAAGAGCGCGCGCGTGCGTGTGTGTGTGCGCGCTGTGCTCCCTCCCGGCCCGCGCGCCTGTCCCGGCCCGCTGACCTGCGGGACGCGCCCGCGGAGCTGCCTTGCGCTTCTGCACACACACACGCGGAAATTAAAAAAAAAAAAAAAAAATTAAAAATAATTAAAAAAAAAAAAAAAGGGAAAGAAAAAAAAAAAAAAGAGGGAAAAGTCCTTGGCGTGAGGGAAGGAGCGCGGGCACCGGGGCAGGCCGTCGCCCCCGCTCCCTCCCGCACTCCCGTGCCCCAGCCCCGGTAGCTCCGGCGATCGATGGATGGATGGAGGGATCCGATCGATAGGCAGGCGCGATGAGCGCGGGGCGGCGGGCGCGGCGCAGAGCGCCTTTTCCGGGGCGGCGCGGCGCGGGAGGAACGCCGGCTGCCGGGCGCGACCCTCGGAGCAGCGTCCGGGTCTCCTCCGCCCGCCAGGTTGGGAATTTGAATTGTGGAGGTAAACTGGCTGCAACCGTCTCCCGACAGCTGCCTCCGAGTTGACATCTAATCTGCCATCTGATTGGCTCCGCGCGCGCCATTGGGCACCTCGCGCCGCTGATGTAAATAGAGGCGCTGGAGCGGCGCAGGCACAGCGGCCCCCGCCGCAAACACCGCCGGCACCGGGGGCACCGGGCCGCCTTCCCCTGCTCCCTCCGGCCTGCCCTGCCCGCGCCGCCCGCCGCTCCTGCCCACCGATTGATTTGTTTATCTGCTTATCTATATTTGCTTTACTTATTTTAGACTTTTAATTCCGCGCTAATTAGAGGCCGGTAGGGAAAGTGCCTCCTAATAACAGCGCTTTTGGACCAGGGCTCGGGTTTTTCGGGTCGCGCTCGCGCCTTCTTACCGACAAAACCCTGGCAAACCGAAATGTTTTGTAATGTTGCAGGTTACGGATGTTATACGAGGGATTGGATTTTTATTAAAAAAAAAGAAACCAAATACTAGTTTTGTTGCATTTCTGTTAGCTCGATGGCTAACCTGTGCATGCCTCTTGAGAAGACCATGTTTGCATGTGAGCTGCTGTAGGTGAGAAAATGCCGTGTGTTGTACAAAGAAGGGAAGAAGGAACCGCTCTGCCAGAGGTTGTGTTTGTTTCAGCTCCGCAACAAATCCAGATATTTGAGAGAAAACGTGCTTTTATTTGGATTGTGATTAGAATACTTCAAGAAGCATCGGGAGTTGTTGATCTCTTTATTTTTCTGCACAAGTGTGAGATTAGGCTTGAATTCTCAGTAGGAAAGTGAATTGTGTTAAATGGAGTAGTGCATTAGAATTTTATGGGGTTTTTTTCCCTTCAACAAGATCTTTCTATTAAGAACTGTTAAATCTTTTAACAGCTTTTAACAGCAAGGTCTGACAGGAACAAATGCAGGTGTGTGCTTTTGGAGTCCTCCAACGGCTGGATCTTTCCATGAAGTAATGAATAGAATCTGAAAAAATCACCGTTTAATATTGCAAATGGTGCATTAATCCTGATTTAAAAAAAACACCAAATAGAAACCTTAGATGGGCTGTGTGTGTGTTTGTCTACTTCCAACAGACCATTCCTGTAATGCTTTTATGCTGTTTTCCTTTCTTTTTCTTCCAAGGAAATAAGATGTGTGTGTGTGTGTGCTTTTACCTTTTTTAAATTTGCAATGGTAAAAGGGTCACTGGAAGCCATAATGAAATAAGGCCTCGTATGCATAGCCTTTCATAATTACTCTAAAAATGTTTGCATCATCTCCTTTTAAACAGGTAGTTCAGAATTTGTGACTTTAAAAGCTAGGAAAACCGTTGTCAGACACCGTACGTGCTGGTTCAGCGTGCTCTTTCTTCATGGCAGAGATTGCTTAAAGTATTTTATTTTTATTGGAGGAGTGAGAGTAAATTCGTTTATGTCCTCAGTATGACCCTTAGAAATACTTCCTTATATTTATGGGTTTACATCCTCTCTTATAGATTTCTTTTTTCCTTTTTTTTTTTTTTTTTTTTTTGCACTGTAAGGATCGGCATGCAGCTTGGAAAGAATAGTCTGGCAAGAGCACAATTTCTTTGATTATTTTTTAAATTATCTTTTCCTCAAAATAATTGTCATAAGGGCAAGACATTGTTTTTTTGTGAGTTTTCCCTTTAACCAGTAAGAGATTGAGATAAAATTTTTTTTTAGGTTTTAAATTAATATTTTTTGATGTATAAAATGGGTTATGTCAAAAAATAGTTACCATTAGCTTGCAGAACACAGTTGGTTTTGTACATTGTTATTTATTTTTAATTACCACTTGTCAATCTCCATGTATGATGTATTATTAAGTAGAGAAATTGTTTGTTTTTTGAAAGAGAAAATTGGAATATATAGTCTAGCATCTGAACAGAAGGCTTCTCTTTATTTTTTTTAATGGTCATATGTGTGTATGCTCTTGATATGTGTGTACACACATTAGAATCTGCTCACTTGTCATGTGTCTTTGCAAAGCAGATGTTGATTGGCCCCTAAGCCTATAAGGAACTATTGTCCTGTGAACAGAGAGAAAGGACTGACAGTAAGCTACAACATCTGAGATGCTTGTTCAGGAAATTCTTGCCTCGGCATGGGTAATTTTTGTAGTACGTAGAACTGTGGCATCCTACTCTGAACTAAGTTCTGTATTTGTCCAACCTATTAAATTATTTAAGAAAAATCTACTTCCATTTAATTTAATCACCTTACCTAACTGAGAGATGTGATGGAAGCTTGCAATAGAGGCCTCCTCCTTTTGAAGAAACGCACGTTTTCGAAGCAGATGGATGTTGCTCACACAGATACATTGATTTGGTGGTGGGGAACTTGTGTGATCCTAGTACAGTACCTTGTCATTCAGGTATTTTTGATTATTGATTAATCTTTGACAGCATACAGGCATTTATAGTCCTGAGGCTCCTTTTATTCTTCATTTCTGATTCGCACTGCATAGTTTAACACATTAGCTGGCCTCTCAGTGTGCACTTTATACACGTCTTTCTCCTTTGTGCATGTGTGTATGATTTACATACACCTACACAGAAGGAGAGAACCTGGGTCTTTTCAGGAGTACCTGTGTAAGATACAGAGCAAGTATTAGAAAAAAATCTGTCGAGCTTCTCCTAGTTTGTGAATGTATCATTTGTTTTGTTTCATAGAAGCTCCGAATATGCCTGATTCTGCAGCTCTTTTTATGCCAAATAGATTGCCCGTATTGAGAGTTCTGGCTAAGCCAAGGCTGCAGAATCATGTCCTGTGCCTGAAGGCCATTAAACAGCTGTTAGTGTGGTGAATAGATTCTTGATGTCTCAATGGGAGAATAAAATATATTTTTCCCTGTGCAGTTTCAAATAAACAGTTTAGTATTCACATAGCTTCTATTTAGAAGTAGCAAATAGCAATATTCACAGTTAGTAGCATCTATATATATATTACGACCATATATTTGACACTTTGTGGTTTGGTGTTCAGTTATTGGTTTCTGTAGTAGCGCTTATGCCTACACATGGAACAGCAGAACCCTGTGTACGAGGTACAATAAAGAAAGAGAGATGCAAACCTGCCTACTCTATTACTGCTTCCATAATGTAAGGATTTTTTTACTGAGCAGTCGATTGCTATCTTTTTGGCATTCTGACCTGAATCTTGGGGGATAAAAACTAAGGCATTTAATGCATTGCTAAATTTTCTAGTTACGTGTGTAAAATGTTTTTGAAATTACTAAGTGTGGTCTGTTAGGTGATGCTTGTTCATTCTGAAATAGTACCTTAGTTAAAACTAGATTAAATTCATACAATGAAACAAGTTTGATTAGTTACCGATAGATCTTTCTTACTTTCGTGCCTCAAATATTTTGTTATAGGTATTTTGACATTCTAATTGTTAACATGAGAATGGCAGTAGTTTATTTACTCTTTGGTCCCTGAGATTGTACCTGTGCCCTATACCAGTTAGATCTCTCAGTACTTCTTCAAAATGTGCCATTTATCAGGAGGCTTTGAAGATTCTCTGTGGATATGTAAAGCAGTGTTGCCACATTCACTGTGCATGCATGCTCAAGGCTGCAGAATTTCAGTAGCATGTGTTTGTGGTAGGCTAACTTGCTAGAGTATATTTTAGAATTGTGATTATTAAGGTACTTGGGAAAAAAACTTTTTTCTTTCAATTTTGGGGCTATTTACATAGTGTTAAATATATGTTTTGGTACGATTGAATGAGGACTTTAATTAAACTTAAATTAAAAGTATACCTTAGTGGTTTTCAAATTTGTTTTGAAAACTGGTAAGAGAAAAGTGCTGCTTAGCGGTGTTGTTTTTGTATTGCTTGGTGCTTATAGAAGCAAATAAATGTGCACAAAAATGTTGTGGAGCCCATCGTATTAGAGCAAAATTTATTTTGAGGAAGTCTTACCTGCTAATAAATTTAAAATTATTTTTTAGTAGACCTGAAGGGTTCCTGTACATTTAATGTATGTTTTGCTATTCAAATCATAGTATTACCCTTTTACTTTTTCTGTTCCCCAATCATACCTGTTCATGCTCAGTTTCACACACACATGCTGATGTGCTGGCAGAATGCTGCAGTGTTTGTGTTGGAGGTGGGTTGGACAATTTCTGTTGTTGTACTTCCAGTTCTGAGAGCGTGACATCATCCAGTGATCCACCAGGAACGTGTCAGCTCCAAAAAAGCCAAACGTGTCCAGGGTGGTGTTCCTCTGCAGTCGAGGAATCCTCAGGGATAAATGTATCTTACAAAACCAATGTGAATCTATGAACAGTGGGGACAGTAGATGGCAAATTTGTACAGGATTGATTTTAACTACCTTTATCTTCTCGGGTACAATATTCCAAGCACATTTGATCTTTACACAATTCTTCTGGAGTGCCTTGGACTAGAGTAAAAAATTATTCTCCCTGTTGTACATGGTGGGGAAACAGAGGCACATAACATCCACTTTGCTTCAGACAGGCACGCTTGAGGACAGGTCTTGTGAAAATAGCCAGGGTCTTGGTGCCGTAAATTCTGGCTTTTGAATAAATCCAGTCGTATTGTGAGCACATTCTGTTGTGGGAGAATGTGAGCTTTACTGGAATCTATTCAGCGAGTAAGAAGACAAATAACTGAGTGAAACAAGGGATTTGTCTGCTCTATCAGTACAGTCACCTTAAGCATAAGGCACTATAATCCAAAATTTCAGTATTCCTTGCACTGTTTTATCATTACATAAACAATATCATCTATATAAAGATGCTAGATTTCTCACAGAAATTAAACTCTGAGGAAAATTGAATTGAACAAGTGCCCAGGAGCTTAACGAGCGTCATGGAACTTGTGTTGTGATGAGTATTCTGTACAAAGCACCAGTGTGTGCTGGGGTGGGGTGCACATGGGGGTGCATGCACAGACTTCCTTACCATCAAAATCCCGTTGTTTTATCTGGCAGATACCTTGTCTTCAGTTTTGAAGTGAACAGATTTGATGCAGAAATCACAGTTGTTGTGTCTTATTTAAAATTTGCTTTTCACATGGGAATTGTTCTTACTGCAAATATGAAGTACCTTTTATCAAACTCTGTATTCCCAATGTAGGATGCTTATGTTATCTGAAGGTGCCTGCAGTTGTTTTGGAAATTGTGAAACCTAAGATCATTGTCCTGATGCTTTTATTAAAATATTTTATTTATGTTTATTAAAACTAACGTAGAAGTTTTTGGCAGATGTGATTTGAAAGGTGTGGATACATTGTGTATTTATGTCCCATGTATCATGGAAAATGTTAGTTTCCTTACCAATTTAACAAGTGTCTGAAGCAGCTGAATTTCTAAATGTATAGTGGCCAATTTGTGGATATTAAACAGAGTTTGATGGTTCTACAGCGTGTATAAGGAATTGCTTTCAACACAGACCTATCAGTGTGTGATCTACATTCATATTACTTTTTGCATTTGAGTCATTGTGGGTTAGTAACTGCATTAGAAAGACCAAGCATGTATAGAAGTATGTAATCTCTTTATTAGTCTTTTCTCCAATTTTAAGAGCTATTAATTAATCTTTTGCACCTGATCATTCACAATTGCCAAATGATGTCGTGCCTTTAAGAATTCACTGCTGTTCTCTGTCTTTGCCCTACGTTGTAGGCTTCTTAGATTTGAAAAGATACCGAATTCAGGTTTGTGATGTAGTAATTGTTTATGAAGACATCCCTCTGAGTGATAGGCCCTCTGACACTTCCATCTGTAAGGCTGTGCCACCGATCTCCCCTGCCACCCACATCAGTCTCTTTCTGACCATTGGAGGGTGGGGAAAGAATATTCTTCTAATTCTTTTTGTCTTTTTTTTTAAATTTATTTAAGGAAGTAGATGTACATGGAATTTTAGTTTGTTGCTAAAAATAGAATAAAAATATGAAAATGGAAAAAACCCCTGATGTATAAATTCTATTTTTTAAAGGGATAGTGTTAGTTGTGTTACTGTTACAGTCTTGCAAGCTTCTACTTCAAATTTTTATACTCACGGGGTTTGGGGGGGTGTTAGGGTTTTTTGTCTTTTGTTTTTTTTTATTTTGTTTTGTTTCGTATTTATTTTAGATATCTATTTACTCAAAAAATAAATCTTAGGTAGCAAGGCTTTCTCTTGGATATGATTCTGCCAAGTTACTGAATCAATTTACTTCCCTTTAAAGACCACGTGGCTAAGTTCACTGTGAAGTTCTGTTGTTGCAGCTACATAGTTAGATTCAGGGAATTAATTACATTCTTGAATAATAGCTGTTGTGGCAAACCCTTTGCATTTAGTTAACCATTGGGGTGGCAACGCATCTTCACCACCAAAATAACAGCCTTTATAAGAAGCCTCTCTTGAGGGGTTTGCAGGTACAGCTATTGAGATATTTTGCTGAATTTTTCAGGAGGTAGATAGTTCCACAACAGGTTTTGGTCACCCTTTAAAAGGGCAAAGAGGTCTATGTTGCATGGCAAAGAGAGGGCTGTCTTGGCTGTAGCAGTCCCTGGTACAGCTGTCCTTCACAGAAGGACCTCACGTTGGAGCATGGTTGTTCTTTGTTTGTTCGAGTAAAGAAAGGAAAGCGGTTCAGAAAATCCCAAAAGGAGGGATCCTGTTTTAAGACATAACTGTAGTCATGTGTGGTGTTCCCAGTGTGGACATGGCTTAATTCACAGGTTGACTGAAGTGGAATAGTGCCTTCTTTACACAAGCAGTGAATTCAGCCATAGTAAGTAAATTATGTGACTTCAGGAAAATGGTGTTAGTAGAGAATTGATGCAGGAATTCTTGATATCTCTCATCTGGCTGCATGAGCTAAAGGTAGCTGGTTTCACTGACTGATACCTCAGTTTCCCCATGTTAAAATAAGGGTAATGTTTGCCTTATTTAATCATTGGAGTTTGACGTGCAGTTTTAATTACAGAGCAATGCAGAATAAATAGGCAGCCTAAATACTTGTGTTACATGTGAAGGTAACAGTCTGCACTGTGCCTTCCTCTATTTGGATGGGATCTGAGGCTCGGTGTTCCCAGCATTGATCATGTTATTTTTTTAGCTTGTCAGACTTACTTGTTTGTAAGCAAGATACTGAAACATCAGCTCTGAAAATTTCTTTTGAAAGCACAAGGACAGGATTTGTAGTTCTTAAATTTTATTCTTTTAAAGTTAAAAATAAAGATAAGGAGGTTTGTTTTGACAGCATCAAAGGAATATGCTGGTTTGTTTGCAGCCTTTGATTTGGATGGAATGTATGGAGTTCTGTTTTGGGTTTTTTTTGTGTAGCAATTTATGTTGTGAATATTTTGGATTTTCTGTTTATATGAAATGTTAGTGTTGATGTCTTATTTTCAGGCATGATTTATGGAAAATAATTATGCTTTTTGTGATTTTTTTTTTAAAATCCACTATTTCTTCTTTCATTGAAATTCCCAAGCAAACAAAAGTAATGAGCATGTTCTTTAGAGCTGTTGCTGTTTTAAGTTTACGGTTGGTCACAGAGGCTATTTAAAGAAATATTTTTGGGAAAATAGAGGTAGGTAGATTTTAGGCTGTTTTAGCTGCGTACCAGCAGTAGCAAAATAATTTTACTTGGCAGTTTTACTTACTTATATTTGAAAGGTCTTCCTTCCTGTGGGCAGAAAGGTCAGGTTCTGTGAGGGAGGTGCCCGTGGTGCCCGGCATGCGGTGGCGGTGGCAGAGCCGGGTGTGGGTGCCGTGGGCTGTTTGCCGGAGCGGTGCCCGTGCGGGGCATTTCCCTGCGGGGCTCGGGGACGGGAGGGGCGGGGGCGGCGGGGTCCCGGCCCGCTGGCGGCGTCCGGGCAAGTTGCACACACGGAGCGAACCGGTTCTCTTGTGTGGCGTCACATGATGAAAATATTTTCCCCTTTGGTGCTGCCAGGAGCTATCTATTGCTTTTCAGCAGCCCCGGCGCTCGGGCGGCGGGCCAGGCGCTGCCCCGGCCTCACCGGTGCCACCGCAGCGTGTTGTGTCCGGCGCCGGCCCTCGGTGTCCCTTGGCTGCCTGGGGAGGAAGGCTTCCCTGCCTTCACATTGAGGAAGCAGCACCGTGTGCAGTGTTTCTAGCGTTTCAAGTGGCACTTTACATTAAATTTTTTTGCTGGTTAAGAGATACTGCGTTTGCTTGTCTTGTGTGGTACGTTTTGGTTTACAATATATGTATTTTTTTATTTTAAATTCCAAAGCTAACATACATCCCTTGTGATAGCCCCGTCCTTCCAGCCTGGCACGGAGCCGGTTTTCCTACTAACAAACTGTAGGAGCTACTAATTCAGCAACATTTCTGAGATTTTTTACTTTCTGCAGAATGCTCTTTTTGTTGTTGAACATGTGGTATGCAAATACAAATGGAAATAGTGCTATGGAGTATTTTGTTGTGGGTTTTTTTTAAGAATTAAAAACAGATTTTGCTTTTCTAATAAACCCCATAACCAGACCTTTTAATGTTTTGATATAAATAGCAATTACACTAAGTGAGATCCAACCACAACTAAAAAAATACCATTTAAAATCATTCAGAAGAAAAGTTCCCAACTTAATTGAGCTTTTCCTTTAAAGAGCAGGGGTTGATTGGGCAGCAGCATCTGAAACAAAGTATCTTGAATTTTAGAACTGTGTTCTTGAAGTGATCCAAGTGCTGGAGTACAGGCCAATATTTAAAGATTTTTCAAGAATTAGCTAGGAATCTGAAGGCTTCTTCAGTCTAAGCCATTGAGAGCTTTATATGTGATTGCTGATGGCAATCAGAACATTTTCTGGATTAATTGAGACCCTTGAAAAGTTTTAGATTTAGGTACATGGACTGATTGTTTCATACACTGGGACATTTAAAGATTTGGTTGTTGGTAGGAAATTTGCTAAATGCAGCTGTTTGAGCAAGCAGTGGAGAGGGATTCTCTGTCCCAGGAAGACTTTGCCTAGATAGCCACACATTCCTTCTTTTAGTTCTTCAGCTCATTTCAATAATAATAGCAACTGTAGCCATGCACTTTCTCATTGAGAGGAAGGTTGAGAAGGGCCTGAGTGAGCTGTTACTTTGCCGGAATGTAGTTGACAGAATGGTGGATGCAGTCTTCTACTTGTTCTGCAGATACTAATATTGTTATGTGTCAGCTCTGATGCGTGACACGATTGCTCAACACTCATCCTCTCTATTTTCCCCCTCAGTGAGTGAAAGATTTATTTGTGGGTTATTTACATCTATTTCATTTCTTCCCAAATTCATAGTACTTTGTTTTATCCAAATGTCATGATCTCCTTTTGCTCCTTTGTCTCTTCTTTTTGTTTCTTAAAATGTCTTTCTCACTTTCCAAGTCATTGGAGTGACGAAAAAGTCATCCCTACTGTCTTCTGCAATTTTAACAGTTGTGCCAGAGTTATTAGTGTGACTGTATAGCCACTGAGAAAATAGCTTTTGAGTGATCCAGGTACCCATCCGTCTGACTTGTGTTTCCTCCGTCCCTCTAACTTGTATTTGCTCCTCTCTCCTCCAAGTTGACAAAAGTCGTTGGGCAGAGTGGCAGCAGGGAAGGTGTCTTCACTATCCACCTTCCTGTGCAGGTTCTCCTAATGGCTAGAGGTCAAGTTGCATTTAAGAAAAAGAAGCAAGTAACCACTAAGAAACCAAGCAAGCCCCCACATCCTGGCAAGACTTGGCAGTATAATAGTAAAAATTGTAGAAGTAGTTATCTATGCTGGTTATCTATGTACAAGTAGTAGTACAGTTGTACAAGTAGTTATCTAGTAGTTATCTATGGTGCTGGTTTTTTGTTTTGAGTTCTACTATTGCTGATCTTCTAAGCAGTAACAGACTTAAAGGAGGGAAACAAACAAAGGAGACAAAACCAAGCTGAAATGTAAATGTTGATGTGCATTTTTTTTACTTGGAATGGCTCGTGTGATTAATATATATATATATATTTGCCCAAAAGATATTTGAAAAGATGTCTGCATGAAAATCCAAGTGTGCTGTTGCTGTACATGTGGAAAATGTAGAAAAGACTGGACCTGAGGGGAGGGAACACTTAGCAAGTAATTGTCTATATTAAGTAGTGATGTGATGCACTAGATATGTTCTGTGCAATTTTATAGTACTTGATACTTCATTTCATAGATTTCCTTTCCTTTTAATTCTCAGAAGATTGGGGGTGTAGAAAGCTGCAATCGTTGTTTGTTATTCCACAGTGTCATATTTTATTTGAGGGAATGTATCTTATGAAGATGGTGAATGAAGCCTGTTTAAAAAGTGAGTTAAGGTTCCGTTGTTCTAGTAGAATATCATAGTAATTCAAGAAAGAACTGAGGCCAGTTTCTTCCTGTATGATAGTTTCCAAATCCTGTTGCTTTGCCTCTAATAAGACTTAGATGTTTATTTGCAGCAATCTCGTTGCCTGAAAAAAAACCCCACAGTGTCTGAAAACCCTCTATGTTTCTTTTCTCTACTCCTGCTTTTTAACATTCAGTTTAAATTCTTCCTTTGCTTGTGGCTGATGCCCTCCTTGAAGAGATGGAGGAAGAAAGTAGATGCTTTTTCATAGAGGCTGCAGCTAGTCATGGCATCATAATGGAAGGTTCAAATATTTATAGTTTCTGATGACATTTTTACTTTCTTGAAATTCTTGATTCCACATATGGTTGTCTGTCTTACCTGAGCAAGTTGTCTCAGCCATGTGCCAAAAGTAGGAAGAAATGCACTTTTCCTCTCCAGAAGTGAATTTATATATATATATCTATGTATCTATATCCAAAGAGACAATGGACACAATTCGGGGAGGGGGAGTGGCAGCGGTTTTCCCATATTTTTCCTCCAAATGTTTGATACTGAGCATTCAGTAACATGTTTTGTTTGTAATTCTTAGATTAATACTTGGGAATAAGCAGCAAGTTTTTTTTTTAATTGAGTTCAGTCTATGTACATTGATCAGAAGGTCCATGTGGGTATTCCTCAGAAAATCATCTTTTTGTCCTTGGTTTTTGAGGATCACAGGCAGAAACAAAGAGCGAATTAGCAGAAGAAAGATTGTAACACATACATGCACAGGAAAATACATGTTGAACCAAATGGACATCTGCTTTTTATGTAGGTACCAAGCCAGAATTTCTCTTGGGAGAACTGAAGAAAACTTGAAAATCTAATTTGTTTATTTCTGCATTTTTCAGTAGCCCTTTGTTACACTCCTTGAGTACTCTTTAATCCAGTTTTGTGTTGCTAAAAGATCTTGCACCACTGTGGGAGTCTGATGGTTGTCTGAAGCCGATCTAAGACTTCACTTCTGCTGTAAAGACCAGTCCCCATCTTTTTATCAGCTCACCGCTGCTTCCCATCTTTTTATCAGCTCACCGCTGCTTCCCTTGTGTCATAAGGTGAGTCGCATCAGCTCAAAGATTTGTCTGAAAACTAATCCCAAACAAGACCTGTGAATGTTTAGCTTTCAGCCAGATCATTGAGCAGATCTGACTTGCAGCATAATTTTTGCAGCAAAAAGGTAAAGCAAGGCACAATATGGCCAGTTCAACTGAGGATGGGCATCAGGCCATGAGGTGGTGGTACAGGCTTCTGTCAACCTAAACTCCTCACTGTGTTGCCTCTTGAGTGTAAAATCAATCTATAAATAATGACAGGCAGTTTCTTAACGTTACTCTGGAGCAGGGAGTCATCCCAGTCTTAAAAGGAGAGAAGCTGAGGCAGGGTGTAAATTTTTTTTCCCCCAAGGATGATGATTATACAGAATGCATTGATTGCAGTGGCCAAATAAGCTGTGAGTATCTTTGAAAAATAAAATTTTAAGGGTGGAACTCATCTAACCATATGTACTGTAGGCATTTGTACCTGAGCTTTTTGTGTATCTTTGGTGCAAAAAAATAGTCAAATTTTCATGTGAATCATCTCATCCTAAAGGAAATGTGTAATGCCAGTCTAATGAATCACGCTCCTAAAGTTGCATGGTTTTCCCCTCACTTTAAAGAAAGTCTAAGCCGATAAGCTTAGGTGTTGATGTTGAAGGACAGGTGAAATTAATTCCTTCCACTGTTTATAGTGTTTTCCTGCAGGCAAATGACTCGACTTCTGTTGGAGTTCTGGACTTACTTAGCTTCCTGTTCTTGTCTTGCTAACCTGTTGGAACTAATGGTTTTCATACCCATTTCCGCTTAAGTTTGACACATTTCTATTTTCTTGTCCTTTGTATAATGCCTATTCAGAGGGTTTTTTTGCTGCTGCTTTTCTTTTGGTGTGTCAAATTTTTGCGTGTAAGAACTGTCAGTATTGTTTATTTTTGCCCAGCATATTTGCAGACATACTGGCAAATTTGAAAATACCAGGATGAATTTCCAGATCAGTTGACCTTCATGCTTAGGTACGCAATTTCCTCTGTGAAGAGATGCAAGCTTTTGATTTGGAAATAGGGCAGCAGTTTTGTTGTGTAGATACTGCTTCACAGTCCACTGAAAACTCTTTACCCCTTGCTGGCACTTCAGCTGCAGAGAAGTGGGCACCTCTGGGAAGGAGCTTCCCTGCTATGGTGGTCCTCCTCACCCAGCACTGGTGCTCCTCTGGCTCCACCCCCACTGGTTGCTCCCAGGGGTCTCTCTGTGGGGCATCGTGCAGAGCAGCAAACCCAGCGAGCACTTTGGAGGGCTGAGGGGCTGTGCTGGGCATGGGGAGTTGGGAAGGGGCAGCCCTGTCAGGAGATCTCTGCCACCGAGAGAGACGGTGGTTGTGGAGGCGAACAAGGTGTTTTCTGAATGCTGCGGATGTATTCCAAGGTGACAAAACCTGGTGTTATGCTGAGGGATGAAATTGTTTAGGACAAAAGGAAACACAGGGAGGCCTATCCTGCACAGAGCTCTTCTTGGCAGTATCATGTTTTCAAAATGGTTAAAGAGGAAAAGACACAATTTGCTAAAGAGATTTACCTGCGCATCCTGAAAAATGGCTACCATAATCCTTAATTACGTCTGGGCTCACTTAGCCTTTCCTAGTAAAGTATTTAAAATGCCCAAACTGAAGTATTATAGTGATTAATAATTTCACTGGTACCTTTGTAGTAGTATGTCAGTGCTTTTCACTTTTTGGAGGCTGGCACAACCATATTTTTATTTGCATCCTTTTTAAGAGATCTTTCTCACAAAGGGTGGCAGTTTATTTGGCTTAGGCTTAGGTTTCTGAATTAAGTATCCTCTGAAACGTTGCTTGTTTTCAAAAGATTCTGAGGAGTCTTTTGCAGTTTTAAAGTTTGCATCTCTTTTTCGGTTCTCTCTTGTAATTTGAAGTTCAGCAAGTGGCATGATTTTCAGATGTACTATTTTCCCCCCATTGTGTACACGGGGAGGAGGAAGTATGGCTTCCTCAAGGTTGACTGAAATGTTTCAACTTCTATAGCAAATGAGGTGAGAATGAAATTGTCAGAAGGATGGAGACTAAATTATTGAAGCACTTGACTGTTTAAAGTGGCTGGGGATGTACTATAAAAGGTGCGAGTCTTAACAGTCAAATGTGTAAACAGCACCTTATTCCTTCCTTGTACCTGATTTCTCACCACTTGCTTTATATGGGAGCCTAAATCAGTGTGGGAGATATCACAGCCATTCTCAAAGTGTTACTTTACAATGCCTCCACCAGAAGAACAATCTATTACCATATAGAATTGCAGAGAGAAAAGCGTTTTCAGGGAAGATTAATTGAAGTAATTCATCACTTTAAAATGAAGAAGGTGCATCAAACAAAAATAAAAGCTAAGTATTTTATGTGCCTCTATTGGAATTTGATAACCATTTGTTTTGCAGAAAATATATGTGGACTGGGCATCTAGTGCTTGTCTACACAGTACAACTGTGTGCTATAATTATATGCTATAATTACACCAATATAACTCCCTATGGAGACACTCTTATACCAGAATAAGAGTTTATATGGTTTATCTTACTCTGCTTCCAAACCACATAAGCTTAAGAGGGAAAGGGTACTCTTATGCTGGAGAAAGTTTCCACACTGAGATAGTTATATTGGTGTAATTATGAATTTTTTTACTTCAGTGTAGACAACTCTCTTGTGCCTTTTCAGCTTTGAACTTTAGTTAAGAATTTCTTGGTTGTGATAAGTGTCTAAGCATTTTTATAGTATATTTTTATAATGGGACTTGGGTATTTAAACCAATTACTTAGGCCAATTAACAGCTTCCTGGGTCGTGGATAACAATAGGAAATGAGAAGGGATCAGAATTCATGTTTCTAGCTGCTTGGATATATCTGCGTTCCCTCTCCCCCCAGCGATTTTACCAGTATTCAGTGTACAGCACAAGTGGAATAGTGGGTGGCTGTGTAATGAGTTCTGTGTTGGACACTTTTTGTCTGTTGTTTCTCATTATTCCTTGAGTTTTGTTGTGCTGTGCTTCTAATTGCTTGTATCTCCATGGATCACAGAAAGAAGCTTCCTTGATGAAGTTGAAAAAACGGCTTCCAAAAATGTTAATTGTTTGGAGGATTGCTGGAATTTATTGATCTTTACACAAGACAGGACCATAATTGACTTGCTAGGCACAAGTTGTGTGAGGAGCAACTCAAATTGGATTCAGAGGAAGGGGAAGGTGCAGGAATTGTTTTGGTATTCAGTGTAGTCAGGAGAAGGGTGATGATGTGTAGAAGGTATGTTTGGTGGAGGTGATGTCCCTTGCCTGCTTCAGTCAAAGGTGGGTACCTAGAGAGAGGTATTCACATGGATGGTGCTTTGAAGTTGGCCATCTTCTCTAGTTCTCTTTTTCCATATCTCCTGTGCTGCTTAGCACACAGCTCATCTCATCCTTACATTCACACCTCCCCAAAACCAGGAATATGTTAAACATTTTTACAGTGTTTTTGCCGTTTCTGTAAATATCAACATAAATTACGTAGAAACAGGTTTTTTTTCATATCTTTTCTACTCCTTATGAAAAGACTGGTTCGAAACACATACCTCTTTATTCCCTTAATTTTCTTTTATCAATGTATCTAGTTATGTTTGTAGTGTTGTAATGTCCATATGGTCTAGTTTTGCTAGAAATTTAGGATTATGACTTGAAATGAAAAATTGCAGAAATGGGAGAAACCTTACAATAAAATAGTGGTGATGTAATAGCCTCCAAATCATAGAAGAGCAGCACTTGAAGTGACATCAAGAGGTCATTTAATCTATCCATCAGCTCTGAGACAGGATAAGGCAGACCTAACATTCACGGCAGATGTTCATTTGTCCTGTAGTAGTAACAGACTGAGCAGAAAAGAATTATTTATACTTATTCTTTCCCCTTCTCTCCGCAAAGCTTTGTGCAAGCTGAACTTTACACAGAACTGGTGTGAGAGGATATATGGATTCCTTCAGGATTATTTCAAGTTTCTGAGTTACTTCTGGTTTTTGACAACTCTGTTTCTGTCAAAATAATCTAATGATATTTGTGTATTTTTGAGTGTAATATCCCATTTCAATTTTATCTGGCTGTCTGTTGTTCAGGTGTATTTCTTCCTGAAATGATTATTTTTCTGTGTTGGCTTTGTAACCAGTGTCTGCTCTTCTTTGGCATTGAGCAGTTTAGTTTAAAAATGTGTAGCATTTCATTTTCATACTTGACAGTATTTCTGGTGTGTAATCAGTTTCAGTTTTCCTTTTTTTATTCAATTTCTTTTTGCATGAAGGAGCTGAGCAGAAAAAAGAAAAACAACTGTGGGTAGGAGTGTAGAAGTGAGAAGGGGAAGAATGTGTTCAGGAATTGATAGTACTCAGCAGAAGAGCTGGGTTTAGCTGAAATGTCAGGTTAGATATGAAGTGAACAGTGTGGCCTTAAGTAAAGATTTATATTCTTTGAAGAATAAAGAGAACATATGTTTCACAATTTTACGTATGGTATCTGCAGCTCTTTAATCTAAACTGAGGGTTGCAAATGGATGTCAGATGAATAGCATCTTTCTAAATTGAACAATATCTGAAATTGGAATTGCAGATACCTTGTTCCTTAAATGAGTCTTTGGGTTTGTTTTCTTCATTTTGCCTTTTGGTTATGTCAGCTGAGAAACATCTGTCTGTCCTGCTAAGTGACCTCTTCTGACAAGGCCAAGAGATTTTGACTGAGTGAACTGTCTTGAGCCCTCAACAGCTGCAGGAAGGTGCTGATGTAAGTTGCCGCCTTGGAGGTTTAGATGTAAATATACTCAAATAGCTGTTGTCCCCAGATATAGCTTACTCACACTTACAGAAAAGATTGCCTGTACCTGTGCTGCTTTGGTGTTTATGGAGGTAGTGATTCCCTTCTCTTTCCTTCCAATCTAATCTGATTGTTAATTTTACTTCTGTTCTAGATTTAGTAATTTTAGGAAGTTGGGAATACTCTGTTTTGGGTTGTGCCCAAAGGGGGCTCATTAATCCTGAAGATCCTCTAACCAATAAAGAAGTTTCTTTGAAGTTTGTTTAGAAAGCTGTGTTGGTGTTTTTGCATGACAGCTGATGTGGGCTCTCTTAAGGACTGGAAATAAGAGGTGGGGATAGAAGTGGGAAGAAGCCAAGAGTTTTCAGGCAGAGAGAATCTGAAAATATAATAGTTTCTGCTGTGGGAGAGGGAAGGCAGTTCTATGAATACAGCATAATCAGGTTTCCTGTTAAATAATTTTTTTTTTTTTGATGAGAAATACTGAAGAAGTGGATCAACTTTCCTGCTTTCATATTTCTCAGACCAGATATGTCTTGCATGCTGTTTTTTAAATTAATTTTAAATGATGTGATATTAAAAGAAAATTATGATCATATATTGAAAACACGTGTTCTTTGTATAGAAAATGAGAGTTCTGGATAGTAGTTATACTAAAATTATGCATTTAATACTGAACATTCTATATGATTTGTTGCAGAGGTGTTCATAGCCATGATTAATCCTACTTCTTTATTTCTGCACTTACCTCTGTGTTTATTATATGCATGTGTTTGAGCTGAGATGCTCTGGGATGTTTCATAGTCTGCCAGGATTTGTGTAAGAATTTGTCCCATTTGTTGTGATTGCAAGAATAATTATGAAGACTTAGTGATTTTTGCGAGTTTAGAGATATAGGCGAAGGCTCTAGAGTAAACCAGAATTTGACCTGGTTTAAACCCAGGTCTGACTTTTTTGACCCTGTGTGAGCCACAGTAAACTTTGTATTAACATTGAGATATGTTTTTTGGAGGTCATTTCTCTAAAGGTCGTCGGAAGTCATTCCCAAATGTCTGTAAAATTTTAAGTTTGTTTAAAATGTGAGAATTAAAGCTGATTATTTTAAAATCAGCATAGGTTTTAAATTTTAATAACAGAAAGTTATTTTGCTTTCAAAATGTTTGTATAAATACATGTATGTTGACCGATTTTTAAATTGTAGAAATTAAAATTTAAAGATGAACAGATCCCTTAATACTATGAGTTTTTTACTTGCTGTTTGTTTCAGTACTGCTGCTGCATGCACTAGTATTTCTAGAATTACTTGCAGGGTGTTACCACCACCACCTTCAAAGTGAAATTTACAGCTCCTCTAGTCTTTGTCCTTTTAATTCTAAAATCCAGATGAAGTTCAATCCCAGGAGTGTTGTTTTGCTCTTGCAATGTAGTCGTTTTCAGATGATACATGATTTAGTTGGAAACAAATTAGCAGCTATGAATGCCTAAAGAAAGCAGTTTAATAAACAAGATTTTTGTAAGACCTAATCAGAATTGTAAAATGATACTTGGGAATCAGTTACATTATACAATAGAGCGGGTGTGAATGTAGGCATGTGTGTGGATTCATGGTTTCTGGTCACATTGTTTTCTCAAGTGATACAATGGTTTCAACCTTCAGTTTACTGTTTCTTCTAATTTATAACTTAACTATTAAATGTTTTCAAACAATAATGAAAATTTCCACTCATGACTGTAATTTGTTCTGGTGATTGATTTTAATTTTTATTTTAACTGCTGACACCCCCTCCTTCCCTCCCATTTTCTAGTGCTTTAAATCACCTGTTACTGGTGAATTTTTTTTTATTTTGCTCCTGCCCAGAAGGTTAGTTCCATGTTGCTGTCAGCTCTGTGTTGATGAGAAGGGTCATTATACATGCAAAATAATCACAGGCGGGTACTCGGCAAAATTCTATTGCTCCAGCTCCAAAACGTGGATGTATAGCTCCAGATTCGTTATCTGTTTGTAGCAGACCCTTGGGCTGAGCTGATGCTGCTGGTATGTCTCTGACTGAAATGCTTTATTTTTGCCATGTTCAACCAGTGTGATACAGAGATCATTATGGAATGATGATAAAAAAAAATGAACTGGTTTGTTTCCAGGTAACTTAAAATTTTGCACTATTTGCAACCAAGTTTTTTCAGCCTCTACAGGAAGCAGTTTTAATATAGAAAATATGTTACGAGAGAAGTTTCTTGGCAGTTGAAGAAGTGACAGGGCTTCTGTTATAGAACTAAGTTTGCTTTCCAATTACCCTGATGCTAAATATATCCTTTTGGGAATTCTGCATATATTGGCACTAGCTAGGGGCTTTCCCCTGTTTTCTTATCTTAATTAAGACCATTTTTTACCTATTAAAAAAGCAAAAAAGAAAAGTTAGGCTTGAAAAGAGAAGGTGCTAGATTAATCAGTAACCTACCTGCTAGGAAGATAGAAACCAACAGATACAGAAAATCAGTGCTTTATACTGTTTTTTAGTGTCCCAGTCTGCTATCCCCTGTTGAAAGTAGGGTGACTGATTCTTTCCTTTTTCTGAGCTCTTGCTGGTGTGGCAGAAGGATATAGCTTAAAACTCTGGCTATTTCTCAGTGTGGACAGAACTTTCTGAACCTCCCTTAGCTGGAATTTAATGTTATGGCTATGGAAAAGGAAAACAACTCATTGCTTTTGTTTGCCTGGTGGAGTTTTCCGTTCTTTTACTCTTTTATGCATCTTTATTTCAGTAACCTATCAATTTTGTCAGTTATGTTTGTTTTGGTGTCCCCCTGTCCATGGTCTCCCCTCCTCCCCAGTTTTATTCACCATGAACTCAGACACCTGCAGAAAGGGAAGAAAATCGCATAAAGCCACTCAAGTGGCAGGGCACTTTGCAGAGAGGAAGGGAAGATACTATTTGAAAGTAGTTAGGGATGAGAGTAAGAACTGTGGGGTAGCAAGAGGAAAGGGGCTCTGTTCCCTAGAGTATCTGCTAGGTTCTGGTGTTACCTGGGCTCTGATTTATTCTGGAATTGCTCTAGTAAGGTCAATTACAAATACCAGCAGTAAGTATAATTCAGTTTTTGAAGAGTTGTCATTTGCTTTTTTTTTGTAATCTCAGAACATGACCTAGAAATTTTACATTTGTTCATTCCTGAACACTTGATGAAATCTAGTGTATAAGACTGAATTTGACCAGTTGAGGGGCTTATTTTTGAGCTCATCTTAGAAACAGGTGATCTTTTTGAACGGCATTAATACTGTTCCGAGTGATCTAGCAGCAGGAATTTAATGGGGTTGGTTTTGGTTTTGGTTCGGTTTGATTTTGTCCCTTCTTTTTAAGATACTTCCAGGGACCTTTTTTCTTTGGAATGTAGGTTTCTGAAAGTTCCTAGAGTATGTTGCAGCCTATTTTTGTTTTCAACATCTTCTAGAGGTTTGGGGGTTTTTCCTCCCTTAGCCTACCCTTCCCAACTCCTAGTCCTGTTTCTTGTTGGCTAATAACTGACATCAGTCTCCCCGAAGTCCTCATGTCTCTTTCCTTGTTAAAAGTGCATGTAACACTTGTTGTTATGAGAGTGAAAACCCAGTCACAGGAAGGTGAAGTGTTGTGCTCATGTTTGCATATCAGGTCAGCTGCTGAGCCAGGAATAGAAGTCCTGTCTCATGACTCAGTGCCCTCACCGCTGGCCTGCGCCGCCTCTCCAGAGCACCGCTCTTTTCCAAGAATATAGTAGCGATGGGTATAGGAGTAACTACAGCAAATATAGGAGCTTTGCTTCCAACTCTGGCAGGGCTCCAAGGCTTATACACAGCTTAAAAGACAAGGAGAGAAAAAGAAAAAGCTTTCTAAAGGAGCTCCTAGATAAGTTCTGTAAAGTTACAGTTTGCTTTGCTTTGTTTAAAAACAACAGCCAGAAAAAAAAAAATCTAATTGAAAATAGCTTTCCAGAAGGTTTAGGATGTGGAAAAAAGTTCCATGTGTTTGAAAGTCAAACTTTGCTCTACAAATAACCTTAAGAGCGGCCTGTGATTAAATCTTTTGTATATTCAACAACAAACTCATTTTATGCAACCGCAACTATGATAAAATTGAATTAAATGAACCTGCCTCTAAGAAAAGATACTGAATAGCTGAGTAGCGCATTATTCAATGAATGGAAAACGGGGAGGTTGGCTAAAACTGCTGGGAAATGGTTTTAACATTCTATCAGGCTAAAGAGCAATTCTGTGAAATCACTGTATTTGTTTCCCCCCTACCTCCCCGCCCTCATTTTTTAAATAGCAGTGCTCTTCATACTGTCAGAATTCAGTGTTGTGACACCCCTACTCAAAAGTTATGACAGCAGTGTAATGACAGCTACTGCCTCTTGAGAATCAATCAGGCAATTAATTTTGTAAATGAAATGCTGATTATACAAAGCTTCACATGAGAGGCCCAGTGATTAAAATCAATTTAACAAATTGTTTCAGGTGGGACTTGATTAATAATTTGCCATAAATGCTGAGGATATATGACCAGCATACCTTTTTGTGTGTGTGTGTGTGTGTGTGTTAATATAGAACTATATATATCGCTGGGAGTGGAAAAAATCTGCAGCTAACTGTATGTACTTTTGGCTTGTGACCTAGATGTGATGGGTTATACCTTTTTGTGGGTTCTCTGTCATCCCCAGTGTCCACAATGTCACTTTCTCAGCTAGTGTTCTCTCCAGCAATTAAATACATCTAGCTTTTAATTTTATTTCTGTGAGTAAAGCCAAGTAGTTGAAAAAGTGTATTCAGATCTACTTGAATTAAGTTTAGAAGGTTTTTTCTTTAAAATGGATGTGGGATTTTTTTTCCATTTACATCTCTCCCCACCCAGGTCACTTATATTTAGGACGTTGTGCATTTTCCCCCTCTTACTGCAATCCTTCTCTGCGGGCAGCCTTCCTGCAGAGCTCCCCTCGTTCCACTCAGGGCAGTGCTCTATTCCTTGGCTGACAGACACTATTTTTAGTACATCCTTTTCTGTCCATCTAACGCCGTGTTTGTGTAAGAGCTGTACAAAGTAGGTAAGGGAATTTTTTTTTCTGAGTTCCAGATGGCAGCCATGCACAGTGAGTGAAGGTGTTTACTTGTCTAGGAAGCTGAGAACCTCATTGCCAGACAAAATAGAAGTAACTGGTATTCTGGGTGGGGATTTGCTTTTTTTAACTTAGTTTTCTGGGTTTATGAATGGATTTTCTCTTTCTTGTTAGGCCAGAGCCTTGGCTACTGAGGAGGCCTTAAAGCTTTGACGCATCCAGTGGTAAATCTGCTGAGAACTTTAGGTTACTATTTCCCTTGCTGTCTGCCTTGTTCTCCTGCTGGGGGTTGCTATTTTGGCAGTAGAAATGCCAGACTGAGAGCTCTGCTCATGTCTGACCATGCTCCAGTGCCAAAGCTGTTGTATTGGTGCAAAACCATCCACCACAGGCAGTTCTAAGTTCAGACTGGACTGTGGATGGAAGTAGCCAAAGCATGGTCACGATCTGGGAACACATAGGAGAAGCAGCTGGAATGAGTGACCTGTTATACAGTCACAGATAAGTTTGCTAGAAGACATTTTAAAGAACCCCTGAATTCTGCTGTGCTAGAAATTGCTGCAGACTTGTTGAGGAGGGGAGTAGGGCTTCTGCATGCCTAAAGAAAAGTAGTCTTCTTTGTAGGGGCATCCAAGTTGGAAAAAACAAATCTAACGACAGGATTCCTATCTATAAGTCCTGAATACTTCCTGGAAGAAGTTTGATATTAGAAAAGTGGGTTACAGGAGAAGACTGAATGTTCAGTGTGATGAGGACAGATGATACACTTTAAGCTGACTTCAGAGTAACCTGTTAGCTCTCAATAGCTGGCAATGACAAAGGCAGCTTGAGGGGCAGCAGTTCTGAGCTATATATCCATGTGAACTTGTCAGAAACCTGGGATTGTTTTGGCTATCAGCTGTGTTAATGTGTATAATTGCTTCTTGATGTTGTCTTCACCTTTGTGTGCACTTGTAGTGGCAACTGAAGAGGTTAGTTATGTACACTTCATTGAAAACAGGTTTCTTTTCTTTGCTATGTTTGTTGTGATTTGTTCTTTCAGTAGTTGTTTATTTTTATCTATATGCAAAATTATAAATAGAGAATGGCTGATACACAGACTTTACAGTTTTTGGGTTGTGTGTGTGAAAGAGGACTCAGAAGAAGGCTGAAAAACAGTATATCCTTCTTCCTCACCCTGCAGAAACAGTCGCTTGTATAAATTTGTAAATGTTCTAGGCAAGTAGTAGTTGATTCTTAGTGGGGCATAGCTTTGATTTTTTTTTTTTTCTTTCTTTCGCCTTGTTAATTACTTACTTTCTGTTTTGAGCAGGAAATAATCTTTCTGATGTCTCTCTGCAGCTGAAATCGGACTGTATGCAGAGCCTTTAAGACAAGGAGAATGACTATTTATGTTAAAGCTCTGCTAGTGTATGCTTCTTCATTTACTGGATTTTCTTTCATCATAAGCTTATGTTGAACTCAGCTTTTTGTTTTTGGTTATTACTTATTGTGTTTGTGCAACTGCCTTTTTTAATTAAAATTTTAGTAAAACAGACAGTAGATTTTGTATTTCAAAAAAAGGAAACGTGTTTGCTACTCACCTCTCAGACTGTATTATTAATGTCAGAATTTAATGCTGTACATTCATACTTCTTGAATAGTTGCTTGCAACTTTCTTAAATGGATGTTGAAACACGTGATGAGAGTTGTTTTGATACTCCCTCTTTTGTCACGTAAAAATGTTGGCTGAGGCGTCCTTGTACATGTTCATACAAATGATGACATTATCTAGAAGTGGATTATCTTTTCTGCAGTTCCATCCTCATGCCAGCTGTGTCATTGTATTATAGTGAATACTTCTGATTATCTTTAGTGATAAATTTGTGACTTGGTGCCTGACATAGAGTTGAGAGCTCCATGCCCATCTTCCTTGGAATGTCGGTAACTGATTGTCAGCTGTCCTTACTTATAATGAGGTTTCAAGGCTTCTCTTTCTATACAGCAATGGGGTTTCTCTTTTTTTTTTTTTTTTTTTTTTTTTTTATATGGAGACAGAAGCTTTGGCTGCAGATCAGTGAATAAACAAAGAGTTATTGTATTCATAGCTCTAGGAGTTTGAGGGAAAGCCTACTTGAGAGTGTTGAGTTCATGTTGTTTTGTTAGAGGCACAAATGATGGAGCATTACTTGGGATGCTCTGTGGCTTATAGTTGCTTTAAATCACTGTGTTTGCTGTTGTCAGCCAAACCGATGCCTCTTGCAATTTTTTTTTTTTTTTTTGTTTAAACAAACAAAAAAAGCACACTTTCACTTGAAAAGTAGTTACATCTCTCATGTAAATACTCTTGTCTTGTAGTGAATTGCTCTTGTCTGCCTTGTAGAAAAGAGCGCTACCTGAATGGGATTCACATCTAAATCCCATTGTGACCTTCTTAAAGTGTCTTCCACTCCTCCCTGTTTTGAGATTTCAGTGGTAGAGGTCTTTGTGGTATTTTTAAAGGGAAATGTTAGTTGTGTTTTGGGACGGTGACTGGTGTTCATATTCATAAATATCATTCAAATAAACATTTTGTTGTTAGAAGTGAAACACTACTTGATAACTTAATAGTGCATATATATATATAAATAAAATGTGTGCATAACATCAGTAATGTCTTAAAAGTAAGAGCTGGTTTTGGTCAGACTGCTTCTCAAATTATTCTCTTGTGCAAGATGCCTCAGATCTGAGTGTAGATGAGGTAGCTGGGAAAACACTGATAAAATGACTAAAGAAAATGGTAGCGTATTTTTCTCTCACTTTAGAAAAGGCAAAATTGAATCTCAAGGTACTTCAGGAGTAGGTGATTTATTGGATTGTTTTGGATGGGAGGAGAGTGGTGATGATACCAAGTTTACAAGTGGGTGCGGAATATTAATTTTTTCACTTCTGCATATAGAAGGAATGTCGAGTTTATGTATTCTTTTACACAAAACATTGAAGAAAGGAGCAGTTAAGAGGAAAAGTTTTTCAGTTACTATTTGTAAGTAGAGTAGGCTTTTCAGTGTCCTACTTTAATGGTTGCATTGTCAATCTAAAAACTGGGAATGAAACCTTAGCCCTGTTAAAATCATAAACAAACCTTCCACTGGGTGTTTTAAGGTACTCATGAAGCACATAATAGGCAGGAACTCTTATGAAATGCTCTGTTCTCACAAAGCCTCATAGTACATGAGCAAATGAATCTGATACTGACACGAGATAGGCACTATAATAAAGGGCTTATAAATTATAGTATTTCTGTGGACTGAAGCAAAGAACAAGACTGAGGTATTTTGAGGAATTGCAGATCTAGTCAAAGTTTTAATGAAATGCAGAAATGGAGAGAAGGTGCGGAATCGGAAACAAAAGGCAGAATCCATCTAGGCTTGCCTGGAAGAATATGGCGGTAAAAAAATATCATGAGCAAACAGTAGATAAACTGGCAAATGGTAATGTGTGTAGTAGAAGTAAAATAGCACTAGAGAAAAATTGGACTGTTCTGTAAAGGCAAGAAAAGAAACAAATGGATATTGATTACTACAGTGACACTAAAATAAAAATTAATAAGTAATTAAAACTTTACCGCATGTAATAGAATTAAATAAAGGCATGGAAGATGTGAAAATATACACATCATCCATTCATAGTCAAACATGCACTCTAGGTTTTAGAGGAATGGGATGCAGTTAGAGCAATGCTGTCATTTTTGGTAAATGTTAGGGAGCACTTGTGGAGGGGTTGGGTTATGATCCCCATGGCATAAAGAGGTTGATACTTCTCATAATCATCCTGTCACTGAAAATGTGTCTTAATAAACTGTTGGAACTGGTGTT
Source organism: Zosterops lateralis (assembly GCF_965231275.1). NCBI lineage: Eukaryota > Metazoa > Chordata > Aves > Passeriformes > Zosteropidae > Zosterops > Zosterops lateralis. Next base: position 53,285,612 of record NC_139764.1, on the reverse strand, counting down.
AAAGAAAATATTGGAACTTAATAAAAGTTGAAGGAACCTTTAGAGAAGATTATAATACGTATGTCTCAATTAACAACTTTAAATAAGTTTTCAAAATACAATGAATGAGAGAAAGTCTTGCTACAAGAACGACGTCAGAAAGTCTACAAGAATGATAAAGCTAAAAACTGTGCATGCATTAAAGCTGGAAAAAGTTACACTGAAATTTTTATCTTCACTGTAAGGGGGACAGTACTTGATGAGCAGCTCTTTTTTCTTCCTGTTGTGTGGCTCCAGGTCTTTCTCACCATACACTGTTCTGAAGACAAAATTTGTCTTTTTGTTAGAGAGTTTTCAGTGATATTGATCATGGACATATTAAATTCTAAAATTGGTTCTGTGTTGAAGAAATGATGGGGCTTTATTGTTCATTTTTGGGGTTAGAATTTTTTTTCCTTCTTTTTCATTTTTATGCAAGGGAAACTGAGGCATTGTTGTAGGAAGTTTGGCCTGTTTTTGATGGCTAGGTTAAATTTTTTGAAACACAGTTTCTGGAAAGACTTTCAGAGCACATCGATTATCAAATTCAAAAGTTGTTGCAGTTGTAGATATGCAGCATTTCCTGCAGTTTAAGCCCCACGATTTCAAGTCAGGATGCATTAAATTGGTAAATTTTGAAATTTTTTTGGTTTAGTGAAAAAGTGTGGCAGATGCAGAGGTAGAGCCCATTTCTGCTGAGCAGCACACAGCTGCTTTAGATGTCAAGACAATTGTCTCCTTCACTCAGGACCCATATGGTAAGTGAAGCCCCTGGTCCTGTAGCTCACAGTGCCCTTCACCGCCCTGCGCTGGGTGGATACACCTGGAGCAGGCACATCCGCTGCCTGTCAGGATTGAAGTGTGGCTGTGGCTTTAAAGACAACTATATCTGTGAACATGCTTAGTGTTGCAAGGGCAAATTTCATTCCAAGAGCTCTCAACTTCTGCAGTAATACTCTTTCTTAAGCCTGGGGGAGAGCTGGCTCTTTGGTTTTGTTTTGCCTTGCAGAAATATGTTGACAGCCACTGAGTCACTGGTAGATGTCTTCACCTTTAGCTGCACCACAGTAGAAAGGTTGGGATCTAATCTGAACAGAGTCAGAAATAGCAGTGGTGACTAGCCACCCCCCATAAGAACTGACCAGTGCATAGGATGGGAAATGTTTCCTCACCAATCTGTCTTCTCCAACTCTAGAGATCATAGAACACTCTACTGTTTGTGCTTTCCTTGACATCTTTGGAGGGAGAAGGGAAAAGGCAGCACTGAGAGCTAGAATTGGTTCCCTGTGGATTGTCCTAGTAATTTGTCCAGGCACAGTCACTGCTCTCTCAGTCTAGCCCTCTCATATTCAAATATCTCCAGTCCTTGGTCCAGATTCTTGACTTGGAATGTTCACAGTAAGTTCTGAGTATCTCCAGCCCCCTCAATTCCAGTGTTGTGTGAGACACTGCAGCCCCTGGTGACTGGATTTATAGCAGTATCTGAGGCTCTTCATGCCTCCACCTTTCTGAATTGGAGGGCTATTGCCAGAGGGAAAGAGCGGCTCACCTGGAGAGAACATGGAGCAGTGTAGTGATGGCAGGCTAGTGAGAAGGAGGGAAGGAAGGATGCCCTGGCAATGAGGCTCACTCTCCCAGTGCACACACAGAAGCTCTGCTGCTTGGAGGTCACTAGTCCAAAGGACAGAGACTCTTTGGCCTGTATCCATGTCACCTCCTGACCTTGTTTCCTCCTCTCCCCTTCAGCTCTTTCTGCCTCACTTCTGTCTCCATTGCTTTTTTAACTCATTGTCCCTCTTCTTTTGTCTGGCAAATTCAAGGCAGCCTCCATACACTTTGTAACTCCTCTGAAGAAGCCTTGCCCTGCCCCTCATGTGCTCCTGCTTATTCCTCCTGTGCTCCCAGTCTGGTGAGGTTCAGGTGCTCTCTCTGACACGGGCACATGCCTTGCCTTTCATGAATGTCCAGTGTCACCCTGGGAAATTAAAATTCTCTGCCTCAAAGCATGGTATTCAAGAGGTATTTTCAAGTGTTTTATGTGAGAACATAAACCATGTATTTTTCTGTGACCTCATTCTAAGACATAGCTGAACTATTTCTGCTGAATTTTCCAGAGAATTTCAGCCTCAGGCATACATATGCCCTGGAAAATTTCAGCCTAAATGCTAGAAGTTTGGCAAAGTTTGTTTGCACCTGAAAGTAGTCTTAATAATGGAAAATGTCAGATTGTTTTAGCTGTGTAGCTATCTGCATTGTTTATATTTAAGAATTGGATGTAGAAAAGAAAATACTGCACTCAAAATTAATTAAACTTGAATTTAAATAAATTTGAGTGGTTATTGGAGATGAGACATGGAATTTATACCCTGAAACAGAAGATGTTGGCAATGAAAAGTGCTGTTAGGCTTCACGGGAATCTAATGGAGGAAGCTCAAGATTTGCTTTGAATAAGGATTTATATTTGAGAAGACGAATATGGCAGGCGATGCACAGAGGATTAAAACACAGAAATAAACATAGATAAAGTATTGTGGTCTATAGAAGGAAATGTAAGTTGTCCCCTGGGACCCTGTAAGAAGGAATCTGTAGTTCATCTGCTTAGCCTTTGTGTTTTTGTTGAAACTGTGGTTAGAGTGCACGATGGCCTAAAAAAAACCTCAAAATTGAGAATGTTTTTGTGGATCAGGTGATCTGAAGTGGTTGAGGAACCATTGATTTTGAAAAGTATGAAATATAAATAGTAAATTACTCAGGGACATTTAGTGGCAAAAAATAGAAACTTCTAATCTGGCTACAGAGCAGGCAAACAATAAAGGGAAAATTGCTGAGTAATATTTACACAAAATTAGCAGTGAACGTGGAATTTGCTATGGTAGCAAAAAAGGGCAGTCCTCTTCTGAAGTGAATGGAGTTGTCATGTGAGGAGGAGGTTATCATTTCCGTCTCCTAAGGTGTAGTTGTGCCCATATTCAGAATACTTTGTTAGTTTTGGGTAACATTCCTGGAAAACTAGTGTTGGTAATGGTGAAGACAGCCAGGGAAAAAAATGAGGTTTGATGGATTTTATTTGTGGTAAGGAAAGAATTATAGTTCATTAAGCAGTGACTACTTTGGAAAGGGCATATTTTGGATAGGAACAAAAATAGTGTGTTAGTAGTACAAACAGCAGTGATGAGAAGGAACAGGGATGAGAGTGGGAAATGTTAGTTATTGTCATAATAACTATTACCTCAGAATGTAAGAGCCAGAAAGGATTTGAAGAAGCTGTATTATTACATCGGAGGTTTTAAAATTAAACTGTTCAGCAGTATGCTGCAGGAAAATGTGCAAAATATGCTGCAGGAGGGAGTCCTGCCCCTGGTGGGGGGGTGGGCTGGCTGGGTGAATTAATAGGTGTTTTTTTGGTGGGGGGGATCTGGAGAGGAAGTGGAGTATGTGCCATTTTCACAAAGATGAGATTGTGATAGGCTTTTTTGAAAGCTTCTCCCCACATTCTTCCATGAATTTAACCAGAACTCGGGAATTAAAAAATGGATGTCATATTAACAATACAGGACTGCACTTCACAAAGTATGGTATTTTTTCTGGTTCAGTTAGTTCTCAGTAATAAAACATGAGAGTAATACTACACAATGGTTGACACCTGTCCTGAAACTGTTACAGGGCTTGGTAAGTGCTGCCAAAAAATCTAAAAATAAAACTTCCCTCCCTTACCTCCCTTCCCCCTCCGTCACTGGTTGCAGTTTGGATTTTCTGAGGTCTTTTAAGGAGGCAAATAAACTTTCATGTAAAATAGGGGTTATGACTTGCTTTTTGATCTGAAAACTTACTAGTGTGCATGAAAGCAACAGGAAAATGCTGAAATGCAGTGTTCTGTATGCATTGCACTTCTTGGAAATTTTATTTTGTTTCCAGTTTTGGTTTTTTTTTGATGTGAGAGAACAGACATTTTCTTAAGGTTGAATGGCTTGTCCATTGTTTGTGTCTCTCTTGAGATCTATATTTATGTTTTTGTTTTATTTTTGTTTTAGTGTTAAGGTCAGTGATGCTAATCAGTGTGCAGCAGTATATTTAATTATTTCTTAACCCGAATTTTTTTGAGCAGTTCTTCTGCTTTCTCTCTGTATAGGTAACAGACAGCCTCAAGTTTTAGTGCAAAATAGTTTTTAAGTTGTTTTAAATGGAATGGAAGTCCCAAACTTACTATGCAAAACCTCATCTAATTAATCAGAAAACCTAGGCTATGGTACTTTGCCAGTTTGTACGTCAAGTCAATATTTGATGTATAAAACGTTGAGAAAACACACGTATAATTCGCCCGCAGTGAGCATGACGATTCTGACCTTTTTCTTTGCACGTCTGAAATATTCCTTTGCTTGTGTTTGCCACCAGGGCAGTCCGATGGATCCGATGGTGATGAAGAGGCCGCAGCTGTACGGCATGGGCAATAACCCTCACTCTCAGGCACAGCAGAGCAGCCCCTACCCCGGGCAGTCCTACGGCCCTCCCGGCCCCCAGCGCTATCCCGTGGGAATGCAGGGCCGAGCCCCGGCAGCCATGGGAGGAATGCAGTATCCACAGCAACAGGTTTGTGCAGGATTTTTCTGGGTTGCTTTGGTTTCCCTCCTCTCTTTCTCTTCCATTCTGACATTCTGGTAATACAGAGGGTGCAAGAGAAAAAGCTCAGAAATAAGTATTTCTTGTGCAGAAGGAGGACGAAGGACTGTTTTAAAACTAAATAAATTATGTTCACACAGTGAATGTTTTCTGAAATCCCTTACAGTTCAAACAGGATTTAGTTTGTTGCTGGCATCTTTCTGGAGAGAGAGAAGTATGTCAAATGCCATGAGTTTTCTTTTTTTTTTTTCCAGTTGACACCACTTAGCCTTGCATATTTTTTGGTTCTTTTCTTTGCTGTTGTTGCTATTATTTTTTGGGGGGTTTTTAGGAGTTTTTATGTTCTCTTTCTCTCTGGCTTACATACACTTAAATGTAAGATGTAAAGCTAGAGTTTACATCGGTACATCAAGGCTAGTGTAGTCCAGTGCATACAAAAGTGTTACATATTTATATCTGCTGTTTGTTGTTATGGTGGTTGGATTTCTTTTTTCTCTTCATTTTGATAGGAGTTTGTAGCTTTTCCTATTTTTTTTTTGCCAACTCTTTAAAGTCAGGATTTTTTTTAATGTATCAGAGTATATAGAAAGGTAAGGATCTCCTTTTTATCTACTTGGATTTCACTGTTGATGGAGATCTCTTGTGCTTTTTTCCTACCCTTTTTAAGAAGGTCAGTCTCAATGTGCATACCATGTACTAAGGAAAAACACAGCAGTTTTCAAGAGGGAGAGATAAACAGAGGTTATCAAGAAGTTAATGTTTTGCTGGTTTTTTTTGTTTTTTTTTTTTAGTTAGGGATGTGAGTGTAGGCAGTGAGAGCTCTGCCCTGCATTGTGAGCATAACAGATTAGTAACTTGATCGTTAATGAGAAAGAGCATTTATTTTGTGCAACTGACCAGTCACAGCTTAGCTTTTTTTAATGTCATTTATTGTTGAATATAGAAAATTAAATAAAATTTTGGACTCCTGGCAGACAGGTACCTGGCCAATTCTTGTTATTACCTATCCAGTAGGACAAGATGTTAATCAGGCAGTTAATTAAATAACAGTTTTGAATATATTATAGTATCATTAGCACAAGTCTTAATTTTTGTTCTTTTCTGTTGTTAAATAGATACTGACTGATAAGGAGGAGATTGTTTAGTTTAGAAATGCCAAACAGTATATTTGGTTGCTAGATTCAGGCAGCAAAGCATTTTGTCATTTGGAAAGGGGAGGAGAAATTGAATAAAGGAGGCTTTATATTTCTTTGTGTATCTGTAACCAAAGCAAAGTTATTGAAGCACATTTTTAATTTAAAACTGAGTTATTTGGTGTTAGGCGGGGATGAGTGTTGAATTTTCAGTGGATTTGCTAATTGCTGGGTAATTGTAAATTACTGTCAGCAGGCAGTGACCTGGCAGCGCCATTGGCTGCCGGCCTCATCCGTCTCCTCGCAGCGCTCCCTGAGTGGCTCAGCGGCAGCGCCGGCCCAGACACCGGAGCTCTTTGGGGAAAAAGGGACAGGATAATTATGACATTGAGGTTTTATTGAACGAACATCACCACCTAGGCATGATTTTGTTTTGGACAGCCTCCAAAGCTTCGTGTGTTTGGTTTGTGAACCTCTAATGATCTGAGTCCAGTTCTTTTCGTATTGCTCATATATTACCACCTTTCTACAAAGGATTAAAATGCAGGAATGCAGGTTTGTAAATTGAATTGCCAACTTACCAGCTGAGTGGTAAGTTGTCTTTGGCACAGGATGCCACAGTTTGATTTCTGGCTGGATTTTTACTCCTGTGACATGAATATTAAATAAGGAGCCTAGCTACGCTTGTTGAAACTGTGTAGCACATACCTACTTTAGATAGCATATATATATATATATATAAAATATATAATATTGCTGGAAGTTTCAGAAGACAAATCTCATCACTTTCTGGAAATTGGACTGCTTTACAGTGTCGCACTGAATTTATCAAAAGCGCAAGGCACTTCCAAAAACTTGATTGGTTAAAAAATACTGGGCCTTAAACACATACCGTGCTCATATTTAAGTACTGTGCAGAGATAGCATTGAGTAGATGGATTATGAGGGTGGAAGTGCCACACTGTAGGAAGGGTGGGAAGCATCAATGGGAGAGATTGTTCTTATTTTAAGTTATAGTTTGCTGTTGCTCAAAGATAGCTGAGGGTGTCAGCTCTGTTTCTTTGGATGAAACAAGAAGGCTTTTTGTTAAACTGTGAAGATTTTTGAATTTTGAAGAAGACCTTGAAATGTTAAGTCTGGCTCTTTGTCAGCAAGTGTTGTGGCTTGAGGTTAGAACTATGGGACTTGACAGATTTTAACTTGCAGGCTCTGCTACAGGATGTTGCAAATGAAGAAATAAAGATGAAAAACAACACCCTAAAGATTGAGCTAAAATTAATAAAAGTGGTAGAATTGAAGATAATTGCCTAGATGTAGTTAACTGGTCTATGTCATATTGCAGCAGAGAATAGTGTGTTCCAGCCTGCAGCCCAGAGGTGGAAGAGCTCTCAGGAAGGGAGGCCTCTGGCATAAGCACTAGAAGATGAAAGAGGATGAAAAAGATGAAATGTTACCTGATGCAGTCAGCCTACATATCTGCAGCATGGATGTCAAGCACAGCCTGCAAACCACTTGTAAAAGGGGTATCTATGAAATGCTGCAGACATTGTCTTACAGCTGCTGTTTGGTCTAGGCATGCTTGGCACCAAACATGAAGGTGCAAATAAACCCTTAGATTCTCTTAAAGTTATGTGTGAAAACTGCAGGATGTTGAAGTGACTATGGAAGCTATGGGATATATTCTGCAAAGGACTGAAGAGAGAAAGCAGATCCCCTCAGTGAGTTTGGAACTCATCTCTGATGAGTTATCCATGATGAGCTCCAGCAAAACACACTGAGCCTTACATAAGGGGTGCAATTTGAAATCCAGGCAATCTCTTTACACTAATACAGCTAAAGATAAAGGAGTCTAGATATATAAATGGCCATATAGGAAAGGCAGGTTGATTGTCATAAAAGTAGTGGCAACCTGAGATTTTTTGCTTTCTTTTCTGACAGTTAATAAGAGAGATACAGATCTGTCATGTGAAGATGGGTGATAGCCTCCTGGGACAAAGTGTTAAGCAGTTTGAAAAGTGCTGCAGCATTTCATAAGAGTTTAAGGGTATGTCCAGTTAACTCAGTGTGAGTCAAATAAATATACAAAGCATTTGGGCTGATTTGACACCTATATAAAAGGGGAAGTATGAGAAAGGAAGGTGGTACAAAAAGAGTCATATGCTTCATTTATAGGATTGCAGACCTGACTTTTCTCAGGATGCATTAATATAGAAAATCAATCACTTAGAGATTTTTATATTGTTAAGAATATATACTGTTAGGAATATTTATATTGAAGGAGAGGTGGGAAGAAGGCAAGGCAAAGCTGGGAGCAAGATGACCTGTGTCTATGTTGTCAGTCTTCATGAATGAAACACAAGTTGCAACAAGGCTTTAAAATGCTGTTCTTGCCTGTAAGTCTTAATACTGCTATCTCATAATCTCATAGACTCTCTCTACTGGTTTGCATGGAGTGAGTGTAATTTTTGGCTTATTTGACTCCTTACCCAGAGAATGTATGTAAAACCAGAAAGCAGAAAAATATTCTTTCAGATTTAACTTTAGGTTTCTAATTTCTTAGATATCACTTGGAATTACAAAGAGATGATGTCAGAATGGAAAATCCTAATATGCAGGAATAGCTAGCATCTGGAAATTTCAGGATTGATTTTGCAATACATCTCACTATGAGTGAAATATCATCTGAGTAATAAGATCTGATTATAAAGACAGTAATTTGCTTTTCATTTAACTTCTTTTTTGCCTCACACCCTTTTTGGACCTCAGTCAAGCGAGTGATGATGCCATGATCTGTTCCTTCTGCCTTTAGTTCAATTGTCCTCTAAAAGTGCTTTAGTGCTGTGTGCTGTAGGAAAACCTTCCGCTGCTTTGTAAAGACATTTTTGCTAAAAATAAAAGGACCTCAAAATACCAGTCGAAATAAGGGGCTTTTTTTTCTCACCAGTGATGTTGCTTTGTCACGATAATAGCTTGCAGTATTTTATTTTGTGATGGATTTCATTAAGCTTAAAAATCATATACTTGAAATATTCACTTACAGGTTTTGAAAGTTTTCATCAAAGTTCGAAGGCTTGGATTTATGAATATGTTTGAGAGAGTTGAGTGGTGTGATGTGCCTGTTTAATCAGATGATCATTGCCTAATTGATTTTTTTTTAGCATGCATTAAAATTCCTTGTGTACTTGATGGACTGGAACAACAACTTATTGTGTAAATAGGATCGTGTTGCTATAATGCATAGTAAATTCTTTATGAAAGATATTTGCATGGATATGTACAACAGCCATTCCTAATAGCTGTTTAAAATGGAACATTTCAGTACTGATCATGAAGTTGCCTTAGTGCCTTGAGCCTGCTTGCTGCAAGCTTCAGTCTGTTTTTTTTTTTTTCTTCTTTTTTGGCTATAGAAATACTGTGAGATGAAAGGGTGCTAGACACTTGTCCCTTAAACTTTTTTTATGTTCTTGATTTGCAGAATTCAAAACTAGTGTCCTCACTGTTTTAAGAATGAAACTGTAGATATTCAGAGAAGTACTAATTCCATTTCCCCCCTTTTTTATATACAGATTATTTTGAGGTGTAATGAAAGTATGCCTGTTGTTGTCTTATATGGCAAGTTTCAATACGGAGTAACTTTTTTTTTTTTTTAAAGGCGAAAAAAGGTTGTAAAACCTCTAGGAATATGTAGCAAGGATTTATTGTAATGGAAACTGCAAGTAAACCAGAACTATGGCAGCAGCAGCAGCAGCGTGATTACATCATTTAGGAAAGGGTTTACAGTGCCCGTATTGGGTAATGTCCCAGGTTGGAAATGTCAAGTTTATGCCAAGGAAATCAGTTGGCTGTTGGCTTGGCAGATAGAGTTTTAAAGCTAGCAAACACACGTGTTTACTACTGGTTGGCTGGTTGTTTGCATTACTTTCTGAAGTCATTTTAATTCTAAAAGATTGAAGTATGCCAAGAAAGTGAGGCTTACTGTCATATTTTGCTCTGAACCATTAACTTAAAATGTTGTGTATACATAGAGCAAGTACTGGTCAAGTGATTTCCTTTTTGGTCCTCTGTGTGTATAACTGCCCTCACCACCTAGATGATAATAAATGTGTTGCAGGTTTTTCTTCCTAAGTAGGTGTTAGCACAATTGATGTCAGTCTTGTTAAAGAGAGCAGATGCAGAGAATAAGCACCATTTTCAGTTCTTAGCCTATTTATTTTGCAGGAACAGAGAATGAATCAATGTGATTGAATCTCAAAAACAACCAGCAGAGGACAAAATAGTGAGATGTGTTGCTTTTTCTTAAAGATTGATAGATCCATTTGATGCACACACATAAGAAGGGAGTGTGAAGCTTTGACAAGCATGTGCTTCAAAAGTACATTTTTCCAGATTTTTGTTTGCTTTACCTTGGGGGTTTTGGGGGCATTTGTTTTTCTTTTGGTTTTGGTATGGCTTTTGTGGTGTGTGTATTGTATTTGGGTTTTTGTTTGCTTGTTTCATTTATTTTTGTTTGCTTTTTTTACTGGGCATTTATTTGGAGCAGCTGCTAGCCAATTATGAACCAACTTTGTTAGTTCCTGGAAAGCAGAAATGTTGAAATTCTATAGGATTATTTTTCCCAACTTCCTGTTCTGTAAAAAACATAAATACTTTTAATTAAAATAATTCCTCAGTAACATTTTATTTGAATTATAGATCTGCTATCCTGTTGAACTTCTGTAAACCTCTAGAAAAAAAAAATCAGTAAAGTCAGTAGAACTACTGCTTCCTGGAGAATGTAAACTTTGAACCAGAAAAAAGGGACAAGAAGTCATAGCTAGTTGTCTTTCATGTAAGGTCATCTTTAAGAATGGGTCTTTTGATAGTCATGTGTTAATAATTGTAAAGAAGAGTTGCTGGTCTTTGTCATGTAAAGAAATGGGATTTTTAAATTTCAGATTTAGGAAAATGCTAAGTACTGTGCTTGTGCAGACTGTAGGAAAATGTTTAGCATGGTTCTTTCTTTTGGGTATACTAAGCCTCATTGACTAAATTGAAAAAAAGGCTGCTACTTTAGTTCATGGCAGGATAAGGCTTTATGTTGTATTGTCTCCTTTAGAATTATCCCTTCTATTGAGTGTAATTCACTCTATAGAGGGAGGTGAGCACAGATTACAGATAATCACAGAATCAAATTCGACATAAGTTTCTGGTCCTTATGATAGTTTAGCTCTTCATCTTAATGCTGGTCATCTGAGATTGTTTACCAAAGAAAATCCCTAAAGTAACGGAATTGCATTATTATGGTAAATAGAAACATTTCAGTAGCTTCCATCATTCTTTGAAACAGTGCAGAAAATAACATAGGTTGAAAAGGGAAAAGGGGTGATCTTTCAGCTGGTGAGAGATGGCTCGGAAATGAGACTGGGTCAACATTTTTGTTTGTTGAATTACCATGTAATGATGTTCAGTAAATGCTAGTTTTTACATCCAAACTGGAGTAAGAGGCAGACAGCATTTGTACAGAATAAGAATGACATTTGTGCATAAGAATGATCAGTGTATGGTGACAAATGAATGTATTTTGTTACTGCTAAACGATTATCATTTAGCTGGAATATTTAGTAGCTGTAATCACATTTGTTGTTCTGTTGGAAGTGAGGGCACGAGAGAGGAAAACATGCCAGCCTCCTCTGTGTTGGTGTTCTGAAAAACGTTATTAAAAAGAAGCACAGTTACTTTGTTATTAGGAGCTTGGTTTGCTGGCAGAATTAGCTGTCAGTCTGCACAGGAGTTAGGTAGGAAAAAGATTTTGGTGATCAGGAGTGGAGAACAGAGAGCTGTTTGCTGCTTCACTAGGCCTTCCTAGTGAAGATACAAAATAATTTACTTACAAACAGCTCATTTTACATGGCAGCAGGAGACATGAGTTTATTTACATTTAAAGTAAAATAAGCATTTTGCTTTAAGAGAAGGCCGCTGCATTACTCTGTTCAACAGCTGCCATATAATGACTGTGCCAGGAGGGTTTTAAAGTGCAGGTGAGGAATAATTGATTATTACTCTTAATATTATACTCATAGTAATTTATATAATAATTAATATATAAAAATATATATATAAAAAATATATAATAATTAATCAAAGAATAATTGACACTCAAACAGTTGAAATTATGTCCCAACCCATCATGCATATATACTATATGATTTTTATAACCATATTGTAGTTGTATTTCCCAATATTCCTGAGGGAACTCAGATCTTTTTTTTTCTATTTTTTTTTTTAAATCGTGCTGTGAGTTTCTCAGGAGATGCTATCATTTGTCTGTAAATTTGGACTTGCTCAAAGGAAGCAAGGGAGGCAATAGAGTATGCTTTTTTAAAAATAGGGAGTGTGTTTCCCACAGCTGAAAATAGGGCTGAAGATAAGGGGAAATCAGTGGGAAATTTGATGTGACTTCATTGGAACTACAATTTCACTTCGGGGTTGGGTTCACGTTGCTGAGGTGGTCTTTAGTTGATATCAGGGTAGGCAGAATTAATCTGCTAAGTCAATTGAAGAGAATTTCAGAATGAGACAGGTCAGTACCCTTCATGTTGGTCACCCTGGGACAGAGGCAGGTAGTTTTCTTCTTGGAACAATAGGCTGTTCAGAAGTATCTGGTGTTTCAGTAGTTCAGGATTAAACTCCTATTGCTATCAGCAACTTTTATTTTTTTATAAATTAAGATTTATATTAAATTTAGCTTCAGCAAAACTTGTGCAAAAATTACAGTGGGAGAGTTAGTACTGCAAAAAGCCAAAAGTATTTTCCATTCCTTTTTTATCTATTCAGTCTTAAATGACATGGGTTCCGTGCAGTACAATTCAAGCTTGCTCAGTAACCTGTTTCAGTTTTGCATGTTTTATCACCTAGAACATTAAGACTTTTTGTAGGAGTAGATGAGATTTTTTTTAAATCTTAAAAAAAAACCAAACAAACTTGAAACTTAACTATGTTTGGGACTATTTTAATTCTCTGTAGATAATTTTTTCATGTTTGTTGGTATATTGCATTGCTCCTTAAAACTGTTACAACTGGGCACATCTAAAAATCCTGATGTACATACTTTAACCTTTTGGTGTTTTGTTGTTTTTCAATATGGATGAAAGAGGGATTTAAGAACTTAAGGGATAACTTGAATCCACAGCTCATGCAATCTCTGTAGGCTTTTATTCTTCTGCTACCTTGGGTGACACCATTTTTGAGTACTTCTGGTACTTGTTCATTGCTTTGCCTAAAATAGAAAAAAATGTGTTAAATGCTTGCATCCTTGCTGATAATGTATTTCATCTCTGAATCTTATAAAGTCTTTTGTGGTTGTGGAAGAGTACCAAAGAGAAAATCAGTGTCTGCTTTATTTCTTTGTGCACTCCATTGTTTTCCTCCTCTTCTGAATATTTTTTTTAGTAATGCTTTTTGCTTTTAAGTGTGAGAGCAAGACACATACCAGGTAATAAACAATTCAGTGACTGGACATTATTAGAAATCATATTTGAATCTTATATCCAAGTACACCTTTAGCAAAGTAGGTGGATTTAGTTTTGGTATGTGCATCATAGGGATAAATTGCACTTGCTTGTTAGTTTCTTTCATAGAACAATGATGAAGAGTTTCTGTGTATTTCTTGGTGAACTTTTGAAACAATAATCCAATCAAAATAAAAAAGGTTTACATAGCCACTTAGGGAAGATGCTATTTTAATCATAGAAGTAACATTAGTTATCTGGAGTCTATATACATGTGTGCTTCACAGGTCATGTTGGCAAAGATGTGATTTACAGGACAGGTCAGTGGAACCACCTTGTTCTTTCCACAGGATTGTCTCTCTGTTTCGTGGTCAGCAAGTGGTGCTTAATGGAAACAAACACCTAAGAGTCCATGCCAAGAACAGACTGAGCCTGTGCATGGACAAAGCAAGCAGGGCTGCTCAGCAAGGACCTGTGCTTTTAGCTACTCCTGTTCTTCCTCAGAAACTCCACTGCTACCTCTGCTGTCTCTCCTAACTTTCTGAGCTGGCAGCACTGAAAATTGGCGTGTGTCTTGACTCTTCTACTGTACTGGAGAATGTTTTAAAGGACAGATGCAAATTGACTGGTTTGTATTTTTTATTGGTTTCATTTTATTGCCAGTTGGCAAAACTGAGGAAAATCAGAGGCCAAGATATCCCCATGCAGGTTTGTGTAGTGTGTACTTAATAGATTTATGGCCCTTTTATGTTTGGAAAGTTATTCTAGGGAGGAAACTATTATTTCTAAAATAAACCTTAAGTCCTGCAGAAAATAGTACTTCAGACCTCGTGTTCACAAAAAATCCTACCTGATGTTGGAGAGCAGGCAGGTGGGTTTTCGGTCCTTTGAGGTAATGCTGTGAGAAATTCCATGTATCCTTCTCAAACTGAAGATTGTTTTATGACCTGAGTAAATTTGCAGTCTTGCAGCAAGTTGTGAAGAGTAGATTCAGTAAATGCCAAGATTGTGGGGGATATTTGGCCTTTTCTGCTTTGATTTTATACATCACAAGAAAAATAATGTTTTTCGTATTCCTTTAGGCTTATAACACAAGGGTTACAAGAGGAGCATAACCACAAAAAGTAATTGAATAATATCCACAAAAAGATCAGATATACTTTGGGTGTATTAGGTGTAGGCTTTTTCTTTCTTCTTTCTCTCTTGCATTCTGTCATCCCATTTTTGTCTTTCACATGTAGAAGTGACTAAAAATACACTCCTATTCTTGGCATGCATTAATATCTTGTAAAGCAGAATAAAAACTTGACAAAATACCAGAACCCTGTGTACGTGTGAGTTGCTGTGTCTTTACTGGAGTTGCTTTAGACCTGCTTGCAGAAACTTAGAAACTTCAGCTTTCTGCATATCTGGTTAAATAAATAAATAAAAAAAATAATAATACTAAAAAAAAGGTAAAAGAGCTAACCTGCTTGTAAGACTGCTGTTTATAGGAATGTGGAAAGATCTATATTATGTGTAGTGTTGTGCTTAGTGGAGGGAAACATGTTTTTGCTTAAAAAGTATTTTTCATACATGGGCCTGATGTTATGTATTGCACTTCCAGACACAGGCAGGAATGGCTGTGCTCTGAATTCTTTCAGGTAAACTTAAGTGATCTCAGTATTTTAAAAAAACATTTGTTGAAAAAAAGGACATCACACTTTGACATTTGGTATTGATCTTATAGTAATGAAATACTGCAAATGATAGGGCTTCCTATTGCATTGTGGTTTTGTTGGATACTTTTTACTGTCTTAGAGATGCAGCATTTCTATTTGCAATACCAAATGGTAATTTCTCTGAAAAAGGTGGGTGCAAATTCTTAAATGAGAGTTTGGTAAAAGGCATGGAAGGAAGGGAGCCTGGGACTAGTAGAAAAGCAGTATTGGCAGTGCTAGCACTGATTGTACAAGGAATGATCATCCGCTTCCTGTGTGTCAATAAAAATGCAGGAGAGCACCTTTCTTGACACTGAGGTTGCTGAAACATCAGTGCTGTCTTTTTTTGTAATACTCCTGTGGATGTTTTTGCACAAAGTGGTATCTGTCAGAGCTTGAAATATTCTTGCACAGTTTCCTTTGAACAGGTAGCACAGGACAAGTTCTAGCACATAGCTGCTTGACATGGGGCCGCCTACCGCGGGGAAGGAATGCTTTGCTTACATACGTCTGAGCTGATGTGCTGAGAACTTTGCCAGTCATTTTGCCAGTTACATACTGGGCTGTAAATAATTACTGAACTTCCATTTTGAATCGCAGATTTTTTTTCCCTCCGTTTTCTTCCTCCTCCGTTAAAGTAAAACCATAGCAGTGGGAAATAATGGGAATGCTTTAACACTTGGTGATTACCCTGGAGATGTTTTTACAATGAATGTAACATAAATCTGCACATCTTTATTGCTATGCCATCTTTGTTTTTGAAATGCAGTATTTGTTATCCTTTTGTTGCTTTCACTAGTACTGTTCATCTAATAACCACCTGGTGTGGGGTATGTGAAATTACAATGGGAAACAAATACTGTGAATGGTTCACCTAAACGGTGCAATAAAAATACTGAGACTTAATATTTCCCTGAAAAAAAAAAAGCCTTTTCTTTGTTATTTTCATATACTTGGCAAGAGATTGCAGGTGAAATTTGAACAGTGGTTGAAAAGAGCATAATCTGGTTTTTGCACACTTGCTGGAGTTCTTAATCTATGCTGTTAACATCTTGGTTTGGAAATTGACATATTCTGATATCAGGTTTTGATATAAAAAGGTAGAATGAATTGGGCGGTAGGACTCCTTGAAAGGATGTGAATTCATTCTTGTCCCGTAATTTTTCCTACAGTTGAAGTCAGTGTAAGTGCTTATTGGAGCAAGCAGCATTCAGCAGCGTATTTGTGTGCAGTTGCCTTGAGGGATTTTTCTTGTCTTCTTTTTTTTTTTTTTTTCTTAAGATTCCTGTCTTGGGGCAACTTTCTCTGTTTATTTGAAGGTGAAATGAGCCTTGCAAACATATTTGTCAGCTGAGGCAGAGGTGTACATGTTTGTCTATATTGCTACGTTAATATTGTTTGTTACACTATATTTACTCATGGAAAACTAGGTGAGTAATGAAAGACTGAAACCTCGTTCTGGATGGTGGTATGGATGCTTGGTCAGTATTCTGCTTGCTCTCCCTCCTGGGTGGGGAAACCGTATTGCTGTGGAGTCTCCCTGTTTGTGTTCAGGAAGGCCACCACTGGCCATTAGCTCTCCCACTGGCTTACATGATTTTTAGTGAAACTTGCCTGAAGTTGTGCAATTCATGTCAGTTTTGCACTTACCACTGCGGTTCCCAACTGGAGAGACAAAAGGCTTCCCATTTGGGTAGGGGAGTGGGGCTACCAGCCCTTCCTGTGGCATCCTGTCCCTTCACTGAGTTATTTAGTAGGAAACTGCAGTGGCTGTGAGCTGATGTGTCTCATAGGCCTCCCCTTCTGCTTGTGAGACAGTTGAGGTAAATGTAGTGACAGTAGGGCTGTGGAAAAATCTAGACCTATATTAACAAAAAATCTACCTTGAAACATCTTTGAATGGAGGTATGTTTTGATAACTATTAAGAAAAGACTTGACGTGTGAAAGTGTACAGATGCAAATCTTAGATTTGATAATCTTTCTCCTGAACAAAGCTGGTGATGATATGTGGCTGGCTACTGTGTTTTAATGTCTTTTCCTGGACTTGTCATACCTTTGGACACCCTACAGTATCACTGATTTAGAACTGAAATCATACTGCATATCAAAACAGTAGTTTGGGCTTTTTTTGGGTTGAGAACAAAACTACTATCTCAGAAATTCCAAGGTAGCAGAAATAAGCAGACTACTGTGGCATTGGAGAACTCTGAAGCTGTGAAGCTTGAATTGTTCCACTGACCAGAAAATGCACCTAGACAGGCCTTTCCTGACATAAAGAAGAAAAGTATGGCTCATGCACTTGATGCTGTAGAGACTCCCAGAAGATAATTACCAAGGGACATTCTGAAGTCTCAGAACATCCCATGAGGTAGGAGAAAACCCACTTTTTCTATTTGGTGCAAGAAACCTAGCACCTTTCCTTTTCCCATTCCCTTTCCCCAGCTGCATTTGGCTGTCCTGTCAGTCGGCTGTGGTGGGAGAATTCACATTAGTAAGGTAGGGTTTTGATGCTAGTTTCCTGGAGGCAGAAGCTTCTCCTCTTTATCCAGTTGTTTGGCTCAAAAGGCCTTCCTTCCTGATAAGCAGAACAGAAACAAAGATCCTGCAAGTGTCCCACTGGTAGGGTGAATAATTTGGTGTTTTTGAGAAGCTGGTAATGTCTGCAAAGGGACAAGGAGCATGTTCTTAGGCTGAGCTCCCCCTGGAGCAGAGAAGCTATTTCTTGGGGTCACTTTGGCTTGGGTGAGTAGAAGAGCTCAGGGCTGGGGTAGTGGAGGTGGCGGGTAGCATTACAGGAACACGTAAGCACACATTGAGATAGTTTTGTGGACAGCAGTGATCAAGGAATGAAACATGACAGGAGGGACACACACCCCCCCAACCCCATTTAGTTGCCTATACTCTGATGTTGGCAGCCAGGATAATAAACAAGAGAAGCTGAAATTTTTCATTTACAACTACAAATTTTGTCTGCTTGGTGTTACTCGAAATCTAGTGGAAAGGTTCACAGGATTGGAATGTTAAAATAAATGGTTCTAACCTGTTTAGAGAGAATTGAATGGATAGAAGGGAAAGGAAAGTGGTACTCTATATCAAGAGTGATATTATGTATTTCTGAGTAACTGAGTGCTCAAAAGCAAATGATGTTAAATGCTTGTGAGTTATTGTGCTGGCAGAGAAAGCAGGAGATGAGGGTACTAACCAATACCTGCTAGGTACCACTGAAATGAAGTAAAAGCAAGATGACCAGTCCCTCAAGAATGTTACTTGCACTGGGGAGAGAAGGAGGATACAGGGACTGAACACCACCTGCTGCAAGCATTGAAACCCTTGGGAGTTTCTGTCAAAAACTGTGCATGTAAATCCAGGCAGCAATTTGCCTGGAAAAACATTGTATCTGACACTGAGGAATTCAAAAGCAGATGAAGAAGAGCTAGTTACAGAAGTAAATCAGTGGTTTTTTTAGTTGAAAAGGCCATAGCTTGATTTAATTAAGTTGTATGCAGAAAGAATTGAGCTCAAATACGCAACAATATAAAATCCATGAGCATGGATGCATATCAATGGATAGATATGTTGTGTACATACACAAACAGATCTGTTGCTTTCAAAGGGACAGCAGCACAAAAGATGGGAATGGTCATGAGCTGGATAAGTTGGAGGTATTTTTTTTTTCTCTGTAGATGATGCTTGGAATGACTTAGGTTTTTTTACA
Organism: Zosterops lateralis; assembly: GCF_965231275.1. Lineage (NCBI taxonomy): Eukaryota > Metazoa > Chordata > Aves > Passeriformes > Zosteropidae > Zosterops > Zosterops lateralis. The sequence goes on along the minus strand of NC_139764.1, from coordinate 53,266,941 downwards.
AAACAAATAATTGAAGAAAAAGTTAATGCTGTCCTGCTATTCTTGTTTCCAGCGTCTGTCAGAATTTTAGAACTAGAAGCTTCACTTCTTGAATCCATTTCTTGCTTTGTTTATAAAGAATATTTTGAATGTGGATCAAGTTTATTTTTAAGTGGTTTCTTTAACTAATGAAGACCTGTTTTAAAACGAATAAAATTCCTTCAACTATAAAAGAGCACTAATTATGAATTTTAAAAAATGATCTGCTAAGAAAGAAATGTTCTGTTTGCCATTTTTATAATGTAATAAACATGTTAAACTTAAGGACTGAATAAATATTTGTTTAAGCAACTAATTGCTTAAATAAGTGCATGTGAACATTAAATACATTCTTCTGGTTAGCAAAAAGACTTGCCAAGCATAGTGTGAAAGCTAGAGCTAATAATAAACTGAAACAGAATAGTTACCAATCCGTGAGACTAAACTTTCCTTTAAAATAATAAAAAAATAAAATTAATGCAACACAAGATGAAAATACATTACTCACACCACTTTTTCTTGTTGCCAGTTTAAATGAAGATAAGACCAGGCTTATAGAGAATACTTTGATTTGAATAAATCCATTGTGATCTATGAACTAAAATGCAGTTCTCACTTACGGGATATCGCTTTCTTCTGGAAACGCAGTGACAGAGAAAGCTTTGAAGGTCATGGTAGATAATCAGTTGAGTGCAAGTTCCTTGTGCAGTCCTGCAGTTTAAAAGCATTCATATGATATTTGGCTGGGTAAAAGAAAGTGATACGGGCAAACCGAATCTGGGTTTTGGTCCCTCAAAATAGCTAATAAAGATGGTGCTCAGATACAGAGTTAGGGTGGCTAAAGTGAACTGGAGAGAGTGGTTGATAGTAAAAATTCCAAAGAACTGAATAACCTTTTAGGTTAAAAGGAAGTATTCAGGTCTCTTGGCCTGAACCTGTGTATAACCAAATACATGGAACAAAAACTTTAAAGAAATTTTCAGTCCAGCACAGAGGTATATATGGGCTGTACATTCACGGACAAGGAAGGCCCATTGGCTGGAGAACTGTGGCCATGTGCAAATGTTGTGTAAGGCTTGCTGTGTCCTTCAGGTAACTCAAGCAATCAAAATAACCCCAAGAGATCTGAAAATTAACATGGTCTTTAAAGTATTGAGTGACATGAATGTGAAATCACTTTCCTTCTGCCATATTGCAATCAGAGCTTTTGTTTTTCTTTCTGTAGTTAATCACATGTTCCAACAGTGTGGTCAGTTTATTAAATCTGCACCACATTGTTATGCCTTCAGAAACCAGAAGCTTTAATTACTAAAAACCCAACGTGCTCTGGTTTCTAATTTTGTAAAAGTGAGTGCTTTTTGTGGAGGTGGGTGCTCTGGGCCCAAAATGTTTGCCATCAGGCAAGTAACTTAAAATGCATGTAGAAGGTGTAAAAACACCTTCTGGAGATGAAAGGTATTCTTACTTCTTTTGAAATACCACATGTAAACTGTAAGAGTGCTGAAGACACAGAAATGGTATTTTGTGTCTCACTTGGAATCATGTGCAAAATTGCAGCTGCATCCTGCGGAAAAGAAACCTTATTTTGAGAGGGCAGCAGGCTGGCAGGCCAGGCTGTGGGCTGCTGTGGTCTCCACGGCAGGGCAAACTTGGCTGTGAGAAGTGCTGACCTACCATAGCTGACAGGGAGGACTTCTGAACAGGACACATTGAATGGGACACACAAAAGTTTATCTCCTGAATTCAACTTCATCCAACTCTGTAAGGCCCATTTAAACAGTGGAGGTCTTTTTTCTTTTAGCTGTTTATATCCCACTGAAGCTTACTGAGAGTTTCTCCAAGGAAGGGAGGTCAGGTGTGGACTTCACATGAGACACTTCTGGAGAATGATTTTTGCATTTTTTTGTGTTGGTTAGCCCTCATTTTGTTTCTCAGGCTTGTGAAATCAAAAACATGCAAATAAAGCAAAGATAACCTTACTAGTTTCCTTGTGAAAATGTGTACAAGTGTACCCATATTAAGCACACTGCTGTGTATCTGTTCTTGTCTGCCTTGGCATGCTTTGGGAATAAAGGTCTTAGTACCAATTGATTAACACTTTACTTTCCAACTTTGATCACAAGGAAGCATATTGAACAAATTCATGGCTATACAGTAGAATAAACTGAGGCTTAATCATAACAATTTAGTCTGCTCTATTAATAGCTAAGAAATGGCTTTATTTATTTTTTTTTAATACCTAGAAGCTGTGTTGCAATATACTGAAGTTACTTTTCAACCTCTCATTCTTCTAGACAATGAACAGTTATTACTAATTTTTTATGTAAAATATAAATATTTACTTTAGACATTTTGGGGGTACTTTGGAGAATAAATTAAACTTAAGACACTATTTATTAGAATTTTACATGTAAGTTTTGCATTTAATAGTTCCGTTTTCTTTGAGATTTCGGTAAACCTAATAAAAATGTAACTGGAGTTATATATTTATGATAATTTCAGTTGTATATGCTTTTAGGAATGCATGTATATTACATACTAATGAGCAAATGAGATAACACTTTAGAATTGGAATATAGAAGGAATCCTAGTAATTAGGATGCTTCGGTGCAAATTTTGACTCTGCTGCTGAACTGCTATGCTAATTTATTATAAAATGCATGATACTTGCAAATAAATGATAAAATACCTACCTGGTGCTGCATATCAGTAGTGCTTTATCCAAATAACGTTTATGGAGCATAAATGGTGTTCTTGCAAAACATGGGAGTGAAATCTGAGTTTTCAGGGTGCTGGAGTTCTAGCTTGCTTTGAACAAATCTGCTCTTGCACATCAGGTGGAAACACTTGTGTTGTAGATGCACTTGTGCTTTTATCTCAGCTCTTAATTTGATCTCCCTCCCCCTTAATACAGTCTTGTCTTGAAACCTTTTCTGTCTCAGTTGCTGTCAAATGTGCCATATTTCTATAATGAGAAACTGCTGCCCTCTGGCACTGGGGCTCTGGATTTCTCAAGAATAGTGGGGTTTGCTGTGTTGTTTGCCAGCTCAGGCTTAATTGGGTTTACGTCATAGGAGAAGATCTGGAGATAAGATCGGGAAGACCTTTCAAAATGAGTATGAGTAGGGGAAGCAGAAACCAACAGAGAAATACTCAAGGGACAGCATGGCCAGTGCAAAGAGTCAGGTGTCTGCAGGAGTGTAGGACAGTGGGGTACAAACCTGGTGTGACTGCACTTCCAGGAATGTGCAGTGACTGATCTCAGGTGATGAGAGCACACGTGGGATATGTAGCTGTCCAAGCAGGGGAAACTCTAAATTTTAGGTGCTGTTGCTCTGCATGAAGCATCAAGGCTTTGGAATAATTAACATCAGGATTATTGAGGTAGGAGTGCTCACTGTTTATTCAGGCACAATTAGTTCTATGTTTTCTTCCATAGTTTACTGATGTAGGATATTGCTGGATCTCTGGAAGATCCATATACTGCAGTGGGCTGTGTATACATTGGGCTGTGTATACATGTAGCTTGTTAAAATAGTACGTGTAAAAGCAGTTTCAGAAGTTTTATTAAAGTGGGCAAACTGGTGTGTTTTTTCCTTAAAACAACTTAAACATAAAATTTGTAACAGTTTCCATTTAGTTGTCAGGTGTTGGTTGTCACTTTTTAGAATACAACAAAAAAGAAAAGGTCGCCACCAGAAAAACATCTTGACCTACTGTATCACTGAGGAGAACTGGGAAAGGTATGTGTGGGCGTTCCCTTCCGCCAGCCATACTGGTGATCATAATGGCTTGAAAACAATTCACTGTGTGTTTCTGTCCTTTCTCTTCTATCTGGTCCCAGTTTTGTTAAATTTTGTCTTGGATGTACTATATACATGCATGTGTACATAAATATATCATATAAACACATCCATATATGTGGTGGTATGTAGCTCCCCATATCCAGAAACGTCCTGATGGCAAGGATTCCTAGGCAGTAGCAGGCACCACTCTTAGTCATTGCACTGGCTGTTCTTGGCCCTGTCAGCCATGGTGATGCTTTAAATCTGGGATTTACTATGACAATTAAATACAGAGCATGTACAGCTCACAAATCCCCCTCTGCCATGACCCCAGATATTGATTTATTTGATTGGACAGTTGGAAGACTATTCAGAATTATCTGTGGAGCAAGCAGCATTCTGAAACCAGTCTTTATTAACATTAAAATGATTTATTTCTCCTTATCTTTAAAATAACTTAGAGTTTGAGTCTGATGTTGCATAAATCTCTAGGTAGTGGTGGGTGTTGGAACAAATTTAATGCAGTCTGCTTATTCACTTAAAATTTTCACAACAAATATTCAAAAGCTGCTTCATTTGAAGGGACAGAGTTTTCACAGCTTACTGGGCTGCAGATTTAATACCAATCAACTTTGAAAGCTTTTGCCAGGACAAGTGCATGCATCTTTGTATTGCTCCACAGGTTGGTGGTTTAGCTGAAAAATAAATCATAAATGTCAGATCTGAAGAAGGGCTTGTGTGACTGTAAATTTGGGTGTACAGTGGTGCTTTTTTTTTTCTCCAACTGTGTTGGTTAGCCCGGTAAGATGCTCTCTTCCCCTCCACAGGCTTCACTTTATTTATTCCACGTATAGTGTTATTTGTTTATTTATGTATTTATTTTTAAGTATCGTTTGCATTCCAGTCTAAATGTGCTTGAAAATTACCATCTGCTCTCCTGCTATTTAGATAGGGCATGCTACAACTGAGGTGAAGAGCTGTCACATCAAATATTTTCATTCTAGCTTTCGCACCTTTGATATCAAGTTACATAATTGCAGCGCAGGACCATTTCCAGGGATTCCTTATTTTCTTTTTAACCCTACTGTTCCTCCTCCCAATCTTTACTGGAGTTTGCTGCTTTTTGAGAGTGTTTCCAGTGCAGATGCACATTTGTGGGTGCTAGGAGAGGAGGGTTCAGCCCCTCAAGAGGGGCTTCTCCTTTTGGTAAAATGTTAAAATTAGTGGAATAAGCAGAAACATGAAAGCAGAATTTGCCTATTTGTGGTGCAAAATGTTTATGTGCAGATAAAACAGATAGGAGTAGGGTGATTCTGGGCTTGGTTGGGTTTGTTTGCCTTACATTTGGTTGTTTCTTTTCTGTTTTCCACATTTCTTTTCTTTTCTGAAACAAAGTAAAATACAAATGGGTCAGTGACATACACAGAATGTATTTCCCATAATATTGAGGTTTAATCTACCTGCGCTTTGGTGGATTTTTGTTGGATTCTATTTTTACGTAGGTTTTTTTTGTTTTGTTTTGTTTTGTTTTGTTGGGTTTGGTTGGCCTTTTAAGTTCAAGGAGTAGAGGAGGTGGAAACTGCTCTCAAAATTAGACCATTATAAAAATGAACAGATCATCTGTATTCATGCTGACAGTCACTTTGGGTTGAATGGGAATAAACTGACAGAAGATGGTGTTTGGAAATGAAACATGACGGGAAAGCAGTTAGCACAAACTGCCCAATAACTTCTCATAGTCAGGAAAAGAGCGCCGTTACAGAGCAGGGGTTGTGCCAGTAAAATAGCTGTAAGATAAATTAATGGTTTTGCAGTACCAGGCAGTAAATTTGGTGTAAGTTATCTGCCTCCTCCCCAGCGGTAAATACAGTAATGGGGTGGGTACTGGAACAGGCACCAAATTCCAAGTGTCTTGAATCTTCTGTGAGGTAGAGTTTATTACCCAGCTTGTTTTGACCCACTGGGACCCTGGGTGGGACAAACTGGTGCTGGCCACCTCCTGGGTGAGACTCCCTTGTCCTCTCTGTGGGGTGGCAGCTAGTTCCCCTGCATGCTTCCCAATCCATCCTCACTTTCTAGAGACTAATAGTGGTCTTCTGTACAAGGTTTGTTTCTTTTTTTGCTTCTGTTGCTGAAGCAGTGGATGTAATAAATGTAATTAATTACTTCTTTGTGGCGGTTTGTGCATTCTTGTGTCCATTGGATCTTTGCTTTCACTGACATCTGGGTGGATCTTTTCTGGCGTTGGTGGATGCTGTGGAGATTTTGGTGGCAGTCTGGTACTGCCAGAGCCTCTTGTGTTTATGTGGTGTGGGCATCTCTGTGCTCCATCCTAAATGCAGCACTAGAGTTACCTGGGCTTGAATAGTGGGATGGAGGAGCCAGGCAGTAGGACATGACTGAGGTCACGAAGCTCAGCCAAACCATGGGGATATCACGGGGATAAAACTTTCCCCCTAACCAGCCCCTTTTTGTTTTCCTCATTTAACCCATAAAACCACGCAGAAGAGAATCAGCTGAAGTTGTCCTGTTAGTCATAACCAGAGTGTGTAGTATCAACCCCTGGTGTGGTAGCTATGACTCCAGGCCTGGAAAGGATGCACCCATCTTGGATGGCATCATCCTTACTGCAGGCATGCATGTGTGTGCCATGTGCAAGCTTTCTCTTACAGCAGGAGGTAGGACATCCTCCCTGTCTGTAAATAGCTGCTCCAGAGTGCAGGATCACATTTGTAAACTCAAGAGAGAAGAAACAAACATTTGTCCTGGATTGATCCTGTTGTCGGAGCTACGGCAGAGAGTTTTGTTCCTGTTTGCTGGTGCCACTTCATTATTGAGCTTGTGTTTCATTTCTTGTGTTGGTCAGCCAAAGCATTTTGAGGATAGAGGAAACCTAGCAACATACCCTTTTGCTCTGAGGTGATTTGGTACCATACAGAGTTGTGTAGAGGGCATTGCCAAAATACATCCCAGAAGCAGTTATGAATTTGCAGTATCACCTTGAGTTTGTTCTTCCACAGGAAACCAAAAATACTCAGCTTCACTCAAATGACTGATTCCCTACCTCTTTTTCTGCAAGAAGAGTAGACCACAGGAAAAAATACATGTCCAGCCACTAAAACCTGGAAACTGCACAGCAAAGCTAGGTTTATGTTTTCTTAAAACTTACCTGCCTCCTCTTAGCAAGGACTCATGTGCTTTAGGTAATTGAATGGGCTGCAGGGTACGTTGGGAATTGTAGTTTTGCAGTGATTTGTGCTCTGAAGATTAATAATCTTACAACCCTCAGAGGGAGATAAAGAGAATATGTTCTCAGACAAATTGTTATCTTGTATTTCAGAAATGTGCTTTGAGCACTGAGCATATCTTCAATTCATCCCTTAAGTTTTTACCTTGATACCCTTAGTAATGGCAACATTTTGAACATCTAGGCTTGTCTTTCTCACTTCATCCCTCTTTGGTTTTCTGCAAATTTTTGGAGTTGTTCTGGAGATGTTTTGTTTATAAGGCAGTTGTGTTTTTCAGAAAACTATCCTTAAAACACAAAACTTGAGGAAAAATATTAAAAATGTCATTGGTTTTGTAACCATGTACACATGCACTGTGCAGATTGAACAAATAAGATATTAGCCTTTTATGTTTGAAGAGTCCTGGCAATATCCTGATAACAGTGTTTTAAAAATAATTTATGTAGTCTCTTAATTTTCAGATAATTTTTAGCTTTTCTCTGTAAGTGGTTTCAGCAGCTTTTGTTAAAAATTAGTTGAGTTTCTTAAATATTGGTTTTAGTTTAGCCACTGGAGTAAGTTGTTACTCAAGAGCTTAAGTAGGCTGAACACCCAAATCCTGATAGTAGTAAGAAGGTGACCGTCTTTCTTCTTCACCCTTTACTTCTCTGCATGTACACCAGGGAGCTACAGAGGTTTTCATGGCTCACTAAAGAACTACAAATTCTTTATTGTTTCTATGCTTTTAACACGTACTTAAAAGTGGCTAAGAATATATACAAGTACTTAGAAAAATGTAACTTTAGTCTGGTTTGCTGAACCAAAAACTCTTGCTGCCTTATTTATTTTTCCTAACACCTTTCACATCCCTCAAGGCATGTTATGACTTTGAGAACAGGATTATATATGTGCATTGACTACCCAAGTGCTTAAAAAACTAGTGTGCTAGACACATTACAATGTATTTGGAAGAAAGGAATTGGGAAAAAATACTTAGCAAACTAAATTGGTAGGAAATGGTAAACAGGCAGAATGTAATTCCATATAGGGAGAGTTTGTTCCAAGGAGTTGAGATTAGGTGGTGGGCTTCATTGCTCTGCAATAGATTTGAACGAAATGTTTAATATGCAGTCTCTACTGAGGTAATAATATCTGTCAGCTTCACTGGTATATTTTATGCATAATTGTGAATTACTTAAGCATTTTCAGATGAAGGACTAATTACTAACAAAATTCAGTAAGGATGTCTGTGTTAAGTATAGATGTGTATGTATGTATTTAATGTCTTGGATGTTGGAGTGATTTTTTTACACTTCTGAGATTCTCTTACGCTTTTTCTACTTTGCATGATGTAAAATACAGTGTGCATCAATCACATTGCTGTTATATGGCGCTTAGCTGGTGTTACAAATCTGAGTCAGACTTGGGCAACTGTGGGAAACAGTTTCCTTAATTTTGGATTGGTTTCTGTTCCTTGCAGCACATTGATTCCAGTTGGACCTCCTGCTTTCCTTTGGGTCAGTCCAGTACATTCCTAATTTTCATGAAGCTTAGCAGTGTTTTGCTGAATGAGTGGGAGACTTTTGAGGTCTTTTTTGTTGAGAAGGAAGGAAGAAGGTTTAGTTTTCTGCAGGTTCAGTGCACTAAAATGGCTGAGCTCATGTCCTGGGAGGATGGAGAGAAGGTGAATCTCTGGCACTTGGCAGTTAGATCAACTTGCTTTGTTGCATTGCCACAGTTAGATTAATTTAAAAATAAGACATAATTGGCTAATTAAGGCTCATGTCATTGAACAAGGCACCTTGATGGCTGCATCTGGGTCTGGCAAAAGTGTGTGGCAATGCTTTGTGCTCTTCTGCCCGAAAGTCCCATTCTGGACCTAATAAATATTTAAAAGGAATTGATAAGTTTCCATTATTTTCTCCTAGTTTTACAGAACAGAGTTTTGTCAAGATGCTGTGTCTGACTTCTCAGATCAGATTTATTCAGAAGGATGATAGAAAAGTGTTGTTTAGGTTGGCACTCCTATTTGGCTTGTAATTTTTTAAATTTTGGGTTTTTTAAAGAAAATGTGCTGTCAGTGCACTCTTACCTTATGAACTTGTTCTCTGTGCCAGAGAGCCACTCACCAAAATGCTGTCTGCTCCAGCCAGCTGTTGGAAATGGCTTTTGTTCTCCTTAGTTCTGGTGGAGAAGAACCTGTACAACAGTGGTAGCCAAGGTGAATAACAAGACCTAAAAGACTGGGGTAGATGGCCCTCTTGCTGCTGTCTTCATAGATGTGTAGTTGCTTTTGTACACGGAAAAGAAACATTGCAGAAATGATTCTAATGACACGGATCTGCTACCAGCATATGATTGCTCCTCTGTGTATAACAGCAATAGGCAAACACAGAACCTTTTAATTAAATTCATGTATCTATTAATTTTCTCATAATATGTTGCATACACTGGAATCTGAGTTCCTTGAGACTGTTTGGAAAGCTTACTTTTTTCTTCACATTTCCTAACTAATCTTAACAATCTAAACATCAGGCAGACTGTTATTTGACATGAATTTGTTGTCATTTTCCAGATCTGCCTTGGATTTTGGCAGAATTTATTTCGTAAAATCTACTCCTTATTTCTCTTATTTTTTTAAATGGCACCACATCAAATGTTGTCCAAAATCTGACTCACTGCTGAAATAAGTCTTAAAAAAAGACAGATGGAGAAAGCAAATGTTGTTAAAAATTTTGTCTGAAGTACTGTAGCTGTGCTAATAGTCACTTTTTAATCAGAATTGCTGTACAGAGTTCGATTTGTTATACATTTATTTTTTGTTCTTCGTGGTTTCTTACTTGTACAAAGCTATTGTTTTGGCCGTACTAAAACAATTACGCTCTTATGCAGTTTCACAGTTGAGAAATATAAAGGGAGGTTCTGTTTTGCAGGAGAATAGACTACTAAATTTCTTTTTCAAAGATATTCTCTACTAGAATTGTTCCTTTTCTAGTTCACTTTTTTAAAACTGTAAGCCTATGTAATTGTTTACTGAAATTTGTGGATATCTATAAACAGATACAAAAATTCTTAAATACAGCATCTCCTAGATACACACAGCACAGTGTCTATTAAATTCACAATACTGTGGGGGAAAATATGATTGAGTTTTTATGTGTGTGTATGTATGAAACTGGTAAGGCTTTTGTTCTTGCAATTTGTTTATTAGTTTCTCCAAATCTGTACATAGCTGTCTTCTTCTATTGATTTTTAAAGGAAAGACAGTAGAATTTTTCTTTTAACTGCTCAGATAGTGTTTTCAATCGGGTATTTCTCAACTGTGATGTCCTTTTCAATTATAAAATAGTATTTGCCTTTTATAGCTGAGTATTAAATAAATTTTAAAATAGGATCAGCATGACTGAAATAAGATCTTTTTGTAAAGATTAATGTGTATGCATACAGAAATACTACATTTCTGAGTATGGCAAATAATATGTCAAATCTGAGCCACAAAATAGGAATGTAGATGGATCCTTGCAGTGCATGTATTTTATTGCTACTTTACCAGTGATTTTTCTTTCATGCAGATTGACATAAAGACAAATATGTACTTTCCTTTAGATATTAAACCCACTATCTCACCTGTGAGGGATTGTAAAATTATATCCCTTTAAAAGAGAATACATCAATCTACAAAAAACTGCATCTTCAAGACAAGGTCTTTCTTATTTCTCTATTTGAAGGTGCATTCAGAAAGAAAAAGAAAGCTTACAGGATTTAAGTCTGAATCTGAAGATTTCATCAAATACTGGGAGTACTCTAATTTTGCTTTAAAGTTATGTAGTATATTGACATTTTTTCACACTCTTTCAGCATAAAGAGGCATTTGTTTTGTGAGTATCCGTTCAATGAGTTGTTTTAAGGACCTACATCAAAGGTTCTTACCACAAATTTAAAAGGATGTAGAGGTTTCTATGGCACTATAAACAATATAACAAATAATTTGTTGTAGAAGTAACTTCTAAAATTGGGTCTTTGGGGTGGAGAGAAATGTTTAATCTGCGGATATAGCTGGTAGTTCTTAATGGTAATTAGTAGCTATTGAAGTAAGAGTTTAGGTAGAACATTAATTAAAGTAATCCCATCCAAGCCTTGCAATAATAGGCACTGACTGCCATCTATCCGTATGGGGTTTTTAATAAGGTTTATCAAACCATCATTAGCTTTCTGCCTAGCCTGTATTTTCAGTGCAGTTTTACATCTTAATACATGAAACTTTCCTCCTTCTGGGTGATTGCCTAAGACTCACCTATCTTCCTGTGGGACTTTGGTGTTTATCTGGTTGGCTCTGAAAGCAGAAATACAGAGCATTTTTCTGAGCATACCCTAAATCTAGAAACAGCTTTAAAATGGAAAGGAAAAAATACATTTGAAGGATGGGCATCATTGCCTTGTTAATGTGCTTCCCTCTGTCCATCCCTTCTCCCATCATTGTCTTTTTGTCACTCTGTTAAGTACTGCTTGGTCATCAGTTGAAAAAGCACTGAAGATGGAATGAATTTAGTAATGACTTTTTTTTGTGTCTTTCGGTTAGATGAAAGATGTTCTTTCTTAGAGCTGCTCATAGTGGTGGTGGAGCTCTTACTGTTTCCATCCATTTTACAACTTGGGTCAGGGGGTAGAATGGGTGTAAGCAGTTGGATATTCTCCTTTAAAAGAAAGTCTCCTGTTTCTTGTGTTTGAAGTTTGCATTGGTAAGTGTTCAATGATCCATATTTATTTACTGTAGTCTTGTTTGGTTGGGAGTTCAGAGGATATTCATGCAAGGGCTTTGCTGCACCTGGGTGGGAAAAGCAATAGCTTGTGAGGCTTCATTCCACTTGGAGCTTGGGATTCAACTGAAATCTCATCTTTGAAAAACCCCTGAGCTGTGCAGCCCAAACTTTGACCATCAAGCCTACATTACTTTCTGAGCTGAAAATATTTTCATCAGTGTTGTTCAAGTCTTTAGTGCTTTTGGTTTCAGAGCAATTTTAAGAGAGGATACTAGTAGATTTAGTATCATAACTCCATTTTCATTAAATTTGTGAGAATGATTTGTTCATTTTATTGCTGTCAAGTTGCTTATGTTCCAGAGAAATGGAGTTAGAAAAGCCCTGTTAGTGTCCTGGAGCTCTGTAGATGGGTACAGTATTTTTCATGGTAAAATTACCTTAGCCTCCAAGAAAGTCATGTTCCACTGTGATTCAGTTTAGTGTGTGTGTGTCTGCCTACAGGTTTACATGAACACTACATTAAGCAGACTATAACACAACGTATAAATTTTAACTCAGTATGGTTCCCTTTGTTCTGTGTAAGTCTGTTGTAAGTCCATATAAATTTTATTTATATTAAGTGCTTATTAATTTCCATGTTACCAGAGCTACAGGATGGTGTACTGTAGTGCATTTGTTTGGTTACCTGTAAGCTGTTGTAAAATGTGGTGAGTGTAGTTTTCTACTGGGTGATGAATTTTTGTCATGGTTAAAGTATCCTCAAAAGAAAATTGGTTTCAAAAGAAATATATGGTGGAAATTTGAAAAAAAATTTATTTCTTCCCCCACCCCAAATACTGTTTTTATTTTAATTGATTTTTTTTTCACAGTTGTAAATTATAACTTGCATGTTCTTGGCAGTTACAGTCAAATCTAAATATTCAGATTTTGTAACTTTAGTTTTCTGTTTTGACAGACTTTGATTTTTTTTCTTTTTCTGTGTGTATATATAATGGTGCTTTCATTCTGAGTTGAAAACTTCCTGGTTATAAACCACTTTTAATAATTTCTGCCCTGCTTTACTGTACTGTATTTTATATAAAACAAAACAAAACATCCTAAACTAACCCTCAGGAGCTTTCACATCTCCATATCAGACATTGAAATATTCATCCTTATAACTAAAAATTTCAACTTTTAAGGAAAAAGTGTTTTTCATATTTCTTTTATTTTGAAATGTCACAGACATCATTTTTTTTTCTCCCTCTGTCCTGCACTTTGCTGAGCTCTGAAGATCCTATTTATCTTCAGCCTTACTCTCCCCTTTCTTAAGCTTTTTTGAAAGCTCCTGCTTTTTTGAATTGGAAATTCTGTCTCAGTTTGCCAACTTCCCTCAGCCTGGTAAAGTGGGGAGAGATAATGGCAAGGGGGGAGATGCTCTGCCTGTGGCTCGGAAGATTTCTTTCCCATTAGCTGTGCTGACTTCTTTTTCCTTGTCTAAGGTAGGGCAGGCTTTGATGGATCTTTTAATATGAGTATCATCTTCCAACACAGAGCATGGGAATGGATTAGCCCAGAGGGTATGAGAGTCGTTCTCTAAGATAGTATTTTAAGGAGGACATCAGTGACAATTCCGCTTCATATCTACTTTTCTTCTGTTTTGCCAGCACTGTTCTGTGTATGTATGGGGAGCTTTGAAACAGTTTTCTACTGTCAGATGTTAAAATAACTAAGGAGTACATTTCCTAGTGTTTGATTCATTTGTTCTTCATCTTATGCTTTCAGGTGGCATACAGCTTGCTTATATGGAGAACAGTTAGGGAGATACTTAATTGTATTTGGGGTTTTTCCTGGGTCAGACAGGCTTTTTTTCAATATTTTGGTGTATGTAGTAAAAAAAAAAAAAAAAAAAAAAAAAAAAAAAAAAAAAAAAAAAAAAAAAAAAAAAAAAAAAAAAAAGAAGAAGTTGAGAGGATTTTGGTTAGATGTGCTCAGTTGAAAGTTACGCTGGAATATGAAGTTCTCAGGCAAGTTTTCAGAAGTAAAAAGATACTGCTGGGATAAACTTTGGGCAAAGTTTAACCTGTAAACAGTTTCCCAGGATCTACCACATGAAGCGTGTGGAGAGATTGTGGCAGATAGTGATGTGATGCTGCAATTTTTAAGGAAAGAAACGGTTTGTTGTTGTTTTTCCTAACACTTCACTATTGTCCTAAAAAGTATTTATTTTTGCCAGTAAAGTAAAATTTAACCACTTAAAACATAAACAGTGTGTGACTAAGTAACTTTTAATAAAGATTATTATGGATTGCTTCTCTTGCAGCAATGGTCTTCCTCTTGGTCAGGAAGAGACTCAGTGACTTTTGGGCTGCTGTAATTAATCAGTACCCTTCATCTAAACAACTATTTTGAGTGTGTGCCTAAAGATAATCCTCCCTCCTGGTCCTTTCAGTTTATTGATGGAGAATGTTGCACAACCTCGTGAAGTCTCCTAAGTCTTGTGCATACATGATAGCATTAGCACTGAAAGCGTAAAACAAATGAGATCAGGAAAAACACAGTACCAACAGAAGAGAATCCTGGTATTATAAAATAAACCTAAAGAGACCACGTCTAGAGAGATCTGCAGGGTGAAAATAGAGCATGGAAAGACTGAGAAGAAAAGCTCCCTTAAAGTCAGTGGAAGGCACCATCTCTGCTGCTTCCTTGAGTTGTTTTGAGCTGTGGGGAGGCTGAAGCTGACTTGGGGCAGGGTGAGGGGCAGGGGTGAAGGTGCCCACTCCTCACCTGAGAAGGTGCCTGGGTACAGGCAGGGTCTCTTAGGCAGCCTGGGTAAAGCTTGTTCTCTGTCTTTGCTTTTGCAAATCCTGCTGTGCTCATTAAATGCCATCATGGTGAACTTCTTGACTTGGGCTGAAAATTGCTAAGGCAATTCTTCCATCAGGTCCCTAGAGTCTGATCCTCTTCTGTGGACTGGTGGTGTTGTGTGGTTCATGTGTTGCTCCATCCCATTGCACAGGGAGGGAGTAGCTGTGTCCTATGCAGTGTTCAGTAATTCATGTGACTTGGGGTTGTTTTTTTCATAAAAGAAAATTTCAAGGCATGGTGAATTTCTAGTTGAAATTCAGCCCCATGATCTCCTTTTGCATGTTCATCTGCAGTTCTCTGAGGGTTTTATTTGGTTTTGTTTTGTTTAGGTCCAGGTTGTTCAATAGAACGTCTTTCCCCTTTGACAAGCCTGTCTGAAAGCACTTTTTTGTTAATATTACTGAAGTGTTTTACTACAGCAGTGGCAGTGATTACAAGACTACTACATTTTGGCTAACAAATGCAATAAATGTGATGAAAATCCCCCTGTGTTTTACATTTCACTGCATAACATGTTTATGTAACATGTTAAACACTTCTGTCTGAAGAACAGCTTTCCACAAAGGTAAAATGTATTTTTCATGGCACTTTTTTAGAAATACTGTGGGAAAAAATAATTCCTGCTCCCTTCTCACTCCCCACATCTGAAGTCTACATTTCCCAGTGTTTTAAAAGCATGCATTTTCTTTTTTTCCCGCCACACTTTGAAGTATAATTTTTCAGCGTGCTTTGAGTTTTATGAGGTGAGAGACTGTTACCTGGAGGGACAGGATTTTCCCAATGCTGGGGACCTGGCAGAGGTGCTGGCTTGGAGCAGGCAGGTCCCTGCCTGAGTGTGCCATTGCACGAGCGCTAATTTGGCTTTTTGTATTCTTGTCCTGTCTGTTTGTGGTATTTAATGCTCTAACATCTCTCTGGTTGGGTGAACCCATATGTCATTCAAATGGGAACCTGTGCCTTGCCATTGGCCTAACAGCCGCTCAGCCGTGGAGCACAATGATAAAATTATGAAAACTGTGTCTCTGCTCATTGGACCAGTGGAATTTACAAGCATTTCTCTCCTATGTGCCTAAATGCTATGTTGCCGTGCCTTGGCTCACACAGCAGATTTTTCTGGATTATAAGCCTTGTCAATAGTGTGAAACCTCACTTGTTTCTTTTTCTCCTCTACCATGTTGGGGGTTTTTTTTGTCTCTTCCTTTATTTGTAGACATGTGCTCCTCACAGACAAAATCAAAAGTCAGCTGCTTGCTTTGATAGATACAAAAATAAATACTTTGTTTATATCTTTAAAATAAAAGCAGAGCTTTTTACCACAAGCAACATTTTGCTGCTGTTTGGTTTTGTCAATGCATTTAACAGTCAATATAAGAAATGTTATTTATATGCAGATTGTGTTTATGTCAGCATTATTTATAAAGCAATACTGTGTGATGGTAGTCATGTCTGTAAAGTCATGTTTTTCTTCATGTCTCCCTTTTTATGGTATGGTGCACATTACAGATACATAAATGTTATTTGACATAAGGGAATAAAACTATTTTCAGCTCATGAAATAACCCTGTTAGTATAAACTTGAAAAGCTCTTTCTGTAAATCACTGCTGCTGAACTGATAGCACATTTCTGCTGTAGTGTCACCTTTCTCTTTTGTGTGTGGTTGAAATGTCATGGTAATAATCAATTCATCTTATGAAAGTCAGTGAAATATACTTGCTCATACTTGGTGACAAAACCAAACCCTGCAATTCTAATATATTAGTAAGATATAATTTCACTAAAACAGCCTTGGCTTCCATTTCTGTGTGTCTTACTTGTTTTGTGTACCTTGTTACTGATGGTGTTTAGAAACCCAAGACAAATTTCCCAGTAATTAAAATTAGCAAGGTTGTCCTGCACTCTTATAATTATGAGAGAATTTACTGCACTTTGTGCACATGAAGGATGAATTTGCTATTCAAGAAAGAGTGTTGAATATCTAAAGCAGTGTATATATACTGAAATATCAGAGAAAGAGTCATTGCTAGGCTAATGATTGCTTGTTTCTCTGACAGTGAATTTGATAGTGTGTCTGTGTGTGATTTTTTTTCTATTTTTAACTTACTGAATAAGCTTAACAGCAGGAAAAATGTAAGGGAGGTATAGTTAGTGTAATTGAAACTGGTTTTAGTTTTTGTGATTTTTTAAAATAGAAGTAGTATAGTCTTTTGCTTTAGACAAAAGTAGAAAAAGATAATTAAGAATGGCAGCAGGAAAAGTTGTTTCCTGATTAGTTTTCCAGTTAGACACAATTTTCTTTTATCGTATCTTGTATGGAACCATCATAAAGTGAAAGATTGTGGACATCCTTTTAATCTGACATATTGCAGAGCTTCTTCTGGGCTCTCTGCTCTCCTCTTTGGACTTGCTGGTACTGGGAAAATTTTAAAACTAAAATCTTTATTTCCTGTTTTCCAGCAAAATTATGTGCTGCTTTGTGAAATGTAGGAAAAGACATATGCCTTGCCCCAAGGATATTGCAGTATAAGTCCCTCAGCTCAGTAGGTTGCTGCGTGCATCACTGGTTACATTAGTGGCCTTGGCCCTGTTAAGCTCAGTGGCACTACTCTTACTCAAATTTTAAATTGCATAGTAGAGTTGGAACCTGAATCACACATAATGGAAATAAATAAGATGTGGTTAGGAAAGATGGCTCAAGATTTTGCTGAGTTTGTAGGGTTTCTTTGGAAATGTAAGCATTTCAACTGGGACAGACTTCATGGTTCTATCTATAATATCAAATTTAATAAATTATAAGAACCATAGAGCAAGTACTTTGAATTCGGGTATTCCATGAATTGAGCCATAATGTGCTTTGTAGGGCTGTGCATTGTATGTCTGCCCTGTTCATGTGCTGAATTTCTTTCCTACTCCTTTTACATTACTGCACTTGAGAGAATTTTCACTTGCTAGTTGGAACAGAAGCTAAAAGGGATCTTTAGGAAAGCACAGTCGAACAGACATAATAAATTTTGAAAGGCATAAAAACCTACCTCCCAACTGAGGGAGGTAAAGATTTACAATACATCATGGAAATACTTTTTTTCTGAGAGAGCAAAAATCTTCTGACTTGACAAAGCTTTTCTTGCTGAAAGGCAATGGAAAAGGCACTTGCAGTGTAACAAGTTGTTTTCTTTTTGACTTGAAGATGAAATAATATTATTTTCCGATCAGTTAGAGGCAACAAAGGAAGCAATGCTTTTAAGGAGAGGTGCTTGTCTAGGTTTTTGTTTCTGATGCACAAAATGGTTACACTAGTTGCTAATTATTTGATTATATGCCTTTTCTTCTGCAGAGATGTTGAGATACACTGCACTGAAGCAGCTTATGTTTCCTCAAGGGAGCAGATCCTCAATGAAGTGCTGTCCAGAAAGAAGAACAAACACTATTGAAACAAACTAACATTTAGTTAAAGATAGCATATATTAGTGTATGCCTTATGGTGTGAGGTTGTAGCTGGTTTTTTAAGGGTTGTCAGTTCACAATTTTCCATTAAAAAAAAGACAGCAACACTCCCCAAACCCCATCACTAATGCAGAATATGAAAAAAATATCTTCTACGCTCCCAAATATTAGGCTAAACGGGATATATATCTTCAAGTTTGAAGACTGATTTTTCTCTTAGATTGATAATTTAATGACATTCAACACATACTGAAGCTGTTGAGAGAATTAGATTATAAAGATTTGTAGATAGTTTTTAACAACATAGGCTATTAATTTATTTTACCTTTCTAACATTCCTGTTACTTTGAAATGTTTCTTTTTAAAGAGCTGTTATATTTTATCATAAAGCATTCCTGCTTTCACTGCAAAAGGGTATTTATTACAGCTTCTCTTCTAGGCGAAATGTGATGACATCATCTTTTTTCATCAATTTTAAATGTAGCAAAAGGGATGGTTCTGCAAGCACACTGCTATATGTGAGGAGCAGAAGAAAACAGGTGGACAACAGAAATGTTTTGTCATGGGGTCTTACCCATAAGAGACTTCCCTTTCTGTAATTTAGTATAGAAATTTACTTGTCCGAGTGCAAATCACTAATTTCACCTTTTTAATCCCCAACTAAGACCTGATAATAGATTTTTCAAGACCTTTGAAGGTATTTGTGGCTACTCTATTTGTGTGGGTTTTTTTGGCTGACCTTACTGTTTTGAATGTTGATCTTAGTTTAGAATCACAAGTGTTTTATAGTTTCTTTATCATGCTAAATATCTTCAAACATTCTGATCTTGGTGACTAAATAGCAGTACATGCCATAGTTCTTTACCTATTTCCTGTAAAATAAGTTTTAAAAAGTCCTGATAATTTAAAGTTAGGGGATTTAGTTTCATTTTGTCGCAACATGCAAGAAAAGCTGAGTAGAAGCTGAAGGACTAGATTTAAAAAGCACCAATTATTAAATGTTTTATTTATTTATATATTTGTTGTTTTCTTTTAATTGGCAGTGCTCCTATTCTTCTCCTGTTCCTCTTCCCTGCTCAACCCCTACCCCGCAATTTCTGTGCTGAACATTTAAACCAGAGGTCAGTTTGGGTCCATGTGTTGTTTAAAATATGCTGCAAGTGACCTGCTAAATGGAACAACAGCATCAGCAAAAAATGCAGAGACCATATTAGGGCTGGGAGAAGGGAAGTGCACAGAGGTTATCAATAAATACTCAAATCAAAGTGAGCTTACTCTATAGATGTATTTTTTCACAGTGAACTAACAGTGTTTTTTAGCTCCAGTCCTCTTCTCATCACGGACTAATAATCCCAGTTTGTGCTGTTCCTGTTTTCTCCTTTTCTTTCTTCTAACTCCCATAGCACAGCTTTTTCAATCCAGCATTCACTGCACATGTTCCAGTCATGAGGTTACAAAGCTGACATTGCAGTCTCAGCAGAGGTTATCTCTTTAAAATTCCCTAAAATTCCCCTTTGGCACATCCAGTTTGGCAGCTGGGTTTCTGTAGGAAACTGATGGAGCCACCCCCTCCCCTTATGTCCTTTATAAAAATAGAAATCTATTAAACCTCTGGCCAGAAGGGCAGATGGGTAAGTACTCCCTCCAAAGCAGACAGTGCTGCTTCCTAAGCTTTTCTCCCTAGTTTTATACTCTCCAAAAAAAATTTATATACTTCAGAGCCAATTAAGTAATGAAAATACCTGGTTTTAAAATTAAAAAAGCCCGTTCTTCAGGACATGTGAACTCTATGCTCTGGACAGTATATACAACTTGAGAGAAATATGGACCTATTGTTTGAAATATTTTAAATAGTTATGCAACTGCAAAATCAGAAGCTTAGTTTAATCTTAGAAGCTCATGCCTGAACAACGCTGTAGCTGCTAAGGTACAACTGGTACTCAGAGGAAGATTTGCCAAACCAAACAGGAGGTTGAAATACCTAACTGCCAGCATAGATAAGTGATCATTGCCCTAATAATATTCAATAACTAATCTAAATGGGTATTACCCATTTGCACTTTACTTCTGTGCTAAGAATGTCTCTGAAATGCATTAAATATTTGTTTTCACCTCCTGCAAGGAAGGGAGAGAGAATTGTGTGTATGTCCCCCTCCCTGTATCACTACTTTCCCTTGGATATCACTCTAGGTGAGAGCAGCAATGAGATATTTTCTGCTTAAAATGGATTAAGTTTTATGGCAGAATTTGAGTGTCTTGAGTTTTGAGGAGATCTGAAAAGCCAATGTCCTCCCTGAAAGTCAAGGAGACGCTTTTGTAGCTTCACTTTGTAGTGCAGCAGCTTTCTCATGGCACATCTCCCTTAAGAAGGGCTCTGCATGGAGAGCTGGAAGTTGGTACTTTACACATGTATGCTTTTTTGGAAAGTGAGAGTTGTGGGTTTGGATTCACGAGATGAGGAGAGCCACAGAAACCCAAAACCAAAGAATCTGCAGTTCAACAGCAGCCAAAGCCAAGCCAGTTGGTACCTGCAGAGCCACTTCCCTGTTGTCACTGCTGGGTTCATCTGACCATGCTGAATAGTTTTGGTGTGCTAAGTCAGCAGGAGGCTGCCCATTATCTTTCTGCTATTTGGGTTTGGCAGAACCCTTGGTAGGGAGTCAGAGAGAACTGATGGGTTGGGTGAAGTAGTGGGGCTTCTGTGGCAGCAGACAGATCAGCTTGCAGCTGTAGACCAGTTGTTTTGGTGCTTTTGCCTCTGGAGCATTATATGAACCACGATCAACCCGCACTGTGCCTTTCATGGCGCCTGCTGTCAGAACTCTTCTTTCTGCAGCTCCTCAGTGTGCAGAGGTGGGCACTGGGCAGCTGTGAGACAGGAACCCACACAGTGCATTGGATGAGGAGCTTGGGAGCATTTCTGCATGATGTTTTTTTAGAACAGCTTTGAATGGCACCTTCCTGAAAATGTGTGGTTTTTCCATCACCCTTGGAAGAACTTATCATTCTATTGGACCCGCTAAAGAACTGCAACAGCATCTGGAATTTTGTCTCACTTTGCCTGGTACCTGTTGTCACTCTTTGAGCTCACAAATAGGCTCATCTTATCTCTTTGCTAATGGTCAACAAACGGTGACTACATGCCCCTGATACTGGATGCTAAATCCCCTATGAGTTGCACAGAGCATTGCATTTTCTCATTGTAAGTTACTGTGTCTTGGTTTTACTGAGGAAAACCTTTGTCAACATGGCCTCACTACTTAACCATCTTTGAGTCAGCCTGAAACCCTTTTCTTAGTACGTTTTTAATGTAACAAGTTGTCTACCTTCTTCTTACGCTGTTTTTACCACTCATGATTTCCTTACCTATTATTTATTAAGAACTTGGTATGTGTTTGTCATGTGAAATAAGTTTGTCTCCTTATTTTCTCCTGTGTTTGCTGGGACATCCCCCCTGCTCACCCCCTGCCACGAACAACACTGGTGGTTCTAATAAATTATAACATGAAGGATATGGCAAGTTTATCACCAGTCTGCGTGAAAGAGTGTAATGGATTGTGTGAGCACCTGTAACCCATTTCAGTGCAAAGTCAGATGGGCTAATACAGATTTCCCTTCTCCACCACATGTGCAGAGAAATTTATTTATGTAACAAAAAACTGTTGACAGTCACCTCCTGCACTCCCTTTTTGAACAAACTGCTTCTTAAAAATATTTTTTAAGGAGAAGTGAGAAGGCAGAGGATGAACCTTCACCAAGCATGTGTGGGGAGTTGCACTTGACTTGGAGTTGTAGTGAGGAAGTTGTAGGGTCCTCACTTGTCTGTTGCAAACATTCTTAATCACCTTTCCTTAATCACCATTCCAAACAATCTGGAGGCTGGGCCTCTTGTGCTTACCTGGGACATATTACACAAAAGCACAACAAACTATTCAGTTTCCTGCTTGTCTCTTAGTTGTGGCAAAATGCACTGCACCAGATAGGTCCCACCATTCTGTACAGCCTGGGTATCCTGGAGGAAAAAAGCCCCAAAGCTGGATTGCTTTCTTTGTTTTTAGCTGAAAGATTTCTCCATTATGCAGCTGTCTTGTCAAAAGACACTCCTCAAGACTTTACAGTTTGGAGGTATTGAATGTTTCTGATGGATCCTTTAAAGTGTTTCAAAGTGCATAATTGGGGCACTTGAGCATAAACTACAATTATACACTTGTGTGTTAATTTTGTGTACAGATAGATATTACTTCAGTCTGGACATAAATTAGAAGGAAGCATTTTCTTGTGAATGTAAGAATTTGTTTTGTGAATGTTTAAACAAAATAGGTGTTCAGATAATAGCCCAAAACAACCAGACTTGGGGGAAGGGGGGCTTGAGCTTTCAAGAAAGGAAGGAGTCTGCATGGATATGGAGGAAATGCTTGAAAGAGTAGTAGGTATTATGAATATAAACAGATAGAGCACAATATTTGAGTTAAATTTAGTTGCAATATTAATTAAAAAAGTATTCTAGTAGTTCGGTAGAATGAATGTATGGATTTGGTGGTTGATTCTTCATAGATTTGTAAGGGGGCTATTTTCAATTAAGTAAAACAGGTAATTTTTGATAAATGATGTTAGGACTTTAAAGGGTCTCGTTTGTTTTCTGTTCCATTTTGAGTATAATGTTACGTGAATTGGATTAACTGTATCCAGATACTTGCATTTAGCAGATGTTTCTAAAACTTGCTTGTGGTAACTGATATGAGGAATAATTTACAATAATCATCTTATTTTGAGTATAATAAAACTGTAATTATTTAAAAAATTATGATGTGCTATACGGTTTCAGCTATGAATTTATAAGATAGATGTCTTTGATGTTTCTGTCAGGGTTCTTTTGATGTTTTCCAGTGCTAAGTAATAGGTCAAATTAAATAATAGAAATGGAATAAATCAAATATCTGAACTCTGCAACTACAAGGAATGATTTGAAAGTTTTCTTTTAAAAATACTTGCAGGAATATTTGAAATGACAGCTGTTATGTAAGTACTCCTATTTAAGAGGCTGACTTGGTTTTTATCTGTTCCCAGTAGGGAAAAGGAAAGAAGAGCCATTACCGAAAAGATTTGCATCTTCTCTTTTTTCAAAATAGTTTTGGTTGGTTGGTTGGTTTTGGTTTTATTGGTGGTGCGCTTTGGTTAAATTCATCTAAAGAAGGGTTTCTGATAGGAGTTGCTCTGTATTTCTTGTTTTTCTAAGCCAGCATAAGTACCCCAAAAAGAATATTGAAGAACTGTGCCACAGGAATGGGATCCTGATCTTAGGCAGTTAATGCTATGCTGCGCTGTAATAAATTATCCTGGATGGATAGAGATATAATCAAATTTTCTTACTGTTAGTTCAGCCAGTTCATTCTCTTTGCCTCAGAATTCCTTGCTGTGGGGAATTTTTAGTGTCCAGATGAAAAGTATGATTTTGATCCTGCTATAATTGAAGAAACTAGAAGAATTTGGTCAGTACAAATGTCTAGATTTATCACAGATGTTGCTGAACCTAAATGATAGATATGGGCAGTCATGTGTTTTTCTTTGTGTCTTGAACAACCTCTTGTGCTGTGGATGCTACTTGGGGATTCAAATCCATAATGGGAACACAAAGGGCTGTTCTATCATTCCATGTTCATTGCAAGTTTTTCTTGATTAAAAGTGGGATATCCCTCTTAACACAGTGAAGGACCAGAACAGAAGATGACTTGCTGGTCTGCTCTTTGTGGGGGTAAACTCAAAAGTGGTGACCTTGTCAAAGGTGTCTGAGCCAAAACCAGAGGGGTTCTCTGTTAAAGGCCCATGGCAGATAACTTTGTACTAGGACACTACTAAGCTGAAGTATAGAATCATACAATGGTCTGTCTGGGTCAGAAAGGACCTTAAAGGTCATCAAATTGCAACCACCCTGCCCTGGGCACGGACACCTTTCACTAGACCAGATTGCTCAAAGCCCCATCCAGCCTGGTCTTTAACACTTCCAGGGATGGAGCATTCACAGCTTCTCTGGGCAGCCTGTTGCAGTGCTTCAGCATCCACACAGTAAAGAATTCCTTCCTAATACCTAATGCAAACCTGCCTTCTTTCAGTTTGAAGCCACGCCCTGGTGTCCTGCCACTACATGCTGTCGTACAGAAATCCTCTGCAGGTCTCTTGTAGAGTCCCTTTATGTACTGGCAGGCTGCTGTGTGGTCTCCCTGGAGCCCTCTCCTCTCCAAGCTGAACGGTCCCAGCTCTCTTGCTCTTTCTTCATAGGACAGATGCATGAGTCCCTTAATCATCTTTGTGGCCCTTTGTTGAACTCTATCCAATATGTCCATGTCTCCCTTGTACTGGGGAGTCCAGAACTGGACAGAGCAGAAGCATCTCCCTTGACCTGCTGTCAATACTTTGTCTAATGCAGCCCAGGATACCATTAGCTCTCTTGGTGGGAAGGGCACATTGCTGGCTGAAGTTCAACTTGATGTCCACCAGCACCTCCAGGTCCTTCTCTGCCAGGGTGTTTCCCAGCCAGGTGGCCTCCACCATGTATTGGTGCCTGGGGTTGTTCCCCCACAGGTGCAGGATAACAATAAAAAAAAGCATCTGTCAGGGAAAGAGGGTGTGCACTGTAAGGGTCTGTGAAGCCCTGTGGTGGAACTGGACAAGTTTAGGTGGGGAGAAAGGCTTAGCTTGCTTCAGAGTGCATGGCATTACTCCCTGTGGAAGATCTTTTATATTCTTCTCCTGCTGTTTTAAGAGATACAGTGAAGGACTCTAAATGATCTCAAATGATTTAGTTCTGAAAGCCATTGAGTTTAGGAACGATAAAGACAGTATTCATCAAGATTGATATCTTTGGAGGAGAACATGAATTAATTAAAAAGCACCCTTTTCTCTCAAAAGACTGGAAGAAAGAAAGAAAACTCAAGGATATGCAAGATGCCAGGGAAGCAATGATAAAGAGGGTGTATGCACATTCTGCCTTTTCCCACTACTGAGATTAAAGAGTGTTTACAGTTTTTCCTCCTACCAAGACTATGTGCCAGAAGAAATGTAGAGTGAAAGCTGTTTTACTGAAGGATTTTTCAGTCTCCAGTAGTTAAGTGTTAGGTGTCTCTCTGTGTATAAAGGCATAAAATTGGAGGATTACTCATGCAGCTGGATCACCTGCTATCCAAACTCAACCCGTACCTCTCATTTGTGTTCCCTGCCTTAGAAGGTTTGAATGGCATTGCAGAATTAGTCTGAAGAAATAGGTTTCTTTGTATTTTTTAAACCATATTTTATTTTAATCACCATTTTAAGAATGGTGGTCCAAATTGTTACAGATTTCCTGGAAAATAAATGGCAACTAGAGGATTTGGGCATCAAAGATCACTGTTTATTCCATTCATGGATGCTCAAGAAGTACCTTGTAATAAATTATTTGTTGTATGATTACAAATCAGTTAAATATAGGCTTTTGCATTTTTCTGTAATGCCTGGCGTTTGATAGGTGAATTTCATGCTACTCACGCAGCAATAGGTGGGGTTTCCTACATATTTTTTACTGAAGCCCCAATCGTTAGAATCACCACAGAGATCATGTGGTGATAGTTCTGATGTGCTTTTCCTTATGTTGGTTTGTAAAGTGGAAATCTATTACTTAAACAGATTACATGATCCCTTTTAATTCTTTTGATCACTTAAAAAATAAGAAGGAAGGCAGGCAGAGTATAAGAATAGATATCTTACCTGACTCATCACTTGAGAGTGTGTGTGTGTGTAGGCACTATGATTTCTATTTGTAATGCAATATATTGAAATAGCTCTTCTAAAAACAATTCTGTTGCAAATTTTTAGTCTTCTCTATAGTGTCGGTCTGAGAGCATAGGTACAGCAACATGGAAATCTCTTCCTGCAGATTATCATATTTTCATGCCTTAACTTGCAGAATGGACCAAGTGTTGCATTAGTTCAAGCTGTAATGCACTGTGCGAATCAACACTATTGTAGGAAAAATTTCTTCCTTTTGTTTCTAGACTCAGCTGTTTACCCCTCCCTTGAAACCAATTTTAGTTCATCTGAAACATGCAAATTTTTTATTTTTGTTTGTTTGTTGTTTTTAGGGGAAGGTGGGAGTGGGAGGTGATTGTAATATTGGCATAGATTTAGCATTTACAGCAGAGGTAGTTTTCATCAATTTTTGACAGGGGAATCAAAGTGTTCTTTTTTGGAAGGAGAGATATTGCTTTTCCCTATAAATGATTGACTATTTTGTGTTAGTAGTCTTTATTTATTTGGCTCTCATCATGAAGAATGGCAAACTTATTCAAAATCTCAGTACATCAAAAATATGTCAATACATAAAACATAAGTACTATTCCATACTACAGTCTATGCAAAAAACTATGTTAATAAGATGTGAAGGTTGCAGAGCTAAGAAGTCAGAAAATGTAAATGATAAGATTCTAGCAGCCACATTAACTAAGCCACATTTCACATCCTCTGTATTTTATGAAATGCCTTTGACAACATAAATCAGAAAGAGAAGGTGCTATATATGTGTAGCATGGCTCAGTTAATGTTGCTTTTGGAACTTTAACATCTGTATTTTCTGACTGGAGAGTTCCTTAATCATGTAATCTTAGTAGATTTTGTACACTTTTTATTTTTTTGTAGGTTGGTTTGGGGCTTTTTTAGGAGAGGAAATTGCCTGTATTAATAATTGGTTAGCTCATGTTGCTTTGATTTAAGCTACAGTAAAAGGCAGTATATAGAGAGCACCTTATGACAGGTACATATGTGATGCCGTGTACATTGCACTGACAAGTGGTGTAATTGTGCTGCCATGTACTTCTTGGGGAAAAGGGGATTACAGACGTTTGTAAGTCCTGTCCTTTCTGTAGTGCTGGGGATGACTGCATTGCAGACTGCAGCGTCTTGTGGAGATGGCTGAGCTACCTTTTTAAATGAACTGGCTTGTGTACAAGAAGCACTCTGGCTACAAGAGTGTGGATCTCCCTTTGACCCAATTCACCCTTCTGTGGAGCACAGCAAATTAGCTGAGCACAGGTTTTGGTGTAGGCTCCTGCCAGTATCTGAGCTAGTTTGCAGATCTCTGTGCTGCACTGCAGTCTTCAACATAGGCATGCATTTAATGACTCTGCAAAATCCACTACCTTGCAAGTTCTGGAATGGGGATTATTGTTCTGTGACACAGAAACATTCTTCTTATGCTTTTGCTTCCTTGCTCTGGGTCACAGGGTGGACCAGTGTCAGGCCCAGTGTTAATATTTTAAAGGCTCTTAATAAGATTTTAAAGTTCATACTTCAGTGTAAAGGCAAGCAGTGTAGGAAAGACAGTAACACAGGTGAACACTGTGACCAATGTATTGTCAAAAGGTCAAAGCTAAGTGATAAGAAGTAATAGAATTTATAGAATGTATGAATAAAATGCTGTAGCATCAGGATTTCAGATTTACCTCTGATTAATAGCCTTGATATTAACACCCAGCTTTCTGCTTGGTTTCCTTGTAGATTTTTTCTTTGTCATTCAGTGAGAAGGATTTTTAGCCTCCATTAAGACTGTGTGCACAAGCATGCTGAGGTTGAACATGCTGATTTGAGACCATGCTGCCCTAACTGCGACAGAATATTCCACTGAACATGTGCCAGAGGATTTCCTTATGCTGTATAAGCATATTATACTTTTCTTCTTTCTGTAATTCAGTGAAACATACAGATGAAGACCTAGGCTCATGTGATTTTGAAATTCTAGATACAAACCAGATCTTTCTGTTAAGTGTGTGAAAGTCAGGGAGTTAGTTTTCCATTACAGATTTCTTTTGGAAAATATGGAGAAATGTATGGTTTGAATGTTTGGGGGAAAATATTTAGGGTTTGGCAGAGATCTGACTTTGGAAATCTAAAACGGAAGCAGAAGTTTTTTCAGGAATCACAGGTGTTTTATTTGAAGGTTTGATAGGAACTGAATGACATCTTTCTTTATAGCTATAACTGAATTGACCACCATAAAACTAAAATAATTAAAATTAAATATTATAACCTTTTGTTAACGGAAGGAATGTGCTGTTTTACTCCTAGTTTAAAGTACCAGGTGGTAGGGTTTTATTTTTCTGAGAATGCCCCTCACTATGCATTTTTAAATTCTAATTTCTGTGTAATTACAGTGTTACAGGTGCTAAGAAAGTGGAATGTTATTGATGATTATGTTACTCAGGATGTTACTTGTTTCACAATATTCTGTCTCACTGTTCCTCAACAAAGTTGGCCACTGAGCCAGGCAGTGCCACCCTTTCTTCTGAGCGGCATCCCCTGCCCCTGAAGTTCAGTTTTTCTTCTCTCCCTAAGATGGGCTTGATGCTGATCAGGCCAGACAGACCTGGGTTTTGCCCCAGATTTTCAGATCATGACACTGTAGTCCACAGCTTCCAGATTGTGCTGTTGCCTTCTACCAGTATCATCCAGGGTAATGGATATCCAATATCATGCCTCACTTTTTGGGCACCCAGTAGGTTTCAGGGAGAAGCAAGGATGTAGCCAGGACTCTTCCCCTGTGGGGAGCATGTCATGGTATCTAATGTGTTCAGGTGGATCCCAGAGTGACTTCGCAGAGCTTTTTATGGTAGGGGGTATGTAAAGCTTCTTCCGTTATTGACTGGATTTAGCCATCAGAGTGATGTAAAAGGGCAGTAGCTGCATATTGCTGGTATTGCTAGTGTACCTATGCTAACACACTAATTCTGTTACATTTTAATTTAAAAAAAATATTATAATGACTCTAATGCTGTTTAATTATCCTTCTTCTTTGACATCAGTCATGGATCTTGCATGCAAAAATTGCTTAAAACTTCCATTTGTATCAAGGTATTACCTAGAAAAAGAATGCCTGCCACCAGATCCCTTACTCAAACAAGAATTAAAGATAATGGTCTAAGTTACAGGTTTAGTTGGATCTCTTAATTTTGGCTGCCAATTTTGTTCCTTTTATTCTCATCCTTTCTTTGCTTGTGTTCAGAGTTGTGTAATCAGTGATGGTCAGTCACACTTCTCCCAAAACAATGTTATTTATACTGTGCAAGTCAGATAGGAGTCCAAAGTAATTATTACAGTTTCTGTGCTTGTCTAGAAATAGGTTCAAACTCAGGTCTGTTCTCTCTTCAACTGTCCCCAGAATGTCTGCACTACCACAGGCATGATGAATTTTGCCAAATTCTCGTCTCCTGCATTGTGTGGCCGCAAAAAATGTGGGTGTAAGGGAGAGGGGGAGGGAAGGTTTATGGAGAAAGAGCACACTTGGGTCATTCATTCCAAGCATTGTAAGTAATTGGCTTTATATTTGTTTTGTTCTGGGGAGATTTTAATTAACTTTTTTTTTTTTTTAATGCTGTTTAATAAACATTTGTCCATAAGCGGTATCTTGTGATCCCCATCAGTAAAGCAGGAGGATTAATTTGCATGTTGTTGTTTGTTATTTATTTAAATAGCCACAGCAATTATATGGAATGTTCTGCTAAGGCAGTGGTGATGAGTCTCTGCACTAAAGAGAACAGCATCCAAACATACATGTAGTATTTTGATTATTGCTGTATTTTAGTTGCTGGTGTTTGGGGTTTTTTTTTAAAGAGTTTGGATTGGGAGGATATGGAGGAAAATTCTAACATAAGTAACTGATAGATAGGATCAGAAGAAGAGCCTGGTACCTCTCTTAAACCAGTGTCTGAAAGCAGATTGCTTGGGAAAATATTTAAGAAAATGGAGCTGTCTCAGAGCTTTGTCAGTCAAGGCGTTATTCCTTCTTCAGATTGCTTACATTTGTTACTTAGTATCTTTTAGACCAGAGTTTCATTGTTTTCTTCAGGACCCGATTGTCTTTTGCAAAGTGGTGTGGAGGTAGGCATGACTGTCGAGGCAGATCAAGCCCCGTACATCCTGCCTCCAGTGGAGGCTTTAATTGGATGCCTAGAGGAGAGTCAGAACAAAGCAAGCATGTGCTACTCCCCGCAGTACTCTTCAAGCCTCTGGCTATTTTCAGTTCAGGGACTTCCTGAGCCAGATGTGGCTCTATAAATTTGGTAACCCTCAGAGGATGTCTCTTTTGTGAACTTGTCCAGTCTTTGCTTGAGCCTACATAAACTTTCAGCTTTCAAAACATCAATTTGGCAAGGAGTTCTAAACATCTGCTCTCCCTGTGACTAGAGAACCTGTTTCTCTCTTGTTTTGAAGTTCGCTTCTGCTATTGAATGCATCTTAATTGTTGTTGGACAAGATGCTTTTGTAGCTTTCCATCATTTTCTTACTTCCTGGTGTCCTTTCTATCCTCAAAGGGTTATAGATTCTTTTTATGGAAACTGTTCTATAACTATGATGATTCTTGTTGCATTTCCCTGAACCTTTTTGTCTGACCCTTCCTAGTAAGTCCAAGAAGTCATTAGAGAGGGATTTTCTATTGCTATGTTGATATTTCCTAAATCTTACCTTCATTCTTATGTGTCCTGATTTATCCAGAGCAGTCCATCAGTGTTATGTAGTCTTAAATTACTCAAATCTCTGACTTTTCTTTTTAAGCCATACTGTGATTCTCACCTACCAAGGCAGCTCCAATTTAGAGGCTGCATATGGTCATTAGTAATTCAGCTTTTTGAATTTGATGAGACCTCTGGAGTGATACTTTATGGTCCCAAGCCACTTCTGACTGTTCATTTGTCACTTTATTCCATGAAAAGTCCCATCAGATTCAGAGACATTTATTAAGTCTCTCACAAAGGACTCCAGCATGGCAACACCCCAAGATTTTTCCACAGTGCACACTAGAGCCAAAGATTTTGTTAAGCTTCTCTGTGATGGCATTGTGCTCTCTGTATCTCCCCTTATACCTTCATCATCATTCGTCACTTCAGACTCTGGCAGACCTCCTACTTCTGATGTGTTTGAAGAAATGAATCATTACTCATTTGATTCCCTTTTCTAGCTGTTCCAACAGTTCTTTCTGGCCTGTCTTATTACATTTGAAGTGCCAGAGTTTACAGTCTTTTCTGTTTTCCTCATTTGGACTTGGTGCTGGCTTATTGAAGGGGATGCCCCTATGCCTCTAGAAAGCTGCAGTGAGCCTTGCTGGTGTCCTTTTGCTCTTATCAAGTTTTTCTGAATGGGTGGTGAATATTGTTTCAGTGCTTTCCATGTGGTTGTTGTTAAACAGCTTTGATGCTGCCAGTCAGATTTTATTTCTCATAGCTGTCTGTTAGAGATTCCTTTTAACAAGCTTTCTCATTTTTGTGTGGTTACACTTTTTGAAGTTAAGCAGGACAGTAGTAGATTCCTTGGGTTTCATTGTTCCTGTAGGGATGCTCAGTTTAGCTCTGTTATGGTCACTGATGCACGGGGGATCGGCAGCTGCAGGATGCAGTAGTAGATGATTCCTGCTGCTCTGCACTGAGCCAAAGGCAGTCGCTCCTCATGCAGGTTCCCTAACCAGCAGTTCCATGGAACAACCTGTGACAGTTATCTGATATTTTGGTCTCAGCTTTGTAGTCTGCTTACTCAGTCTGTCTGGGAGGAGTTGAAATCTCCCCCTCATCAATCTTGCTGCATGCCTTTTGCTGATCTTGCTAGTGTGCTGCTGTCAGCCTTGCTGTAGTCTGGCCATGCATGGTGGTTCCAGCACTCAATCTTCTTGATCTGACCAAGCTCCACACCTCTGCTGCTTGGTGAGGTGGAGTTTTATTTTGATTAGTTTCTAAATGCTATGTAGCATATATTGTTACTTTGTTATTAGCTGTCTTCTCCCTGAATTTGTATCTTAGGATGATGCCTACTAGTGACCCCACGATTTTTTTCCTTTCTATTGTATTTCTTACATGACTACTATTAGTGCTTTTGTTTGCAATTTGATATCCCTGTGATCCAGTCCACCCCTCACTGTTTAGAAATCCATGTATTGTTGGAATTTCTTATTGTCACTCCATTTACTCTGCAGTCACTGCATGTCTGTTTTTCATTCTTTGAATCTTTTCAGCATCTTCACTTGATGACCCAGAATCTCCATGTCTTCATCATAGCAACACCATGCTTTTTAACCATGTGTTCTTCTAATCCCCTCTTCATTTAAAAATTTCATTTTCTTGCACTTTATGTACCAGTGACCTGGCTCCTAAGTTCAGGTGAACTCCAGCTCTCCTCTACAAGCATCTTTATTCTAGAAATATTCTGCTTGCTCATGCATCTGATCTTTTGCTTTGTTACCATCCTGTAAGCTGGGCATTCAAGTTCTCTTTATTTGTTTTTCTTCTTTTTTTCCAGCAGCCCAGATTTTGCTGTCTGGATATCTTTCCTTTTCTTCCCAGTGTAACTGTAACCCACATGGACCACAACATAGGTTTCTTCTCAGCATTTGCTAGGAACCAGTCCAGGCTGTGTGACCTTTGCAGATGATGGGCAAATCACCATGTGGTCTTCTGTCAGATCCCAGACTCCAGCTGTCTGTTTGCCTGATGATATTCCAACACACCCTTTTTAGTTTGCATTATAAAGGCCTCATTTATGCATCATCGGGGAGAGGGTATTTGTCAGAAAGGGTTGCTTTGGTCACAGAAACATTCAACTGCCTGTGAAATAATGATGGGAAAGGAAATGGAAGCAAAGGTAAAGCAAGTGCAGGAGTGGGGTTACAGTAATAGCCTTAGGATAACCAAAAGGTAGGATTGCCAACTTCTGGCAGAAGTAATAGGAGCAGATAAAGTTGTGATAATAAAAACACCTTGAGCAGGTGTTTAACTTTGTATTATTATTATTATTATTATTAATGCCTAGTAAATACTGTTGAATGAATGTAGTAAATTAACTTTAGGTAGAACAGGTATGTGTTTGCTTGTTGAATAAACAGATTTATCTTTCTATCAGAAACTCAGTGGGAACAGCTCAGAGATCAAAGCATTTCAGGTGTGCTCAGGTGTTTGAGACACTTGCTTAGGGCAGGGATGTGCAGGACCAATGGGAGGTCCATTCTAGAAGGGAGAAGTTGTGTGCTACATCTGTTATTTTTCTGAAATTATATTAAATTCCACAGTTTGGGGAAAAGAACAGGGCATGATATCAGGAGTCTGTTTTAAGTGTGCTCTTTCAAATACCTCAAGAAAATGTCAGTATCTATTGATACAAGGCTTACAAACAAAATCAATGCAGAAAATTTCTCTGACATTGTGATTGACTTGGTTTTGGTTCTAACTTAAATTCTCAGTGTGTGCAGGTTCTCAGTACGTGATACATGTTCCTACTAGTGTGTAATTATTTTGTTTTGTTGTTATTTAAAAAAAAATCTTAGTAGGGGAGAGAATACTGAGAGAGATTCAACTTGACAAACCAAAGTCCTGCCAAACCCTAAGACTTTGTGTAAGGCTTAAATACAAAGACTAAAAACCTGAGGATTACAGACAAAACATTAAATAAAAATTAGTAAAATTGCTCAAAAAAAAAAAAAAGAAAAGACAAAAAGCATTTCTCTTTCAATGTCTGTTTAAGAGTTGTGCCTTTTTTCCACAATTCAGCTTTTGGGTCTGCACGTTGGAATGATTCCTCTGTTGATTTGCCTTAGTAGTGTGCCCATGGAGAGCAAATGCTTCAAGTAATTGCTTCTGTATTTTAAGGGTGAGCATTACAGGATTGTGGTATTCAGAAGCATGGCATTTTCCTTAGAAGCTCTTCCTGAAAAGAGTAACTATGTAGAGCACTTGGGCTTACTCCTCCTGCTAGGACAAGAGGATTCAAGGGCTCCCATTAACTGCTGAGTAAAGGAGTCAGACCGTGGGGTCAGGTGTGTAGCTGAGGACATCACTCCTGAGGTTGCCATACGGGTGGGACACAGCTTGATTTCATGTCCTTCTGCTTCCACTCATGTGTTTGCTTTCCTTGGCTCTTCCAACAGATCCCACCTCAGTATGGTCAGCAAAGTGTAAGTGGCTACTGCCAGCAGGGCCAGCAGCCGTACTACAACCAGCAGCCGCAGCCCCAGCACCTGCCGCCCCAGGCACAGTATCTGTCGCAGGCCCAGCAGAGGTACCAGGCTCAGCAGGTAAGCATTGTCCTCTGCTTCTGACAATCATCCTGGGGCTAGAAGTGTGAAAGGAACCCATGTGCAATGGACAAAACCTACCCCTCATCTTTTTGAGGGAGCAGTGTTAATTAAATAACAATAATTAAATAATAAGTTGAGCAAAATTAAATAAACATGGAATCAGACTGCATTCTTCTGAACGGTCTTGACAATATATGCGCAAATATATCTGCACCATTTTCAGACTTTATTTCATACCACCATTCTAGGGTAAAGCCCTATATGTCCCAACAACGTTGTATGCCCCAACAACTATTAACTGCATTTTTAAAAACAGGTAACAATTTCTTGATGAGATGTTGGTGGGTGCTGGAGCTTTTTCTTGCTTTTGTTTTGTGGTTTCCTTGCAAGACATACACTGTTGAGAATTCCTGCATCTAATGTGGTCACTGCTGTTTGAGGGTTTTTGTGGAAGAGTTCAAAGCATTTTGGAGTTGCTTTGTCAAGGGATCTTCTTAAAAGATATTTTAAATTGATATTGCAGCTATTAATTTGAATGTTGTCAGTTTGCACATCCAGTTAGTGAAACCACACAATTTGTTATCCTTTGCTGGTTTTGAATTGTGCTCTTTATATTAAGCATTAAAATTAATTTGAAGTGATTCTCATTTTAACCAAGATCAGAAGTGATAATGTATGGTTCCGGTTCCCAGAGCTGGAGAAACACTTGGATTTTAGATACTGAACAAAAGGGATGTGCATAGCTGATGCAGCTGAACATGTAGGTTCAGTTCTATCTGCAGTCTCAGCTCTGTTAATTATGGAGAGGTGATCTGGAAATGGAAGGATGAAACTAAAGTATACTCAACATCCTGGGAAATCTAACAAAAGTGAGTTGCTCAAGACTGAATATTAGTGAAAGCATCAGCACTTGCTGCAAGTCACTGGGGAATTCTGTCAGGCATGGTTGATTAACATTTTGGGATTATGCTGTCGCAATGTAGAAATCTTAGCTTGAAATAAAAATAGTGTGTAAAATAAACTAACAAAAGATGCTGTAAGTGGTAGTGATGCTGGAGACTCCCCTCCTTTGACTTTAAAATAAAGCTATGATAATTTCACTGTGTAATTACATGTTAATTTTTCTTCATCTACATTTTAAAATTCCATTGAGAATTAACTTTTTTCATTAAAATGCTGGATGGTTTATGAAATAGAATTCTTAATTGTATCTATGATATTCTTGTAAATGTCACCACATTCCATCTTTTGGATTATATGTAACTGCAACTTTAAAGATTGCAGTTGTGTCTTTAAATTTAATTTTCTTCCTTTTTACTTTGCTGTTAAATGCTTGATTTCTCTATGACTTGAAAATACTGTTCATAAGCATCTTGGTGAAGTCTCAGCAGATAAAGACCTAGTAATACAGCCTATAAGATAGAAGAAACACAGCTGCTCCAATGTCTACATATCACTGTGTGTGAAATTGAAATGGGTTTTTTGCTGCCTTGGACACCTTGTCATGTTTTAAATATACTGTCAGTTGAACGGATTGAATATTTTGGTTTAAAAATACACAAAACATTCCAATTTTATAGGCCTTAAGAGTAACAAGGTAGTGATTTATCTGTTGATAGGTGTTCCAATTACATCATTTGCTATCATAGCTGGGAAAGAGAAGGTTTGTGCAGTGAAGTGAGAGGGATCATAGAAGGATGAAGGCAAAATTAGAGTAAAGCCTTCCATATATTTTGAATTTCTGAGAGCTGGGATGAAGAGAAAGGCAGGGGCAGATTCACAGGTAAAAGATACCAGCCTTGATGTAGCCAAATTCTCTTTTAGAGAATTTGAAGTGACACTGGAGGACAGTCTTAAATCCAGGCTCCAAGGGTGATATAGGCATCTGAAGGTCTTCTTTTACCTCAGTCTGCAAGTTGAGCATTAGGTCCTCACCAATACAGCCGTGCAGTTAGTAGTCCTTTCTTACCTGATTTCTCGATGGTTTGTGAATGATTGTTCTTCAGTACTGGTCAGCCTCTTAAGTTTTGAAGTCTGATCCCAGGTTCTCAATTCTCTGATAATTTCACTGTGTAATTGCAGTATTTGTGTGCAGATGAGACTATTTTGTATAAATAATAAGTAGTTCTAAAACACCTTGGGGCTTGCTTCTTTCCTGATCTCCAGATCGGTTCCATATCTGCTCTTTGCCCTTTCTCAAGAAGAATCAGCAGGTGAAGACTTCTTCTGTTATGTTCCTCTGTAAAATCTCACCACTGTGCACTTCCCCATTCTTTGAGAACTGCTCATCTAGAAAACAATTCCTAACACAAGAAATGGCAGTCTATATTTCTGACACTTCAGCAAAAGTGTTACTTCTCTGCTGGTAATGCATAGTAGAAATACCATCAAGTGGTAACCAGTGTGGAACACAAAATTTAATACTAAACAAAAAAATCCCCAAAAAGTTGGGAGCATACGTCAAATTGTGCTGCTGACGGAAAAAAATATAAACTGTGCTTACTTAAGCATACATATCTCTGTTTATATGAGAATGATTATTTTTGAAAAAGAATGAATTATAATTTATTTGCTAAAAATTTTAGCAAGAGAAATAGGAGTAGGACTTGTTTAGTTTCAGGAGAGCTACCAAATTGGGGAATGTGGGTGACAACAGAGCTGAACTCATCTCGGTCACAGTGGAAGGACAAGAAGCAGTAGAGACACGCTAAGAAGAGAGATGCTGCAACTCTGTGAAGAAGGGAAGGAAAGGAAGGGAAGGAAGAAAGAAAGGAAAGGAAGGAAGGAAGGAAGGAAGGAAGGAAGGAAGGAAGGAAGGAAGGAAGGAAGGAAGGAAGGAAGGAAGGAAGGAAGGAAGGAAGGAAGGAAGGAAGGAAGGAAGGAAAAGAAAGAAAGAAAGAAAGAAAGAAAGAAAGACATAGATTTACATATTCTAAATACAATTTTAAAATAAACTACAGAATCATATATTACCTGTTGCACCAGTTGGTGTATCTTTCTTATTTCTGCTCCTAAAAATATCAGTACATCCTGTTTATATAATCCTGTCAATTAGAAAGCTGAGGTAGTTTCAGTCATACAATCTGTCATCCTTTCTGTCTGTCATCCTTAGTTTTGCTCTTTCTTTTCAGCTTGCAAATGAATTTCTTTCATGTTTTCCATATTCTTCATTAACTGACTTTTTGTCTTTCTGTACTGATTTTGTGATGTGAGTGTAATTGAATTGGTTTTACTTCAGGAGGGAGAAGAGAAATGCTAGATTGGGGAAAGAAGGCTTCTCTTAATTTGCCTTCTTTTCCTGACTGTATTTGCTTTATTTCTCTTGTAGATTTATGTCAAGCTACTTGTTTTGGAGATTTTAAAGCTGAAAGTAGTGTTTATCTGTCTGGATGATGGACTTTTTCTTGCGACCAGTTTCGTTTTATGTAAAACCCCATAGTGTGATGATCTGGGTATATTCTGTTATAGGGACAAAACTGATGTGAAATTTCTTTCAGATGATGTTTTATTTTTGCTCTTTTAGACACATGGGGAGTGAGTGCCTGAGGTCAGGTTTAACTCTGTGCTGTGCCTTAGAATTGGTGCTCATCTTCATTTCTCACATATTGTGGAAGTGTGAAGCCATTGCTGGTTTTCCTTGACTCACTTGAATTCAATATGCAATCTTGTCTAATAAAAGTAAACAGATAAAACAATTTCTGGGACTGTTCCAGTGACTTGTGACTTTCATTCTTCTAATAAGTGTAGATGGGAAGGAGGAGAATGGGATTTATTTGAATGTTTGAACTGTTAAGTTGTTTAGATCTTTGGTAAATTGATTGCATGGTAGGCAGAAAGGGAGTTTCATAAGAGGTGATTTGATAGTAATACTGGCACAGTTTACTATAGAACCATATTGTAAGCCAGCATCAGTCATCCCATCTTCATATCAAGAGCCTGCTGTGTAAAAACCATTAAAGGAAGAGCTTTGTTTTAAGCAAATTTATTGCAGTAGCGGATTCATTGATCATTAGATATTGCCAGTAGATGTAGATACTGCCTTAGCTTTGGGGTTTTTTTTCTTCTTTTTACCTTTACTGCTCTTTAAAAGAAAAAAAAAGAAAGAAAGATGTGCTACACTGCTATAGTGTTGCCCTTGGCAGGGTTTTTCATCTTGAAATGGCATATAAATGAATAAATGCTTCACTTGTTTTTGCAGTTTTAAATCTTTTGCCATAAGTAGAAGTGATATTTTGCTCAAGAATGTCATGTAATTGCAAACTTAAACTGTCATCATTAAACATTATTTTGTTAAGATAGTGTGATGTATATTTTTGGTTATTATGCTTTCCAACTGGCTTGTAAACAGCCATGTTTATATATTTCCTTGCTTTATGTAGCATGTGTTCATATGTATCAAGATAGAATCGTGCCTTTAAGCTTTATTGTGTTATTTTATGAATTGGGACCATATCAGTTTTTGACAGATGAAATGGATCTGCAAAATAGTTATGGTCTCACTTTTAGTTAAACAAAAATAGTGATTTTATTCTACACCTACTGCTGTTACCCTGAATGAAGTCATCTTTTGTTTTACACCTTCCTGGAAGCCCTCTGCTTGCAAGTTTCCAGAATAGAATGCTGATCCCTTTTCTCATGTACAGGCACAAGATTAAATGGGAAAAAAGTGTGACAGTTCCTTGAGGTGGGGCACGCATGTGCCCTTTTCTGGGGCATTGGTCATTCTGGTTAACTGCGTGCACAAAGAGTTTGTGTGTGTTCGTGCATCATTTGTTGTGGTTACTGTGGGGTTTTTTAAGTAGTTCAGACTCACTCTTCAGTCTTCTTTTACTTAAAAGGACAAAATGTTTTATAAACAAGCAAACAAAGAGTAATTTCTCACTGTCTCACACGTTTTATTTAAATGTCCAAAAGCTGGCCAAAATCTTGTTTGCCCCCCAGATAATATACCGTATCTGCTGATCTTGGTGAGATTTTTTTTCCAACACAAACTGTATAGGACAAATAAAGAGCAGACTAACCAGTGGAGTTTTCTTCTGAGACTGGGCCAGGGGACAAATGCAGTTTGGGCCAGTAGGAATTTTTGAATTTTTTTAATAGTTCCAGATAGAAAGGCATCTGAAGCAGGAATGCAGCATACCTGAGAAGGTGGGAAGCATCTCTGGTGACATCTTTGTCAGCGTCTCCAGGCAGAGGGTTGGAGACCACTGATGCATCCATAAGGGGCTGCAAATTCTCTGTTTCCCTGAACTGGGATCAATGGTTGGAATTAGTCTCAGTTTTAAGCCTGATATGATGATGAGAACGATCTTTCACAGACATCTGTTTCTAGTGTTGAGTCAGTGCAAGGTAGGACAGATAAAACATTTCCTGATTCGAAACAGTCCTTGAAAATGTGAACAAAATGTGAAACTAATTAATCTGTTTTCATGTCCAATCTGTATGACTGTCATGAAAACAGAACAAATTGTATTGTGGCAAAATGCACCAAATTATTAAAGTGATTTTGGTACAGTGAAGATGAACTATTGTTTTTAAATTCAATGTGAGCTGCTAAAGTTCTTTAAACAGTATAATAAGCAATGTGTTAATTAATTAACATTGTCAAGCTGTTTTGGGGTGTAACACTGTACAAAAATAGTATTGTAATAATAGGAAATAACAGTCCTACGTGCAAATACCAAATTCACTAGTAAGGAATACAGACAGTCCTTAGTGAGTCCAAATTTGTATACCTCAATGCAATTACTCTTTATTATAAAATCTTCACTCTTAACGTGCTAGAAATTGGCATAGAAGTAGCAGTTGACTGAACTGTAGTTTAGTCTCAAATCCTTCAGACTTTAATTTAAATTTGTCTTAAGGACTACCATACAGCTGTGTATGTCTTAAATCTGTAATAAAAATCATTTGTCCTTCTGTCCTTTTTAAAATTTTGTGTCATTCATGTAGTCATTCTATCACTAGATGAGTGGTTGCACTTAATATTTGTTGGGTTATGAACCACAGGAAATCTGTGAAAGAACAAGCTTATATGTTAATCTGACATTTGCTGCCAGGCATATAGGAAAGTATTCTTTGTGAAAGTTGGCTATTACAGTTATATGGGAACTCATAATCAAATTTAATGTTCAGAAGAGATAGTTGCCTGCTGTCGGCAGCAGTGGCTGACACCACTGCTTGTTGTGTACCATAAATCCGTCATGGCTTTAGTCGTCTCAGCAACAGAGATGCCTGGTGCTCAGTGTACACTCACTCCATTCTGAAATGCTGGTCTTGTTTTTAGCTTAGGAGCAATTATATTGAGTGAAGAGGTACAAGGGAGAAGTAATTCCTGTAAAACTTTTAATCCCAGGCTCATGACACTAGGAACTCATACAGATATATATAAATATTGTAACACCAATAGTATTACTTTGTATGAAGGCACGAGTTTTGGTGCACTGAACCTTCCATTGCCAATGTGCTTCAGAGGGGTCAGATAGGTACCAAACGGCAGAGTTCAGTATTGGCTTCTTGCACCTGTAGTAAAGCTTGACTGGCCTTAGGGAGAGCAGGGAAGGGGAGGAGGCTTTCAGCAAATGGCTTCCAAACTCACACAGCACGACTTAAATCGTAGCTTCTAGGCAAGCCACCAGTGACCAGCACCTGCTGAACACTGAAATGATTTAAGAACTGTTGAAATACTTTGGAACTGTATTGAACTTGTGCATAAAACTGATTTATCCTTTTTGAGCCTTTTTTAAGCACATGGTATTCTCAGGAAGGAGAAGAGAGGTTTGAACCCTTGTAGGTTCAATGAGTGCTTAACTGATTGAAATCTTTGCCAGTTAGATCTCTGCTTTTATAAAGTCTTATTTCATAATCATGATGCTGCTATGATAGCAAATAAGTGTTAAGCATTAGGCTATTTATCTGGTGGAGGTTACTTAGCTCAGGAGTTCAGTGAAACTGACTCCTGTGCTGTATCTTCCCCCAGTAGTGGGAATGGCTGATTATTGTCCATTTGGGGACTGCTCTGTTTGCTCACCATTGCTTATATCATTTCAGGAAATGTGTCAAACCTCTCTCTTTTTTTTCCCACAGTGATTTCTCTCTGTATTTATAAGATTATAATAGGTGCTACCTTGTCAGACTTGGAGAATAATCTTCCAGAGCCAAGTAGCTAGAAGGAATAGAGTCAGGCAGAAGAAGAAAGTATAATTGTCTGTAAACTCACACCTGAGCACAAACACAAAATTGAGGGCATAGCACAGAGCAGCAGCCACAGCAGCACAGGCTTGTTTTTGCTGAAGGCTTGTTGACCAAACCCAAAAATCTGCATTCAGATTTAGAGAAGACTTTCTTGGCCCTGATATTTTAAAGAAAGTATTTACAGACATTGTGATCAATTTATGCAAATAAAAATCTAACTCCAGTCTGTTAGGCCTGAAGCTGTTAAAGTTAGCATCTATAACTACCCCTTACACATAGCTGTCTTTGTAGTAACTCAGATTTGTTAAGTGATACTACTGGGAAAGGAAAAGTACTTTATCTTGCAAAGTGGTACTACTGTTCATGTATAAAATATAGCAAGCTTGTTTATACTTCTGTTTTATAATCTTCCAAAGGACTGTCAGTGAAAGAATTTGTTTGCCTCTTGAGTTGTCTCAACAACTTAACAGCACCTTCAGTTTCAAGTTCCCTCATTGTAGTTAAACATTTTCTCAGCATATATGTTCTTTTGCTGTCTTCATCTCCTAATGGTTTTCTGCTGAAAGCAGGCTTTTCCATTTGAAGGAGAATTCTGAAGGTCAGCTTTCTTTTCCTGAGAAACCAGCAAGTGCACCTCTTCAGGCATCTGCTGCTTATGGCTTATTATGCTTTATGATACTTGGCTGGATAGTCAGAGGAGATAGGTCAGCGCACATTGCAAACCTGTTTGGCAGGAATGTTCATGACCACCTGTATCCTGCTGGTTTTTAAATTTTTATTTCTGTGTTTTTGTATCATTCTAATCCTGGCAGACATTGCAGCTTTTGTGCTTGAAAGGTATGCAGTGCTGAAAGGCCTGAGTCTTGATTTTTTTCAGGTACTAAAATGAAGTTAGCATACAATATCATGAAGAAACTCTGAGAATAAAAGCCTCCTTTCAGCTAAATTAGAAAGAGAGAAAACTTTATCTCCTAGGAAGAGGGAAGTCCTGTTTTGCTGCTTTAATTTTAAGTGGTCAGTTACTTACATGCAATCAGTTTGTAGATTTAATGAGCAGTGTCCTATGTCCATAACAAAAATCTTCACAAAGTATTCTAGTGCAATTAGTGGGGGTGCTGAATCATTTGTTCCAACTAAAAACTTCAGTATTTCTAAGTAAATAATTCTAAAAGGAAACATTTTTTCAGCTCAACTACAAAAACTATGTAAAATCTATCATGGATTTAATATGCTATGCTTAGAGAAAGGTTTTTTAATGAGTTCAGAAACACGGCAAGATACACGTGTCCAAATGTATTTCTTAAAGTTCTCAAATCAGTGATTTGGCTTTGATCCACAAAGTATTGTTGTTGTTATGATGGTGATATTACTTAAAGTTTCTGAGTTCTGATTTGTCCCAGTATTTAAATCACAGAAGGTTAATTAAAGCAGTTCTTTATTTTGCAATTGCTTTGGAATATTAACCTCACAAAGCCTGCTTTAAATCAGTGAAGTGACAGAATTGCATTTGCTTTATAAAATAACTCTACAAGAGCAAAGAAAAGCCATTTATAGTTCAGTGCCATTAATTGCTTGGCATTTAGATATTAGCATAGGAGTCAATTAATTAACTTGATAGTAAAATTACTGGAATGCAGGCTGATAAAAACTATTTTGTAGGAGATTAGTGATCATAACTATTGTTACTCCCCTTACCACTCTCCTTACTATTCAAAGATGGTTTTAATGTTATTCTGAGAGCTAGATTAATATCCCAGAAATATTTTTATCCATACCTTTGAAATTTAGCAACAAGTTAAACAGAATAGTGAGTTTATCAAAAGATACCTGATCACGTAATCATAATTTATTTTATGGTCCACTAATCTGATGGCTATTCATTGACAAAAGGTACCTAGGCAAATATTTTAGAATATAAAGGTACAAATGCTATTCTAAGAAAAATTATAAAATGCAAATAGAATAGCATTCTGAATTAAGTGATCATGTTGTAAAGTCTAAAAACTACTAATAAATTTAAGTAGTTGGGGTTTTTTTTACTGTTTGTTTTGGTTGGTTGGTTGGTTTGGTTTCTTAGTTCTGTATGAGCAGTATATATTCCAAATTTCAGTGGTCTTGTAAATTACACCTCATGGCCAGTTGCACTACAGCAGTATTCTCTTACGGCCTTTAAATTAACACACGTTATATTCCTCAGAGGTAGGGAAAATAAGTTTGTTCATATTCCTAGCATAAAATCTAACACTGCATTTCTTTTGGCTGCATGCATTTTCTTTAATAATTGAAGCCGTTCAGTATACATATATTTAGTTTTATTTTCTGTATTTTGCATTTTGTTGTTGAGACAATGTATTATCAGAATATTGACCAGTATATATTTCATATGCATTCATTATCCTTTTCAATATTTCCATTTTGCAGACACCTTTTCCTACTGTAATAGGATTTTGAATAGATTTTGGAGCATGCAGCTAAATTGTTACAGGGTGTTTTAGTTGTTGCAATCAGATACGTACAACAAAGAATGAAATAGCAAGTCAAAATAAATAAGATACCACTTAAAAAAACAAGTTTACCTTTATGTGTTGACAAAACTACTTGGTGTTTATGTTGTGGAAGACAGGAGAGCAACTGTTGGTCTTGGTGAGCTGTCCCTCAATAAATCAAGCTCTGGAAGAACACAGCCTCTCTCTTTGTGTCTTCCTCATGTTTATCCCTGGCTGCCAAGAAACTATCTTCCACGTGCATGTTTTTAGG
This sequence comes from Zosterops lateralis, assembly GCF_965231275.1. Lineage (NCBI taxonomy): Eukaryota > Metazoa > Chordata > Aves > Passeriformes > Zosteropidae > Zosterops > Zosterops lateralis. Next base: position 53,222,836 of record NC_139764.1, on the reverse strand, counting down.
TAGAAAGTTAAATAACCAGCTATAACCAGTCTGGGATTTGTGTCTCTGCCTGCAGAATTCATGAAGGTTGTTCTCCTTCACCCTCACAAAAAAAAAAAAGAGATGATTATTGTTGCTTTATTACCTAGTAATCCTTTACCAAATTTTAATGAACGTCACTGTTTTTTCATTGGTATATTAAAGAGTAGTCAGTGGTCTGGTCTCAGAGTTTTAAGTTTTCACCACTTTTTTCATTTGTCCACCACCCTCTTAATCCCTACTCCTGCCACTCCCAGCACCAGCCCAGCTGGGAATATTTTCTTTTGATAAACTGTGGTTGTGGTGATGGTGGTGAAGACGTTTCTATCTCAAAAGAATAAAGAAACAGTTTACTGCTGTTGTTTTAAACTGTTGTATTGTGCAGTCCATTGAATTCCTTCTACTGGTGGGCGCTTCCTTTTGGAAATTACTGTTCTTTTCCCAGTCCTTGGACTAAGGTATTGTTCGTTGTGGTGGGCTGGATTTAAAGATTTTTGCACAAATACCATGTGTCTTCACAGACTGAAGAGAAAGGGAGGATGGTAATGCAGCTAATTTTCTACTTCCAGCAGCCAGTCCCAAATGTAACACAGTAACTTTCACATATTGAAAAACAAAGTTAACCAAAATGGTAGAGACAAGTTGAGAATACCTTCTTTACCAAGTTTATTACAGACTTCTTTGCATCTGAGCTTCAGTTCCTTTTCCTGTGATTGTACTGTTGATAAAATAGTGGGTAAATCTCCTTTGAGTTTTTATGTAAGGGCTTTCTGTGGTGGAGTATTAGAGAGTAAGTTAGCAGGTGATATAAATTGTCTGTTATACAATATAGCTTTATATATAAGGGACAGGGGCTAGGAAGCAAACCATTTTGATTTTTTTAAAAATGTAACCTCAGTGATGTTTTGCACCCCTTCCTCACCGATTGCAGGTTTTCATGAGCCTTTAGATGAAGTCCTGGCTTTTACCTCAAAGCACAGACACAGACGTGCCCCTAAGAAAACGCTGAAGTAATGTTTCCCAGTCTTGGGTGAGGAAGTCTCATCCTTGGGTACCTAGCCCCATTAGCCTAGAGGTAGCAGCTGCTCTCGGTGCAGCTTTTCTCTTTATTCTGTAAGCTGGCTTCAGGCTTTCAGCTCTGCTCTAAGCTGCGGGCAGTGCTCTGACCTCATTTCTGCCAGCGAGCCGTATGCTTGGGAGAGCTTCCTCAGTGGCAGCAGGCAGTCTGGGGCAGGCTGCTGCCCTCTGGGCCACAGAGCCCCCCAGCTCTCTGCTTCTGCAGCAGCCAGAGTTGAAAAAAATGGCAGGTTTTAAATCCTGCCTCTCGCCCACCTTTTGCCAGGTTTAGCTGTTTCTTTGGGGTGCAGAGCTGTTTCTCAGCCCAGCTTCACATCTCGGGTCTGCTGAAGCAATGCATTCCTCCTGGAGTTTTAGGAAGGACTAGTGTGGCAGGGCAGGATGCTGGATGGCACAAAATCTGTAAGTCATCACATGAACATAGTAGTCTGTCCCAAGTGACTATAAAGAATAGGGCGTGCAAAACCAGCCAGGCCTCTTTTTTAAAAAGCTTTTTTATTCTGTTTTGTTTTAAATATAGCTTTGTCAGTGAAAAAATGGCAGGGAGAGGAAGGAGGGGGTGTAGAAAATGAAAGCGTGGTTGGACTGTCAAGTCTTGTGGGTTTTTTAGGAAAAGTCAAAAACGCTCTGTAAACATGGGAAAATGCATGGAAATAAAATTATCATTTTACCCCTCATTTCCAAGTTGTATTTCTCAGATTGCTTCTTTGGACTTTCATCTCTTTATTTACACTGGAACTGGATCTGTAGAACAGAATCCTACCTTTTTTACCTGTAAATGAAGAGCTAACAGCTGTTTATCAGGTTGTGCAGTGTGCAACAGTCACGTTTTAATACAAACATCAAACTGGCCTATTTTTCTTGTGGCACGTTATGAGAAAGGAAAACAAGAAGAAATGTCTTGTTTCTGATTAAATCCACTATTGATATGCTCTGTGATCCATGGAATGCAATAGTGGCGAAAGAGAAAAGCAAGATAAGGGTTTCTGAGAATGATTTCATCTTGGAGCTCTTCCTGCATCACTTGCTTAATGTGGCTCCTGGAGGCCATATAGCAAGACACATATGAAAATGGACTAAAGTGTTTAGGAAGAGAGACCCTTCTGTCTTGTTAGTAGGCTCAGGTTACCTAATATGTGACTAGAAGCTGTGTTGTCAAACAAAAATTCTTCCTGTAAGACGTGGGGAGTTTTTTTTTGACCCTGTCTGTGCTTAAAATGTTTTCAGTGTATTCTGCAGCAAAAAGCCTTTGATAGTTAGGTAGTCTAACTTGCTAATAACTTCTGGAGAATTCTGATGAACTGACCCTCAATAATATATTTGCTTACCTAAGTTAAGTATCTTTTGCATCAACTGCTGCATAGTGTATTTTTTTCTTCCATCTGCAATGTCTTATGACTTAACGTAGATATCATTTCATGATAACTGGGGTCATGAGGGGAGAAAATTATGTTGCCATTGTAATTTTTTTTTTAAATCAGCTTAACAAAAGATGTCTAGGAATTAGTAAGTTTTAGAAAGAAACTGCAGATATCTTGGAAGGTACAGTGTTAATAACATTGAAGATGATGAGGTGTCTCACAGTGACTGGTCTGCACCTGGGGCATGCACATTGGCAGGTTTTCCAAATGTCTCCATGTACATAGTAGGAATTTTCTCCTATAGATTAGTTATGATTTCTGGATTAATTTCTCCTCTTTGAAAAAGAAGGAGCTATTTTGCTTTGGCAATTTTCCGAAGTTGTTGATTCCTTTTAGTCCCTGTAAAGATGCTGAAGACCAAAGTTAACTTGGCGAGGCAGAGTCTCATCTTTGTTTCTGAGGGCATGTCCCTCCCCTGGCTTGACTGTGGGCAGATGATAACGACCTGAAAGAGCAGCAGTTGCTGCTGGCCGGTCCCACTGAAGTAGCAGTCAGCATGTTGAGGGAGATGCCAGCCTCAGGACCGCTGCTTTCCTTGTCTCCATTCAGGTTTCCGTGGTGGTGGAGGGTTGGCTTGAAATGATTTACGTATTCTGGTTGTGAACAGGGTTTATTCAGTTCATCACGTATACACAGACTCGCATGTTTAAGAGGATTACCAGACTGCATTGGTAATCCACCTCCGGTGGTTAGCACGCTCTTCTTCTTTGTTGGTGTAAGAGGTGCTGGGACTGAGAAAACAATTTTTTTTCCTGCCATCACCTGTTCCTCCTGTACAGCAAGAGACTTGCTTGCTGGTTTGTGCACAGTGCTTTCCAGCTGCAATATACCAGTTTTCTTCAAAGCTTTACAGGCTTCTATTTAATTTTTTCCTTCCTCATTTCTGATTCATAAAATTCAAGATTATATATACATATATATGTGTATATATATTCTTCAACAGAAGAAATACATGTATATATATATATATATATATATATATATATATATATATGTACGTATTTCTTCTTGACGCAAGAACTTCTGCAAGAGTCCTGCACATGGTTCTGCAGACCACCTGGCCAGGATTCAAGCAAACGTTTCTGCTCTTTTTGTCCTTAAGTGAATTGTTCCCCACAGGGCTGCTTGCATGAGACTCAGTGTTGCCTGTGCCCTTGGGCATAACATTTTTTCTGAGCACAACCTTACCTTCAGTATTCCTCTAACAGGTTGGCTGGCCTTTGTTGTCAGTTTTGTGTTACCGGAGAATATACAACTTGGGAGGTAACATGTTAAGTATTAGGGTTGGGCTAGAAGTTGGCTGTTTAGGGATATATCACCAATCTCGTAAGTAATTTCTTCTTTATTGTAGTCAGTTAGTGCAGAAAGTAGAAAGAGGGAGCTGTGTTGATACATATTTATCTACACATATTGAAAAGATGCCAGGTTGAGTGGTAACACAGCGTGTCCTTTTAGCATAGCCCCTAGCATGCCACTTGGCTTCTTTCTGTTCAGTAGTATTCCTTCAGAGATGAGTAAAATACTCTTGTGTTGTAGGACTGTCCACTTCTCTTGGCTGCTCTACTGGATTCTGATTTCCATTCTCAAGTTGGTCTGAGGCAAAAAAAAAAAGAATAAACATTTGTTTTCAGTTTTGCTGTTGTCACATTGCTTTAGAGTTTGCTGCTCTCACACTTGAAGTCCTCTTAAGATTAACCCACTGAATCAAGAACATGGGCTAAAATAGTTTTTAATGAGTTTTTTTTCAGATTGAATTCTAGCATATTATTTTCAATAAATTATCTTTCTGTTTAACCATCATGGTACTTATCTTCCTGGGTGGTCATGTTATCCCTCTGAAACTCACTGCAATAGAAGTGAATGAAGTCTGAATGACATTTCTCACCCAGCCCTCCTTTAAATGTGGTTTTCCTTCAAACATTAGTATTTTCACTATGGTTTCATTTTCCATTAAAAATAATTCAAACTATTTAATAATTAGATCTAATCATCTTCGGCCAAACTTAAAACAAACGTGCATTTCATTTACATGTTTTCAATCATTTTCAGCGCTATATTAATTCAGATTTGCAGAGAACACATCCATGTGGACAGGATTGCTTGTCTTAGGCTAGGTCCAGCTAGAGAATGAAAGCGTGACACTAATTACCATTGCACATGAAAAAGGGAAAAAGCTGTCTGGCAGTGGCCTGCTCGAAGTGACTGCAGTGTAATTGACTCCTGCAAGTGTGGAGCCAGGCTCACGGCTGGCTGCTGCCAGAGAAGGGAAGTTTCCTTCCTCTCTTGCTCACCCAGCCCTTCCCAAGGGCAGCTCTACTCAGTAAGCCACAGTAAAGCTGAGGGGGAAGGGGTTACTTACCTGGCAAGTTTTAAGTTGCACCAACTAACAAAGTGGTCTAATAAAGACCACTGATGCAAACTGAAGGATGTGTGTCCAGATCCAAGAGTTGTGGGAGGCAGGACAAGAAGCCTTTGGCTTCACTGCAGGCCAGTATGTAGGCTCACTCAGCAACCTTTGTGGTAGTGAAATCCTACACCAGAATTAGAGACTTTGAAAGTCTATAAGATAAATACAGTAACAGAGAACAAGAAAGATGAAAATATCCCATTTCCTCCCTTTCTCCTTAGACTACACAAATCTTGAGCTCCCTATCCTGCAATTTGCAGAAAAAGCTGAAAGTGTTCATAAATAGGAGGTGAATAACTAGTCCAGGCTCTCTGGATGATAAGCAACTCGTTGTTGTTATTATTATTGCTTCCCAAATACAATAATTGTTTATGGATCAATTTCTGAACTTACCCAATATATAGGCTTTAGGCTCTGTCTAGTCCTTTTTTTCCTTGTCTACCTATTTTAATCGTTGGTGTGTTTTTAAAAGTCTAAAAAAGTCTAAACCTCAGCTATTTTGAGTATATGTTTATGACTGCTGATTATTTGTCCTTGTGCTTTTCTAAAATCTGATGGGGGAAACCCTGACTTTAGTTATTTTACAACTTTGTTGACAGTTTGTGCTGTAACAGCTATGATATGATTGGGTTTGTGCCAAGCTGGGAAGTTCTGAGTGGAAACTTGTAGCCTTCTGTTTATAAAAGCCTGGGTTTCTGTCTTACACACATGCTCATCTATGGGAGGAAGGATTTTCTGTGATTCATAAAAAATCATAAGCTTTATTTTGAAAGCTGATGTCAATGATGGATGAAATACTGGGAGTCAAACAAAAAGTCAGGAATCCCAGGAGAAGACTGAGCCCTAGTATCAATGGGGAATTCCTCAGCCGTGACTGTAGCACAGCACGTGGTAACGTGTTCCTCTTACCATTATGTTCCCTCTGTTCAGTCCCTGATAAATCCATTCCTAGATGCTAGGAAGAAAAATGACCTTTCAAAGCTGCGAGAATTGCCAATTCCATGCATTTCCTCTGTGACAGACAATTTACTCTAATACTTCTGTCCTTATTTCTTATTTATCTCTCAAAATCTGTTGTAGCTATTCTGTAATATGCTGTATGTTAACAAAATTTCCAAATGCAGAACTGAAGAAAGGCAGTAGGGATTTTCTCTCTTCTGTTTTTCAGTGAAAATGATACTAAACTCCACTTTGGTTATGAAGCCAACCTCTTAGTGAAATATGCTATTATTTAATCATTATGTTTAGGATATAAATGGACTGTTTTTATTGGACAATACATGTGTATAAACAGAAAAAATTATACACACAGTCCCATGCATATTTCATCTGGGAGATTCCCATGCCTGCAGCTTACTGAGAGAAAACTGGTCCTTTGCCTCTCAAGAGCCACTTTCCAAGTTACTAGTGATCCAAGTATCTACGTAGCTTTACAGAAAACGTAAGCAAGACTTTGTAATCTCAGTTCGATTTGGAGTGCACAGGTGCCTGCATCATTAACAAACGCAGATGTCTGTGTGTTTCCAAACCTCACCTACAACCGAGCAAATGGATTTGATTTTTCCACAGACAGAAAGGAAAGCTGTATGAGAAGGGTGCATCTAAAATGACAAAGAGTGTTGTGTCTGGGGTTTTTAATGTGCTCTTCGGTGTGTGGAAAGATATTTCATACATAGTCTTCAAATACCCAGGTAAAAGTAAATTCCATTCAACCAGCAATATTTTTTATGAGAAAGCATGCTGTCTCTTCTCTCTCCTGCTCTGGTCTCCCTGGAAATTTCAGTAAGAAGCAAGGTTAAAATCTTGCAAACGTGGGAAAACCCATGCTTGGAACTTTGTAAGGAAGTAATGGCTCTTGATTTTTCAAAATATAAAACATGTTTTGCTTCCCAGCAAAATCCCGTAGTGTCTGTTTGGAAAAAGGAACAATTGAGTTTCTACAATGACGTCTCCTAAATGGAGTATTCCATTTATCCTTTTTTCACCACTCTTGGCATAACTGTGTGGGTTTTGTTGTTGTTTCGACAAGTGGTTTTTATTTGGTGTAATTTTTTAAGAATTAGGAAGAACAGCGTTGAAGGCTGAACTGGAAGTTAAAATCTGGGGTTGCCGGGTTTATTGTGAATGCCTGTGTAGTGACAGCCCCGGCGTGCGTGAGCGTGGTGTGTGTGTGTGTGTGCGTGCGCGTTTTTAAATAAAAAGGAAAGCAGAGGTTTGCTCATTTGTTTGCCTATTGTGAAGCTGTCCTGCACCTTTCTACTCCTTTGTACTGGGGTGAAGGCTGCTGAATGGAGGCCTTGTGCCATTTGTTGATTTTAAACCTCACTGTTAATCCACAGGAACCTGCTGGTGTGCGCAGCAGGAGAGCTGTGTGACAAGTGGAAATCTGGGCGGGAGGGAGTGCGGGGGGTCACAGGGGATAATAATCATTCAGCCATCAGCCTTTGTCACCCTTAAGCCTAATTGTTACCCTCTGCTGGTAACCACATTGAAGTGCTGGCCTTTTAAGTGTTTCTTGATTTTACTTGGCACAGGCTTAGGCATAGGGTCATTTATTGCTGGGTTTATATCGTATCAGGTTTGCTGGGGTTTGTTTAATTAGCCCCATTGAATTTTCTGCATCCTTTAAAATAATCTGTGAGAGTCCAAATGGGTGGAAGGGGCTGAATGGAAATGGTACAGTTGTTAACAAATTTTTCACTGTCAGAAGCTGGGCTAAAACCAGAGGCAGAAAGCTTTTCTGCTCTGCCAGCCAGCTGCCTTCTGGAGTCTGTGCATGAGCTGCAGCTGTGGCTGTGGGCACTGGGCTGCCCGAGCAGTCCTGCACAGGCAGCAGCAAGGTGATGGTGGGGTGGGGCAGAGGGCAGCTTGCCCTGTCCTTCTGTGCCTTGCAGCTCCTGCCTACTTCAGGTATGCCACAAAATCGAAGGCCTAAGGGTGGCTGAAAGCAAACTGTACTGGTAGTAAACTAGGGAAGGGGAGAGGAGAGTTAAATCATTTAAAAACAAAGAAAAAGGTGAGATATCTTTTCTAGCAGAAACTGGTTCTTCAACTTTCCTTGCCAGTTATACGTGCTGAAGTCAGTATTAAGCTTTCTGTTGTTTTCCCTAAAGAAGCTGGTGTAGAAGCTGGTATAGAAGCTAAAATGAAGCCTGAATGTAAGGCTTTGCAAGAGGCAAGTATCTCTGTGTGGAAAATGACCTTGTGCTGGAGAGTGGGTGTTGGGCTGCAGGACAGGAGCTCTCCCCACCCATGCATGGTGGGTGTTGTTTTGGGCCATCAACTATGACTGCTTGGGCATGTCTAGTGAGGAAAATCCCCAAGTTACTGATACAAGCTTTGGAGCTACTCTTGATCAAATACATGTGCCCTCTAACCCCTCAGACAGAATGCGCCTCCAGCACATGCAGCAGTTGTGCTATGACCTGATGGCCAGGGTTTGAAATTTGCGCCAGTAGTACTGATGGTAAATCCAGGGGTGTTACAGGAATCTGATTACACAGCGTGATTGCAATCCTGTTTTCAAGTCCAGTCTTCCACCTGGCTCAGTACTTTATCAAAACGCTTGAGAATACGTCTTAGAGTAGGATGAATGTTTGTGCTTGCTACTTGCTCTTTTACAGTAAAATGGGGTTGTTTATTTAAGAGGTTTGGTTTTGTGTATTTTCCCATGTCCCAGTGGTATGATTCCCTGCTGGTTGTGGGCATGCATCTCCCTGGTTTTCTTTACAAACAGCACATGTCATAATGGTACCTGTGTGGGCTTGATACTTGTATCAGAAAGGTTTAACTAGCAAAAACTTCAGATCAAAAAAACCATCAGCCCTCCGCTGTTGTATTTTTACCCTTCTGTGATGCAGATTTAATTACTGTAATTACTGAGCCAGGTTAATAATTCTTTTACAACTCTTGTTGCAGGACATGTCTCAGGAAGGCTATGGAACCAGATCTCAACCCCCTATGGCCCCAGGAAAGCCTAACCATGAAGACTTGAATCTAATCCAGCAAGAAAGACCATCAAGCTTACCAGTAAGAAAATAATGTTTGTTTCAGTATTTTAAAATTGAAAGCACTTTACATACCAGTTTATTGCATCTGGGATGAGCAGATGAGAAGTAGTGAAAGAAGAAATATTAAATAAGGTTGATGAAAAATTCTTCTTAAAAATATGGTAACACCTTGTACATGAGTGTACTTGGGCCTGTTCTGGTTCAGAACAATGCTGTTTATTTGCATGCATGTTCTGTGCTTCTGTACATGTGTATTTCCATAGAGGAAATTGATTGATTTTTTAACTTTAGGAATTCCATACTTGCACAAACCAGTCTGGTGAGGAGGAGGCTTTTTTCTGTGTCCTTTTTCAAATGTTTTCAGTAGATTCTGATTTAGAATACTGTTACCAAGAGTTGTCTGTTCCAAACCCTAATCATCAGTAATGAGTTTGACATGTTAATTCTGTTACTATCTATTTCTACACAAGTGTAGAAGCAGGAATGACGGCAATACTTAGGCTAGGTTGATTTTTGGTTAGATTATTTTGGACTAATATTTATCAGCTTTTCTGAGCTCTGTGCATTCTGCTGTGGGGGAAACAGCACAAATGAAAATACATTGTGAAGACACTGCAGCTGCTTGCATTTTTGAAGGTCTTATAATGGACAAAGTACTTAGCCTTGTCTCTGTGTGCTCCTTGTGGTTTGGGGATTTTCTTGTTTGTTGGTATAAACCAGCATCAATTTAAACCAACTGGAATACGTTCAGCTTAAATGATGAAAACTTTATAAACTATGTGACCTCTGGCTTGGAATAATGTATCAGAAACATGCAGGATATTTCCTGCAGCTCACTGGGTATGTATCCATTTGCAGTTGGCTGAGGGATCTCTCTGAAAAGTTTATTGTATCAAGATATCACACGTACTTGTGAAATCTGGTAGTATGTTGTATATATTACCTCTGGCACACGGCACAATTGTAAATCCCTAAAAAAGGGCAATAAACATCTTCATAGCATTTTAAAGTTACATCTTTGGCATCTAGGACAGTATATGTGCTACAAATTCTTTACATCACTTTTTGACGTGGAAGTCTCAGGAAGAGCTATGGAAACTGTTATGAGAAAAGATATTCATTGGCTTTGAACCTAGTATTAATTTGACAGGTTTTCAGGAACCTGTTTTTAAACAGACTGATTTGTCTGAACAGTTCTCAAAAATGGATGCTGGCAGTTACCTTAAAAATAGTAGCTCCTGTGGACATTGAACTGCTTTGGCAACAGCTACCTAGTTTAAAAAGCAGGGGTACTAAAAAGGACTTTTTATCTCCCAGTTTTTCATGAACAGTGTTTATTAGGGTAGAGAGAAGTAAAGTTATTTATCAACTAATATTCTGCTAATTTGCCTGTGTTTTTTCTTAAACAATTGTCCTACTTTTAATACATGCTCCATCCTATCTCCAGCATCATGATATTTAAGCAGAGTATTGGGTATTATCTGTGTCCCTGAGTGTTTGGTATATTTAGTAGCTCATAATTATTCTAGGTATGAGTAAGCTGGTTGTATTAACAGTGAATGTTAACCATTTTGGCCACTGATCTTAAAGTCTAAGTTGGTCCCAAATGCTGTTACTGAGACACGTAATTACTGAAAAAGCTTTGATGCATAACCTGAGAGCACTTCATATACTCAAAAAACACTGCTGTTTTCATGTGGAGGGGAATGGAGGCTACTGTAATTCTGTATTTTGGTGTTGGTGTGGGGTTTTTGTTTGTTTTGTTTTTCAAATTTAAAAACAACTTCAGTTCTTTGTATGTAGCAACAAGGGTTTTTTTGATGATCCATACATTAAATGCTTTAATATAAGTCTATTCGGGGTAATGGTTTGAACATGGTGGCTTTTCCCTGAAGCAGGAGAGTTCTGTATTCTGTTTTAGACTGCTTATGAAAACCCTTGATCACTATTCCTTGTTCAGTATTCCTAGTTAGCTTCATTTTGGTATACTCAGTATGGCTTCTAAAGCTTGCTTTTAGGGTAATGTGGTTCTTCAGGGTAGTAGTCAGTAAGTTGCCTCTGTACAGTGAAGCTTGAAATTATAGCAGTGGTGTTAGGCTTTTAATAAAATTTAGTTATGTCTTGTTTCACGGTATTCTGGTATTTATACAATTTGCCCGTTATCTTTTTATTTCTTAAGGGCATTGTGCAAAATCACAGCAGCTATATAGCAAGCTTATACAAGTGTCGAAAAACAACAAAAGAGATGTAATACTAAATGGTGAATGGTTTTCTCTGATGTGGCTTTAAAAAAAGAATTTCCCTTTGATGGATTCGAAGAGGAGCTGGCCACTTTCTGCAGCACTGAATGCTGGCTTGTGTCACCCTTTGGGGGAGTTTTTTCAGCAGGTTTGTGTCACAGTAAGCACAGCTAAACAGCTCAATAGTTGTTCCGTTTCCTTCACACATTGTATATAAAAGTCCTGGCATGAATGTTCCCATAAAGTTCAAAGCAGACAAATTTGTAATGTGGGCTGGTAACAAATGGCTACAAACAAAATATGGCTTTATTAGCTACTTCTAATGGCCTGTCAGATTCTATACAATGCTTGCTTTCCTTCTCCTAACTGCTCTGATATCTGAAGGGTTTGACCTGTGGGTCTCTGACCATGTGGAGTCACTGAGAGCCCAAATGAAAAGTTGCACAGAATAGTGCTCCAAGCACTTTTGTTGGGGTCACAATTAGAAGGAAATCTCAAGCCTTTGAGAAAACACGGGAGTTAGGTACTCTGTGAAGGAAAGGAAGTCATAAACAGAAACTGTTCCTTATTAGAGTGGAGGGACGAATAAAGGGGGAGAGGCCTGAACAAAACTGTCTGGAGAACAACTACTACAGGACATATTTATCAAGACTTAAGGGATAATAGCAAAATACACTTTTTTTCTATTGTGAGAAAGCTGGAGCAGACTTACAGGAAAAAGCTTCCAAAGGATGTATCTGCAGATTTGTTGTTGCAGTAAAGGAGCTTGTGTCAGCAGTAGGCTGTGTGTGTATGAAGACTAATCCTTTATTTTGTCTTTAATAAGTGCATTTATAAATGTTCACATTGGATTCTGTTGATAGAACGAGAAGCAGAAAACATGATTTAATTTGTTATTTTTTTAAATTGGCATGAGTATTAAAGTAATTTCAGATAAGTGCTACTGGTTTTGCTGTTACTTTTTTTAATAAGGCCCTTTTTTGCCCTGTGTCAGGTGTGCTTCTTTGAGCTGTGAGGTCGAATGGCCCAAGGCTCCCAGCTTCTGCTGAAGTTTTTTTGTTGCAACCTTCAGGTAAAAGCTCTGTGGAATCTTGAGCTTCATTGAGGCAGAGCAATTCCTATGCAAAACAAAATAGTAGCCAGCAGTGGAGGTAGAATGCCACTTGAATCTTCTGCAGTGCTGTGACCTGACAAAGTTGGTTGTGATTCTACACGTCTTACAGCTGTATGAGCTTCAGAGCTCAAAATAATACATACTGTTGCTTGGACAGATAAACTTTTTTAAGATGTCAGTTGTCTTGTTTCATTATGCTTGGTACCATGGAAAACAGCACATCAGCAATCCCTTCCTAATTTTATTAACTGCTCCACAGTTCCATTCTACCTCATTTTAATGAGCCTCTGAAAGATATTTAGAGTGCTGGACGGTTTTTCCTCTGGTTGACACACCTTTTTTGTTGTAGAAGGCAGGTACTAAATTAGATTTCAGAGGACCTCTGTAGGGAATTAGTAGCAAACTAAATTCAAAACTAGATACTCTTGGCTCATGGAACAACATCATTTCAGATGGATCTCAGTAGGTGTAGGCTATGAGGAAAATACATGGGAGGGTTTGGGAATCCAGATTCTCTGTCCCACTTCTAGAGTATGAAGTAGCTTGGAAAATCATTTCAAGCAACAGCACACCCTGAACAAATGCCTTTAATGGGTGAAGTCTTAATAGACCAGGAAAACACTTCCCAGCATTACTTGAGCAACTGTGACTGAGAGCAGGAGGCAACTCTTCTTTTCTCAGAGATTAAACCACTGGGACAAGGGACTCTGGTGACATTTATACACAGCTTAGCCCAGTAAGCCCTAATCGTGATCAGGGTTTTGGGCACTACCATCATGTAAATATTAATTACCACTATAGCCCTTCTTGTAAGGACAAAGCAGTATTAAAGGAGAACATAGTGCATTGAGCCTGGGTTTTGTTTTTTTTTTGTAATCTTTGTTGAATTCTTTGCAGGTAAGCAAACACAAAGTTTGATTTAGATTTAAGTACTATTTTAAAAATACAGAGTATTGGTTGTGATTTGAGAATGAAGAGAAGAAAATCCTATAAATTGATTATTTTTAATTCTTGGGAGGCAAAGGCTGTTGCCAGCTGATAGATGTGTGTAGTACATGATAGCAAATCTGTCCTGAAGTTGTTCATGTCTCTGCCTGAAAATATCTGTTTGGGAGTGTGGTAAACCGTGAACAAGAAAGAAATGCGAGTATGTAATACTTGTGAATTAAATTCTCCACTGTTTTTACATCAAGTAGGATAAAACTGGTGTGCCTCTTTCCCACTTTTCCTTTCTCTTTTCTGCAACATTGTAAAATAACTGAATGATCTTGTTTTCCTTTGTTTGGGTCAAGAAATTTTAGCTGAAAATTGTTACTCTGTGAAAGAAGATTATTGACTCAACAAGCCTTCAATTTTCAGTGAATAACACTCCCACCCTCTAGCTTCAGGAACATGTGGTGCATGCATTCTATTTTAAAGTACAGACTGTAATTTAAAACTGAGGCAGTTTGATGCCCCACTGAACTTTGTTTAAGCCTGGAATAAAAGGAAAAAAGCTTCAAGTTGCAAAGAAGTGACTAAGCTATCGCAAAGGTTTTTCTTAGCCTTTACGTGCAGACTTGGAAGAAGTTGCTATTTTTTCCAAGTTATTTTAATTCTGGATCAAGTGCAGTTGCTAGGTTGTTTGGTTGGGTTTTTTTCTTAACATTCTTCATAATAAACCTGTAGCTAGAACCATTTTCACACAACACATATGTATAGAGATATCAAGTATATGTATTTCTGTGTGTTTCTGAGGTGCAAAACATGCTCTGTAGCTACTGCATCCAGAATCTGTATGTGGCCTCCCATTTGTGTTAGTCAGAATAATGGGTCAAAGCCAGTGTGAACCACTGCAGCAGCATTGACACTGGTGATGTTATCAGGGAAAGGAACTTTGTGTGCCCACGTCCTAGCCCACATTTTTCATTTGACTTCAGTTAAACCAGGACTTTATGTAGGGTGGTCAAAGTGATTCATTGTCCTAGAGTCAACTTGTACATCAAGTCCCCTTTTGGGGAAAAAGTGCAATTGAAGTAGTGCAGAGCAGCCTTGGGCTTGTGTTGTCCATGTAGGGTTAAACTGAAACATTGAAATCAAAATTACAGATGCTTTATTTAATTAGTGTTCTTAATATTTGTAGTGTAAAGAAAAGGACCTGTTGGTTTTGATTTGTGTTTTGTGTTTTACAGAATTACTTTGTTTTGCCTGACATATTGATCATATTTATTTAAAAGAACAGTTTTAGCTTGTTATTGAAGTATAAAAAGTAATTTCACTAAGTATTGTAAAAAAAGATACTTGACTATTCATCAGCTTTTTCTGAGTCAAAATGCTTTACATTTACAATGTGTGCAACATCCCTGTAATAACAAAATGGCTAATTTATGATCCAAGAAAATTTACAAATGCAAAAAGAAGTACTTAGTCTGACCTCTACGTGAAATTTATGTGGGAAACCTGCTAAGGGATTATAGATCCCAGTAGTGGTTAGAGTTGCAAAAAATCTGTAGTTAAATAGGCCAATGTTGTTCTAAGTGGAATAGTAAAGTATTAGTAGCTTTTTTCCTGCAATGCTTTTTGAAGCCATGAGAAGTTGCATCATATACCTCCGAATACTAGAATAGTATTAGTGTTGATTCACAACTTAAAGAAATTAGATTTAATTTGGGTGGTTGAAGAATTTTTATTTTCTTACTACCCCCTGCCTCATGTTGATCCCTTTTGCAGAGACTGCTGCCCTTCTAGCTAGGGTGACTGAACTGCACTTGTGGTCGCCTCTGAACCACCAAATCTTGCAGCTTGAAATAAGAGGCAAGCTGAAAGCTCCCAAGGTTACTTTAATATGCAAGGCCATAAACTGTAGGAGCACAGGTGCCTCTGCATGCATGGCTCAGATGTACCTGCTGCAGGGGCTGTAACTGCACTGGCTGTCCTTTTAATCTGCCTAAATTTCCAAGTCAGTGCCTTTAGGTTCTGCATTTGAGAATCTATCTCCAAAGTGGTAGGGATTTTTTTTATTTGGGGATCGATTTTTACTGTTAGAACATTTTACATAATGTGTGTATGTACATGTATAGTGTATAAAAGTACACATACCTATCTGCTTGGTTGTTTGTAAATTTTGAGTTGATAGCATACTATAAATTCCAAAGCTTAATGTATTCCCTGGTGCGTGTCTTTGTTCATGCCTGTGTGAACATTGGGATTACAACTCAGAAAGTAAGACAAAGGAGTATTACTCACTTGAATACCATTTCAGGAAGTACCTGAGACACTGTAAATGTTTTTTCTTTATTTTTACCACCAGTCTTCCTGTAAAATCGGATTTTTTTTTTCAAGTAACTCCTTTGCTTGTCCAACCGTTGTGAAGTATGACCTCAGCGTCATAACCTTGGCTAAACACAGTAATTCACTCTGACCAGCAACATCTGAAGCCTAGCAGTAGATGCCTTTTCTTTTTCTTCCTCCTTCCATTCCTGTTTGCTGGGAACATGTTGGTTTCTGGTGCTATTGTTGCAGCTTTCATGTTTAAAAAAAAAGTTACCAGTCTTTGATGTGATGCTGACTCCTGAGTGGTCCTGGTCAGCTGCTGTTTCTGTGTGAGCAGATGTTTGTGCAGTCACGGTCAATAGTGTTAAGATTAGGCCAGGTTTCACAGTGCTTTGTCTGATTGTTTACGGTGTGTCCATAATTGCTGGGGATTCTAGGTGCCATCACAGTGCAAATGGGAAGTGCTTGTAACGTACTATTTGTTTCATAAGATGGTGTTGGAATAATGATAAATTCAGTCCTGTACTGTGAGGCCATTCACATGTTTTAGTACCGTTATTTTGTTGTTGGTTGCTTGTTGGGGTTTTTTGAGGTTTGAAACAGGTTTTTAAACATTCCTTAAATGTGTTTTCTTTGAACCTAATGTCTTGTGCTACTTAAACCTCCAAAACCTTCCTTTCTTTGCTGGAGCCATATATCTCAGAGTTGCTATGAATCTTCCCTTGAAGACAGTGATATGTGGTGACTTTTTACAGAATCTCTGCTATATTGTGCTGTATGTGAGAAGTGCTTTTGAAGTCTGTTTCATATAGATAAGTTTCCATTATCAATTTACCTTTAAATACACATATACAGAGACACACACAAGCAGAGGAGGCGTCTGCATTTGTCTTTGGAAGGCATTTACATTTTAACCTGCTGCATCAGGTTTTTTTAAGACCATGCAGATTATTCTCTGCCATTTCCCACTTAATTCCAAACACAAGACTTTGTAAAGATGGTCCTATTTGAATTGACAGTGTAATTTTGGAGATGAAGCATCATAGAATGTTGAAATTAAAATAGAAAAGCTGATAATTCCAGGAAAGGGCTACTTTCAGTTCCCAGTCTTGAGGCTTTTGATCTCTTCCCTTCCATGCACACAATGGCAGATGACCCTTTTAATCATCTTAACCTTATTGTGAGATTTACGGTGTTAAATAAGACTTAGGACCTAAATTTTGAGGCACATTTGAATAATTGCATTAGGATAGGGAAATATGCCATCCTGGATTATTTGTTTTACATTACAGTTAAATGGCATGAATTTGTATCAATATGTGGTGTTGGGTTTGGTGGTTTTGTTCTGGTTTTTCCCTTCAAGGTGGAGATTCCCTTAATGGCTATTCTTCCACCTTCCAATTGAGGTTATCGTTTTGGGAAGTAATATAAAGATAAGCATACCTGAGCATTTGTATTTATTTTTGCATGTAGTTATACATTATGCATCAGTAAGCTTTAGTAAGGTTGGCTGAATATACAGTAGTGGACTTAGTGTAGAGAACAAGGCTTGTGTCATGCCATAGAATAAGGTGTAGATTCACATGTATATTTACAGTATCATAGCTGATGAAATTTCCCAATGCATTTTGCACAAAAGGTAATGAAAGAGATCAAAAATGTTACTACTCATGTTTCTTAAACGGCAAATTATTCAATAACCAGTTCTAGCTTTTGAAAAGTATGGAAATAAAGGTAGTGGAAGTGATCTGAGATTTTTAAATTCAATTGTTACAATCAAAATAAGATTAAATAGGTAGATAAAGTGGTGTATGGATTAAGTACAGACATTGACCCTAGTGAACTAATTCATTATGGCGTGGGATAAAACTTAATGCAAACTGTTATCTTTTAGGTTTAGACTTGAAACTGAAAGCCTTAGCAGTTTTTCATATGATACTCCATGGGAAAGTGCAGATGGAAGAAAAACTCCAGATTATTTCTTTCCTTTATTTTAACTTACAGTTCATGTCAAGATTTTAATAGCATGGGTTAATGAAAGCTTCACAGAAACCTATTTTTTTCCATCTTGTTTGTTGTATCATTATTATCATGCCTACATGAAAGCGTGAAAAAAAGGAAAATTCAGTGCAATTTTCACCACATCTCTTCAGAATTTATTGAAACAAGGCTGCAAAATCTTAAAATCTCTAGGTTCTATTGCTGTTGTTTGGCAGGGGGGATGGCTTTTTTTTTTTAAATAAATAACATCTCATAGCTTCATCTGGATTCTCTCATAATCCATTTTCTCTCAGTCTTCTTTACTTTCCTTTTTTTTTTTTTTTTTTTTGCTTGTACCTTTAAAGAAGATTTACGAAGACTGCATATACACATTGATGTTTTGAAGTGACTGCTGATTCTTCTTGCGTGGCTTTTTAGACATTTTGCCCCCCTGGAAATCACAGTAACAGCATTTTTGTTCCTATTCTGAGGTATGACAAAATCCAGGGGGGGTTTTTTGGCTCTGGAAGCTTTGGGCTGCTTCTGGCCAGAGCATAATTCCAGTGCTGGGACCACAACTGGTGTGAGAGGGGCATTTGGCCTACCCTACAGAGTTGTCTTTCTCCTCTGCAAGGAGCCAGAGGTTACATATCAAATCCCGTGAAATGATGAGAAATGCGCCCATGCATGTACTTGCATATGCTTGCACTTCAGTTCTTTAATTTTTGCTGGTTAGAACCAGTGATTTCTAGTGCTTGCTTTTTAATGCTATATTCACAGTAATATAGGTCAGACTGAAGTGTATCCTGTAAATTTTTTACCTTATTTTTGCTAGAAAAACAAACATTCCCTCCTGTGTGAATTTTGATCACTTGACCTCCATTTCCATGGAGATGTGGTCAGAGGGCAGTAGTCAGCTGGCCATGCCAGCTAAGGACTATCGTCACTTACAGCATGCAGTGAAACTCCAGAGTTTAGAAGTAATTAAAGGACTTAGTCTGACACTTTTTTTCTCCACCACCCACACCCATTAAAGATGAAACTTGGAAACAAAATATGTGATCAGCTATGGTGCAAAGGGTTTTTAAAAAAAAATTATTTAAAAGAAGATAGAAACAACAACAACAACAACAAAAAAACAACCCTAACCTCCTCCTCCTCTATTCTTTTTATTTTCAATTATTCGTTTCCCCCGCAATCTTAAACATTCTGTATACATATCTATGAATATTTGAATTTTTTGCATACTCTCAATTTCTATGTGCTTATTTTAAGAATAACATGGGCTCAGCTTTGTCAAAAGCTGGATTTTGTATTCCACAGAACTGAGAGATTCACGATTAAACAAGTGCTGATCAGGCAGCTTATGCTTCTCCAAGTTCAGTCTGGCGTTATTGGTCCAGGGTCGCATGCAGGATCCAGGTCAAGCTTGTGAGCAATCCATACCTCCAAGCCTCTCAGAGTGACAAAACCCAACAGCAGGTGCTGGCCCTGCTGTACCTTGGACTGGCAGAATGTGGATCAGGGACAGGGTGCGGTGGCGTGTGCTGCTGCTCGCCCAGTCAGCTCACAGACCGGCATGTCATCCTAGACTGCAGCGGGTGCATTGGTGTGTGCTGTGTTTGCTGGCTAAACCAGGCGCTCTGGGCTGCTGGCCTTGGGGCTCAGAGTTAGAGGTGTCTCGGGACACTTCTGGGCTCTTCAGGTGGGAAGGTGCCTTTCTTGTAAGAGAACAAAACCTCACAGTACTTTTGTATTGAGAGGGAAAACAAGTGTCCCAATTTCTGCAGAACAGGGTTAGATTTCCTTCAGACTAGGCAATAACAAATTTATGCTTGTAATACCATTTTGATTATACCCATCTCTCTGTATGTGTTAACATTAAAAAATAGAGTTCCAAGTTTTGAGTTATTTAAGGATCTAGCTTTTCTCCATCTCTTCTGTATCCTTTCCAGGGGGTTTGCAAGGTAACCCAACTTGAGTAAACCGAAAGGGAGTACATTGCTTTTATCTTGTTTTCAGTGGAGAGCTGCATTCCCTCCTGGAGACTCGGCACAGCAGAGTCTAAAAGGTGCATCCAGCCTTGGATCCATGGC
This sequence comes from Zosterops lateralis, assembly GCF_965231275.1. Lineage (NCBI taxonomy): Eukaryota > Metazoa > Chordata > Aves > Passeriformes > Zosteropidae > Zosterops > Zosterops lateralis. The sequence goes on along the minus strand of NC_139764.1, from coordinate 53,203,221 downwards.
TTCCCTGGCAGCACGCTGAACTATTGCTGGGCTACAAGGCCAGCCTTACAGATTGATTTCCAAGTGGACATTTTTGTCACGTTTAATAGGAGCACACTGATGAGACAGCGGTGTGTAAGCTGAGTTAATGTCTGTTATTTCTGCACTACCATTACTTTTTATTGCCATTATCCACACAGTGGCAAAACTTGAGTGAGCTTTTTCCTTCCCGCTGAGGGTTTTCTCCCCAGAACCGATGATCTCACAAGTATCTCCACTCTTTCCACCAGGATGAAAGAGCGAACACGACTTTGGTTGTTGCGGTGTTTGGAATGACACGGCAAACCCGAGGGCGAGCCGGTGCAGCAGAGCCCGGGCCGTGTGTCCTTGGGGCGGCTCGGCACCGTGCAGGGCACTAGTGTAATGGCTGGTGAGGTGGCAGGGAGCTCTCCCCGCTCCCTCTGGCTGCTGCGCGTCTGAAATTACAGCTTTGTCTTTGAAGCCGGGCGCTCTGTGGCGTCGCCATGGCGACGGGCGGGTAATGGCCTCCGCCGGGCCCAGCCGGGTGTGCGCCGGCCCCGCCAAGGCCCCGCTCGCCCGAGCGCTCCCCGAGCTCTCCCCTCGCAGAGAATGTTTAAAAACTGCGCTTTTACGTGGCCCTACCAGATTAATAGTCATGGTTTATTTCGTTTTAACTGCGGGGATAAAAGCATTATTCCATTAAATGGGTAGCTTTTTTTCCCCCCTCCTTTGGTTTATGCATTATTAACACAAGCTTTCCTGTTTTGCTTGTAACGTTTTATAGGCCCTTTCAAACATGTAGTCAGATTTGCTCTGCTGCTCTTTTATTTTTCAGGACTTAACCCTTTCTCTCCTTGATCTTGTCTTCAAAAACTTGGAGCCAAGCCTCCAGCAGATTTGGTTGCTCCCATTTAATGTGTTCAAAACCAGAAAAGAGCTTTCTTTTTATTATTATTTTTAATTTTTTTTCGAAAACTCTGCTTTTCTGAAGCACTCTGAAAAGCAGTGTAGATTGGACTGTTCTTGTAATTTAATTGAAGCAGATGCTGAAGTCAGCACACACAAGCCTCAATATGATTGTGGAGGGTTTGGGTTGAGAAAATATTTTGGGGTGGCCTTTTGTGTGTCTGTCTTCTCTTCTGCCCATAGTGTTTTCACCCCATACTTTTTACAAGTAACATTTTTGTTGGCAGCCTTCAAAAGAGATGCGCCTCATAGTAGAAGGACTGGGGAACAAAAAATCCAGAACAGTCCTGGGGACACAGTATTTACGTCTACCACCTTTCTCGTTAATATGGAACTGGTGAAATACATCTAGACAAGTAGAAGTATTGCTATAAACACAAGCTGCAGGCTTTGTTTCACTTTTCCAGTGCTCTAAAATATAGCTTTCATTTTAGTCTCTAGTAGGAGGCATATATCCAAGTGCAGTCAAATGCTGTGGATACAGCGATTCAGTCATCCCTGCAGACACAAATGGTCTCTCTGTTACAAACTTGGAGGGTAACATGCAGACCTGGAATTCATATTTTCTCCCAAACCCCTCCCTCCCTTTTTTAAAAACTATGAACTTGTTGTTATGGGGTGCTTAGTGGCACCTTGCTCTGTCCGTCTGTATCTATCATAGATCCTTCTGTCCTAAAAACTTCCCAGGACATCTCAGAAAAGGCAAATATTCCTCATTTTTTGTCCTCTTTTACCGATGCCATGTGGCAATGGTGATGTGAATGGTACCTCCTGTGGGATGGACTTGCAGCTTCTGGACAGTGGACCAAAACACAGAGATTTATTTCACTATAGAGCTGACTGCAGACTGTGCTCGAGTATCCAAGCAGGGCTCCTGCTCTCCCCACCACATCCATCTTCAGCATCCATGTGACTCCTGTAGACACCTTTGGTGCATCTAAAACTCAAGGGACATATATTTGCTATCTCGAGGAGTTCCAGGGTAGTTGGCAGATGGACAGGCATCCCAGCTCCTTGGCCACCTGGGATCTGCACCAGACCTGTATCTGCTCCTGGCCAGCAGCAGCTGTGGGCAGTGTTGCAGGCCAGCCTGGAATTGGCGCATTGTAGTGTTGATGAATGTGGCAATAACATAAATTTTTAAAGCTTTTTTTACTTTTATGTGTTTTTAAAAGTTTGTTTAAATATGAAAAAGAAAAAAAAAAAAAAAGGGGGGGGGGGAATGATGGGTAAATCCCCTCCAAGTGTGGATATAGTATTGTACAACTGTATATATTAAATAGGCTGGACTAGAGGACTACTCTCTTCTCCAGGCTTTATGGGTATGAATTTCATCCTTTGAGTTGCATTCCCCTTAAATCTGCAAATACTGGGAAAATAAGACAAAACAGTTTACATTCCATGAATAAGAAATTACTAATTGCTTCTAAAACAGGCGTATCTTTATCTACACATGGCTTTTCAAAGTTGCTGCTTAATCTTTTTTTTTTTTTTTTAATCACTAAATAAACATGTCTCAGCAGTCACTGGATGTGAAACTAAAACCTGGATGTGGACAAAAAGCAAACACACTACACTAATTTTCATTAGCATATCCTATCTCCTAGAACATTTATTTTTTCATCTCCTTGCAAATTGATTTTTCACGTGCTTGTGACTGATATTTGAACTGTGTGTTTGTCGTAACTGACTTATGTAAAAGCCAGGTCCTGGATCTCCCAACATGAATATATTATGGAGGTGACCTCATGGGTTCATAGTTAAGGTTGCACTGAGTTTTCACTTAAAACGAGGTTTAAATCCCTTAATTAAACATTAAAACTCACATGAATTCTCAAACATGGACTGTTTCAATAAAGAGGATAAACTTTAATTATTTAGGTACTCAATGTTCTTCTGAGTGCTGTATTTGCAGAATTCAGAACAACTTAAAAATTATTCCTTCTGCAGGTTTTTCCAGAGTTCCTGGTATTTTCAGTTTCTCAATTCTTTTTTTAATCTTTTGTGTAGGCCCTTTGTTGCTGTAATTGTCATATCTCTGTTGACTTCATCGAACTATGACAATTTTCATAAAATAATTTAACTAAAACCAGTTCAGCTTTAACTGTAATACTGCATGATACAAAAGAACCTATAGAAGATCAGAAAGTGCCATATGTTTTATTACTTTTTTGCCATGGGAGTCAAGGAATATATTGGCTTCTTGTAGGTGACATCAGTCTTTGATTTGGAATCAAGAAGAATAGACTAGAGAGCCTGTTAAAAAAAAAAAAAAACAAATCCACCAAAAAAAAAAAAAAAAAAAAAAAAAATACCACACCACCCAAAACAAACAAAAAAACCCCCAACAAACCACAACACATGGAAGAAAAATCCAAACTCAAACCACCAGTAACATCTCTTCCATACAGGTGACTTTTTCCAAGTCAGTCAATGAACAACAGCTACAGTACTCCCAAATGAATGTAAATTTCACTCTACTTTTCCACTTCTCCTTATTCTTAGGACTCAATTCAGACTTTTTTGAAGTGGATTTCTTCACAGATTTCAGTGAGCTTAGCTTAGAGTGAGTAATTCTTAACATCAGTTGTACCCAGTTGCCACCCTGTTGCTCTCTATCAGTGTCTGTTTTGAGCCCCTTGGACACAGTCTGCAAACCTGTTGTACACAGCAGCGTGTGCTCTACCTGTAGCATCCAGAAAATATGGCTCTCCTTGCTAACATTCGTAGCCTTCTGCTGAGCTATAACAGCATCCTTCAGCACCGGTGGAAGCCTTGCTGAAAACAATATATTTGCAGACCATACATAAATGAAGAAAAACTCAATTAGAAACCAGTGTTACATAGGTTGGTAGTATCTTCATTCAGAGCTCTAAGCCTTCAGCCATTCCTTCGACTAGCTGGAAATAGAGACAAACTGGAGGAAAAAAAAAACCCTGAATTCTCATTAGTTTGTGGGCCATGGAATGTTTTTTGTTTAAGTCTTTCTTAGGTCAGGATTCCTGTTTTCCCATTGTTTTCATCTGACTGCTGCTGTGGTCTCGTATGCCTGTTAGTTAAGGTCTCCTGTCCATTAAAACACAACAGCTGGTACTTTTAAAATTATTTTTGAAAAAAGTTCTTGTCCTTGTTACCAGTAGCAGTTTAGGGCCTACAAACATATTTACTGCATGTATGAGAAAGCATTGTTTCAGAGGATGCTAGTTCTTGAATTTTGCAAAGCACAAGCACTATAGCCTGAGATTGCATACCAGTTCTATAAAAATTCAAAAGTACATGTTAATTTGAAGAGTTGCTTATTTCTTTAGACATTGGATGAAGAGCAAAATTCACAGGAAGTTACTGCTGTCACTGATGTAAGAGTAGGTTCTCAAGCTCTTCCAGAGTAGGGATTGATATGATGGAAGTGTGTTGCACTTGCACGTTGCAACATCCGTGTGGAAAAGCATGTGAACGGAAGCTACTGGGCCTGAAGTGTTCTTCTGTTGGTGGTGTTCTTCATTTTCACTGACTCTACTGTGTGCATACTTGAGCAGTCTGAAATAAAATGTAGTGGAGAGTAATACACAACAGCAGCTAGTGGTGAAGTAATGTGAGAGTCTAATTTCTATGGGTTGGAATCTTTGGCATATCAGTGGTATTTTTATATTTTTAGGGGATTACTAGGCTGTGCAAATTCCCTTCATTCTTTTTGGTGGGGGAAGGGGAATGTTAAAAACCCTAGATCCAAGCACAGTATATGCACTGAGACAATAAGGGGTTAAAGAGATGTAATTATGCATTCTTCAGTAAGTGTTCTGCAGTCAGCAATACAGCTAGCTGTGCAGGAAGCGGGGGAAAAAAAAGATGACAGAGGGAGAATATGGAGAGAAGGTCAGATCCAAGGATTCTCTTAGGGTGTTCTGGTGTTTGCTTTTCCTTTGTGACTTATTATACTCTCTCTTGGTAGAAACAGAAGAAAGCATTATGGCCTGTTGGATCCTCCTACTGATAATGTAAACTTAATCCTTATGCTTTATGGTAGTGGTAGAGGTGAATATATGATTTAGTTTTTGGAAGAGTTCTGACTTGCCCCAGTGCTTGCCATGGTCCTTTTTCCCCAGCTCTTAGTTATTGCACAGTTTATTGCAGCCTGTGAACACAGAGCGTTTCAACAAATGCAATTTGTCAGAAGTGGTTCACCCATTCTCTTTGAGAGGATTTGAATTTCCAGCAAATCCATCTACAAGTAGTAGCTTGGTTTGCACCTTTTCAGGTGGTTTAGATGGATGAATGGAAATTCTTGCACAGTGAGGAGTTCAGGCTGACCTGATTGGTAAAGGTAAGCTTTCATCACTCCTGACTACAGCTTTTGGGGAATTGAGGGGAAAAGTACCCTGCTGTATGTGATCATCCCATTCCTCTGAGGTGAAACAGGAGTTTGTGGAGTGTTTTGGGACAGTTGCACTCCTGAGAGCAGGATATCTGGGTTGTGCTCTACCCCCTTACTTCCATCTTGTGGTCTGACTTGCTAAGTCGCTCAGTGTACAAGATCCTTCTTTTTTAATTAGACTTATGTAATTTGCAGTTGGATTTCAAAATAGCAGCAAAGCATTTCTGGGAGATGTTTGTGTGTTTGGCAATACTGTAGTCTGAAAAAGGTTTTTTGGGGATTTTCCCCCCTTTTTTCTTTTACATGATACAGTTTTCTTTTTTTGGGAAGGGCATGAGGGGGCAGTACTTTCCTGGTCCAATTATAGGGAAAAAACTGAAGACAAATAAATGAATGGGATTTATATCCCTTTGTCCTTGAAAACAGAACAAAATAAAACACAACACAAACACCTCCAACCTCCGGAATAGCTCCTTTTGGAATAAAGATCCTTAGACTTGCCATTGACCTTACGGGGACAGGCTCTTCTGTTTCCCCCAGAGAAAGAAGTGTGAGTCAGTCAGTTTACATTCTGGTGTGGCATGCCTTGCAATAAGAACCTTTTAGTTAAGTTAGTTAATTGCACAAGTTGACTGAAAATGCAGCATTAGGCAATGGTGTACCTCTAAGGACAACTGAAATCTTTCCACCCACCCTTGGAAAACACCATTTAAGAGCTACTGAGTCGCTTCTGCTAGAAAAATAAAAGTTAACTCCCATCATGCTTCTTCTCTGCTGCTCTTAACTTTTATTTTTCTCTGTGTCTTTATAATTTTAACACAGCAAAGCTCTAAAAGGATTGCTTCAAGGAGGAGGGGTAGTCTGATAAGTCTATTTCCTAAAGCTTTTTGCCTTTCAAGGTTTCTCTTATGGTAGGTTGAGCTGTGTGGACGACTTGGATTGAGACGACAGGGGAGTAGTATGCAATACTTTCTGCTTCCGATAGCTCTTTGTTGATCTAAGAGAGAGCACTTAGAGAGTGGTAGGTCATTTATGTGATTATGAAGAGCACTTGGTTCTCTCTTATTCAAGATGGAAAAATAATAGTTTTTGAATAAGAGGTCGCTGTCAAAATGACATTGAATGTGACTTTTCTTCCCTCTCCATTCCCTCCCCCACTAGAAGAAAAGCAGCACTAGACCTACTCAGGATAGGGCTGGATTTTTCCAACTCCATGTGACTTCTTTTCTTCTGTTCTTTGTTCATTTTATTTCTCGCCATTTCCTCTCTGTGTAATGTTTATACTTCTTGATGATATTTATGGCAACTAGAAATTTAAAAATAAATGTAATGCATCTAAGACTATGTGGTTTTTACAAGTCTTGTTTTTCCACTTTGCGGAATTAAGCTGCGAATGTGTGATGTGGTATCTGCTTGGGTGACAGATGTCCATTCCTAAATGATTCTGTGTTCCCTTTATGCTTTATTTATGGAGTGATTTGCTTCTAAAATAATCTCTTAATCTTTCTCAAACTACATTTCTGCATGTGCTCTTTTTACATATGCCATCATTTAGCGTAATGGACTAAAAACTGAAATTACTCCTAAAAGCTTTGTTTCTAAAGCTAATAATAGTGATATAATATTGTCATTTTTGGTTTGATATGTCCTTTCGGAACTAGGTTAAGTGTCTTCTTCGGTTTTGCTCTGGTGGTTTTTTGGTGTGTTTGTTTCCTGTAGCACTGCCATAATGAAATTGTTTTTTAATTTCATTCACTTATCAAATGAAAAGACAACACTAATATGTCCTTTTTTATGTTAGGTTTGCTTTTAAAGCTCAGAAGAGAAGCTGTATCCCAAATTAGAATGTGATTGCTCAGAGTACAGAACATAATAATATATTTTATGAAAATAATTAATAGTTATTACTCTAGGGTTAATTTACTTAAACCAGTGTTGAACATCAGTAAACACTCTAGTTCATCACAAATTTCCTTTTGGTAAATTTTATGAAGCGTGGTTTCAGCCTGGGGAAGGGCTGATCAGTGGAATATGTATAATTCCTTACAGCAGGGAAGACTTCTTGAGTTTCTCTTATTTGCAGTCTAAAATTAAGTTTGTAATAAAGTATGTTAATATTTTCAGGTGTTTGCCTATTTACACATTGAAAATAACTCAGCTGGAATTTCAAAATTCTGCTTTTTGGAAAGGCAAAACTGGTTTGGAGCCAGTTTGGAGAAAGACATCACTGAAATATTTTGTTTATATTCTTGCTGAAGTGTTGGGGGAGAGGAAGTATTTTTGTTTTCTTTCATTTTTTAAATTCTTAAATGTGAGTGTTAACAATGAACAGTGATTTGAATTATGCTAAGATACTTCAAAGTTAAGTAGGAGGTGTTGAGGACTTATATTATTTATTAGTCAACCATTCAAAAAAATACAGAAAATTGTGTGCAGGAGTGAAATTGCACAGTGACGCCATTGATCTTCAGTTCCCAGACTTAGGAAAGTTCCGAAAGTTGAACTTGGCTTCTCTTAAAAAGTAATGTTGCTTCCTTTTAGTGCTGGATTTAGAATTTTTTGGACAGTAGTATTTCATTATTTTTAATTATATATGAAAGCACTGGATCCTTTGTGCATACAGATGATGAGTATTGAGAAGTCAGCACTGAACAAAATCTGTAGTTCTGGCTCTAAACTATACTCTTCCTTAGGGCACTTGCTGTGCTGCAGTCCCTTAAGTCCACAGTTTTTCTGGAGACCTCTTTGATTCCTCTTAGGGACCTTATTTTACAGAAACTTGGCCTTCAGTGACTGCTCAAGCTGTCCCGTGCTGGAGTTGGGCTGGATGACCATTTTGTTTCATATCAGGCAAAGGCTTTTGAAGCAACTCGGGGTTGAGCCCTGTCACCATTTGATTCACGTTATCCCGCAGGCAAGGAGCGAGCTGGATTCCTTTTGGATGAAACAAAACTGAAAAATGTGCCCCAGGAGCCTGCCTAATGCAGTCCAGCTGCTCGTGGGTACTCGGTCCATGGGCCAGGCTGACAGAGAGCCCTCCACAGCCTGGTGTCAGGTGCTCAGCACGGAGCTCTCCTGCCCACACCGGGTCCTCCGGAGCCGCACCACTGGCTCGGGCGGGCAGTGCCTTCCCTTCAGTGCAAGGTGCTGCTGGGCCACATCTGAGTGTCTTACATAAGGTCTGGATCCAAAGCCCTTTGAAGTCTTTGAATGACTTCCATTGATTTTAATAGGCTTTGTGGCAGGCCCTAATGATTTGGTTGTGATCTGAAAAGGGATATTCAGAGATTTTTCTATAATGAGGAAATGTTACCTTTTAAAGAACTGACTTCAAATAGTCTGATCAGTTCTCAAGTGGAAGTGAGCTTCTTGCTGTCTCCTGGAATCCTTTTGTCCCTGTCAAAAAAACCCTGTCAGAAAATTATTACTCATTGCTCAAGTAAGGTCCAAGGTCCAAATTAGCAGAGGAAGTTTTGGGTCATGGATTGAACTGCACTGACAAGGAGTGGTGAGATATGCACATTGCAGATGCTCCTCTCAAAATCATGCGGTGAGGCCCTTGTTCTTACCAACTGCCACTTTCTTCACCATTTTGAAGTAAAAATTCAGAAGAAAGGAAGGAAAAAACTCAATGTTCATTTGTATTAATAGTGTTCTGAGTGATGCCATAGGTCTCAAAACAGTGCCAGTGAAAAAAAATCTCAAGTTTGTTTTTAAAAGCAAGGACAGAAAAGAAGGCATTTCACTCTCCTACTAACTGCATTAATAAAACTACTGGTTTTTTACATTTCCCTGTATATATATCACATGTTCCCGTGAAATTTTCTCTCTCGTCCAGAATTTTCACAAACTATTTTTTTCGCATGTAATTACTTTTTTTAGTCATGTAAGGTATTGTTTGATCAGTATTCAGAAAAGCTTTCATTTTCCTACTTCCTCTGAATCCTTTCTTGTGAGGCAGGAAATCAACTTACTACTTTAACAAATTAACATGGACAAGTTGGATCTGTTGGACTTCTGTTTCTTTATTTACTGTATTGTTTTGTTTACTTAGTCTTCATCTTTGTTAAATTGCAAAAATCTGTACTCTTTTTTTCTTCCTAAAGCAGGCGTATTGTGTAATAATGATTTTTAAGCAATCTGGGAACAAAATGTAGCTCCATTTCATCATTGGATGCTAGGATCTAGTAGAATGCGCATTTCTAATTTTATGTAATTGCGTGTGTCTTCCTGTAATGGTTTGTCTTAATATTTTTATTTGTACGTGTGCATGGAAGAGTTCCTCTGAATTTGTACTGGGACTGATTTATCACAGTTATCTTTGTTTTACATCTGTGTAATTACTTTGAAATCATTGATCTTACCCTGATAGAAAGTATCAGTAGTGGTGAATTAGGGTTGCACTCTTGATGGTTCTTTTTATTCCAGTTGAAATACTCTACTGATCCAGGTGAGGATGAAATGTTGTACTAAGCTGTGAGACGTTCCACTGATTGGGTTCATGCTGCTTATCCATGAGCACTTCCGTTCCTAGGAGCTCTGTTTAATGCAGTTATTTCTGTGTGCTTGGAAATGCGAAGGAGTGGGGAGAAAAGTTAAAACCAAAAGTCCGTGATTTTCTTGTATTTATTTGCTGGCTGTAGCTGAACAAAGTGGTCCTAAGGGTCTTGCACTGTATTTTTGGTGAAGGCATTATTCTGTCCTTCATCTTTGAGGGCATTAGCTTTAATAAAAGAAAAAAAAAAAAAGAGGAGAACATCTTTAGACTCTTTTCATTTTTCCTATCTGCTTTGAAGCAATAGATTAGTGTGTTGAAAGGAAAGGATAGGCTGGTGTTGCCAGGCTGGTGGTTTGTGTTATCAGGATGTGGAGGGTGCTGGTGGCATTCAGAATAAACAAAATGCATAGACAGGACACACCTGCGCGTGTGTATCCATCAGCCATTCACAATCCCCATGTTCCTCTCATCTCTGATCCAGACCTTGGAAGGGATGGAAGTAGACCAGCTGATAGTCCTCAAATAAGCCAGCCCCGTGTACCATCCTTTTGTTTCATTTTCAAAACCTTCTCTATCGGAGGGAAGCAGTCGGAGCCTGCATGCTGTCATGCAGATCTGGAGGGCGTTTTTTGATGCCGGGGCCTGGTGTTGCCATGGTCTCAGCTGCCTGGCTTATTCACTCATCCCGGGACCTCTGGCTTCCATGGCTGGAAGTTGTCAGGGTGCTGCCAGCCTGACACTGGCAGTCTGTGCGGGTTCGAGGATGCTGTGTCACCACCCAACTGCCTTGTTTCCCCCTTCCTTTCAAGATTAGGAAAGCAGGTGTTAAGTCTCATTTCGAGAATTTATTGTTATCTGTTGCTGACGCTTTAGAGACCACTCTGCTTACCCGCCTAATAGCCAAATGCAAGCTAATAGTCTGTACAGGCCATTGAAGCCTAAAATCCTGCTAATTCCTTCCTCTAATGAATAATCCCTGATCTCTGTGTGTGCCTTGACTGTGGAAGGGCTAATTATGAAACTCATTGTAAGGAAAATTTCGGACTCATGATTTCTGTGCCTGGGATTTGTAAATAAATAATGCGCCTGCATGTATACCATGTATAAAGTATAGCTTTCATATGTAAAGTTAAATATCCCTGAAGAAATATAGTTAAAATAAATGGGATTGTAAAACATTTCTTTTGCTCAGTGGATTAATCCCTCATAGTTCAGGGAATAGGTTGCATATTCTGTATGAAAGGTTGTTCATTTTAACCCTTAGGAGAGACATCATAGGTTGTGCTGGTGAGTAAATTTGTTAATAGCTTTGAAGAAAGAAGCTTCTTCCTGCTGCAGAGCGGGAGGTGGGATTCAGCACTGGGTCCTGGGGGCCCCGTGCTGAGGCCTGGGGAGCCTCTTTCTTGCCCCCTCAGGTAATTCAGAGTAAGTGTTACCTACTGTTCCTTGCCTGGAAATGTACAGGAATAGTAAATCTGGTTCTCTGGGTTTGAAGAATGCTTGTGAGAAACAAGTCTAGTGATCTTTTTATTTCAAATTAAAAAAAAAAAAAAAAAAAATTAAGCAACTGAAGTAGTGGGGTAGAGCTGTTGCATATATTATAATGAGCACCAGAGGACACAGGATGTGTTCATTCCCAAGCTGCATGATTATTTTGTGTTGTGAAGGGTTAGCTTTTCAATTGCAAAGCTTAATCACTTTTCAAATGAATATTTCATAACAGTTATTTTTTCATCAAATATACAATGGCATGCTTATTTTGTGCCTCATGTGGTAGACATTAGTTTTCAGCAGCTTTAAATTCCTTTTATTTCTCCTCATCTCCTATTCTTTTTTTTTAGCCATGGAAGGGCAAGAAAATACTTGGAAATGTTTCCTGATGAGTGGCTAATCTTGTGGCTGAGAGCTAGGAAGAACCCAGAAGTTGTATTAAAATTGGTCCCAAATTCTTAAAACATTCTAATTTATTTTGTGCTGAGTGCAGCTTTTGTGACTGATTTAAAATATTTTAAACTTAATTTAAAAATGAAAACATGACTGTTACAGATCTCTGCCACTACAAGGAAACTCAGTTTAGTGATACAGCACAGCTGTAGTGCTTTCGTACTACTTTTTGTTACTGGATGATGAAAGCTATCATAAAAAAGCTCAAGTGGTTGATTATGCTTGAGTACAGCTTCTTTTTTCTGGAAGAGTTGACCAAGGGGGGCATGCTAGGTTGGCTTATGACTGCTTTCTGGATCTCTTTGAGCACTTTGGCAGATGGATGAAAATTAAATGAACTCGGAGGTTTTGAGTAACATTAACAGGCCAAACTGGCTTGAAAATATGAGATATGCAAAGCTGACCTTAAGGCACCCTCACCACTTTTTTTCTGTTCTTTTATTCAGGAATTACATTAATACTCACCTGTCCAGTCTGCTCAAAATTAATTTTTTTTTCTTTGAAGTATGCAATAAAAGAAATAAAATGTCACATGTTGTTTTGACTAGGCAGACTACTTATTTTACTTGCCTAGCTATTTTGTTCTCATACTTTACACAGAATATAGTATTTGCCTTTTTTTTCTTCAAAACAATAATGTCTAAAACTCATTTAGTCACCTATATAAGGCAGGAGATAGTCTGGAATTGAGAGCAGTACAATGCATTTTGCCTGCACCCATACATATTGAACCAATGTTTTGAATGGAAAAGCTGCACACAATTCATGCTCTTCCTACAAGGAATATTTTATGGGATTTTCCAGACATATACTCCTCTGTATTGGACAGAACTGTTCAAAATTGAAGGACACTGGAATCCTTCACACATAAAGATGTGATAAGGGCTTAGAACTTCCTAACTCTCTCAACTCTTATTAGGTGGTTGGTGGTCATGAGCTGCAAAATCCATAACACACCCCTAGTGTACACTTGTCACATGGAGAATTCAGGTGTCTTAAGAATTTCATGTTTTTTAGTGCATAAAATAGTCTGCAGAAATAGTTACCTTGCTGTTTGGAATTACACGGTGCTGGGTTGCTGCTGTAGTACTCTGATGAAACAAACAAAACAGAGTCAATCTATATGACCTAAGAGGGAGTGTGCTGACCTCACGAACATCAGCAAATTTCTTCTCACAACAGTCCTGGGAGGTAGAAAGTTGTATTATTGCTATCCCTGCTGAGTATCTATGGCACAGAAAGATGAATTGATTTGCCCAAGGTCGTGGAGGAAGTGAGAGGCAGGGGTGGAATTGTATCCAGATATTCTGCCTCCTGGTCAAATGCCTTAATCATGTAAGGACCATCACCCCTAAATATTTGTGATTTTGTTTGCTTAAGTACATGGTCTTCATGCTGCATCTTAAAAGCCTTATTTTGCCTTTTGTCAATCCTCGTCCCATATGCCTTTTGTCCTGAATAGAAACTTAGTGAAAAGGATTTTTAGGGACTTCAGGTTTAAGTGCCATCTGTTCTTTCATATATGTATATATTAATTCTGAGATTATAGATATTTGCACTTTGTTTGGTCATGTAAATCTGACCGTTGAAACTGCAACATAAGCAAAATACATTGCGTTATTTTCTTTAATTAATATAGTTTCCCCCCAATGTTTTCATGGCAGAGAATTCATCACAATAAAGGATTAAACTGCCAAAAGAATATTAGCTGTTAGTGGTGTGTTGATTCATTATATGCCCTCCTATGTTTGGAGCCATTGAGTTCCACAGTGAGCAGGAGATGGGGCTGTCCAAGGGGAGCACCACAGTGACCATTAGCGGTTGATTAAAAGGGAAGTGTATGCAGTGAGGAACTGCTCATAAATTATATCCTTCCAGCTGGAGTTTATCTGTGTAGAAGGAGCTGCCAGCATCCTTATTTGTTCATTTGCCATCTAAAAACACACGTGTAGTCAAATGCATTAGGGAGTGGTCTGTGGTAAGTGTCTGCACACATTTGCCTTGTAGATACTACAGGTACATGGACTACTTGGGGGGCACTTCATCTGATGGTGAGCCCTGTGAGAGAAGAGGATGTGGAGCAGCTGCTGGGATCAGCCCGGGTGCTGGCGTGCCCCTGAGGTCTGGCTGCTCACAGGAGTGACCGTGTGGGAGCTTCCCTCCTTCCTGTCCAGGGAGTGAATGATTTGGCTGCGGGGAAATCTGCATTCAGTCTTTGCAGCTCGTGGTCAAAGTGGGTTTTCAATCACTAGCCCAAGGCACACACTTAATATATAGAGTGCCTTGATGTGGTGCCCTGCTTTGCCACTGACACGTTTGAACCTCAAAGACATCTCCTAGCTCTATAGATGATAGAGAACAATAATGTAGAATGATTTTTTTTCCTTCATTCAGTATTTATATTCAGTTCCTCTTTACACTAAAAAGAAAGTACTGAAAAGTTACATGAAGTGAATTCAAGTCAAAGGTGTTTAACGTATGTGAAGGAAATGAAGCTTAGATTTCAAGCAGTGATCAATGAAGTATAGTATTGTATGATCATTACCAAGCAATAAAGCAGGAAAGGAATTATCACAAGGATGTATATGCCATTCATCATACCCTTTTAATACCCCTTTTTCTTGCTTGCTTTCTTTTCATTGTCTCCTATGTTTTATGTTCTTTGATTCTATATATGGGAATAAAGTTCCCTCCTTCTGTCTGACTTTTTCACCTACTGTTATACAATGCCAGCTTAGAAGAGTACTTTGGGGGAAGAAAGTCTATATACTCTGTGCTTTAAAACTCTGAATGGAATAAAAACACCTTATGCTTCAGGTTTTGTAAATTTTGTGAGAATTCCTCCTATATTGCATATATTCTGAGCACTGTCAGAAAGTCAGTGGCTTTTCTGAAAAACAAACATTGAAAACAGGAATAAAATGTCAGCTCTAGATTTGATGGAACTGAGAATCCTGTGATATCAGAACATAACCTGTACATAACTTCCTGCAGAAGAACAGTGGTTGGGGGAGGCATCAGGGTTTCTTCAATTCTAGTTGTTTTTTTTGTGCCCTAATCAGTGACCAAGGCTACCAAATGTTTATCCCTGTATATTATACAAAAATGATTAACTATCCATGAGTTGTTCGGCGTGTAAAGGGGTGTGAGAGTCTGAGGTGAAAGATGCAATGCTACAAATGTCTTCTCATGGCTTCTCAGGACAACCTTCCCCAAATTCTGGCACACCTTGCTCAGATCTCATGTTGGCGTTGTCCAGTGAATCTGGATGGACATCAGTCCCTGAAGTGATGCATCACAACAGACCTTCTGCTGAGGCTGTGAGGTTAAGAAAAATGAATTCAGGGCTTGAAGCATAATGTTAAGCAATGCTAACTGAGACATAAGTTATTAAAGTTTTTGTTTGATGATGAACAAGTGCACAGGCTTGTTCTCAGAAGGAAGAGTGACTCAGCTGTATCCTTGAATTGATGTATCAGGCTTCTGTGACATCCTAAGATTTGATGACAGGTCCATTAAGGAGAACAAAATAGTAATTTATAATTTCTGGAATAAATTAGCATGTACTATTATACCCTAGAAGCTTTTTCTTTGTGGGTTTGTTTTTTCTTTTTTTTTTTTTTTTCTTTTTATTTTCTTTCTTTTTTTTTTTTTTTTTTTTTTTTTTTTTGTGGTAGTGGTAAATAGCATTTAGAAGATATTTACAGCTTCATTCAAAAGAGCAGAACTTTGAGGAATCTGCCTTGAAATGTTCTTAATTAAGATGCAAAGAAATTTATCTCAGTGCACTGTGTAGATATTAATCAGCGTAGGTGGAAAATGGGAACATACATGATTAGTGATAGTATTTTACCTTCAAACCTTGAAAACGGCTTAAAATGAAACACTCTTAAATCCCTTGTCACCCCAAACAATATAACACACCATTTTGACTCTCTAATTACCAAGCCTAATTTGTTAATTTCAAAGGGGAGCACAGCAGCCCATGAAGGCTCGCAGGACTCTTTTGAAAAGAGCAATGCAGTATAATTAAAATGATCAAGTGGATCTAATTCCGGTTGGGGGGGAGATGTCTTCCCTCGTAAGGTTACTTCAAATTGAATTGGAGTTGGCATATATAGCCTTTAATGAGGTAACATCCCCAGATAAAACATCTGACTTGCTGTTTATTTTAGCCTACATTTATTTGCAGGCTTTTATAGTAAGAGAGCTCTGTCTAATGGTCCTGTGAACCTGAGTGCTGCTTCCAGCATAGCAACTGGCCTGCTGCATGGCTGTGGGAGAGCATTACGCTCTCGATGATCAAATTGGTTTATGTATGTTTCTGATGCATCCATCACTGTGACAATTATGCTTGAGAAAAAGCAAAATGCAGAAGTGATGCTCCTTGTATCTCTTTCCATGGACAGTGGTGGTGAAAGCATTAAAGAGGCCATTTCCTTCCACTGTCTGCCTCTGTGGGGTAGCTGTGTCACAGCCAGAGTCCAGAGTTGAGCTTCAGCTGGCTTTTGGACAGAATATTCTTGGTAAATACTTTCCAGCCATATTTTTCTAGGCTTATGAAGATGTGATTTCCCAGTGGATACCAACATCTGCCAAAATGTTCATTACCTGTCCTGGCTGATAGAGTGTCTGTTTTGTGGGGCTGGGGTTTTGGGATGGGTTGGTTATTTGTTGGTTGTTTGCAGTGGGGCTGTTCATTGGTTTGATTTGGCGTCCCCTCCACCCCCCACCCCAGGCAGTGAGCATCAGTGTGCATTGTTCTGGGCTTTAAACTCCTGTATGAATATGGTTCTGTCTGTTCCATGTTAAAAAGATAAATACCTAATCTGGATAACTTCCTGATCAAAACACTTTAGATTGACTATAGTAGGAGGTTTCTTGTTTTGTTTTGACTCTTCTGGGTGTTTTATCTTATAATGCCCTGTAATAATAAAGCCATATGAATCCTCAGCTTATTATTCATATTCCTCTGTGTGCCACAAAGGAGGAATTATGGAGCCTTGCATTTTAAAATAAAAGGTTCTGTGAAGAAGATGAAGCTTCTTTAGCAAACGCCTTAGTAGTGAAACCCATGGCAGGAGGACAGAAGGGAGAGGGAGGGAAGGGAGGGAGTAGCTACCCCAGGGATGAAGTTTGAGGGGATAATGCTGCTCTCCTTTTGTTTCTGGGCAGATCTTTACACTTTCACCCTCACTATTTGTTTTGACCTGTGTATTGGTGGAGTGGGTAGGCTGTGTTTAATGGATACCTGAGCTCAGAGGAGACAAAGCAGGTGCCTGACAGGTTCTTCCCTTCTTAGCTCGGTGGTGGTTTTGTATGGAAAGGCAGTGCTAATTCTGTGACCAGTTGGTATCACCTGGGAGAACAGAGGTTAATGTTTTAAAGGAGGAGGAAAAGCTGTTTGTATGCAAGTGACATTGAAAGGAGATATGAATATTTTAATACCCATGGTCAAGGCCAGTGGGTTGTACTACACGCACATGTTCCATTTTGGCTGGACCCCTTCTGAGCACCATTTGTCTGGACTGTGGAAATATAGCAGAGGTCTACATCAACAAATACATTATAATCTTTCACTCATCATTTTCTCATGTACATTGTAAAACTTTTATTAAAGAAGTTACCAGAAAGAATTGGGAAATGATACATGGCTTCTTATTGTACCATCTTAGCAAGCCAGTGTTGCCTGTGATGTCTGATGTGATTGTAAACTAATACTGTATTTTCTATGCAGGTTGAAAAATGCACATCAGCAGAATTACCAGCATCTCTAAAGAAGGTTTTTTCTAATATTTTTTGTTTCTGTTGATCTTGAACAGTGTTAGCAGCATTTGCAACAGAAAACAAATCAAGAGCAAACATGAAAAGGAACTCTTCTGCTTATGTGGTGGTGATTTTTGTTTGTTTGTTTGTTTGTTTTCTTGGCTTGCTTTTATTGTATCGTGCTCAAGAAAGACACAGTTAAGGAAAGAGTGATTCTGGCTACAGCCTTCTGAACTAATTAGTTTCCCACTAGTCAGAAAAAAGCTGGAATAGGTAGCTGCAGTAAAACAAAAGTGAGTGTGTGTGTGTGTGTGTGTAGAATATTAGTAAATATTTCTAATATGCCAGTCCTGCATCCTCTAGCCTTTGATGTCCAGTATTCTCCAAATTACTAATGTGAAATGTTTGAAAAGAAAAGAAGTGCAGTAGAACAGAGATGGAAAGTACAAATTATGAAACAAAAGTATGAAGCAGATCTGTATAATTCAGTAGATAGAATATTCAGTGGGTATATAATTCGTCTGTAGATCAATAATTCATTGCAATGTAATTATTTTGTGCATTCTGTATTTTTTAATTTCTTGTAAGCAATTTGATGTAGGTAATAACAAGAGCAGTGTTCTCATCTCTGCTGCATAATGGTGTAAAGCCTGTACTTGTTGATAGGGAAAATGCTGTGTAAAGCAAGTGGATTACACTAACATTTGAAATCCTTTTGTTTCTTTAACATGTCTAGCAACTACTGAGCCAAGTATGTAGAAGCCTTTACCCTCCTAGGTCAGATTCCAGCAAAGCCGTCTCGCTTTTATAGAATAATGCCATACGGCAAACTGACTCAGCTTTAAGCACCGCATATGGTCCCGAGGGGAGAAATTACCCATCCAAATGACGGGTGGATGGCAGGCAGGCAAGTTAGAATGTAGCTGCAGTGTGCTCATATTCTGTTTCACTAGGGCTGCAAACATTCAAAATAGCTGCTTGGTGTATTTGAATTTGATCCTCATAACAGTAAGGAGCATGAGGGGATTGGAAATAAAATAAGAACAATAGCTATTTCTCTTTACGCTGCTTCTGTAAAGTACTTCTGATACATTGCAGGGAATTAATGTCTTTTGGCATGGTTTATTTCATTTTCCGGAGTGGATCTGGTAAGTGAATGGGAATCAAATACAATTATAATAGCCCATTTCTCCTCCCTAAATAAAGTTTGGTATGCTCATATTAACTCATATGTCAGTAGTTGCCTAGTTCACATGAGTAAAAGTCAGTTTATAATAGCTGGGAATTTGACTAATTTTCTCATACTGAAGCTTTTCTTGGGAACCTACAGCAGTAAAGAATTCTAGTTGTGTTTCAGTCAACATTAAATGAGTAGAATACAAGAAAGTGAATTACACATTCTATGCTCTGAAAGAAACAAAAAGTCAATATCAAGCCCTAAATGATGTGTTACAAAACAGAGAAAACATTTTTGGGGACAAACTCAGCCATTTTGTTAATTCAACAAGTCTATAACATATACTGTAATTACCATGAAATTTGAGTTAACTCAGGCAGGTTGTTTGATAAAATTCATTGGCTGAAGTGCATTAGTGGTGGCTGTCCTGCCGCCTTGCATGGCTCACTGTCACTCATCCTACATGTTTGGTTTGTGGGTTTTTTAAAAATAACTTCTGCTATTCTGTTTTACCTTCTTACTGTACAACTGTAAATTTGGGTGAGCTGGCAAGGTGATTACTGGTCATTGTCTAAAGAAAATTATGCTTCAGTGAGTGGCAGAATCAGTGTAGTCACTGAAGGACTGCAGTTGGGGCTGAGACTTCAAGTGAAGAAGGCGATGAAGTTCTTTCAGGAGGGCTGCCCATATCTGAGAGGTTCAGGATTGCAATATGCCCTCCCCCAGCTGATCTCAGTGGCTTTTCTTTTCCTGGCTGGTTGTCTGCTGGGCACAGTGCAGGAAGCCTCCTCCTGTGGGCTGGGGTCTGAGAGCTGCTGCCTCTCCAGCACCCTTGCTGAGGTGCACCTCTGCCTGATCCCGGCAGCAAACCTTTATTGAAGCTGTGAGATAGATTGTGACATGTTTCTTCCTGTCACAGAGATGACCAGGTCTTTCAGGTGATCTTTGCTTTGAAAAGCAGTTTATTGAAGAATTGATATGCTGCTTTGTTTTACTTGTGTACATTCTAATTTCCAGGCAGTCTTGATTTTTAGAACCAGGCATACTGGCAAGTGAAACCTTTGGGTTCAGCTGCATATACAGCAATGTTGACTCCTCCCAAAATCTTGGAATGTGTAAAAGCTGTAGAGTTCACTCTATACTCTCTTAAATTTTTCAGAACTTGTCTGGATGTGCGAGTAGTGTTGAAATGTTAAAGAATTTACATCATCTATTGAGGGGCAGAATGTAGCATGCTATTTGTATTGCCTTGGCTTTTGAACTAGAAAACCATTTTTTGCACTTCTTGTGCATTACTCGTCAAATCCTAGAATTAACTGAGTTTGAAGATACTTCCATTTTTTAAGATGCATACGAAAACAAAAAATTTGTAGGTATTGTAGGGAATAACACCCGTTTCAGTGCAAGCTGGAACAAGTGTCATTCTCATAGTCTTGAGTAAAAAACTGCACCATCCTGGAAATTTTGTGAGAAATGCATCTAATTGAAAAAATATTGTGGGTTTAGACCAGCCTTCTTTTTTCCCAAGTTTCGTATGCTCTGTTTGCAATGAAATTACCATATTTCTGAAATAACACCATCATATGCAAAACAGATTTTTAAAAAATTATTTTCTAAGAGAAATGTTATTTTTTTTTAATAAGCAGAATCTTGTATACACTGAAGTATCAAACTTAGGCTGCAATAATCATTCAACACCTTTTTCCCATCCCCAAATTGCACATGCTGTGGTTCTTTCAAATGTTTGGTAAATATTACTGTGATTGCAAAGTATATAGGTTCTTTACACGTATTTTTTTTGCATATTATCTGTTCCCATTCTTCTTTTGGGGGGCAGGGGGTGGAGGAATCAGTTCTCTGATTTCAGTAAAGCACCAGTTTGAAGTTGTGTATTTTCTTCTTATTGAAGTAAAGCTAAAAGCTGATAAGAGAAGTCTTTAAAATCCTGTTTTAGACTGAGTACTAGATTATATGCTTGAAAGGAACTGAATAGGTATCTTTTACTGATGACAACCAGGACAGATGGAATTCATTTTCTAGGTTAACCTAATTTTTCAGGTTGCTTTCAAAAAAGCATTGCACTTGCAACCATTCAAAGCTATTACTGACCAAATCCATGGAAAGGAAATAATTTGTATAAAAGGCGCAACAAAAATGACTAAAAAAATGTTACTAAGTTTTTATATTTTTTCCCTTAATTTGGCTTCATCATGTGCTGAAACCTGCCTCACTGGAACTTAAGAACATCTCTAGACTAAGTGTTTGATTTAAATCTTAGACAGATGGTGGAGGGAAAAGAGCAAGGTTTTCTACATGAATTGCAGAATAGATGGAGGAATTTGTGCATTCTGATTTAATATCTGCATTGAAAACCTTTATGTTTTAATTTCCAAGCACTTGAAAGTTTCATTAGCTTACTTAATAGTACTGATGCTTTCCTGTATTCATAGAGTATTTGATGCTTGTACACACTGGTTATTATGAACACTTGGGTGATCGTAACTCCTTCTTTTTTCTCACCTTGCAAGCAGGCTGGTAATTGTCAGAGCTTTTCATTTGCGTGTTCCTATTTCCAGTGAGGGCACACCTAATAAAGATTTTTTGTGTGTGTGCTTGATTAACATACTCCCACATTTCTGAATGTCTACATACAGTTAGCATTGCACAAAATCCATTGTCTTTTCTTTTTTTTTTTAAGAGATGTTGCCATATTTTTCTGGAAAGAGCTGGGGACTGTGTGGACTCTTGAGTTCTACTGTTTGTATTCTCACACATTCCTAGTGGGAGTTGGAAGAAAGCTATTAGTACTTCTGTGCTGTAGACACTTAATCATTTTGACATCTTCTAAGGCTGGTAATATTGTTTCAAAAATCCAGAAAAACTGGTGTTTTCCAGGAAAGTTTGAAATTACTAAGCTCATTCCTGAAGTGCCTTACATAAGCAATAAAACTACACTGTGGTATGTTTTCAGGGAAGATCCATCCTGGAAAAAAGCTTCTAGTTGTCTTCTGCAATTCTGCATGGTTGGTGGGTCTGCCTAATTTCTACCCTATTCTGCTGTGTGGTCCTTCAAGGTGTTGACGAAATGGTGGGCATTTGTGCTGTCAGAGCCCCATCAGATGATTCCTAGTACATGTTACCTAATGGGTGGGATCTTGAGCAGGGTGCTTTGATGGTCAAGAGAATTAGGAGTCTGATTTCTTGGGTCTGCTGGTGGATTTCACATGGTAGCTCTCATGTGTCTGTAGAGAGCTCAGTTATCACCCATGTTAGTAATTCAGTTTTGGACGGGCCTTATGACCACATGCTGAAACACGGGCATGTTTTTCTGCTCTTCTCCTTGTGAGTTCTCTGAGCAGGTGGTTCCAGTGAAAGCTTGGTACCTTTGTCTCAGTGTTCTCGTGGAGGAAGGCAAAAAAGTGTTTGACTGACTTGACTAACTGACTACTTTGCAATGGCCACGATACAGTTCTTGAGAGAGGAGTATGCTTTTATGCAAAATGCTCTTCTTGCCATTAGACTGATGCCTTGAAAGATACATTTCTGGTGCATACAGTTTACATTTATCTGACCACAGATTTCAGTTTGGGCAGATGAAGAGCCAGTTTGAGCTGATTTGTCTTTCAAGGCTACCAGGAACCACTACCTTGACATTCGCAAGCTTAGTGCTGCTCAAAGGATCTTCCTCACCTTGAAGCCGGGATTGTGTGAACATCCTTTCTTGCTCAGCGGGGTAGTAGTGTGTCTATGCAACTAAAACAAGAAAGGGTCCAAGAACATCTTTCCTAAATTGGGTTGCATCTCTGTATTGAAAAAATGTGAACCTTCCTGTTCCAGGAAAAGAATCAGTAACGTCAAACTATGTACTTGCCTGTTTTAAAACTTGTTTTCATGATAGCATGTTTAAATGGAAGAGCAAACTCCTCCCAAAACTTCACACCTCAATGATCAACAGGAAAGGGAAAGGGGAATGCTTACACAGTTGTAAGCAAGATCTGTACTTCCAGTGTCAGTTTAAAATAATCTGGTGGTTGAACTTGTTTATGAAAATAGAAAGGTGAAAAGGCCAGGATTGCTGGTGAACTCCTTTTCTATTGACTTCTTGAAAAAAGTTACAGTAGGCACAGTTTTGTTTCAATGAAAAGGCAGTCCTCCCATGCTGTGCCTTAATCCTTGTAAAGAACTGTGACATAGTCCTATGTGCATGGGAGCCCATAAGGCAAACTTACCTAGGACACTGAAATAAGAGAGGGACAACACAAACTAAGCAAAAATCACAAGCACCCCAAACCCTTTTCCATCATCTTTCAAGGGTTAGGAAAAATCAGAATCTATGTTTATTTAAATAGATAGTTCTGTGTCAGTAGCACATAAGCTGCTGGGCTTCCCCTACTATTATCAGTATAAAATACCTACCAGCTGTATCTGCTTTACGTCCTGTAGGCTGAAAAACAGAAGGATTTGTATTAAAAATAAATAAGTGATAGTATATTCTAGGAGCACTTTTCAGTGCTGACATTTCCCTCTCTGAATATTTTATGTGGGCACTGTACAGTGGCCAACACTTGACTTTGCCTTCCTGTAGTGGGTACACTTTACCTGTTCTCAAATTATTTTTTTCCAATACATGAGAAAGAACTGTACTGTTGATGGGTGCTCCAGCAGTTGGCTTTCTCGTGAAACTACAAAGGGTTGTAAGAGCTGAGTGTAATCCATGTAGCTGCTTTGCTGTTCTCAGCCTATGTATTTTTAGACTGTGGCTCTCTGTAAATTCCATTCAAGCAGTATTACTTGGAGGAAGGGCATGAAAAAAAACCACCGTACCAAATTTTTTTTTCCAGACTTTCATTTCCATCCATACAAGGACATTTTTTTATGGTCAGCAAAACACTGAATTTGTGCAAATGCATGTTGTGCCTTCTGTGTTTCAACATTTTAAGCTGTGGGGGATTTTTAGAGTGAAGAGGTGGACAAGAGCTTTGTCTCCTTTTCAAATAGGGAAGTTCAGCATATAGTTTCACTAGTTACAGATTTACCATTGGAAGAGGTAGGTAGAACTTAGCAGATCAACACTCTCATTCTCTAAAATATTTAGAAAAATGGCAAAAAGAATGAAATCTGAAATTTCTGAATAGTTGTGATAAATTATATGAGGGAATTTAAACTTTGGAAATGTAAAGAAATGTGCATGTTTGCTAGAGACAATGTATACCCTAGAAGAAGCAGAAATAAATCTGAAGTGCAATTGCAAGGCAGGCTTTTCTATTTAATTGATATTTGAATATTGGCTAACATGGATCTTTGCCATTGAACTGACATTAACGACCTTGGTTAACTTGGTTTTGAGATTTTTATTTTATTACACTGGTTTGTTTGTTTTATGTTAATTTCACTTTAGTGCTTGTGTCCTTGTAAAATAGATTTTTTTCTTTTTTAAAACAAACATCAAACATCCAGAATATCTGTTTTGTTTTAATATTTAAACATTTACACACATCTTGGGCATAATTATATATGCATTTTATAGCATGAAAAAGCAAACCATATTGATTGTAAATCCTAAACATCTGCACTGCAAACCAAAAGCATACATTTTTTGTGCACCTTGCTTTTTTCTAAGTTTTTCTTCTCGTCATACTTTGAATATTTCATTTTTCTTAAGTAATTGCTGGCATTGCTTTTGGTTTACCCCACATCTTTTTTAAGAATTTTTATTTTACTCCTTTAAACTGTTTCTCTTTTCTCCTCATCTGTTCTCCGCATTGGTAACTTGTTTGGAATAAACAAACCTTAAGATAGGCTTTTGGACCAGAAATTCATTGCTTCTACAATCAGGTTGGAGC
Organism: Zosterops lateralis; assembly: GCF_965231275.1. Lineage (NCBI taxonomy): Eukaryota > Metazoa > Chordata > Aves > Passeriformes > Zosteropidae > Zosterops > Zosterops lateralis. Next base: position 53,178,655 of record NC_139764.1, on the reverse strand, counting down.
AGTGTGCAGCGTGTGGCACCTGGGGCGGTGGCCTCTGCATCATCCATGTCCTCCCTGCTCCCACGCTGTCCCTGAAGGGATGAGCTTGGGTGGGTTTCCAAATGTGTGGTCACTGCCCATTGCCAAACGTTGCCGTTAGTGCCCTCCACAGAGGAGCGTGAATGACTCCTGGTGCACAGCAACTTGCTCATGTGTCTATGCTTTGCTTTCCAGGGCTGGGCACTTGAACTCAGTTAGGTGGCTTCACATCGTCTTTGGAACAGGCGGAGGGATGTGCTTTCTGCCCTGAATGCCATGTACCACCTGGATTACATTAATGCCCATCAGCTGTTAATGATAGTGGCAGCTGTAGTTTAGATGCATTAAAATGCCATTGACAAAAGGAGCGTGTCCCTCCAGTCAGTATTCCAGTTTTTCAGTAAAGCAATCCATATGTTAACTTTTCCTGGTTTTAGCAAGCTTTGAGATTGTCACAGTATTTTAATCAGCTGGGGAATTGTTCGCTGCAAGGGAAATGGCTGCACCTAAAGCTTCTTCACATCAGCAGCAACATTCTGCTGCCTCAGGACACCTGGATATGGTGCTGATGGGAAGAAAGCTTACAAAATTTGCCAAGCAGAACAACTAAACACAGCCTCATTTCTTTTTTCTCAGTCCATTCATTGTCTTTTATCCATCAGTAATATCAACTTTGGCTGAATTTCTGCCTATATATTTACATTTTCATTCAGTCTTTTACCAACTCTTCTTAACCCGAGGTTTTGATGTGGTTGGGGTTGAGGGAATTTTTTGTGATTGTAAGTATGGATTCATGTATACATCTGTGGTTACAAAGGCACAGTGAACTTACAGTGAGAGAGAGAACATGTGTGCTGCCACTGCTCATTTGTTGTACAGTAGTGGTTGTGGTGGAACATCTGATGAAGTTGATACACAACAGAGCAGCTTTAGAGCTGCCTGAAGAAATTTTATTCTCTGTCATCTCTCTTCCATTCTTCCTTGTGATCTTCCACAAGCTTTATCTGTTAAAATGACACAAAAAGCCTGTTTCGATCTGTTTAGACACTCAAGCATGGCGACGTCATGTTTGAACATGTTGAAGTAGCTGTTGTAGCAGAAGAGTGATGGAAACCAAAAACCACTGTAGGCAGACAGCTAGATCTTATAAGTCTTTCCATGGATTGATTGAGCTTGGTCTTTATACTGGTTGCCTTACCTGCACCTGCTCTGCTCTGTTTGGATAGCTGCTCCAGTATTTGCCCAAACTCATCTCTCTTGTGTTTTTGTTTTTATTTCTATACATTTGTCTTTGAAGTAGATTATCTGCAGTCTTCACAATGAAGTGTTGTCTGTCAACACTAATTAGGCTTCTGCAACAAGTGGGAATTAGAGTGCCTCTGGACTTGGAGCATTTCAGGGGGTGCAACTGTGTTGGTCAACCCTGTATGTTTGATGTTTCAGTGGGTGAGAGCTACTGAATTTTTTTGTTGTTCCTCTGTTCTTGTTTCCTCATTGAAGCTGTGTCCCCCTCCTCTGTTGAATTTGTTGGCCATATTTGTTAGTGCTGCCATCAGACTTAAATAGGTCAGTGTGCTACAAACAAACATTACATGGCATGAAATGTGGAGGTACAGATGCCTCCTGCATTTAGTGCCCCCTGTCCCTTCCCAAATTAATAAAGAAACCCACCAACCCTACCCTTCCATTTTAAGTTACTGTCTTGGCAGTATCCGTAAGATCCTTCAATATTCTTTTATGCTGTAGAATTAAAAAGCACATGACTGAAATCTACAGATGACACATTTCTTTGGAAATCATTTAGTCATGGGTCTTCAGCTGCATACCAGAAACTACATTTGTAAATGACACACAGAATTTCTAAACATGTTTATGAAACATGGGGCTAGGGCTTAACTGATGAAGTCCCACGAGTGTGGGACTTTCTAATCACTGTTTACCTTCTCTAACTGGTCTTTATCAGTTGGGGGGGGGGAGAGCATTAAGTAATAAAGTTTTTAAAACAAATTCCCTTATGATAATAAAGAACAAGAGTATCTTGACAGCACCTGTATCTTTTTGTTGCTTGACACACAAGTGACCATGTTGCAGCAATAAAACAATGCAAAGTTGACGGAGAATTCCATTATTCAGCTTTTGTTGCTTGCTAGTTTTTGTGATTAACACATTCTTTGTTGAAAACAGTTTTTGAATGACTGTTTCTTCTTATAAATACACTATTTTCAAACGCTGTTTACTTATGCTTTAGATGCCTGTGTTTTTATTTGTTCAATTGTTGCTTTTGATTTTGAGCATACTACCAAAAATTTTTCCTGTTTCTGGTCTAAGACTCGGAGACAGTCAGCTCTCTATTTCTTTATCTTGACTTTATGCCTACTGGAAATTGTTAATGACAAATAGGTTTTATTTTTCAGGAGATACTTGGTAAGTTTTTTGTATACGTTTTGATGTAATTTGCTGAAGCAATGTCAATTTGTCTTTAGAAGTAGGTACTGGCAACTTTCGTTTATGGTATTGGACACTGCCTAAATAGATTTGTAGTCTTGTTTTTCATATATTGAATGCAGTTATTTAATTTAATTTTTGGAAAATGCATCATAAAAAAGTTGTTCTCAACATGCACTTATATTAGAGCACCAAAATCACTATGTTTAAATGTAAATAAAATAGCCAGTTTTGACCTGGATGTATGATTTATATATTTTTGTAGATATCTTGACTCAGTGAAAGTTCTAGCAACTTTCATTGCAGTACTTGTTACTAGCCTTTTTTTTTCTTAATGTTATATTTTCACTTTTGTGCACTAAATATGTTTTCAAGTTAAGGAAGTTATGAAATTAGTTTGAAGCTGCATTAACTGGTTTGAGACTGTATTTTTGAGATTACTAGCATAAATCAAGAATGCTGATATAAATGTTTCTTGGGTGTTAGAAAGTTGATTTTGAGTTCTAATAGGAAATTACCTGAAGAACATAAATTAAGGTTTATACTTCCACAGTTGCAAAATTTTCTCTTACAGAAAACAGCTTCAGACTTGGAGATTTATTTGACACCCTTTCAAGAAGCAAGAGACAGGGGAAATTGAGACTTTTACACACAAGGCCGGCAGACTGTAGGATTACTTTCTAAATATTGTTCACATTTGTGCTCACAGAAAATTAAGTGAATTTTCTAGGACCTGAGAATTCACCCCTAGAACCCAAGTCCCTAGACTTGTGTGATGTAATATGAGAGAAACTATGTGTATTGATGTGTAATGTCTGGTACAAAGTCCCTTGCAATGAATGCAAAAGCTGCCATTGACTCAACTGAGCTTTTATCTGGCTGTGTAATGATTGTTAAGAGAAGCTCTTTCTTAAACAGAAGCAATAGGGTTTCCTTTTTCTTTTTTTATACTGCTGTTCATAAGTGTACCACTTCATACTTCAGTGTGGCATGGTCAACAGTAAAGTGTCTTTTTTCTGGGAGTAATTAGGTAGGTGTTTTCCTTTTTTTTTCCAACAATTTTCTGGTTTTGTGATTTTAAAAGATTTTTAATTGCTACAATAAAAACTGTCAATGTTTTTGATCTTGTTGCAACCCTTTGCTTCAGATAATATATTGAGTATTTCTGGAGCAGGTGCAAGGTTTGTGACTTAAAAGTCAAATGGATGTTACCTGCCTTGTCTGAAACATGGAAGCTCCAGTTTCTGCTGGACTGAGTTGGGATATGCCTTTTTTTGATATCTATGACTCTGTGTGGATAGATAGCCCAGGAGAAAGTAATTTAATTTGAATTCATCTCTACAGTTATGGTCTCTTCTGTCTTTTGTGTGTATCTCTTACTACAGTCCTGATGCATGCAGTTTTAATGTCAGCAGGTAATTCAGTTCTGGTGGAAACAAACATCATCCGTCAGAAATCCTACCAACTTCAAATCCAAACTAAAATGAAGCATTTTACCACAAGCGGCTTCACTGCAGTGAACCAGCTCGCGCTCCCAGAGCAGCTTGTGTGGCGTTGCTTAACCTGAGCAGCATCCCAAACGGGGCCCGTGTATTTTTAAATGGTATTTTTGCCCCTTGTGCACATTCTGTGTCCGCTTCCGTGTCAGCGAGCGCGGGGTGAGCAGAAGGCCGGCGCGAGGGCCGCGCGGGCTGCAGCAGGAGGCTCCTCCAGTGGGCTCCCATCTGTCGGGGCTGCGTGCTGATAAAGCTCACGGCAGCTGGCTCGGCTCGCCGCTAATCCATTCATCCCGGCTCTGGATCAGAAGGTGGCCTGTCCCCTCCCGGAGGCCTGCGGACCTTGGAGAATTGCCGTAGCCTCTGAGCGGTCCCACTGGAGCTGGCAGCAAGTACAATGACAGAGCACACGCAACCTGAGCGAGGGGCATGTGTGGCGGCTGTGGGGCATTGTGCCGGGGACAAAGCCGCTCGCTCTCCTCCCCACTGACCTGTTGTGCCTCCGTCAACAGCAGCGTGTTCGCAGTTGAGGCGCTAGCTATGGGTGGGAGATCATTATTAATGTGTTACATGGGGAGGAGGAACTGTGAAGTCCTGGAATATTTTTCTGCGTGTCGTGCAACTCGTTGCGCACAGACTGCCGAGCAGAGTTAGCCGCTTGGAGCTCCAGATGGCACCGACGACTGTGAGAGACCACGACTGTATGTGATCTTTCCTACTGCTTTTTGGTGTAGGCGTATTATTGCTGTTACAAATAATTTATGAGTATAGTGGTTATTTAAAACCATGTAGTAGGTTGCACTTTCCTCCCCTATCAAGGGTACATAGCTTGTTAACTCACAAAAGTAGTGAGATAATTCCTGCCCTAAAAATTTACAGCCTTTTGTGCACAAAATCTGTCGTTGAGCCTGGAAGGTCTGAGAGGAGGATTGCTGAGAACGCAGCAGAAGATAAGAAGTTCAGGGAGAGAACAGGAATAGAAAGATGAAAGGGAAGCGTGCGCACGGCAGAGCAGCGTAAGTGCTGAAACACTGTAAAATCGTCCAGCAAGTAAGGCCTTGTAGGTGAGGGATGGAATCTTCAGTCATCTCTTAGGAATAGCAGCTCTTTCTTATATTAAAGAGGACCTGAATATTTTGTGAAATACAGGATGGCCACGCATCTGGGCAATAAAAAAAGGAAAGATGAAGGCAGGAGTGATTAACTGGCTTATCCCCTGTTATGGTTCCCCAGTAGAACCAGCACATCCTCAGCTACCACATCTCTTGCAACAGCATCAGTAGTTGTGTAGCATTTCTGTTTATTTGATGACTTCCCTAAAAAAGAAGGAAAAAAGCTAAATCTCAGAAGTGGCAAAGTATTAAAACAGCTCAGAAGAAATTGGTTCTATCCCACAGAAGAGGTGCCTGAGAATTTAACTGAATTCCTGGTTTAATGAAAGGCATCAGTTGCAACAAATAGCTCTGAAGCAGTACCAAAGCAAAATGGACACATGCTAGTGCTTGATTTGATTCCTCAATGAATGGCTGACACAACCTTCTGTGCATATGACGTATTAGAAGATGCAGGACACAGCAAGTTGAACTGACATGGAGGATGCAGCATAAAGAGAACAAACTAAAAACTACTCAGAGCTTTCACAAGCTTTTTACACTGAAGTTTTCTTACAACCAAAGTTGCAGAGGCTACCAAAAAACCAATATGGTATTCACAAATGTCTTTATTTGAGATGAGGAGTGGCTCATCTTCACAGATGAGTTGCTTTAAAAGGATATTTAAATGAATACATATACCGTAACAGAAAATAAATTGATTTTTCTCTCCTTTTTTTATGATGAAGCCCCTTTTCAGAGGTATGCTTCAAATGAATCATTCTGTTGAAACCCTCAGAAAGAAAAACTCAGTTGTAGAGCAAGCAAAAATAGAGCACACAGTGCAAAATATCAGGAGCAGAAGCTTGAGTGGGAAAATAACACTCACAATTTGGTGGATTGGGCTCCATGGTTTTGTAGCTCTACAATGATCCCAGCTTTGGTTTGCTTCAAACATGAAAATCTATCTCAAGTAGCTGTACTGCAGTCTAGACCTACATGAACAGTTAAGCTCTCAATACCTTAAATACACTGTGGAAATATGGATAGATGAAATGGAACATTGGATAAAATTGGATTTGGCATAGTAAATTTATATAGACTTTTTAGGCTTGTGCTATTTCTGTGGGACACTGTTCTGTTTTGACTCTAATTTTAGTTCAGAGAACTTGTTTGATTTCCTTTTTCACATCCATATGTGCTCATATGGTGAATTTATAGTCTTTTTACTAGGTTTTCATTATGTTAACTCTAATTACTATAGCACTGTGGAAGCAGTGCCATAGTTCATACTGAGATATAAGTTCTTATGTTTATTCAGTAGAAGTGGGGTGGGGGGGGGGTGGGGGTTGTTAAACATTTCAATATCAGGACTTAGAAGTTTAAAACAGTAATATTTTAGAGGTATGTAAATGGATGCAAGAAGAAGGCATGGCAAAATCTGTTGATATGAGAATTTTTTTCTGGATTAATCAAATAATTCTGAATGTCCTGAAATTTCCTACCACTGATACAGAGTTTATTTTAATATACACTGCAGATATTGAAATACTCTATTTAACTAACAAAGAAGTTTAAAAACCACTGAAAATAGCTTCCTAAAAGAATGCATTATTTAATTCCCTTTTAGTGACTTGATGGCTCCCAGTACATCTTTTCATATGTGTGCAAGAGGTTTTTCCTGTTGGGGGCTTGTTCCATGTGCCTTATTTGTCATTATCTTCTGTTCTTACATTGAGACTGCAAAGGAGCAGCAGCTCTGACAGTGGCTTTTACTTGGCTATCAGCGCCAAGGATTAAATTTCAAGTGCCCTGTGAAATGCCGTGTTCTGAGGAGAGTCTGTTATGAAAAGTGGAGGATTTATACAAATACAGCTTGACAGTGATGTGTTTTTCTAAAAATACTGGCTGCCTTCTCCTTACCTCAGTTGTCTTCCTGGCACAGTGGTGTTCCTTTCCCCAAGGAATCAGTCTTTGGTGTGAAACGCTGTGTCTAAGACTCACAGATCTCTCTTGGAGAGATGACAGAAGATGAGAAGAAGCTCCCCCAGGAGCACACAGAAGAAATTACTGGAGGTGGGCTTATCACTGGGAGGGGATGGACCATGGGAAACCACAGGAGGAGAAGGGTTGAAGAAGAAGGCTGATGGGATAGATGGGGGAGGATGGGAATAGTTTGAGTTCCAATGAAGCCCAAAGGGCTTTCTAGGGAGAAGAGTTTGACCTGAGATCTAGCAGCAGAAGTTTGTTTGGAAAAAATGGAAAGTGAAAAGGAAGATGTGAACAAGAAAAGGCACAGCGAAATACATTTACTAATTGTGCTGATGAAGGAGAGATAAAAGATGAGGAGGTATTAGTTGATGAGGTTGTCAGGAAATTTTGTTTCCCATGAGGTGGAGGAATAAATTGTGTGTCTGTTGTTGAGGACCGAGGTACAATAGCTTTTTAATATTGGATAAGTTTTGTCACCATCCCTGGCCTTGCAGATGTTTCTGCGAAGCCTCTCCCCATTGTGCTAACACCAGCACATGCATCCCAGAGCTTTTATGGAATTTTCTGTGACCTGCCATAAGCTGGCCATGTGGTCTGGCAGTGGTCACATCTGAGCACTGCCTGCCCCAGGTTTTTCACCAAATATAGCGTGATGAAAATCAATTTCAGTAAGAAAATGACCACGTGTTTGCAGTTTGCATCAAGGCAGAAGGAAGTGTTTGTCACATATTTTACAGCGGCATTTTGATGTTCCCATGTTTGTATGGGTCATTCTTATGGTTAAACTCTGGGATGTGCTACAAATGAGCACGTTCATGTTTAGTGCACTCCTGAGCCATGACCGCACTCTTTTTTTGTGGCCTTACAGTTGCTCCTTCCTCAGCAGTGCATGAAAAAAAAATCTCTATCATCAGTTTTTCTTTTGCAATGAAGAAATAGGTGCAGGGAAATAAAACATAATTGCATCATTTGGTGGGCAGGCTTTGACCGAGCTTAAAGGCTTAAACGACTAGAGAAACCTACCTATTGCTGTGTTTGTTTTTTAATTAAAAGCTTGTGAATGGAAGATGTATCATATCCTGCTGCATAATTAACAAAATGTGTTTAGCCTGAAATATAATAATGTAAATGGATGAACAGAAGCAGAAACATCAAGTCTTGCAAGAAAGTCACCCAGGACTTGTGGTGTTTATTGATATTTAAAAGGAAACTGATACAGTAGAAATAGTTCCAGTTTCTAGCCTAAGGCTGACACACAGATCTTTTCACCATTCACAACTTTTTAAGAGTATCCATTTGTGACTGCAGCATGCCTTTGAGGAAGGACAGACAGTTGTATGTATCACTTCACTATTCCTTGGGAAAAAAAAAAAAGTGTCAGTAGACATATAGGGAACCATATTCTCTACTGGAACTACTGTAATTCAGGCTTTATGTTTCTACTTTGCTTAAAATGTGTTCTGTCTTGTCTTTCTTCATGCCTTTTTTCTTCCTACCCTTCTACTGCCCTTCCCACCCCTAACAAAAAGGGAAAAATAAGAGAGGAGAAGGAAACCAGGGAAACTCAGTTAATTTGTTATTGCTTGTATATGCACTCTGAAATAAACATGACAAGGTCAGCAACACACAGAGGGCACATTTCTTGGTGATGGAATAACTCTGCAGCTGGGACCGATGAGGAACCTTTATGCTGTTATCACAGATCTCCACAAGACAGGGCCCTTCTTGCATTCAGTTCCCTGACTGGAAGGTCATGCCTTTACTTAGGAACTTTTTCTCACTTCCAGTTTAAGCACGACTATTACTGGGAGTTTTTACCCATTTCTGCTTATTCCAGATTGACCTTTCTCTTAGTTAGCTCATCATGTTTATCTTCTAATCATATTAATTTACACAGTTTATTTTACTGACACTTTATTCATAGGTATTCCTCACCTGTAACTAACAATGTACATAAAATATAGCAGTCCTAATTTTTCTGCAGATTAGGTGTACAGAAATACTTTTGGACACCATTCCTAATGCAACATTCAGTATTTCAGAACTGGTCAACTTCTGACATCCTTTCTGCTGTACTTGATTATTATGTTATCTATAGCATCTGATTCCCAAACTGTTAAAATTTATTGTACCTTGGGAAGTGATGTGGATTAAATATGAATAAATACATTTTATATATAATCTTCTCTCTTCCCCTGCAGTGATTCTGTATAGTAAGTGCACACTGATTTTTTTCACTGGAGTTTTTCAAGGAGCACATGGAATGCCAGACTCAGGGCCCAACACGCTGATATCAGAAGTCATTCTCCAGTCATGTAGAAAATGTTTTAAAATAAATGTTTTGGAGAGACAATTACCTGTTGTCTCCCCAAAACTTTATTTTAACCCTGTTTGAGAAATTCATTAGAGGTACTTCACGTAAGTAAAAATATTTTGCTTCCTTGTTGCCCTACAGATAATTTTAATACACTAAAACGTGTATGAGATACCTAAACCACATATTTCATGAAGAGAAATAGCAGATTTAAATGTGTTCTGTGTTTAGAAAAACTAAGCACCAAAATCTGGAAGTTAAAGTCCAGGATAGTGACCCTGGCTGCTCTGATTCTTGGTTTTCGAGGTAAAAGACTGGTGATGCCTTTTGATCTTGAGGTTTCTGCTTTCATACAGCTTTGAGAACATCCCACAGATGCTTTCTTTGTCTTGGAAATGGTAAAATGGTTTCTAATTCCAAATTGTCTCCTTTTCTACTACAAGCGAGCACCTTAACAAAGCTGTTCCCACCTCAAGGGAATTCACTATCTTCTTCACTTAGTCTGAACAGATGTTTGATCAAAGAATCTTACAGCCTTTCTGTAGGAGCATTTTATTCCTTAAGAGCTGGAGGTGTAACAATAAATGCCATAAAGCAACAGGTTAGCTTCATCCAGGCTTTAAATATCATCATAGAGAGCACAGATTCAGTAGCTCAAAGGTTGTGGAGGAGCGTAGGTTTTACACCATGTGTTGTTTGTCTTGTCCTGATTTATTTTTTAATCAATATGGTTCTGTGCAACCCTTCTTAACCATGTAGCTTCATAAGCAGATGTGAAACCTCAAATCTTGCATTTACACTATTCTCTGATTTGTGAGGAGTGGTTGGTTCTTTTAATATGCAGCAATATCTCAGGTTATGGACACATCCCAGCAAGGAAGTCTGTTCTTCAGGGCTGGACAGCCCCAACACTGGAAAATCTTCCTCTGTGTTTTTGTGACAGATACTTGATTTTGAACAAGGGATCACATTTTGACTGTGAGCACACAGGACTGAGGGAGTAAATGACAAGATGATGTGAAAGAGACAGGAATTTCTAGCTTATTTTAAAAGTTATATTGTTACCTCATGTGCTGATGGATAAACTCACCTCCATGCTCTTTGGTCTGACCTTCAATCCACAGGAATTTTTTCTTATTTCATCTTACTGTGAACGTGATACCCTTTTGCAATCACCTTTTCTGGAAGCTGAAAGAAATCCAGGCCCTTATTGCTGATGTTTCCCAGGCAGGATGAACAGGCTGCTCCTGTAGCACATTCAGAGTTTCTCTGCAAAGTGGCTTTTTAATTCCTCTTAAACCCGGCTGTCAGCAGGTATGGTTTTAACCTGCTTCCAGTGCCAAGGCCCCTCTTTGCACCTTCAACAGGTTTGTTCCTGGACCCCTACCACGTTTGTGAGTGTGAAAGGGGCTGGACCTCCCTGCTTTTGCCCTTCGTGAATGTAACCGTGGGGTTTAAAAACAGATGTTACTTACTGGTAACTGATGTTCGTTACAACAGCAGCACACATGAACATTCACAGTGTGCATTCCTTTTCCCTCACTATCACCCACGAAAATCCTTTAGGAACTCCTGTCTTTGGGATACTGCAGCGGGATTAAAAACTGGCACGGCATGGACACACTCTGGCTTATACCCACAGGGAGAAAGTGTGTGGGAGGTCCCCAGCCGTGTGCCAGGCAGGTGCTGGTACAGAGCATCTGCTCCCCAGTGCCAGGGTGTATCCATACCTGCTGTGGGAGTGTACCTGTGACATGGGGGAATCAGGGAAATGCAGCAGCAAATACAGCTTTTCTTTTCCCCTTGAAATCTTTCTTCTTTGTCTCTCACTATCTTAAGGGAAGTTTCTCTGCATTCAGATTTTAAATTCAGACAAATCCATCATTGGTTGTTAAAATGTTCAGTTCACTGTAAAACAAGGCTCTCCTGCTCAGACATACCGTCCCATTTACTCCAACATGCCCAGCCATGTTTTTAAGCTTTGCTCATGTTCTTCTAAAATGAAAATGTCACACTTCCTTTTCTAGCGAACTTGTGAAACTGGTCAAACTAGACTGACATGGCAGCATAGTCTTACACTCACTACTTCTTTAGCTTTGTAGACAAAATGCAACCCTTACAATGCCTGAGTATGGCTCAGGGTAGATTAAAGCATGTGCTTTCTTGTAGGATAAATGATGTGGAAATGTAGCTTACCTTGATGTGCCTTCTCTGTCTCTTTCTTTCTCTTTTTTCTTCCCTCTCTTCTTTCTTCTGCTGCCCCTCATCTCTTTCAAAAATAGTGGAGACAAGTTCTAAGAAATTGAGACTGTCTTCAACCACAGGGAGTGAATAAGGAGTGATAGGTGGGAGAATGAAGAGAGAAAAACACAGCTCAAGCATTGATGTTGGAATGGCAGCTTTCTCTTCTTTACTCTCTTCCACTGTTGGGTTTTTGAGCCTCTGAAAGATGGCTGGAGATAGCCCATTTCAGGAAAAAACAAATTCCAGTATGGGTCACTGGAAGCTCAGCCTACTCTGGAGTAGTTTGGCATCTTCTTTGGGATTTACTGCATTCTTACTAGTGGTATTTATATTTGCACGGTTTTCCTTTCTGACTGTTAAACCCAGAAGGTGAAGGTCAGAGGAGCGATTGTAATCTGCAGCCCCCCTCATTTCCTGTATATATGACAGAACAGAGTAATTCCTGGATTTCAGAAACTGATACAAACCAATTCTCAACAATATATACTTCAATTTTTTAAATCTATTGTCTTTTACTGTCTCCAAGATATTTATTCAAGGTACCCCTCTATTCCCTTCTGTCCTCTCCCATCCAGCAATACGTACATTACATACTCACTTGTGTAACACAACAGCACATTAGAAATACGTTTAGTAATACAATGATAAAAATGAGCTAAGATGGCCCTTTTAATTACAAATGTCATTTGTAAACTTAAGTATTTGGGAATGTAAAAAAAATGTTTACTTAGTAGCTGAGATGTAGTATAGAGATTAATGTTTATAATACTCAAAAAATGGTAGAAGAGAAGTAGTAAAAAGTGATGTGCAGTGTTGAGGGGAGGCTCCAGAACAAGTTTTAAAGTAAAACAGTTACTTCTCTCATGTGGTGATCAAAATGGCGATAGCAGTGACACAACTGACTTCTAATTGCCTGATTCACAAACCAAAGAATGATCATGAAAAATATCTGCTAGGATTATGAAGCTTACTGTGGATGTATTCCTCTTGTAAATTAAAAAAAGAAAAAAAAAAAAAAAAAAAAAAGACCAAAAACTAGGTTGTTGCCTAATGTCAGACTGTTTAAATAACAAAGTAAGTGAAAAAGGATAGGTAGACAAAAAAGGTATTGAATGACAAAAATGGTACATTTATATATTTAAAGAATACGCAAAAAACACACCCCCTCCTTTCTCCCCTATTTTCACTGCAGGGTAATAGTAAATAAAAAAGATCTCAAGCTTTCAATCCTGTGTTTTAGTTTATTAAAATTTATAAAAGTCAAATAGTGTTTCTTGCTGTTTGTTTCACGTTCCCAGGGCTGGCTTGTTTATCCCCAGGAAGAGGTGGGAGTGTCTCTTGGGATGCTAGCCTCATAGCCTGAGTCTGGGAACAAATTCATCTAACACAGCACTCCTAAATTAAAAGAAGAGTTACTGGTTGGTGGTTATGGAAATCTGTTTAGGTAAAGATATACAACAGAATCTAAATTTGATTTGGAAATTATTATGGGCAGGCGCGATAGCACTAATATTCAGGGTGTCTGATATTTCCTACTGTAAAGGCCTGCTTTAAGTTTTGCTTACAGATAGTTTTTTACAATATTGAAAATATCACAAAACCAGCTCATTTTTTTAATAAAACAAGTTTGTTTAAAGAGTGTTTTTACACATCAACCCCCCGCGCCCCCCCCCCCCCCCCCCCCCAGCACAACCTCTTCTCTTCAAACAGACCTTGCAGTCCCATTATTTTTAGCAGAAAGTTAAAAATGAACTGACTGCTGCTGCACTTGGTGGGCAGGATAGATCACTTGCCATTGCCATCAGTCTGCCCCTGTTAGCAGACCTGGCAGAGGAGAGTTGGTAACGCTGCCCGCTCAGCCCTGGAGTGCAGCTGAAGAGGCTCCAAGAGCCTTTCACCAGCAGCCAGGGCTGTGCCTGGTAAGGGAGACAGCAGGCGCCTCTGGAAGCAGAGGTGAGGCACAACACTGAGCTGGGGATGTGGCACAGAAGGGCTCTTAGCAACAGCAGGAAGGGAGCAAAACCCATTATGGAGGTGAGAAGGGAGGATTGACTGACTGAAGGGAAAGACAGAAGCAGGAGGGAGAAGCTGGGATCCGTTGAGGAGCCATGAGGAGGCTGGAGCTACACTGTGATAGGGCAGGAGTGAGCGAGACATCGGCACTGGAGGTGATGCTGGCTTTAGGGGAAGGTAGCAAAGACTGGACAGAAAGAAAGAGAACAGGGGACATTGTCTGAGCACAGGGGGAGCACAGGGCCTGTATCCCCAAGGATGGATGGGCAGGAAGGAAATTGTCCAGAGGAGAAGAGAGTGAATGAAGCCTCTTCATCTGCCTTGAGATTAAGGCCAAGAGATTCACATGGGAAAGGTAGCAGGACTAAGTAGGACATGAAAAAATGGGAGATGACAGGGAAAGAAGACCACATCTGAGTTGACATCAGCAACCTCAATATTCACATCTTAACTTTTGATCCTATTTTTATGACCTACTATAATGTTTTAACAGACAGGGCTCTGTGTGTAGGGGTGTTAAAAATATCTGACCTTGGAAGAACGTAGAATATCCTTACTGTGTGAGCATTTGCAAAAACAGCCTGTATTTCATAAGTACATACTTCAACATCCATGACCTCCAGTGCTCATATTCTAAAAATCATGACACATCTTAAGGTTTGTGTATGTTTTCTTTTGAGAGGGAAGGCTTCATTAAAATAAGCTGACTGCAATCTGAAGCACATAAACATGAAATTCTCCCTCACGAGAACTGCACGTCGTTTTTATTTTGCAAAGCTTCAGTTTTGGTTGGCTGTTTCTGTGAAGATGCTTGTAAACTGACATAGAGGCTTAAGTTACAACAAACGAGGTTACCAAAGACTTTCTGAAGGTGGCAAAGCTGGGTGCTCAACAGGATTATTAGACTTACTAGTACTGTTTTCAAAGCTAGCTGTGTGTCTCACTTGATACCAGCTTTCAGTATGACTTTGGCATATAAAGAAATCTTTTGTAAAAGAGGTAGAATTTCATGCAAGCTTTTTTCTCTTCCTTCCAAATGTTAATATAGCTCCTTTCAATTCTTCATAAAATTTTTAAGTGTCTTAAATATTCCACTGATAGGCTATTACTCACAGTGGGAGCTGAATTAATCTGTGCTCCAGAAAACTCACTGAAGTAAATACTTCTGTCAGGAATGAATGTGGGCTTAAGGGTTAACTGCTGTCTCTGTTAACACCTGTTATATAGAGCAAAGGCAGAAAACTTCATCAGTTTTGACTACAGCCTATTATACAAGAAGAAAGTCTTTGCCTTTTTACAGATTTAAAAAAAATATTATTTTAACCTTTAAAGTTCCTGACTTTAAAGGGGGCATCCAAATGTCTCTCTGTGGAGACTTAAACAGCCTTTGTGGATGTATTTTGAGCAGTGCTAATAACAATGGTTTCTGGCAGTTACAAAATGAGATCTGACCAATTTCAGCAAAACACTCACTGGCATTGAACCCACGGAGCTTGCATTTGAAATGGTGTTTCAGTTTGAACTGAGCTGAAGTGATGTTTTCAGAAAAAGTTTTGCACCTCGCTAGAAATGACAGACAGCTGCTAGACGAGGTAATGATCTGTCTTCATGTTTGATGCCTTCTTTTATCAGTCTGAGGCTTTTCACTGAGTCAGATCTATTGATTAGCATTAGTTTACTTCTCAGGAAGCCTGCTTTGCATGGAAATGTCATGGGCTGGGGATGCTAACTGCATGCCAAGCAAGAGCTTGAACTCTCTCTAGTGCTGCCAAGTAAATTACATGTTTGCTGAATGACTAGCAAGGATAATAGCTTTGCAGCCCCCCAAAACGTTAAATGGGTTCAGTTTTTCTCCTGTGAACAAATACTGGGAGAGAAAACAATGGGATCATAATGGAAGATACCCTGCGCTTTGCTTTGCTTTATGGAGTATAAGTTTATGGGGTTACAGTTGAGTGAAACTCCAGAAAGTTTGATTAAGAACTGGTGCTTCACAGTAACTGGTGCATCTGTATTCAAAAGAATGATATTGGAAGAGTGGGAGGAGAAAGAAGAGCTACATCATTACTATTTTAAAAAAAGAACACTCAGAAGCAACTTGGGGGAGACAAGAATTTGGTTGAACGCAATGTTTTAATCTAAAATACTGTGCCTGTTTTGTTTTTCCGGTTTTGCTCACATGGTTCCAGGTGCAACATTCTACATAGATTCGGTCACTTTGAAAGCAGAAGCTTAAAAATAATACTGTTCAGTGATTATGCTAACTGCATTGGTGGAGGTTTGCAGGAAGCTAATAACCTTTTGGAGGAAGAAGACAGTCTGGGTATATTGAACAGGATTTTTAACAATCCATTATTTGAGAGTAATTTTAAGTTTTTCATTATATTGAAAATCTATGATTTTTCTTAAAGTTTATGGAAATTTTATTGTTGTAAGAAAGACAGGAATGTAAATATTGATGCTCAGGGATTTAAATCATGTTTTGTCTTTTCATTTACTATAATGCCTGTGTATTTTCCAGACAAGTTCTATGCACACCCCTTTATTCCTTTCCTGGTTTTTTTCTAGCTCCTTTTTCCAGAGAAGTTTTCTATACTTCACTGGGCCATGACATTAACGTGTTGGGTCAGTGCCCAATATTTACATTCTGCACTACTTGTAAATAAGGAACTAGTATTTTTCTAGTACTTTAGGGGATTTTTTTGTGCTATAAACACACAACATATTTTCTCTAGTCATTGTAAGAGATGAGATATACTTAAGATACACTGTAGGTGATATTGATTCTTTAAAATTTCTAGTACTGTCCATTCTGCCCTGGACTCTTCCAATACCCAGGATTACTGCTGAAAAACACTCAGAACACATGTTCAGAAAAAAAAATACCATTTATGGTAAAACAGTTCTTTAAAATAATATGGCATGTGTGCAATCTTTCTCTTACATGTTTGTTCAATGGTTTAAGCTATTTCCAAGAACAATGCTGCATGCTGCACAAATGTGCAGTAATTGCTTTACAAAGAAATATTTGCTTCTGTTTAATACCTAATTTTAAATAATAAACGACATAGTGTTCCTTAGCTCAGAGATAACACCATCTGAGAAAGCTGGCCACTAATTTCAAAGACAAGATGTGATCAAAATAGGAAAGAAATAGGGAGGGGAGGGCATCTCATGCTGATTCTTGAAGAAAGATGCTTCCCATTTTGTATATCTGTAGAGAAAACTGAACTGCAAATGCTGAAATTTCCTAACAGTTTTAAAGTAGACTAATGTGTGGCATGCCTTGGCAAGCTGTATCTTGCCAATTTTTCTTCATCCTCTCAAGCATATGCCTTGCTTGCATAACCAGTTTTTTAGCCACATGGATTCAGTGTTCCACACTGCACGGAGGCTGTGCAAATTCATTGCTAATACTAAAAGAACATTCATGTTAAGTTGTTTTGAATAGCAAATTCAATCTAAAAAAAAAAATAAAAAAATGCTGGGTATTTAAAAAAATAAAGAAATGATCTGGTGAGCAGCATGGATATGCCACAGCATGTGTCACCCATCTCTGCATTCATCAGCTCTGCACTCTCACAGAGATCTTCCCATTGTGATGAAACTCCCTCCACATCTTGAACTACCCCTAAATGGTCTTTAGCTTGGCCAGATTACTGAAGGCCATATGGCCCTATAACATTTTGTTAATGCTCTTCCAAATCTCAGTAAAAGCCTTTCTTTCCAGCAATGCTAGTATCTTGCCTGAATGAAATTAAATTTTAGTTCCTTGAAAGAAAATGTTATCAGGCTTCCTAGCAGCTGTGAGAATTGTGCTATGCTGATTAGATGTGACACATAGAAGAAAAACTGCTCTAGCAAGTGGTATTTGTGATTCAGTAGGTGACACTGTTCTCTCTAAACCCGTGCAGAATCAATGCCCCTGCAGTGTATCAGGGGACAATATACCTTTTGCTGGGCCTGTCATTCAGATGAGATGTAAAATCACAGTCCCGGACACTTGCAGTCACGACAGGTTCCACAGTAAACTAGAACAGGAGAGAGGAGTTTGCCCCAGCATCCCAAGTTTGATTTCTTGATAAATAAATGTACTGGAAAACGCAGGATGACAGGTGGGCCTGGTTCTCTGTCCCTTGTGTGTGTTGCACAGGGCTCCTCTGCACTGTAAGAGGAGACTCCTCCAGAAGAGGAGTCCCACAGTCGCACACCGGGCAGCAGCCACGCATCCCGCTGCTTCCAAGCCCTGTGTGGGTAAACAGGCTCCACAATGCACCTGAGAAGGGAACTGGGATTTTTTCATTGATGGAAGAGGATGAGCATCATATTTTGGTCTTGGACAGCAGTTGCCATTTTTATGAAATCCAGGATGAAGGCTTTCTGCTCTTAAGCACTGAGAGTTCTGAGTGCTACAACTAATTTTTTCCTTGAAGAACATTTCAGTTGAAGATTGATATCTCAATTTCTTCATCTGTAGAAAACCTTTATAAGAATTTAATGTGAGCCTAGGTTTTTTGCTTCTACATAATTGTGAAGTATTAATTAATAAAATGGTATTTACAGAAATAGGAACTGTTCTGAGAATCCTTCCTCATGTACTTACTTTAAATTTATAACAGACTGCACAAACCTTAAAAATTTCCAGACAATTATATGGAGTGCCCCGAAACTGGTTTGAGTTCTTTTTCTTTCTTTTTTTTTTTTTTTTTAACAGGAAAATGTGAAATACGAGTTTTAAGATATTCAGAAATTGTGTACTGTAGTACAGTTGGTAGTATTTGCAGAATGACAAGAGAGAGCAGAATTATGTATTTTGTAGGAATCTATTAATCTTCCTTGGGAATACCATATGCAAACAGGAATACTTTTAAAATTAGGCAAAATGTACATACTGTGTAGTCAAGAGGGGGAAGGCAAGTATGAGTACTTCAAAAAGTGTATAATACCTTCAAAATGTGTATAATAGCAAAAAGATTCTTACAGAAGATTACAGACTCACATATTACAACATTTTACTATCACAGAGATTAAAGCTTATTTTGTTACATTTAATAGAGAACATATGTGACTTACAGTAAAAGTATAAATCTGTAAAAGCCTCTTTAGAAATGCAGTTTAGTCATGTCTCAAAGAACTCATCAGGCTTGTATTTGAATTTCCAAGGATATTATTCCTTTTTCTCCTACAATTTGATCCCACTGGACTTTTTCTACCAGTGGAGGATGAGTGGACTCTTTATCCTAAACCCACCATTGTTTTGGGGTTTTTTTGAGCTTGGCTTAAGTCTGGCAAACAATAGAAAAGGCACTTGCTGAGCTGGAAATTATTTTTTTCTTCCTTTTTTTTTCTCTTTTCTTTTAAATGAATTGTTGCAGAAATGTAACTGTAGTTACAAATGAAAAATTGAACATTAAAACAGAGTGAGCCATGGTGAGTGAAATGATCTCCCCCTGAGCCCTGATTCCATAGTCATGGAGTTTTTTCAGAGGTGTTTCTTATGCAACTTCTGAATGATGTTATAATAAATTTTTCACATTTTGTCAAATCCGACTATAAGGGAGGCATGGAAAGAGAGAACAAATGAAGGAGGAAGTGGAAGAAAAGGTGAATTACATTTCATACAAACCAGACCAGACAATTAAATGGCTCTACACATGCTCAAATTAAAATTATTTTGTTTATTAAAAATCTAAAAGGAGAAAATAATCAAAGTCTGTCCACTTGCTTCTTTCACCTGTGCCCACGTGCACCTGAGTTTATTACCATGGCCACAATATTGGTGGCTTCGTAGTAAGTCACTGAATAAAAGCATGGTTGCTCATCCCAGATCAATTTGATGTCCTAAATTGCTGTCTAATTCTGAACAACATGCATGCAGTACCCACCCTCTTGTCCATGAGAATTACCATGTATTTCAGATGCAGCCGAGCTTCCCATCAGTTTAGTTAAAGCAGCTTGTGCAAATTTATCTAAACCAAGCGTGTGTAGAAGCGTGTGCATGTGTGAAAATGAAAAATCTTTTCTCTGAGCAGCTAATCCTCAGTGGTGGGGGACTAAGCACGGTTTCTGTTGTTTTTTTTCTATGAAAAATAATCAGTGGTGTTTCCCTACAGGCCATTTTCCAAATGCTGGGGAAGAAAGGAAACATCATATTCCTTTCCCTACTGCCTCTTCTCTTCCAGTATTTTGTTATTGCTGCTGCTGTTGTTGTTAACAAGTACAAATAACAATGTTACATTATTGGTCTGCCTTGGCTTTTTAGGAAATCTGCAAATTATGTATTATCTTTGTTCTTGAGCATCAAAAAATAAACAACAACAAAAACAACCCCACCAAAAAAAGAAAAATGCATCCCCCAAACAAGCAAACAAAATTCAGCTCGTTTATCTGTTAATTGCTCTGTTTTTTTTCAGGGCCTGAGGAAGCCCCGAAGGCTAACATGCCACTTAGGAGCTAACTTTGTACTTGCAATGTGTGTTTTACAAGCCTGTCTCCCTATTCTCTTTTCATTTTCTTGTCTATTTGCTGACACAACACAGCTGTAGAATTCATTTCTTTGGGGGAGAAATAAGGAGATACCAAGGTGAGAGATGTTTTTTGTTAGATTTCTCTTTTTAAAGTTACTGAAGTAAGTGATCGAGCTTTCCAAAAAAACAGTCTTAATAAAGGACAAAGAGGTTTGGATTTTCTTTAAATTTTGAACATGGAGGCTCTGAAAGCTAAGGCATAGCAAGATTCTGATTTATATTGGCTTCTTCATGTAGGATAGACTGGACTGCTGTGTTGAACTGAGAGCTCTCCTGAGCCCTCAGCCCAGCAAACCAGGGCCTTGCCAGAACTGGTACCATAGAAGTCAGTCTGTAGCAGCTGCAGGTATGAGTCAAGGCAAATATCAGTACCATTTAGCCCTAAAAAAATGTTATTAGTATTTCTGTACAGCAAAAATATAGAATATGACAGTTTTGCATGCCTAGAGATTGTCAGACAGTTAAACTGTCAGGGAGACATTGTTCTTAAGGACTTCAGAAAGAGTACTTGAAAAAAAGTCAGAAGAAAGTTCAAGTTTTCATTTATTAATTGCATATATTTAAAGCTCAGATACTGTGGTTATGCTGTTAATTCTAAGGACAATTAGAGACATAATTTATATAGTCTGTCATTTTGCACCAAAAATAAGTACTTCTGTCCTCTTCTGTTTTTGAGAAAGCATATAATTTTCAGTATATCCCTGTTTGTTGGAATATATTTTCTGTCAAATGCTGAAAAGTGAGTATGAATTAGTTGCAGTCTTCCCATAACCTTTTCTTTCTCTGTTTTCTTCCTCTTTCTTGTTAATGGACTGTCCCATGTACCGGTCACTTGCGTGCACCAGCTGGGGAGTGGATTGAAATGAAAATGGAGATGTTGATGTGATGACTTTAGAGCAAAGTGAATCATTAGCAGAACCGTTCCTACTCATTTCATTCTTCTCGGTGCTTGTGTGAAAGCAGAGGAGGAAAAAAAGAAATTTTTTTCAGACTTTTAATCAGTGGAACACTTCAACTGTGCAAGTACCATTGCAGGGAGAAGTAGGTGTGTGTGCATTCATGTGCCTACGCACACAGGACTAGAGAAGGAAAAACAGAAAATTCAGAATCATCACATATATCACGAAGTTGTATTCCATTGCTTTAATACATACAAAGGTATAAAAACAATGCCAGGTATGAAGAGATCCAACAGCATTAATATGTTGCATCCCACTTCAAAAATAGCATTTATTTAAAACATAACACTTTTTGTGAATAATTGCAAAGATTAGTTTTCCTGTCCTTATGTCCTAAAGTTGATTGGATTAGATGATGTGGGGGTCTTTCAGATTAGTTGGAAATGTACTTTTTCCTGTATTATGCAAACAGAACCTGGCTTTATCTAGATTTTCATTAAGGCAATAACATACAAACTGTAGAGAGAATGATGTTTACTTGCTGGTTTGTAAAATGCAGCAGATCTTGTGCAGCCTTCTGATTTTTCATGCTGCAGAGGTGCAGCGTGGAGGTGCACTGTGTGCTGGGACATGCACACTTTGCAGGCTACAGCTTGTTGCTATAGACGATGCTATCTCCATGGTAGAACTCCGTGCATTTCATTTCGCTTGGTTGTGGTTTTGAGATTTTTGCCTGGATGTTTTTTCAACAAGGTAACATGGACTTGCACAGTTGGTACAGAGGGATGCAACACAAGTTTTCTGAAAAGTGAACACTTGTGAACCATGTTAACTGAGTTCTGGTGAGAAGAACTGTGTGTGTGTGTGTGTGTGTGTGTGTGTGTGTGTGTGTGTAAACAAAGCTATTTCACCAATAACTCAACATTTGCTACCATTTCTGTTCTGGGTTCAGAATTTGCATTGACACATTGGTGCAGCAGGGCTAGGGAACAAAATCCAGTCAAGCCAAATGGAGTTAATTCCTGTAATTGAGACTCAGAGCCTTGTATTTGTAATGTTAGTGTCAGCTGCCTTTTGTGAAGACAAGTAAATTATGCGCCCTGGAGAACAGAGATGATTTTTCCACTGAAAGGTAGTTTTGTGAGATCCAAAGCCAAATGTAATGTAAATCTCTCTCACCTTTGTAGTAATCACCCTTCCTGGCCTAAAACAGCCAGCAAATTGTGAAGTTTGTTGAACTGTAGTTTGTGTTAAAGAAACACATTAAGAAATTATTTTTAAGTGCATATATAGATACAGACACACACATAGATGTGAAAGGTGTGGAGGTGAGAATACATCTGCCTGATAGCACTGAACTGTCATAGTTTGATTTGAATTAATATAATTTCTGGAGTAAGTTGTTGTGTATTTTACATCTGTCTTGAAGGGCTTGTCCTCATAATTAACCCAAGAAGTCTGGCAGTAAAACCCAACAGTTATTTTTCCCCTTCAAAATAGGATTAGGTTAAAGTAATTTTCTTTATAGTCAGAAAGCCTCCTTAAAGACAAGCAACACAAGAAAGAGCCAGAGGAAGTCTTCTTCCTATTTAATTTGACCTATCAGATTTAAAAGTTATTGCAGTTAGTCTTGAGGAAAGTGTAACCGTTATGGGAGGAGTAAAATTAAAATAAAAATAATCTCTGTTAATTGTTTGTAACAACCTCTCCTATACAGTGTCTCTCAATTGATAGACAAGATAGATAGATAGATAGATAGATAGATAGATAGATAGATAGTAAAAAAATGCGCTTTTTTTAAACTTTAGGATTATGTTAATGAATTCAGTTCATCAGAAGGTTGTTCTCTCTGAAAAATGTATTCTGTAAAGGAATGAAACACTTTTGAATGAAAAAAAAAATGCTTATACTTTAAGAGGTATTTACCTTAACTTAAAAATAAAGCTGAATTCAGATTTTGGGAAATAACATGATTTAAACTGTCAACATAAATTGTATTTTGCACATAGTCAATTAGTGCATGTTTAACCAAGGTATTCCGACAAATATTCTTCATCTGGTAAAGCAGGTACAAATTATACATTGTAGCCAGTTCTAGTAGGGAGCTGGTTAAGGGAAAAGTTAAGATAGTTTCTTTATCTCAAATGCCAAAGTGACCTAACCTTTCAAACTTCCAAGACTGAAAGGTTGGCTTTTCTGTAAGGGGATTTCTGGACATACAGTCAGTGTTGTTTTCTTACCCCTCTGCCAGATTTTTGGCATGTGTTTTGGTCTCTATTCTCTTGTAACAGCAGCACCATTGTGTTGGAGTGCCAGTTTCGGTGTTGGCAATAGTTGCAAACAAGTGACAGGTGCAGGAACTTGTGCTGCACCTAGAATTCTCTGATTCCCACCTAACATCTTCAAAGAAGCAGGTCCCCTGCTCATAAATGGTATCATTTTATTTTTATTTATTTGTGTGTGTGTTTGTGTACAATATTGAGCACTTTAGGACTCTCATTCAGGTTCCTCCATTCTGGGATCACACATGCATGTACAGAAGTTCTATCTTGGAGTGCCATTTCAGAAACATCCGTGAAGTCCAATCCTACTTCAGTCTCTTTCAAAGCAAGGGAGCATGCTGAAAGTAAACCAAAAGGGTCATGTTAAACTCTAGGTATTCTTGCTGAATGATGTTACAGATACTAAAAAAGTACGTGGGCTCAAAATAAAGATCTGATAAATAAGGAGAAGAAAATGCCATCAAATGCTATTTAATGCAAAGATGTGTGACCTTTGGTTCAGCAAGTCTTGAATTACAAGTCACTGAAGATTGGGAATATATCTTTAATGAATGTATATGGCTAAATAAACCACATTTTTCAGCTTGGTGGGTGGCTGAAATTCTGAGTGAACCCATATGCAAGCACAGAAAGCCAGAAAATTTTATTTCCTCAGCAGTATCTGCAGAGGAACAAAACAAACATGACCCTGTTTCAGGTTGCTCTGCCCAGTGTTCTGGATTACTTGCTTGAGCTGAAAAGAAGTGGGCCTCTGTTAAGTTTTCTCAGGTTGCACTTGCTCTCCCTCTCTGCCTGGAACTCCCAAGTAGAGACTTTTCTCAGTGCTACTTCACCCCACCCTGATCATGCAATCTCTTCTCTGGCTGAGGAAGTGGTCCTTCAGTGAATCAGCCTTCTGGATTACTTGCCTGTTACAGCCGGTGTCCACCTACACTCTCTGTTATTTTTAGAGTTGTCTTCATGTCTGTATAACCTTGTCCAAAATGAGAGATCCAGGGTCTTTTGGTGGACTGTTAATTTTTGACTTTTCAGGACAAGATAACTTCTAGGACACACACTGAGGTTTTCCCTAAGGCTATGTTAGAAGTCCAGTCATTTGAGTCTCCACATTTTATGTCCTCCTGTTCACCTCTAAGGGCTTTAGGCTTCCTCCTATATGTTACATGTTTCATCATCATCAAAAAAGAAAAAAAAAAATTCCCTTGGCTTTCTGGATCTGATTAGAAACCCTTTGTGCCTAACAGTCTCATGACAGAGAGTATCAGATACTTAAATGATGTTTTGAGGGTCAGTTAGGAAAGTAGAAGGAAGGCCTGGGATGACCCAGGCATGCTCTACCATAGCCAGGGCAATGCCAGCATGTTTTCTCTCTCAATTTCTTTAAAACACATTACCTAGACAGGTTTTTCTCACATTTACTAAGCTCTGCACCCTGTTGAAGCCTGGCTTCAACAGGGTGATTTTGGGAGAACATAGCTTTTTTCTCCCATGGACTTTGGTATCTCCCTTTTTGTGTGAAGTACAATTGGAAACTCACTTAGGGATGCATATAAAGAGATGGAAAGGTTATTTACTCACAGCTATTCTACCTCTAAAGTGTGTTATTCTCCTATATTTTCATAAACCCTCTCCTTAGTGTCCCTTAGAAAAAAAAAATCTTCCCAGGTTAGGAATTGATGGAAGAGCACATGCCATTGATTTCATAGCTGTACGCAGGGCATGGGGAGGGGGTCGTATTTGTCTCCCTTCTCCACAGATACTGCTGAGAAGATAGAATTCATAGGCTTTCTGTGCTTGCATATGGTTTCACTTACAATGAAAATGTATAAATAGGCAATATTTACACAAGAACGGTTACCTGAAACTGTAAAACACAGTTAAAAACAATTATTGATGAATCTTATGCTTGAACATTTTCAAATAAAGTTGTGTTTATGAAAGGTTGTGGGGAACCTAATGAAAGTTGTTTCAATCTGATGGAATAAATTAGCTTTATTACAGGTTTCTTGTTTCAGAAATTGGTCCCATTGTGCTATGGAACATGTAGCACTTCATTTGTAAATCTCTTGATGCACAGTAGATGAGAACTTCAGTAGGTTGTTGAATCACTAGGCTGGAACTTCTTTGGCTCTCCTAATATGGATTTGGGTGACTGGCTTTTGTACAGTATTAAAACAACCTTAGTTTTTCAGTCCCTGAAGAAGACTCAGCTTCCTTCAATGACCATTGAATTCTCACTTTTGCCCACGTCTGTTATAATAGATTTCTTTTCGGAGAAACCTTGTTAGGGAGTCTGTATAGTCTCAATAAGGCTTTTCCTTGCATACAATGGATAGATGTGATCAGTATGTAAATGCTTTCTGGTTTGGGGTGTTTCCCACTCCCCAGTGAACACTGGTAATGACACCAGTTTGAACTGGGGAGGAAAAGGGAAATACCCAGGAGCATTAGCAAGTCATAATCTTTTAAAGTGCCCAAGGTTACATCTGCCTAACCAATCTGTTGCTTGTATGCTGATCATTCATTACTAAAGAGTCTTTAGGTACTTAAACTATATCTGTATCATCATCTTTACCCATAATTTTCTCAGATGTAGCTTTTCAATGTTATGTACAGTACGAGTATCTTTGCTCTTTTTCCTTCAAGAACTGTCACCCAGTCTGTTAGTTATTAGTTCCTCTGCTAGAAGCAGCACCATGCCTTTTAAACAGTATTCTTCTGATATGGGTTGCATTTGGAGGACTGCATTAACTGGCTTAGTCTCCTGTTTCAATCTTGCTTTATTAAGTTGATGATATTGGGACTGACACTCTGCTAATGACAATTTCATTTAGTGGTAAAAGGAAGGGAATGGAAGGCAGCACTCATCCAATCATGCAGGCATTCGTCTGGGTTGGCTCCTTTCACATGTTCTTATTTTCATACGTTTTTAGAGGCTTGGACCAGTATGTCAAATATTTATGCATATATACCTTACTTTCCCTTTCAAGTCTTCCACAGCGTGGAAAGAGATGTGAATAATTCCTATGAGGCAGTACAGGCTGTCTTAGAACTTTAAAAGCATTTTTCAGAGCTTTGTGATTGTGTGTGTTGAATGTTGCTATTGGATCTTGGAAGATTTGGAAATAGAAATTCAGTTACCAGCAAGGGAATTTTCTTGCTTTTTCTAGAGTTTTGGAAACATTATTTTAAGGAATTGGGGTCACTTACTTGTTTAACAGGCACTGAAATGGATGGCATTTGGTTTTTTTTATGCTTTGTATCTCTGAATGGTCTTGCTGGCACTTCTAGAATATCATACATACAAAGCATTTGTGTTTTCATTTGAAAAGGTTGTAAGCCCATATAGTCTACATATTAGATGTTTGATTTTTCTAAGTATAAACAGACCATCTGCTTTCTGTATATGAGTTCTAGTTGCATCATTTTCCAGTTGCTGTTACTGTCCAGAAAGTAGTACAAGACTGGAAAAAAAAAAAAAAAAAAAAAAAAAAAAAAAAAAAAAAAAAAAAACAACACCCAAAACCCCACCTTCTTCAACCGTATTTAAAGCTACATCTGCTGCTTACAGGTCATTCCATCTGACCTTGTACTTCTCCACATTAAAGTACTGATAAATTGCAGACAGTGGCCATTCATTTGTGGTCCCTCTTATCAGAGAAGCCTAGATTTTTCTTCTGCCATGTCCTTCAGTTCCTTAAACACTCCTCTCTCCCAGCCTCCATTTCCCTGGCCCTCAACACTGACCATTAGTTGAGATAGATTTAGAAAGCTTGCAAAGCAACAGCTCGACATTGCTGCAGGGCCTGCCAAAGCTGTTAAGGGGAAAGCAAGTACAGTGGCTGAGATCCTGCGCTGTGCCTTTAAAGCACTTGTCATCAAAGAACAGCATTCTTAGCAAGTTAACTACCATGAAGTAATACGATGAGGATGAGATAATTTGGGGGTTTCAAACAATTTCCTATGCCGAGGTAAGCCGTAGGTTCCTCCAAGGATCTCAGCTACAGATTTTGCCTTCTGCTGGCCATCCCAAAGGCACCGCTCAACTCACCCTTGATTCCCCGCCTTCCCCGGCCGCAGCGGGCTGGGACGTGAATTCCCTCCTGCAATCTCTGTGCCTAGGAGGCCTGCTGACAAGGAGTGCTAGCACTCTGAAAGCCACTGCAGCTGATTTTTCCCTGCATAAAGGATTTAGATCGAGCTAAAGATACTCCCTTACTATTACAGCAGGTCACCTTTTTTGGCGAGCGCGGCAGAAGGAGCCATTGTTGCTGCTCCCTGCACGGGGTGAAGCAGAGGCAGCAGCCTGGCTGCCCGCTCCCCGGGCGTTCGGATCTGGGAATTTACTGCAGGGTTTTCATGGCAGGGCAGAGGGGAGAGGAGATGAGGATGGATCAGGGACTGGATTTCTGTTTTGTGGATAATTTGAGAAAACGAAACAACAATAACAAAACCCTTCAGCCTCTACATTCCAGTGCTTGTAGGGGGACATTTTTTAGCTCTTGTAAAACGGTGGGGGAGGGACGTGAGAATAACGATCGAAGCACCTACTCTACAGGTTCAAAAACCAGAAGATGTACAAAGCCAATCCAAAGTTGTTTCCTAAAAGTTTCATGTTCTGTAAAGCTTTTTCCCTTGTTTTGAGCCCAGACACAGGATTTTTGAGTACTTCCGCTTGGTAAAACTGACTCCAATTCTGGCAGAAGGCAAGAAACATGATTATTTTTGGCATTTCTCAAGAATCTTTTTTCCCTCTGTTTCTAATATTCCTCTTTAGAGCCACTCCTGTGCCTTGCTCAAACTTGCAGGAAAATTCACTTGAAATTGTGGGAAAAACAGCCTTTATACAGTTAGAAATAACAGTTAAATTAGATGCAGTGAGGAATATTTGCACATGTGGTCTTTACCCAGTTTGCCTTTTCCTCTGTTTAAAGCAGAAGTGATTTTTTTCCCCTTTAATTCCTTCGTGGAAAATGTGCATTAAATGTGATTAATATGGCCAAATGTTTGGGGTCACTCCTGACAATTTGTAAACGTGTGCTTTATTTTCTGTTGGAATACAAGTTGTTTAATTTTTCTTCCACAGCAATAACTGAAGCCAGTCTAAGTATCAGATTCAGATAGAGCTTTGAATGTTTTTAATTCAATTGTCACATAGCTTCTGTAGCACTAGATACCATTGGCCAATGAATGTATTCTCCTTTTCTAGTCTCTCCATATTTAATGTTAAGTAATTATGCCAGAATTCGGTTGTAATCACTCCGGGTTTTTTTCTGTTTCAGAGATACAACCGGAATTTTCAAACCTAGGTCAAATTTAGATATGTAATGGCCTAATTTTCAGAGATGTGAAATTAATTGAAAATGTGAGTGCTTATCATTTCTGAAAATTAGGCCAATTATTTCAGTGACTAAATATGAACACAGGTACCTAATAGCAGGCAATCAGGTTTGAAAAATTTGTAACATTAGCTTTTATATCTCAGAATCAATTCCTTGCTTGTCTACGGTGAGCTCAAACGCTAAACATCAGTGAAATTAATTTGTTATGGTGTGTGCACAGGAAGATGTTTGGACATTTTACAAATAAACAGCTACAAGGGATTAAAGTTTCATCTGACATTTCTAATATCAGAACAAAGAGCACAAATGTTTGTCTTCCACCTTTGCCTTTACAGTCAATTACGACTTTATTTACCGAACTCGGCAAAAGTCTTTCCATGTGCATTTTATCGTGGTCTCCTCTTTCTTCTTCCCGTCCTTGTCAGAACACCAGTAGTTCCCACCCTGTGTCCTCCCTCCCAGTCTTTAATTTCCAGTTTATGAGGGAGAGCTATTGCGGGCGGCTAGAACGGGAAAGCTGAAGGGCTGTGCTCCTTTTCAACTCGGAACATTTGATCTTTTCCTGGCACGTCCTTGTTGGCTCCGGGTTTGCTCTACAGCCTTTAATTAATTTCCGTGTGTTATCAGGGCGCGCAGGTAGCACGGGCAGAGCTGAGGAGATTTCTGTGAGGGAGCCCGGGTGTGCAGGGCCGGCCGGGGGCCCCTCATCCCTCTGCTCGCCTCTCCTCCCTCCCCCGCGGCCGGGCCGGGCTCATCGCTGGCTCTCGGGCACGGCAATTATCTGTTTGTGCTGGTTGCCAGGGCCGGGATTTGGAGCAGGGCTCTGGCGGTGTGAGGGAAGGACGAGCCCGTGCCCGGCCGCTATCGCGGCGCAATCTGCAGCCGGGCTAGAGCCGGAGCGGCCCGGATTAACCCCTTCCTGCCCCGGCCGCGCAGCTGGAGAAGTCCAAGCGGACGGGGAGTGTGAAAACCCGCCCCGCAGCACCGACAACTGCGAGGACTTAGTTGAGCAAAGCTTTTCTTTTTTTTTTCTTTCCCCCTCCCCCAAGTTGGCAGGATTAAAAGGGATTTTTGGCAAACGGTGCGAGGCGCCCCTTGACGATCCCGGGCCCTCGCGCAACAGCCGCCGACTACAAAGGTTGTAGCCTTAAAGAAAACAAGCCAAGAGCGCGGAGACACACGGAGAGAGCGGGATTGCGACATCGAGAGCCGCCCTGGGAACGCCGAACCCTTCCCAGCACATTCCCGGCAGGCCCCGCGCGGCCCCTCCCCCGGCGGCTCCGCTGCGGCGCGGGCTCGGCTCCTGCTCCTGCTCCTGCTCCTGCTCCGCTCCTCTCCTCCCCCCGCCGCTCCCGCTCCCCTCCCCCGCACGTAGGCGCTCGCAGGGGGGGAGGGAAAAAAAGCCCTTCCAGCCTGACTAGAAAATCAGCCTTGTTTCCTCAGAAACCGCAGCTGCTGCGAGCGGAGAACACGTCAGGCCGGCCCTCCGACACGCACAGATGTGCCTTTGTGAACCCACACACACCACGGGGAGGGAAGGGAGGAGGGTGGCGAGTGAGGGCAAGAGCGCGGGGCCGAGCCGAATGGCAGGCGGCTGCTCCTCGCCCAACCCGCCCTCCTCCCCCGGCCCTCGCCTATTAGTGCCCCTTTTTTAATTCCTCCGAGTGGCTCAAAGAGCAGCGAAAGCTGGAGGCGACCTAAATAGGGAAACTTTGGAACTCCAGAGACAGAGAGGACCGGCTCCTCACAGGCCGGCCCTGCCCCCGCCCCTGTACACCGGGCCGAGCGCCGTCCCACGGCCGGAGTGTACTTGGCCCTTGGGGATAATTTTTTTTCTTCTTCTTCTTTTTTTTTTTTTTCTTTTTTTTTCTTTTTTTTCTTTTTTCCGTTTCTATATATATATATTTTTAGGATGTGTATTAAAGGGATGAGTTCCCAAGATCCTGATCTTTTCCTGAGAGGAGTCGGAGAGCGGGAGAAACACGGAGGGGGGGGGAAGTTTCTGCTGACCCAGGAGGGAGCCCAAAATAAAATGTCGCATGGGCAGTGGGAGCGCCCCTTGCCGTGCCCCCTCCGCTTTCCCTCCCCCTCGTCCCTCCCGACCTCTTTCCCCACGCTTCGCCCGCTCTCTTTTTAATATATAACTTTCAGCCTGGATGCGTTGCGACTCGTTCAGCGTAATTGGGACGAGCGGTGATGGCTGAGGGGCCGGGGGATGGGGCGGGGGGGCGGGGGGTGCGGGCCGCACAAAAACAGCTCCGGGGGAGGGGCGCGCGGGCCGCCATTGGCGCCGCCATTTGCCAGCGCGCCCGGCCCGGCCCGGCCCGGCCCGGCGGGGGCTCCGCTGTGCTCTCCCCGTTCCCGCCCCGCACAAGCGCCTCAGCCCGCTGTTGTTTACTTCCTTCTCTTAACAATGGCCGCAACAGAGTTGTTGTACGGTATTTTGGTACTTCCTGCAAATCTACCCCGCAGTGGCTCGCTCGGAACGATAGGTCTTTTCCTTTTAACAGAGCCCGGCGTATCCCGGGTAGCACGAGTTATATACGGAAAGACCTAACCTACTTCGGTGCATAATTTTAATTTGACATTTCAGTTTTCGGCGTGTCCCGGCCGGCCCTTTATTTTAACCCCCTTTTGTAGGGTCCGCACCCAGGGGCAGCGCTACAGCCACAGCTGCGAGGCACAACTTGGGCTGCTTTTCACTCGGCATTTAATTCTTGTTGTGTTTAATAAAGAGGATGTGAGCACATAACTCAGGGTTGTCTCCATGGCACAGGAGTGCCAGGCTTATGGTCGGGAGGCGAGCAAGGGAAGAAGAGGACGTACCTGCGTAGGCACAGACACGAACCTTTGTGCTTTGGCCGAGAGAGACTCTCAACTAGGTTATTAATTAATGTAACGGCTTTTAAAGAGGCAAAGTTGCACGTTTAAAATCTGAAATGATGTCTAACTACACTAGGAGCTAAGACGACTGTATTTTTAAAGCGTGTTTATTTTATGTAAAGCGAAAGGGTTTTATCCCTTCGGCAGAATGATTTGGTAGACGTTCAAAGCAGTTCCTAATTTCAGGAAGCCATTGCTTGCTAGTACGGAAACAAGTTTTCAAGCCGAGCTCTACTAAATAACACTTGGTGGGTTTTTTTTTCTTTTCAGAAAAGAACAAGCGGAAACAAACAAACAAAACACACACAAAAACCACACCATGGGGACTGTCCTTTTCTTGCCTCCCCGTGTGGTGTAGTTGCCCCCCTTCAAGGAGTAGGAGGGACAGAAGTTGTGGCAGGGCGGGTACTGATTAGTTGCTGTCATTCTGCACAGATTAACACCTATTTTTAGGTTTTCGAACCTCTTGAGTAATACTAGTTAAATTGGCACAGGTTAATAAGTTGGGGTCCACAGAGCCTCTTAACTGTTCACTGTGAAATTTGAATTAAAGAGACAGCCTCACTTTGTCAAAACGATGAAAAAAGGTTTATATTCCAAGCATTTACTGTATGGCCATGTTTGTGTGCATGTGTGTACGGACACAGAAGATACATAGGCTTGGAAAACAAAAATTGAAATTAATTACTTGGCACAAACAAGCAGTTGGAGGATCTTTGCAGAATAAATCTGCAGTGAAATCGGTTTTGAAAGGAGACATTTTCTTTCTTTTAATATAAAAGTAGCATCTAAAAATAAAACTTAAACGTTATTTTTTCATGTCTTTTCTCTCTGTCCTCCCCCCATTATATCATTACACTGTTACACTGACACCCACTGGTAAAAGCTGATCTGGGATCAGGGTAGTAAACAGCCTCTTCATGAAGGGATAGCTATTGCTCAGGAATAAAAAATAAAACATGGACCAAAGAATGGCTTCTTCCCCTTCCTCCTCTTGAAGGAAAAGCATTGCAATGGTCTTCACTTTGATTTTTTTAATTTATTTTTTTTTTACAAGTTAGTGTGTGGATGTGTTTCCAACATAAAGAGGGAGACCGCAGTGTTTTTCTCTAAGAAACGTAACAACACAGGAGTAGCTGCATTCAAAGCAGTTTATTTCTAGACATTTGTATGACTGAGGACAGACAACAGGCTGGCACAGATAAGACCAGGAGAAAGGTATTATATTAGTAGCTGCTGGGTTTAATGCTGTTTCCCAGGTTAAACAGCTTGAAGAAAAACAGAAATAATGGTCATGCTACAAATATATTTGTGTGGGCACTGACCTGATTGTATCAAAGCAGAGTTGAATGCCAGTGCTGTATAAGTCCTACTTAGTCTGTTTACCATTTATTTCAAAGTTGTTAGTGGTCTTGAAAGCCACTTGTGTTGGAGAAACAAGGCTTATTTTATTGAAATGTACCACAGCACCAAAATCTGGTTTGTGAGAGTGTCGTTCCATAGCCCTGCCTAGCACAAGAACAATACCACGCAATTATGCTGTTTCAGGCTCTGAAATGGGCTTTCTTCCAAAACACCCTCCCCTTATATTATTAGAACGTGCTTCTATAAATGAAATGATTGATTGAAAATCTTCCTGTGTTTATGTTGATTGGGCAGCAGTAGCTTGGATTTCCCCTGTCTAGACTAAAATTGTATCCAGTGGAGATGCACGGGACAGTTGTTTGTAAACTCAGAGTGAGACATAACAAATGAGCTGCAGCAAAACCTGTCAGTGGCTAGCTTCCTTGTAAATACAGGGATACATTCTTTATTGTAAGGGAAAAAGAGAGCCTTAGTAGAAATGAATACAGAAATAAAATGGACTCCACAAAACATTAAAGTGTTGAAAAGCCCTGCCAGGACTGCACAGTTCAGAAATTAAAACTCTAGCCTTTCACCTTTCAAATTGTAGTTCAGAACTTTCTTTACATTCTGAGTAAAATGAGCTTAAAATAAGTATAAAAAGTAGTCTTAGTGTTAAAATTGGTGCAGATAACCTAATTGGAAAACAGGGTGACTGCTGGGATTTAGTTCTTCAGGAAAAGTTGTAAAGAAAATCTTTACTGAGGTACTTGTGAAGTACGTACATACATACGTGTTTGTATATATGTATATAAATATATGTGTGTGTAAAGAAGAAATCTTTACAAAAGCGGTCATTGAAGTTGAGGATTTATACGAGGTTTTCATGCCTGAAGATGTGCTGCTACATTGAATATTACCTTATAGGCACACTGTCATACAGAAATGCTAAGTTTGGAAACCTGCACAAGGCTGTTAGCAATTGATTTGTTTTGCAATTTCACTTTGAATAACAATAAAAGAACGAAGAGGAGGTTTACTTTGAAATTGAGACAGGTTGGGAAAAAAAATGTTAGCTTGTATCCTGTAATTATCCAGAAGCACCCTTGTAGACCCAGAATAAAACTCACAGAACAGGCATAAAGCACAGTGAAGAATCAGAGCTTGTGAGGAGGTGGCGTGTCAATAGCCTGCCACATCCTTTCTCTTCTCCTCTTTCCCTCAGTGTCATTCTTGTTCTGTTTGTATGAAGAAACGGCAGCAAACGAGAAGTAAAGTGGGGGAGGGGGAAGAGCATTTACAGTTTATATTGCAGTATTCAAATAAAATACTTCAAATGCTATAAACAGTTTCATAGTCATTGTTTATAGACTCTAGAATTTTTAATATTCTAACATGTAATTGAATTCTGAAGCCAAGATTCTGCAATTAATCAGGCTTTTATAAGTGAACCACTATTGGCTAGCAGTAACTTTGAGAAGAATTTGGACTTAAATTACTTTGTTTGTTTGTGGCTATAGCAAAAGAAATAAATGCTGAAGTGGTCAGCAAAATTATATGTTGTGCATTTGCCTGGGTTAACAAAAGTCCCAAGCTGTATAAGTAGTTCAAGCATTTGAGAAACCTAATTGTTTGATTCCTGTATGCAGATTTGGGCTTTGTGCATGTGAATCATGGAACGTGTGTTTTTGGAGGGCATGTTTTCAGGGCTTGTGATCACTTTTCTCCAGTACAATGTCTAGAAAACTCAAGTAAAATGGAAAAAAAAATACAAACACTTTGTTGGTTGTCCTAAGCTTTTATTATTATGCACCCTACTTAGGCCTGAAGTGATTCCTAGGAATGCTGGTATTTTTGCCTACCCCATTGAAATGTTCAGTGTAAAGCTGGGCTAGATGTGAGAGACAGTTTTTCCTTCAGTTCTGAGGAATTGTACTGCTATTGTGAGCTGGAAGAGTGTGGAGGAGTTATGGCACTGACTGGAGCACTTGTTCTTTCCCAGTCAACTCTTAAATCTTGATACCAGGGTATCAAGAAGGGTCAAAAACTGGCCAGCTGTGACATCTGAATAATTTTTAAAGCAGTTAATCCAGTCAGAGTGTTTATCAATCTTTGTATCTGTGTGGAGGCGATGGGGACATATCCTGAGATAATTCGAAAGAAAAGCTCATGTCATTGGCAAAAATCAAGTAGTTCAGCTGAGTCTTGTTCCACAAATGAATTGCCCAGTGAATTGCTACTGCATGGTTATGTGGCAGGTGTGTGGATAGTTTGTTGTGCAAACCATCCCTTCTAAATCTGTATGCTGGATCTGACAATAGGCACATGATGCCCACATGGCTTGCCCAGGTGTTCTGAGCTTTAGCCACTCTCTGTATATGGCATGATATATGGGAGAAGGGGATGTCAGGAAGACCCTTTGATCTACTTGGGAAAGTAAGAGCCAAATTTTGAGAGCGTGTTACACACTGCTGGCAATTGCCTTGATCCTTTCCCCACGTAATTTACAAGTTGCATGGAGCACCATGGCTGTCTTGTTAATCGTATCGCACTCCTATGGCAACATTAATTTAGCTGAGTGTGCAGTATCAGACATGCATTTAGTATGTTTTAGTCATCTTCAGAAAAATATGTTTCAGCTTTTTTCTTTATTAAAGTGTAGGCTTTGCTTGCTTTTAATAGTTGTTTGTGTCCTCTTGGATCTGTTTCCATTTTTTTTTCTGTTGAAGATTAAAAGGGTCATTTTTGTGTTAACTGATCATTTTTCTCAAAACCATGTTTTAGAAAGTCCCAATTCACCAGTCCTGCAAGGGAAGGTGGAGAGAGGAAGCACAGGTGTAATAAAGAATCAATTTCTTCTGACTCAGAATTAGGTTGTGAGCAAGTAGTACCATACACAATCTGGAAAACAAGTGTAGAAGAACATAAGATGTATGTAGGGTGGATCTTATGGTGATAAATTTTGCCTTGATGTGATCTGGTGTTTTTTTCAAAAAGCACCACTTTTTTTCAGATAAAGCAAGAAGAAAAATGAAACAGTTCTTGTAGGGTGGGAGTTGAAAGTACTGTGGGAAGTGGTGCTAAATTACAAAAAGGTGCTCAAAAAGGTGTTCTTCTTTTCCTGTTACTTTTTAGATTCCACTAGGTTAAGTTATCCTTCCATTAGAAGTAGGAATAAAGAATGCAATTTATGATTGCAATTGGTTGCAGGACACAGTAAAGGTTTTGAAGTTAAAATCATTTTTTCTGAAGCAGAGTGCTCCCTACATTGTGTTTAAACTCGCCTAAAAATTCTTCTTAACACGCATACTCAAAATAATGTTATCTAAGGTGCAGGAAGCTTTTTCTCCTGAGCACAATAGGAATATGTTGAATCTCTTGAAAACAGTTTCTGTTTTTCAAACACCTATTCTTTTTCAGCATAGATAATTAACGCCTTCTTCACAGTGCTTGGTGCCCTTGATACATCTGTTACCTTTGACAGATCCTTTCTGTTTGCCACCTCTTCCTAACATGCTTCCAATATTTTCAGCAAAAAATAGCTTTGTATCTTTGATGTTGGTTGTATACGGGCTCAATTAAATAAGAAAGCTGCTGACAGAATGGTGTAGAGTCGAAGCTTTGTTTCTGTAAAGATTTTGTCCTTGGTCACTTATCTTCCATTTTTGCTGCAAAATGTTTAACTTGTTTTAGACAGGATGGTTAAGACATGCAGTTTTATCTGGAACTGTTGTGTGTTTTCACTTTTGCAGATGCTATATGCAGTAATTATGTAGAGGTGTAGGTAAAGGGGACAGAAGAGCACTCTGCAACTGCAGCCCTAAGCAGCAAAACCCCATCCCACCGGTGAGGTTTGCTTTAAAACATGCCTTTCTGGAAGTTTCTGGAATATTTAGAAGCAATGCAGCTGTTCATTACCAGCCCCTAGTTGCTGGTGGATGGCATCTTGTATTTAGGCTGAGGAACCCATCTTTGTCTGGAAGGGGCTGTTGAGGCTGTTCAGATGGGCCCTTGGGTGGCTGAGCTGTGGCAGTGAGTGGCTCCAGCCTGCTAGTAGAGGGCAGTGACATGTAACTCTTTTTTGAGGCTTTCCATAATGGTTCCTCTGCAGTTCCACAGCGTGGTAGTGCCCAAAGTCAATAGCTGTAGACACCCTTTGCAGACAAGGCTTTATGTTCCTCAGTTTTGAAAGCGGGGAATTAAAATGAAATCACAGTGTTGGAACAAGAGAGTGAAAAATACAAATGCATTAGAAAAGATGCAGTCACAATACCTAAATAAAAGACTTACTGGTAGCAGTAATTGTTACTGCTTATGTCACATGGTATAATGACAGTTTTTCAGGATTTCCCGCATATTAGAATGCATGAGGTTGGAATTCTGTTTTTATGATACCTACCACTCCTTTCTTAGGGGAAATTAAATGGCAACTGCTCTCAGATTTTGGGTTATGTACAACAGTCATTTTGATCTCTACATTGTCAAACAAATAAATATCAAAAGCATTTTCAGTGCAGTTACTCTGTTTCATGCAGTGTTCTGGTGTGAAAGAACTAATTGCATATTACACATCTTTTGCATATATATATGAAAAACAGTATGACAGGAAAATATAAAAGAATTTGAATATATGCTTACAGAGGGAAAATGTGCATGGGTATGTGTGTGTTTATGTGTATCTTGCCTGTTTTATCTCCTAATGACAAGAACAGATGAGCACGTTACTGCCATGAATTTACTGATGATCCACTATTGATAATGAACCTATGGTGCAGTAAGTTGTGGTGGAATTGTAAGGGATGGGAGGCTGCCCACAGATAGGTCTCACAGGTTTCCCTGCAGTGAGGGTGCACTGCAATCTCAAATGTCGGTTTCTCTGGGAATTGTAATGTTTGTTTCCTGGTGCAGACCTAAATATTTTTGTACTTTTCTGTCTTCTTGACTTTACAGAAATTTCCCCATAGCACACTTTTTTTTTTTTTTCTCCTGAGGTGCTCCTGATATGTGTAATACTGTTGTAAGTATTACATCTCACGAGGCTGATTGTTACTACTTTTAGTTAGCTAATATTTTCTTCTCAGGGATTGGCCTTGTTCCCAGGATTTTGCAAAATATTTGCAGAGGGAGACTAAACCAGCAGGTCAGTCAATAGCACATCCAGCAATGTGTATTGGACTCAGTGCTGGAGATGTTAATGATTTTTTTTTTTAGTTGTAAATCAGCTTACCCAAAAGCACTGACATTTACAAAATACTTTAAAAATACGAGCAGGACAGATCTGTACCACTAACCAGGTTTCAAGAACATGATGCATCATTGTGTTTTTATCTCAAACACTGGCTGACCAAGAACAGAGCTGCTTCAGCAAGCTGCGTCCTTGAGCCACTGTGTTGTCTGTACATGCTAATAAGGAGAATGAGGAGAATTAATAAGCAATTTGAGCTGCAGAATAGTTTCTTGAAACATCTTTTCAACCCTTTTTAACACAAAGTAGCACACAAAGTTACTCTATCATTTAAAGAGGGATCATTTTTGTTACTTAATTTGTACTTCCAACGTAGAAGTTGTGGCTTCAAAAATGAGAACGTTGATCTTTATTATTGCTAGACCCAGTGAACTAAGAGATAAATGACCGATACCACAAAAAAGAAGCAATAAATGAAAGGGAAAGCCTAAGAAAAAGGGGATGCCAGATTTAATGAATAATTACCATAAACTGGGTCACATGGTTTCTAGTTTTTATACAGGTCAAACTGTGAGGTGATAGCATTTACTTAACTGAAAGGCCTGAGTAAGTAGTCTCAACAGCCTTTTTATAGAAAGGGAGACAATTTCAGCTGATCTATCCTTAATTCATGACTGTCACACCTTTATTTCAGGCATACATTCAGGGTCATAACAAAGGTGTGTCTTTGGTATATTTATTCAAGGATTGCCCAGGGAACATGCCCAATACTCATTTGCTACAAACCTGAAACCTAGCCTGAAGTACATCATGACTGCAATTAAAAATAAATAAAACTGATGGCAGGTAGTAGAGAAAAAAGGGAAGGAAGGGTTGTTGCAGTTACCAAAGTTTTTTACCATAGTTCAGTGTGCATTTAAAACTGTGTACACTCTCAGTAAATCCTTGAAAACTGCCAGAATCTAGTGTGGGTCATGTAGGTTTGTCCCTGCTCCAATGAGAAGGACAATTATTTGCCACAATTACTGAATCCTAATTACTTGAAAAGGATGGCAAAGGGAGGAGATGTTAAAGCTAGTTAAACTGAATTTCATGAAGATATTAATGACTATAGCCATATTCATCTTTGAAATAAACTAAGGACTTTGAAAAATGAAAGCTGGATTAACTTCCTATCACCTTTGTTTAAAAGATGAGTTTGGAACTGGTGGTGTGTGGGTGGGTGGGCTAATGGGAAAACCTTAAAAGCTGAAAATCTACATTAGAAAAGGATTATGAGGGTGTATCTGCACCAAGTATTACAGCATCCTTCGTTTTCCATGCTATCCAGGCTATTTCCTATAGGCTGCTCAGCAAGATTGGTGTGTGGAAATAGTAATTGGAATTCCATTTGCATTGCTCTGCACCTGGGCTAATGAGACTGAGTTGTTGGAACTGAGTTGTTGGAACTACAGAGCCTCTCCCTCCCCAGGACTGGAGATGTGTCATGAAGTCCTGCGTAAGTCAGAGGGCAAAAATGAGTACAAGACCGCACAGTTTGAACTGGACACAGTGATGGGGTTTTGTCTTGGCACGACTGAGCAAGAAGTGCACCCCAAGAGCAAGAAGGTGATTTCGCAGTAGTAATTCGAGAGGATGCACCTGTCTTTCCTCATTCTTTTTAGATTTTGTTATCACAGGGAAGAGAGTCCTTTCTAAACTGATTGATCGTTACCAAACAGGGAAAACAAAAGTATTGCAAAATGCAAGTATTAACTTACACATTTGTTTTGTTTTGAGCATATTTTAGAAGAGCCAGAGGCATGCCTTTTTAGTAAGCAGGCAGTTGGCAAAAACCCTCTAGGTATCAGGGAAGCCCTGCGCTATAATTTTCCTAGAATAATAATGTCAAACAAATGACAATAGAAAGCCTATAAAATTTGCAGCCAGCTGGGCAAATTCTCGTGTGAACCACAGAAACTGTAAGTGCCCATATAAAATATTTTGTCTTGATCAGAGCTGCTCCAGTCTACTGTGTCCCTTGCCAGAGTAGCTGTAACCCCATTACCTGCCAGCTGCAAATAGTGGCTCCACTGGGTGAGCTCCGAGGAGCTCCAGCCCAAGTCTCAGAGCAGTGTTAAGTGTGTGCTGTATTGGAAGTTTTTGCTTGGGTAGTTAAATGTAGATCGATGATCCTTTTCAGCATTAATGTTAACAGGATATTACATGGGAATCAGCATGCATCAGGAATTATTATTAGTGCTTATTTTCAGATTCCCCCAGTCAAGATGGAGAAGGCTTTTGTAACCCATGTCTTTTGTAAGTTAGGTTTTTGTCCCTTGTGTACTTGGTATTTCATGTTCTGTTGTTTGGATAACAGTCTGGGCATTAAGCATGGCTGTAATTCCTCCTCTTAATGGTATTCCACTTTCCATGACTCTTGCTTAGTTTCACCTAATCCTATCTCAAGCAATGTCTTGACGAGCCAAGAAGGACCTGGGCCAAGCTGACAATTGAACCAATGTTGAATATGGCTTTGAAGAAGACCAAATTATAATAATTCCTTGTGGCATCTGATCACTAAGTTGTACAACTTTGTACCAAAAAGGCCATGTTCAGTGCTGCACCTCAAGGGTTCTATCTATGTTTCAACTCCTTTTTTCTTTGACAGGAGGTAAAAATGGCTGTATGTAATTTACTGTAAGTTTCTTGGTTGCGATGCAATATTCTTTGTTGAACTGGGTCTGTATGAGTCATTTATTGAAAAGCAAAATAAAACTACTGATAAAGTTTCATTACTTCTGCCAAAAAGAGACTCAAGGCTACTCCCCATCTTGTTTCAGGGTACTCCACACGTTACTCATTGGGTCTTTCAGGCTGACATGTTTATGAATTCTTTCATCTTATAAAAAAGTACTAAATGCTATTCCATTTGACTGTTAAGTCATAGAATACTACATAAGCAGTAGTGGTCCTGGCCATAGCTACCCATTTTGGAGTCTGTGTAAGTTGTGCAGGGAGGTGGGAAGTTCACCTTGTTGTGCACTGGGGAGATTTCTGGACCCCATCCTGGCCAGCCCCAGAAGGCTGCGATTGGACTGACAGTGAGGAGTGGGATGTAGGAAGGGTCAGTTGCCCAGGCATGCCTCAGCTGTGGGATACTCCTGCTTGAACCACTAATTGTGTCCCGTGTAATTGATCCACAGTGTATGGTTGATAGACACACTCCCTAGAATACTACTCCTTCATTTGCCCCTTACCACTTACAATAGCCGCCTACTCCAGAATTGCAGCACACTGCAAGTGTGGTTTGAGTTTGTTTATTAGAAGCAAAAAGACTGTTTGGTTCTTCTGAGAAACTGGGAAAAAACCAACCAAAGAACAGTGACCAAAAATTGCTTTTACATAGAAATTAAATATGGGGCAAACAGCATTCAACTGTAGCACTGTGTTTTGAGGGGCAGGAAGTGTGGACTGGAGCAAAGATTCAGAGCAGTGCCTAGGGGAAAGCTGCTGTATCTGATATAGATATAAATATGTACATGAAATCAAAAGTGCTTCATTTAAGAATCAAGTCTACATTTTTTAGTAATGCAGTGAATTTTTCACTGTAAAAGAAAAACACTCCACCTACCCAAGATAATTACATGTGTACACACTCAGAGCAGCCAACTAAAATAGAAAATGTTTAACTGCCACAAACAGGTATATAATGGGAAGTTCTTAATCAACATCAGATTATCCTAAAGCAATAATGAATGTCTTGTTTACTTTTTTATGTATTGGAATGGAAGGGATATATTCTGAAGGCGATTAAGAGAAAGATGGTGCTTGCCTGATTCTTAAGGTAGTGTTTTCTTTTGCTGTGATGATGTGGGTGCTGATTGAAGTACACGAGCATTCCCGCTAGAGGGGGGTCCACTCAGCCTGGGTTGTAATGCATTTTGGAATTTTTTTTTTTTTTTTTTGGGAAGCTCAGCGTGAGGAAAACCGCATGCTGTCCACATCTTGTTTCAGTCCTTTATGTTGTGTATCTTACGCTGTCAGTAGTTACTTGACTCTTACTTACCTTAACTGTCTTCTATACGAGGCGGTGAAAATCCAAATGGGTGGACTAAGGCACTAGTGCACTGTTGAACACAGTAGTAACAAAGAATACAGAGAATGTTTCATTGTATCATCTGCAAGGTGAGGACTGTTATTTATCACAGAAGTGGTGTGATCGTTCTTGGAAAAGTAGAAGCAGCTTTTTCAGATTGTTCAATAAAATTTTTAATTAGAATTGTTATCTATCTTCACTCCAAGCCATTTTACTGTCTCTGTGAGCCTTATGTTTCTAAAGCATAAAAGAAAATATTTCTATATGTGAAAGAGACTAAGAGTATGTTAAATTAGCTTAAAGTTCTGTTTTACTCTTTGACATCAGAGTTTGTTCTTCCTCTCAGTTTCTTGGTGAAAGGAAGGATTGAGTTTTATACGTGTTGGTCATTGTGCCATGATAATTAATGTGTTTTATAGCTGTGGCAGTTGCGACCATTCTCTTGGCCCTGAGCAGGAACTCCCTTAGCAGAGCCCAGGTGTAGACAATACGCCTGTGCTCTGCAGTGAGGGTCCTGGCGTGTGGGATGGCCTCTCTGCAGGTGAGGTGAGCACAGAGTCCAAACTAAAACTTTGCCCAGTCTGTGCTGGGTTGCCGTGGGGTTTCCATGCCATCCCATCCATGCCGTGCTTCTGTGGGGCAGGGGACAGGCAGCCCTGGACAGGCTCAGTGGGGCTGTCTATCCAGCTGGGACCCTTGGGAAGGAGAGAGAGGAGGAAGGGACAGCAGGGCAAGGGAGACAGAGTTTACTGGGGCTGGCAAGGCATTAGCAACTCTGGTGGATTCAAGGAGGAAGTCAAAGAAGGACCCTGTGGCACAAAGAAGGCTCCATTTTTTCCATTTTTAATGAATCTCCACAAGAGAAATGTAGCACAGTACTAAGCATCCACTCTCTACAATTACCTGAAAGGTAGAACAACTGAGGTTGTAGCCAGGTGGGGGTCAGCCTCTTCTCCCAGGCAACAAGTGACAGGACACAAGGATATAGCCTCAAGCTCTGCCAGGGGAAGTTCAAGTTGGACATCATGAACAATTTCTTCACTGAAAGGGTGGTCAGGTATTGGAATGGGCTGCTCAGGAAGGTGGTGGAATCACTGTTCCTGGAAGTGTTCAAGAAACTACTGGCATGGCAC
Source organism: Zosterops lateralis (assembly GCF_965231275.1). NCBI lineage: Eukaryota > Metazoa > Chordata > Aves > Passeriformes > Zosteropidae > Zosterops > Zosterops lateralis. Next base: position 53,135,369 of record NC_139764.1, on the reverse strand, counting down.
TTGGTGCTGTGGTCTCATTGATGTGTTCCATCAAAGGCTGGACTTGATGATCTTGGAACTCTTTTCCAACTTCTATGATTCTATGATTAATAGGACTGGAGATAGCATCTGGGATATGTGACTACATAAGATCGAATAGAGAAAACTGAGTGAGTTTGAAAAAGTTGTTGGGTCTGTCTAATGGTGGTAGCTGGATGCTGTACCAAAACAGTAAGGCAGGTGAAAAGGAGCATTCACACTTCAGATGTGTATAACATTAACCCTAACCTAGATGCTTCTGATAGTGGAATGGCTTTTTTCAGAAGTTACCTGAGCATCTGAGTAGGGCACTGTATTGTGACAAGTAGTCATACAGTTATTTCCAATCCAATGGTTGATTATTCTTTTTGGCCCTGGGCAAGTCGCTTAACCCTCTGTCTGTTTCTTCATCTGTAAAATATATTATGGATATTTATCAGTCTCACCAGGACTGATTGTTTAATATTTATAAAGTGCCTAAAGGATTAGAAGCTTAATATAAGAAGCTAATATGTATCATATCATTTTAGATTGATTTTATTTACTTGGATTTTTTTCCTACCTCCTATTGAATGAGATGCTATTTTGTAGCCTCTTACTGCCTTTCCTAATTAGCTGGACAGGTCACAGTTGGGTAACTCCAGGTTCATTTTCTTCATTTATTCCTAGTTCCTAAGAATGTTTTATCTCCCTCCCACTTTTTTTTTTCCTCCTTCCTTTTTTTAGTTTAGAGATGAAGAAATACCATATGTTGCTAGATCATGACATAAATATATTTAAGTGCTGCCATCATTGTTAGTTTATCAGCCTTTCCATTATAAACCCTCTTGTTCAGGGGTTTATAACTCTGGCATTATAACATGCTTCAGGGTGAAACTTCACATTCATTTTTTCCCCTCTTGATTTGCTTTAAATCCTTCACTCTTCTTAAGTTAAACTGGAGATTAGATACATTAGTTATAGTTATACTAGTTGTATAAATTATAATGCAGCAGTAGGCATTCTAAATAGGATGTAAATCAGAGAAACAGAGAATTTCCTGGTTGTTAAACTGTGAGCCTGAGAGTAGAGATCTGGGATTCTTTTCATGAGTGTGTCCCTGGCTTGGCACATAACTACTAAAAAATTATTTAACCTCTTCTGCCTTTCTCTTCTCTCTATATATTGGGATAATGACATTTCTGACTTCACTGGTGTATTGGGAAGCTTAATTAATTAGAATTTGTAGAAGACCGAGATTCTCAGGTGAAAGGCGCCAAAGTGTGAAGTATTTTTAAAGAGAAATCGATGTGCCTGCTTTCCTATGCCTGTTCCTGTATCAACTCTAGAACTGTGCAGTGTGTGGCAGCACACACCTGTGGCAGCAAGTGCTTTGATCTGGAGCACCACTCAATGACCTGGCAGCTTGCTTTTCCCAGGCTTTCAAACATGCACTGTATCTCTCAGCCAGCTGCTCTCGGCCTTTGCCTGGGGAGCTTGTGTTCCCTGAGTTCCAGTTTTCCAACAGCTCTCTAGCACAAGACAGGACAGCAGCCTGCAACCAAGACAGAGCTTCCCCTTGTTGCTGTTCCTCTTGGTGCTGGTGCAGAACTACCCAGGCTGCTTAGAAGGTAACAGGAGGGGAGAAGGTCAGAGGTTTCCAGCTTTTCTTTGCAGGGACTTACCATGGCAGATCATTCTGGTTGTGCTCAGGCAGCTTTTTGGTGTAAAAAAACTCTGTATGGAGAAAAATGTTCCAGCTGTAGTACAGTAAATTCTGAGACACTGAAGGTACTCCTGATGTCATTCATGTGGAGGAACCTTGTTTGTGTCATGAGGGATGCTCTCCTACTTTCCTCACTTGAGGATTTCTGTTGTCAGCTGTTAGTTTTGCACATCGTATCATGTGCAGGTTTCCTAGGGCTGATCCAGGCTGGCACCTTCATTTACAGATCTCTTCTTCGCCTGGACTGTGGTGCTTTACTCAGGAGAGAGAGGTTCTTGGTGGTGGCTAAATTTGAAATTATCTTTCTCCTTATAATTTCAGGTTGAAGTCTTGGCCTCCGAGGATGCTACATTTGGACACAAGGTGTGTAGTTTGGTGCAGTTTTGTTACATAGGTCCCAACAATATGAGTTGTTGACAATTTTCAACCTGAGAATTGAGAATTGCATCCATCAATTCAAGAACTTTCCCTTGTGCGTGGTAACCTGAGAATGGCACACAGGCTGTCTTAATCCTTTTCTTGGTATAAAATATGTGGCCAAGTTTTACTTGTGGAAACCCACGTGGAAATGTGTAAGGTCAGCTTAGCAGTAGTTTTTAAGATTGGACTTGCCCAAATGCTGAATTCGTTCTTGTTCCATAGATTTGCAACTCAGAAATTGTACTTGTTGTTCAGGCCCCTTTTCACAGAGGATCTCAAGCAGAAAGTAGTTGACTGAAGAGCTGCATCACCCTGTGTTCAATTGTAGATCAGCGCATGGCGGGCAGTAGCGTGTGTTGGAGAGACAACTTCAGACCTGCCCAGCTCCATGGATGGGCTGTGTCCTACCTAGTGCTCAAGTTTCTTTGGCCAGTGAGCATCGTGGTGATGACCACTGTTTTAACAGAGCACTAATAGGAGATGATTTTAATCAGGGCAGATTCTGTGTAGGCTATATCTAGTTATCTAGGAAGAGAGTGGATGGGGAAGGGAAAAAGGAGATGGTAGGAAGAGTAGGCTAAATCATGACAGTGAAGAGTTTCCTGCTGCTGAAGACCCATATGCTGTGATGCTGCTGCAGGTGAAAAAATAGCAGTGCTATTACTATTTAGGTAAAAAGTAAAAGCAAGAAAATCTTAAATAAGTTCTCCAGGTTTATTTGGAATTCTGGAATACAATAAGCAAAATTAACCAGCAGAAGAAAAAAAAGCTTTAAAAGCACGTAAATATTCATGATCCCAGAATTTACATTGTGTCTCTATTGTACATTTTTTATGTTGATATGTGATAAGTGATTTCAGTAAATTATTAGAAAACAAACAGAGCTACTCTGGTATTATTTGAAGTATATAATGTATGGTAGTCTGCAGTATTTTCTGATTTTTATTTAATACCCAGCAAGCATACAGAATATTCTTTGAATATTTAATAAACCTGGAGGGTCAGCTCTTGTGAGCTCATCTCCATAATCCTTCAGACTAGGTGGGTAAATAGAAATATTACTGATGATTATTGTCGCCAGTCACTCTTTGAGCTAAAAAAAGCACTGTGGAGGAGGCTTCTAAGGCTTTTTCATGGCTAGATTTACAAGGTGTTTTTATGTCTTGTCAGCCTGATGGACATCCTTTGAAACTCCTTTTTATTACAAAAACTTTTAAGAGTTTTCTGTTGCTAAGCTTCAGTTTTACAAAACTGAATCAGTACTGTTGCCAGCTCTGAACATCAATGTCCAGAGTCCCAAGCATCTTTTGTCCTAAACTTCATCTTCAGAACCATCAGGATCTTTTAAACTCTCTTATAATAGTAGCTTTATGATGTACAGTGAACCATGTATGTCTAGGAATGTCATGTACTTTTTATCAATCAAAAAGGAAGCTAACTGTATAATCCAAAACTTGTTAATGCCAGAATTTATTTCTGCTGTATATTTAGAGATGCTGCAAAAACACTTTCTTCCCTTCTCTCCCTTCTGAGATGCTTTCTTTACTGTCTGTCTCAATGACAAATAAATGCTAGTCTTTGTTACATTAACAGATGAGTTGGTATGCCAACAGTGAATGTGTATAAGCAAAATTTTTAAAATGAAAAACAATTAATTTTATAAATTAGAAAGTAAGTTGAATACCAGATAACACAGTTGAGAAGGATGTAAGGTTAGAGATTTACACCATGCAATGCTGTCCTTAGTACCTGCTTTTTGCCTGAATTTTCCTCCAGGGCTATTGTAGACTGTTGAGAGGACCTGTCTTTTTTGGGTTTGGGTGTAGCATATATCTCAGCTTGAAACATTGTAGGCCCTCTCTGTATGCAAGAGCAGAAGAATAGTTTGCTGCAGGGGATGACTCTTCTTTTGACTGCATCCATTCCACCTATCCTTAGATGCCACTTAGTTTTAGGCTGTTGACAGGCTGTGTTGCCTGTAGATACATACCAGAATAGTGTCTTTTAAGAAAGGATATTTGTAGACTACTGAAAGAGAATGTACAATGTCATTTGTTATTCTTAAATTCTCTGTGATTTCAGTCTCTTGGTAAATATGCATACTGGCAGCAAATGGGGCTGTTTCCCAGAAAAAGGTTCTGAATGAGACATCATGGTTCAGCTTCACTGTAGTTATCATTGGCAAACTGAAGATCTGGCTGATGTACCGTGCCCCTTGAATGGTTGAATCTTGGATGATGATGATCATCATCGTAAGTGTTTGTAGAAATCAGCTTTTGAACAGGATGCTTTTGAAGCAAGTTAGGCATATTGATTTAGACAAATCAAAATATTTAGTCCAGAAAATTAAATGAAAACAAAAGAAATTGTGTCAAACTGTCAAAATACCCAGGGAAAAGGCACCTTGAAGTACCAAATCCTATCTTTTCTCCTTAAGCATGGAACAGCTGCAAAGTGCAAACCATGAATAGTAGTCCTTAAAAATGTTTCCTCCTCCTCAACTTTCCCCAAACAAGTGTAGGACATAAGGAAATTATTAAAGTAAAAATTACATTTTAATGTGAACTTCTATTTTCGTTTTGTGCATATGTGAAACCAGTACTGTTTAAAAGGCCATAAAAATCTAAGCACATTTTCAATCAGTTGAAAAAGAAGTTGTTGTTTGTTAAGTATAAATATGTACAGATTGGATTGCATTGCTGTCCAAAGCTTTCTTCTGGTTGAATAGAAGGAAGTAAACCCATTCAGCTTTCTGTGTAACTAATTTTACAGAAGGAGGAAGCTGCTGGTGTGCTGTAACAGCTTTTTCAAAGATGGTACATGTAGTGTTCAATTTAATTTACACAATTATTTGTGTGTGTGTGTGTGTGTGTGTGTGTGTGTGTGTGCTTGAATGCATGTTTGTTTTTAAAGAAAAAAAACCTTCCAGCTTTTGACTGGTTATTTAGTTTCAATATTTAGAAGGGTTGTGATGTATGCATGGAGAGATACATACATCTCTTACATATGGAAATACGTAGGGGGAATGACCCACGTAGCAAATCATGAACAGCTGATAGGTGATCTGGGAGAGGCTTAACAGTTATGCTGAGGATAAACTTACATTTATAATAAGTTCCTTCAAAACTGTAGCTGCCAAGAAAGTAACGTAGAGTAAGAGTGAATAGATGGAGTGTATATCTGCCTGAGTCTGCAGTCAACACACAGGAATGTACTTCGAAGTTGGAAGCTCTTTGAGTCCCATTAATCTTACTAAAGCCTAATGATGACGTGTAAAATACTAACAGTACCAATTTATTTTGTGTTTATTTTAGCTGAGTAGGAACTTGGATTTTAGCAGATGGGACCAGTGTTCGCAGATGGCAGAGAAAATAATGGAATACAAAGATGTGAAAAAGAAAGAAAGAAAAAAAATAAGATGCCCAGGGCAGAAGTAAAAGGTGTAAAACGTTTAACCATTTTGAATGTTGCTGATTTAAAGACCAAGGCAATGAACAAATAAAAATAGGAGTGTGGGAGTTTTTAAAATCCTCCTAAGAGATTCAGATGCTCAATTTCCATTAGAACCTTTTTATCCCTGAGGTGGAATTGAAAATCTTAGTCTGGAAGGTTGGTTATTATATAAAGATTTAACCTACATTTTATTGTTGTAGGAGCTGCACGTTGGTATCAGTTGGAATTACGGTGTCAAATGCAGTAGCACACGCTTCATACAGGCTGCAAATGGTGTCTGGCCCTATCTAGAGAACAGGATGCCTGACTTTTTAAATACCTGTGCTCAGTTTACTCTCCCTCCCTTTCCCTAAGGCTTTTACTGTCAGCATCCACCTGACCCAAATAACGTAGAGCAGGGGAGGCTTCATTCAGTTAAGCCTGGTGAGATCACCTGGTGCAGGTCCCAACGTGTCTGTGGACCTGTGCAGTGCCATAAGCCGTGCTGGCAGCGCTGGCCGCAGAGCCCGCCCTCCGCAGCTAATGCCGAGGTGCACTGATCCAGCTTAGTGCTGCATTAATATAAATAAGTTTGTTAATGGCAGTCCAGCAGCTACATGTCAGAAGGCTCACAAGTTTGTGCAACAGGAAAAGAGACACTTCTGTTCCCACAGTGGGGGAGCTCCACCAAGAACAGGACTCTCTTATTTGGTAGTGAGCTTTAATCCTTCCATTGTGTGTCGTTTTAAGCTGTGTTGTGATGTAATTGGCTTAATCATTACTATTATGTTGCTTTGCACAAGTTAAGATTGTAATTTGACATATGGAAATAAATGGCAACTGGATTAGTGATTTGCAGGTGTCATTTAAAAACGGGGCAGGGAAGAAAGCCTTTCATATTTTGCAAGTGGCGTGTTTGCTAATGTACAGAGGCAGAATTTACCGCACAACTGCATCTCACGCTGGTTTGAAGTAGGAGCAAGCTTCACCTGTTCTTTTCTAGGACTGTGTGCTGCTGGGGCTGAGGAAAAAGAATCTCATTCCCGATGGATGTGTTCACTGTAGGAGTGATTTTATGTTTCCTTTGCAGAAGACAAATACAGGAGTAAAGCTCTCTCTTTGATCGAGAAATGAGCATAATGGAGAGACAGCTCTATCAAAGAAGTACAGGAGGATGGTATTTCTGATGCGGATGTGTCTGTGCCTGTACGGTTGAGCTTCCAGCATTGTTCGTGGAACTAGCCGTGGTTTTGTTTTATGACACAACATAAAGTGATGACCTTGTCTCCATAATTTAGTAACTCTGGAAGTTGTTTAGAGAGTCTGTTCCTAAGTCTTTTAAAGTATGTACTGCTAGATTGCATTTTTAAAATGTTCTTTCTCTGATATGATACACATTCTTAAGAATCAGATGTGCTCAGGACTAAAATATTTTTCCTCTCAAATATAATATTTTTACTTGAGTTTATTCAGGTGTTTTTTGGGTTGCTTTGGTTGGGGGAGTGTTGGGCAGAGTGGGGAGGTTCATGCTTTTGGGGAGTGGGGGGGTAGGTGGGGGTTGCTTTCCTCCACCTTGTAGATGCTGCATTATTGCAACAATCAGCACATCATGGTGCATCTTCTGCAGTCTACTTATTTTTATATCCCAGATAGCAGAAGTTCAAATCCCGAAGGTAAATTGAGCTACACAGTGTAGCTATGTGTCAGCTTCCTGGTTTGAAGCGCAGGACATCAAAGGGAATACATTTGGTGGCTGACTGTGAGTTATGACTGTGCAAACCTAGAAAGAAACTGTTTTTCTTGCAGTATCCATAACAGAACCCTTGAGCTATGAGATGGAGATGGCATAAGATAAAAATTGAGAGACATGTTCTCATGTGAGAAAGTGAGAGACACTTTTTATTTTTTTTTCTAATGTATTAGCTTGATTGCAATAAAATAGTACTTCTTGGAAAGAAAAAGAAAATAACCAATTGAAAGAGAAGAAAAAGTAGACATAAAAATTTGCTCTCTTCTAATGCTCGCCTTAAGACAGCTTTCTTTTGTTGAAGGCTCTAAGCAGCCTTTGCTCCTGCCATCTGGTGGTTGCTAATAACAGTTGCATCTTCAAAGCCAAATTAAATTGTTTTAAAGCAAATTAATCCTGTTCAGAAGAGAATCTTTTTAAGGGTCAGAATTAACTCTGTCTTGATGTGTTGACACTTGGATTGTCTGTGTGTACGTAGTGTATGGGAAAATATAGAGAAACGAGTCCTCATTTACATCTGTCTTTGCACTGTTGTCTTAGATAGGAACGTGGGAGTTGTAAATAAGTTTTTGGATTTGCTTTAGCTTAGAAAAAATAGATATTCATATTAGCCTCCAGTAAATTCTATTTTGCTACTCATAGGAGAGTTAGGATTGCATGTTTCCACAGTTCTGTTTTTCATTCTTTGTGGACTTGTTTCACCTGAGGTATTCAAATGAGTAAAAGGATTTTCCAACCTCTTTTCATAGACTCATTGTTAAAGTTGTTTTGGGGTTGCTAAAGTCTCCTGAATGCCCTCTGCCCTGGATTTTTTCCAAGAGTAGCAAATGGCATTATAGCAGGGAACATGGCACTCTTATATTCTTAGGGACCCCTTACAGATGTATCCAAGTGTTTTGAAGTATTTATAACTAAGCAGCAACTTGAACAGGTTTCTTTCTGAACAACCTGTGCATATCACTGCTAGGCTATTTGTGACAGTCCAAGAAAACACAAAACCAAGAAATTATGATTGTGTTTTACAAATTTCATCTCCAAAATCAGTAGTTCTTAATTTCTGGTAACTTTAGTCTCAATAAATACCTCTGTGGTTTGTGGGTTTTTTTCCTCAATTATTTTTATGCTAATTAAGAGGCACACCAAAAGATTTATGGCCATAGGTTCATCTCCATCCATCATACAGTTCCTAACTGTGGTCCAGCTTTTTCCTGAGTGCTGTAGGCAGTAGAGGAGTGTATCTAACCACCTTGAGTATGGAGGGTGATTCCAAACAGCACCCACTTGTGGTGCCCCACCCTTACGACTTTGTCCTGCTTCCCATATGGAGAGGATTTTAAAGCTCTCTGGGAGGATGGAAAAATAGTGCAGGCTTCCTGGAGATTGTGATGCTTCCTTGTGCAGTGGAGGTGGATCTGGACAATTCCATAACAATTCTGCATAAAGAAGAAAAGGCAAAATGATACCCAGAAAAGGAGAAAAAAAAGCTATGTTAGCTGAGAAGCCCCACTTGGCAGAAAGTCAAGATCAGCTGGAGAAATGACGTAATAAGAGTTGGTTCTCTCCTCCTTGTGCCCTGTGCCCACACTCCTGTAGTCTCAGGAAAGACAAGGCAAGGTGAGGCTTTTGGGAGGACCTGTCTCCTGTGGCAATGTCCCTGTATGTGTACAGCATGTCAGGCTTTCTTGGATATTTCCTTTTTTCTTCTCTTGCCAGTGATCCAAGCTAGCCATAAATATATGTTTAATGTTCCTTTTCAGCGTGAAGCATCTCATGGTGCTTGCAGAATAAATACTGATGGCCTCAGGGTTAGGCTTAGGCAGTTTACATGGGTATGTGGTAACATTTATTTTACAAAGCTCACAAGCACTCTGTGGCAAGCTGGAGTGAGCACAGATGGTAAACGTGCCTTCCTCAGCACCCTTGAACATTGTTGGCCCGTGGTTGGCCCCGTGCCCTGCAACCAGCTGGGATTAGTGCTAAAAAAATGTAAACTGCTGTCTTTCTTCCTACATCATCTTTACTTTTGGACATACATAAATGTGATGAACAACCTGCCTCTCCTGATGAACTGCAACAGTTTAGGTTAACTGCATGGTTTAGGTTATCAAGGTGTGGATGTGGCCACATTTTCGATTTTGATATGAATTTATATGAATTTAAAGCTCCCGTTGCCTTTCTTCACTGAGAGTACCAGTGTGGAGTTTTCAGAAGATGTGTATGTAATTCAAAGCAAGTGTTAGGTATTTGCTCAAGTGATGTCTGTAAGTAAGAATCACAGGGTGGTTTGATTTGCAAGGAACGTTAAAGATCATCAAGTTTCAACCTGCCTGTCATGGACAGGAACACCTTTCAATTGCATCAGGTTGCTCAGAGCTCCATCCAAGCTGGCCTTGAACAGCTCCAGGAATGGGGCATCTACAGTCTTTCTGGGCAACTTGTTCCAGTGCTTCACAACCCTTACAGTAAAGGCTTGGCAACTAATTTTGCTTTTCTGATTGATGAGTATCCCTCTTTGGGCGTCCTATGCCCATTTAGATTGCCACTATATTAAAATGAACTGCTGTAACATTGAACCATCCAGCTTTTGTGGTGGCATCAGCAGCAGCAGCAGCAATCCATATTTCCCCCTGCTTCTTCTATGAAGAGGCAGTCTGTAGTATGTTTTTTTTCTTTCCAAACGTCAAAGAAATGCCAGAAGAGTGCAAAATTTGGTACTGTTTTCATGGTGGGAATATGCATCTCTTCAATGATTTTTGAACCCACCATTTAACACCAGTCACTACATTGCAGTGACTTAAGTTACTACCAGGGAAAAATAATTTATTTTCTCAGTCTTCCTTCTGTTACTCATTAAATTTTAACTGGTGGGTGCACTCAGGCAGCCTGAGTCTGATGTGCCTGAGCTGTCTGGCTGGGTGTGCTGCTCAGCATCCTCCCTCGCTCAGCTGCCTCCTGTTGACATGTAAACGAGGGTGATGCTTGCCTGATCAGGCGGGACCTTTACAGTTCCGTGTGGCCCCTTTGATTTACACTGCTGGTTTGAACTTGGAGGGAGTATCAGGTTTACCAAGTCATCCAACAGTCAGAACACAAAGTTAACTTGTAAATACCTGCACATTTTAAATAAATGTTGAGGCAGGTGGTCTCTTTAGGGGTGGGAAGATAGCAGTTCAGAATATTTGCAAAGAGTTCCTCCTTGATGGGGTGAGCAAGTTAGACCAGATTTCTTTCTCTTCTGTAAATTCTACCTGATTGTACAACTGGTGGGACCAGAATTGTGCCCTCCAGCAACCAAGCCCACCTTGCTACAGAAAACATGCTCCCATTCAGATTGGGACTTAAAACAACAGAAACTTCACAAGTATTTATTTTTTAATAAAGCTACTGTTAATGCGTTTGCCTTTTTTTTTTTTTTTTTTCTTTAATAGCATACCTTTTTAGCAGCATGAAACACAGATACAGAAAAAAAAATTTGCTATTTGCTACGTGGCTGCTTCTCCTGATATCAGAATTGGCTTGTTAAAACTAATGCTAGGTTTGAGGAATAGGAATTACAGAGAGGAGTGTGACAAAGTTGTTGGGTAGACAGATGTGATTTAGATTTTCATTTCCCTTCTTTTTTTTCCTGAGACAAAGACAGGTGTGTATCATCGTTCAGAGCTGTGCTTTGCTGGAAAAAGTGCTGTTGACATGTTGCAGATTTCAAGAGGAAAAAACGATGACAATAATGCAGAATCTGGAGCTTTTTACTGAACATATATTTCTTTTACAAAAGACGTAATTTTTTAACTGTGAAACTTCAATTATTTCAGTTTGCTTTTTAAGATTATTTCTTGTCAGATGGGGTTTTCAAGTGAATTGTGATATTGATGGATAATTCTATTAGATTAGTAATACTCTGAGAAATATTGTTTTTCAAGGTCATTCCTTTTATTTTCTTGGTGAACAGTTAATTATGCAGCGTCTTCATATTTTCTTATATAGGAGGATCAAGATTACAGGTCACTTTGGCATGATCTTCATACTGTTCCAATGCTTTACTTTTTTTTATACTATACACGTGAACTATTGTGACAGATTCCTAGTGTAACAATAATTCTGTGTTTTATGATTTCACTACTAAATCCTTGCTGCTACATGAAAAAGACAACAGACAAATGTACGGTTTATTAAAACTTGCTTTACCATTTTAATCTGAAGCAAAATAAGCATTATTTGTGACGTTCAGTTTAACGTGACTGTCTGTTTTCATTCCATCATCCAGTTCCACCCCCCCCCCCCCCACTTATCAAGATCTGTTTGAATCTCCCTCAGCCTCCTGTGAAACTTCCTTATGCTGTTATTTCTTGTGTCAGAACTGATGTACCGATTACCTTGTACATGTAATCTATATCTAGGGTGGTTTTACAACTTCAGTCCTTGTACAAGGGCTGTGCACCGATGGAGGGATGTACACCTTAAAATCATCTGTGGGAAGAGTGGTCAGAATACATGCTAATTTAAAAATTAATAAATGTATTTTAAGAAGTGAGTTAACTGCTCTTTATGAAAGAAAGCAATGAAGTGAATCACGTGGAACTGGTTTATGTTGCATCAAAGTAACTAAATACCATTATAGCACATATGATTTTGCAAAAGCTTTACAGTAATGTAGGTATGGTTGTTTATATGCTTATTAGCTTGTAGGTTTTTTTAGCCGTGGTGTGTGCAGAATGCTGCCAAGGTCAAAGTTGTTAAGCTTCCCCAAGTAGTACTGAGAGAAGAAATTATGTTAGGTAAAGCACTGGGGTTTTTTAAGTAACTTCTTTCTTTCTTTCTTTCTTTCTTTCTTTCTTTCTTTCTTTCTTTCTTTCTTTCTTTCTTTCTTTCTTTCTTTCTTTCTTCCTTTCTTTCCTTTCTTTCCTTTCTTTTCTTTCTTTTCTTTCTTTTCTTTTTTTGCCAGCAGTATTGTGAAGAAGGATCTTGAAGGAGAAATTGGGGGATGCTGGGTTTGGAAACAACATGGAATTAAGGAAATAGGATTAGAAGTGCAGTCTTTGGTGGAACAAGTGTTGAAGGTGATCACAATACTGTCAGGATCCTTTGTGTTGTCTAGCTTAGTTATAGAGAGGTTTGAAAAGTGAGAAGGAGTAGTTCACACTTGATACAGTGAGCAAGGGAAAGCTAATGGAGCACATTAAAAATGCAAGCTGACCTAGATATACTGTTGAATGGTGCAATGTGGTTTGCAGCATTATATGGCAGGCTGCAGCATCTTGTTCACCAGAATAAAAGCTAAAAAAGCTGGTGATAATACTGCATTGTTTACAAGTTGAAAGAGAAGATAGAACAATTGGGCTGTCCTGTTCTATTTCATAGGTGACCTCAAGTAAAACAACAATTTTTCAAAGCAGCTATTGATTTCTGTTAAATGTATGTAATATTTATGTTTTTAAAAAATTATAAAAATCACTTCTGAGGAATCGTCAAGGTACATGGCTCATTGCCACAAGTTGTCTGCTTTCTGCGCTTCCGTTAAAGCTGCTTGTACACAGAACCCTGGAAGAAGAAAGGAAAGTTAATACTATGCTAACAGTTAAAGATCAGAGCTAAATTCTTTCTCTCCGGAATGTGATGATATTCAGAAGGGAAAAGGGTGGCAGAATCCGGCCATTAATCTTATGATACTTAACTTCCAGATTAACTTTGAAGAAGTGTTTCAAGAAGTGTGAAATTATCAGAAAATGTTAATGTGGTATTATTTTTCAGATAATACTAACATAACTTTTAGCTGCTGTTTGAAACTTGATCATCAATTACTCATTTTAGTACTGAGACAATTTCAACTTGGAATTATTATCTTAACTTATTTATAAATAGCAACAAAAGCTTACAGAGGAAATGTTGACATCCTCCTGCCTTGCATTTGCCTTGAACTGTGTAAATGCAGGCATATATGATTGGTAAATTATATATTTTTATAGGACTAGCTGGTTTGAAATTGATTTTTTTTTTCCTAGGGCTGTATGTTATAATGCATTTTCAGCTGGTAGAATAATAATAAAAAGGGCTTGCGTGTACCTGTGATGCATTTGATTCCTCCCTGCAGTGACTCATTGTGGATCTCTTACAGCTAAGTGCTTGTTCCTTGTGATCAGAGGAAAATGCTACACACCTTCTGCTTCGTGCCTATTAAATTCAAGTTTCTATTGTAGGCAGCATTACACACCTATCTTTGAGAATTAAAGGAGGAAAAATATGAAGAACAGTTAAGTGAAGTGAAAATTCAAAAAGCCACTTTGTTCACCCTCAGCCCTAATTCTGATTTTTAATGCATTTCTGTTCTCATGCTTGCTTTTTCCAAATTTACAAATTTTTCTTTTATTCAGAGCCCCAGTCTTTGGTATCGTGTTGAAATTAATGACCATAATGGCACTTGCTCTTTTCTGTGCCCTGGAACGCAAATGATGGATACCAACCTTTTTAATCCCGTTACATTAAAGATAACACAGTTCCTTTACCCAGACCAGCATTTTGAGTTGAGGAAGGGATTGTTTTCTCCAATTTTGTTATCATTTTTCCCCCTCACCTTTTTCATTCCCTGAGGGGCTGGTCTGGAGAACAAAGTGTCTGTGTTCCTGGGAACAGAAATAGATTGTTCCATTCATAATTTAGTGATCTATTTCTGTTTGGCAAAGTTAAGCACATGCTTAACTTCAGGTCTGTGATTAAATCTCACTGACTTCAGTATGACTTAAATGTTTTGCAAAACTGTGACTTTTATTCCTATTTCACAATCACATCATTCCTTCTGTCTCATTGCTTTTTTTTTTTTCTTTTTCCCTCCTCTGCCATGCTGCAAGTTGACTGTGCTTAGTGTCAGCAGTTTATGTTCTGCATGTTTAATGAAGGCCATGGCTCAGCTCAGCATAGCCCTTCCCCTTACGCTAACAGAATTTTGATAAATGAGATTTCTTCATGTGGAGAACCAAGAAGAGGCTTTGATGGGAAAAGGCAGGGCATGAAATCAGCAGGTGTCAGGGTGTGCAAATCACAGGCGTTTTAAACCAAAACCAAAATAAAGTAGTTGTTATGACTAACTGTCTTCAAAATGTGTAGCTTCCTATGAAGCACAAAAAGGGTTTAACAATGCACCAGCAAAACAAAAGTAGATTTGGAAAGCAGTAATCTGAACCAGTGTGTTCCTACCTTCCTTGTTGCTCTGTATTCCCTGTGCCTACCACCTCAATTGTCAAAGTATGCTATATATAGGCAATTGGATTACAATAATCATTGCTGAATTTAGTACGTGGAAATGTGTTTCAGTTGTGGTTTATATCCTGTGTTGATCCAAACCATGAGAAAAATCTATTTTATGCCCACTCAGGTTATTGACTGCAATAGAGGGAACTAGTGGTAGATAAAAAGAAAGTGCCAGCAGATATTGAAAGAAATCTTTTAAACTAAGGCACACTTCTATGATCCTTCCTCCTTTTCCATTTATATGTTCATTTTTCTGATACTGCTCACTGCATTCTACTCTCCCACCTCTATCCCACCTTTCCAGTCTCTCTCCTTCATGCAGATTTAGCTTGTTCAGTGATTGATTTCCTATTCAGACTATATTGCTGTGTAATTTTAAAAAAATGATTTTGTGTGCTAGCATGTGCCAGTGAGGTATTGGACTGTTGAAATAACATCAAATTCTTCACTGAAGATTATAATCTGACCTAAATGATTCAAGGGCAGAAATGGATCCTCCATACCTAAAACCGGAGCTGTTTTATTACCTTAACTAGCATTTCATAGGAGTTTCTGCAGCTGTAGTGCATTAGCAATGAGTTGTTTTTATTGGAGAGTTGAAGAGAAAGGACAGTTGGTATGGTTATAGTAATTAATAAATAACATAGTTAATTACTCTGCTGGCTCTCCACTATGTTCAGAGATTAATTTAAATCAATTTGTGCTTGCTTTTATTAAAATACTCATAACTGTATTTTTATACATATGCAAAATATAAAAAATATATACACAAAGCTGTGTATTTAAATATAAATGTAAAATTTTATTTCTTATGTATCTATGTTTAGTTACATAAGCTTTTTTCTCTTTTTTTTTTGGCAGGATTTTTGCATGGCTTCAAAAGAGATAATTGCTGATCTTGTAATTTTTTCATAAATTGGTTCATACCTGGGCACTAAATCTTCCTGTAATGTCTGTAAAAAGTTTCTTAGGATTTTCTGCTCCTCTCCACTTGCTCTCCTTCCCTCCTGTCAGCCAGCTGCTGATAGGACCTTGCACAGCTGGGAGAAGCTCAGTGTGACTGCAGCATTCCTCCCTGCAGAAAACCAGTACCAGCCCCAGGTACTCCTTCTGGGCCGTCACTTTGTGCTTTTCATTTTTGTGCCAAACTGGAAGTCACAAGTTTAAAGTCAAAATACATGAACAAGGAATTGTGTGGCTCACATTATCATCCGGCATATGTGATGCATACACACATTGTGGCACAGGCCCAGTTGCTGGTAGTGATGTGCAGAACTATTTGGTTTGTAGCTTACTTAGTCCACCACTCTTCCATTCTCTTTACCAGGGAGTCAGCATTATTTGAAGTGGGCTCTTAAGGTTTGTTTCAGACACTTTTTTCTCATAGCAAGTGAGAGTTGGGCTAAAATAATCTTGGATGGGATTGTGCAGAGAATCAAGTTGGTACTCCATGACCCAGAAGAACAGTGTGGGGCAGATCCCTCTCTGATTTCAGAGGGATTGAGCTAGGACTTGAAGATACACTAAAATTCATCCTTCTGAGGAAGAAATGTGTGCCCTCATTTGTCTGGGCTGTGCTCATAGTGTTTTGGGATTACTGGAGAGAAGCTGTGCATGAGTAATGTGCTATGATCATATCATCATCAGATTTGAAATACAAGATCTTAGTAAAACAAAGAAAACCAGTGTTAAAAGGTAAAAAGAGAACTATGTCCTTTCCACATTTGAGAGTTAAATCCTGTTTATTTTGCCTGAAATTGTAGGGAGTTGGATAAAGACTGGTTACATACTTTTAATCCCTGATCACTAAATCCCCCAGTAAAGTGAAGCCAAAGAAGTTGCTGGGGTTTTTTTGCTCCCTGCCACTTATTTCCTTCAGACCAGACAGAATGAAATCTTCAGTCTAGAATAGAAATGTTTCAAAAGTATGTAATAAAATCTTTCTGCAGTAATTTCTAAAATATTGGATTATCTTGTGAAATAATTAAAAGTAATTAAAAACAGCAGCTTATATGGCAGCACCTGGTTCTTTCTGCTGCAGCTATTGCCACAGTTTCTTCTTGTTAATCTTTACTGTGAATATACGTTTTGCCAAAGAGCATTGCTAACTAAGATTTGGAGTTAGTTTATGATATTTTACAGTGAGTTACAGTCATTATACTCTAAACTATGACAGTGTAATTTAGAGATTGCATTCCATACATACCCCTTTTTGTCGTGTTCTGGCAAAGACCATCCTTCTGCTAAATCTGATGAAATATACATTCCAAATCCCAAATGTGCGCACACTTAAAAAACAACCCTACTGAGAATGCCTGTCACTTCATGGTGTTGCCCAGGACATCAGTGCCTTACCTTTACATCCCCACAATGCAAATTGTGCTGTGCTGAACTGCAGCAGTAACCTCACTCCTGGGGGAGCTCTGTGGGCTGGGTGCCACAGCTCTGTGGGGAGCAGTGCCACCCTGGGCAGGATGCTCCTGCTTAACCATAAATATTTCAAGAGCCCTCAATTAGAGGGCTTTCCAAAATGCACAGTTGTGTGGAGCCTGAAGTCTACCCAGAACTAGGTGCCGTGGTGTACAAAATGTGAAATGAACTTCCAGTTAGGCCCAGATGATTGCTGTGCTTCAGCAGAGGAGAAGAGTTTGTCTTCTCACTTTGCTACTGGCACAGCTTTAAGGTGTGGGGGCAAAAAAAAAAGCCCTGTCAGGTCTGGATAAATTTCCAGATCTTTCTCTGGTTAGAATTGTCTCTTCTTATTTTAGTCTTGTACTTCCAATTTTGCTCTGCAAAGTTATTTGAGTTCAGCATGTTCTAATTTAAAAGTGAAAGATGGTTTTTGCTGCACTGAAATACATGTGACCATTGCACTGTGGTCTCCTTGCATACTTCAGCAAGCCTGGAATGTCTCACTCCAGGGTTTGCTTCCCTCAAGGCTCATCTCTCTGTGTTTTTATAAAGAGATGAAAGGTGCAGAAAAGGGCTAGTGTGTTGAATGGAAGTTCATTGTCTTGATCTTTGATTTATCCCCTTATCTAGATGTAGAATATCTTACACTTAAATATTTTAGTAACTTAGGGGAAAGAACTGTAAAGTAATACGTTTTTCTAAATTTAATTTTCAAAATGCCAACAAGCTCAGTACATTCTGGGACATGTAACCTCAAAGCACAGAGAGTCTGAGTGAGCCGCTCGACTATGTAAATTGATCAAACACCAGTCAGTAGATTGAAGTGTACATATTTGCATATGTACACTTGTATATGACACTTGGTCTAGAAGAGAGTGGATTTGCTTTGCTGGAAAGATGTTCAGTAAAAGTGAATACGACCATTTTGACATCTAGGCTAATCAGTTTAAGAGCAAGTTGCCTTGTTTCTGTAATTGGTTTTGCCCCCTTGTCATTTTAGTATTAAAGAAAAAAATTAGGCAAGAGGCCCCAAATAACAAGAAATAAAGCTCAAATGCAATGTTATCTGTTATTATTTCAAAGTTACAGCTCCCTATTGCACCGTAAAGTTTGTGTTAGGAGGTGTAAGTAGACAAGCTAGGTTTGGTTTCTGTCAATTTTGAGATTTCTTTATGCATGCACTCTGAATTCTCATGTGCTTGTTGAGAGCATCTTGCTAAAGGCTTATGTACATATGAAGTTCTGACTGAGTATCTGTAGAGCTGTATGTGCTCAACTGGAAGTAATAAAATCAAAGATTTTCTATACCTTGGGTCCATTTTGTGCATACTCGCAGCATGGATAGCAGTAATAGTAAACTCTTTGGTGAAAATAAAATAAGCCTTAGATTGTGACTGTAGATTGCTCACAGCTCTGCTTGTTGCTTATGTGCCACTGCTGAGCTATAAGAAAGAGCATAATAAATTTGGGAGGAGTGTTGTGGGTGCCAGTCTTCAGTTTTCAAAAGGGCTGCGCTAATGTCTGGTGCTCGGCTCCTGCGTCCCAGAGGTGGCATCTGCCATGGCTGAGCAAAGGGGAAACGTTCCCTTTTTCAAGTCATTGTGTAACAATGGAAAGACAGTTTTTAAAGTGAATTTTGAAAGTTAGTTAGGCATTGAATTATTCAAAATTGCAATATAGTATTTCTGGATTTCAAAATGCTTTATCGTAATTCATACTTATGTTTCTGTGGTAAATTGATACGAAGGAATTATTTGTAAAGGGATTGCAAATAGTTTCTATTCTTACATACGTATGATCTTGCAAATCAGAAAGGAAGCAATATTTTAAAACAGAAGTTGTTTTAAAGTGTGTATATGTTAGCATTTTTATTCTGTAGTTGGATCATGTCATTCCAGACTTAAAAAGCTTTTTAATACCTGGAACCAGTCTGTGAGGAAATTATAAGGTAGATGATGTGATGAGCAGATGTCTAATTCCAAAATACTATTTAGACATTATCCAGGTTTTGGAATACTTTCCAGGGAGAGAGTCATAAGCAGTTTTAATTATTAATTTAGAGAAAACACTTTTTGCAACCATTTTCTGAATGCAGGTACTTTATTAATTTGTCTCATTTCTTTAACATTATTTATAGAAGAGAATAGTGAGATTTTGCTAACCTGTCTTTAGGATGATGTAAGTTATTTAATAATGTGGATTTGAAAGTCCTAGATAACCAAAGATTATATCATTTCCTTGATACTGTACATATACTAAGAAATGTAATAAGCACATGTGCCTGCTTTCATTCATGCACATATAGCAAGGGAATGAGAACAGCTATGCATGGAACTGATTGCTTCCCACATATTTAGACTTAATTTTTGCGATAAGGGAGCTCTAATCCCATTTTTGAGACCATGTATGTTTTTCTTACAATCCTCCAAGCAGTAACTAAAATGCAGAGTATTATACTCTGTAATAAGAACTCGACTGTATTTTCTCTTGAATGGAAAATGCTGTTCCTTTGGAAACACTTGTATCCCCATGGCATAGGTGTGGTTATGCTGAAAGATCCATGGAAAAAATAAGGCATCATTCCTGTTAGCAGTAGAATTCAGGTAGAGTAGGAAGCTTTTACATTAAAAGAAGTTCCTAACTTTCCTGTCAGATTTAAGGATTTTGTGCCTGGAACATAATACATATTTTCTTCACTATGCTCCCACCCCCCAGGAAAGAAGAGGGAAATGGGAAAACAACGTTCTAGGGAAGGCAATTATCCTCTCAGCTTTGTCTTGGTACTCCTGTTTCACTCTGGAAAAGTAGTGACTGAGTGTTGCTACGACATTACATTGTGCAATTTATCAAGGCTTATAGGATTTTTACTTGGGTTACAGAAGGCTCATTAGTCGTCAAGTCAATTGAACATAGGTCATAATTATTACAGTATTAGAGCATTCTTGAAAAAGATAAATAAGCATTAGGGCTGTGAGATCTATTGGAATAAAAGTATTTTAATAAAAATGTCAGTATTCTAACATCCTTCAAGATCCACAAAACAAACGGGAACCTGACTTTCAAATAAATTATAGTACTGCAACTAATGATGACAGTTCAGTGATAAAGGGATACTACTGCCTAATTTTTGAAACATAAACCAGTGCAATTGTGAAGAAAGGGACTGTGTTTCTGTCTGTTTCTCTGGGACTGTCCTTAATGAGAACATAAAGAGTTTGCATCCAGGAGAGAGTTCCTGTGTGACTAAACTTTGCAAATCTATTTTCACCAGTCTTTAGATTCCAGTTTAAAGAGTAGTAGTTTATGGTTCCCTACTAACCACTTACTCCAGAGATTACATCTTCCCATTTAGTTCTTGGATTCATCTTGCATGCTTTTTCTGCAGACTCTTCTGTTGCTTTCGGACACCATGATAGTGTCCACTGTGGGCAGACTAATGTTCAGAATAATTTACAGAATTCTCCATCATCACTGTGGAGCTTGAAGTTGGTGTTAAACCCATGCTTCCCCCGCCCCCTCCTCCTCTGCTGTGTCTCTGAATGCCTTGTTGTATAGTTTATATTTCTCTATCTTCAGAGTTTTGCAGACAGGCATTGTCCAGGACTGAAAATCGTGTCTCATAATGTGCAAGACAGCTGTAGCATGTCACATTTGCACTTTGTAAACATCAACACAGAAATTCCCTTGGTGGGTAGAAATTTGCATGCAGCTTGGAGGCATTAAAATACTGCATCTATAGGAAACCTTGGTAGAACTTGATCCATTTGTTGCTTACAGAATCTTGATTATGAATGAAAGGAAATAATGTGCCTGAATTTCAGTTCCAAGTAATGTAGATTTTAAAAAGGGGTTTTTAAGCTGTTGTTTTGTTCCAGGTGTTAGTGGAGGAGTTTCTATAGCATGTTCTTCCATCTGAAATTCTGGAACCTCTTCCTAAAAGCTGCTGTTAGCAGAGCCTTTCATATTTCCTGTGAAATTACCTATTAGCACATGATTTTGGATGTTGTTATTAGATGACTTGTCCTTTTCAAAAAAATACAAACTCCCGTATGTGTCTGAATGTACCATCAAACAGGCAATATCCAAAACTTAGGCCAAGGTTTTGATGTTACTGTGTGATGAGTATGCTTTTTATTTGCTTCCTTGTAACAGCTGAGAGCAGTCCTGGTAAAACATAATGTTGTAGAATTTGAGTTGTGTGATTTTAAGAATCATCTCTTCATTCTTTAGATTAGGTGTCTATCAGGAGGTCCTTTGACAGATGATACTGCAGAGGGTGTTAACTACTCTTAGCTACTTACCAGAAGTTACAAACCTCCTAACACATGCAGGCATATTTGCAGTAGTCCACAGTTGTAGTTTAAACATAGTTGAAAGACAGTCATAGTTTAAACCATGGGACTCGGTTTGAGTTTCAGTATCTGGGTGCAAGTTTACATTCTGTTATGATTTTTCTGTAAAAGCAGCAAAGCAGTGAGGTAGACAGATAGAAGAGCCCTAACCTTTGTCATTCAACCCTAACAGTTTGTCAGGAACTGTAGTTACAGGACAAGGGGGAATGGCTTCAATCTGAAAAAGACTAAATTTAGATTTGATATTAGGAAGAAATTTTTTACTGTGTGGTGTTGAGGCACTGGAACAGGTTGCCCAGAGAAGCTGTGAATGCTCCATCCCTGGAAGTGTTCAGAGCCAGATTGGATGGGGCTTTGAGTAACCTGGTATAGTGGAAAGTGTCCCTTTCCATGGCATGGGGGCTGGAACTAGGTGATCTCCAAAGTCCCTTCCAGCCCAAACCATTCAATGATTCTAACCTGCCCCAGCAAGGTTTTTTGAAATAGGTCTGTAGAAACCTTTGCCCCTGGAGGTGAAACAAATTGTTAACAAGGCTGTTTGCACTTCAAAATAAGTCGCCAGTTCCTGGGAAGGCTTTGTATCACAGGCTGCAAAATCCTTCAGCATTTGGCTTTACCAGATGTATCCATTGAGAAATTAAGAGGACTTGTGTACCTCTGCAAAATTGGATTTGGTCTTAGCCTGCCTCTTCACAGAGAAATTGTTAATTTCATAAAGCTGGATGCTGGCGTTCGGGAAAAAAGAAAGATAAAAAGGAAGAAGAAAAGCAGAGCAGATGCATTTCTTAGCACAGGGCAATGTGAAAGGGCAGCGTTCGCGGGTCTTGTTCAGGGACACGCGCTATGCCTTTAGATTGCAGGGATGAAGAAACCTCAATAGCTCTTGAGCACTTCTTATGAGCAGTAAATGCAGTACAGAAAGAAAAGCAGTGTCTGTAGGGCTTTATAAAGGTTCCTGTAACAGCATTTAACTTGGTGGTTTTTTCGATGTAACCTGTTATGACCTAGCTGACTGGCCTTCATTCACTTTGCTGGGGTTTGTACAGAACAGGAGTGAAATCAGCAATTGCAGGAGGGAAATTAAAATTTTTTTCAAGTCTTTCTATCAGTTGAAAGCCATTATTTAAAGCAAAATTTTAATGGCTTTTTTTTCTTGTCAATTGGCTTTGCCCCAAGTCACATAGTTTTCAGTGAATCTGTTGAGAGTAACACAGTACCTAACATTATAAAAAGTAGTAATAAGCTGGAATTTGGAAACCATCCTCCATGTATTTGTATGAAGTAAGCAGCATGGAAGGCGATGCAACAGAGTAACACTGGAATTTTAAAATAGTGAAAATTTTATTTGTATAACTACTCTATGCCATTTTTTCTTTTAAGCAAAGGTTCAGATGAGAAATGAGTTAAGAAGAAAGGTGTTGGAAGGGTACAGGTGATAGGTCCTTTGTTCTGGGACTCTTAGAAGAAGCAGGCTTTGGCCCTGTGGTGGTGTAGAAGAAAGAAGCAGCACAGAAAGCTGAATAGTTACCCCAACTTTGTGAACACTCAGACCTGTTCAGGGGACAGAAGCACAGATCTTCCACCAGTATTTCCACAGTGAAACGATCTCAAGCCTTGCTTTTGCCCTTCTTACTTGTGCTGTGACAGCAGCAGCTTGTGTGTGGAAAACCAGTAGTATTTTCAGAAGGACAGATTTTTCAGAAGACATGGGGGTAAGGAAGGTATTTCTCTTTGTCCTATCCCCAAGGACCACCTACTCTTCCATCCTCAGCTTTATAACAGGAGTTTAGTACCAAATTGTTCATATGGCTGCACTGTATGGAACAGTGCTGGTACGTATGACTGTGTAATGAGATGTTATACAAAATTAATTTAATAAGTAAAGAAAACCCTCCCTGTCTTGTTCAGCTCCACTTTGGAAAGCAAGGATAGGAAGATCACCACTGATTTAAGTGTATCTGGTATTAAATCTGCCAGTGAAAAAGAAATTATGCTAGGGTAGAAATTTGAAAGTGGTTTAGAGAAAACAGGGGAGCAAAAAAGATTAGGAAGAAGATGAAACATTAAATGCTATTTTAAAATTATGATGTGTTCTACCTAAAATAATGTGTAAGCTCTGAAGTATTTCGTACAAGGAAGTGAAAGCAACCCCCTCCCTTTAGACCAAAATAAGTGTGTAGCTTGCCTAAACTTGCCTTCCATAAAGTCTTGGGTTTTTGTCATTATGTGCTATTTAACCCTATATTGGGTAAAATTTGTAGTTATGCTAACCAAACAGCAGGAATGCACTAAGCTAACGGTCTGGTTATATGTCTAACTTCTCTTTTTCTTCAGTAGCATTTCCTTCTCTCTTTGGGGCTGAACTAGAAAATATGTTCAACCTGAGTCTGCTACCAGAGGTGAAAACAGCACAAATTTAGTACATCTTGCTTAGAATTTCAAAGAAGATAATTTGGCTGTTAGATTTCAGAAGACTTTCCACGTTTGTAATACATTTGAAAATTTCAGCTGTGCTGACGTAATACTGTGGAAAATCTTCTTTTGAATTCAATTCATATCCTGTTTTTCCAGGGCACTATTCATGCCCTCAGCTTCTGACTGTTGAGAGGATCCCAGACTGTAGAGCTGATGCACTCCTGCCCTGTAGGGTAAGCAGATCCCAGGAGCGCACACAGGCTTGGGATGGTCCCACCACCATCCATGGGGAGCTCCTCCATCAGAACATGGCTGTGAATCCCAGAACAGGGACGTCTCAGAGCAAGTAGCTCACCTGAGATTAGTCCTGCACCACCAGTTTGAGAGCTGTGGGGAGACCACACATCCAGGAGCCCATTCGCCTGAAGTTGGCGCAGTGGCCGTGGAGAATTTCTGTTGATATTCTCATTTGCTCAGATTGAACACAGGAAACAGCAGTGTGATGTTAATTTACTTTTGTCTCTTTGTTTAGCTAGTGAAACACTTGTTTCATGTTCAAATAGATACATAGGATTTTAATCTAGATATATTAAACAGACAACAAATAAAAATTATGCTTTGTGGGCATCTCACTAGTGTTGAAAACCAGAAGGCTAATGTGTGCAGTAAGCATCACCATCTAAGCAATACCTAACTGTGTTAGATCTCATAAATCCTTTATACTTAAAGGAGAAGAAATTCTGCTTGCTCTAACATGAAATGTAAAACTTTCTACCTCGAGCAACAAACCCATCTGTCAAAGCTAGTCTGTAAAGCAGAGCCCCGCTGGATGATCTGAAGGGCAGAAAACAGCTGTGCTGTATTCAGGCTGGCATTTGTTAGCAAATAGTCTTTCGGTGATATTTATCAATGCACTGGTCTTTCTTTAAGAAAACCCAAACGGGTTGTGTATGTATGTGCTGAGAAGTTTAGCCCCGAAGAACAAGTTTGGAAAGGCAGAAGGAAATGGAGATCTGCCAAGCCTGTTGGCTGGAGTCATGGACAAGAGCAAGGCCTGTCTGAACTGCCACTCAGTTTTTATTCTGCGAGTTTGCAGGGTTGGTGATTAGAGTGGCTTTCGCCCAATTATGCTGTGATTATTCCGCTGCACTGTAATTGACTGGGGAGATATGCTAATACCTGTCATTTGGGATGATAAAAGATGAGCGGAGGACGCAATGCATTATTTAGCTGGCTGTGTGATAGATGAGGGATGCGCAGAGTACTTTAATTGCTGAGAAGAGAGGTTAAGCTGAACGAACGGATGAATTAGAAATGAGTTTTTTTATGGCTTGTGGAAAAGTGAAATGAAGGGAAATGTGCTTTAAAACTGTAGCAGCAGATAGAAGCAAACACGACAAGATGCGGTCTTTTAGGCATCTTACTTTCTTAATTTAAATATATAAGACAAAACACGGTTTACTGTTCAGTAAATAATAGTAACAATAATGATGATAAGAAATGCTTGGTGAGTTCATATCCTTGCCAACAAAATTGTTGTAAAAGGAGCTGGTTTTGTTTGAGGTGAAATTTGGTTCTTTGGAACCTTTGCAATTTCTGTTGCAGTTCAGACCTTTAAAACCTTGTTTCTATGGGCAATGGTACCACCGGTGAATAATGTTTTGTGTGCACAGGTCAGCTATAGATTTACATAAATAATATCACGCATACACATACATATATACACGCACACACCAAATCTCTCGAGTATTTGTGTTATACAGTTAATAAGTGCACAGAGAGAGAAGTGAGAGAAAATGAATATTCATAACGGTTGGAGGAGTGTAACGATACAATTAGCAAGAGTATACAAATAACTCACAAGTGACAAAGCTCTTACCCTTTGGGTGGGAAGGTCATTAGAAACTGTGTCGTCTTTAAAAAAAAAATAGCTAATGAGAAACAGTGAAGGCGTCCAGTAATTTTCCTATTGTGTCATTCTTTGCATTTACACGAGCCTTTGCCTGTGGCTCAGAAAAATATTTGGAATCTGTTGCACAAAGACGTCGGATAGGTTTTTGCAAGGGACTTCCAACTCAAAGTTAGGAAAATAAGGTATCTGTCTGTGTTACAGCTGAAGCTTTATAAAATGGAGGAAATTATCTGTGGTGTGGTTGACTTGTCCCCAAACCTGTCTAACTGTTGGCAGTCTGCTTCTTGTCCATTGCAGTAAATTTGTTTTTTTCCAGAAAATACTGGCTCTTGATTCATTATTATTGAATGGTAATGTATTTGTCTAGAATACCATGCCTGCAGAGCCCGATGCCAGCTTGAGGTGGATGCAGTGTTATACATGTACATGTATAATGCTGCTGAAGCAGAGCTTGCAAGGCCTGATCACTCTCTCAAAAGTATTCATCACCTTGTTCTTTCTGCCATTCACCAAAATTTTTTTATGGCTGATTTTCATCATCTTGGTTGAGGACCAGCAACTTACTTTACAGCTATGTAGTCCATTGTCAACCTTTTTTTTTTTTTTCTTTTTTTTTTTTTAAGGAGCAGTTTATAAGGCAATTTGCTGCTTTTATAGAGCAATTTATATTGCTGTGTGCTGGTTAGTATAATTTTTCTAAAGTGACCATTTGGATTTCAAAATATAAGTGCCTCTGTTTGCACCTTGGCTTCCTTCCATTACTTGAATGGATGCAGCTCTCAGAAAAGCTGTGCATCTTTGAAGAGAGAAGCAGTAAAATACTCTGTTATTGTTTTATGGAGTGTTATATAGAAAAATCTTAACTTTTAAAAATCCCTTATTAACCATTTTTAAGGATGTTACAAGAGAAAGTTTATTCTACATCACTTAGTTTGTGGTATAATATTCAGCATAAAAGATGGATTTGGTAGTCCAGAGAGAAACTCAGGCAGTTTTGCTGGTTGAGATGGGGATACCCCTCACAGCAGTCAGCTTTGGGGAGCATGAGCAGTGCTTGGCACACTGTTGAGGTCTTCAACATTTCATGCAGAGCCAATGGAGATAACACTGTTATAGCGTGGTTAGTGTAGTACAAGTTGTGATCCTAGTCCACAGCACACAGAGGACAAGAGGCTGTGGAAAGGAGCCGTGGACCTGCTGCTCATCGTGGGTCCCAGGCAGGAATGGGTCCCTCCAGCAGGTGTTCAGAAGCAGCAGGATGGACCTGTACATGCATCTGGTAACTTCTGACATGAAAAATCCCTTTCTTTTGGTCTAAATTCTTCTGCCTTTTTTGTGGTTTGTGGCCTCTTAGAGTTTTCTCTTGTTCTCTGCATTGTAATCCCTGCAATTAAGAAGAGAATGAGGCTCAGCCCTGCTTGTGTACAGACAGTGTCAGCACCTTGGGAAATGATCTTATCCAACTGCATGGACACAGCTGTTCTCATCTGCTTCTGTGAAAGTGTGGGTATATACAAGGAGGATAAGGTTCCTAACTTTTTTCAGATTTTTCTAGTCCGAATTCCCTGCAAAGCACTACTTTCACTGTTATGCCATGTACAAAACATCCAATGACTTTCAGCATGTTGGAACTATGAAATCAGCATGCATGTTAGAGGATTTTCATACTCCTCGAATAGTAGATTTTTAACTTGCCCAGGAAGATAAAAATCACATACAATACAACAGCAAAGCCTTGCTGAGCGAGAGCCATTTTTCACTACCCAGCTTTACCAATCAAAGATTACATTATATGTATTGTGTATATACAAATGTGTGTATTTGCATAAACATGTAAATATATGTAAATAATTTTGTAATGTATGTAAAATTTATCTGTTACGTGAACAAAGAATCCATAAAGGTAATTTCTGTATTGAATCGTGATGTACAGGGGAAGATTACTTAAGTTATAACCCAATATATCTGAACTAAACAACTTGCTTATGATCAGCTGAAATGAATTATAGGAAGGAACAGAGTGTTAGATAGTAAGAGTTAATCTTTGTTATTTTTTCTTTAATACGTTGTTAGGTCAATTGCAAAACATTAGTCCCCAGTTGTCACTTGGCTTAGTGCTATTTCTCTACATATAAGTATCTATAATTTAGCTTCTCAGGCAAAAATAACTTTATTTTGTTACTGATAAAAGATGAAACATATTTGACTGACATTGTTGGAAATAAGCGATAAGAAACTTTAACAGATCTATCAATCAAAACAGCAGTTTTATTTCTTGTATTATTAGCTCCTGAGGCTTTGCTGCAGTGCATGAGAGGTAATTTCTTACTGTAGGCTTTTCTTGCTGTGCACTTGATGTACTTCTGGGGTGGGTGGTGAAAACTGTACATTTTATTTTGTTTTCAGTGTTTCAGTCATGAGGTTTTGATGATCTCAGCTTGTTCCTTTAGTAGTTATGTCTGGCTATGATCTAAGGAATCTTGGAAACCCACTAAGGCAATAGGAAACAGAGGTCAGGAGAGAACGGAGTAATTTTTTAGGCTTAAAAACATTGGGGGCGGGAGGGGAGCAGTACTGCTCTTACAATGCTTTATGAAAGCAAACCAACAACAAAACTTGAAAATTTCAAAGCATCCTTTCCTTTTCATGGTTTTCCATCAGGGCTCTGTACACATTTTGCGTGCTACTCTAGGCTCCGTTTGTGAAGTGCGCCCTGGATGCTGTGAGTGATGCTTGTGGTGGTGTTTGATCCCCAGATCAATCCCAGTGATGGGATTTTATTGAAGCCTCCAGTGGGTGAAACATGAGACAAGGCAACAGAAGCTCCTTTGATAGTGCCTGAGTAGCACACTAGAAGAGGTAGTGATGTCATCCAAAAGAAGCTATTTGGGAACCACAGAGTGCAGTACTGGAGAGAGCATTTTCCTTGACTCATCTAGCATGAACCTGGTATACATTTTTATTCAGAAAGAGGGAGGGAATTTCTCCCCACCCCATTTTTTTTTTCAAATAATTTTAAGAACATTATCCCAGAGCCTTCCATCTTTGAATTTCAAATTGCTCAGCTATATAAAAATGAATATTCACAGCTGTGTCTAAAGCCAGGCACGTGATTCCAGGACTTTGATTTGGACAGAAACGTCTGTGTTCATATAACTGTGTAAATAGGCACACGTACACATTATACATACAGTAAGAGTTTTCTTATCCCCAGTGGAAAAAGGCCCTTTATGTTTCCTGAAAGAAAAAACTAGTATTAACTATAAGAGGCTAGGCCCAAGATTTGGGGTAGAGATGTTATTCTGAATTGACAAGAAGAGCTGTGAGTTAGAAAGAAATGTTTAGGGAGAGTGAAAAATAACCATTCATTTCCAACTAACAATACCATTAAAAAACTTGGAATTTAGAGGATAGTGTAGTATCTTTTTATCCTGTGAGAGCACTAAAGTGTGAGTGGCTTTGCTTTACACTTCTTTAAAAATGTATTTGTTATTCTGTGTTAAATTTATTTCAGAAATTACTAAGTGATTTGATGCTTACTCAGTAATGCCTGTGAGCAGTAGTTGCTGAGTCATGATACAAAGTTAGCTTTTGGTGGGAGATTGAAGGGGAGTGTGACCAGCATTGTATTTTCACCTTCAAGAAAGACATTCCAGCAATTCTGAGCAGACATAGAAGCTGAAAATGATGCCGTCTGGAAGCCTGGAATTTTGATTTTTTAATTTATTTTAAATGTTTCAAAGGTAATGAAACACTTTCTAAGAGTCTAAATGATTTTAGGGGGAAGGGAATGTACTTCCGTGGTTGTTGCTTAATCAACATCTACTTTGCCACTTCACATCAGCTTCTGTCGTTTCCAAGTGAATTAGTTCTTTGGGCAGCACGTTAAGAGGAAGTGTATTGTTCTTGGCAGGGCACTTGAATTTCTAATTACCAGATTCTTGCCTTAATTGCAATTACCTGGACACCCAGGCAGGGTGAACTTTTGGAAAAGAATGTAATTAGTGCAGAAGAAACCTCGCTGCCAACTGCTTGTCTGGATATCTACACTAAGCAGAACCTTGATAAGTTCACATCTCTGTGGAGAAGCTATCAATCCATTGAGATGCTGCCCAAATGTTGTGCAAATCTGTTGCAATGTGTATGATTACTGTATGGTCTGAATCCTGGTGTACAGTTAAAAACAACTATTGGCTTTTCTATTCCTGCCTGAATTTAGGGAGGGAGAGGGACTGCTCTGAGAGAAATGTCTTCATTTTTTGTAGGTACTCACCAATAAGGAGTTCACACACAGAATTTGTTTAAATAAGTGGCAATAGTAAA
This sequence comes from Zosterops lateralis, assembly GCF_965231275.1. NCBI lineage: Eukaryota > Metazoa > Chordata > Aves > Passeriformes > Zosteropidae > Zosterops > Zosterops lateralis. The sequence goes on along the minus strand of NC_139764.1, from coordinate 53,105,391 downwards.
TTGTGGTCTGTGTGAGATAAATGAGCTGCACAGAGTACTTTAATTAAAGCAAAAATAAACAAATAAGTTCCTTTATTTTTAGTAATGTTTGTAGTGAACCATTCTTTGCATACAACTACAAAAGCAAGATGTTGCCAAAAGTCTTGCAAAACCACACTTTTGAGCAGAGGTGGAGCCATAGTGAGGGTAGTTGTGAATACAAGCATATCCTGATTATAAGCTGGAATCACTTGGCTTAAGGGCCTGTGGAAAGGTGTGCTGCATCAGGCTTTTATTGTCAGCTCCCTTGTGTTGGCTCACAGGAAAAATTAAACTTAATTGATGAAAAATGAGGGAAATAAATTAAAGAATTACTACTTCAAAAAAATTACTGAAAACCGTCTTTCTGTAATTGCAACCTTTTAGTAATGCAGCTTTCAAATAATGTTGCTGATGAGGAAATTGAAAAACTTATGCATTAAAACATTTTATGTACTTTGGGGAGCTTTGTTTCTATCCTTGATCCCTTTAATAAAAAAACCCAAACCTCATAGAAGCCTTGATGTGATTGATCCCTTTGAGGTCAGGGACAGACACACTTTGTCTCCATGGTGGTAGCCAGTTGTAACATATCGGTGTCACTTATTGATGGACTGAAAATAAGAGAGCCCCTCAGATAAGTGCCTTCTGTTTGTATAGAGGGAGTTATAAAACTGCTTTGTTCTTTCAAAAATGCAGTTAAGAGCTCTTCAAATGAGCTGCTCAAATGCAAGGCTTCCCGAGCGCACATAATGGTGAAAGAGTCGTGGTGGAAAGGGTGGTGTAAAATTCTTCCAGTTGCTTTGAAATAACACAGGGCTAGAGGAGATGAAGGAGGTGGACTGATGAAGCCCTGGTGAATAGTTAACTGGTTTAAATTCAATTACTGGGCTGTTCAAGTCGTTAACAAGTACATCAATATGGTTTTTATTAACAAAAGTTTTCCTGTCACATATGGTGTGGTTGGCAGGAAGAGCTTATTCTCAGCCAGCCTGGTTGCACAGACAAACCCCGTTCACTCAGATCCCAGCGGATGTTGCCCATCCCTCACTTTTGCCAAAACAGAAATGAGGATATACTAAAGGCTTTGGGAGGTGATTCAAGGTCAGCAAGCTTGATGGGCTCAGTACAGAGGACTTTATGCAGTTTCTAAATTTTGCACTTAGGAAGAGAAGCTGTTGTAAAAAATTGTTGTTATGTTTTCCTTATTATTTTATATCTCTGCTTCCTGTTTAAATTTGGCTATTCTCAGTCTTAGCAGCCATGTTCTTTTTTCAGACAAGCATTGTTGGAGAAAGTCAGGCTTTTCTTTCTCTCTAACAAGAGTGTAGGTTCTATGCTTCTTGTGCCAGAAAATAATACACACATATTAGTATTGGGCACATACTGGGTATGTGCTACTCATACACACAGGCAAGCAAAAGTTTGTGGTTTTCAGATGCTATGCTGAAACACTATGAAGTTCTCTCTTTCCAGGCTTCTTCAACTCTTGGAAAATTAAAGTATTTTTACAAGGCCTCAATCACTATTAAATTTGAAAAGCCCTGGCAAGAAGCATGATAACGAACATATTTTGAATATCAGATAAGCAGTTTCTGCTGTCCTTCAAAATAAATAGGGAAGAAAAACCTAGATATACTAAAAGTATTAAAAGACAAAACAAACCAAAAAGCAAACAAAAGAAACTCCAACAAAACACCAAAAACCACCAAAAAACAAAACCACAACTTTTAGGATTTCTCTAATGTTTTAATTTTGGTGGTCTTACAACTGTAACGTTAAAAGAGTTGCATGTAAGGTTATAGCTCCCTAATTGTTGTGAATAAGCAGACTAAGCAGAATTCACTACATGAGAGCTCAGTGACCACTAGTCATGACTATGGCTTCTAACAGCAGAGTTGTTAACATGTCTTTGCCTGGTCACTTCACTCAGGACCGCAGAGACCTCCTTAAAAGTTATTTTTAGCCTTCTCATATCTTTTTTTCATTTGCATGTTTGCTGCCAGTATTTCTTTTTTTTCCCCTCAATCTTTCACTAGGAACAAGCAAGAGATATCTTTTTGTTTTCTTCATTGTTCATATTTTTATGCTCTTAATGCATTTCCTTCTGTACTTCTAAATATATCTCATACCTTTCTTTCCAAAAAAATGCATAGTGTATTTCAGTGTATTTCAGTGTTGAAGAGCACTGGAAGAAAAAGGAAATTTTCAGCTGTTTTAATGCATACATGGCAATGAGTGGATAGAAAATATGTCCTCAAAGCTGGTAGTTTTGCAGTTCCCTGTAAAAGTAAATTAAACCACAGATTCCAGAAAGTGCAAGTGAACCTGGGTAATATTTTGCTTCATATTTAGAGCAGGTTTTACTGTTTCTAGTGAAAGTCATGGTGCACATATCAAAGTGCTAAGGTGTACCAAAAGCTGGCGTGGAATCAAATAGTGAGTGAATCCCTTCAACTTCGCAGTTGCTCAGAGTGAGCAAAAGGCCATCTCCTCTGAGGATGAACAGGGGGACTGTTTGCCCTAGGATGATTGCTGGTTTTGCACCTAGGCATTCTTAGAATGCATCTCTTACCACGTGTATCTGCTAAATCGTGTGCTGCTAAAGTGAGCAGAGTAGACATTATGATTTGCACTTTGCTTCCTTTTGTTTTGAATTCAAAGGCCACCCCTAATTGATGGAGGTTTCCTTTACGATGCACTTATTTTCAAATCCATCATGCAGTGCTTCTGCTGCCCCTTGCCTTCGTGATGTGCTGGTCTTTGACCCAGAACTGGTAAATGAACCCTGCAGGGAAATCATTAGAGAATTGGAACGGTTGCAGTGAAGGGACCAAGGGTCAAACCATTACCTCCCCTGTAGGATGGTCGACTTAAATTGGACTTCTTGCTTTTCGGAAGCAGGTCAAGTGTCAGGGACAGCTGAAGTGGTCAGGTACAAGCCGATACAGATCATGGACACAGTTTGGAGGCTTTAGCTTAAAAAATTAAGGCAACACAGAATGGGCTTAGTCTAATGATGCCTTCTCTGTTTCTCTCCTCTTTTCTCCCTTTAAAAAGCAAAATGAAATTGCTCTGAGGAGTCAATGAGAGCCAGCACTCTAACATTAATGTGCTACTTGTGATCTTTTGGCATTCATAATTTTTTAGAGTGGATGGTTCAACCCTTTTGTGTTTTCTTGCAGTTTTCTTTGATTGAAAAATAAAAAATGGTATTTTGTAACAAGAAAATACCTCCAATAATTCCTTCGAAGAATATCCCCCCTGTTCTATTTCCCCTTGCTCAACTATTCTTTGCATAATTTTTTTATACTCTTAACAAATGTAAAATGACCTTTTGCAGACTGTACAAAATAAATATTTTGCATTCCTAGAGGAAAAACTCTGCAGTAGTGCATCTATGGCAGTGAAATATACTGCTTGATTTGTCAGAGTATTTAATGATGTAATTTAGAAATTTAATTTCCTTGAAATATTTCTATAATGTTTTCTGTAGAAAAATCCAAGTGCATAACTGTCTAAAATAAGTTTTAGGTGTCAAAAGTCCTAAACAGCCATGGATGTCATACTATTCAAATATGACCAAAACTGCTGAAGAACAAAATAGGTGGTACTAAAAAAACAGAAGAAAAAAAGATGAGTGTGTGAAACCTGAAATTCTTTTCACTGTGACTTAAAAGCACTGCAGAGATCCCTGAAAAACATCTTTCTCCTTGTCGCTGTCCACTGCCATTCTTAACACACAGCAGTTAGTAGGTTTCGGTCACTTTTTAACTTGTGTAAGGAATTCTCCTTTTCTGAAATAATCAGTGAGGCATAAGAATTAATACAAATCTGTGTTTGAGTGAGTGGGCTGAAACCCAGCTCTTCTTTTTAAATGGGTGGCAGAGGAGTATTTCTACAGAAGTAAATGTGTTTTGACCAGGGAAGATAAATTAATTGCAACATGTCTACTATGTAAATGTTTTTAAAATATTAATAGAAAAAAGTGAGCAAAGGGAAGAGGCTAGAAATAGAGCAGCATCTCCATTTCTGTGCTTGCAGAAGGGACTGCAGCCTGCCCCGTGCCCTGGCAGCACCTTGCCTACAGATCAGGAGAGACTGAGGAACTGACCAGCTGGAAACTCTTGTCCTTTCCTCCAGCTCCTTGCACTTCCAGCAGCTCTTTCCTCTCCAGGAGTGTGGAGCCAAAAGCATGCCCTTGCTGGTGTGCAGAAAGAAAGCCACTTCCCTGGCACCTTGGGTGCTCTGTCTGGCAGGAGCTGGTTTAGGGCCAGCCGTTAGCCGAGTGGCTCCATGCGTTCCTGCTGGCAGAGGGAGAGGGGTCTGCTGCCCTCCTGTCACAGTGGGCTGTGGGCAGAGGGCACACACAGCATGGCTGGCAGCCCCCTGCCCAAGGTACAAACCCTGCCTCAGCACTGAGGCCAGAGGGAGTGGGCTGGCAGCCTCTAAAAGTTAAACAGGGAGATTTTTCATTCACAAGGGCTGTTCCAGCAGTTCCTGGTGTTGATAATGATGAATGGTGTGTAATGAAGGGCTGCACAGCTCGGGGAAACAGTTCTCTGAACATGGCTTTTCTGCTGTAGAGCATCAGGACTAGCAACCCGACTTCTTCTGACAGCAGGTGATGGGATAGAAAGCGAACTGGAAGGAAAATTGCTTTCCCAGGTTTCTCACAGAAAGCATGCAAGGCACGGGGGTTTTTGCTTGTCGGTCATAGAGTTTGCTTTTGAAGGTGAGGATCTGAGTTTACAGTAACAATAACATTGGTCAGATTTTAGCCAACTGGAAAGATAGATCATTTATAAACATGATCATTTAATGTACTGGTACACTGGTGTTCAGTACAATTCACAGGAGGGTGCAGTATTGGGGGGGGGGGGGGGGGGTTGGCAGGTGAGTAATTACATTCTCTACCAGCTATCTTGTGTTGGAAGGAATGGTGACCAAGAAGTGTTTTTCCCATTTCCAGGAATGGTGACCAAGAAGTGTTTTTCCCATTGCCAGGCATCCCCTGTAGGACATAAGGCCTGTTATTTTGTTTGCATTTTATTTATTGGCAGTGTTTTCAAGGCTGTGAACCTTAGAGCTTTATTAACATCTTATTCCAAGGTAGTAAGTTAGTAAGTAGAAAATTAAAACTCTTTAGAGATAGCATTGCTTATCTCCTGATTTCCCCTAATATTCTGAAAAGCACTATATCTGCAGCTCGAAATCAGCATGCACTACATGATAGTGTTAATATGTTTCAAAAGCGTCTAGTTTTACACAGCTTACTTTTCACTCATCTATATAGGTATGAATATTGGTAAATCTGGGTATGTGTATGGAAGATAGGAGATGTTTTGACTTGGCTGTTTGTTAACCTCTGACAGGTGATGAAGAATCAACACTTGCAGTCTTAAGAACTTTAATTTCCGTTTTTTTGCACATTTGTACCCCCAGAGTTACTGGTTCTGCCCCCTCTCTGTTGCAAAATTCAGTAAGAAAATTAACACTAAATGTCACTTTATAATTGCAATAATGATCACACAGCTGTGCTTTCCTAGTTGTATAATGCACGTCAGGATCAGTTTAGGAGCTCAGCCTCATTTCCTGGCCAGATGTAATTCTGGTGACCATTATTACAGTAGTGAGGCTCTCCTCATTCATTATGGCCATGGTCTGAGGGAGGCCTGCACGGCATCACGGAGGCAGCATGGAAGGGTGTTGCAGCTCTGGCTTAGCTGAGTGTAAGGTTTTGCCAGTGTGGGATGTGTACGGATAGAGCAGCTGCAGACAGCACAGCCGGCTCAAGTACATGTGCTCCTGTGTGCGTAAAAAAACCCAACATAATAAGAAATAACTTAGGTGTGCCTTTCTTTCTAATGAAATGTTGTCTTTATTTATGAGCATGTGAAATTCTGAGGAGGAGCTCTTACACTTAAATGAACCTGTGAGCAGCCCATAGAAAAGCAAGTGCCTGCAGCGCTAATAATGAGAACTGACAAGGCGATCCTGCTGTGTTTATTTATGACCTTCTGCCTTTGTTAGCTCTTGTGAGAAATTCCTCTCTAACCATAACAATATTGCTGGAGCTTGGCACTGCACTGAGGAATCCTACGGTGCCCCGAGGCCGCCCACTGGCACGGGTACAGCTCGCAACAGATTGGCACGGTTGTTGAAATTTTCATATGTTTTCCCTTTATTTATTTTTTTACTTATTTCATGAGGCTGTTTCTTCCTTTGGTACATTTGTTTGTTCTGACAAGCATCCTTCCGAAGTATTTTGAGACTTTGCAAAGATCTAACTTACTGATTTGCTTTTTTTTCCTCTTTTTTGGGGGTCTGTCTAATGAATAACTTAGAAGTTGAAATGAGCTGTGGCTTGATAGTTCCACCAGGTAGATCTTAAAAGTTGTGATATAGGTTGAGGTCTTTTTAAAGACTGCAGTGTATAAACACTGGCCCCATTTGTAGGCTTCAGCATAAAAGACTGTGAACAGGGAACTGGGACAGGAACTCAGGCAAAACTGCTGCAAAGCAGTAATGACCTTAGAAGCCATGCAGCAAAACTTTCCTAAGGTTAAGAGCCATGTTCTTCTCAAGCTGTAGCACTTACAAACCATGCCTTGATACAGATGGCCTTTTCTCGTCTTTTCTCTTTCTTTTCTCTTTGGGGATGGACTCCCCAAAAGCCTTCTTGGCCCAGCTTCCTAAGCTGTGTTGCAAAGCTTAGACAGGCTTGGAGGATGGAGAATCAGCACTAGGTAGGGCTGCACCTGAAGGTCTGGCAGGGCTGAAGTCTCTACTTCCTCTTGCAAGGACCAGGAAGCCGCCATTGACTAGAGCTGCAGTTTTTTGGCTTCTCATGGGGGAAGAGGAGCAGCAAGAGAGAGGAGCAAAGGATCACTGCTGTACAAGATTGTGGGAAACCCTCGTTCAAATCAGCTTTCAGCTTCAGTTCTTTCTTCTTCCACCACTGTCATTTTACCTCACATGTTTTATCACACTATTCATGAATACTCTCAGAATTCAGTGCAACAAGAGTACAGATCAATGGGGAAAGGAGTTACCTTTTATTGTATTTACAAATATTTTATACAAGTGGCTTCCAAGTGCGCTGTGGCACTGCAGTGGTGCTTGCTGGAGGGAGCTGCAGCAGGGACATAGCCTGGCAGGAAAATTTTGGAAGGACAACCTGCTATGTGCTTTATCTAAAACATGTCAGGGCTCCCTATCCTCTCTATCATAAGAAAAAGCTGCAACATTGAAGCATGCTCAGGCACACAAAACCCTCAAAATTCCCCATGGATGTTTTTTGTTTGTATGATATATTAATTAAAGAATAGTAGTTGTTGATCTGTTGGGGTTTTTTTGGTAGATTGGACAGTACACAAGTGTTTAACACTTCCGTACCAACGTGTCCTTGTGTCTCGTCATTTACTGGATTTCAGGAATGCACCTGAAATTATCAACCTATTGGAGTTTAGTTTAGTTCACTCAGCAATCACGACATCTCTGGCATTATCTTAGCCTTGAGATACCTCTTCCCATGCCAAAATGGTGCTTAGCAGTAGATGGGGAAAGATATTGGTCTTTCAGAATTTTTTATTAATGCCCAGTTGAAGTGCTACAAGTTATGCTTCCTACTTGGCTAGTAAAGGCATTATTTCAAAAAGAAAGGTGAAGCCGACACTTTTCTAGAATTGCAAAAAAGCCTTTTGAAATTTATGTAGAGGTTTCTGAGACTTGAGTTTTACATAAGTTTGTTAAAGCTGTATCATCTCAAAATACCACATTCCTTGGCTGCTTAATTATTTAGCATGCCCAACAAGCACTGAATCACTGCAAAGAAATGTGAATTCCAGAACTTGGAGTGTTGTGGAAACCTTGTTCTAGCAGGCATGTGTGAGAAACAATCTGAAAGTTTATTTTCTGCATTTTTTACTGTCTTGGCTTTCATTTTCCAACCTTTTCCCAGGTTACCAGAGAATGTAAATGTGGGAGGGGTTGAGTGAACAGCTCTTGAAGAGTAATTGGTTTTGCTGCTGTGGTCCACAGACCTCAGAAAGAAGTAAACAGTTTGTATGTGTGGCTGGGGGTGAGGAACAAAGCAGAAGCAGAGTGATCACAGCCCCATGTGTTTGTGCTCTACTGATGGTCAAACTACACTCCTGAGTCTCATTGGGTTCAGTAAAAATGAAGAGAAAAAGGAACAAGGATGAGAGGTTCTTGCATGAGGATGAGACAATGAGCCTGAAGTGGCAAATTAGGCTGAATTTACTGAAGTAAACCTTATAACACTCATTTCTGCCCGTTACCCCAGTATAGCGCTGCATATACAGTATTTTAAATAAGACTTAATTCATTAATTAATATTGTTCTCTGAGGGAAGTCACTTTATTCAGTTCCTTAAAAAGGAAGTCTTTATAACATTTATCAGTCTTTTTGATGTATATATTTTTCTCCTCCTTTCTGCTTCTGATTCAAGAGTAAGAGATGGAAAGTTAACAGAGCACCTGTGTTTTTGAAGTTTCAGATGTGTCTGGGGCTTATTTACCATCTCATTGAATTGTATTTGGTTACAGGGTGTTGTGGGAGAGAGAAGAAAGAGACGCAGTATGATGCATGCACAAGCCCTAAGCTAATGAAAAACTATGTTTTGTAGATCCTTATTCCCACGGTAACCTGCTGGGACAGACTTTTTTATCAATCCATAACTCTACAAAGGGCATTAATATGAAAAAAAAAAAAAAAAAAAAAGGAAAATAGGCAAGTGCTGTAGATCAAGAGTTTTTAAACCTTGGGCATACAGGTGTATAGGTTCAATCAGTTGTTTAAGCCCTTTATCGTGCTCTGTGCATAGGTGGCCTTGGGCTGTCAGAACAGCTCACTTGTTATCAACTTGCCTAATTTACTGTGGCATGGCAATATCTGCTTTCAGTGATCAGTGGGCAGTTGGACCAACACTTTATTCTCTCAACTGCAGTCTCCAAATCAGACAGTATTGTAGGTCCAAACTTATAAGCCCAGTTAATGTCTTCTTGATGCCACATGGGATAGTCTGAGAAGCACATGTAGAAAGATGGTAATTAATAGTTGCAAAATAGGTGTGTTGTGACTCAGGGTGTGTCTGTAGTAAACAGTAAGGTATCTTCAGCCACATGAGGTTGTGTGGTCATGTTCAAAGGGCTTCTCCTACGTGAGGTGTCCTGTACAGACCAGCCGAGAATCTCTGCACTGCAGTCTCGTGGGTGTAGTGCAGGTGAGGCATGGTGTGAATTTTACCACATTACATGTTACGGTGTTCTGAAGTTTTGTTTGTTCCTTTCTGCTGGAGCCACACCTGCGCAATATCAGGTTTCCAAACATATAGTCTCAAAGATAGATGATCTGTGTCTGACTACATGTGCTGCAAGTTTCCAAAGTACAATAGCCAGAGTAAATGGAATAAAGGGAGTAAGCAATACTTTCTAATGCATATTGCTGCTGCTCTTGCTGAAATGTTTGGTCTCTTTCAGATCGACTGACCCATATGTTCTATTAATAATGTCTAATTCTTTCTCATATGCCTTTGCTCAAATCCATGTTTGTCTCCCTTGTGATTTGGTACTCCTTCCTTACTTGTTCTGATTTCTTTCTACATCAGCTGTGAAAGTAGAATAAGCAGGTAATGGGCGGAGGACTAGCAGCCACATGGTGTTTTCCCTATGGCTTTTTAATGCTGAATTCAGCATGTCCAGAAGCTCAGGAAGGAAAGTAGTAGTCTGGGCTGGGGAGCAGGGTGGTTGTGCAGTGTCCTTTCAGGTTAAAAATCAAGAAGGCATCACTAAGCTTGGTGCATAGAGGGAGAAGGATAGCGATCCCCAAAAGAATAAGCTCCAGAGAGATTTTGGATCAGTACATGTTTTGCTTAATTCAGCTTCCTCTGTTTTATCCTGCCAGTTTAGTCTGTCTTCTCCGTGTGGCGGCAGTTGTAGGCTGCATGATCTAGAAAATGGTTGTAATCCAAAGAGATGCAGAAAAGGGAAGTTGCTATGTCTCACCTCACTGCTCTTTATATGAAAAACCTTTTAGGTTTAACAGAAGGGATTTCATGTTTGGGAGTGGTTAAGTTTGGTACTATGCATGGGAAGTAGTTTGAATAAACTAAATTTTATTAGATTGCTGTTATGCAAACACAACTTTTCTTCCTCCTTCATAGGGACCATTTGTTGTGGTTTTCATTGATTTGGTTGTTTTAAAGGTTGATGATTTATTGATGGTAAATGACTGATGCTGTAGCTACAAGAGTTGTTAGATGGGAATTTTTCTTTGCTAAAGTACTAAAGAAACAAATGACTCCTAAGGGTTCATGGCTTTTTTATTTTTAAATTTTATTTCCAGAAATTCTACATGCTAAGCATTCTGCTTCAGAGATAAACAGGAGAGTTCCTATCTTGAGAGATGCTGTGTTATTGTTTTTCTGTTTTGGAGATACACTGTTTATTTTCAATATTAAAAAGTATCCTTGTCAGGCTGTGTGTCCTACGCTTTACAGTCCTTGTTAGACTTTGTCAATTTGCTTTGATGGCACATGGGTCATTAGTATTTATGGTTCCATACACGGGAGTCGGTGTTTATAAACCAGTGACTTTTTTTGTGCTGTTGGGTCACCTGATGCAGCTGCAGACCCGCAGTGAGGAGCTCTCGGCACAGGCAGGGAGGGCTGGCTGGTGGGGCCTTCATCTGGTCCCTCATCAGTTTTGGATTTCTAGCTGCCCTAAGTTGATTTTGGTGTAAAGCTTCTATCTGGACAAGCAAATAAGATCCCATTGTGGATCATTTTAGACACAGAAATGTGATTGTAACCATTCTAGCAACTTCTTCTCATCCCATGTCTGACAGATACAGGCGAGTCGTGTTCCATTCTTGGACTCCTATGCCCTAGGTCAACAAGCTTTATTTTTAGGTAAGGTTGTCTTACAAATACAGATCCTTTGCAATAAAAAATTACTCTTTCTTTGGATGAACAGTCATTTGCTTAGCAATTAGGTAGTAATCTGTGATCTGAATCTGTTTTTCCAAGTCTGGTTTTTGTAGATAATTTCTTGAAGACTGCTCTAATTCCAGGATCTCATAGATTGAAAAGACATCAGGCACTGCATTATTTGATAGCACTACTTCTTGGTTGCTTGAGTGAGTATAGGGCTTTTGGGAAAAAGATTTTTGCATCCTCAGGGACTTTCCTGTAAAACTTCTCAGAGAAAGTACTTGATACTGATCAGAGAGAGTACTTGCAACACAGTTCAGCAACCAAGTTATTTTGAGAAGCATGTGAGGTCCACAGAATGAAGGGAATGTGTTTCCCCAGCAAGGGGTGCTTTGTTTAAGTTTAGTGCAAGACACTGGCGTTTTTATCATATATTTAGAATTCCCTTCCTTTAGAATATTGCATGAATAGTTTATTACATAGAGGTTAAAGTTAAAACTCTGGTTAAAAATGCTGAAACATATAGTAAGTGGAATTAAATAAAAAAGTACCTCTGCCTAGCTATTGTCAAAGTTTGTGTTTGTCTTGCAAGTGAAACAAGGCCTCTCTACAGTAGTGTGTTCTGAGTAGAGTTGTGCCTGTCAATAGAAATCAAGCTTTTTCCTCAGGGAGGTGTTTGTATTAGAAGTGGTCTTCTCTACTTTTCCTGCTTCAGACCTTGATTTAAGATTCAGAGAATGCACCTTTTTTTCCCACAGAATTAATTTCAGTAAGGCAAGTAAAAGGGATTTTGGCAGAAATGTAATGGCAGCCCTGCTGTCTGGTAAACAATTTTTAAAGGACGTGCATTAGGTACATTTTTTGCACTTAGATGAGGGTCCTTATGCAGCTGGCATGGAAGGAAGATACCCATGTTGGGGGTAGCAGCCTTTGAAAAGAAAAGAATTTTCCACGTGGTCCCAGTGATTGCTGCGCCCGTGCGTTTTTCCAGTTGCGTAGGCACGGGGAGGCTGTTAGCTCGCTCGCTGCCTCCACAATGTGACCAGCAGGGCCTTTGGAAGACTTCTTGAAACATGCTATTATAGGCTGCTTTCTGATGAAAAGAGGTCTTACAAATATCTTGAAATTTAAACAGAGATATTGTGGGTTTTCCTTTTGTGTGCCTATGTGTGTTTGTCAGCCAAATCATTTGTTCAAAGTTAATCTCAATTACAGAGCATATTGTTCATAATCCCCCATGGCTCCAAAACAATAGCAGAGTGTATGTCTGTTTGAATATATATTTACATACTTACATGTGAAATATGTTTGCTTGTATATATAATTTTGCCTCTAAAGTGGTGATTCATGTTAAAGAGATGGATATTTTATGCAGGATCCTGTCTTTTGAGCGGCACCATCCTAAGGAAATACTGCAGGAAGGCCTGAATGGAATAAGCAGGCTTTGATCCTGCAGCCAGTCAGTTGATGCAGTTCCCTACATGTAGCGCTGGGATTCATCCCAGTACAATGGATGGTAGGGTAGAGTCTGGGGGGTTCAGTTTCTTGGAGACAGAAAGGTTTTGTGTGTCTTTAATTTTGATATCTACAGAATACCTCTGCTTTTCTTCTACTCCCTGAGCATAAAGGAACTGGTAGGCAATAGTTGGAAAATTTAAATAAACCACAGGTTTTATGTGCTCTGCATAATCCCCGCAAGAGAGCCCCAAACTGCAGTAACTTCTTAGAGAACTTAGGCTGTGATGTAGTGGCGTAGGGACTCTGTTAGCAAGGTGCCCCACATTTTCTTCTTCTGCTGATTTCCTTTTTCAACTGTAAGCATTTAGCAAGGGATTCCCCATAAAATCTTTCTCTGTGTGTGTGCTGAGACATTGCTAAGCAAAGCTTGCAACTGCACAAAGTATTTGCAGTGTAAATTTTTGCTCCTTGGTGAATGCTGTAATCCTGTCACACTTGGTGGGTAGGATTGTAGTGGTATTGCTGAGCTACTGTAGTTCCCCTGTTGCTGTTTACTGGATCTAGGTGTGTTCCTCGAGTAAGTTAATGTTATTATACTATATATGGGTGTTTGTGGAGATTTTCTTCCTGTGGTCTCTTTGTAGCTTTGGGTTTCTTGGCTCTGGATAAACAGTTTCCTTCCTTCTGCCCCTTGCTGCCCACATTGCAGTAGTAAAATGGTGTGCTGTTTCAAGTGTCTCTCCTGTCACCCTGATAAGATCATGCCACCAGGAAGGCATAACATTATAATCCCAAGCACAATGTGATCCTGTTCATTTCAGCTCTTGTTCTTGTCAAACGGACAAGAAAAAAGGTCATGCATAGGTGGAAGGTGAGGCTAGAACTGGAGATAGTTGAAGATAAAACACTTAGCTAAAAGAGAAATCCTGCATGGGGACATTTCAGTTTGTAATCAAGGTATTATGTAGGAATGAACTTTGAAAGGTGGTTAGGATGTCCTGAATAATACAGGACATAAAGCTGACATAGAGAATACAGAATTGTAATACAGATTTGTGATGGGAGGGAGGAAATACTTTGTCCTTCATTTTTTCTTAGATTTGATGTCAGATTTGAAAATATAGTCCTAACAATACCATAGGTAGGAATAATGAGATTGCTCTACAAGAAACAGATCTGTAAGACACACAAGACTACTGGTAATTCTAAACGTGCTAGATTTTACTGGAAGAAATGAGTGCTTTCCAGAAAAAGCCTCTGAAAAGAGGCAAAATTTAAGGCATGCCTTAGGGTATGGGGACTTCAGGCCCTTAAAAGAATTCCAGCAATTACCTAACCTGACAACTTTCCAACAAGATAAATGGAAGCACTGTAGCTTGAAGGTGCCTTGGTTTGAATGAGATGCAGTAAGTAAGGTCTCTCTGTTCTTTACAGGCATCATAGATCTGATACTACTTATAAAAGAAGAATAGAGTTGGTGCCCTGCTGACTAAATTGTCCTCTAGAGGAGTATTAGTTACAGAGCTTCTTTGTTAACTAGGCTGTATGCTTAAACCTCTGTGAATTTCTCCTATTAGCAGGCTTCCTAATAGCTTTACATGTAGATATACTAAGTAAATGCATGTGTATCCATGTAATTTATGTGTATAATGTGTATGATGTTTTATATATAAATAAATGTTTGTGTTGTGGAATTTCCACAACTTCACTACTTGTTCTGTTAAAATGAGGTAAAAGCAAACATTAAATGCTGATAATAGGAGAACGGAAAGTCAAGGTCTGGTCTTTCTGTCCAGGTGCTTCACATAAAATCTATCTTCTCTTTAATCTCCTAATTAGCTTTTTTAGTTAAGAGAAGTGTTTCTAAAACCTCTTTATGCTGCAAGTTTCCCAGTTGCTTCCCTGCTCAGGCTTTCCACCTTAGAAGACTAGGTAAGGCCTCAAAGTGTATGTTAAAACAAAAACAAAACAAAAACAAAAAACAAAAACAACAAAAAACCCAAACAAACAAAAAATTTTTAAAAAAATAAAATACAACCTACCCCCCTACACACACACAAACGAATTGAAAAACCCAAACCACCCTGTACAGAACAGCTGATACTTCTCATTTTAGTTCACTTGAAGAGAATGTAGGAGATTGTGTGGCACAACCCAGACTTCTAGATAGGTAGTAATCTTTTGTGCCTTCCTGAGATCAACCTTCTTCTCAGTTTTCTTCATGTGTCTGAGGAGTGAACACTGTTATTGCATCCTCAGCAGATACATTGATTGTGAAGTTCCCCCCTCCTGGGAGAAAATCCCAGTGGTTACACTGAGTGCCTGTGGGGAGGGCAAGCCCTGCAGGTGTGCTGTGCCTGCCAGGCTGCTCTCTCAGCCTGCACTGCATGGGGGTGGCATGGCTTCACTATTAAAATAGGCTGGCGTCATGCAAGCTTTTCCCTTCCTTTTCCACATTGGTGAAAGAGTTTCATCGGGTGGGTGAAGAAATTCCTGGAAAGCAGGCAGTTGAGAAAATGCTTGAGACTCATCAGTTGTTCTGCTCTTGTGGAAAGCTGGAGAAATCGATGTGACCTGATGGGAAAAGTGAACTTCAGTCCCATCCCAAAGTTTTGCCATAGCCTGTGAACAGCAGATAATTTCATCAAGGACAGTGCTAATTACTTCATAGCTTTTCCATTATCCTGGCAATTTTTTTTTCAAGTATTTTGGTTTGCCAACACAAGTGAAAGCTTTACTCCACACACCCTTTTAAAATCTTTGTTATTCTAAACGTAAACTCGTGTGCTTTCTATATCTTCTGTCAGTTGTGTGCCTATCTGGTTTTTTACACTGAATTTATATTCCTTTAGAATAGGCTCTATTCTGCTACATTCAGTTTTCAGAGGTTTATTATATGCTTTTCAGCAGCATTTGTTTTATCAGCACTTCCTGCAGCATTTGTTACACATGACGACAGCAGCGATTTGATTCCATTTAGAAGAATACCATATTATGTATGGAAAAGCAGTAATTGCTTACCTGTTTGCCAAATACATTCTACTATGAAAAATAACTAGTGTTGCACTATGCAGTACCAAGCAGTGTTATTTCTTGTTTACATTTTCTACAGTTGATAGTTCCAAAAAAGAAACAATGAAAATAGTTTATTGCCCACTTTGTAATTAAATTTCCATTTGTACAGATTTGGGAGTCTACTCTTGAGTGAATGCAGCATCCACACGTAGACTGATGTTTTAGCCTTAATTTTTGCTTTTCGTGTGCTTAATGAAATACAGGTACAATTTCATGCTTGTCAGAAAAAGCAAAATTTAATTGTGGTAAGAGTTGTTCTTGAAGTGTTTGTGGGAACTCGTTGGAGATGAGGTCCACAAGATGCCCTGCAGAGCACTAAGTCAGGTGGTTTGTATTCACTACCCTTATGCACAAAGAGGAATAACACGTAGCATTCTGCGTGGCTTCTAGTGAGTGTTAGCAGTGCTTCAACTGTTAATCCTCCCCTGCCTGTGCCTTAGAAGACTGACCATGTCTGTCTGTAAGGGGAACCTGGCTGTGACCCTCCCTTGTAATGGCAGTAGTCATCATTGGGAAGGGCTCTAAGTAGACCACATGAATTTTGTCTGTGTTCTGTGGCTTCTAAAAAACTTCATTTTTTGTTATGAAAATTAGGCAGCACTAAGGCTTTGCTTCCTGAGCTCTTTGCTCAGGCAGAACCCAGTTCTTTTTGTGCTATTCGGACAAGGATCCTGCTGTCTGTGGTGCAACCACTTGCATGAGCCAAACAAATGAAGTCAGGATCAGCCAAAGTAATGCACTCTGTCATCCCAGTTATTTCAAGTCTCAGAGGTCATTTAATGACCTGATCTATATGTGAGGTAGCCCCATGCCACTTTCTTGAGCTTTAATTTGCAAGTAGAAATAGTAACCTAGAAATATAGAAACATGCTCCTCGTGGCCTGCCAATAGCTACAGAAGTACAGCAATATTGGCACCTTTTGGTTTGCATGAGGTTTTTCTGTGATGCTTAGGAATTAACATTTTTCCTGACAGTTGGGGAGCATGTGCTTGCTTTGTCACAGCTTTTTTGGTTTTTCATATCTGATCTTAAAATTATTTAAAACCCCTAATTACTCCCACAGATTCAAAGACCAGTATAACTTTTGTGTTACAGCTTGAGGGAATATGTCCAGCAGTACATAGTTAGAATTCAGATATACTGTGACCTACAGAGGAAAATTCTCATTGAAAATGCAGCAGTTACAAGCCGAAATAGAGTAACTGTTTAGCAGTGTGTTCAGGTGAAATTGAAGAGAAACTGTGAGCTGTACATTGGTATTTGAGGGAAGTGGAGAAGCAGCAGTCCTTGTTCCTTGGTGGCCAGCAGATCCAGTGCTGCTTCTGGAGGCAGGACCTCTTCTCATCTCCTTTCTGCAAGGGAGTGTTACTGGGCTGTATATTGTACACTCTTCTCTCGTGGTAATGGTTTAGAGTGAAGTGTATAAGCTGTGATTGTAATGGTAGCAAACCCCAAAATTAAATACTGTGTGAAAGTGAAACTGATGTATCATTTTCATTAGTTTTGGTATACTCATGCAGAATTTGTGGGATTAATTTTGAAAGCTTAATCTAGATGGAAAAGGTTAAATTCAATGCTGAATGAATTTGGTTCCAATTCATTTGTTGCCCTTGCTTGTTCTTTTTCTTAAAAGAATTAGAGATTAAGCAGAGAATTGTGTATACCATCCTTGTTTTCTGCCATCATTTAACTACATCTTAAAGGCAACCTCTCAGTTATCCACTGCATTAAGTAAACAAATGGATTTCTTGCCATGCCAGCTCTTGAGTCCTGTGGGCTGAGTGTCCGTGCAAGCACTTATGTTCGTTTTTCCTTTTTGCTCAGGATTTATCTGGATCCATTGACGACTTGCCGACTGGAACTGAAGCCACCCTCAGCTCAGCTGTTAGTGCATCAGGCTCTACCAGCAGCCAGGGGGAGCAGAGCAACCCTGCACAGTCTCCGTTTTCCCCTCATGCTTCTCCACATCTCTCTGGCATCCCTGGGGGCCCATCGCCTTCCCCTGTAGGCTCACCTGTTGGAAGCAACCAGTCAAGATCTGGTCCCATTTCTCCAGCGAGTATTCCAGGTAAGTTTGTCCTAACAAACAAAATTAAACCAATTGGTAGGTTTATTAAATACAAAAATAAATACTCCTGTATTCTGAACTAATTTATTTTCTGAGAATCCTGCATTTTCAGGGCCTTTTTCTGAAAAAAATGCATCCTTAGAGCAGGAGTAAATTCAATCTAAACTTCAGCTGCCAAGCCCTCAGAATGCTCAAAATGCTGAACTTGACTCCACATAGACGTTTGATAAATGTCTCTACCACTAACCAATGCAAATACTTAATTGTAGTTTTTGTATTTGGTTTGTGTGTCATCACATACTTCTCTCAATTATTTACAGTCCTTTTTTGTTCTGGCTGTGTATTTTTGTTGGGTTTGGCTCTTGAGCTTGAATGATGGTTACAGACATGCAGGATGAGCCAGAGATTTTCTGTCTCTGTATTGTGGCAATGTAATTTTGGACATGAATACAGAATATTGTATGAGATATTCCTTAATATTTGCAAAGATTAACAAGTTACTAGGGATTCAGCCCCACCAGTAGTAATTGGAATACCAGTGGAAGGCTTGCCACTTGCTCTCTTGTGCAATTTAGAGTATGACACACAGTCATGTATATTCAGAAATTTGTGGAAATCTGTTAAGAATAGCCAGAAGAAAAAATGGCATACGTTAATTTCAGTTCTTAGCTTACCTTATCCCCACCCATCTGGCATGTTACTTACTCCAGGGGGTCAGGCAGCAATTTATATTTAGTATTTCAGGTGAGTTTATTCTCTTTCTGATGCTCAATGTTTTTTATTATCTTCTGGCATTTTGAATACTAGGGGAATTCCTAAGAGTAGGAGAGTGCTGACATTACCCAAGGGATAACATCAGTTGCTGACAAAACCACAAAATAATAAACACGGAGCTCAGTTAAAAGAAACAAAAGCAGAGGTGCCTTTTTGTTAAGTGATTTGAGTGCTGCTGTAAACCAAATGCTGGTTAAAATTCAGAGGGTAGCGTGTGTTTCGGTACTTGATACAAAGGTATCTGTGTAAAATGTTCCTGCCTGTTTGTCTGCAGAGGTTAAACTAGATAAGCAGAGGGAAGCAAGCTCAGTGCACACAGGAATGTTTAGTACTAAATGTGGCCTGAGCATGTTGAGCCCTGATGCTGCGTGCATGCCCTGCAGTTATTTCTTCCCTTTCCAGCCGCTCTGACTGGCAGCACATGCTCAGGTGGAGCAGGAATAGTGGGGACACAGTATTTGCATTGTATGCAGTGTGGTAGCTTTGTATATCCAAGGTTGTTTTCCCAATATTTGGTGTAGGAATCCATCTCTCTTGTTGAGTGAAGGCAGATAGTCCACCTGGCTGGAAAGGTAACATTTTGCCACAGTCAGATTCAGGCGAGTGAATGGATTGGCATTTTAGCAGCCTGATTGCTGAATAGGGAAAAAATGTCATGACACTGAAAATAGCTTTGCTGTAGCCATGATATGTAAGGATGAGCATAAGTGTGTAGGGGGAGAGTAATAACTTTTATGAAACCACCTGATCCCCATGGGGTAAAAATAGAAGGGATATGGGCTCAGAGGTCAGGGTCAGAGTCACTTCATCACTTCAGATGAGCCCCAAAAGCTCGTTTTTATAACTCACCTCGTGAAAAAGCATTGTCACTACATACAAACTGTGCCACCATTTTGCACGATGGTTTTCTGGTCTGCTGCAGTAACACAAAAGCAATTCTTTCTCAGGAAGGATTTTTATGAATGGTGCTAAATCAAAATCACCCTCCACGGTTTCCCTGTTATAGGCAAGCTTCTGGTCTCTGTAGCACTTGTTAAAGGTGAACTCCCAGGCTTGAGCTAAGGCAGTGGTCTCCAGAGGGCAGCTGGGCAGCTGCAGTAGCATTGCTGCTGCTGCTGCTTCTTTCTCGAGCTACAAAAAACAGGAGCAAGGCTGCTATTTAAAGTCCTGTGCTAGAGAGATGCTGCGGGGTGCTGGGGCTTTCAAGCCATATGAATTAGACTGTGCTTTCACCTAAGTGTGTGCGCACCATTGTTCCTCATTACAAGGGCTTCGGTAGCTTTTATCATCGGCTGGGTTCGTGAGACCCTAAGAAAAAGTAACACAGAGCTTGTTTGCATTTCTGTGGCTGTTTGCAGCAGTCAGGTTGTAGACCTTTTTAAACATAGATTGTGTACTACAGCACCTTGCCTTTAATAATTTTGTTCTCTGCTATTTTCTTCTGCGTTCTAACCCTACCCTTGTTTGTTCTGACCTCATTCCTCTCCTATTACCTCCTGCGATGTTGTGCCACAGTTTCTCAATGTGACATAGATTGGCTCTTTCAATCATTCTCTCTCCAGCAAGTCATTGTAAAATGAGCAGCTGTTGTGTTGCTGATAGCTATGGCTAGGGAAAGCCAAAATGTTGCAGGGGGTTCTTGGTGGGAAGACCATTAAAATAAAGGTGTTGCTTTCCCAGGGTTTACTGGAAGAGAAGCATCCTTTTCCCAATGGCTCCTTCCTTGCAACAAAATTGAAAACTAATTTAACATCAGAAGGGCAGACAAACGAACAGCCCCCTGTTAAATCTCCCAAATGGCTGATTCTCTTGCACTGCCTGTTTAAGCTGTCTCTGCACCCCTCCGTCAGCCTGCCACCCCGCATTGCTTTCTGCTGCACACCACAAATTTCACAGAACAGCCTGGCACAGGCTGCACTGACATTGGCACGTCCCTAGCTCAGTGGGCATTTCCTTCCTGTGCTCTCTGAAATACTGGATGGATATTTTGTGTGGTAAGTGGCACATGCATATACAGCCTTTGTTTCCATTCACATTACCAGAATAAACCAGGCAGATTAACTCCTAAGAGCAGAAAAAGCAACTTGGATGGATTTTGTTCAGAAAGGTAGTTTTCTCTCAAAATCAGAAGACTTCTTGTTCAGATGCATATTCATTACAGGGCTGAAATCCTACTCTTCTATGATTTCTAGTGCTTCAAAATGACATTATGATTTCCTATTAAGTAGCTAATTATTCTGTTTTGCTAGAAATCCTGATCTCTTTATTTTGTAGTCATCTTTATAATTAGGGTACATATTCTTCCAAAGAATGAGATGTGATGCCCTGCACTGCTTTGGGTCTTGAACTGTGCCTGATTCAACCCTAAACCATTAGTGGAAGCTGACACAGCACGTATCAAAATGCACTGCTGTTGCCAGAAGATTTAGTGGCTGTTAATTTCACTTTTCTCTTTTTTTTCCCCCCTTTTCTTCCTGTTCTAACAGTTCCAGTTTACTAACAAAGCAAAAATGTAAATAAGCTAGACTCCCCTTTCTCCCCCCATCCCCAATTTTGATCTCACTGGCCAAAGGCTTTTGTCAGCTCTTTCTCCCTTGCGGTGTAAGCAGCAAAATTTTTTTAATATTAAGAGTTCTGTGAAAGATTGCTGATAGGCCAGGAATCCCTTAACCCATGATGGACAAGCAGATTTTGTACAAGTTAATAGACTGTATTATTTTTAAACCCCTACAGCAATTTTTATCTATATAGAAGAGAAGGGTATGCTATGCTAATAATGAGTAGCAAATGCTGCCTTAAGTAATATGTGATTTTTTTTTTTACGTAGATCAGTATTTTGACTTGTGCTTTTAAGACATTCCGTGTACTTTCTGAAGAAACAAGTTTATTTTCACTCTGCTAAGCATCAACTACATTGTTGTTTTGAAAAACAATTGTTTTCTTCTGTCACTGAGGAGCTTGTATACAGATGAAGTTACAATTTTCAGAAAGAAATCCATTTGTGGATACTCTGGCTTAGGAGTGTTATTGCCAGTCTTCTTAATTTATGCTAACCAGTCCCCTGATTAAAAATACCCCAAATTTTAATTGCGAAAATTGTGTAAATCAATGGATGTAATCCATTCAGTGTTAAACTCTACTCTCTGCAAACCTGGAGGTCTTCCACACCTGTATTGATCAGGTAGCTGGCTTGAATTCCAGGATCCATCAGAATTACAGCATTACAGCCAACACTCCAGGCAAAAAAAGAGGAGCAAGAGGGAAATGGGATACCCAGTTGGAACAGTCACAGGAAATCTTGTCTTGGTGTGCATGTTAGTCAGTGTGTATGTGACTAAAATACTGCGAGAAGAAAAACATGAGCAGTAGTCTATCACAGTCCAAAGGAACATTGCACTGCAAGAATCTGAATAGGAAGGATACTTTTTTTCATGCCTTATAAAAGAGAAGCCTACCAGTTGAACCAGCTTCCAGAAGATACTACAGTAAAACAATAATTTTACTTTAGATCTTGTTTTGAAAAAGAATTTGGAAATATCTTTTCCTTGGGATTGGGCTATTTTACATACTTACCCTGTGTACCACCACTATTTTTACGTTATATGGCATGGACCTCTTTTAAGCATTATTTGAGGGAGAGAAGACTACCATATGAAAGTGATAAACACTGTTTAGTGATCTTTGTGGGTGACATGGACAGTGGGGTCAAGTGCACCCCCAGCGAGTTTGCCAACGACACAAAGCTGTGCAGTTGTCACACGGAGGGAAGGGATGGCACCCACAGGGACCTGGGCAGGCTCATGAAGTTCATTAAGGCCAAGTGCAGTGTCGAGCATCTGGGTCAGGACAATCCCAACAGATACAGACTGGGCAGAGAATGGATTGAGAGCAGCCCTGAGGAGAAGGACTTGGGGATGTTGGTGGAGAAGCTCAGCAAGACTTGTCAACGTGTGCTTGCAGCCCAGAGAGCCAACCTTTTTGCATCAAAACCAGCTTGGCCAGCAGGAGGGTGAGGGAAGGGATTCTGCCCCTCTGCTCTGCTCTGGTGAGACCCTACCTGAAGTTCTGCATCCAGCTCTGGGGTCCTCAACACAAGCAGAAACTAAGTTGGAGTGGGCCCAGGGAAGGGCCACGAAGGTGATGAGAGAGCTGGAGCATCTCTTCTAGAAGACAGCTTGAGAGAACTGAGGGTGTTCAGCCTGAAGAAGAGAAGGC
The DNA here is from genome assembly GCF_965231275.1 of Zosterops lateralis. NCBI lineage: Eukaryota > Metazoa > Chordata > Aves > Passeriformes > Zosteropidae > Zosterops > Zosterops lateralis. Next base: position 53,082,828 of record NC_139764.1, on the reverse strand, counting down.
TCTGGGGAGACCTTATGGCAGGCAGCCTTCCAGCACTTACAGGTGGCTTACAGGAAGGCTGGAGAGGAACTTTTTAAAAGGACATGAGTAATAGATCAAGGGGGAATGGGTTTAAACTGAAAGGAGGTTTATATTGGATATTGGGAAGAAGTTCTTCACTGTAAGCGTAGTGAGGCACTGGAACAGGTTGCCCAGAAAATCTGTCAGTGCCCCATCCCTAGAAGTGTTCCAGGCCAGGTTGGATGAGGCTTTGAGCAACCTGGTCTAGTGGAAGGTGTCCCTGCCCATGACAGGGGGGAGGAGGGTTGGAACCAGACGAACTTTAAGATCTCTTCCAACCCAAACAAATGTATGAATCTATGAATTTGTAATACTGTGCTTTTCGTTGAAGTTTTAAATACCCTAAAGTAAGTGCATAACAAGAGGGGATTATATCCTTGTAAAATGGATATGATCCCCCTGTCTAGAAAGATTATTTTAACACATCTATCAATGTTTCTCCCTTGGCTTCTCCGGAGGCAAAAATCTTGCAACAGCTTGTTGCAAGGAAGATGCATGCTGTTCATTGGCATCGGGACCAGAAAAAAGCCAAAACACAAAATGCCATTGACGTAGCTATGTTCTTAATCACTTCTAGTGCATAAAATATCTAATCAGCAGTTTTGTAAATCTAGAATGCTAACGAATAAAATATGTGAATGTTTCACATTGTAATAGTTTAAACCCCTTTCCTTTGAATGGTTTGAACAACATTTAGAGTGTTTCTGTCTTTTCAAAGGATGAAGAAATAAGCAAATTGTAAAGCACTCTAGCTCAAGGCATTGCTTCTAGCACAGGGAGTGTTTAGCCTGTGATACCTATTAGAATTCAGCCCAGGTCACAACTGATGAATAATCTGTTGTTTCAAGGCTTCACAAAATAACTAAATAGTCTCAATCAGGTTTCATGAGGAGAGCCTATGCTACAAAAGGCACTATAAAAACTCCTGTCATAATTGCCATGTTGCCAGAGATCAGGGAGGTGTCCTTCTCTGCAGAGGTGGTCTTTCAGAACAGGTGCAGGAGATGAAAAGAGACAGAGACACACTGTTCAAGTTCCTCCTGTTCAGTTTTTGTGATGACAGAGGGTTTCATATTCCACCAGCATCAAACTTCTGGTTTTTATTGGCCCAAAGTTAAGCTGATAGAAAAACAGTAAATCACAAAAAAAGGATGCCCTGGGTGGTTGTTTTTTATGAGTAGTTTATGGGGTTTAGTTTTAAATGGTTTCAGTTGTTTAATATCTGGTATGTCAGCGTTTATATTTCACAGTCACACATTGCAGTTTTAGTTTTTAATTGCTGTGTTAAGCCAGGGCCAAACATTTCTGCCCTATGGACTGAACACCCTGAAGGGTCCAGCACTGAGAGTTGTCCAGCACCCTCCACAGATGGCCAGATCAGTGGTGTTCACATCCTCATAGCTGTGCTCTGCCCCATATCTGGTTTGTCCTCTTTGCTGACTCCTGCCAGGCCTGTTTCCACCATCCTGGCAATGGCTGAGCAGCCAGCATGGTGGGGCATCTGCTGCTGCGGACACTGTGGCAGCACACGTACACAGGCCACTTCTTGTAGCTCTGTGAGTCACTGCTAGCACCCTGCTGGTACAAATCCATCTAGAGTACGAGGGCTGTTGAAATCCAATTAACATATTTGCATAATTATGCATGTGCTCTGCTTCATGTAACAAAATTCAAATATACATAACCACAGCGGCCAAGATCTGACAGGTATGTTTGTTGTTAGTTTTAGATGCATGTTTAAGGCCATCCTTGGACAATTATTGTTTACATTTGATCATTAACCTGTGCATTTCTTTGTAACTTTACTTCTCAAGTCGCTTATGTTTTTGTCAAATTTAAAGTGGTGTGTGTTTGGTTTTGTATGTTTGGGAGGTTTTATTCTGTCATTATTTGGCTACACAAATGTAGATTGTCTCTCTTTCTTTGTGTTGGCAAATAGGGCATTAATTTGCGTTTTATAATAAATTAAAAGGTTGTCTCCCACTCCCTTGTCCCTTGCAATACTAAGCAGTGATTGATGAGCAAATGGGAAAAGTCTCTCACGTCTGCATCAGTGTGTTTTTGTTGTTGTTGACAGATGGTTGTTATACCTAGATAAAATAGAGCATAAATGTCATAAGGTGTTTGGTTTCTGTCATGGGATAGGCTGCTGCAGTTTTCAGTTTTTCAGTGGACTATGTATCACTGCCATGAGAGATATTTAAAGTGGCCTTCATGCTTCATAGTTAGTGTCAGACTTGACTAGACAGATACGTGGTGTGTCCCTCCTTAGAAGGAGTCTGAACAGTTGCAAATATGGCTTGAATTAATTCTGTGCCTCAAAAGAAGAACATTTTCACTATCTCCAGATAATAATTTTTTAAAAAATTAATGAAAAGCAAGATATCCTTTCTCCTCCTTAGAGACAAAATTCATGCAGCTTGAACTGTGACTTGAAAGATTTGAACAGCCCTTTGACAGCATCGCTCTGTAGGTAGATAGGGAAGTCAAATTGCAAAGTGGATTTTTAGAAAGCAAACACAAAAGAACAATTCACTCTATCGGCAAGCTTTTCTGTTTGTTCCCTATCTTCAGATAACAGTGGACTCAAATTATTGTGATGTGTTGATTGATTACAGCCGTTAAGTTTCTTCGTAATCAGTTTCATCACTTATTCTCAATTCACGCTTGCACCTTTGATTTCTCTTCCACAACAGGGTGATGTGGGTTGTCGTTGACTAATGAAGAACAGAATTGGTTTCGGCGTGAGACAAACGGAATGCCGACACCAATCCCAAAATGCATTAATCTTTAATAATCCACATCTGCATGTTTATAAATGATATAACCAGGAGTTGCTAATGTTAATACTCCCCCTTCCAAACAGAAGCTGACATAGGAGTTGGTGTTTGCAAACTGCATGAGAGGCACGTGGCCGTGCGTGGTGCGTGTGACCTTGTGGAGGGAGCTCGCCAGATGAAAGTTCTCGGTTGATTAAAAATACATGAAGAATTGCTTCGCTTCCGCACTGGTCTTTGGAGCTTATCGTTGTCGGGCAAGATGAAATATGGCATGATAGATCTTGTCTTCTAGGGAGATCAGACCCACCAAATGGTTTTTGGAAGCAGGTTTGCCTCAAGGTGCTTTTATCCTTTATGCATTCAGCTTGCCCTTTTCTCCCTCATCCCTGAGAATTGCTGAGACCAGGGCTGTGTAATATGCAATATAACACAATAAGAAAAACTAGATTAGCTGAGGGTTTGTTCCTTTTGAGGGTAGTATTAGTGAGAGCACATACATTTTGCTACTAAAACGCTCTTTAATCAGAGACAGTGATCTAGTATGAGGAGTAGCAGGCAGGACTAGCTAAATAGCTTATTGCCACGTAGTGCTGCTCCAATTTCCCTGCTTGCTAGACTTGAGAGAGCTGGGAGGAGCAGGGAGAACTCAAACTCCATTGTTGATGGTCTTCCAAGTTAATGCTGCCTGATTCTGAGAAATTCTTAAACTTACCTGGATTAAGGGAAAAGAAATATGGATAAGAAACAGCCATTTCACATCACATTCACCCTTTCTTTTTTATCTTGCATGTTTTCACACTGCAGATATCATAAATGAAAATTGAGATATCATAAATGAAAATTGATCTGTGGTTTGGTTAAAATTTGGCAATGTTAAAGTTAGGAGTTAAGGTTTTTATTAGGTGGCAAATTTTGGAAATGTATGTCTGCTACATCTGTTGTGCTTCTCAGGTGCTTGAATGCAGGTGACACAATGAGGAACAGCTTAAGAGAAAAAAATCTCCTCCTAGTTATAAATACAGTCTAGAGAATGAGCAGTGATAATGAAAAATTCTTCCTTTTGGAACTTGGTTTAAATCCCTAAATAGAATTCTGAGGTTTTAAGTTTCAGGTGTGTGGCAGGGTAGGTTTCATTTCTGGAAGGAAGAAATGATCGAAATATAAGAAAGAAATACTACCCTCTCCTTTGTTAGGAGCTTTTAGATATTTAGCACTTGCATCAATTACAGTTTATATTCTGTTTAATTGACATTTTATAAAATTTTTGAGAATGTTTTTTCTCTAGCTGAAGTGTATGCTTTTTGCATTACATGTAATTACTACAAACATATAATGATGTGTCCTAAGTAATTACAGATTACTAAATCCATGCTACCCTTTACAATCTTTTACTTCAGTCCAAATGCAAGCAAAACTACCATTTTTATGGAAGGATTAAAAGGACAGATTGAAAAATCACAGTATGACTACAGAGTCTGGATCATTCCCTAAAGAATATAGGCACTTTTCTCAAAAATATAAGAAAATACAATTTTCAAAATCTAAAAGTGATTCAGAGGCCCTGTAGAGGTGTGAGAGAAAGTGCTGGCAAGCTGTGGCTGCAGCTTCTCCCAACCCCTCTCATCCCAATTCACGCCATCACTTTGGAGGGACACATTGACAGAGTGCAAAACATGTGGAGGGGTGGTTAAACGAGACTTTAGAGGGGGAAAAAAAGAAATTAAGTCAGTGGCTGAGCTTTGAAGAGGTCTGTCTAGTGCAGAGCAGCAAGCGAGTGGGGAAGAAAGGAGCAAGCACCTCATCTAATCTTTCTTCTGGGGACCCAGGTGGACAAATTGGCAACCCTGTTCACAGCCTCCCCCCCAACCCCCTTTGTAGCGTAAGAACTGCTAATCGGATCCATGCTGCTGCAACTGTGGTTAGTTATTAACAGAATAAAAGCAGATTTCTTCAAAAGAACGGGTTGGGGAAAACGGCTCTACAAAATTGCAAGGTTGTTAGAATCTTAAATGCACAGCAGTCGGTTTTTCCCTATTCTGAATTAGGCGATGAATACGGCCTTTCATCTGTCACTGTGCCCATTTCTTCAGAAGGCAGCCAAACATTAGGCTTCTCAAACAAAAAAAAAAAAAAGAAAATTGTTTGAAAGAGGAAAAATATTGGGGAACAGGGAGAATAGGAAAACGAGAAGGAGAAATCAGGTTTTGTTTTTATTAATTTGGCCTGGTGAGAGAAATATGAGCTTGCCTGCTCTATTCAGTTCCTGCACGCCAGCCGCTGTGAACCACCGTTTCTGAATGTGGGGATTAGAAAAGATTTAACTGGTTGCTATCCTGGGCTGTACCATTCTGGACAGGCCTCCAGCAGAAATATCCTTTGGCTGGAAACTCTCCCGGGCTTAATGGAAATAATGCATTAAATAGATGTGGAGTTAGGCAGAGGTGAAAGCAGAAAGAATTTGATTCCCCCAAATGAAACTTCTCATAACTGTAAAGTGAAATTACAGGTCTGGGGTGGGTGTTACTGAGGATAAGAAGCAGTAATTCCTAGATTTAGACTGACTTATGCCTTTGCCTATAAAAGTAATTAAATGATGCATCCTTAATTTTGAGGAGCTCTACTGCCTTCCTGGTTTGCAGCAGAATTTTGGAATTTGTTGGAAAGGAATAGTCCTCAGGCAGGCAGGTGCTCGCTGGGACCTACTGGAAAGCCACTCATTATTTGGGTGAGTCGCATGCTTCTGAAGATTCCCATTGACAGCTTGCTTTGGGCTTATTTCCAAAATCTCAGGACAACACGCTTCATTTTGGGCCAAACACAGAGGTGACTTCTGGATGGGGCATGGATGAAATAGACCTGCTTGGCAGTGCCTGCTACTGCTCTCCCTTCCCCTCCAGAGCAAAAAGAGCTTTGGCCTTGGAGGGCAATATATTTTCTTTCTGCTCCTTGCCATCAAGACCATTGTCAGTTCAGGCAGTACTAACAATTATTTCACTTCATACTCCTCAGTATTTGTTACAGTCTTCATACCTTACTCAGAGGTTGCACAACCTCCGAGTAAGGAGTAAATCTTGGATGTCTAATTTGACAGACCCCAGTTTCAGCTACTTAATTTTTTTTTTTAAGTTCATAATATAATGAATTATTCTGTAGTAAAGGTGACATTTGGATAGTGTTCCATAAGTAATGCCTTTGGACTACACGCTGAGTAATGAGGATGAAACAAAATATTGAGTAGCTACCTCATCTGGTCAGTGTCGACTTTGCTTTGAATTAAATCTTATACCATGTCAAACAAGTAGCTTATACTCATGAAATTAAGATGTTTATGCTTTTGCATTTGTGTGGAGAAAAGTCAGAGTTGGGGTTCTCCAGGCCCCTTTGTTCATTGTTGCGTTTTTTAATGGCACTTTGAGAGCAATTTAGCACTTAAGTTACAGTGATTTCTTTGAAACTCACCCAGAACCCATTCCTGAGTTGGTGAATATGACATAGAGAGGAAAAAGAAGGTGAGAGTGTAACTTTCAAGTGTTGGTAGTCTGAGAATTTTACACTTTCATGAGAAGCCAAGTGGGGGGGTGGTTTACTTCTTGTTGATTTTACATGGATTGTGATACTCACATATGTTAGGGAATCTTGTGTCTTTGAAGCACCATACATTTGTTTTAAGAGGTAATATGGAAAATCAGGGCTAGGCCTGACAACAATCTTGATAACACTTTATGATGTAGAGCATCCATAAATCTGGCATAAATTGATAAGCTTTTTGTTCAGTAGCTTGTACAGAAGCTTTGTGTTGTTGCAATGGAACAAACCAGCTTCTTGCAGCCTCACCTTCAGTGAGCTTCTCAGCCAGCCACCAAAAGCATTCCAAGGCAGGAAGGTTCTGGGTTTGGTCCCAAGTTCCTGGGTCAGGGAGGTGGAAATTGTCTTGGTAAGCAGGCTGCAGTGGATTACCAGTGTTGTAAGGGGTTATTAGCTGCATTGTGGTGCTGAGCAGAGCCAGAAGGCTTGGTCTGAGTATGTTTCACTCTGCATATCTGAAAGGGTCCTCATGTCTTAGGCCTTTTAAAACATCTGCACTCAGATTACTGCATAGAAAGGAGGAAGATTTTAATATTTTGCATGTCTTAATTTGGGAGGATATGCAGACAACCCTTGCTTTTTACTTGAATGAATAAGTAATTTTAAAAACACTGTTGATACAACAGGAAGCTTGGCTGCAATGCATAAATTAAGGAAGAAAATAATCTTTATTCTTAAGGGGTCATAGGCTTTATAACATGAAAGAGGTAACACAAAACACATGACCAGTTTCCCTTTATGCTACCCATAGAAAAATTTCTTTCCTTTGAGGTCATTTGCACCTCACTTCCAATTTCCTGAAAAGCTCATTTGAAACACTCCCATATAGAAGCCTACTTATGTTCTTTCATTTCTGATTTAGGGATCCGAGACCCAGAATGTCTCTTCTGGTCTGTGAGCCTATATTGTAACACTGACTGTGTGATGATTATCCTATTATTTTATCACATTTCATCTCAATCACTAGATTTTCAGGACCTCATTATTCCTAAAACAAAGTTGTTTCAAGTAATGGCTTGATTATCCTCCTAAACATCGTCATGCTCTTTTTCCTCCCTGATATTTAGCCTCAAATATATATTTTAGAAAGAAGTCACAAAATTCCAGCTCTAGTTTTTGTCATAGTAAATAATACTCACACTTTGAGCTTCCTGTCATTTCATCCTGGTAGCTGGTTCCTATTCCAGTTTGCATTAGGCTTTCTGGGTTTGTCTCTATGAACACTCACTAGTGACACATCAGCAGTGATGTTGTGTTGTCTTACCTCTACTGTAAACAATCTTCCTAATTTATCTTAGTGATGAATTTGTTTCTTTGAGCGTGCATGACATGGTGGTTAGTTACAGCTGCTTGTAGGCTATCACTATTTTAGGTCAACAGGTATGGTCATATTTTTCCTTCCTTTTCTCCTCCTGTGTCTACCTGATAACCTACAGCTCTTCAGTTCTAAAAGGCTTGGTTCTGATCCATGTATATAAATGCTTGCATTTTTAATACTCCAAGCCAAAAGGTAGTCCCAAGGGTTCCTTATGTAGCATTTTGATCATCTTTTGTATTGACTAATATTCCCTACTTTGTGATCAATCAATGCCATTAATCCAGTTGTAGCTCTCGATTCCTAAATTAGATTGGCAATTGTCCCAAAGACAATCCACAAGATCTGTAACTTCTGCCTTTCCTTCAGCCTTTCCTTTAGCCTAGTGTTCCATTTTCAACACAGGCTGTGATCAGTCCCCCACCCTCCAGTTCCTCAGGCATCTTAAAATTCATATGCTTATATCCCTCCTTCCCCCCTTAACTGGTTATTTCCCAGAGGGAACCTGTTATCACCAAAGTGTTTTCTTGACTCAGTTTTCCAGGCATAATTCTGTTAGGTATTGTCCAGCTGGTAAAGGGTGTCACAGCTGAGCATCCTCCAGTATCATTGCAGTGATGGTAATGCAGAGAGCCCTCAGCATGTTTCAAAACATTGCTGATGTGGACTGTAAGGACCCCTCCTCAGCAGAATATCAAAGGTCTGCTCTCGCTTGCTATGTTGGCCCTAAGGAATTTACTTTTTACAGTTTAAGTGCATGGCTGTAGCCATAATGCAGTTGCTATTCAGTACTTTCCTCAGTCCATCTGTGCCAAATGTAGTATGCAGTCTCTCTTGACTCAATTTGAAGGGAAGATTTTCAAAATGAAAAATTTTAAAAGCATTTGACATAATTTAAAAAATGTAAAACCCACTTACAAATATAGTATTATGCATTTTTAAATCCCCTTACCTCTTCAGCTGACTTTTTTTTAATCTAAATAGCAGATACTATATTAGGTAGACTGCTGGTTTCAGTAGTTTTAACAACTAATTTTACTAGATAGCTATATAAATTTGAATAGCATTTTGCTCCTCAAATATAGGGGAAAGAACTACTAGCGTGGCAGCTTCTATCCTTTTAACATGCATTATTGCATTTTCTGTGTTTTTGCATAATAGTAGTATTGTGAAACAGCTGTAGTATTCTAGTACTTTGCATACATTTTGGCAGGTGGAGTATCTCACCAGTGTGGCAACAAAATATGGGAAAAAGTCATCCCTGTATAAACTTCCTTCTGTGTATCACTGTGTCAAAGGAGGCAATAGTCTGTCAGTGAAAAAAAAAAAAAAAACTGGATTTTTTTTTCTCTCTTAAATAGCTGTAGAAGTTACGTTAAAAACTAAAAAGGGTTGTTTTTCTTTTGTAGAAGTTTTCCTTCTCTAATAAAATAGATAAGTTTGTTCATGTATTATTTAAAGTGTCTTCCAAGAAACACAACTCCAGTACTGGTTGAAAGAGAAAAGGATTACTATCATTTAAAGGAAAGAAATGGAAAATCTTTAAGGTCATTTCTTTTCATGACAAAGAAACTTAAAAAGCATGGCAGACAGGATCTTCAAAGGTTTTAAAGGCCTGTCATCAGCTCCCAATCAATAGGAGTTAGATACCCAAATTAAGAGTTCAGTTCAAGTCTTCAAAGGTATTTGGGTGCTTAACCTCTTTTTACCTTTCACATCACTTCTAAGAATAAAATGGCAGCTCGATTGAAAAGATTTTGATGCAGTACCTTCATGTCCAGCACCTGGATAATCTGTAGCACCCACTGATAATTAGCATAGTGGATATTTCTCTTGAAAGTTTGTTACTTGTTAGAATATGTGCAGCATTGGTCATGTTTATGAAATCGTTTTTCTTTCTGAAACAAAATTCTGCTTTACAGTTTATTTAATAAGGAAAAAATCAGAAGTACACTGAAAAAATAGCATTAATGTTTGCAGAGACTGATAATTCTAGTGAATATGCAAAACTTAAAAGTCTGTATTGACTGAGGATGTGGAGGAAACTGATTTCTTTATAAAACTTGTACAGGTACTGTTGTACACCTTTACTTTACTGGTTTGTGATTGAACATTTACTTGTGCAGGATAAGGCTTCAGCCAGGTAATTGATGTCACTATCAGTGTAAAAAAAACCAGACACTGTCTATAATATGCAAAATATGTTTCCTATCATAGATACTCTCTGCACTGTAGCTTCTCTCAAACTTGCTAAGCGTCCACCTGAAGGAGGATCCTGCTGAGAGCTGTGCAGTGCAGTCAGAACCATCCCTGCTTTGTTTTTTTGTTAGTTTGGTTTTTTTTGGGTTTTTTTTAAGTGTTTGTAGAAATCTTAGATGGTTCCCATCTACTTGAAGTGCTCTCTCTGATAGCGGTGCCTGGGGCATACACAGTGGAAGTGGCAGTGCCCTGTGTTAACATGGAAATGCTGTTTGTTTACAGTCTTGAGTCACTGAATCCTTCCTGTCAAGCCGAAAGCTTTCATTATAATGCAGGCACTTACCATCCCCACAGCTTGCTCTTGAGTGACATCAAAACATAAGCTGGAATTTGTCATTATTATTGTCATATGCCTCAGAGTTCCTGAATGGGCCGTGAAACCCGAAGCCTTGGGCGCTGAGTGGCATGTTTGGTCTTTTGGAGGAACAATTCTGCCTCTGGTCCAGCATTTGCATCTCTGAGACAGTTGTCACAGCTGCTCCCGGTAATGTTGACTGTCATGTTTTTAGTGCAAAAGCACCTCATCTGAATAGCCAGGCTGTGGTTACACTCCAAATTTTACAGATTTTCTCTTTGTTCTGTATCAGTCTGGCCTTTCTTCAGAGTTGGTGCTGAGAGCTGGTGGCTTTGGGGCGGGCAGTGGATGGGGCAGAGCAGACACTTTTGCTTTCCTGCATTTGTGTCCGACTCGGGGCCCTTGGTTGCTCTAAAGGGCAGCCCCTGCTGCGCCGCTGTCAGCCCGGCTCCCAGTGCCAGGACCATCCGCAGGATTCCTGCTCCTGCCACTGCACAAGGGCAGCTGCTGAGCAGGAGGAAATGAGTCTCAGCAGGCACAAATCTATTGCCTGTGTTTTTATTCTTTCCATTTCTTTCAAATGGAAAACAATCTGAACAGTTTCTGAGCATGAGGGATATAATTCTGTCTGCTGCTATTTATACCGTGCTCGTCACTACAAGTGTCTAACTGCTTAAAGTATATATTTGCTGCCTAACCTGAGGTGGTCTTCAAGCCTCTTGGGCTGTCACGAGCAGGCATGTCTCAGAGCAAAGAGGAGTCCTAGGGGATGTACAGGCCTCATTCTTCCTCCTGCTCGGGCTGGGGCAGGTTGACTCTTAAGCTCGAGGTCCCTGGGGCTTTGGGAGGGTGGTAAGATGGACCTCTCTGCTTGACACGGTGTTGAATGGTGACCCAGAGAAGTGACTTGAATCAGTGCAATGAGCATCTGCCTTATTACCCCTTAACACTGAAAGGGAACGTCCTGAGCCTCTGGGAGTGCTCTGCTTGTTTGGGTGGGTAGACAGCAGTGGATGTCTTTTGAACAAGGTCGTAAAAATGGATGCGTCTGTTCTGGATAGTTATTTTAATAAATATCTTCCTTTTGCTTTTATTTGAATAATAAGATACCCCTTTTCTGTCTCATCTCTTTCAAACATTCACCACGTGTGCCTACATGTTATTCTTTATTCCCATATTCTACATGGACATTCAAACCACTGATTCATTGAAATACTTTTTAAACTGTTGTTGTTAGTCATTTTTGTATTGACCGAATTTTTCATTGGTAATATTGTTGGCAGCAGTCCATGTCTGCCTGGCTGGAGGCCAGTTTAAGCTAGGCAGGATGAGCCCTATTGTTCAGCAGACTTGGATTTTGTTAAACTCCCTAACAGAAATATGTGTCAGGAGATTTGCAGCTATAAATTGGATCATGTCGGTGAGGTTGGGAACTCGCTCAGTGCGAAATTGAACATTTCACCATGCCTGTTGCTAAATGTGTTTGTGCATGTTTCCTCTATGGGTTTCAAAAATAAAAGGGAAAAAAAAAAAAAAAAGAAAAACGTATGAAAAAAGCTAGACCTGTTGAGCTCTGTCTTTACCTTATGCATCTGGTACTTTCTTTGATGTTGAGTGGTTGAAAAATGCAGCCATGCTTGGTTTTGTGCACTGAAATGCTAAAAGCAAGTGTGTTTTCCCTTTTCTCTCTGTGTGTTACAGGCAGTCAGATGCCACCGCAGCCTCCTGGCAGCCAGTCAGAATCCAGCTCCCACCCTGCCTTGAGCCAGTCACCAATGCCACAGGACCGAGGTTTGTTAGGTGTTGGGGACTTTTCAGTTGGTGCCAAATGCAGCCTTCATTTTAAGTTGCACATTAGCACTGGGAGATTTCCTGGTATTTCTTTTCTTTTCCCAGGGAAAATAATGACAGTCTCCATTGTAAAAGGTTTGGGGGGTTTCCATCTCTGGGGAAGGAGCAACTGAATAGCAGGTTTTACCAAACTATAACTGAAAACAAGGTTTTCTCAAAATACAGTGAATGCCCAGGGTATAAAGGCAGTTTCTGTAAATACTTGAGTCATGTCCTGGAGAATACAGCTCTTTGTTGTCTATCTTGGAATTAAGATGTAGAGAAAGAGTGCTAACTAGGAGCAGTTTTGCTACTGTTCTTAAAATTGTCATCTTTAATATCTTTGCATGGACACAATAGTCCTCTAGCCAGTTCTAGGATAAAAATATCTTTAAATATAAAGGGAAATCAAATATTTAGGTCAAATGGTTCAAACATTTGGAAATCTTGCTATGGAAAACCTTGCAGGCAAGAGCACTGTTCTAAAAGGGTGCTCCCTACCGTATGCTCACAAAAATAAGCAGAGCATTTTTAAGTTACAGTTCCTTTTTATACTTTAAGTCCTTTCTCCTTTCACCTCCTTTCTCCCTAGTTCATGGAAGATAGTTGTCACAGCTTTGTTGTGTGGCCATACGTGTGATCAACTGCTGTAAACTGGGCATCATGTCCATGCAGTGGTTAACATGTGCCAGTGACAGGCTTGCAAAACAGACACATGATAACTGTGATAAACATGGAGTTATTTATGAAATGCCCCTCCTAAAATGTCTTGCTTCCAGAAATATCCCAAGTAGCACCATATGGGGATACCATAAATACTAGAAGTTTTCTCACAGTGAAACAAGTTGAACTCACAGAATGACAAATTTCTGGGATAGCATCCAGGAGGAGCTAAGAGAACTCACAAAGAAGAGCAGAGAGTCTTAATTTTTGCTATTTTTCTGGGTTGAATGTCTCCTCCTCCAGGAATGCTGATTAATGAGAACATGAAATACAGAATTCCATGCTCATTTGTTTTGTTTCCTTTTCAGTCATTCTTAATACTCAGTTGTTAGTGCAGGGACTTATTTTCCCATTAAAAATATTCAGACTAACATACATATTGGGTGAAAAAAAGAATGGCCTCAGTACCCAATACAAATATATGATAGAAATGTCACAGGGCAGCAGGAATGGATCAGATGGAGGCTTTGACGACCCAAACATCTCAGAAAGATGTGTGCATTTCCTGGCACAACTGGGTCTTGGCATAAAATGTTATAGTGCCCAGTAATAATTATTTCTGCAGTGTGTGTTCCTCACCTGGCTTTGGGGGACAAGTTATGCAAGTCTGACAGAGCTGGAAAGGTCGAACCTCTCTGTTCTGCTGTAGAACAAAACTGGGGTTCACTGTATGGTCAGGAGAGGCAGACAGAAGTAAAACAGAAGACAGCTGCCATAATTGGGAAGTCAAACAAGTAATTAACAGTGAGAGAAGTAAAATTTACAGATTGATTTAGTTTGCTTTTTCCCCTCTGCAGTGAGAATTGTAGGTATGTTCTTAGAGAAAATGTGTTTAGGAACGTTGCAGGTTTTGCACACTTCATATGCAAAATCTGGTGTAGTATGATGTATGTAGTATGCATGATCCTTGTGACCCAGCTTGTACGAGAAGTCCATTTGTTTCATGCAGGAGATTTAAAATTTGTAACTAGCTAGGTCATATTGATTTTGCAGAACATGTTCCTCAAAGCTTCTCTAAAGTCTGTGCTGTACACGCATAAACATGCGTGCATTCCCTTTTGTGCCCTGTCATTGATTAGAGGCTCCTTTGAAATGGAAAACTTCACCTTTTAAAAAGGCTGTTACATTAGTTGATTCCTTTGCTTGCTTGAACTGGCTTCCACAGAACTTGAAGAAAGGAAGGAGGGGGAATGATGGGGACTCAAAGGGAAGGTGCTTGTCATTTACTGATAAAAACCTGAGCAGAAAATCGTTGCCGCTAAGGACACCTGATCCTTGGGCATCTGTTACAGTAATTTAAACTCTCGGCTTACTGATACACTTTCTCCAAAAAAAGAGAAGAAAAAAAAAAAGGAAAATGAAAACAAAAACCCCAGAGACCCTCCATAGGATAAGGTAATGTTTGTTTTCACACTTTGTCTAGCATTTCTTTCCTTGTTTAGAAAGAGAATTGGATGACCAAAAGACTATTAATCATTGCTTGAGCAGAATCCTCTGCTCTCAATACTTGACAAAAATGTTATTTACCACCTATCCTGAAGATTAACCAATGGGTGGGGTCTGAGCTGTAGCACTTTTGGATACTACCTTGAACCATTTAGTTTGCACTTAGTTTTTTTATTGTTTAAGTATTTGATTATATTTTATCGTGCTTTCCGTGGTTACTCAGCACTCTTCTGGGATTTTTATGTTTGTCTGCCTAAGACTCTACATCCCCTATCTCACAATGCAGCATGAAGCAATGACCACATGTTTACATGTACATTCTGTGTGAAAGTAGGGGAGTAGTAATACAGTGCATATATACAGTAATAGGAGTTGGGGGATTGGAATTTTTTTGTGCACCTCAGCTTTCTTTTTGTATAGTTTATTTCATACTTTCTGTAATAAGCATTAAAATGCTTACTTTTAAAAAATAATTTTTAATTTTTTCATGACCTGCTCAGTGTAAATGTAGCCTGCTTTCTAGGCACTTCCATTCTTGTCCCACAAACAGTAACTGGACAGTATTGTTTGATGCCCAATCAATGAAATGCTTTTAGTTCTACCAACACACATTTTCTACCTAAGAAACAAGAAATTGCATTTATTTTATGTACAGAACCTATTTCTTAGCTCACATGACCTGGAAAGCAGTGGGACTTGAAGCCAAGTCCCATACATCTTAAAGAACTGATGGAGCTGGACAGCTGTGGAGACAGACAGAAGAGGTGTCAGAAGTCTCTTGGAGAAGCAAGAGTGTGTTTAACTGCTGGTGAATTCCAGCAAGTACCGTTACTTGGGGCTACCATAATGACAGTGTACTCATGACTAATTGAGGTAGTCATCAAAACTTGCTGGTTTGGGGAGGAAGGAGGATGCACATCTTGCTCTCCATTTTCTAATAGATCTGCTCCAGACTTTCCTTTATATGATCAAAAGTAGGGCTTTGTATTTTGTGTTTACTGAAGTCAGACTTCTTTATAAATTTGTTTTGCATCGGCCCCAGAGGTAAGGCAGCAGTAATACCTCAGCTGTCATAATCATTCAGTAAATACCTGAGGTACACAGCCACTTGAGTTCCCTATGTTCAGCTGTACTTTGAGGATGTCCTTAGTAGCCAGAACTGCTCAATGAGTTAGAAGCTATTTCTAGGGATCAAACAGAAGCCCACCACACCCCAACTGACCTTCTAAATTAATTTCCTGAAGCTGCAGCCTGAAAAAGAAATCTTCATCCTGGCCTTTAGCTTACACTTTGATTCTTACTTTTGTAAACTAATGGAGATTTCTGTCTACTTATATGAACACTAACCTCTGCAAGCACTGTTAGGAAAGTATTTGTCAATAATGTTGAAATAGGCACTTTTACCCCTGCAGGAATGAATGGTTCCTTAAGTAATTTTGAAAAAGCTTAGAAAATTTGCCTGCTTTTAAATAGTGTTTTCATGCTTATGCAGTTGGGTACGTAGATGTCGGGTTTCAGTCTTATATTAAAATAGTGAATTGGGAGCTCCTGAAAACCATTGAATTTAATGAAAACAGTTAATGACTTCACATTATCACTCTAGCAAGCACTCTCATAATGGGGATACTTAAAGAAGCCTTATTTATTAGTGCAAATGTATATGGGTCAGAATTAATTTTTAAAAAATCTTTAATTGTTTTCCCCTTATAATTTTCACAGCGGTACATAGTTAAATATTCATGATAATGCTGATGATATGCTAAAGGTCTGAAATAGATCTGGAGTCTCAAAATCAACACAGGTTATTTAACCCTTTTCATCTAATGCACCACTGGGGACTTGCGGAGTGAAATCCCAGAGCACTGGAATAATTAGAAGACAGTAATGAGGATTTAATTAGTCCTTGAGATATGCTGAAATAGGACCACTGAGAACTTTTCTTTTTGGACATGGATTGCAAGCAGAATTGATGCCGTTGCAGCTGCTGTGATGTGCTGGAAAATGTATTCCATTGCTGGAGGCAGTTTCATGGCAGCATTCTGTGCCTGTCAGATCTATGTGGACAGTGCCTGGAGTAATCACCTCCAAAATTGTTGAATAGAAGTTGCCGCCTTCTGCATCACCTTCTCCTACTACCTTTTCATTTTTTTTCTTTTTTATGTCATTCTTTCTGTTCTACCTTTATTTTGTTCCATTGTTGACATCCAGCTTTTGAGGAGTGTTGTACAGTTGCATGCTCTGTTAAAAACATATCACAGTCGGGGACAAGGAGTAAGAAACTGCTCTTAAGAGTACAGGTGTTACACTAAGCAAAATTTGGATCTTTTTGACACTGCTGCTTGTAAGGTTTATCCTCAGATCTTGTCCTTATTTAGTATTAGATCTTCACAGAAGTGATATTTATCAGTAGCTGCAATGTAGTAAATTTAAATAGCTTTTTTGGCAGTCAAGATGTTATCCAGTAAGAGGTTGTAACAGATGGGATGTGATCAGGCATTTTGATGTTCTCTTTGTGCTTCCCTACAAACACTAAGTAACAACTGAATTCCTGTAACTAAAATTTCCTAATTTACCCATTAGGTTTCATACAGGTATTTTTCTCCCCTTTAACTATTTTCTGGGCATGCTTATTTGTACACAGTCATTACATAAATCCCACTGTCATTCATTTTCTTCTAACGAAATATAAATGTTTTTGCTTGTGTGGAAGATTCAGAATACCAATCAGGTGTTTTACACCTACAATTCCTGATCAGATTTATGGTTTAATACTGACATTGGATGGTAGAGATTCCTTTCCCTGAAATCTATTTTCTTCTTAAGAAGAGAAACCAGAAGGAAGAAAATAGATCAAAGAATTCTTATTGCAACAAAAAAGATACTGTAGTTTGCTTTTAGATCTTAAAAAGACTTTTTCCTTGAGAATACGTTTTTTGCTCTCATTTGGGGATTTGGGATCTATTCAGAGCACTGAGGAGCTAGAGAATAAAATGATTCTTGTCATTAACATTCTTCTGCTTGCCATGTTAACGATGACACCACTTAAGGTGAAATCAGACTTGGTAATAAGTTTACTTGATGTAGACTGAAGTGTTCAGGCTCTTAAAGAAAGATGCTTGAGACATGCATAGAGTGCAAAGCCACAGGTATGTTTGAGTGCCTCTTCTGCACACAGCATTCTCCAAGTGGGTCAGTGCAGGGGAGGTGAGCTCTGTCTGGTATGCAGGAACACTCTGCCAGGCTGGGCAGAAATCATGCCCAGAAAACTGGGGTTAGAGGAACTGTGCCCTCAACAAGCAGAAAAAGTGCATCACATAAGGAGGAAAAGCAGGTTATAGTTGAAATGTCACTCCAGCTCTGTAAAACATCACTTTTTTATCTTGAGGCACATGATGAGGTAGGAGCATGATGCATAGGAGTACATGGAGCTGGTCTGCATGTGAAGGCAGAGCCATGCAGTAGAGCCAGGCACTAAGCTTTTTTGGTGACTCAAAAAGCTACATTACTTTCTCAACATAGTGAGTGCTAAATTTATCAACAGTCTTTTAAAAAGATCAGACCATCATTCATTTTTACCTCTGTATTTTTAATTGGATTATAAAAGTGGAAGTGCACTGCAATGTAGTGTCAGTGTGATAAGCAGGTTTTCTATATGTGTATGCACTATTTTTCTTTGCTATTTTGATTAGCAGTGCACGGCAAAAAAGCTTACAATATGTCTACTTTGATTAGTAATCAACATCACTGGGATGAAAAGTTACTATTTTTCTCTCTGAGCTATGGAGTGCATAGTTTTATGTCTTTGTCTCTCAAGTGTTTCAGGAAAATCTGCTTTTCTTGCCTAAAAGTGTTAGAAATTATGTTACTTTGCCAAAACAGGTTAATTCTTAAAGAAATCAATCGCCATTTCAGGATGCTGGTTCCAGACTGTACTTGGATTTCAGACATACACCAGCCAGTCTCAGCTTTAGGTTGATCTGATTAGTTGTGGCCTATACTACATATACAGCAGGCCATCTGCAAGAAGAATCAAAGGAGGACAAAAGGATATGATTTACATACGATATGCCATGCTGGGAGACAGCAAAACTGCAGAAGTAGGATGTGAAATAGGTAATGATATCTGTACAATCAAAACCCAGAGTCAGGCCTCAACAAATAAATTTTGTATACTAGCAGCTGGTCATTGCACTCTTCTTGCTGATGTTAAATCTTGTTATACTTGGAGATGAATCTTTATTTCATTTTTTAAATGAAATTGGGGATTCTCTTTTTGACATTAGAGAGCAGAATTGACTTATTCTGAGAGAGTTTATATAGTTGCCAGCAGAGAGACTTCTCAATAGAAAAGTTTCCACTGACTTCATTAGGCAGCCATCAAATTCCCTGCCTCTGGGCTCAGGGAGCAAGATAAGCTACAGCAGTAGCAGATGGAGAACTTGACAGAGTGACAGTCAGTGTTGCTGTCACATACTTCATGTAAGGTTACTGGGTATGATTCCTGTCCCTGGGAGAGCTTCCCATCGTGGCCTGTAAATTGGGAGCTGCCAGTGGTCTGCCTGTTCAACAGCACCGTGGTTATCAGGACACTCTACTTCCTTGGTACCTAAGTACTTTTATGAAGCTTCTGTAAGCTTTTATGAAGCTTCTGTAAAGATAAACAACCTCTGATCTAAGACCCTTTATGTCTGTTTAAATTAATATACAGGGCAGTGAGTTGAGATCTATATATGTATATTAATAGCTAACACTGGATAATTCCTACCATTCCAAAGGATCCCAAAAGAATAAACACTCATCAGGGAACAGCTGCAAATCATGGAAAGGAAAAAATCAGTCAAATCATAAATTGTGGTAAAAATAAGACTGAGGCAAAGGCACTTTGGGACTGAGGACAACACATTGATTTTGTGTTTTCGAAAGAAACAACATTTTTTTACATGTGTGCAACAGAAGACACAACACATATATTTTAGTATCATCCACAAAATATATAGTGATATTCAATGTATTTACTTCATGAAAAGGAAGATCTGAATTGATTCAAGGAACCTTTGAACAGCAGTCTCTGAGGAGGGTAAAATTTTCAAACCTGAAGTTTAGACCATTAAGCCTGCAGTCTTTGCACATTACACATTATAAAGTGCTGTTCCTTCCTTGCTCTCCTCCATGATTTTCCTAAGTGTGTGCGTTATTAGCGAAATTTAGACAAATGTTGATTGTGCAAAGCAGACGGACTCCTCAGGTTTTTCATGTTGCTTCGGAGATTAATTCCAGCATCCCAAGCTCTACCTACTGAAATTCAGGATTCCCTCTGGGCGCAGCTGAGAGGGCAGGGTGTGAACTTTTGTACTGCAAGTCACTGTGACTCTGGCTTTTCAAGCACCATAGTTAAAGCATCTTGTGTAAGGTATATTACAGTAACAAATTATGTGTAAAATGGTGGATGAGCAATGTGTGTTTTGTTTAGCCTGTACACAAACATCTCCACAAATGTCTTTCCTTCTTTGTCCTCAGTATACCACTTAAAATTTGCATCAGAGAGCATTATGCAAGGTTTGCATTAGGAAAGGTTGGGTATTTCTTCCCCAGCTACCATCTGGGTAATCTGTCTGATCCTTCCCCAGATTCTAATTTATCAATGATAGATTATAGGAATTTCAAGGCTAGGCAGTAGCAGAGGGAGGTTTAGGGGTGGGAAAAATTTAAACATTATTGCATGCTATACATAGACTGGGTTTTGTAATATCAGAGAGAGAAGCAGAGGAGATTCAGCCAGTTAACCTAATAGCACAGCTGGTAAAACACTAGGAGGTCTGGGTTAAAACCTTAGCTAGGTCATTAGTTTCCATCTTCCCCAAAGCTATTCACATTGTGAAGAGAAGCAGTCAGACAAATAAACAGTGAGGAGACTGTAAGATAGATATTAAAGCCTAATAAGAAAATAATTTTAAAGAAAAAGGAAAACAGTCCAGCACTTTTTCTTAAACAGAACATTGGTCTTTTTGTGGAAACAAGAAATACTGCAGTGATCTTTGCAGGAAATCCTAATTTTGCTATGATGATATTTTCCTTTACTGCTGTTTCACATAAGCAAAGAAACATTCTTTGTTGAATGGGTGTGAAGAAATGCGGTGGTTGTACTGCAGTTATTAGCAGATGCCATTGTGAAAATAAATTGTCCAGTTACCAAAGGGAAATCATCACACTGTTACTCTAGCCTAGAGAACTTCAGATGGTTTTAGTGGTGCTCTGATGGACTTGGAGAAGCTGGCAAGGTTTATGTGGGTTTTTATGTGGGCTGAAAAAAATACCTCAGTGTAGAAACTTGATTATGTTTTTTCATGGTTAATGGAGAAACATTAGAAGAACTTCTAATTAGAAGAAGAGTTCATTAGAAGAAGAAGAGTTCTCAGAAGAACTGAGAGAGTGAATGTGTGAGGAAGGAAAGATTGCCAAAAACTGTATCATGTATGTGCAAGCATTTGCTCTTTTTTTCTCAAAGAACTTTCTCCTAAAAACATTTTGGAACTTTTTTGCATTTTAAATAGAATGTGATTGGAGAAAGAAATAAGAAATTCTAAATACTTTTTAAAACTTTTTAAAAATATTATATCTGAAGATATTGTATTGGTGCAGTGCAGGTATTTTATTTAGTTGATTTATTATTTCTTTTATCTGCCTATTAAATGAACAGGAATATTGAAAATTAGTATTTGCATTGTCTAAATGAGATTGACACTGCAAGCCACTCATGCTCACCAACACAACACCCTGTGATGTGTGTTGCTAAGTCAGATGCTTTGTGTGTGTCAAACATAGGTCTAGCTGGGCATATGTTAATACAGTTGCTTTCTGGAAAATGAAAATAGGATCTGAGGTATCTTGAATGTAAAGAAATCTTGTGCCCGCTTGCTCTAAATACCAGCGGTTTTTTATGCCGCATGATTTCACTTGATTCACTTGGTTTATTTTCTGGTACATGGGTCAAACCTTCACCAGTTTCTTAATTGCTGTTATTTGTTTAGACCTGTATAACATTTTTGTCCACTTAGATTTTTTCCAGTACCTCTCACTGTGTTCTTTTCAGTGTTTATTTTAAGTAGCACCTTAGGGGGAGGTATCTGGCCAGTGACAGTAAGTAGTTTATGGCCAGGTAGAGCTGGCCCCCCATAAGCAATGGCACAGTATTTTCTCAGTTCCTGCTGTCCATAAGCCACACATCTCCCGGTCTGACCACAACATTTGAAGATGCTTGTTCAAGTACCATCTGCAGACAACCTGGTAGCATATTTAGGGTTCTGGTATCACAGGCTTACATGAGAATAACCAACTCTTTCAATTACTAGAATGCTTAATTAATGTGTGAGTTGTGTTCTGTTGGATGTTTCCTTGCAGTGCTCTGAGGTGCTGACTGTGGACATGTTTAGCTGGGAAGAAACCCAGGCATGATTCACCAGCCCAAAGCCTTCCTGAGCTGTCCTTGCCATCTGAAACGGGTGGGCTGGGCAGAGTTTCAGTGTGACCATGATGATGTTCCTCAGCATCCTGCCATGCTAACAGGGTGTCAAATCACAGAATAATGCTTTACACCAACATGTCTGTCTCAGTGTTGTTTATCCACAGACCAGCTAGATTTGGGAGTCACTGCTTTAGATCCATCACAGTTCTTTTGTGTACTCTGGTGAAAATCCTGAGAGAGCAGATACAACCCAAACTGCTGTCTGAGGAAGGAAGGTCTGCCAAAAATTTGTGTCATGGGTGTGCAAACATTTGCTCTTTTTTCTCAAGGGTACTGACCAGTGCCTTGCTAAAATATCAAGCATTGGAAATTTCTATGTTTCTCCCCACACACAAGTTTTTCCTTGAGAGGTAGTGGAAAATAACTCTTCACATACTTAATTCTTTTGAGCTGATTCATAAGTACAGGATTTTATGTTATTTTTCTCTAATTAGTTGATGATCAGTGTATGCATCCAATCTGTTTCTACTGTCCTTATTCCATGATTTTCAGAATAATAAGCCTATCTAGCTAGTAATAGCCCTTCAGCCTCTGCCCTTGAACAACTTGCTTGTTCTTTACTCAGAAAGGTTCCTCAGTTGTTTTGGTCCCAAGCTCTGTCACTAAGCATGCCCCTCTAGAAAGAGCTGTGGCCCATTGTATTTTTTTTTCTTGTGTAAGTTCATTTTTACCATATACTGTTGCACATTGTACCTTTCCTCATTTTTTATTGATCAGATGTGTAAGTTAATGATGATCTGCTATCACTGTAAACTCCAAAGTTTTTGTGAGCTTAAAATGAGTAAGCGTTGCACATGTTTTCAGGTTTAATTGATTCATGAAAATCAATGGACTACTCCTGGCTAAATCAAAAGACCTCTCATTGACCGTGGGTTAAGTGTGTGCCAATAGGCAGTTGCTGTCCATCAACTGATATGCAATAACCTGTTCCTTTGCAGTCACTTCCTTTCTGTTTGAGCTTCTGCTTTTCTGTAAGGTTTTTTCATATTCAAGCCAAGATTTTAAAATATCAAAAGAATCCATCTGAGATTTTATGGCAGCACCCAGCACGTTCAGTGGGTGTTTTTCATGAGTAGTACTAAGGTGAAAGTATCCAAGAAACAGATGGGTTTGTATTGGTCAATGTACAAATGTAAGATAACCTTTGTGCATAATTTCATGAAGCTTTTGTAATTTACTATTGTATATCTGTTTTCTGTATACATATGCCTGAGGGAAAGACAAGGTTTTAAATGTTTTTAGAAAGGCATCATTGGTGGTATTAGCTATATGATGTGTATCACCAGATGTTAGTGCCCTTTAGAACACCAGAAGCTTCATTTTTGTCTTTTCCCACATCAAGGAAGCAGAAACACTTCTCTCATAAGCATTGCTTGTTTTATTTTTTCTCTGTATTTTGCTAAAAAGAAAGAAGAAAAATAAAATGCTATCTGACCATTTTTAAACACACTATGTATGTTCAATTTGAACATGCAGATGTATTTTATTATTGTTATGGTTTGATAATTGTTAATAGTATGCTACTCTTCCACTGGAAAAAACAAACAAACAAAACAAAACAAAACAACCTGTAAAGATGACTCTGCAATGTTAAAATGGTTTTTAATACAGTCATTCTTCACATATGTAAATGTAGTATAAAAGCTAACGAGAAAGGAGGAGAATGCTTCTGGCAGGGTCACTTTATTCAGCTGCTTCTAAAATAGCTTAGTTTGCCAAATCTCACTCAAGTGTTTTTTCAATAAGTAATCTTTTGTTGTGATGGCAAGTAAAGCATCACCTCCACCTCTTTTTATCATTAATATTAACGGAAAGGAGTAGTTTTGCTCACTGATGAGTATGTAGCCACTGCAATTTTTAAAGGCTTAATTCATAGCTGTTTCCTAGCAGTTTAAAAGACAAAACAACCCACCTTGTTGTCACAGGAGTTGACATGTCAGATGCAGTCTGGCTGTTAAATCACTTCACTGCCATGACTCCAGTGCACCTCTAATGTAATCCTACTTTCATTCTTTACAGAAGAAAACTTTATCTTAGATCTAATTTTCTGGAAAGAAAATTTATTTCTTTTTGTATCGGCTATAAGATGAAGTTGAACACTAGGGAAAATGTGTGTAAATAAGGAAAAATGAATGTATGCCAGCTGCTCCCTTTCATTTCTGATAAGATTTTTAGAATTGATGTTGCTTTTTTCTTTATGATGCATGAATGTTAATGTGTTGACCGGGAACCCTTTCCTCTCTAAGACATCTGAGCTTTCTGCAAATATTTAAAACACTTGAAACTCATGCACTGGTCTCTGGATGTTGACTGGGCTCTCATGGAGGTTGATGAGGATAGACTCCTCTTTGTTGTAATTGAATCCAGATCACAGTAAGAACTGTTCTTTGCTATCCCACATCTCACCTGTAGCTGAAAGGACTCCTCTGCTCTCTGGCAGGAGATTGGAGCATGTCCTGTTTTAATGCCATGCTTCAGTTACAGACAGTAACAGAGTATAGCATAGCACAGATAGTCTTCCTGAATTTCAGGATGCCTTTTCCTTAATTTTTTATCTTCCTTTAAGAGAATAGCAAAGCCAGCCTTGATTTGAGAGGAATCCTACACCCTCTGAGATGATGAAACTCATGCCTCATTGTCAAAATGAGTTTAGGAGTGTATTCCTTTTTTGTTGTGATAATCAACATCTTTATGAAACTCAGACTAGAGCGTGAGTTTGAGTAGTATCACACAGTTATCTCTCCTCTTGAGTTACTGGCATGCCCCCAGCTTGGTTTTGGCCAATGCTCCCTGAGCCACAGCCCAGAGCATGGATAAGGCAGGACAAGAGACTGTGCACAGAAGTCATACAGATAAGATTACCAGGAGTGAGTAATCAGTGGAAAGGTTTATCTGGATGGACACAAGTGTCCCACTCTCCTCCTGGCATGTTTTATTCATGACTGTACACATAGCTGTACAGTCCATTCCACAGCATCCAAAATGAATGAGGAGAAGTTTACTGAAGAAGAGATCATTTGAGTAGAAACACTTATTTTTACTTATTACTTATTTATTACTTATTAGTCTGGTCACTTGAGAAGCCTTTTTGACAACAGCAGAGCTGGTTAAAACTGAAAATCTCCACATTTTTCATTAGACATTAGTCCATGTTATCCATTAGCTTCAACAACCAGTAGTCCCTCTGCATCACTACTGGAAATTACTGTACCAGTAGATGTTCTGTGTATCACCCTTCCTTGTGGTGTTAAGAAAAGTACTGTTTGCAATAATAATGGGGCTGAAAAACCTTAATCACTAGCACAGTGTTTGGAAAGTTATCTTATATAGATTTAAAGCTGAACAGAAAAAAAACCCCTCACTTGTGTACTAGACACAGGAGTAACTTTACTGTCTTTATAATAAAAATCTTAGTGTGACCAGTACAATTTTTTTCATTCAAATGGATCCCACAAGAGTGATATGTATGGTGTGTGTCAGGAACATTGGTATTTATTTTGTACAGACATACGATTGTATTAGGTTTTTGAATTACAGCACTGTTAGCAGAAGACATAGCCTTTGTAAGAAGAGCTGAGCCCAGAGTGGAACAGTTTTAAAACAGTGTTATGAAAATCAAGGGATCTGTTTCAAAATAAATCTAAATGGAGAAGGTCATGCAAGTTTTCCTTCACAGAAGTGTGGAGTTTTCCAACCAGTACAGACCAGTTTCCAAGCTGCCATTTTGCACTCAGTTTTTTGCTGTATCATGTGTCAGTGTCTGCTCTACCTCCAGAGCAAGTGCCAGGTTCTGACTTTGCAGTTCAGGTGTGATCAAGTTCCTTGTCTTGGGGCTTGCACAAAGATCAGGAAAAATTGATGCACATTCTGCCAAATCTTGCAGTTGGAGGTTTAGCACAGTATGGATTGAGCTGTTCATAGCACGAAAAAAATGGGCACAAGGGGTGCAAAGTCATCTCATCTTCTGGTTTTTCTCCTTACAACCTTCACCTCAGTGTTTCCAGTTATGAGTTTGATCACATGTCTGGATATGGCTCAGAAAAAATTGCCTGTCTTTATTAATCAGGCATTGAGTGTCTGGGGTGGGGGTGATGTTTGGTGCTAACTGGTGGGAGGACACCCCAGCCCTGTGGGAGAGTCATCCCTTTGTGCCGCACAGCGGGGCTCACCCGGCGTGGTGGCAGCACAGCCAGAGCTGGCCTGTGGCATGCGCGGGTTTTGCCTCGCAGGGAAATGGAAAGATGAAATTTAATATGCAAGCAGAACAGGAAAGAAAGTGGATTTCCTCTAGAAATAAAAACCCACCTAAATTTTGCCAGCACATCCTCTTCAACATTCAAAGCAGCAGAAATGTTTCCGGGTATAAAACGTCAGAAAACCAGCATTCCTATATAGACATTTCATGGGCAGGACTGCAGGATTTTTCCCAATTCATGAAAACTTTAAAACCCCTACGCAAAACCCTCTTTTTCCTTCATTTAATAGGCTTAGTTCTGTTCCTTCATGTGAAGCTTCTAAATTTGATGCTGTTTCACTAGGTCTCTTGCTGTAGCTTTTGAACCTTAAATTAAATTGGGATTCATTAATACATTTACAGAAGGGGAAAAAGGAGAGAATGCAATGGAATGTGCAGGGGAGAGACTAGAAGAAGGACCTAGAGCAAAAATGCATAACAAAACAATTGTTATTTCTGGTTGGTATCACTAGTATTCACATAGAGGTATATTTTAATTCAGGTGAGTTCATTGAAGTGAGGCATTTTGGTAGTGACATAATTTTGGAAGATGTGATACTACCACCATAACTCATCAGGCAAATTCCCTAGTACTGCTAATTAGGTAATGTAATATTTGCCTTTAATTTTTTTCCCTAAAAGTTGTTTTAATTTTAGAATTAACACCCATTTGTAACTAAGCAGGACTGCCCTGTCTTCATTTACAAGTCAAGGTTTTCAAACCTTATGTACAGGTTTTGGTGGTTGAGACATCATTGCTGACTTGGAGATGTGTTTGGTTTTGTTTGTATGAACAACAGCAGTTTTCTGGGTATTCTTAGTCTGAGATAACTAAAGAGGGTTGGTTTATTTTAATGCCAAAGGTTTTTTAAAAATAAAGAACAGTTATCTGAATATTAATTTTTGCTTTGATGCTTTTCTCACTATAGGTTTTATGGCAGGCATACAGAGGAACCCCCAAATGTCACAGTATGGACCTCAACAAACTGGACCTTCCATGTCACCACACCCCTCACCTGGAGGTCAAGTGCATCCTGGAATTGGTAGCTTTCAGCAGAGTAATTCAAGTGGTACTTATGGGCCTCAGATGAGCCAGTATGGACCACAAGGTAAAATGCTTGCTAGTAATAGATACAATAATTTTATATATATATATATATATATATATATATATATATATATATATATATATGTGTGTGTGTGTGTGTGTCTGTATCGCATATGTGAGTAGGTATGTTAAAAACAACAAAAACACACACACAGCACTTTCTGTAAAAAAAAATAATTAAAAATCCTATACAAATAAAGCTGTATCCAAAGATGGAGCTGCACCCTGTGGAAGAAGCTGTTTCTGTTATTAGCACCTTTCTCTGTATAAAAATAGTGACCTTAAATTAGGCAAGGAAATTATGAATCTGTGGCATTGCCAGGTCTATTGTTTTGGAGCCCAAGCATGTCATCTCTGTGATGAGGCTGCATTTGAGCAAGCATGGAATAAGGGTCACAACACCAATCCCAAAATAGGACTTCTTTTCTTGGACGAAATCCCAAGGCCAACTTGAAATTGCATGGTGACTTTGAGGGTAAAGTCTTCTAACAAGCATAATAATACAGTGGCTACTGTGGAAATAGAATATTGAGTTCTAATGCATATGGTTTGTGAATCTTAACTAACCCTTCAGACTGAGAGAGACAGTTTCTTTTACTTTGCTTGTTTGACAGAATTGGTGGGGAAGTAAAACAAAAATAGAATATGCAATTTCTGCCCCTGGACAACCTTGAACTTGACTATTGTTTTGCCTTTAATGGATAACCTTTTTAAAGTATGCATCTGTTTAGGGGTTTAATGAAGTTGAAGTCAAGCCATGAAATGTATAAGGGTCAGTATTTTCTTTAGAGGTACATAAAGAAGCTTTTCTATTTCAGCACTTCCTACTGTTGCATTCTTACTTGAAAGCCTCAGAAGGGACTTGAGCCAGCGATGGGAATTTCTGTGGGGCTCAATGCCTCTCCTGTGCTAGCAAGGATGGTTATTTCAGTCTCCTGAGTTTCCGAGAACTAGTTCTGATGTTTGTTTGCAAGGAGCTTTGCTGCCCTGTGCAATGTTCCTTTCTGTTTCATCTCTGGGTAGCATTTGGTTTAGTGTTCTGAGCACAGGGCTACAAGCCAAGATTTCCCAGTTTCTAATTTTGGCTCTGCCTTTTACATCATCTTTCAACTTAGGCAAGTAGATTCATTTCTCTGCTTTGCTTCCCTTAACTATAAAATGGGGCTAGTAATGCCTTGTAGCCATGTATGAAGATTAATTACCTAACTCCAGTTGACTGGTGCTTTCCTTTTATTTGGAAAGCATTCTGTGGCCATAAAATGCTGTCCAAGTGCTTATTTTTATCTGCACAGTGAGCAACTAGCTTAACTGGTAAAAAATCCAGTGGATTTATGATGTGCTATCCTGACTTCCAGCTGTACTGCTGCTGCTGAGATTCTGAACCATGGGAATAGTGGGTGTCAAGTGCAGTAAAACATTAGCCATCCACACTGATTGAATGGAAAGGTTTTTGTACTAAATCAATGCATTTAAGTAACACGCCAAATACTACTTTCTTTTTTTGCTTGAGTTCAGCAGTTCTTTTCCTCCCTCTGTAGATGAAAGTGCCTATGTAATGATTTTATGGGTCATGGTCAGGAAGAAACTGCTATTAAAAAGTGAACTTGAGGGACAGGAAGAAAATGAGCATCATTGTCATTAACAGGCCATTTCAGAAGAGTTTGGTGAATGGTGGATGGATGAAACCCATGTTCTTCTGCCAGTGCTTGGAAAGTACCAGTGATTCTGTGGACTGGTCATCATAAAATTAGGGCCTTGCAGACTGTCAGCTCTATAGGTAACAATTAGACCAGAAGAATACTACATTTTCACCAGGTTGATCTAACCATTAACAAAATCCAGGGATGAAGATAGTGGTATTATGTGTTTACCTGAACTTCAGGTTTTAATAACATTTTTTTCATTTTAAATGAAAGTAATCCATAATTGCAACTCTTAACATACCCTATTACAAAGCATGGTCATATGCCAGCAATGATGAATATATAATAATGGTATCCCATTTGCCTTTTTCTGCCAAAATGGGAAATATATTAAAAATTACCTGGGTTGAAACCAAGTTCTTAAATTATTAAACTAAACTAATTCTCACAGATCTGATTTGTTTTCCATGTTTTGTTCACATAGGCCTTCTTCCAGAGTATTGTTAAGCTTAGCCTGGGTTTGACAGGACTACTTGTATTTTCATATATGCATCAAAGCATTCTGGATACTAAGCCTTTGATCCAGCCTTCAATACTGGATTTCACTATGTGCTGTCCTGAAAACAATTGCTTAAGGCTAGTGTCCTCTGCAATGAAATTGCTCACCACAGTAAAGACTACACCATTAAGTTTGGACTGGAAGTAGCCCCCAGTTCATGAGAGCAGAATGATCCATTTCATGCCTATGGTTGATTTATTTGATTTTCATGTGTTTACATGACACTTAGAACTATAATAAGAGCAGAATATATTTTCCCAGGAAGCAGTTCTGTACTGGGTCCTAGTCCAGTTCTGTGAAACCATTTCCTGCAAAAATAATAAATGGCTTTGGCTCCACATTTCAATGTGTCTGGGATACAACACAGGAGCATGCAGTGCAGAAGATTAATTGTAATTTTTTATTAAATCCCAGTATTTTCCTGTCCCCAAGAATAATAAAAAAATCAGAGTGAGGATAGAAGTTATTACTGAAAGAATCTCTTCAGTTTGTATTTGGACAACATCTAGCTTGGGGCTAATGAGGCTCTGGTCTATGACCTGAGCATCAGACTGCTGCCACAGCAAAATGTCCCTTAAATGCACTCTGGAGAGCAGTCAGATGCCATAGTCAGTTGGATCTTTTAAGACTGGGATAGAGAAAAGCTTCCTGTGAATCAGTAAAATCTCTCAGAAATGCATCCTGTCTTCCTAACTTTTTCTACTAAAGCTGTTCTGTTGGGTTATAACAAAGAGAGAAATCGCTACTGAATTTGTTTGAATCACAACCCCAGAGCTTCACTGTAAGTTAAACTCCCTTTTGCTTGTGATAAAGTATTATGAATTGAGTGTTTTTGCTTTTAATGTTGGACTCATTTTGCAAAAACACTTTACTGTCTAGTTCCCACTGATTTTAATCCCAGATTTTAATTAAAATGGTAGCATCTTAAGACTGAGATCCCCTGCGTATCCTGAGAGTCTGGACCTTTGAATCCAGACCCACATATGGAAGAGTCTGTGGAGCTAAGACTTAAATATCAACTGTATCTTACTGAAGTCTCCTAGGTAAAATAGTTCAGAGGAATTCAGAACAACACATTTAAATTGTCTGTAGAAGAATATCTTGATGGCTAAGTGCACATGTTAAAATTTCTAGAACTATTCTAAGATGCTGTTAATACAGTGAATCTTATTTATGTCTCTAAAGCAGAGAGCAAAGCTAGCAGGTAGTTCTCAAGTTTCCCTCTTTCAGTTTGCCTAGAAATGGCAAGATCTCAGAGCACTTTGTTCAGCAAACCTGAACAAAGTGGACCAGAGTTTCAGCAGTAAGTATGAACATCTGTCTTTGGCAGGTTGTTAGTCAGCTTTTTTATACTTTATCTTCATTACACCTTTTTTTTTCCCTCCTGATTTCTGTTACAGCATTGTTTTTTCTCATGCATTAGAGGTGTTGTCTCTCTGGGTACAATTCTACTCTGCCAAGGGGGAGTTGGAATCAAAAATCCCTCAGATATGGAGGGGAGGAGTTGTTCAGTAGTACTGTGCAGCCGCTGTTGCCAGGCTTGTACCCACTTGAAAAGTGTGGGCTCTTGAACTTGGCTGCCTGACACGTCCAGCTGATGTGGGCTGGCCTAGCATCTGCTGCATTCATTGTGTTTAATGCTGCATCCATCTGTTTTCTGTCAAAGCCACTGCCAACAAATTACTAATCTATTAGAGAAACAGGGAAATAAGATTGCACTCCTCATTCCTGGCAATTCCTCTTGTATTTTGTTTGGCTTTTTTTTTTTTTTTTTTTTTTTTTTTTTTTTTTTTTCTGTGGCCTGGGAAAGGTATAAGAATAGCTAGTACTTGAAGTATTGAGGAAATGCTTAGGGAAAAAACATGGAAAAAAACACTGAAACTTGTTTTCCTTACTAAAAAGATCTGACTTCCCTGTGCTCTTGGATGTGTATCCCTGGAGATGAATGATTAGGAGCTATTTTAACTGAGCCACATATTTTTATGGAGAAGATTTCACTGGTTTTTTCTGTGTTGTGTGTATGCTGGAAAAGTCAAAGCACAAAAGATTACTTTTTTTTGTCCCAATTAAAAATAGCATCAAAGCAGCAGTCGTGTTTTAGCATTGGTGTTTGCTCCTCCACGCATGCTGCTGAATGTACTTTGTAGACCCTAAATGACAAAATGAATTGGCTTTATGTAAATTGGACTGACAGTAGCTCCCAGTGATCATGGATATCAGGTCTGCTGGTCTAAAGAGAGAATTTGCTTCACTTTGGGAGGTAGTGTTACTAATAGCATGTACATAACACATGTTAACTGCTGTGCATAATCTTTGAGTGCACATATGCACCATCGTGCTGTATTACATTTTTCTTGCCCAAAGCAGCTGGAAACCCAGAGCAACATCCAAGTTGTATGCTGTTGCCTGTAACACATAGCAGAGCAGTGTGAAACTAGTCAACCCTTCAGTCTATAGTCACTTATGCTGGATCAGATGCATGGCTTGAGCAGGTCTCAGCAACCAAAACTCTGACTGGGGGTGATGGCTCACTGAACAGAGAATATTCAGCTGCCAGCAGCCAAGCCTAGAGGAGGAGAAAAAGTGACAGGGCAGTCTTAAGCCAGCATAAAGCTGAATCTGGACCCTTTCATCTCTGCTAAACCACATATTGGGGATTCTTCTGTGAGGGCTCCCAGGCAGAAACTTGGATTTTAAAGCAGATGAGAATGGTTGCTTCATTTCCTTGGGAAGTGTAGGTCTCATACGTTCTCGCCGAGGAGATCTTGTAGTAGAGTGAGTCAGTTCCAGGTGGAGAGGAGAAGATTAGCGAAAGCAGGAGCATATGAATTAATTATGTGTGCACTCAAATGATGGATTAATATGTTTATTTTAAATACAAATGGGAGTTGGATGCCACCAACTCCTCTGCCTAGTAGATGAGGCCTGAGGAGAGGCATGGCTGATCTGCACAATCAGAGGAAGAGTCCAAGAGCTTCTGCCTTCAAATAAGCGTGGGAATATCTGAGAGTAGTCAGGAAACTCTGCTTTGTGGCATCCCACAGGGAGGGAATGGGTCATGTTTCCACTAATCTGGATGAGATGGAAATGAAGACAAGTCAAAACTGATGACTGAAGTAGTGCAATGTGATACGTTTCCTAAAATAGCTTTCTATCATATCTTTAGCTTTCTTTTTTTTTCCTCTTTCTCATGCTGCCTGGGTTTGTTTCTGTAACACTGCATGCTGTATACTCAATTTTTCTTGAGATTTCAACATGACAGGAAAATCAGTACTCAAGTGAGTTAAGCTGCTGCAAGCAGAGCACTTTACTCCAGTAACAACACAGATTGGGTTCAGCCAGGTTTTCATGACATCCTTCATAAGGCACCTGCTTATATGAGCATCTTTGTACTGTTGCTGCTTACTTGTGTAAGACTAGTTTTCTCAGAGGAGTTGCACTGTAAGCTACCACTCCTTATGCTGACATAGCCAAACTGAACTTACTAGGAAAGCAGGGTGGGGCAGGAGAGAGCAGGAATCTTTCTCAGACCCCAGCAGTCATCCTCACCAGTCCACACCAAATCATTTCTGTCTTAAATGGGCAGAACAGTTGGGAGCAAGAAGTCTGTTGATGAAACTGCAGAAAGACAGAGGAATGAGAACATGAAATTACAAAAATAAGATTCTCCCTTGAACTTAGGTAATGGGCTTCTTACATGCCACATTTCTCTCTACTGCATAAGGCATTGTGTACGTTGTGCTGTGCTCTTAACCCTCTGGAGGCTGTGCTTTTCTTTTCTTTATTTCCTGTTGCCTCGGAACATACATTAGACAGAAAATGTTTGAGAGTACATGAAAATCAGATTCATAGGATTATTCAGATTGAAAGGGTGCTCAAGAGCTGTTCTTGTCTGACCTTGTATTCAAATCAGGGTCAGATAAAAGATCAGACCAGGTTACTCTTGGCTTTATCCAACTGGGTTTTGCAAACCTCCATGCAGGAAGTCTGCATAACCTCCTTGGGCAGTTTGTCCCACTGCTTCTCTGTCCTCCTGTAAAAGCGTTGTCCTTTGAGGCCAGCGTGGGTCACCTTAGTTCACATGTGTAAGTTCTGCAGCTGCTAATTTCCTAAACAAAAATATTTGCTCAAAAGTTCTAATGTTTTTCTCTGTGCTTTTTTATCATTTTGTTCAGGAAACTACTCCAGACCACCGACGTACAGCGGTGTGCCCAACACAAGTTACAGTGGGCCAGGACCCGGCATGGGTATAAATGCCAACAGTCAGATGCACGGACAGGGGCCAAGCCAGCCTTGTGGTACCATGCCCCTGGGACGGATGCCATCAGCTGGGATGCAGAGCAGACCATTTCCTGGAAACATGAGCAGTATGACCCCCAATTCTCCTGGCATGTCTCAGCAGGGAGGCCCTGGGATGGGCCCACCCATGCCAAGTGTGAACCGTAAGGCACAGGAGGCAGCTGCTGCAGTGATGCAGGCTGCTGCAAACTCCGCTCAGACCAGGTACGCATTCAGGTGAAAAGGAGTTTAAATAAGTAGGAATGTTTTTCTTGTCATTTCTGAAGTAACAGCACTGTGTAGGTGTGTTAATGTGCATTTATACATGTTCTAGCTGTGCCCTTATCTCTGGGAGGAGATGGTGTGTCCAAAGAATACTTTTTCCTAATCATCTCCTTTCCTTAAGGAGAAAGCATGCTGTTGCCTTTGAATTATCCTCTAAAAAACTGCTTGTGACAGTGGTG
The DNA here is from genome assembly GCF_965231275.1 of Zosterops lateralis. Classification (NCBI taxonomy): domain Eukaryota; kingdom Metazoa; phylum Chordata; class Aves; order Passeriformes; family Zosteropidae; genus Zosterops; species Zosterops lateralis. Next base: position 53,048,727 of record NC_139764.1, on the reverse strand, counting down.
ATGATGGCCCCTTCTAGTTTGGTTCTTGGCATTACAGCTTTAGGAAAACCCGCAGGATTGCTGTGACATTCAACAAGCCTTCTGCAACTTTAAATTTCTTTGACTTTTTTATACTTTTTTTATCTCTAGTAAAGAGAGGGCCAACATGTCCTCAGCAGCTTACCCCTGCCCCAGAGAGAAGGAGGCCTATGAAGCTGCCCATGAACTCTTGCATCTACTGCCCATGTTTTGAGCAGCAGTGCTCATGGTAGTTCTTTTCTGCAGGATGTTCTCACTCTTACGCCAGCCTGAAGAGGGGGAGAGGAGGACAGGCTGAGGGGAGCAGCTGGAGGGGAGAGGCAGAGGGAGGCATAAAAACAAACTGTGGTTCTCTGGAGTTGATACCTGCCACTTGTGCATCCATAATACAGAACTTGCGAAAAGGACCGCAGAGGTTGGAGCCATCGTCTGTCTTCTTGTCTCCCCTTAGGGCATTATAGCTACATGTTGCCATTTGTATATGGGTTTTGGCAAAAGGCACTTTGCTGTCTTAAAACGCCTGAATATTTGCAATTAAATCTTTTTTTTTTTTGGTGAATTTTTTCAGATTAAGTAACATCCACATTTCTCTGAACTCAAATAACTCCTGGCACATTTATTACCTTTTTCTGTTGCAAGAAGGTCCATAATGTTTGAGAATTACACAAATCTAGTTGCACTCTTCTGGTGAACGTGGTCATATGTGTGTGTATTGCTCACTGCACTTATGCATATGAGTACACAGATGCACATATATTCATCCAAATATTTATCATTCAAAACCAGTGTTTGTGGACACTAGAGTTGCTCTTATTCCAAGATGCAATGTTAAACAAGAAATAGGAAGCCAGTGTGTCCCTGTATTTGTTACTTTCTTGTTTTGAGAGCTTGAAAGGCAGGTGGCTACTAATGATAAGCAGCAGCAAACTTTTAAAACAATAATAATTAATTTAGTGTACTTCATTTTCTTGTTCAGTAAAATAGAAACAGGCTCCCTTAAAACAGACCACACTCCAGCAGATATCTGTGAACCAGCAGCCCCTTTCTTCTGTTGGTTGTTTTAACAGACCTGTCTAGTAGGATTTATGGAAGTCTGCTTCTGTCTGTCTGGTTTAGGCTATAAGCTGATAGGTCAGGCACGAAGGAATAAATAGGCCATCACTGCAGCTGCAGGAACAGGATTTCTCTGTAATCATAGAATGAAAGGAAAAGCTCACGTTTGTTGGTCTTGACAGCAAGAAAAGACTTTAAGTGGAAAGCATTTGGTTGTGATTCAGCTTACACGTTGGGCACAGTGTGTGGTGTTTGATCAAAAACTGGGTTAAATGATTACCACTCCTATCTCACATCTTCCTTCCAAGTCAGTTTTGTAGAACTGCTTTTTTTTCTAGCTTTGACTGGACAAAACTGCACCATTTCAGAGCATTCCTATCACCTACTGCCCATTCCAGTGATCCAGCACCTATGGAAGAGCTGAGCAGTCACTGAATCTCTATCACAAATACTGGCAAAAGAGTTATTTATAAACTGCAAATCGGGAGGAACTTGTCACACTGATCTCATGCCAGGGGGTTGCAAGCACAAAGTTTTCCTCTTTGATGTCGAGTCAGCTGTAGGGGAGAAGGCATAATGGCTTTTCGCTATTTCTGTAAGTCCTCCAGACTCGAATATGGAAGGAATGTGTTTGACAATGACTCAGATCCGTGATACAGATCAAATCCAGAGAGGCTGTTCTTTCGTTTTGCTTCAGGCCACCACACATTAGGTCACCTGCTTACCCCAGCCAGTCTGAGGCTGGCAGACACCCCATGTTTTCTTCACAGCACCCAAACTATGGCAACACTCAGGCTCCCTCAGTGCACTAGCCTGACCAATATGGATAGGTAGAGATGTAAACTGGGCTTGCTGTGGAACCTTGGCATTTTTTGAAAATATTTGTGAACATCCCATCTGGCTGCTGAAGGAATATAAAAATCACACGAAAGATACAGAAATACTTGCATTATAGCAGAGATTTTAGTTTTTTGTTTTCTTTTTACTAATGCCACTGTGACAATACAATGAAAATCTGCATGTCAGTCGCTCACACACCTGCATGGCTTTTGGCACAGCTCCATTTCCTTTTGCCTAAAAGGGAAATGAAGAACCTCGTCATTGAGAGGGAATGAGATGTCTCCTTCCCTGAACCAGGCATCATCTTTTCTCTCTTCATTGTTGGTGTTCTAGTCTGCAGCAGTGCCTGCAGCCACATTTTCTGGACTCGGTGGTATTGTCACTGCTGCCTAGGCAGAGAACTGCAACCCCCAAAGTATGATCCTTTTCTGAGTGATGATATACTGCAGGAGTGATTACAGGGTTTCTTAATGGGATTTTCAAGGAAGTTCTAGTACACCATAGTTGAGTGTGCGCAAATTTGAAAAATTAGTCTCTAGAAGAATTTTTAGGAGCACTAAATATCCGTTGCAAAATATTTGCCTGAAGTGCAGCTACTGTTTTCTCACCAGAGTCCTCCACACTGATTTTTGTAACCATATCACAAGTTACAGAACTGGGAGAAAGTATCTATTTTGGCTCCCAGCCTGTTGCTCCCTCGCAAAGTCCATCTTCACCTGAGATTTAACCTTTATGGACTTCCCTGCCATCCTGTTATTTCAGTTGTTGCTTCTGTAGGAAATCCTTAATACCCAAATTATTGCTGCTGTCATGGCAATTAACGAGTTTTAATTACCAGCCTTCTGTAGCTGCTAGTTTGGTTTTTCCCTTAACAACACCATTCCTATATGTGCACAGAAAAAGCAGGAAGAAGAACAAAAAATTAGAACACAAGTCTACTGCTTATCTAGTTAAAAAAAAACAAAACTTAGTGAAATGGAACAGCACTCCCACCACAGTACTTGGCCTAACTGGGAAGACATCCACTCCTATATGCCAACATGCATGAACAGTGCCCAGCCTTTTTCTTCAAATGTGTTGGGTTTGTAAGATTCAGCTGTGGAGCTCAGAAAGTGTTGGGTTTTTATTCCTGTAAAACACCCTCCTCTGTGTGGAATTAAGAATAAAATTAAATGGTTGTGTCATAGTCATGGTTGCACAGCAGGATTTCTGTTCAAGTTGGTTGTGATCCACTCCAAGGTCAACTTGCTGAGTCAGTAGCCAAGTATCAATAGGGGAGAGAAATTTATCTTCAGCTGTTAATCCACAGGATCTGTCATTTCCCAGCTCAGGAGTCTCATTTAGACATAGAACACTGATTTGCCTCTGCCTTGCCAAGCCACACTAAGCAACAGCGTAAAATGAATTTAAATGGCAATGCATCAGAAAAAAAATCTCTTCCACTGGGGCACAAAATCAATGTTCATTAACTAGGGCAGGATGATCAGGATCTGAGTGTCAGCCAGTTATACCTAGGTATCATCCTCAGAGCAGACCACCACCCTTTTCATTAGAAAAGATTAAAATCACATAAATGAAAGTGGTGGCTGTGGAAGATACTAGGTTTACACCATTTGAATTAGCCTTTGACCTCGTCTTGAGGTCTGCTTTATGTTAAGCTTAGATTAATTTCTACAGCCACATAATACCTTCCTGGTAACCTAAAATCTTAAGATTTGCTAGTCTGCCTTGTGCATGCAGCCAGGGTTTCCCAAATGATAACTGCCATGTCAGGCTAGAGAAAACAGAGGTGTTTTTAAGACTTCTTCATTGAATCTCTCATTGTTTCAAGCTACCCAGGGTGTTCAAGCATGCTCTGAGTAAAAGTTCACAGCAGGCAATGTTAAATAAATCTCTAGTACCCTGTGTAGTAATTCACTTTCTTTTTCAGGAGGAGAGTGTGAAGGATCTACAAAACAGTGTTGTCCTTTTTATATTTGTCTTGTCTTGGTCTCAGCATAATCATTGACTGGTGAGGACTGTATGTTGAGGACGTAATATATCCATGGAAGTAAAGACTCTTTGTAACTTAGGTTGGCATTGACTGAAATCCCAAGGGCTGGTTCTGCTGCTGGAGACTAGAACCCAGAGAACACCTTAAAGGACCAGGTGGCTCCAAAAGATCTTTTATCACACTGTGATTCTTAGAATCAGTATAAATAGATAAATGTTCCTGTGTGTACAAAACTGCATCACAATAAGCCTTCAGTAAAATAACTCAGTTTTAAGCAGATTAGATACTCTTTTCCCTGTTGATGTGAAAGGCAGCAAATTTAGCCAACATCTTCTAGTACCAGCCAGTGTTGAGCTCCTCAGTTTGCAGATGCCCGGCTTGAACCTTTGCAGGACTATATGTGCACTGTCTGTGAGCTTTTGCTTCCTACAGCAAGTTCTCAGTTTAAAATTGATTTTCAGGTTGGTGCCTGAAGTCATCAGACATCTTTAGAGCTAGATGCTTGTCACCATCACTTTCAACATCTCTCATGCTAGCAGTGAGTGTCATTCTAAGCATGTCTTCTCAGCAGTTGAAAGTGTGACTTCAGTATATGGCAAGGTAAAATCATAGTTGTAGAATAGCTGGCTTGCATGCTGTTAGTAGTGTGGCCTTAGAAGATGTAATTCAGTGCTAGCTGGCTGTAAAATGTGCATCCAGCTGGATGCTAAAATGAGCTTTTTGCTGGTGCAACTGCAGTTATCAATACCTGAACTAATTACAACAAAATGAGTTTTGATGTGCCTACATGAGGAGCAATCCTATCTTTGAAGGTAGCCCCTTTGACCTCAATGTACCTTAATATGATTCTCAGGATTGCATGTTGCAATTTTGTAAATTAAAGCAATTTTTTTTTATAGATTGAATGAATTTAGAATTCAGTGTCATTGATTTTAGAGGAGGCGATTCAGACATAGTAGTTTATTAAACTGAAGAACTGGGAACCAGCTTTGCTATTTGCAACCTCTGATCATTTTAAATCCTGGCCATTGGGTTGCTAAATTGAGGTGGATATTTACATTATCTTCTGCTGATCCCCATGCCACCTGAGAAGTGGTGTTCAGTCTCTACAATGATCTGTGATGTTGCATTGCTTTGACATACTCGTAGGCATTCTAGAATGTGGTTCTGGTTCTAAATTGCTTAGCAACTGGTTAGATACCACAGCCTTATTGTAGTGTGGTGAGAAGAAATTAGTACGTTTTTAATCAGTCATAAAACTGATCAAACAAAGCTGCACCGACATTAGAGAATTTCCGTTGTACAGAGAAACAAAATTAATGTAAATTACTTTTAAAAGTGCATTCTAGATGTCTTCTTTTTACTCTGTGTGTGTGTATACACACACATGTACACTTGCACACATACAGGCACGCTAACCTTCCATCAGCATTTCTCTCCTGCTATGTATGTATAATTCATAATCCGTGTTGCTGGTGCCAACAAAGCACTTTTTCCGTATTATTTTCTCCAACAGCAGGGTAATGCAGCACTGCTGATGGACTAGAAGGTATTGGTGAGGAAGTATAGTAATGGACATGGTGCATTAAAATGTCAAAAGGAAAAAGAAGGAGGCGGAAATGGGGAATAAATTTTTTAAAGAGAATAATAATATAAATAAAACCCAGAACTGTTTTAGGTGTTTTACATCCTAGTGCCTGTCAGTTTTGTGCAGTATTTTCCAGTCTGGCCCTTTTGATCTTGAAACTTGGATTTAAAATTCTAATTGTGATTTTGAAAGCTGCAGTTTTGTAGCAGGAAGTCTCAAAGCGCTCCAGTAAAACTTGCCATCTTCAATCCCTGGAGAGAGTATATATTTTCCATTGTTTTCCCTTTTCCCCTTAAGCTTGGAGGTGCTGTTCTTCTCTGCTGGGAAGTTCGATGGAGTGCAGGAAGGTTAAGTACTCATTCAAGTTTCTTTGCTTATTCAAACCAGGCTACTTCTAGATGAAAGGCTGCCAGCTGTGAAATCCCCAGAGTAAACTAGGCTAAGATAGGACTGGTAGCCATAATTGGAGCCGGTGCCTGCGTTATCTGTTGCCTTTGAAATAAGCCCCTGGCAAGAAAGGCTCTTTCTACCGGGTCTTTTATTTAACATTCAGTCACACGGAAGGAGTTGCTCCTGTTCAAATTCAGGCCATTCACAAGCTGTCTGGTCATTTCCCCTCTGCTCTGCTCCTCCAAACAATCACAGATTTCCTTCAGAGATCTTGATGGGTCACCCTGAAATGAGCCCCACTTTGCTTTGGATTAGTGTTGTTCTCATATCCTCGTGGTTCTTTCAGTCCATGGAACTAGATTTGGCTTCCAAAATAAAGTTGGTGTGTAGTTGCAGCAGGGTGAAGTGATTTTGCTTCCTGGCCTAAATGGCTGCATTGTCTCTGTGAACCCCAAATACTCCCATGCTGGCTCCACCTGGGGCTGGAGGAGATTCAGTAATAGCTGGAATATCTTCTCCCCATGCTAGGCTTCTGTGTGATTTGAGGGGTTAAAAGTCCAAATAGTAATGCTTACTGTAACTGTAATTTCTAAGGAAGCTATTAACCAGTATTGACATAGTTCTCTTCTAAAGGACCCATGATTCTTCCCTCTTCATGAGAAATAGTAATATTTTATCAAGCTGATTATTATTTCTTTTTTTCTTTTTCTCATGTTTTGCTTTTCAAAGCAGAATCACGTATGGGCTTTTTCTATAATATATTAGGAGGGAGGAAGTTCAGTTCAGCTTATATATATTTATTATTGTAAGGGGAAAGCTAGAAATCTTCTGTGATTATTTTTTAAAATGGAGATGCATTTTATGGATCAGCTCAAAATTGCTGATAAAATCATGTAAGGATTGGAAGAAACTTTACATGCTGAGCTAACCAAAGCCATTTCTTGTAGGAGACCAAGAGAAATACATTTTTATCTGGAATTTTGTTTTACTAAAAGGTAAATCCATCATTTTGGAGCCTGGGTTGTCACCATGCTGCAGAGCTCTTGCAGGCAACCAGTGATTTGGGGAGGCATTTTTTCTCCTTTGGACTCATCAATCAAGTCGACTGCTGTATGCTGTTCATGCCACTAGAGATTAACCACAGACCTCAAGAGTTCTACTCTTTTCCTCCTTCCAAGAGTAACCATTCTTAAATTGTGAAAGAAGGAATGTGTTGGGAAAGAAGCGTGATTTTTAGTCATGAATGAGAATTTTCACTTACCTAAGAGACACTTCTAATTCGATTATTATCGTATCAAGATTACTTTTGGCTTGATTTGGTTGTTTAGGGGATTCATGGCCCTCTGTAGAAAGATTAATTATTTTGAAACAAAATTGCAGTGTAGGACTTTGCGTAGCTTGTGAACATTCTGGGTTGGATGTTACATAGAAATTCTGTACCTTAAAATCTGATCTTCGGGACATTAAGGATGCAGTACTTCATTAATTGATATTGTGTAAAGTTAAAAAATAAGGGAGGACCTTAGATTGAATACTCTTTCTTGAGTGACAAAAACTATTTCAGATGAGGTAACAGTTTTCACAATCTGTCAGAAGATCTACAGTTTAAATCACAGAAGTGGTTAGGGAAAAAAAAAGCCAAAACAAAATAAGAGAATAGCCATCTGTTTAATGGGACTCATGAAGAAAGCTAATTCTGTGACTGCACTGTGTGATTTGGCACATAACACTGTGCAAGTACAGGACTGTGATTGAACAGCCTAAGATTTTTGTGACAAAAAGGGAGAGACATAAAAAATGGCAGAAGGGTTTCAGGTTTTAAAGGGAGTTTAAGGTTTTAGGTTCTTTGAAAGGGTGGTATTTGAGAGAAAAATAAACACTTTTTTTTTTAGCAGTGCTGCCTGGGGAAATATGAGTGGGAAGAGCCCTTCAGTTTGTTGATGAGTTCAGATGGGAGCACCAATTCTAGCTGGACATATAAGTAGCCTTGTAAGAATCATATTAAATAATAACCTAACCACGTTAGATTTTGTTAATGGTGGCTGGCAATCTTACTAACATGTTAAATACCTGTTGCAGTGGCCACAGTGGGTTTCAGGCATCTGAAACAAAGATGAAGAAAAGAGGTAGATGAAATCATGCTGATATGTGCAGTACATTGCTCTTGTGAAACTGTCCAGTGTGCCAAAGAGCCGAGACTGATGGTAACAGTGCTGGTAATAATATCAATAAACATATAACTGCTCCAGGCCATTGGGCAGAGATAGGTGAGTGAAAACATGTCTGCTGGGAAATCCCTCTGGAGAACTTCCTCACCATGCTGATGCACATGCACAGTTGCATTCAGCATGCTGCTGTCAGCCAGATGACATTTTACTATGAAAAAATACATTGAAGAGCTGGCATGAAATGATCAGGTTTTTATTAGATTTTCACTTGGTTGCTAGCACAGTGTATTCTCAAAAGCAGCGTGAAGATGTGACTGAACATGGTAAGAAGGAGGTTGGGAGACAGCATCTCCAGGTGGAAGAGGAGGGAGCTCAGGGGTCAAACCTCTCCCAATACAGTGTCCCACCAGAGGAAACTGAGTAGTGAAACATAAAGTGTGTCTGTAGTTTCCTGTGGCTTTTTAGCAGCACATTTTGGTGACCTTCTGGCTGTTCATGTGCTGGGAACAGACTCTTATCACTTTCAAGTAATCTTTCTGGGAGAGAGTTCATAGGGCCTTCTGACTTTTTAATACAGCTATTTATAAACATGCACAAAAATAGAAGGTGCATAGTGAGAGTCATATGAGTCATTCCCATTTTGATATCAAGTCACACCAGGCTAAATCACCCTTCATGATGTTCTGGTTCAGATTGACAGCATCGTGCCATCCAGGGCAAATTTCTTTTTTTCCCTGTAAACCCAGTTCATGCATGCTCCTGTTTGCTCGACAGATTAAAGCAGCCCTCTTTTGTGTATCACACACTCCACTTGGGCTAAGAAATGTATCTCCTCAGTGCTCAGATATCATGTCTGAGAGGGACAGTTGTACAGGCAGCTGCTGTTAGAGCTGCTGTACAAATCCATGTGGGGGGAAGGTAGACAGAGGTCACCAAGAGCAGAGCTCTGGTGGGTTTCTGAGACATTTGACTTGGCCCACTTTTCAGTTGTTCCGTGTTTTCTGTTACCCAGCATTTTAATTGTATTTATCCAGTACAGGTTACATGGAGTACTAAGAGCTTCGTTTGTTCTTACACAAATAAATTCAAATATGGAGGTGTTGCTGCACTTGTAAGAATGCTGTGCAATAAAGGCATTTCAGGGGTTCCCTGTGGGTTTGAAGACTAGTGATCAAATGCTGTGATCACCATGAAATTCAGACCAAAACTACTTTAATTAACACAAAGGGAACTTCATAAGAAGAAAATCAAATGGCTACAATTTACAAACAAAACCCTACAGTATTTCACTATCACTAAATGCTTTTCAGTCACACACCCTTCTGTCATTAGGATCAAATGAAGTTAAGGATTTACTTTCTTTTTAAACAGGCTTATGCTGTGTTTTCCTCACTATATTCAACTACTTTATTATTCTTCTGGCCGTATTTTAGATCTGGATTATTAATCTTGGATCTCTTCCTCCGTTTTTATTATCTGTAAAATGGGGTAGACAGATTTATTCTGATCCCAGGATGCATTCAGCTGTGCAAATGTTAAGTAGTTGTGTTGTTATTAGCATTATTACTCGTGAATTACACATGCCTCTTATGTTGCTCTTCCAGAATTTGATGTGGCAGGACACTCTGGTTTTGTTGGGCTTTAAGTGACTACCAAGTAGGTAGCCCATAGGGCAGATGTCTTCACTGGAAAAATGGTTAATGTGATGCCAACAGCTTGTAAACAAACAATAGGATTTTTTGACTGTTTTTCTGAGTGGCTCAGCATTGAATCAGTGTGATAGGAATAACTAATTTGTAAGTTTCTCTCGTCCTTGATTGGTTTTTAGTAAAATCCAACCAGTGGAGATGATGCTAAAGGCACAAGTATATGTGTAAATCAGAAGAAAAATAATATATTTAGAAAGGCTATTTCTGTTACTCTTTTTAAAAGTATCTTGCACAATAATATATGCATCAGCCAGATGAAGAAATCAGGCAGTGTACTCAGTCCAACTGCAGTGGATTACAAGGCAATTTGCACTATCACATAATTGCAATGTTGAAATTATTCCCCCATTTTAGCACTGCCATTTAGACCTGGTTGTTGAGAAGAATAGTTTTGTGTTAGTTCTGTGTACCTCCTGTCAGCAGACATGTACACACACACTCCCCCTTCAGTACAAATCTGGATGCTTTTTCATTTATGTTTCCCAGTGCTTTGTCAGTGTCAGTGTAGTTCAGAACTTGGGCCTCCCATTTTCACACAAGTAGACATGCACAAGTGTAAAATTTTCTTTCTAAATTGAAAAATGGCAGTAAGTCTTGTGGCAGACCTAATATCTGTCACATCAGCAGCTTTCATGGTTGTTTTTCTGAAACTTTGTTATTACAATTGGTGAACTTCCCCACTGAACAGAGGGGGACATGTAAGTCCAGGTTGGTATACTTACAGTAACAGCTAACAAGAAGAAGATATTTTGCTTTCAGATATAGTGTTGTTTTATTCACGTGGGAACTGCCTTCGATGCCATTTTATAGCTGCTCAAGCCAATATTCAGGCTTTGTTTGTCCTGGCCTTTGCTAAGAATGATATGAACCTCCAGGCAGAACAGTAAGCAATGTTGGGGTTTATTTTCCTTTGCTCTCTTCTCCCTCCTTCAGTTCTCCCATATCCGCTGACAATAGAAATGGTTTCACTTCTCCGAGGAAGCCCATAATGTAGCAAGAAGGAAAATCCATAGCAAAAGAGCATATGTATCTGCCTGCACATGTTTATCTGTAAATTCTCCAGGGAGAAAGCATTCACAGGTCTCACTCCTGAATTACTCTCATTATAATAACCCATTTGGTGTCAAAATGTGACAGATTATAAGCGCTTAAGGCTAGTCCCAGCTCAAGACAGATTTAAATAAAGTACTTCTTGTTATTGTGCAGGTCAGTGTGTTTAAATAACAACCCCCCCAAATCATACTTTGACATTTAAAAGAGAGAGGAAATATTGTCATGCTGCAGACCTGGCACAGATAAGCACAGGGCAATTTGGTCAGTACACTGTGATTTGTGTGTGCAGCCTAACGCAGTCATTTTCACAGTTTGTAATCAAGTAGCCACCTTAGCAGTGTGTCAGCATTAAAAGAAAAAATGTTCCTTTTAAAATGTTTACACAAATTACTCCCCTGAGGTGCTGCAGTGTGTTCACTGCAAAACTGATGTAGGTTAAAGATCTGGAGCAGAAATGGCAAACTTGTGGGCCTTTTTTTTTTTTCACCAGCCAATTGCTCAGGTGGCCAGGTCACAGTAGCAGGATAATTTTTCAGGTCCAGCACCTAGGGCAGCTTAACTGGGAGAAATCCCTGCATTAGGTGCATGCTATCAAGTGTCAGGAAGCACAGTGCCCAAGTGCCTAACAACTGATAGGGGTTTGTGACCACCAGGATTTGTGCAGTGTGACTCAGTGCCTTCTCTTCCCTGTCTGAGCTGTGTGCTCCACCTCTGCTCTTGTCCCTGTAGCACTGCTCCTTCAGCATTGCCCCATTGTGCCACATTTGGATGGGGCCTCCCCCAGCATTTGACCTGAGAGTTTGGCCCTACCTCAGGGCAGGGTGCACGAGCTGAGGGAAGGCACATGTCTGTTAACACCCTGCTTTCCCTGTGAATCCCTTCCTTCCTTCAGGCATATCCGGCTAAGGGGCTCCACATGTGCTAGTGGGACCATAACCTGTGTTTATACCCTGGGAGTAGCAGTATTCTGTGTGTTTCTCCCTGCTCCTTCTCCTGTGCACCTATCATCCTCCTTGCCCTAAAAATCTTTGGTGCCTAGTGAGGATGCTCCCAATCCTTTCTCCTTAATTTCCTTCTACTATCGCCTTCATTTCCATTTTCTATAACTCAAAAGTCTCCTCACCTCCATCCCTTCTAGACTCTCCACCTCTGAAGCTTTCTTCTGTTCCCTGTACATTTCCATGTTGGACTTGCCTCCTGTGCTCAGGCTGCCACAGGGCTCATTACAGAAGCTGGATCATTTTTTCTGACTGTATGAAGGGCTTTGCTCCAGTGTATAGATTGAGAGAGGAGTACAAGGCATCAGATGCCTCTTAGGAAGTCCACAGAAAGTTTTAGAACTTGATCTCTCTGTACACAGGAACAACCTGAGCTTTGACATGTTTCCATATGAAAAGTTGTGTTTTCATTTCTTGTCTCATTGAGAAGCGTAATCCACTTCTGTCCATAGCTAAACCACACATCTGAACTCAACTTGTAGTGAATTCATATTTTTTCAATAAGAAGAAAGAAAGAAGATAACAGTATAAGTCTTGCATCAGGTGACAAAACTGAGGGAGGTACTAAATCACATATCAGGAAGTAGGAAGCTCAAGGGCTGTAGAGTGACTTCTGTGTAGCAATTGGAGACATCACATAAACTTACTGAGGATTTCAGGTCCAGTTAAAGGAAGGCATTTCAGTATAAGAGACTGCTCAGCAGCTGTGATCATTCATGTGTTCCTGTGTATTGTCAGTGCTGTTCTTTCTAACAATTTCTTTGTTGTGCATTTTAACAATGACCAGATCTTGCATGTCAACTCCTCTTCTTGAATACATGAACTTCTGCATTAGCTCAGAAGATACAATTAGATCTGATTCTACTTGTTCTGCAGAGAAAACAGATTAAGTGCAGATTAAGCTTTGGATAGATTGCAAATGAAGGAAAACAAAAGATCAGAAAAAGAACTTCTTAAAAGGGAATGGTTTGAATTTGAGCTTGTGGACCCAGTAGTACACCAGACTGTCAACAGCACAGTGAAGCTGATAAGCTAAGATCATAGGATCATTCAAGCTGGAAAGGAACCTCAGGAAGAATGTTTAGTCCAACCTTCTCCTCATCAGGCTCATTTTAGAGCTTAGGATGTTATCCTGTTGGGTCTTCAAAACCTCCAAGGCACAGATTGCCTACTCCCTTTGGGCCACCAAATCTAGTATCTCACTATTTTCACTGGGAAATGGTTTCCTTGCATCCTGTCTAAACTTAATGTGTTTTCACTCTTGCCCAGTGTGTCTTGTCCTCCCACCATGCCCACTGTGAAAAGGCCAGTTTTATGTTCTTGCTGACCTCCTTTTAGGTGCTCTGAGGTTCCTCTCAACAGCTTTCTCTGTCCCAGGCTGAATGAGGCCTCATCCTTCAGCCCTTCCAGGGTGAGTATGCTCAAGCCCTGGCCGTGTAAGGGGTTCTCTGCTCACTCTAGTTTATCATCTTGTCTTTTATGGGGATCCAAAACCAAACATGATACTCTAGATGGAGTCCACTGAGTGCTGAGGAAGTAGGGGATGATCAGTTTCTTCCATCTCCCAACTCCGCACCTCGTCACACAGCCCAGGATGTTGTTGGCCCTCTTTGCTGCCAGGGCAGACTGCTGGCTTATGCCCAGCTCTGTCTGCCAAGGTGCCCAGGGACTTCTCAGCAAAGCTGCTCCCTCTAGTCAGTCCCAGCTGGCACCACTGCAGGGGGCTCATCCTTCCCAGGTGCAGGACCTTGGCTTGTACCTGTTGACTTCTACAAGGTTCCTGTCAGCATGTTCCTCCAGCTTGTCCAGGTCCCCTGAGGTAGCAGCCCTTTCCTCAAGCATAACAGCTGGCTCTGGCATTAAGCATTGCAAAATTGTCAACAGAGTAAATAAACCATAGAAAGCAAGCAGATTCCTCTCTTCCACTTTAAATCTCTTACAATTGCTGAAGTCTTGAAGATCTACTTTTAGCAGTAGAGCAGAAAAAAAATTGTAGGCTTAGGTATTGTGTTTAAATTGATAGCATAATCCCAAATTCGTATTGGCCTGGGTGCTTTTTTCTTCTAAATGGGGAAAAATACATTATCTGGGATCAAGGCATTAGAAGAGCAGATACTCTAGTTCATACACAATGCGGGGTTTCTCTGACCAGTACATTTGCAAACATCTTGCCTGAATGCTGAAATATCAGGTGCTGAGGTTTCCTTCGTTCCCTTGGAGGGTAACTGTATCTCACCATGAATACATCTTTTCATTATATTAAACATAAGTGTATCCTTTCTTAGTTTCTTCCTATTATTCCAAATTGCATATCCCTAGGCAACCCAGCCCTTGGTGTTTATGTGGCAAATACTGTAAAATTGTATACTTAGCTGGCTTTGTACTGCTATAAAATTCACAGCCGGCCAGATGAATTTTTGCCATTAGATGTCACTACGTGTACAGCAGACTGTTTTTAAAGGCTTGATTTTTATTTAGCATCCCGGAAAAATGGAGGAGGGAACTGGGAGATGTAGGAGAGAGTCTAGTACTGCAGTTATGTTGGATATGCCTTAACTGAAAGCAGCACAGAAGGAAACATAAGATTTTTGACTTAACTCCAACAACCAACAGATGATGCTGTGACCTTAAGCATATATAAATATGTTTAGCAGCTGCTGTGTAACATATTTATAAGTGTTTAGTGACCTGGAGGTTAATCAAAATGAGTTTGGTGATCTCAGCTCAGTTCTTAATGGACTCCACTTCATATTATAGCACTGATGCAGCACAATTTGTCACAGTCGGCAGTCTTTACTCAAAGGAGACCTACTGTGGAGTGAGAATTAAAGGCTGAACTAATACCTGATTATTTCTCCCTAAAGAAACTTTCCATTCCAAGCCATCATAGAGCAAAATAATATGTGGAGGAGCTCTGTACTGCTCACTGCACCCAATCTCAGAATAAAACAGCGTTTACTCTGACAGGATGTCCTTTCAGTGTTACTGAATTAGCTCATGCGTGCTGCGGTCAGGGCTTTGATGGGGGGCCAGGAAAGGACAAAGTCCTGCCAGGGATGGTGCTGAGTCTTTTCACTTGCTGGGCTCTTTCCAGAGATGGGGAGCTGTGTCTGTTCCAAGTGCAACATTACATAGGTCGATGAAAGGGAAAGGTATTGCCTTGCCAGATGAAATTTCAGAATTAGGTTCTGCCATTCAGGTTCTTCTGGATGCAGAAGCAATTTTTTTAGACTTCAGTTGTTTTCTTGCTATCCTGGCCAAAGCCAGTATATTCTTTTTATTTAATTTCCACTCTCCGTCTAACTAGAAATAGTTTCCTACTTTTTGATTTAAAGCTGTTGTACAGCGGTATGCTTGCATGAGCTGCAATTGAGATTGATGTCCATAGTGGGTAACATGAAATAGGTTGTACCTCAATTTGAGACAATGAACAGCCCCACAGCTTAGGAGATACACATGCTACGGGAAGTAATACTATTGAAATATTAGTAGGTAAGGACCAATTTCACCTTACCTGCAAGGTGTGTGTCTCCTGTGTATTTTTAAAGTAAGAGAAGGACATTAAAGAAATAGATACCTTAGAAGTAGAGACTTGCCTTTTGCAGGATCCTAGCCTTATTCCATAAAAGAACCTCACAAAATCCATTATTTCTTTTTTAAAGCATGAAAATACACTTGCACATTTTTTTCATCTTTTTCACTTTACCCAATAACAGAAAGAATCTTGCTTATCCAGCATAGAAAACATTTCTCAGTTAACTGCATTTGCTGAAATATAGCAATTTAAAGCTAAAAAGGGCGGAGGGGGGGGGATGTTTAAGATACAGTATTTACATAAGAAAAGCTTGATTGTGTGACTGAAATCATTTAAAGTTGTTGCCAAATGGATCTGCTCTTCTCTTTTCCCTTTGTAATTTTCCCTTGGAGCATTGCACCACTGTGCATTTTAAATCTTTTCCCTCCACTTCTCGTTGCAAGCTTCATCTGGGAAATGACATTGTATGGCAGTTATCTCCTTCATATCAAAAGAAAGCCTTTGCGTCTTTGCAAGAGTGAAGAAAAGTTTGTCTTCAGAGAGCAAAGGACAAAACTGACTTGGAAAAAGATGCTTTATTTAGATAACACGTTCTCTTCTCCTTTGAAGAAATTCACAATGTGTCAAGAAAAATTAGGCCAAATAGTGCTTTAATGGTCTTCCTCCTGTACCTCCTAAAAAAGAAATCTGCTTCTACCAATTGTGTTAAAATCTGCCATGAGTTTGGAGAAGACAAGAAGCCATTGAAGTTACTCAGGGTTCTTGATTTAGGAGTTGTCTTTTTTGATTGGAATACTGTATAATAATTAAAAGTAGAATTTATACCAGAACTCCCATCTTGCTACCCAGACATTCAGCTTTCCATTCCTGTAGGTTGAAATTAAGTGCTTCATTCTTTTAAGGAAATAAAAATTGGCAGGAACTAAAGCTCTGTAAAAGGGTGGTTGCTTTCTTGTTTCTTCTATTTGTAAAAACAGCAGAAATGTACAGAGGGCACACTGAAGAAAGAGGTCTGAGTTATGTATTTTCCTTTGAATATACAAGTAGGTATTTTTTTCCATGTGTTTCTATTCATATGTATGATTTTATATGTATAAGTGTTACTCATATACATATATGTATATGTGTAAGTGTTACTCAAATACATATACATGCAGTCTTCAACTATACTAAGAAAAGGTAGGTAATCGTTTTATGTGTTAAAAGAATAAAAGGTTATTTTTGAAGTTGAATCATGCATCACGTTGAGTTATTGTGCTTACTTGGATTATTTTCTTCCTTGTGCCTCAGTTTGTCTATAGAGTTTGACAAATCAGGTACCAAGCACACTTAGATACTTCTTAGAACTTAAAAGTAGGTAAGTTTAAGTCTTTCAAAATACTTGGTCTGAACATGTGGAGAAATATGCAAGGGTTTCATTTAGGGCAGTTTTTGTGACAAATTTAAGTCTCAGTTATAAAAGCATTATACAAATATGGGATTAATTTTCAAAAGCAAAATCTGAGGTTTCTTGTTTCAAGGTTTCTCAGAAACCTTGTTTCTGAGGTTCTGCTGATGTTTCTTGTTTCAATGAAGTGGAATATGTGTGGAGTTTTTTGAAAAATTGGACATAGATGACACATACAGATGAACACTGTTCAACACAATAACAACAGATGCAGAAATCAGAAGCTGCATCTATGGTACTGGTTTTTCTTTTGGTCATTTCACTGTTTATTAAGCTCTGACAGGTGAGGATTGCTATTACATGGTCAAAATGGTAAGAGTGGTGATGCACTGGATTTTTTTTTTTTATTGCACCAATGCTAGGTTCTAATTTTGACTCCTGATCACATTGCTGTCTACTCATAGGGTATATAATGTGGGCTGTATTTTCCTTCTGATGGGTAGTGACATAGAAAGACTATGTATACCTCTCTTCAAACGAGCTTTCAGTCCAATTCTATTTCACATATACAATAATTAGCTCAAGAATAACTCAAAGCTCCCTGCATAGGTAAAATGAACTAATTGCCTGCTTCCTCCTTACAAACGATAGGTGATGGGCTCTGTGACAAACCACAGCATCTTCAGCAATGAGGTCTGTAATGAGGTTGTGTATGTGCTTTCCTCTCCTAGGCAAGGCAATTTTCCTGCCATGAATCAGAGCAGCATTATGGGATCCAGCTCCCCCTACACTCAGCCGATGAACAACAGCTCTGGCCTGATGAACCCGCAGGCTCCTCCCTACAGCATGGCACCCAACATGGTGAACAGCTCTACAGGTAATGGTGAGTAACCTTCCAGCAGTCACCTTCCTCCATAAACCTGCTTAACACTGTCAATCCTGGGCTGGTGGCAGAGGAACATCCTTCTTCATTTGATTCACCCCTGTTGGGTAGTTTGGAGTGATTTGAAATTAGGCGAAGGTACTCACATTTTTTGTACAGTAACTGATACATTTCTCATTAAGTCCTTCTGCACAGCACGTAGATGAGTACAGTGTTTTGTACAGTTCCAGCAGCACTCGGACTCAGCTTGATGTAGGTGTTGACTAGCAAGTATATGTGTATTTGTGTGCGTGTGTGTGCAAGAAAGGGAAAGAAAATAGCTTCTTGTTTTAAGAAGTTGCTTTTGTTTTTCAGCATCTTACTTGCTAAGGTTGCAATTTCAGATATTTAATGTGAAATATCATTTGAAAAAAGATGTGCACTTGCTCTGACTTGAAGATGCTGTAAGTTGAGCACTTAACATAATTATTCTGTTTGGAACACATAGGCTGTATTTACTGTTTCCAAAATTTATATAGGAATTCCTCTTTTACTTATTTAAGTATCAGTATATAAAATTTTATTATAACTTCTTTTTGCAAAAAAAAAAAAAAAAGAAAAAAAAAAAAGCATATTCAATGTAGCTCCTGCATTTATCCTTTATATCATGACTTAAGAGTTCAGAATTGCTTGTAGCTTTGTGTGTGACTCTGAAGACAAGTAATACAGTTCTGCACAAATGTGCTTCATGGTCAATATTCAGCTTGAATTCCTAACAGTTATCCTCCTTCAAGATAATACCTCAGCAAAGATCAATTCTTTGATTGGGCCGTGTTTGGATGGAGTTTCAATGACCCTGAAGCGGATCCTCCCAAGTACTTATTCCACTCATGGAGTGTATGCTTTACTGATTACATTATCCCTTTTAGAAACTTTAGGGGTTTTGAAGTTTCTTCTGAAAGCTGAATAGGTTGTGCTAAGGTGATATGATGTTAGGTGGTTTTTTTCTACTTTCGTTTATTTCTTAAGAAATGCCTTATTATCTAAGTTGTGTCTTACAGAGAGACAGGTTTTTCACATCTTTTTCTCTGCCCCTCTTAGCCTGCATAATTCTTTTATCCTTTGCATCTTTCCCTGTCTTTTCTCCCTGTCAATTCTGTATGTTCTGGCTTCTTTGGAAGAAAATGGCCACAGTGAGATGCTAGTGTCTAGTATGTCCAGAGAGTTTCTTTCCTCTGCATAGGAGCTGCTGAGACACTGAACCGTGTCTTATATTTCAAGAACATTATGTTACTGTTTTGGTTAGCAGAAGAAAGGAAGCTGCTAATCACTAAGACTAAAAAAAAGAGAGAAATTAAAAAAAAAAAAAAAAAAAAAAAAGGCTTTTTCTAGTGCTGGCCTGGAAGCTATTGGCTAGCCCAGACAGCTCACTGCACCATCTGGATGAAGAGGGACAAGCTATTGAAAAGAGCATTAGATAATAGCTTGCTTTTTCCCCACCACAGCTGTCCCAGGTAATATTATGTTTTGTTTGTGTAGTTATGTGTTTTGTCTGGCTTGCTGAAATAAAATTACTTCTGAGCATTGAAACTGTGCTATAAATTCTGTTTTGCTATTAGCAGAAGTAATTTTTCCACCCTTTTCCGTTGGCCCCCAGAGCTGCAAAAATAACCAACAGCAAACAGATGGCAGAGTGCCCTGCCTAAGAAGATTTATGTATTCCTAAGGAATAACCAGTTTAAAGGAAGATTCACAGAGGTTTTTTTGTTCAGATAATTCAGCCATTCGTTATTTCATACAGTGGAAATCTGTTCAATGCAAGACCATTTATCCTAGCAGTCTTTCGTATGGGGTAGTCATACTCTTTTTATTGTGTTATGCATTCTGAAATATTGGATTTTTAATAATTTAAACATTTATCAGGGCTTTTTCTGCCAGTGCATTTGTGAGGTTTTCTTTTGTTCCAGTTTTATTAATTCAGAGATTACCCAATGGAAAGTAAGTATGAGATGAACTGGAGGAATTCAGTGCATCTCTTTCAGTCTGTGTGGGAGCAGACATGCATCTAGAATTGCCTTACAGGCCTCCAAGAGGAGATGTTGGGGAGGAGATGGACACACAGACAACACCAAAAAGAGAAAATTTGGTGTGAAGACATTGCTGAGTGCAAATGCTGTGGGAATGCTTAATTTCCTCCTATCTGGACTCATCCTTCTGCTTGGGTCAAAAAAAATGAAAGCTAAAGACAAGTGTAAACAAAGTACTTTTAATGATAATTCCTTGAGCTGTGGGTGCACTTAGGGTCAGCTCTGGCCCTGCATTTGATGGGGTGGAGAACCTACAGGTGATACCTATTTAGGGGCTTGAAAACAGGATTTTATGTGGCAGGAAGACCAATACAGTTGTGTGGCTCCTTAGCTTCCCCTTCCTCCCTGCCCCATTACGGTAAAATCACACATCTGTCAGATAAACCAGGGTTCAGTCAATGTGGAGGGAGGGCCAAAACCAAGTGCAACTGAGTGGCTGCTGCTGGAGTGAAGGCATTGGTTAAGTTGCTCGTATACACTGAGCATCAACAGCTGTGGTTTCAGTTAGAGGCCAATGAAAACCTAAGGTGAGCATTAAGGAGAAGTTAGTTTCTTCGTTGCCTGGGTTTTGAAGGGAGCAGTTTTGTTGCCTGTTGTGAGGGAGGAAAATGCACTTTCAGATTTTACTCATAAGAGAAGATTGCTGATAACTGATGGAGTTGTTTTTATATGGTATTGGAGCTTCAGTACAGCTATGTCTAACACTGGTTTTGTCACCCATTTTTAGTAGTGTTTATATCTCCTCATTACCAGTTGATCCTTTTGTCTTTAGTTTTTTTAATTAATGTCACAATTGAAAGGAAAATCATGCTGCAGTTATGCATCCTGATACTTCAACAATGACTGTGGATCAAACAGCAGATCACCAGCTTCTGCTGATGCAGAGTGGTTTAGGAACACAGAAATTACAAGATCAAAGAAGACACATTCTTCTAATAGAGTATTCCATCCATAACAATAACAAAAGCTTCAGGAAAAAGGTGTCAGAATCCCTTCACAATTATGGAACAAACTGCCATTCAGAAAAATTGTATAACTGCTGCTGTCCTTTTATATTATGACTTCACATTACCCATATATATTTTAGACTTTCCCCCCCTATTTTTCAAGTTTCAGAATGCCTAATTTCCCCCTATCTCGACTCATCTTTATGCTTGGGTCAAAAAAAATGGAAGCTTAAGACTTAATTTTCAAATTCCAGCTTTTAAAATGCATATAATAAACAGGAAATTTACAAAGCCCAATATAGCTCATGCTGTGAGCTTTGTTAATTCTAGTGAAGATTATCTTTTAAAAGAAGCAATATGAAGTTTATATCTCGCATGTTTCCATATTGTTCTTGCATGGAAACTGTCATTCACAATCTCTGCTACCTCTGAAGATGAACAAACCAATAAAAAGGCATGAATCTCCTTACTGCTCAAGTGTACTGAAACCTTTCTTTTTCTGGGTATTACTATTCCCAAACAACTTTTAACATCATAATACTTTGCATAAAATGTGAAATTCTGGGAAAAATTATTTGCACTAAAAGGAATTAAAGAGACACTCTTTAAAATAATACTAAAAAACATACATATGCTGTATATTTGACTTGGTATTTATTTGGATGAGCCTCTAACAGGAAAAGCAATAATATTTATGCAGGTGAAATATTTTTTTAGAAACTTTGGTTTTTTCTGTTTTGGTTGCATTTTTCTGAAAAATGGATGCCTCAATTTATTTTTTACTCTCTAATGCATATCTTAGTAGGGGCTATTAATGCACATTTAGATAAACTTTCTGGATGTTGTGAGTAGGTGGTAACAGCCGAGGTGTCCCATCACCTACACTCCAAACAAGTGATGACCATGATCCACTGGTCATTGTGTGACTGTAAATCAAGCCAGCACCTGGTATAGAGATGCCCACATCCCAAACTGCTTGTACTTGTCATTCCTTGGACAAGACTTGTCAGCAGAAAGGCAGTGGGGCACTGAGATCCCTGGTGACTCACTCATCCTTTTCAGATAAGGTCCCCAACTGCCTTGGGCTGCACTCGTCCGCAGAGCTGGAGGATCACTCATGGCAAGACCCTGGGCAGTGTTGTTGTCCCTTTTCTGGTTTTTTCAGTGGGCACCAAAGAAGTGGAAATCCTCTCGTCAACTCCACAGTCACTAATTCACTGTTTTTGCTTTTTCTTCTCCTTTTTCTACAGAGGGAGAATGCTAGGGTTGGAAGGGAGAGAGGAACGTATTACAAAGGAGGGAGTATTCTGTTTTGTAGAGCATGATTTGTTATCAAACTAGCAATAAAGAGAAAAACAATGTTTGTATATTGCTGCTTCTACAGTATTTCATCATCTTCTGGGACTGGTAGAGCAGCCTTTAGCAAAAAAGAATTCTTTGCTGCAGTTTTACTCATGTCAATATCTGCCTTTGAGTACATTAAATTCAGTGTGGAATAGTTAATTCAGGACCTTGACCTATACTTGCTTTTTGAAATCATTCTAGCTCTTAAATTCTTATAATAAGCCAGAGGCTAGTACTTGAAACCTATTCACAGTATGCCACAACACTTCTTGAGTCAAGATTTCCCTGTTATCCTCCTCTCTACAATGTTTTCTCCTTTGGTCTGCACTTCACAGGCAGAATTATTAGTACCTGTGTAGAAAGAGGCTGTGTCTTATTTTAGCAGTTTCGTGACAATAACAGTATTTCACTGCTCAGAAAGGGTCAAAACAATGTTCTCGCTGTACCGCTTAGCTAAAAAAAGTGAAAGAATGTCTTCTCACAAATCGCTGGAGAGTATGTTTGCAAGAACTTACGAAACAGCATTTCAACAGCAGATAGAAAAATAGCTATGGAAACATCTTGGGTAAAAGCTGTAGGGAAAATAGACAACCTTGCAGTTTGCCAGTGAAATGCTTGCAGTTCTTCTCTTAGAGGTAGAAAGAAAGACTGTAGATGAATTAAATAATTCAGAACAAAAAGTGAAACAGAACTTAGATAACTTTTTTTATTTTTTTATAATTGTCTTCAATTCCTGATAGTTACATTTGCATATGCCAACAAGAAATAGTCAAAAGCCAAAATGAACCTGTCTTTTGACATTTCTAAGCATGACTAATAGAGTCAGAATGTGTGTTATAATCCGCAGACGAGTTACTAGCCCTTTATATGAGGTGTTAACTTAAACCCCTCTGGAACAGAGATTTCATAAGGGAGTTCTGATGGAAAAAGGACTACGAGAAGTGGACACATTTTTTAAATTCTTTCTAATGGAAGTGTGATGTGCCAAATAGATAAAAGTGAGATTATCAGCAGAGGATTTAGCTATGCAGAATTCTGGTGTAGAAGCGTGATCATTAACTTTGCTTTGTTTGACCTCCCTAAAATTGCTTTATAGGGGAAGGGTCAGTTTTGCTTGCTTTGAAACTAAAACCCAAGGCTTCTTTTTTAGCACTTTCACAGCATGAAATGTGTTAACTGTTAAAATGGATTTTGTATAACAGTTCTGCATCCCAGTTTGAAACCACACTGTGGCATGTATTTGACCATTTTGTACTTTTTTTTTTAAGTCACTGAAAGAAAAATAGCTAATTTTTAAATTGTGAATTCAAAACTGGAATGTGTTAGGCTTCCATCCTTCACTTGAGAATGGTCACAAGCTGCCCCAGCTCCTCAAGCAGAATATAAGGGCAAAATGCATACAACTCAAATGCTTAGTGGATGCTGACTTCCCAGTAGCATGTTGACTGGCTGTTTTGTTGAGATTTCACACACATACATAAAAATAACAGCATTTTTAGCTGATCCCAATAGATTTTCCACTGCAGCTGCATCACTTGTAAAAGGCTTTTTGTTCTAATTCTTGAAGTCTGAAGTATTGCAAGTATTTTTTTTCTTAAATCTCAATTATGATTTATGTGTTGTGATGACTTTAAGGGCTTGATTGGGCTACAAATGTGCTTTGAAAAAAACAAGAAAATGTGCCCATTATAGTTCAAAGCTGAATATTGAGCATACAGTTGTAAACTCACATGGCACATGGCTGGGTAGGTTTTTTTGGCAGAGCCAGAGTCTCAACCTGCAGTGATGCTAAAGATATTAGCAAATTAGCGCTGCAAAGCTTGCCAGCGTATTCGCTAGAGTCCTGCTCATGCTCTCACTGCTGTAATTAAAACTAATTATTTTCTAAAACATAGTAATACATGAATATGTGCAATAATCATTTTGTAGTGGGCAATCTGTGAAGTATTTTTAAAGCTTCTTTTCCCCCTCCTATCTTTGGCTCACTGTGCAGTGTGCCTGCTGCCTGGTGCAAGCCAGCACTGTCATTTTGCGAGAGCCACGCTACTCTGGTAAAGACAATGATCCTTTACTGATCCTTACATTTTTACATTTGGGATATATATTTTTTCTTTTTTATTGTCTTTTAGGTTATTCTGTATGTTTTTCTTACCTCATATCCTTTGAAAGAAGGGCATGAGGGGGATTAAAAAGAAAGAAAGGGAAGGTAATCCAGTCTTTCACAAATGCTGTGCACATGGTTTTCAGCAGGCAAAGAATCACCTGATGTCTTGCTGCTGTTTTCTGGTTATTTGCATTGATTCAGTGTCATGGCACCTCCTAGCATCTGCTCTGCCCAGTATTTTCTGTCTACTTGTCTGAATGTTTCTTCTTACATCTTTCTAGAAATCCACAAACCCAGTAGCTCTGCAGCAATAATACCATACTTGGCACTTGCATCTTCAAATAAAAAAAACCCCTTAAACTCCTTGCGCCCCTGGGAAGCAACTGCGTGCCATTATCAGAGAAAGACATTTGTGTGTTCGTTATAGTCCCACCTCATTTTGGCAGAAGGAAGGAGCTGAGTGCTGGTTCTCCAACAGAGCACAGTTTACAGCTTGTAATTCTGTAGTTAAGGCTCACAGTGGCTGAGCCATTCATATTGAAGTCAGTAGGGGCAGGAATTATCTGCTGGACACCAGCCTTAATACAGACGTAATTGGAAAATTCCACTTTTTTCTTGGATTCAACATGGCAAGCAGAACGTGCATTGTTTTCATTTATGTTTTCCATTTATTGCTAAAGGGAGAGTGCAGTAATTAAAATAGTCTTGTTGTGTTAAAATGTTGTGGTCAAGTGCAGAGACAGTTGAAGAGCACCAGCAGCATGAAGAATGAATTCTACTCTGTTAGTGATTGTTGCATGGTGCTTGTATTCTCTTCTTGTTTGTTCTCCTTTGTTTCCTCAATTCAACTGAAGAGGTTTCCAGGTTTCCGGATGCTAAAATAACAGGACAGAGGTGGGAAAACCTCTCCTTCACGTGGCGCCACAACCGTGCAGCAGGAAGTGTGTTTTTTCCTACAAAGCCAAACACAGTCATGCTTAACTGTTTCTCCTGTTTTCGATTAGCACCTATGGGTCTTGCAGATATGATGACACCTGGTGAGTCCAAACTTCCTCTTCCTCTCAAAGCAGATGGCAAAGAAGAAGGAGCCTCCCAGCCCGAGAGCAAGTCAAAGGTATTTACCACCTTCCGCACGTGGTGTTGGTTGTGCCCGCAGAAGTCTGCTGTGTTGTCCTTCATCTCCTGGTTTTGGCCTACCCACTTCTGTTCTTTCCTGCATGCCTTTCCATTCACGTGCAATCTCTTTGTTTCTTTTTTGTTTGTTTGTTTCTTTTTTTTTCTTTTCTTTTTCTTTTTTTTTTTTCTTCATTGTGTGGATCTGAAAGTTACTAGTTCTTATGGCATTTTAACTTACGGGGGCAAAGCGTCCCAAGCCAAAAGTTGCGTGGGCATTTGGCTGTGCCAGGTGGGTGGGAAAGAAGGGTCTTGCCTGGTTTCAATCCTTGCAGCCATTTTTCTCTGCCTTCAGTTATAGCTTCCTGTTTTGGCCGCAGCAGCAACATACTTTAATATTTTGCTTTCCTGCCTTATTTGATTAAATAAGGTGAACGGCTTGTTTTTGTTTCTTTCTTTCATAATGGGAAACCCATGCTTAGCATTTCATGTGAGCTTGAAGTAAGCATGGTGGCTTTAGTGACTTTAGCCAAGCATCCAGCAAACTTTCCAAATTATACTAATTAACAATGTTGTTTTAATACCTTTTATATATATATAAATATATTTATATATGTGTGTGTTTTCTGTATGTGTCTCTCTGTTTATATATATTTTATATATAAAAAATGGTCAGTCTGTTAAACTGGATGTATTTTTTTTGTTTTGTTTTTAATAAAGTTTGCCCTGCCTTTGTCATATTTTTTTTTTTTTTTTGTATTCCTCTACCACAGGATAGCTACAGCTCTCAGGGTATTTCTCAGCCCCCAACCCCAGGCAACCTGCCAGTCCCTTCCCCAATGTCCCCAAGCTCTGCTAGCATCTCCTCATTTCATGGAGATGAAAGTGATAGCATTAGCAGCCCAGGCTGGCCAAAGACTCCATCAAGCCCTGTAAGTGGCTCTGGTTATTTTGGTTTTTGTTTATTTTTTGTAATTAATTATATTTTAATGCTTGCTTGTTTGTTTTGTAATTTCCTTTTCTTTATTATTTATCCACTAAACAGTTTTCTTTCTTTATAACACTGGGTACAAATTCTGCTCTCGGACACATGACTGTAAGTTCCACTGCCTGGCTTCAGTGGGGCCTGAGCATGCTTATCCAAGGGCAAAATTTGTCCCAAAGGTACTTTGAAATAAGAAAGAGTAAAATTGTGTGCATCATGCGAGTGTGCTGTCTGGTAAAACAGCAGTTGTTGTGAAGAAAACATCCTTCCTGTAATGCATCAGCTTCCAAGCATGCCGACTGTGTTGTTAAGAACAATTCCATTTCTGTTCCTGGGCCCAAACTCCTTCACACAACTGACTTCACTCTGGTTGCTGCACTTGTCTTTACTAGGATTATTTAGGGAGGAAAAAAAAAAAAAACAAAACAAAACAAAACGAGAAATCTTCTCCCCTATTGAAATTAATATCCATCAAAAGTTATAGACTCAGCACCACAAAAAAGTTGCCATTTGTATTTTTAAAACATTTTTTCTTTCAAATTGTGTATTTGGAAATACAGCTATTAGACTGTCAAGGCACAGTCTAAACCAAAATTGTTTCTAATTTTGCTTCATTTGGTTATTTTGAAATAACCCAGACTGTGAGCTGAAAAAAGATCCTGATGTATGTACATTTTTAGAAAACTATTCTTTAGGTGAGTAATGCTTAACCATTCTCATACAGGTTGTAAAGAAAAACCTGAGAGAGATGTGTAGAGCTAAAACCAAATTTCATTGTCTGTCTTTCCGTCTACATATATATATGCACAAATCTAGAAAATCTGTATACATCTATAGAAAAGAGATGCAGACACAAGTATATATGGTCTATGGGGAGCAAATGTCCATATTGGTGTTTTTGCTTTGTTTTTTTTTTTATAATTAGGAATATATATGTTGTTCCTCTCTTATTTCTTTTTATCCAAAGTAGAAATGATTATATGTGCAGAATATAAAGGGGGTTTTCCCCAGTGTTAAAGTGCACTTAAATTAGCAATAATTCTTTGATAACAACTTTTACAAAGTGATATGTTAAATAGTATGTCTCAGGGCAAACAGAGGATGGCTAGTCAGAGGGGAAGAGATATAACCATCCAAAACCCAGACGTTTACAGGATCCCCTGAGCAAGGGGGCAGCATGGCATGAAATGCACCACTTAAATCTTTGGATGTTGATTTGACAGCAACTTTGAGTCTCAGAAGGCAGCTGATGTTACTTGTTCCCACAAGGTCTCATCTTTTTCTTAAAAGCATTTGTGAATAGGTGACACAAAAAATTCTGTTAATTTTCTTTGTAGTAACGTTTGGGGTATTGCTTATTTGGGCAGATTTCTGGAGGAAAGCAAGAGAGTTACTGCACAGGCTGTCTAACACATCAAGTGCTTCCCCTACAACCAAACAATAATGCATTCCTGAGCTCATTGCATAAACTGCATAGCAAATCCTGGAGCCATCAAGAACATATGTGGAGATTTATTTTTTTTTTTTTTTTGTATAAATGAAGTATAGATTATTGACAGAGTATAACATTGGAAAAAATAAATGAGGAAAGTTTGTGCTTTCAATTTCTTCTGAATGTCCTTCTCTCTGAAAGCTTCAGTTAGACATGGATAAATACAGTGCTTCGGAATGATAGAAAAATAAGTGCTGCAAATGAGCTGATCACTTTTTACCTATGAAGGCCACTGGATTGGATAAATTCATTGACTTCAACAGCAGCCTGACATAGACTGGAACGATTGATTGCAGGCATTTCGTTACACTTGAAAACAGCCTGAATTGGTTCATTAAATCCCAAAGCTGCTTCATGTGCTACAACTTCTCCATTCCAGTAGAGGATAAAAGGAGGGGTGAATAGTCTGTGATTCACTTCAAGGTATCCCTGTGATCCTACTCAGGGGATCCTCTCTTTCAGCTGTTTTATGTGGAAGTGATGCATGAGAAAATGGGGAGAAGAAACTGTTGAACACTAGGTTTTGAGGCCTCTTTAGGTATGTCAGGAAAAGGACACTTCTGCTATGCTGGTTTTGCATATAATGTGCATCCCTGACAGTGGTGAGGTAGTTCTAAAATTCTTTAAAAGAGACATTTTAAGTGTGGGTATAAACTATGCAAGGTCACTGCAACATGAGTAAAACAGTAGGTTACAAAAACCCCATAAAATGCTGTTCACTGTCCATAGATATCCATGAACATGACAGTGAATACACCTGAACAGTACTACACCTCAATAGTGCTAGCTGGGAGGGGTCTCCAGAGTTCTTCAGGAGAAAATCTTGGCAAAGGAACCTGTCCTGCACAAGCCTCTGCCAGGGATTGGACTTTGGCATTCTTAGCTGCCTGTGTATGCTTGCCCTGTTCTGTAGTAAAAGAGCTCTGTGTAACACATGGAATATTGGCAAATTCTTCATTGAAGTCAGAGAAGGGAACAGTAGATAATTGTATAAATATAGATCCTTAAAGATATGTACAGAAGCAACTACCGACTGTCTTTCACGAAAATAACTCCTACAGAAATTTGTGTTGCTCTGAAGGATTCTGCAGACTCACCATACAAGGGTCTGCATATAATACAGTTTTAATAGTGGGTAGGTGTATTGAAAATAAAGTATGGGTTTCGACAGATTTAATATGGGAATTGGCTTTGGTATCCACTTTGGTATACTTTGGTGGAGTTTCTTAATCACCCATTTGAACACTGCCAGTATATCATATGGAAGAGTGCTGGGGATTGCAGGCAGAGTAGGATATAACTAAATCAGTAAAGATATGTGCCACAGGCTTGCACTAGCATTCTTCTGTCACCAAAATGATCAACATACTTAACAGAAGAAAAGGTCATGATCTGTGTTCTTCCAGCATTACCTGGGATGTGCTCATTTTAGTTTAAAATGGGATCTTCCTCTTTCAAACCTGTGTTTCGTAAGGGTTAATATTTAATATTTATAGGTAAATTTAGACTTCCAGCTGAACCTGCCCATGTGAAACTAGAGTTTGTTTGTGTGTAGACTAGCTCGCACGCATCTGTCATTTTTATCCGTTTACATTTATAAAAATAGGGAAGAGAAAAAGATCTTTACTCTTGAGGAATAGCATTCTTCCCTCCAGTGCATTCTTCTAAAGTTAACATTTCATTTTAGAAGAAAATTGCACCCATTTTACAAAGCATGACAACCTGAAAGCTCACACAGTAAGAAACACTTCTTACCTTCTGTAAGCTGTGAAAAGTTTTCAGATTATACTGTCATTTTAGAGCTTCCTGCCACACTGCTGAAAAGCAGTATCATTTGAGATGTATAGTAGAAAAATGCAGAAAGAAAAATTCTTAACTGTTTCCCTTCTACTCTGAATCTGATTTGAAAAAGTGACATAAAAATATAAAACATATAAACATATAAAAATGAAACCCTAAAACTGGTAAATCTGAACTTTCTTAATCATGGTTTACCATAAAAGTGAAATAGAAACTATTTTGTTGCTTCATATGTTACAATATAAGCACATAGAAAAACTGCTGGGTAAAAGCTGGAATTTCCCACTTTTGTTTTTGTAGAGTTCTGGGGCATCTTAAGTGCCAGATTAAAATTGTTGCTCATGAGCAATAGAGTAACTTTGTACTTACTGCAAAAGGTAGTGGGGTAGTTCCAGTTCATTCAGCTGTTCAAACCTATGTGGTGATCATGTATCTGATGCTCACCACAACATCAAATTAGTAGCAACATGACTTCCCTTACTTCCCCCTTTTCCACCCACCCAAAAAACCCCTCCTAAACTTTGACAAATTGTATTTGTTGCTAAGAGTTAAACTGCTTTTCTTGAACACCCAGATACATAGCAAGTGATGCTTTCAGTAAATTGGTTACTATTACAGAATCAGTTTGTGCTTTCTTTGCATAATCTGTAGGATTCATGTCAATATATTTCCTGCCAGCCACTTAGTATTAATAAAACAAATTTAGCCCTGACTCTGACTTCAGTAGGAGTTGTAACGCAACTGAGTCTGGCTGAAGTAAATTCAGGCATGCACCTCATTTCTAAGAAAGGTAATCATATCTGTAGGAAGTATTGCTGTGAAGAAGTTACAGTGTCAGCAAGGCAGAAAACTTTTAAGGAGGCTATTTATTTAATTAAAATTAATATCCGTTCACTGGAAAGAACAGCAATAGCTCATGGAACTGCTAGGTCACCCCCCTTGGCTTTATGTTTCTTTTCTCCTGACTCTCTTCCAGTTTTGCCAAGTTGCAGCTGATAGCTGGAAGGAGATACAGAGTCTGTCATATTTTCTAGGCTAACATGCAAGATGAATGGTGGCAATGCTCTTGAAATCATTGGCAGTGGGGTTCTACTCTGCTGCATCCCTCTTTTGTGGTGTTGAGTGCCAGACCTCACCACTGTGTGGGGGACATGGACAAAGTGAGTGATTCTGTAGCATCTGTGAGGTACAGCAAGGATATTCTTTAGAGATGTTCAACCAGGAATGAGTTTCTGTTTACTTGACAATAGTCTGTCTTCAGTTCAAAGTAAGGAAGAGGCAAAGGAGGGAAAGAGTGATTGACTAGATGAGTTTTAAGAAGTGTCTACTGCAATCAACAACAAAGTTTAGGCTTTTACTATACAGACGTAAAGGATATGTTTCCCTTCACGTATTTGGCTTCTTTCCCAAAGCTTTATGTCAGTCTTTTTCCCTTGTGTTTAATTCTGAACCACTCCCATCTTTCACTGCTGAGCAAATCAGTTCACTTTCTGCAAGTAGGAGGGTCTTCAGCTGTAGCAGCAGCCCCCCTCTGCTGTCAGAGCTGAGGCAGATCGGGTGAGGTCTGTGACAGAGTCTGTCCACACATGGCACAGAGCCCAGCTCACAGGGTTACATTGCACAGAAAAGATAGGGTGAGAATTTATAGCTTGTGTAGCAGCCTCAATGTTTTCTGTTGCCTCTACATTTTAAAAAAGAGGAGAGACTCAAACATAGCACAAGCTTTCATTAGCTGTAAAGCCCAAAGAGCAGCAGAAAAGCAAGTTCACTCGTGCCTTTTTGCCACAGAGATTAAATTCTACTCTTACCACCTCT
The DNA here is from genome assembly GCF_965231275.1 of Zosterops lateralis. Classification (NCBI taxonomy): domain Eukaryota; kingdom Metazoa; phylum Chordata; class Aves; order Passeriformes; family Zosteropidae; genus Zosterops; species Zosterops lateralis. The sequence continues at coordinate 53,017,446 of NC_139764.1, read as the reverse complement.
TCTGCTTTTCCTGGTGTCTAAGCTCTGATTGCTGTCCCTCCTTAGTTTTCCCCAGGTCATAATACACACTCCCTCTGCAAGGTAGGACAGCTGAGATGAATATCATCCGTACTCCATCAAGGGAGGAGAGTCGTTGCTACATACAAGCCTTATTGGATCAGGCAGCTAATTGGTAGTTCACAAAGAGTATTGCCACCAATCTCCTTGTACTCTAGGCACTCTTGCTCACCTTGCTTTTTGGCCACCAGTGGTGTGAAGTGCTAATAAAGCATAATAATTTATAACTCTGAAGAGAGTACTAGTTTGCCATGTTTCACACTTTAGGCTATTTTTGTGCAATTCCTGCTCTGGAGGATCACTTTCAGGTTTTCTAGCCTATCTTTGAGGGCAAAGAGGAGAGGATTGGTTTGGTTTGGTTTTAGGATTTTCTAAACTTTTGTAGGACAAACTTGTTTCTGATTTTACCAAAATAGTTGCTTGCATTGCAAAGCACTTTGAAATAAGTGGATGAGAAGCACTCTGTGAGAGTTACCTCTTCTTAAAATTACATGAGGCAACATCAGAAACTTGCCTTCTGGGATCCAAAGTTCAGATCAGTCAAAGAAATACAAAAATGGGGAGTTTGGGCCCTTTATTTATAAAGCTGACTTTTCTGTATATGGACAGAATGTACTGTTTGTGCCTGAACTAGTAGCCTTCATTCCTGACTGTTGTGTGATAGCTTTAGTTTGTTTGACATCTTCTCTTTTTCAATGTTGTGAGTTTCTTACTTTCTTTTCCCTTCCCCTCCCACCCTTCCCCCAACTCTTTCTTTTCTTCTTGCAATTTAGAAATCGAGTTCCTCTACCACAACTGGAGAGAAGATCACTAAGGTCTATGAGCTGGGAAACGAGCCGGAGCGCAAGATGTGGGTGGATCGGTACCTGACGTTCATGGAGGAGAGGGGCACACCTGTGGCTAGTCTGCCAGCTGTGGGCAAGAAGCCCCTGGACCTGTTCAGGCTCTATGTCTGTGTCAAAGAGATTGGAGGTTTAGCACAGGTGAGGAGAACTGGTTAAAAGTGAACTTTCAAAAAATCAACATTCTTTTTTTCTATAGTATTCTGCTGGATATATCATTAGGTTTTCAGCCCTGACAATATTGTTGAAGAAAATGGTTTCATGCTTTGGTAGCTGTCTGGAGTTCATTTTGGGCTGCATAATGGCCCTAAAACTTTGGAGTTTGAATCAAGATTGACCATTCCTGTTGTCAGATGAAATAACTACCTTTTCAGGGGAATGTAGTAATGTTGCTGAGAGAAGAAAAGAAGAAAAGGCCACTGGATCAAAATTACAAGTAAGAAGCAGATGATAGAGCTAAAAGAAAACGGAAATTTTTAAGTCCATCTGTCCTATATAGAGATACAGCCTGTAGGACAATTCAGTTCATCTCTCCAGAGAAGCTGCCGACATTCTTAAAACAGAGTCCTTCATCCCAAACCTTTAATTCTGTGTCTCTATACAGTATATTTGTTTCTTAGACACAGACTGTCCTGTGTTTGGAAAATGCTTAGAGGGTATTTTTGGTTGTCTTGCAAACATAATGATTACAAGGAAAAGGTGAATTACCTAAATGAGTTGAAGAAAAATGAAAGCACGGAGAGCTGAGATAAAAAAGTTACAGATGGAAGACAGAAGTTTTCATTTGTGTTCTCACCAGTTAACTTGAAGTTTTGCAATGGGATGTTGGAAAAATATTCATGAATTCTATAAGGCTGTTCACCACAGAGCAAAATGAAATGTTCCACTGTTTAGCATCTAAAGGGCAAGCAGGAGAAAACGGTCAGTACTTGCAGTCTTAAATCTGGCATTCAAAGTCACCTGTCCTTGCCTGATGCTTGTACAAAGCATCCCTTGCATCTAGGGAATCACTGGCTAGACACTAGAAACTATTGTGAAGTGCAGGGATCCATGAGCTCTGTGTTTAAGAGAACATTTGTTCAATGTCTTGCAACAGGAAGGTCTTAAAACATAGCTAACATTGTAGAGAAATATGCGTGTGTAATATTATATAGAACTTAATATTAAAACTTACAGTTCTACACTAATTACAAAATCTGAACTCAAAAACATGGCAAACAAATTAGATTCTCAAAAAGACTACATATTTTCATAATCTATGTGATTAGTTCAAGAAAGGAATGTCCAACATCAATTAGTACCCGTTTCAAAGCTATTTTTAATAGTGCACCTCATAACATAGGATTTGACTACTAAATTAGATCACTGGCCCTTCAAATCCAGCAATTTTAGCTATTCTTATTATTAAAGGAAGGCAGAGAAGCTGAATATAGTTCATTCTGCCAGTTGTTAAATGCTGTATATTGTAAGAGATGTTACCCTGACATTTTTAGTGATCAGCTCATGCCCCTCAGCATCATATGGATTTGATTACTTTTAGCTCAGAAACTTTATTACAGGTAAATCGTATCATGCAGCTGCTCTGCCTCGTACAGCATGATTGTGCCCACAGTGTGACTCGTAGCATCAAAAATTGAGCAAGATGGGGGGCAGATGGGATATTCTAGAGAGTCATTCGTATTTGCTTATTATGGAAATATATTTTATTTTGGGACATTCAGTGTTGATTTTCAGTGACAGACATTATGCTTTGCCAAAGAATAGATGCTGTTCACTTAGACTGATTTTTGAAAGAGCTTGAGTTACAAATGCATGTGCTTCAGTACTGGTGTAAATTTACACTTAAAATGAGGGCTCTTGGTTTTGCTAGTGTGCCCACATGAATGAATGGTCACTATGTTTATCTGTTTGGAGCTACTCAGAGGTGCAGAGCTTTGCTTGCTGAGTTTTATTTAAATGCATCTGTGTGATGCCCTCCTAAAAAGCTGTTGCTCCAAGGGCTGCACTCCATATCTAATGACTCTGCCCAGAGAGTGGCAGGGAGTGGAGCTGGGCAGCAGTGGTGCATAATCCCTGTCTGAGAAGTCGCCATTGATAGGGTCCCAACATGAACAGACCAGCTGCTGGCAGTCTTCTTTTAAATGCCAATATACTGGGCATTTAGGCATGAACGTTTCTGTTTGCATTATGCAATGTGTTCATTACGCACCACTTAGCTGTAAGCCAGTAGGCACAAAGAGCTGTGTAACTGGATTTCAGGCCTCAACAAGGGCAGTTAATGAAAATCTGGTCTCCTTTAACTCCTGAGTTCTTGCAGGATGTACTAGAGAAATAAAAACACTTAGCATAGCCATGCCAACCTGCTTGCTGTTAATGCCATGCTCAAAAGATCCTTGCTGACTGGCAGCAGTTACAGTGTAAACACTGAGAGAAACTTAAGAAAATGTTTTCTTTGCTGGCACACAGACTAAGGAATAATATGGCTAATGGTAATCTTTCTAGCTATAGAAGTTAAGTTGGAGTAATTAAAATATCAGGCCTGAAGGCAAGTAGCAGACGTCATGGAATCAGAATTGCTACCCAAAAAAGATGAGATTTCTCAGATGTTTAAAGCCAATTTATTTTGGTTCTGACCCTGCTCCTTGGATCATACCTAGAAACTGCATAACTGGTTGAATGAACTTAAAGGCATCAGGTGTTACATCAAAAGCAGTGGCTGCTACGAGTGGTACAGCCGAGTGAGTCAGTGGCATCACCCAGGATGACAAATGAACTTCGCTATTATTGCAGATCACCTGTGTTTGAGGAACTCATGAGCAGAGTCTTTCAATATTCTCAGCCTTACACTGCAAACAAGACTCAGAGTGGAGTGATGCAGTCAGCATTGTAATACAGAGTATTGCTGGCCTAGCTGTGAGTGTTTGAAGTCTGCCTTAATTAATTAAGGGGCCTGGCTTCACTCTGCCTCTCATCTAGCCAGAGAATCATTGATCTGTCTCTGCAAGATGCACTAAAGTGAAAGGAATTGAACCAGGAATTACAAGCTGAACTGTTTGACAGCTGGTGGCTATTTGGGAGAAGAATTTATTTTTCGTATCAATGTTCAAACAAATTGCAGAATAACACTGTTATTGCTTTCTAAATTGTATTTTAGAAGCTGCTTTTTAATTAGAATGGGGTGGGTGTGGGTGGGTGTCAAGGAAGGAGAGAGTGAGCAGGAATTTGCTTGGAGATGGATTGCTAACTGAAGAGCATAGGCCCTGGAAGGACGTAAGACATTTAAAGGCTGCACCATGCAGAAGACTCCACAAGCAAAGCTTTTTATGTAGCTATCAGCAGGTTCCTTAATGGCTTTATAACTGTAAATGCTGTCTGTGCATTACTGCGTGTGGGAGTAATGAGCATTAGTTAAAAGAGGAAAATAAAAAAAAGTAAACCAAGACATTAAGTGCTATTTTTTTTTTCTTTTTTGTTTCCTGACTTAAACAAAACACTTTGCTGCAAACCAATGATTCTGCCGTTTACTTTGCTAGGTTAATAAAAACAAGAAGTGGCGTGAGCTGGCAACCACCTTGAATGTTGGCACTTCGAGCAGCGCAGCCAGCTCCCTGAAAAAACAATACATTCAGTACCTGTTTGCCTTCGAGTGCAAGATTGAGCGAGGGGAGGAGCCCCCTCCAGAAGTCTTCAGCACTGGAGATACCAAGAAACAACCTAAGATTCAGCCGCCATCTCCTGGTAAGTCAAATTAACTGCAGTCTCTTACACAACCATTTTTTGAATGCAAGGCATACTAGGCTGTTGCTGCACCCTATATATTTATAAGCATCTCCTGATAATGCTGGAAAAACAAGGGTAAACCTGTTGTTGGTGTCTTGTTCTCCAGCGTGGAGCTAGCTCCTGAGTCAAATCAGAGTTAACTCTGAAGGGCTGCCACAGTTGTGTGTCTGGTTTGTCCTTGCTCACTCCAGCATATAAAGATGTGTGTGCCAGCGTACCCTTAACACCACTGACGTGGCCATAACAAAAAGAATAGAGTTCTGCAGAGATGTGCTTCTGCTGTAAGACAGGAGTATGCATTTGTCTGAAGGTCAGGCTCTGGTACCTGCACTTTCCTTGCTGTGACTGAAGCGGCTTTTCAACGCAACTGTTGATCAGCAAGGCTTCAGCTGGAGCAGGCTGGCAGGTGCTGGACTGATCAGCATGTCTCAGATGCTTGCTCTGATGCAGCTCTTGTTGAATGTGTGGCAGATGGAGAGCAGAGAGTACAGTGTATCCCCACTGCCAGACATCCTAGTTTGGAAGCGTGCTCTCTGTTCTTTTGTTGCTAATCCTGTGTGTCAGGTAGGTCAATAGGATCACTGTTTTTATCTTTTCATCTGAAAAATTGGAACTGAGATTGCTTTATTTTGGCTGTTCTTTTTTGCATTTGTGGTGTGCCGTTTGAAATCACTGTTTTCTTTCTAAATTCATATCACTTAAGATTCTCAAGATTTGATAGTCACAGTTGATACTCAAGGCAGGACTATTTTTAAGTAGAAACATTTTAAGTACATAGGAAGAGTTATAGTATTAGTCTAGATGTTGACTTCTGGACTACCCGTGGAAGAGTAAAAAAATCCTTTCATTATTTTGGATTATTCCTTTTGTTACTAGTTTTTTTGACCAACAAAGTAATTTGACAAAATTTGCAAACTACTGCCACAGTTACTATTAGGCAGACCACCATCACTTATTGCCAAGAGAATATAATTTCTGGAATGTTTACAGCAGTTTCCTGCAGTAGAACACAGTTTTAGGAAAATATTAATTAACCTAATTTGTGTTAGTGCAGTTCACTGGCTGAAAATGGGAAGTGGAGAGTCAGAGACCCAGCAAGCCCTGCCGACAGTTTGCAATTGTATGACTTCAATATCCTATCATGGACACTAGAAAATTGGAAAGACCTTTATAATCATATAATGAAATTCTGGCCTTTCCGAGATTATCTCTTACAATAGTGCTTTCTCAGTACAGAAAAAGATAACAGTGATAAGGCTTAAATCTTTCTCAGCCTGTTTTATTCAGTGTAAGGATTTGAGGGAGTGTTTAGTTAAAATCTTCCCAAGCACATCTCTGTGTAATAACTTAAATATTTCCTCCATCTTGCTAAAACCTAGGGTTATCAGGTACCCCAGTGGTGATTGTTTAATAGAGAGGAGATTAGATTACTTTGCAATTCAAGTTTAGAAGACAGAGAAAAACACTTGGTACTAGAAGTAAAGCCTATAGTCCAAATGTTTATCTCTCTGAAATAAGCAGAGTGTCCTGAATGTGCACAGCTGCAAAAAATAACATGTGCTGGAGGTGCCTGTCACCTCCTGAGAAGACTGGTAAGGGAAGCTGAAATGGTCAGACTTGTTAAGGACAGTGAAGAAGAAATTATTCTATCTCTAAAAGTGAAAGAGTATTACACTTTGTTCTCTCCTCCCTTACCTTCTCTCTCCAATACTGCTCTCAGTAGTTGATTTGGGGATGATAAATCAGCTGAATTTTGAGATGAAGAATTGCTATTTAAATATGTAAACATGTAACGAAGAAATGGAAAAGTCAGATGTACCACTTTACGGGGTCCTTTTCCATCATGATGCTGCAAATGAAAATGGCAAAATCCAAGTTTAAATTTATCATAACATTCAAGCAAGCTGTCTTTGAGGAGAACTGAAACTATTTTTCTAAAATAAAAACACAGCAGGACATAGAGACTAGAAAAGGGGGAAGCAACAAGGATCTCAAGGTTTGTTTTGTTGGAGAGAAAAGAGCTCGTGTCACTGAATGGGACTGCACTTCTGTATGGAGAAAGGCTTTCCCAGTGTGTATCAGCTTTAGTACATGAAATCCCGCTGAGGTATAGATGCCTCAGAGAGTACAAGCCTGTTCTCTTTAATAGTCAGCTTTTTTTCTTGTTCCTTTTCCTTTAGTATATACCAACATTAACATTTTAACTGCACAAAAGAAGCGGAGTTGTAGACATACTTTAGATAATCTGTCACTCTGGCATTCAGAGGGAACAGGAGCCCAATACAACAAGAAACAGTAGCTCCAAAGGTCCTTGCTTTAACCATTACCCTCTCTTGTGCCGTTAGCTCAGTGTAGGCAGAGCCACTTAGAAGCCAAATCCATTTGCAGAGAACTAGTTACAGTATTAGGGCTGAAGTTAATCTGATGGAAAAGCAGAAGGACTCAGAGGGGAGGGTGTTGTATTTTGTCCAGTTCTAACAAACTGATGCTATGGAACAAGTCCTGAGATCTTAAAAGTCAGCTGATCTTCATAAAATTTTAAAAATTAAGTATTTCAATTGCTTATAAGAATACATCAGGACTGGCAACCTTTATGGTACAGAAGAATTCCAATGTCACCCTAGTTCCGAGGTGTGTGGTTATGCAAGGTGGGAGCAGGCTGAAGTGCAGCTTAGAGCAAATCCGTTCTTGCAGGTATCTCACACCCAAGGGGTGGTTATGTGACTGCCTCACAGGTGACTTTTAGAATGCAGGCATTGAGAGAGTGCTAGGAAGCACAGTGTGACAGCCATGGCGAGGAGATTCATATGGAAGAGCACAGTCAAGAAAAGGATGTGATGTGTAAGTCAAATTTATGGGACTGCAAGATGGTGGTCTGGGATCACGTGTTTGTCCATTTGCTTGTAGCACTATATTTGGGATTCTCCCATCACTTCTGATTTTTACAACATCATTAATAAGTAAATGGTACATAAAGGAGTGAATCGTTTATTGTTATGTACAGTGAAATTCCTGATAATGCCAGCAATTATAAGAAGATGAAAAAAGAAGTGAGAGTAGAGCAGCAAAGTGAGACTGGTTGGCCTTGATCAGCAGAGATTTGCACAGTAGCCAAGGTGTTAGGCTTAGGATTTGGTGCTCATTTCAATAGTTCTTACTTCGTATCACTGTCAGAGCCTCTTCTGCTGTTTCATAAAGCTCCTGGGGAGGGGTGGGGGCCTGAATGTTTTAGTGTGCCTTGCACTGCTCTGAGGCTGTGCAGGTTGATGTGTTAGTGGTAGGCTGAGGCCTTTGTGTCAGCCTAAATCTGCCTGGGTCAGATAACACCATCAGCAGCAAAGGCCAGCAGCAAATGCCTGATGACAGACTAACTACTGGACTGTCCCTGGTTGCCTTCAGTCCTGATCACTGGGTCTGGCTGAAGGTCTATGTCAACTGCTGATAACCTTTGCTGGGTAAAAACTCCCTTAGAAAGAGAGGCATTGTAGACCTTCCTTCTTTCCAGGAGTGGGTGAGACAAAATTTTTTTCCTGTCATGTGTGTTTGATAGTTTTGACCAAAATGCTCACAAATAATGTGGGAAGTTCTAAACTTGAGAAGAATTCTGGGCGCCATTACCATAAGCACTAATGGATGCTGGAGAAAAAATTCCAAAAGAGCATCAGTATGAAGGAGTTATGTTCCATTGCTGTACTCTGGCACTCTGAGTTCTTAGTTGCAGTGTGCAGTTAGTTATCCATGCAGAACTCTCAAAATAACAGGCTCAGAGTTTATCCTGTGTTGAATGAACAGGATGGCCAAAGAGGTCCAGCTGAGGATGCTTGTGAGTAGCAGCAGCTGACCCTGATGTCAACAGAGATTTCATTAAAGCAAACCTGGAAAAATCGTACGTTTGTGCTGGAAAGAGGGAGGGAGAAGGCGCCAGGAGTGTGTTGCCCGCGTTTCCTTGGCAGCAGAGACATGAGAGTTGGGGAGGGGGTGGTGGGGGGCCAGCAGAGGCACTGCAGGACGCGGCCATTCAGTGAGTGCGCCTGTAACCAAAGCGATCCGTCTCTGCTGGCGGCGGTGACTGAAGTCTATTATTAGCAGGCAGGTGATGTCATGGAGCGTGTCATGAGGCCGGCCAGGGAATCCCCACTGAAGATGGATGGGCCAGGGGTTGGGAAGGGTGACTGGGGGACAGGCGGAGGTGTCCCTGTGCCTCCATCCCCGCCTGCCCGGGGGGCCCTGCGGCAGCCGGCAGCCCCCAGTCCAGCCTAACTGGGGCACTGGGTTCGTGCTGTGTAAATTATCTTCCCAGCGTGGTGGCTGCCTGTTCGCTCTGAAGTATGTGAATGTACTTAACCTTCAGTAACCTTTCCATTGTTTACTTTAGAGTATACATTTGTAGCTTCTGGCAAAAGGTAGGGATATCCTAGAGAGCACGTCAGGCCTCACATTAATGGAGTTTCAAGAGGTTTCATTCTTCTTTACTTTTTTTTTTTTTTTCAGAGGGAAAAAATTGCTGGCAAGGGAAAAGTTTTATATCTTTTTTTAGCTGCATATTTCTTTTGTGGTAAATAAAGGGTCTTTCCTGAAAGTACTTACTGCCATACAGGCTTTGCAAGGCAAAAGGCATGCCAGTACTGTAATTCCATGCTGCAGAGAATAAAGCAGGCTATCATGTGTTATTAACACATGCTTCCACAGCAAACTGTGGAAGACCTCATCTTCTCACTTACCAAGATGTCAATTGTATTTAAGTTTTGATGTACTTTGCATTGTGAAAAGCATATTCTTACAAATCTGTTATGATACTTGAAGGACAATTATTGCTTAGATGTGGATGTGAGATGAAGAATTCAGTAGCTATGAACCCACAGGTTTTTTTTCCTTCACATCCCCAAGATAGCTGCAGAATCATGAAAGCAGAGATTACTTTTTCAAAAATAACATTGTTACTTGTTTTCCTTCTTAGAGCTTGGTTTAATACTGAAGCTTATGAAGCACTCTAAAAGATACTGTTTCTCTTTCAGAATGTCCACAATCAAAATTAAACATCTAACATAATAAATCCCTGCAAAAATAGATGTAAAAAATTCAGAGTGCAGCCCAGCAAATGTAAAATTTAAGGTGAAATAGGAAGTACAGGCTCTTCTTGATAGATAGAGTCCAAATCCAGAGATTGAAACACTTATAGTTCCTATCCTGTAGAAGTGTCCCTGACCCAATGGAGGTCAGGGGCAAAGTGTATTAACAAAGCAGTACCAGAAACTTTGCACTTCTTGTGACAGCATTTGCCTTCCATTTTATCAGTTGTATCTAACCAGCCATTTAGAAAGTGGCTGGAGGAAAAACAACCAACCTTATAACTGCCACCCTGAAGATAGAAACTGGACTTGTAGCTTCTCAATTGGGTATCTACTTTTTTCTTTTAAACCTTTCTTTATATAAGATTATATAAAACATATTGTTATTAATAATTTTGCGCTCCTGCAGCCCATAAACACTGAAAAATCTATTACTTTCTTCCTTTAGGTTTGCTAGAGGTATGAATTAAGCTCTTGCTCAGGTAGGATAGGGAAAAGCTTAATTGCTTCTTCATACCCCACCATAAGAGAAATATGCAGGGTTAGGCAATATCCAAATTTACCCTAAGTATATGGGTACACTAAGATGTTTACTGACACATTTCTAATACAGCAAGATGGTATGTGACAATCTGTGGCACAACTCAGAAATGCTTTCAAGCTTTTTAGAAGAATCTAGAATTGCGTTTAAAGCTCAAAGGAAGAAGAATGATCTTGACCTGCTTGAGGGTCATATATATACAAAGAGCTCGTTTTATGTGAATGTGATAGGGTTTTGTTTTATTATAGCACTAAAGCCTTCAGCTAACTGTACACTAACGTAACTAAAATTAGTTGTTGCAAGTGTTCTTGTTCCTGTATTAATGCAATCAGAGAGCTTTTCCTAAACTTTTTTTTTAACCTCATTACTATGTAAGCATAATTCAAAAATGCCTCAGAAAGATGAGGACAAGAACAATGTGGTCCACACAATGTGGATTTTACATATGCACTTGCTACTGAGACTGATTTCCAGATAGGGGAACATGTGTTACAGATATAAATGAAACACATACAAAAAAGGTGTTCTTCAGTTAAAAACAAGCTCTGCCTGTCAGGATGATGAGTGTTCTAGGATTCTGAGCCAATTATAAACTACTCTCTTTCAAATACAGAAGAAAAACCCATACTGCTTGTTCCAATTTTCCCTCTAACAGTAATTTATAAAGTTTTGTTAATTGGTTGTTGAATGTAGATAGGCAGGCACAATAAAGCACTTACATGACAGTTCATAAAAAAGAAGGACCTCTCAAGCCAAGTCCACATCCTACTCAGTGTGTTCGATTTGTGGATTTTTTCTGTTGGTAATTTTTTTCCCAGTTGCATCCAAGACTTGAATCCTACAAGTTCTCCTTGTGTAGAATGTCTGCTACAAGACCTGTCAGATCCAAGGCTTAGATGTTGTTACTAATCCTCACTTACCACATTCTAAATCATAAAACTACTCTATAGAGCTTTGGGCTCAGGGCATGTTTCTATTCAGTAGTCACATGAAAATAACAGCTTTGGTGTCTACTCTGGAAGACTGGTCTGGACGTATTTTACCATTAGCTTTACCATTACCAATATCTGATGTATTCACGTAATGCCCTTATTGCTGCTCAATCACATCAGAACATAACAGTAAAATGCTCAAATATACATTTGTTATACCAAAAAAAACAAGCTATTTACCTCCATTAAGGAGGACACTAGTGCAGATACTCTGTTGCTTTCTGAGATCTCAACAAGTAAGTTTTTGCAGATTAAACAGATGCTTTGCAGAATTGACCTGGTCTTGTTATGTATGCTTTACCATCACTGACCCTAACTAACATTTTGTTAAGATGTCCCTTTCTATTTTTACAATTCTTTTAGGAGTGTTATCTGTAGCCTCCTGTTCAAATGCTACTTTCAGTTATTGTTTTCTTCTGATCCCAGATTGCTTTTTGCATTTCTTAAATACCATCTTTTGCCATGCTGTCTCAAAGATGACACGGGATTGTGGTGTGCCGCTAATCATTTGCTATGTTTCACCATGGAAATGTCTGCCTTTTAGTGCTAAATAAAACCATGAATTCATATTAATATAGCAGCTTAAATTTATGATGAAAAGCTCCTGGCTGAAATATTTCTTCTAAATGCATGTGTTGTGATAGTGATTATATGAAGAAGCTATGCCAAAGAACAACCTTCATTTACTCTGTTGTAAACTACAGGCAATTAACTTTGTATCTCTGACCTCTGATTTAAATGATGCTTCATCTGGATGATTTCTATCCATGTTGCTTCAGGCAGCAGATTAAATTCATGGTTCTAGGAAAGATGATGGCTATTACTACACAGCATATCCTGATCTCAGAGGATTTTGGGGAAGTTATAAAGTACTGAAATGGATTGAGGTATACACAGGCTTCTGGAGGAAAGAACCATTTATTTCCTTGATTATTATTATTTCCATGGGAATTTGGCTGTTACCTTTTCATAATTACTGTCTTCTAATTTTTTCAGCTAATTCTGGTTCCTTGCAAGGCCCACAGACTCCACAGTCCACTGGTAGTAATTCCATGACAGAAGTGCCAGGTGACTTGAAGCCCCCAACACCAGCATCCACACCTCATGGACAGATGACACCTATGCAGGGTGGCAGGTATGAAAAAGGCTTTGCTTCATTTTTTATAGCTCTAGTTCTACAGCAGTTTAATCCAGTCTCTCCTAACTGCTTAGGCACTCGTAGGATGTTACAGTAAACCAGTCAGAGTCTGAAAAGTGGCAGAAAATTATTTATTTTTGGAGGAGAAAGAGGGAAAGGGAGGAAGGAGTAGAGCTCCATTAGCTTTCTGAACATCAGAGAAGAATCAGAAAAGCACCAGTGCAAAGAGGTGCATGTCAATATGTCAGTAGTGGAGTGGAAAGGTGGAACCCAAAAGCACCAACATAGAACCACAACCTTCCTTTCCTCACTTATCCTGTACACCTCTGGCCAACAGATCAAGTCATGCTCAGGAAAGAGAAACGAGTGGTTTAAAGGTGTTACTTGAATTCAAATAGTGAAAAGCATATACAATAACAGTGGTTGAGCTAGCAGAGGGTTCAACTGGATGGATCAAGAGATCCCTTTCAGTTTTGTTCTCTAAGTCTCACAGGCCAGCTTAATCTGAAGTGAAGCTGTCTCACTGTTCATTGAGGAGCCTTAGTCCACTGAAGTCCAGCAAAACAGTTCTTCATGACTTCAGCAGGAACACAACTGAGTTCTGAACTGTGTACAGAGCCACTCCAAACTTGACTTAGGTTCTTTTTTTTTTTTTTTTTTTTTTTTTTCATCTGTAATGCTGCAGAAAGGATAACAAGAAGCTTTTTTAATCATCTTCAATCCAGATTGAGTTTTCTAGGTAAAAAGAGAACAAAACAGCTTAGTGAAATTTCAGGATGGCTTAGATTTTTATATGAGTAATAGAAATATACAAACAATAGAATTAGGTGGAAAACCCTGATCTTAAAGGTAGGTAGAAAAGAAGCTTGGGGAAAAAGGGGGTAGATTCTTCTTGATGATTATCCATTTTGAAAGTCTTTTGCATCTTCCTTGGATGTATCTTGCACTGATCACTGCCACAGCATGGTGAGCTGGTTGTATTGTAGCCTAGACTGTTTTCACAGGTCTTACGAATACAGGACGATGTTAATGTTTCTTTTTTTTTTTTAAATCTGCTAGAAACAGCGCAGTCAGTGTGCATGATCCATTTTCTGATGTAAGTGATTCAGCGTTCCCAAAGCGAAACTCCATGACGCCAAATGCACCATACCAGCAGGGAATAAACATGCCAGATATGATGGGAAGGATGCCATATGAGCCGAATAAAGATCCTTTCGGTGGAATGAGAAAAGGTATTTTTCTTTGTGGGAGTTTAATTGTTCTTCCCTGTGTCTTAGGTAATCAAGATACTGTACTCAGAATGAGCTTTTTCACTTTGATGAGTTTGCCATTGGTATCCTTGTAGCAAGAAGAGAGGTGCAGTGCAGTTGAGTTTCTGGTCTGGTCATATTTTTCCCACTCAGGGTCATGCCCATTATTTTGGAATTAACAGAATCCTAAAAATGTTTGTAGGAATACATTTTGGGAAATGGCATAAATCATAGGGTTAGATTTTATATTTCTTGAGGTTGGTTAGCTACTCTGCACGTCAAGTGCTGGACTTCACTGTTAGAATGTGAAGTGGTGAAGCAACATGATTGGTTGTAGTAGGACTAATCTGGGAATTCACCGTGTGAAACTGAGCAAGCCTCCTAATGCTCTCTGTCTCAGTTTACATATTTTTCAGAATAGTAAAGCTAATCTTTCTCTTACTTGTGCCGTCCCTGACAAAAGGTGATAAACACACTCAAAGTTTGTTTATTTTTGGAAAGCAAAATTTAAAATTAATGCCAGAACTGTCTCTGGTCCTTTTGGGTACTTAACCTACAGCTGTTTTTATGCATGTTGTAAAATGATCTCAAAATGAATCAATCTTGTATGCCTCAGATATAGGAAAGTAGGAGGAAAGAACACAGGCAGGGCTCACAAGAGCAGGTGGAGAAGATGAAGTGTAAACTAAAACAGAGCAAAAGGAAGATATGACAAGAAGAGGCCCTGAAACTGAGGAAAGAGAGAGATATGATGAAGTGGGGAGATGCTTTGAAAGATTTAGTTAATTGGACGTGATTTTTTTTTAAAGCCTTTCCTTTAAATCCTTTTGCCCGGACTGTGGACACTAACATATAACAGTTGAAGGAAGGGAAAAATCTTCTCTTCTTTAGATTCACTTTAGCTTTTATATCCATATGAAATTAAGTGGGTGTATTGTACTTAGTCATACATTTAGCTTCATCCTCTTGATACAGAAATATCTCTGTTCAGTATCTACTATGAGGGACTAAAGGCTAGAGTTGCTTCTATTTGCTTGGCATTTTGTATTTGATAATAATTCATTTTCTTGGACCCATAGACTATGCCCATCCTACTTGAGAAGCTACATTAGGATATAGTATCCTTTCCATTACAACGTTATCGGATATGTGTGTATAAGGATTTTATGGGGGGAAATAAAAGCTTGATTCTGACAGCTTTGTAGTTCAAACTAGCAGATTTGCTTTCATCTGTTTTGTAAGGCTTATGTTTGCGTTCATTTTTAGCATTGTTTTTGTTGAAAAGAACGAGAGTAAGTTCATCTTCAGCTGTGAAGACCAAAGGGAAGCAGCTGCCTGGTGCCTGATAGTTCAGTTTCATAGGAGATTTCTTTCCTCACTTGCAGCTCCTTAATATTATACCCATAATCTTGGTAGTAGTGGTGCTTCATGTCTTCCCATTAGACCCCAGAGAGCTTGTTAGACCTGCTAATTCTCCTTGGCAGTGTTAGGAATCTGAACATTCTCCTAAAATACTTCATTGAAAAAAAAGTGATCTTCAAACACCCAGATTAATAAATTTAATTTCCCTGACTGTTGCAGTGCCTGGAAGCAATGAGCCTTTCATGACCCCTGGACAAATGCCTAACAGTGGAATACAAGATATGTATAACCAGAATCCATCTGGAGCAATGTCCAACATGAGCATGAGCCAGCGACAGCAGTTCTCTTATGGAAGTGGCTATGACAGGAGGTGAGTCAATCTTCAGGAAAAAGCAAAACCCATCAGTGAAAATGATCCTCTCTCTTCCCTTTTCATTTTCCCATTCCACCTTGCAGAGAACATAGCAGCCTACATTTCCTACAGCATCTTACTAAATCACTGGGAGTCAAACCACTGGTAATGACTGAGTTGAGCTGTTCACAGAAATTAATAAGGAAGAATTTTCACACCTTAGAAGTCACTCAGGCTGCAGCAGATAAGCTCATGGGTGTCTTTGACAGCTGCCTTCAGCTGGCGGCTGGGCTGTGCTGTGATGGCGTAAAGTAGCACTTGAGTTGGTCTTCTGGCCGTGTGTTCACCTAAACAGTTGCTGGTTGGCTCTTAATGAAAAACAAAATGCACAGTCTGAATGTGTCTCATTTGTGGTCTGTGAGTGAATTGCCTTTGGAGAGTCTGGAGTCTGTTGTCAGAGCTGTAGCAGCGTCAGTCTTGCAGTGTGTCCAACAGGATTCTCATAAGTTTGTCCTTCAGAGAAGTACATGAAATAAATTTGGTCCTCTTTTGTTTATCTGGTGAAAGGCTTGGGAAAAAAAAAAAAAAAGAAGTGGTAAAATCACTGATGTCTAAGCATTGGTAGAGCTAGCAGAATGTTTTGGAATGTTTGGATTATATTAAGTATTCTGGCAGATTTTGCTGCTCTGGCTGTATTCCTGCTTTTACTTTCATTAGGCTGTGTACTTAGCTTCTCTTGTTGTTTCCTGATGGTAGAGACAGAGTGGTGCAGTGTGGGTCTTTCAAATATAAGGACAGAGTAGTTTTCAGTCAGTAGTTTTAAGCAGTGGATGTGTCAAGCAAAACAAATATAATCATGCTGTTCAATAGGTCATATTGCTGGGGAGTTGGTGAGAGTAAGGGCTCCAGTGGAAGGTGTTAAGTCAAGAGAACGTTTTCTTTAAGGGGCGTGATTTATTTTATTTTGTTGACAATTTTGGAAAAGGAGTACTTTTTACGGAATGAGGTTTCCTTTGTCATATTTTAGGTTGGATCACGGGCTGGGTCCTGAAGGCAGTATGGTACCACCTGGTCAAAGCAACATGGTGCCTTCAAACAGTGACCCAAGCATGTACTTTCCTAATTGTTACCCTGGCCAGCCAAGGTGAACACTGATTTCTCTGTAATACCCACAGTAACCAGCTAACGAGTGCTAGCAGCCTTTCTGGGAGCACACAGGCAGAGCATGTGGCCTCTTGGTGTGCTACTGTTGTTTTGCTTTCTTGTTTAGGCTTTTGCCATTGGTTCAGTTTCCTACAGGGGAGCAGGGGCTTGTGTGAGTTAGTTGACTTTCTGTAGTAGTAGAATCAGAGATGTTAGAAAAGGAGTGTACATCCTACCTTGTGTATCTGCTGCTCAGCACAGGACTAGAACATAGTTTACAGGCCCAAGTTCTCCAGAGCAGCATTAAATGATATCACTTCTGAAGCTTCCACAATTTCTCCTGGCTTGTGGTTATCCTGTGGCTAACAAACTCAACATTTAGAAAGTCTTCCCTTATGTGTAACATATGTGTACCTTTGCTGAATTTTATCTTGCTGCATGTACTCTTGGACAGCTACAGACAACTCCCATCATTTACATTGTTCTTTTAACAGGCATTGGATAATTTCTCTCCATCCATGTCATAATTTTAAGAGATACTGAATTGCTATTTCTTTCTCTATGGTTGTCTCTTTAAAAAAAAATTAGTTTTCTCTGCTTTTGGAAAAATGAGGTCCCATTAGTTCTTTTAACATGTCAGGTTCCCCAGTTCTGTTTCTGTGACTCTCCCTGATACATTACTTCCATAATTATCCTCTAATTGTTGATATGTTCTCACTGGTAGTGTACAGAGACGAATTACGGTCATATTAGCCTGCAGTACAATGTTATTTATCAATCTTAATGCTTTCCAAGCACTTGATTCCAGCAACCTAAATTTCATTCAGATGTGCTAAAAATATTGCACTGTAGTGCTCCTCAGAGGTCTTAAAGGCCACAGGTAAGTTTCCAAGTGCAACACAATTTTGTCTCCTATTGTGTATGCTTCATTAGGTAGCTTTAATTAAAAATCACACAAACATTAGCAGAATTATGAGTACTGTTTTTGCTTACTTTAAATTGATATATTCTTGAATCATCCAGAAAGTAGTTTGCTATTAGGTTGGCATTCTAAAACACAAGAATTTTTACCTGCAACCTTTGAGCTGTACACCAGAGATTTCCCCACCAAGGATGGGCTACCCATGTCTGCAACTGCCTTTATTACCTCTTTGCCGACTATACCCTCTTCCCATTTCTAACAGCTCTCTCTAAATCTCTCTGCTGTATCTTCACTGCTTCTCCTTTCTTCTATGTACTTTACCTCTTTCCTTCCACTACCAGCTCCAGCAGAGCTTACTACCTCAGGCTCAGGACCATACCAGACTGTACCTTCACCTTGTTTCCAGATGGCAGATACCTTCAAGGTGCAAGATTTTCAGAGGACTTTACTTTTCCTGGTGGCTTGGAAACTCCAGCAGCTCTAAGTGTTTTCAATGCTTTATTTTAGGCATGAACCATATGGGCAGCAGTATCCAGGACAAGGACCTCCCTCAGGACAGCCACCATATGGAGGACATCAACCTGGAATGTATCCACAGCAGCAGGTAGTAGAGGGGAAAATGGCTATGTTCATAATACTTGTTTAAAAAAATTCACCCCAAGATTCTGTATACATTGAAAAATTTGTTTATATGTTGTATGTCTTTTGGCATCGAGGAGCACCGTAGTACTGGTCAAAGTCACAGCCTGTATGGATAAGCAATGTATGTGCAGCTGTAGGAAAATGTGTTCATTACACTGGAAGAATGTAAATTCTAGCAGATGTTCTGTGCCTTTGGATGTGCATCAGGTGATTGTCCCAAGTTAGTAACCAGCAGACTGGGAAAGTATAAAGCACAGACAAGTGAAGTGACAAATAGAAATGAGGTAACAAGTGAAGGAACAAATAGAAAAGATGGCAGGTTCAAGGGCCTTAACTTAATGTCATGCAGCCAAGTGAACTCAAGAGAGAACTGGAACAAAGTAAAATGAGCAGCACTCTCAATTATTTTTGGTGCTGTGGTGGGTCATATGAGATACCTATCTTTAATATAGATCAGAGGGCATATTCCTACATGATGTCTCTAGTAATAATATGGTACAAATACGTAAGAGAGAATGTTATTGATGTTAAAAATACAAATAAAAATTTGTACATTGCAGTCTCCCCAACTCTTACAATTCAAAAATACAAATTATATTAATTAATAAGATTTTTTTTTGTTACATGTGTGATTAATACCCTGTGAGCAAAATCCCACCTTAGAAGTCAATAGCAAAAATCCACTGACTTCAACAGGATCACTTTCATTCTGCATGTTACTAATTCTGTTCTAATCATACAGTACTTGAAGTTGGCTTCCAGAATAGAAAACATTTTCTTATTATTTAAAAAATGAAATGTAAACTAGTTTTCAGCCAATTTCAGATAATTCTTTTCAGTTTGGGATAGAGTTTTACTAGGAAATTGGGGCCAGGGGTTGGTAGTGCTGTGGGGAGAAGCCAAAAGAGAAATTAGATTGCACTGTACTGAAAACATACATAAATTTAAATTCCAGAATTTCTTGCTTATCTCTTTGGCTCATAACATCTCAAAAATGGCATAATCAAAAAATTGTTTTGTTGTATTTTATGATGAGCATATGCTAGCAGTCTAGGTGATTTAGTGAGGAAATTGCAAAGATATATAACAGAATAGTTTGTGATATTCCATGCTAACGTGTGCAGGGAATATATTAACTACATGTTCATTTAAGCAAGGACACAGCTAGAATTTGTAAAAATATATTTGGCCCTGTCCTTACTGCAGTTTGTATATTTTGTATAATGATTCTTGAATGCAAAATGCATTAATGCAGAAAAGCAGTGGAGAATGAAGGACAAGGATCCTGACCAGCCTCAGCCTTTCTCTCCCATTCCCAGAGGATTCCACTTCTTCATTTAGCTAGAGATTCTGTTGCCAGTAGCTTACTTACAATTTCCTAAATCTTACTCTGAAGTAGTACAGGAAGAATGTGAAAAATGACCCTTTCAAAGCTTTATCTGCAACCCAGGCTAAGGAATGACCTGCAAAGGAGGTGATTGGAGCATGAACTCCTGGGGCTAATGAAGCCCTTGGAGCTAGGTTTTCCAATTCCTGTATGAATGCTTACATTGTGAGAGCTGTTACACAGCAGGTGACCTGTGTTGGTGGCTTTTTGTCCTCTGTGAGATCTCAGAATTCCGTATCTCAGTGGAGAAAGAGACACGTTTTGCAGTCTCAGTGTCTTGCTGAGTATGTTCACAGGAGGGAGGAGCTCAAGTGCATCACTGTCCTCTGCACTGGGCACATTGGCACTGCATGTACCAGGGTGCTGGAGTGCTTTTAAAAAGGCACATGCTTCATTCCCAAGTATCTGCTGTAAGCACTGAGTCACTGTGGCAAAACTTCTTAGGTGTGGCTGCTGCCAAGTCATTTCTTAATGTATAAATTGGCCCCAAGGGTGGAATTTAGTACAGCAAGTAGTTCATGTAAGGCTGGGAAAAGGTATTTCTCAGATAGCCAGAAAGCTCTATAGCAAGTTCTAAAAAAATACTTTCATACAATACAGTAGTTGTGGTTTTATGTGCACCAAAGTTGGAAGATGACTTTATGAATCCCAGAGCTGTTTTAACTTTCCCATATTGAATACAGAGAGAATTTTATCTGATCTTAACTCTAGTACATTAGTATACATTGTACAATGCTACTGAGCTACTGAGTTTCCGGGGGAGCTGTAACTTTGAATTTGCCATAGATCATATATTCAAAAATCACCCATTTAATTCACATTTTTTGCTTCAGAGCACTCAATGTGGTTTGAACTGTGGAACAAACTCCCACAGGAACTAAGGACTGCTGCAAACCTTACCACCTTCCCCTCAAAGAGCAACATGTCTTTTTTTTTGTTCTGCCATCTTATACTTAAATACATTCAAGCTTGTATGGCTTAAAAACCACTCAGCTCTCCCCGAGGTAAAACAGCTTACCTTGCACAACATTCCCCATTTGAGAGGGTGAGAAACAAAGAGGGAATAAACCATAGGTGGCAGCTGTCAGTTACATCACTTAATTCATTACAGAACAGCAGGGTAAGAACATGCATAAACTACAACAGAACGTTTGGGTGTGACCATTTGCTGTAATAATCTCACAGTAAATTAAATGTAGTAAGGATGATTTGGGAAGAAGATGGTTGCCCAAAGAGGACCATATTCCTGGGAATTACACAGAATATCAAATGGAGCAGATTGTTTTCTCCTATTAATAAATTTACTGTCTGTAGCCTATGTCACATTGTAAGATTTAGTGTTTCAGACATGCATGCTTGCAGCATATCTTGTTACTTTAAGAGTTTATTCAGTGCTTGTCTCTTGAAAAGATTCACTGGGTGGGTTTGAATTTTTTTAAAGCTTTTTCTTTGTAGTAGACTAAGCATAAAAAAGAAGTGAAAATATTTTAGTTGGTGAGGACTGTTGCCTTTTCATGCATGTCTGAAATGGCCAGTGGAATTTAGTCTGACAGATGGGAAGGAAAGGGAAAGGGAAAAAATTAGAGCAAGCAGAAGAAAATTTAGCCCAAGGATAAGCTTCCTTTTAGTATTCAGTTAGAAGCACAGCAAAACAGAGGCTTAAAAAGAAAGCACTGGATAAAGCCTAACCATAGCACTGTATGCCTGACTCTGGAGTCAGCACGATCCTTCTAGAACTAAGTGCCTTCGGCTTTTCAAATGAGCTTTCATCCAGTATATTTATATTGTGTGTGGAGTAAAAGTGACACATCTTTCCAAAATTTTCTTTCAGAACTACAAGAGACACATGGATGGCATGTACGGGCCTCCAGCCAAACGCCACGAAGGGGATATGTATAACATGCAGTATGGCAACCAGCAGCAGGAAATGTATAACCAGTATGGCAACGCTTACACAGGGCCTGACAGGAGGCCTATGCAGGGACAGTACCCCTATCCATATAACAGGGAGAGGATGCAGGGCCCAGGACAAATGCAGCAGCATGGAATACCTCCCCAGATGATTGGTGGCCCCATGCAGTCATCATCCTCCAGTGAAGGTCCTCAGCAGAACATGTGGCCAACACGAAATGATATGCCTTACCCTTACCAGAACAGGCAAGGTCCAGGAGGCCCTGCACAGGCCCCTCCGTATCCAGGGATGAATCGCACTGATGATATGATGGTACCTGACCAGAGGATAAACCACGAGAGTCAGTGGCCTTCTCATGTCAACCAACGGCAGCCTTCTTATATGTCATCCTCAGCCTCCATGCAGCCTATCACTAGACCTCCTCAGTCATCCTACCAGACACCACCCTCTATGCCAAACCACATCTCCAGAGCTCCGAGTCCGGCGTCCTTCCAGCGCTCTTTGGAAAACCGTATGTCTCCAAGCAAGTCACCTTTCCTACCCTCCATGAAGATGCAAAAGGTTATACCCACAGTTCCAGTGTCACAGGTCACAGGACCTCCACCCCAACCACCACCAATTAGGCGAGAGATTACGTTTCCCCCAGGCTCTGTAGAAGCATCCCAACCAGTCTTAAAACCAAGACGAAAGATTACCTCAAAAGATATTGGTAAGCATCAAAACAAAACCCAATATAAATTGTGAGGAAAGAGACTTTGATTCTGATCTTTTTTTTTCACATTTTAAGACACTCTTGACAAATAGTGAACTTTAGTAACTACAGTGTGATTGTCTTCAATAAAAATGTGATAACCTGTGCATCAGTGAGGATGATAGGTAAAACTCATCCCAGACAATCTGACATGAAATGAAAGCAATATTTTATATGGAGACTTGAGGTCTTCACTAATGCATTAAAAATGAAGCTTGCCTCAGATTTCAAAATGAGATGTGTTGAAAGGTCCTTTTGAATGTCTGTTAAATCACCAGTACAGCATTTAGCTTAGCAAAGTTTTTCCATGCTTTTGTTCCATGGAAGCTCATGCTGTGTTCCTTGGAAGGTCTGCTGTGTAGCTGCAGTCTCTGCGTTCCTTGAATGGTCCATTTAATCATTCCATAGTATTTGGCCTGTTTGTTTCTTCCCCACTTCTTAAAAAGATCCCCAGGTGTTTTCTTATCTTAAGTTTTGGTTACATTTCATCCATTCAAGTTCTTATATTCAGATTTCCACATTCCTGACAGAGTATTCTACCTTAGTTTACTGATGGATCGGGTTAGTCAAGTTCTTTAAGTTTGTACGATTATTTCAGGTTCAGCAGTCAGGAGGAATGGCCTTGCTAGGATATTCTCCAGCACTAAGGCTTAGCAGCAGTGAAAGTAGGGTCTTAACCAGTAACTATTTAATTTAAATTTGCATCCTCAGAACATCACAGTATACTCTTTCAGAACTCATTAACAGTCTCCAAGGATGCACTAATACTGTTTTACTTCTCCCTCTTTCTTTCTCCAGTAACTCCTGAGGCCTGGAGAGTGATGATGTCTCTTAAATCTGGTCTTTTGGCTGAAAGTACCTGGGCGCTAGACACTATTAATATTCTTCTGTATGATGACAGCACTGTTGCTACTTTCAACCTCTCTCAGGTAGGTGGGAAAGCATTATCCTTCTCAACTTTCCAGGAAAAGAAAAGTGAAATAAGACACCTGAAAAAATGCTGCTGGCTTTTCCAATTTATTCTAATTAACATAAACTTTAATACTGAAAATCTTGCACTTGTTTATGATTAGTAACAGTGAGTAACAAGAGACAGATATAGGTCATGTAGAGGAAATAAAGAAGTCTGACAAAAGGATGTTTCTTGTAGAAAAGAGCATGTAGGAATATAAGAATTTTAGCACTACCGAAAAGACTAATATGTAAATTTGCACACATAATAGTATAATCCCTCAAAACAGCAGTATGTTAGTAATCTTTCTTAGTCTGTGTTTCTTTAAAGACGTTGCAAAACTATATTAAACTGATTTGAAGATTTTTTTTTGTTTGTTTGTTTGTTTTGGTTTTTTTGTTTTTTGTTTGTTTTGTTTTTGGATGATAACTTGTCCTGTTCCATACTTCCATGTGAGACTGTCGGATTTTATTTAATTGCTTATTTTCAGTTTCTTCTTCCAGTGAATTAAGTTTTCACAGGAATACCAAATTGACAATTCAAAGGCTAAAATCCACTGTCTATCCACAGGATGCAAGCAACACAGGATTTAACAGTGTGTGCTTTTGCCTCACTGCCTTCCAGCATTTTTCAGCTCTGCTCTAATCATTTGCCTGTTAGGTGGTAGTAATAGATGGCATGCTGATAATTCACATCATCTAAAATTTGTACAAATTAAATATTCAGTTTCTCTCCTCCATTCATTCCTTGGTTACTAATAGTGTAACTCATCATTTTTTAAATATAATTACTTTTTTTTTAAATACAGACACAAATGGTACATTACATCCCACCTGACTTTAGAACTAGAGATATCTATAGCATGATTTATCTCACCCAGAAGAGGAGATCTAAAATAGGTCAGATGAATCATACCCTAGAAATGGCCTGTAAAAGACCATTGATTATAAAAAGAATCATGACAATTAGGTTAGATGTGTGACTAGTGTGGGTGTTGAAGTTAAATGAGGTGAATCTCCTCTGAATTCTGTCAGAAATTGTGTTAATGCACCCTATGCAAATTGCACAGAATACCAGACATATTGTGAATACATATATTCTTTTGTTATGTTTGCTTTGGACTCTGTTTCCAATGGCAGGACCGTATGATGCCTGGTAACTCCTGTGGTTCTGATAAGCATCAGTTTATTCTTAGTTCTTTGAGAAACTGGCAATCATAAGAGAATATAGAATGGACAAAGGACTACATTTTACTGAAAACCCCTTATCCCATGATTAGAAAAAAAACACATTAAAAGCCAGACAGTTGGACTGAATGCATCATAACAACAAAGAATTTTTAATAATAAAGCCACTAAGCGTAAATTAATACCAAGTCCAACTATTGCCTTCCCATAAGAAAGTGATTACAAGTTAATTAAGAAGATTAAACCTAAATTAAAACTGTTTCTGAAGGGTGACTTACAGCACCAGGCTCCAATAACAGTTTTTAACTACTGCCAGACAAAAAATGGATCTATTCCAATAGAAGTGAGATATTAATCTAGGATATCGGTACCTGGACCC
Organism: Zosterops lateralis; assembly: GCF_965231275.1. Classification (NCBI taxonomy): domain Eukaryota; kingdom Metazoa; phylum Chordata; class Aves; order Passeriformes; family Zosteropidae; genus Zosterops; species Zosterops lateralis. Next base: position 52,992,788 of record NC_139764.1, on the reverse strand, counting down.
TGAACTGCAGGTCCCTACATGACAGTTGGTTTCAGAGACACAGGAGGAAAGGAAGAATTGGAAACTTTAAATATCTAATAAAAGTACAAATCAGAAAAAATAGCCAAGTTAGGAACTTCAGTACTCTGTACAAAAAACTAAGAGTAATAAGCACTTCCAGGGGGACAGAAGAGCTTAGCCAGATGTCTGCTATGGCTTAAAGGAGACATTAATGAAGTTCTGTACCTCTCATAGTTGTTACAGCTGAAGCAAACAGAACTGTGATAGTTTGACATTATATGCTGTTTGGACAGACTCTAGAAGAATTTCTTTTTATTAACTTCTGCTATGCAGGACCTAGCCACAAGTCCACAGCAGGATGAGAGAAATATTCACACATGTATGCACCAGTGTTCCTAATAGAATTTCATGCAGACGAAAATATTTATGTGATTTTTATGTTCTTTCTTTCTTCTTCCCTCAGTTGTCTGGATTTCTTGAGCTTTTAGTAGAATATTTTAGAAAATGCCTGATTGACATTTTTGGAATCCTTATGGAATATGAAGTGGGAGATCCAGGCCACAAAGCACTTGATCACAAAGCAGCCAAGAAAGATGATAGTCAGTCCTTGGCAGAGGATACTGGAAAAGACGAGAATGACGAATGTATTGATTATTTTGATGAAGATGAGGAGGAGGGGGAGGATGAAAAGGTAGAAGGAGAAGAAAAGAGCATTGTTTTTTCCACTCCTGGTGCCATTGCTGATCCAAGTGAGAGGCCAAAACAAGCCAGTAAATTTGACAAGCTGCCAATAAAGATTGTAAAGAAAAATAATCTATTTGTTGTTGACCGATCTGACAAACTTGGACGTGTTCAGGAATTTGATAGTGGACTTCTCCACTGGCAGCTTGGTGGTGGTGACACAACTGAGCATATCCAGACTCACTTTGAAAGCAAGATGGAGATTCCACCACGCAGGAAAGCCCCTCCTCCCTTGAACTCTCCAAGCAAAAAGAAAGACCTCGAGGGGAAAGGTGAATCTGAGGAGCAACAAGAAAAGAGTATAACAGCAACCATTGATGATGTCCTCTCAGCTCGGCCAGGAGCATTACCTGAAGACTCAAACTCTGGTTCCCAAACAGAGAGCAGTAAATTTCCCTTCGGGATCCATCAAGCCAAAAGCCACCGGAATATTAAACTGCTAGAGGATGAGCCAAGGAGCCGGGATGAGACTCCTCTATGCACCATAACTCACTGGCAAGACTCCTTGGCCAAACGCTGCATCTGTGTGTCAAATATCGTCCGTAGCTTGTCTTTTGTGCCTGGCAATGACACCGAAATGTCCAAACATCCAGGCTTGGTGCTGATCCTGGGAAAGTTGATCCTCCTTCACCACGAGCATCCAGAAAGAAAGCGAGCGCCGCAGACTTACGAGAAAGAGGAAGAGGAGGACAAAGGGGTGGCCTGCAGCAAGGATGAATGGTGGTGGGACTGCCTCGAGGTCTTGAGGGATAATACATTGGTCACATTAGCCAACATTTCTGGGCAGCTAGACTTGTCTGCTTACACGGAAAGCATCTGTTTGCCAATTTTGGATGGCTTGCTGCACTGGATGGTGTGCCCGTCTGCAGAGGCACAGGATCCTTTTCCAACCGTGGGGCCCAACTCAGTTCTTTCGCCTCAGAGACTTGTGCTGGAGACCCTGTGTAAGCTCAGTATCCAGGACAATAATGTGGACCTTATCTTGGCCACCCCCCCATTCAGCCGTCAGGAGAAACTCTACGCTACTTTAGTTAGGTACGTTGGGGACCGCAAAAACCCGGTCTGCCGAGAAATGTCCATGGCGCTCCTATCGAACCTTGCCCAGGGGGACACATTAGCAGCAAGGGCAATAGCTGTGCAGAAGGGAAGCATTGGAAACTTGATAAGCTTCCTGGAGGATGGGGTCACTATGGCCCAGTACCAGCAGAGCCAGCATAACCTCATGCACATGCAGCCTCCGCCTCTGGAGCCGCCTAGCGTAGACATGATGTGCAGGGCAGCCAAGGCCTTGCTGGCCATGGCAAGAGTGGACGAGAACCGCTCCGAGTTCCTTTTGCACGAGGGTCGTTTGCTGGATATCTCAATATCTGCTGTCCTGAACTCTCTGGTTGCATCTGTCATCTGTGATGTACTTTTTCAGATTGGGCAGTTATGACATAAGTGAGAAGCCAAGCATGTGTGAGTGGAGATTAGAGGGTCACATATAACTGGCTGTTTTCTGTTCTTGTTTATCCAATGTAGGAAGAAGGAAAAAAAGAGAATCTTTGCTCCTCTGCCCCATTCACTATTTACCAATTGGGAATTAAAGAAATTATTAATTTGAACAGTTATGGAATTAATATTTGCTGTCTATGTGTATAAGTACATCTTTTTATTTTATTTTTTTTAACCAAAGTTGCTGTCTAGTACATTCAAAGGTCACACTTTTTTTTTTCCATAGATTATCCTTTTCAATGTTCTTTTCCATGTTTGTATTGCATATTTTTTGGGAAGCGAACTAGTGACTTTTTAAAAAAAATGTTATGGCAAACCATTGTATGATGGGAAAAAAATCTCACCATTTTGAAACAAAAAGGTGAAAAATAACCAACATACCAAGTTCCTGTGTGTTTTATTTTTTCAGATAAGGAAAAAATAAAAAAAAACTTGTATACCATCACCCAAAGCTCTGTGCAATAGAAGATTCTAGTGATGTAGGTATAGGGGATCAAGGAGGGTGTCAGACAGTAGTCAAAATCCAAAACAATACTGATTTCTCCTCAGGAGAAATGGTTACATTAGGCTAGGAGCAAAACAAAACAAAATAAGTCAAGTTAAAAGATTTTTAAACAAAACCTGAAGTTAAACATCAATTGCTTCCTCACCAGAACTGTCTTGTCTACATCTTTTTTTTTTTTTTGACCTTCCACAATGACAGTTCTTCACAATTCCTTTAATCATTTTTTAAAATATTTTTTTATTGCCTAAGGGCCGTGATGTATATAGAAGTTGTACATGAAACATACCCTCATTTTTTTTTTTTAGTACAAAGTTTTTAGTTTCTTTTTCATGATGTGGTATCTACAAAGTGATAGTAGAATTATTTTTTCTTTCATTTGGGCCATATCTCCAAAAAATAATAAAAAAAAAAGAAAAAAGAAAAAAACCCAACACAGAAAACCAACAACTGAGGGTAATGTACAAGTTTCTGTATGTATAAAGTCATGCTCTATTTCGGGAGAGCAGCCGATCACAATTTGCTTTATAAATCAAGGTGTGGAAATGGTTACGTATGGATTGATTTAAGAAAATGGTTACCAGTCTACAGACAAAAATATATACAGGAAAAAAAAAAGGAAGAAACACAACTTCAAAGATTTTTCAGTGACAAGAATCTGCATTTGTATTTCAAGATAATGTAGTTAAAAAAGAAAAAACTTGATGTAAATTCCTCCTTTTCCTCTGGCTTAATGAATTTCATTTATTCAGTATAAAATCTTTATATGTTCCACATGTTAAGAATAAATGTACATTAAATCTTGTTAAGCACTGTGATGGGTGTTCTTGAATAGTGTTCTAGTTACAGTGTGGGATATCGGAAAGCAAACTAATTACAAGAAAGAGCAATAATGATTATTCTCTTTCCCCTATACTTTATTATTATGACCTTCAAAAATATTATGCTATTGTATTGCAGCAACTTGCTGTCCTCTTTAAAAAGCCTTCTCACATCTCAGAGAAGTGTTTTTAATTATTATATATAAAACCACAAAGCCTCAAAAGGGGAAGACATGGCTGACAAGTGGTAGTTCCGACTATGCAGGTACCCAGTCTCCGTGCTGTGTTTGGGGGACTGAAGGCGGATGTTAGAAAAAGTGACAAAAGATTTTGTTAAAGCAATAACCAACTGGAAGAAATTGATTCTGTATTCACTACCTGTAATTCTCTCTGTTGGTTAAAGGTGCAAATACCCCAGTGATGTGGGTATTTAGAATAAACACCCACCCACTTCTCGATACTGTATGTGTCATTGCATACTTACGTGGCCTCTCATGCTGGGAGTCTCCCATTAAAGTGGATCAGGCTTTAACTGAGCATATCCATCGTTATAATTGGTGGGAGACGGCCATTTCCCTTTCAGGAATTATCTGGTTTCAGATACATCCACTCTCACCTGGTGATACCTTGTTGCTGAATATTGTTCAAGCACTAATTTTTGCTATTTTATCTTGGATCATTGACTTTGTTAGTGTGATCATAAAAAGCTAATAATAATCAATTTCCCTGGAATTGCCACATAATTACACTGTTCGTGGATATCCTCCTCCTCTCTCCAATAACAATATGGGGGTACTTGAAAATTACAACCCCTTTTGGCATACTGCTCATTTTGTTCATATAGATTGCTATAACATTAATATATGTAAGAGAATTTCAGAGACAGGTAAAGTACATAAAATTATAAGCCAAGTTTGAAACGTGCCTCCCTAGTGTCAAAAGAATTTCTCCTTTTAGCTTCTCTTACTCAGTAGTCTCTCTACTCCTACATCATCTGCTGCAGTGGTCTGTCTTCCTCTTGCATATCACTGCTTTTAGAAATGTCTGGTGAATTATAACCCATTTGTAACTCTTCATCACAGAAGGAGGCATATCTCAGGGGTGATTTTTTTTACAGCTTATTGCTGGGCAGTGTGAAAGTAGAATGCCTCACTAAACTTATTTCTTACTAATATTTTACTTCTTGATACCGCCCCATAGATACAAGCAAGCTGTTAAAGAAACCCTCTTCTCAGTAGTATGCACCCCCTTCTGATCAAGGACAACAAAGGACATCTATTCTCTTCCCTCTTCAGCATTCAGACCCAGAGTCCTCTGGGGAAAACTACAGCTGTGGCAAAACACTCTCAGCTGTCAGAGGCAGCATGTTAATGCTCCTCGGGATTGCTCCAAGCCTGCTTAAACAACATGGGGGAAAAAACACCCAGCCAGCCACATAATGTCCATATGTATGTGACACTTCCTGCCACTATTCCAGCTGGGCCAAGAACTAGCTGAGGAAACACAGCAGTGAAAGGAAAAGGTTAACAGTACATACTCTGCCTGAACATGATTTTATTCTGGTACAGTAAGAGTAAACAATCTAAATCACTGGTTAGTATTAAATCACATTTATCAGAAGAAAGGTGACGCATAAGAGCTCCAATTCCCTCTCTTGTCTTCATATGATTTCATCTTTCCCACAATGTTCTCTTAAGCCTGTGGAGATGACCTGCTCATGAAACTTGTGCATTCAGTCAGCATGTTCTGACTGAGTCCTGACCAAGCTTGAGCTGCTGTTGGTATTGTTCTTACAAGAGGTATTTTGGGTTTCAGTTTAAGAAGCGAATTCTACATTTTTATGCAGATGTGATCACTATGATGAAGCTCAGAGTAGTACTAACAGGATGGACTATTTGAGTTATTTAAGGGAAGGCAGCCAGTTAGTATTTTAGGCACTGATCAACCACAAATACTTGACTGACTAACTGTATATACATATATAAGCCTACCTGGTGCTTTGGCAGACCCAAGCAATTAATTACTTGCAGGTTTAAAGATAATCACTTCAGGAATTATATTTCCCTTTGACAGGAAAAAATGGTTTTGTTTCTTGTTAACATAACTTCCTACATTGTTGTTTCAGAAAACCCACAGAACAAAAACCAACACATGAAAATATCCTGCTCAGAAACTCCCATGTTTTCAACTACCCAAAATGAAAGATGGAAAAGAAAAATTCCTGTGTTCAAAAGCCTGTGCACTTTCTCTTCCATCATCTTTTGCTGTTTCACACCACAATCAGTGCCATCACCACCACAAGACCATTACCTTTTGGCATGGATACACCTAGAAGAAAAGTTTACTTAATTAGAGGAATACTATAGGAAAAGCATAAATATGTCTTACATGTTAATGATTCCTATACAACACTTTTACAGTGCAATGCAGGCTGCACCTCTTATTTTACAAATAATATGAAAATACCTCTTGGTAATAAAAGAGATGTAACTGAAAAAAAAAATTACCATCGTCTCCACTGTTCTCCCCCACAGAAGAGAGAGGATTGTAAGCATTCATATAGTGCAGGGGCTCAAGCCAACTTGAAACTGAACTGAAGTGGCACACAGTGAATTCACTTTCAAGAAGCTGTGAGTAGGTTCCTCACTCTGCAGGCAGTAGTGCTGATGTACCTAAGAAATAATACACACCTGTTGCCTAAACACTAATAAAACTACCAACTACCACTCTTTTTGGGCTTTCAACTAAGAGCAGTCTGAAATTTTGAGTCTGAGTACTCCAAAGAAAGATGACTTCTATCACCTTTGGCCCAGAATTATCAAATATGTGGAAACCATGCTCACAGAAAAAAAAAAAAAAAAAACAAAGCAGTCCCTGCTCCATAAAGTTTATTTTCTAAGTCATGAACCAGTAACTGCAGGTGGAAAAATTGGATAAAATAGAAACAAAAACAACAGTAAACTGAAAAGGCAGGTACTACTCTTGTAGCAAAGTGGAATTCAGGGATCTAGAACATGGCCCTATGCCACTTTGATTTTCCTCAGGATAATTTGTGAAATTTCAGGGTGGTCCCTACTTGTTTTCTTATGAAATCTTACAGTTCCCCATGGCAAATTTGTTTCCATCCATCCCTCACAAAGATTATGTTAAAGGTTACTGAGCATGAAGAAAGGAGAGAGGAAAATTGAGGGAAAAAAAAAAAGGTGAAAAGGCATGGTCATTTGGAGAAAGGCAGAATACAAAGCTGAAAGAAAAGCTTCCTATGTCCCTTACTCTTTTTTTATGTTTATTTCATTCCAAAGAAACAATTAAACCAAGCTAGGGGGATTTGGTATTTCATGGGTGGCTAGTATAAATACAATGGAAGTTAAAAAATATTTTTAGTGGGAGCAAGGGAAGGAAAGCATGAGCCTCCACATGTAGACTGGTAAATTCAAGTTTTTCTTAATTGCATTTACCTTTCAAATCCTCAAGACAGCAGGAATGGGGAAGGATTAATAGTGACTGCATTGCTAAATCCACCCACAGTTGTTTATTTGTACACTGTCAGAAATGGGTTTGCAAAGTCTGGCCGTCCTTTCTGTGAGTGTCAGTAGCTGTGGATACAGGAGGCAGCTGTTCTGGACTGTATACCAAATACAGCCTGTCACGTGCCTAAACTACTCATTTTGTACTTCTAATTACTGATTCTAACACAATCTAAAATGCATTTCATTGCAACGCTGTTGTACAGTGTAAAAAAGTGCAGGTTTATACTTCACATTTGTTTAAACTGGCATAAACTAATGAAGTAGCAAGATCTTCATCTGATGCCCTCAACAGGGCTACATCTTCCCCTGCATGTGTTAATTTACTTGTTCTGTCATTACTTAATATATATTGCATTTCCATTAATTAGGCATAGTTATTTACATTGAAAGGGTGATGCAGTGGAATTGCCTAGCTAGCAGAGCAAATCCCTAATGACTTGGGCATCTCTACAATGTTTATTCAGGTCTGCAAAGAGACTCCTGAAGGACAAACATTCTGATTTTTGCTCCACTATAGAGCATTTTTAAAAGGCAAGTTGATGTATTATCATGACAGAAGAAAGATATGTTTACCTAACATGAAAAATACGTGCTAGATAAACTTATAGTATTCCATGATGCAATTCTACTTTACATGTAGTGATTTGCTGACCAGTTCTACATATACATCTGCAACGGAGAAGAAAAACAACTAAATCACATTTTACCATCAAAATATAATACAAAATTGCAAAATCAACTATTAAGCTTCTTTCCCCCTAAGAGAATTTGGAAAGAAGCAATGTTCCACTGGATATATTACCACTAGTGAAGCTTACAGTGGACTCCTTCAAGAAGATTTTTTTTTGGTTTTTTTTTTCCGTATGAAAGATGAAGCTCTGTACCTAGTGAAACAAAAAGTGAGAAATACTGCAATTTAAGCATAAAGCTTCATCTACAGAACTACCCCTATGCATTTTATATGCAGTTAGGGAAGACAGACTTGAAACAAGTTATTTTTTATCAATATCCTGAGCCCACCTAAAAATAAAAGTTCCTAAAAAACGTTTCCACACATTTTGTGTAGTAATGCATATGTCTCACAGTGCAGGAGAAGTTGTTGTTCTCTTCTGTACCTTTTTTTCCCTAATATTTATGTTGCTTCCTTCCTTTCCCCTATGCATTAGTACCAAATAGTCCTGATTTTTTAACTAACTGAATAGCCTATGATTTGTCTGTTATTGATATCTTCTAGTATACAGAGGGATTTCTTCCCTGTGCTGAAGTCACCAGCTCTTGAGACAGTAGCATCTCCCAAAAGTTCTTATCCTGCAGGGAAGAGAGACTACAATGCCTTTATAGTGCAGAGGTGGTCAAGGTCTGCCAAGGATAGTAAAGAGGAGAAAAGAGCCTCTAGTTACGCATTTGACATCCTACACCTTCAAAAGATGGGTATATTACTTACAGTAAGCACAAATAACCAACTTTTCCAGTCAGCTACTATAACTTCCTGAGCTTTTCTGTTACACAGGGCCTTTTGAGTAAAGAGAGTTTGCTTTAAATATCAATAAAGCTGCCTGTTCAAAAGCATTTAGATGTATGACCAATGTACCCTGTGAAAATAGTATTATAGCCTCCATGACATCAGCTCGTTCAGTACCTCAAGTGGCTTATGCATTTTTATCAGCCTAGAACATGCCAACATTACATAACATGTATATTTTGTCTAGGAAACCACAACTAGTACAGTATAAGGAAGAAAATGAAGCAGTATGTACAGATCATATCCATTAAACAGCTTATTTTAAGCAGGAGACTTTTAATCTAATTTAATTGGCTTGTTTTATCTTTAGCTGGAGCTGTGTATGTTCTTCTGGCTGTGGCCTTACCTGAGGAGGTTACCATTCCCTGCCTGCACCTCCTAGAAGTTATCAGCCTCCTGCAAGCACAGCAGGTCTAGGGTACTGTTTCTAACCTAGCCCGGGCTGGGTTAAGCACTTAATGCATTCAGGTGTTTGGTTTGATTGGTTTTCCCCAGAATATTTTGACAGCTGCTGTGACCATACACTCACAGAGTTGTTCACCCATTCTACTATGGATAGAGATTTGTTGCTGACTCCAAACTCTCCAGGAGCCCACTAGATTTGATTTACCTCCCAGAGCATCTCAAAACATAGTGTAAGGGAGAACTAGCATGCACTGGACCTTCAGCCTGATCACACAAAAAAGTGGCTCATTTTCTTGGCCCAGGTACAAGCAGAGGATGTAGTGCTGGAGTGATAAACTTATGCTGAAAGGGGACTACAAAATACACTGATAAATCATTATCCAAGGATATTTAAATGCTCTTGAATTCCTTTAACAGGTAGTCTAATCTGCACTTTTTGCTTAGTTTTAATATCTGGAGCTGCTTTTTATGAAATAATACATTCTACTACAAGAACAAAAAAGGCTTTTCATTTCCCCTCTGTCTTGTATAGGGGGACAGCCAACAGGTGACCAATACATCACAAAGGTGTTGCAGCACCCAAAGGCCATGAATGCAGTTTTGGGCAGTTGTGCCATCACTTAACAGGGATGAAAGGAAGCCAATAAAGTCCTCATTTGTATAAATTTGGTATTTCTGTCAGCAGCACTCATTTGCCTTGGAACAGAAAGTGAATGTGGGAGAGAGGGTTGTCCCAACAAATTTTATTTCAATTTTTAAATATTTACTAGTCAGTTCGATGGGAAATGATGATACATGGAGGAAAAAAAAACCAGAACTCCTCCCAGTCTGATACACTGAAACTCATTCTCTGTGGGACTGGGATCCTTCTGGCCCTGCTCTCATAGACTGGTTTGGGTTGGAAGGAGCTTTAAAGATGTTCTAGTTCCAACCTGCTGCCGTGGTCAGGGATACCTCACACTAAACCAGGTGGCCCAAAGCCCTGTCCAGCCCGGCCTGGAACCCTTTCAGTCATGGGGCACCCACAGCTCCTCTGAGCAATCTGTTCTAGTGCCTCACCACCCTCACTTCTTCCTTATCCTGTATCCAATCTGACCCTGCTCTCTTTCAGCTTAAAGCCATTATCCCCCGTCCTACCACTGAACAGCCGCATAAAAGTCTCTCCCCAGCTCTTTCCCCAGTCTCCTGTACCCTTTGAGTACTGGAAGGCTTCCGTAAGGTCTCCCCAGAGCTTTTTCCTCTCCAGGCTAAACAGCGCCAACTCTCCTCCCAGGAGAGATGTTCCAGCGCTCTGAACACCTTGGTCCCTCCTCTGAACCCGCTCTAAGGTCCATCCCTGCCTTTCCTGAGGCACAGAGCCGGACTCAGTACGCCAGGCAGGGTCTCACCGGAGATGAGAGGGACAATCATCTCTCTCGACTTGCGGGCCACTCTCCACCCCTCCTCCTGCCCCACACCTGCCTCCCGTGTCCCGCTGCTTTCCCTGCTGCACCTCCCCGGGCTGGGCAGGGCCCGCCGGTTCCGTGGGGGAGCCTGGGGCGGCCACAGGCACCTCTCACCCGGGACAGCATCGCACCCCCAGAGTGCTGCTGCTTTCTGCACCTGGGACAGCACTGCACCTCCAGAGTGCTGCTGCTTTCTGCAGCCAGGACAGCACTGCACCTCCAGAGTGCTTCTGCTTTCTGCACCCAGGACAGCACTGCACCTCCATAGTGCTCCTGCTTTCTGCACCCAGGACAGCATTGCACCTCCAGAGTGCTGCTCCTGCTTTCTGCACCCAGGACAGCATTGCACCTCCAGAGTGCTGCTCCTGCTTTCTGCGCCCGGGACAGCACTGCACCTCCAGAGTGCTGCTGCTTTCTGCAGCCGGGACAACATTGCACCCCCAGAGTGCTTCTGCTTTCTGCACCCAGGACAGCACTGCACCTCCAGAGTGCTGCTCCTTTCTGCCCCAGGACAGCACTGCACCTCCAGAGTGCTTCTCCTGCTTTCTGCAGCGCACGGTGCCTCCCCCCCACCGCCTGCCCTTCCAGCTGCAAACACATAATTCAATTACCACCAGCTTAAATTTATTCTTTAAAATGGCACTTGGGTATAATGCTTTTTCAATACTTCTTTGTCATTTGAAATAAATTCATAAAACTCTCTACACGTACTATTTAAATTAACTTCAGTTCCAAGCCTCGGCAGAATCAATATTTAGCAGGTCTCTGCAATCCATCCCAGGCAGGAGGCAGGAGTGGCCTCCTCCCCCGGTGCCCTTCGAGGTGGCAGCCGCTCCTGGGGACCCTCTGGTCCCCACCTTGTCACCAAGTGCCACCGCGTCCACCCTCTGCAATCGGTGTCCCCAGCTGAACACCATCGCTGAGTTCCCACAAAGCCAATCTGACTTTATGGGGGGTTTTTCCTCTCTCTGAGAACAGAATTCGGGTAATTTTTTGTTAGATGCATTCAAAACCACAGAACCACAGAACTGTCTGGTTTGGAAGGGACCTTAAAGGTCACCGAGTTCCAAGTGCCCTGCCAGGGACAGGGACACCTTCCACTAGACCGCATTGATCAAAGCCCCATCCAACCTGGCCTGGAACATCTCCACTAATGGGGCATCTATAACTTCTCTGGGTAACCTGTTCCAGTGCCTCGCCACCTTCTCAGGAAAGAATTTCTCCCTAATATCTAATCTAAACCTGCCCCTTTTCAGTTTTACACCATTCCCCCAGTTCTGTCTCTACATGCCCTTGTTAAAAGCCTCTCTCCATGTTTCTTGTAGACTGGGGAAGTGGATATAAAAGCACAAACATACACACATACGTATAATTTTTTTTTTCAATTTCACAAGGATGTGTTTGTACGAGACCTCTATTTATGAGCACAGCTTTTGTCATCAGTTTTTGGGAACCCAGCAATTAGCATATTATATCAAACTTAAGCACATACAAATCAGCTTGTTGAAAAAAAAAAAAAAAGGCCTTTCAGCCCATATTGAAAGAAATATGAATAGCAGTCATTCACTGAAAGAACCACTTTATCATTGTTAAGCTATTTAAAAAATGCAATCCTTGCCTCATGTTTACAAGCATCTAGTACTATGCAGTATTGTAAGACCCTTCAGTGTCCTGGTAATATATTAAAGACATACCTCTTCATTTTAACAGAAAAAGAAGTTGAAAAAATGTATTTTGTTCCAAAATTCGTTAGCTGATAAAGAAAGAGTAGCTGGTACCATTTATTATGCAATGCTCAAGATTGAACAATGATTTTTTTTATAGTCAATTATGAAAAATGCAAGCAGAACAATCATTTAAGCATAAATTTTCGTTTTCTAATTAGTTTGTAGGCAGTGGTGCTTACTAGTGTTGGTATCAGCATTATCAGCTGTAGACATGTGAAAGTTAAAAACACATGATATCTTCACTTTTTTTGAAGAATCTCTTTGAAGTTCTGTGCTGTTTTAAAAACAACCAAATAAATAATAGCCCATTCTTCCATTAACTATATAGCAACAAACAAAGTGTTGCAATATTTTGATATTTCTGTGATTTGAGGAATCTGGTGGCTGCAGAATAAGATATCAAGAACATCTTGAGTTGTTTGTTTTGGGTTTTTTTTATTGGGAAGAAAACAACATAATCATAGCAATTTATAAGAGGTAAAATAATAGAAATATTCTCAGTAAGTAGATAAAAACTGCCTAACATAACAAAGGCCTCTATAAGACTTAGATCATTCAGATTTTCTATCCAGGTTTCTTCCTCAACAACTTAGGTGAGAGATCATGGACTAGTTTGGGTCTGTCTTCATACCTGTGATTCTGCTTAGGTGTTTCCTTCCAACCAGTAAATCAATTAGTAAATTCAAGTGGTTTGTCCTGAATGCTTCCCATAATAAAAATACATTTGAAAGCAGTATTTTTTTTAACTTCTCAACTGAAGTAGAAGTTCAGTCCCCAGTCGAGAAAACACAAATTTTAACCCAAATAAAGAAGTGTGTTGACTAGCTGTCAGCAGGGATAGGAATAACAGAAGGGGATGAAGGACAGCACACTGGAGAAGCTTGCCAAATCTCCCTGCCATTGGCACTCTCTAAACAATGATAAATGTTACTTCAAGCAAAGAAAAGGCAAACAATCCTTAAAATGCTTCAACAAAACTAAGCACACTATTGCCAAGGCATCCACATTTTTCTAGGAGTTTCTCATGAGCTCTGTGAACGGCACAAGTCACAGTAGCACAACAGTAGGTAACCAGCCATAGATTTGCTTCACCCAGCTACAGCCTTAGAGAATTCAGAGATTTGTATTTCCCTGCTGAGAAGAGCTCTTTTTCTTACTGGCACATTAACATGGCTTGCCACGTATTTTAGTCGAGCTGGCAGCATTCATACAGCCTTGAAAATCAATCCAGAGCCTCTGATTCGACTGAAGTTATGCTCAAATACATAACATGCCACTGCAATGCTTCTGATTCGCTGCTGCCTTTTGGGTAGTCTGGGGGAACTCACCTTGACAGCCAAAAGTTGCACAGAAACTTGTGTTTCCCTGCTGCCCATGCTGTCCTGGAAGCTGCTGGGAGGGCTGGCTGTCTCCGGCATTGTAAGGCTGTAGGGTGGGGCAGGGTCCAGCACAGCTGTGAGCTTGAGTGCAGGCAGGTGTCCATTCGCAGAAAGAAATGCTCCTGAGGGACCTGGGGCTGCCAGGCAGAACCTCTGGCAGCACAGGAGAGCATGGAAAACAGGTGGAGTGAGAGCAATGGTGTACATGCTTTTTCTGCACTGATTGTCTTCTCAAAGGACTTGTCCCACAAAGGACTCGAGGACACGGAGAGATGCTTGCTAACACTTTTCTAAAAAAATCTCTTTCACCTAGCCTGATCAGGTTTTTTGAAAAGTTAGCCTGACTAGTCTGAATTAAACTGTCTCCTCAGAAAATGTGTGATATTAAAGAAAGAAATGGTTTGGAGGTACAGAATGGGGCCTGGAAATGACGAAGCCTGTAGAAGTTACATTGTGATAGGTTGTTGCTGATCTTAAAGCCACCTTAGGACAGTGCAAGTACATGCTAAAGTCATGTAACATTGACTGAATTTAAGTGTATCTTTAGAGTTCAAAACATCCTTATAGACTTTTGTATCTCACAGAAACTTAATAAAAAACAAGAAATTGGCTAGCATTTTTGTGCCAACCTCCTGCCCACAAGTAACAGCTGTGGCCACTCCATGCCTCTAAATACTTCAGCTTTAGAAATTATTTTCCTATTTTCTGTAGCTCTTTTTAAATGATGCAACAATAATGAAACAGCGAAATTGTCAGTATGGGGGTTTTCTACTCTTTTTTTTTTTTTTTTTTTTTTTATGCTTCTACCCTTTCTGCAGACTCTTAAGTTGTATCAAAAGGGTAGAAAGCAGCACTCTTGGGAATACTTGCTGCTGGCTTCTTAATTTTGTCTTATTTTTCATTGAAATTCAAGCAAACAGAGTCTTTATTTGAGAGGATACTTACCATACAAAATAATACTAAAATGAAGAGGGGAAAATCCTTTGAACCTCAACAGAGAGGTGAGAACTTGACATTATTTTTGTCTTTGGTTTGAAAAAAGTCTCCTTAAAAAGAGAAAGGAATGTCAAAGGGAACTTCAGTCCAATAGACTTTATTTTTTTTTACAGCATAAAAATTAAGTTTTCAAGCTCTTTTTGTTCTCATCTGAGTAATACATTACATTTGTTTAAATAACTTAATGTATAAATAATAAACATTTTGTAAATCTTCATCTGAAATAGTGATATTGAAGGAAACTCTTTGAAGTGCAGATAATTCCCCTCATGGTCTCCTCCCCCCGAATCTTCTTCAGATCTTGCTGAACGCTTTGCTGATTCCCCAGAGGCACTTTTGGTCCATTGAAGAGTCTAGTTAAAGTAAAGAAAGATGTTTAAATCTTTTAACTGAGTTTTTGGGGTAGCACTAAATTAGGAGTGTACATCTTTCAGTTTCCCAGACTTTTTCTGCTCTGTTATTTAAGCTTCAAAGTTCAGTTCACAGAATAACTATTCATATTTCATATCTCAACTGAGGATCTCTTTCCCTTATTTAGTTTTTAGTTCTCAGGCAAATGGAAGAGACAGATGCTGTGAGCAGAGTGTATGTGTCTATTGTTTGTGAAAAACACCCCGAGGCAAGGCAGTCAAGCCTGCCTGTTAGGTTAGTGGGCTTCTGCTTTGGAAAGCTCACCTGGAGACATATGAAAGGTGTTCAACCCTTTGGAAGGTCAATGGCTTTAAAACATTATGTATTTTGTATCTAGAAAAGCTTTATGAAAATCTTCCCTTCACAGGGATCTAGGATCGTCTCAGCTACCCATGCTGAATGACCTGTGCTTTCTCACACTCATGCAAATATTAAGCAAGATGAGCTTAATTATTTATTGGAATAGAAATAAGTAAGAAGAGAAAGAAAATAATTTTTGTTTTAAAGTGTCAATTTAGGAAGGCTTTTAAAAATCTGGTTTATAGGAAATAGCAAATGCATAGTATGTTAGGATTACTGATTAGTTTAAAACAGAAAGTACAATAATCCATTATATTAATTAGTTTTCCAAATTGCTGGCAAAAATAACAAAGAGATGTTGTCTGTGCAGAGGTAAATGCTTCCTTATAATTGTTTTGGATTTCGCTCTAACCTTTAATGAATTTATTCTTGTAATGACAAGTACATTCTTTATATTCCTGCACTTATGTTAGGGAAGTTCACATGAAAGAATGAGGCATCTGGGAACTCAGCAGAGTTTTGTTTTGACAAATGACCTCATTGACCACACTGACAAACACCAACTGTACTGGTAAATGACCGAGCCACAGATGTTCATGTTTCATACAGCTCTGACTCGAGCCTTCACTGCCTCCCAATCGCCTGTTGCTGCCCCTTTCCTGCAGCTCTGCTGGGCACCAGTTTTGTGTGAGTTCTTCAAACAAAATGAGCCAGGAAAACTCACACTGCATGTTTCAATGGGTTACACCACCTTGGCTGATTTTGCCTGAATCTGGTGGCCCAAGGTCTCAAACAAACTGCAGCAGCAGCAGACAAGCAGTAACGTTTAAATGCCATTCCCAGTGCCTGCTTCCTGAGGCAGAAATTCTCAAAACTGGAGACTGTGCAGCCCTTTTGTAAAGCAGTTGTGATTTGCTCCTGATGCCTTGGAAGGCTGACCTGAAACAGAGACTGGACAGAGCTAGAGAATAAAGTAGGTATTTATTGAAAAGCCTCCAGGATCCACCATGGGCAGGATAGGAGCCTGACCCAAGGCTGTGCCCAGGGTGGATCAAGAATGGTCACAAAATGGCTAATGAGTCACTAGGTCCTATACTTTATAAGTTTTGGTTCATTTGCATATTGGGGTTTAATTGTCCAATTACAGCTTCAGGTTGTGAGGTCTCATCCTTCTTGTTTTCTTCTCTTCAGTCCACTGTTGTTTATGCTGTTAGGCTAAAAGTTGTCCTTGGTCCTCAGCAGGAAAAGGATTTGTTTTGTCTACCTACTCTGTGAAGAGAGTTTACTAACACTTAATATGAGGCTCAGAACTACATCCCTAGGCAGCACAGAATATGAAAACATGAAAGCTAGATCTTAAGGCAGGACTCCCTCCTCTTTATTTCCAGTGAGTACATTCAATGTGAGGATAACACTGAGTTAATACTATCCTAAAGATTCCTTTAAGGCATTTGCTAGTAGTTGTCACAGGGCTACAGCCCTACTGTGAGCTGGGTGTAAGAGCAGGCTGCCTCATGCCTTCCCACAGGCTGTATCTGTGTTTGTGTGTGTGTGTGTGTGTGCACTGTGTAACCCACAGCCACATGTCATCAGGAGGGTAGGCGAGATTTTTCAGATGGGGACACAGAGGTCCAGGTAGCAGAGAGGGAGGAGCCCTGGGTGAGAGAACTTTCTGCATCACCTGTAGAAGGAGAAATATGAATAATGAAAGGGGCACTGGGTCAGTCAAGGGAAGTGGAAACAGCAGTGAGGGTGCACCAGTATTTTGGTCTAAGAAGACAGGATACTCCACTTCCTAGAAAACGTGTCTTAGAGTATGCTACCACATCACATGCATTGATGGAGCACCACAGAGCACCCATGCTTCCTTGGAATGTTGATTCTTTGATCTACCAAGCAGACTTACCCAATGTCTGGGGTAAGAGACAAGGACAGATTGTGGCATTGTGCAAGGTTGTGCTCTCCAGAACTGGTGCACCACATGTTTTCCTGTCCTATGGCTGCAGGCACCAGAGGCATCACCTTTCTAAACCACAGGGCCTTCACACGTGTCTTGCAAGATGTGGGAAACGAGGCAGAACATGTGAAAGTGAATGACAGAGGGCAGTCAGTCCCTGAGACTCATTTTTTGTAAAAATATGGGCTTCATTTTGAAAGAGTCCATGAGCAAGGAACATTTTGCTCAGAAAATAAACAGATTCTCAAATTGCCTTGTGCTGTGCCAAATGATAGTGTAACCAACACTGCTCTTAATGCAAATTCACTGAAATCATCATGAAGTTTCCCAATGGCTGCTTTGCAATAAAGCAAATGGTACAGGGAAAAGTCTTCTGATAGTCATTTTTACGTTCACATAAGCACCAAATGAAAACCAGCCATTCCGTGGGCTTTCCCAGTTTAAATACCATGTTGTAAGTTTAGGGTTTGGTTTTATTCTTTTTAAATGTCTTCTGAAAAATCACGAATTTTCATCAGTTAGTAGTCCTCTCATAACAAAGAAAATATGGGCTTGTCTATAAATGTTACCCCGCAGGTTTCAGAGGCCTCTGAGTTTTGGTGGCTGGGGGAGAGAGAGATGCTGTCTGTGGGAAGGGGAGTAGATACAATACTGGAGAAAGGACACAGCTAATATGGCTACAGAGAAATGGATAGGGAAATAATGTGTACATGAGAGAGAAATCTGTTTAATGTTGGTCCTCTTGAGTTTGTCCTATGTTAAATCTCTGAAGCACTGACTTTTTCCTGTGCTGTTTAGTGCAAGGTCAATGGTTACTAAAGCACTGTGTCTATTATTTTCCAGCAAATCCCCCATTCTCACCTCAGTCACTGCTTTCTGATCTATGTTGTCCTCCAGCCTCCTGCCCACCTTGTTTATCCAGCTCATGTTTTAGTGCCTGTAGGTGATTCCTGCCCTTCACAGATGGCATGGAGAACTAACATTTTTCATTTCCATTCTTGCTTATTCCTGACTTTGTTCTGACAGTGCTTCAGAACAAACAGTAATAGTACAGTTCATTATAAGTCTTAAAAACAAAGCATGTCAGAAATTAAATCAATGCAAATAGTCTTTCTGTGGGAATAACTACTCACCTCAAAGCAATTTTCAGCCTTTTTTTATATTTATTGATTTTTTTTTTTTCCTTCCACCATTACTTTGCCCTGTCATAATGTCCTGTTTTCTTGTACTATGTTTTGACCTAATTTAAGACACTATTCTGGGAGTCTGAATAGAGACATTAAGGTGTGGTACCAGAGAGTAGAGCTTATTCCTCACTACCTATTGCAATGTGTTATTGGGTGCACCACAAGAAAATAAATCTTACTTTGCTGCTTACAAACTGTGTCAGTATCAAGGGTTTGCAATTACTCCAGTGCAGTGTAATTTCTGTTATATTCCAGGATCTACAGGATCAAGGGGCAAGGATTCATCTCTTGTTACTGGATAGTAAAATACCATGCTCATAGTGGGTAGATACAGATAGGAGCAACATTTCCATGACTTTTTCTCCACACTGACTGGACTGGACTGGACTTTAGTCATGTGTGTTTCTCCTCTGGTCTCCTCATGGTGGCAGAACCACTTGTCATTTTGGTTCACAAACTTTAACAATATGCAAGGAGATATTATGGAAATATAAGTGCCTTCCTCAGCACGTGTAGATAATCATTACTCTGAACAGATTTCCCAGAGCACTTGTGATATGTGGTATCACAAATGCTTCACTGAGACAGTCTCAGAAGATAAAGAGAGTTTTGCACTGACAAAAATTTGAGCAGAAATTGGATTCACAGGAATGGAAGAGCAGTAAGTAAACAAGAGGTTGAGTTCAGAGACTACAAATAGACAACCCTTGTGAAAGGCTGGAGGGAGAATATGGTTCTTCTTTCTCATCTGAAGGAATAATCTGAAAGCAGTCTGTAGGCCTTTTGAGATCATCAAATGTACAGACAGTAACCAGTAGGAAACTGGAATTTGCTGGTTCATATTACACAAACCTACTGTTTTCTATTTGAAGAGGCTCCAGAAGAGCTCTGATGGCAACCACTGTCTGTCCTAAGGCATTTAGTAATGGAGAGACACACAGTTCCAAACAGTTCCTGATTCAATTCCCCCTGAGAATGAAAAAATGAAACACTATCTGTAAAAATGTGTGGTTCCTGTTACTTCATTTACACACTGCTCAGGTCTCAAACCTATTAACACAGCTCCAGGAAATCTTGAATTTCAAATGTCTGACTGCATTGAGCTTTGCACTTGACTAATCAAGTCAAACATTGTCTGCTAATCAGATTTACAGGTGTGAACCTGTCAGCATGTGGGGATAGGCCACGTAAACATGCAAAGAGATTCAGATAGCTGCCCAGCAGTATCTGAAATTACAACCTGACCAAGAGAGCCGAGTATTGGATTCCTTGGCTTCAAGCACACTGATAGAGGGATTGAGTGAATTACCCATATTTTCTTCCACAAGGAAACTGCTATTTTAAAAATTCTGTTCCTTGGGGGAAAAAAAAAATCTTCAAGTAATCCATATTCTTGGATAATCTGTACTTCCAAGTAAAATGCCCAAAATGAGAGGCCAGAAGGGGAGAATGATGTTATGTGGGATCAAAAACTGAGGTTCTAGTAAAGAGGCACTTTGGGATAAAATTCCCCTTGCACTGTTTGCACACAGATATATTGCCTACACAGATTCTGATTAGTGTCCAGTATTGTTTAACTTGTTCATCAAGGACTTAGATGAAGGAACAGAGCACCTCCTCCCTGGGAGGGGTGGCCAGTACCCCGGAACATTTTGTGGCCATTCAGAAGTGTCTCAATAGGCTGGAGTGAAACCTTTTGAAATTCAGCAAAGGCCAATGCAGGGTCCTGCCCCTGGGCAAAGATAACCCCAGGCACCAGTAGAGGCTGGGGCCTGACTTGCTGGGAAGCAGCTCTGCAGAGAAGGAGCTGGTGGACACAAAGCTGTCCTTGGGCCAGCGGTGCCCTGGTGGCCAAGAAGGCCAATGGTATCCTGGGGTGCATTAGGAAAAGCATTGCCAACAGGTTGAGGCTGATGACTGATCCTGCTCAGCCCCTCTGCTCAGCCCTGGTGAGGCCTCATCTGGAGTGCTGTGTCCAGTTCCAGGCTCCTCAGTTCATAAAAGAAAAAGAGCTCCTGGAGATTGTCCAGTGCAGGGCTACAGAGATGATCATGTGTCTGGCACGTCTCTCTTCTTAGGAAAGACTGAGGGAGCTGGGCCTGTTTAGCTTGGAGAAGAGACAGATGAGAGAGAAGCTTATCAGTGCACACAAATATCTTAAGTGTGGATGTCAAGAGGATGGGGCCAGGCTCCTTCCAGTAGAGCCCGGGGACAGAACAAGGGCAAGGGGCAAAACAATGTGTGATTGCAACACTGTTTTTCATATGATTGCAAAGTTATTATAAAATTTTTGAAAGGAAATCAAGACATATTTACCTTAAAATACTTACAATACTTACTTATGGTGTCTATCACAGTACCCCAATTCAGATTCTGTCTATAGTTGCCTTTGACCATACTGTGCAATTAGAAATGCATGTTTTAAACTGGACATTGTTAGTCTTGTATGTCATGTGGAGGACAGTATTGCCCTCCTGCTCATGTCAGTGCTTTAGGATGCTGAACTAAGAGAAGCAACATAAAAGTAATTTCATCTGTAATACTCCTAAAAGTGCCCCCATCTGTAAACAAAATTATTAGAGATGGTTCTGGGTAAAATGCATTTCTAGAATATGTTCCTGGGATTTGGTTAGGTGGACAAACCTTACATATAAGGTAGGATAAAAGACACATCCTCCAAATTTATCAAAGCTGCACAGAGTTTAACTCTTCTATGTCTGTGTAAAATAGTAGTCCAGTATGGTTTACCTTATTTTTCCCTTCACTATGAAGTTGCTTTTCCTGCAGTAAAAAGGAATTCTTCCTCTTAGAACTGATGGCAATATATAAATAGTGAATTCTTCTAGCACAAGCTGTCAGCAGTCCAGGAAGTCTACATGTCTCTACAACATGTATAGACAAGTGCCCACCAGCACAGAGATCAAGGGGTAGAGATGGATGTGGGTCAAAATATCCCTTTTGCATTTCCTCTTCAAATCTAGTTTATTGCTGGCAGAGACTGCAGGAGAACATTTGCACAAGATTTCAGGAAAGTTATTCTACTGCAAACTGCAAAACCTGAATATTACTATAGTTATTACTATGACTATTACTCAGGTTACAGAGCCCATGCTTTGCTGTGTGACAACCTTTTATGGTGCTGTTTCATACACAGAACTTAGCCTGCTAAGATCTGAGACATTTCAGTATCTCCTCCAGGAAAATTATAGATTGCAATTTTAATTGAGAAAGACTGACTATAAAGTGATCCCAAGAATTATTATTGCTAATTATATTTCTCCCTTAGAAATTAACAAATTCAGAAGTATTTTATACATTAAGTGTTTGCTCTCAGTTCCAGTGAAAAATATTATATATTTTCTGTGGACAAGAATAAATATTCTATTTAAAAATTTAAAATTATTTAATATTTATGTATTAAATAATACAGTTTGGTACCATGGTTAATATTATTTGTTTTATAATTATTTTAAAGATTTTTGCAATGTTTGGGGAAATTTGAGAAAAATTGAGGTTGAGATTTCTCAATTTGTATTTCTTCATAGCATTGGCCAAGGTAGGAATTAAGCAAACCTTATTTCTTCTCCATATGTAAATCATACAGAGTGCAGATTCACTGCTCTTTCCAGTTTCAGACATAATGGAGGAGACCCATACAAATTTGTGGGTAATGTTGAGTTCTTATTTTAAAGCAAATATATTCTTGTCTAATATGGAAAAGGTGAGACTCATTTTGAATATTCATGACAAATTATGCCCTGTCTTTTAGGTTGTGCATATCTATTAATTTAGAAATATTACAGAAGTGGCAAGTAAGGACTTGCTTTGATCTGTGCTGGCCGAAGGATTCCCACTAAAATATCTTAGCAATCAAGCATGGGTAATTAATGATCAATAATGACTATGAAAACTGCTAGAATGTTTTTGGAGAAGTGTAACTTGACTGTATTAATTGTAATTGCAGCTGGCTAAAATTCTTTGAGGGCTAATTTCCTTACAATGCCTTTTTTTGTGTGATTTTTTTAGTTGACTGGTTGGCTGGCTGGTTGGTTGGCTGTTGGGTTTTTTTGGTTTTTTGTTTGTTTCTTTGTTTTGCTTTGTTTTTTGATTGGCTGGTTGGTTAGGGTTTTTCTGTTTTATTCTCAGCAGTGAAATTGTCTTGTACTTTTTTTTTTTTTTCAGCAATCTGTTCACATTTCTTTTCCTGAAAAGATAATTTACTGGACACAAATTTCCCAGCAGCTCCAGTTTCCTCTTGAGGCTGTGAAGATGAAGGCACAGTCATTCCCAGAATGAGTGTTGCCAGTCTCAGAAAGTATTTTCTCCTTTTTTGGCAGGGGATATAGAAAAGAAGACACATGAAATATATTGAAGGTGAATATAAAATTCAGAGTATCTGTTACCTGAACTAATAAAATACACTGAACAACTGTTCCTGCTTCACTAGTTTATGGTAAAGAGCTGAATCGGTGAGTTTTAACTGCACAAACTGAAAAAGCTAAGCCAACTGAAATCCCATGTGACTTGGACCTTGGCTGGAATCATCTTGGTGTCATTACCGAGAATTTCTTCACCGGTTTTACTATTTTTTAATGGTTTCTTTTCAGTCTGTGGCTTTTGGCATCAGAAAGGCAGCTTTCTTTGTAGAAATAACCTTTTTCATCTTAAAATTGCTGACAGAACATGAGAACAGAATCCCTACTTTACTAAAATATTTATCCCAGATTATTCAGGGGGTTTTTACCCTCATAATCTGTAATTTCGTAGTTTCTTGGAACCCAGTCTAGTACTTCTGGATGTTGTTGTGGTTGTTGTTTTCTCTTCTGCTTTGCTTTTATGTTTGTTGGTGTTTGTTTGCTGTTTGATTGTTTAATTGAGTGAAAATAGTCCTGTTAATTCAGTGAATTTACCCTAATGGGTCAAGCAGCAGAGGAGCAGAGTAAGTACTTACACTTTTATTTTAAAAAATTTCTAACTCTTGATAAATCTGATATCAGCACACATTTACAATTTAGCATGAGCAGTATTATTTATTGAGAGTCTCCATCTCTGCAAGGTCTTTCGTGTCTTTACAAAAAGTAAGAAGTGGAGAGGCCTGAGAGGAGCAGAAAATCCTCCATGAACCTAGGCTGTGGAGCATGTGATTGCAATGGGAAGCAGGGAGGTCCACATCACAGGTGGATGTGCACATTATCCTTGGGGATGCTCGGCTGGTGGCCATCCCCCATGCTGAGCAGTTAACTCTGGTTTAGCTCTTCCCCACATCTGCCACTCTGACTCCCGTGACACAAAGATGACAGTCTGCTACCTGCACCTAACTAGCAGAGTAAGAAAGATGGAAAAAAATGACAAGAGCAAGAGCTTAGGGAATGACTTTCAGGTGAGAAACAACTACACTAGCATGGTTCTTTCTGGGGAAGCAATGACCAACATTGTTTACAATACAAATCTATGACATATATGAGGAAGTGAACAAGGAATTATTATTTTTTCAACCCAAGAAACAGGTGCTGCCACTGGAACTAGGAAAAGGCTGGTTGAAAGCAGCAAGAAATGCTTTTTAAGGAAATATTGTCATTTGGATCTCCTCAAGTAGAAGTCAGAAGTTTATGAGTTCCAAAAGCAATTAGCTAGATTTGTACAAGAGAAATTTGTGATGCAAACTCTGGCTTTAAAAGTACCTGTGTTCTTATATTGTGCTCCAGGCATCTGCTGTTGAGATAGCATTGCATGCTAGACAGATTTCTGCTGTGTTCTCTCAGTGCTGCTCCTCTCAAGGTGCAATTGTAGCCCGCAGTTCAGATCCATGATTGCAGCGTGATGGCAACTAAAACCTCACAGGGTTTGACATAGGCTGAGGAGCCCATCAGGGATCCTGCATAATATTTGGCAGCTGAAAGCTCTTATCTGCAGGGGTTGCAGTTAAGCCTCTGAATTGCAGTGCGCCCCAGTGAATTCAACAGGCAGGCTGAGGCAGACCGAGCCAAGGACAGCAAGGCTGTCCTGCTCCTGTGCCAGAGGCTGCAGCCCCTGCAGCAGGGGCAGCACAACAGCAGGACTGGCTGCACCCAGCCAACTCTGTTCACAGCTTGCCTCTGCAGCACAGACCTCCAGTAACAAGGTTGAGATGGGCTGCATGCATTCTGTTCTGTGGTAATCTGTGGTGGAGAGATGAATCCAGACAACATTGGGAATAACATCCCAAATTGCTGCAGCTAGGTTTGTCAGATTTCATCTGTCAGCTCCCTTAAATGCATGACCTTGGAAGAGCGCTTGTTATAGAAGAAGATTATTACTGAGGCAGTTGCTCTGTTGCTTCTGCTGTGGCTTAGAAAGTTTTCACTGCTCCAAGAAGAGGGCTAAGTCTTCAGATTGTGCAGTCTCAATTTGTTGTTTCTAAATAAGATGCTGACTAACCTTTAAGTAACATACTCCTTTGTCTCGTGCATTCCTTGCCTCCACAGAGAGGAATGTGGAATGGGTTTTTTAAAAAACTGTGTGTTTTTAAACTACCCCATGACCCACTTGTCCTTACAGATCACCACACAATACCTGGGAGTAGGTTATTAATGGCTGGATTTTACTATAAGTAGCAGGTATGCTTTCAGTTCTCTTGCACATCACCAGTTTTCATCTGATTCTTGTGAGAGTCTGTAATGTAAAAATTCACTTGGTTGATTTTTAACCTCATGAGCTGTTATCTCATTTGGGAGATAAACAGTGCCAGAGCCTCACTACAAAAACTACTGTCTATCTTTCTCTCCAGAATGATATCACTTTGTTGTGAGACAGATTTCCAAAGAGTCTCAAAGTTAATAAACCTTTTAAATACATTTTAGTAGCCGTATTACAGGGTCAGCATCTGTGAGAAGACAGGTTATTAAGGGAAGACTTACCTGGCTGAGCACCGAAACACTGTTAGACATGTACAATGAAAACAGAGAATGCTTTGTGTATTTTTTTTTCCAAGAAAGGTAGTAATTTCTCAGCTGATTATCTTTGTGATTCCTAAACTATTCTGTAGGTGGCTGGCAGGGTAGCTCTGGTCATCTCTGCACAAATCCAAACACCCTTATTTCCTGAACTGTCAGTCTCCCCACTTCAGACCCCAAACCATCAATTGAGAGCATCATCACCCTGGGCAAGTCCTTCAATCCCATCTTCTTGTATCCCAAATGAGTACAATACAAACCTGCCCACAGGATACTCAGTTGATCCATACAAATGTGTTATTACCTGCTCAGTTGTGGTTTTTTTAATTGTAAAAGAGATGACATTAAATTTACGGTGCTCAGTGATAATTTGTGCAACTAATTAAATCTGCGGTGGGTTGTGCTGCTTTTTTAAGTGCTTAATCAGTCACACAAATGCTACTTCCATTCATGAAAGCAAATGCTAAAATAAATAGCTTCTGATAATTTATGCCTTAAAATAATAAAAAGCCCAAGGAAGTTAAGTGTCAACCTAATGTTAACTTTGAATATAAAACAGTTTGCTGAAACCAGGAAGCAATTATAACATACTGTTTTATAGAGTCCTTTATAGCAAGATAGTTTTTATAGGTCTGTGTCTACTGGAGTTTTTTTGGAGGGTGAGCCACAGTTCAGTTTTGCCCAGGAAATAACAAATGAGATTCAGAACACATCAAAAATGCAGCTGTTTTCAGTAGGTAAGTGTGTCATGGTGTTCTTATGGGGAGGAAGGGAGTAAATAAATCCAGCATGCAAAGTTTGCCTCTACTAATTCTACTAATTCTGCTTTCCATTCAGGGTGTCCAATGTACTCCAGTATACACATACTTTCATGGATACTGGCTCATCCACATGTGCTTCTCACACAGAGGTTCTCCTGCCCTTGTCACCCAGTGCTTAAGAGATGTGCTTTTCTTTACAACTAAAAAATTAAATAATTGGCAACTCTGCTTCTCAAGAGATACATAAGAATAATGATAAATCTGATTATGCTAATAAATATGAAAATCACACAGAAGCAGCAGGCCAGATATAATTCCTTTTGATTTTTCCCCTTTACCATGTATCTCTTATCCACATAGGGAGCCAGTGTTTTCTGTGAGTTTATACTTTGAGTGTATGCTTTCCTTCATGAGACCCCTGCAGGAACAAAAGGGATTTGAAATTAAATCATACCTGGTATTGTACCTGGATATGATGTTGCTGTGTTGGAAAGTGTTAGAAGGCTGCTGTCAAGTAAGCCTGTGATCTCCAGACCATTGTAGCTCTAGCTAGGGGTGCTAAACACCCCTAAATCTGACTAAAGGGAAGGCTTGATTAAGGCCCTTCATACAAATGGAACAGCTGGAAAGATTAGGAGTTCCCTTCACTAGCAAAAGGCTTCATGTAAGGGAATCATTAAAAGTCTGAATTCATCAATTACAGGTAGAGATATAAGGTGCTGGCTTTAATAGGGAATAGAAGAAAAGAAAAGACCCTGGGGCACAGAACAGACTAGGAAGGCAACCTTGGCAATTGTGAATGTGAAAATCACCTAAGTTTGTTCTGTGTTCAGAGATACAGGCTTGCTGTGTTTTCAGTAACTCAGGAAGACTGCATCAGAGAACAGACCTGATTGCATCATTCCTTTCTCCCTTTAGCAAAAGTGCTTTTTGGTTTTCTTTCACTGCCAGCACTAACATGTCCCTTGGGCTAAAGAGCATATGCAAATAGCAGAGCTTACTTATGAATTTTTACACAATGAAAGAGAGTATCTGAATAATTTGTGTTATAATTGATTAGAAATACGTCTGCTGCTAGCAATTAGTCACTCAACACGAGATTTTTGGGGAACCCCTAATAATCTTCACACAAAGTATTATAGGCTTTCAACACTCTCCAGGCAATTAAAGTTTATGGAGTACAGTAAGTATTGCTCATATCTGAGACCCTTAGCAGAGAAAATATAGAAGGAAAGGTGTCCTAGTTGTTGGTGTACACCTCTGAAGTTTCCTTGTGCAGAAGCTAGCACATAGTATCCATCAAAAAAATGGATCCTCTCTCAAAATCATTGCCATGTCCTAGTTTTTCTGTGGGACTGAGACACCTGCCCTAGCATTCAGAGTATCTTTTCCAAAGTAGTCATCAGCCACTTCCCTCCACGAGATGTGGATAACAGTCCTGACTAACAAAGACTAGTCACTGCCTCCATTTGCTTTTTGCTGACTTTTCTCTCAGACATGTGGTGCCAAATCTTCTGTTATTCTTCCTGGAGGTAACCTTACTGTGTTCCCATTGTTTTGAAAAGAAAAATCAAATAGGGTTACCAGAAAGAAAAATATGATGCACTAGTCATTTTGAAAACGTTTTTTGAAAAGAAAGTAATTCTTCTTGAGCTTTCCTGTATAGAAAAACCTTAAAAGATGAAACCCCAAAACTAGAACAGCAAAATTACACCCTGTTTTTTTCTTTAGTAATAGCCTAAATAAGGAATAAAAGAAATAACTTTAAAAAATATTTTCTGAAAAAAATACCATACTCCCATTTAATTCTATGTCTTTGGTAAATATCCTATTTTATCAGCTGTATGTACTGCTGGACTTGATTCTTTCTTACTATGTTGATTGGGAATTATTTTATAATTTTAAAAGTTCTTTATTAGGCAAGGTAGCCCTGTGCTATTTGATATTGCTATTTAGTTTTGTTCCTGTGGTCCATTAAATCAGTAAGATGCCTCATTTGTAGTTAAGGCCACCATTTCTTCCTACTTCCTTTCTTAGCATATTGTTGTCATACCCAGACCTCCAAAGAAAGGGATCATGTATGGTCCTTAGTCAAGGCTGCTGTGAACATCTTGAGAGTCATTCAGATGAATTTAGTAACAGTAGAGCAAAATATGTAGTAAACTTAACTGAGCAACTGAACCTGGTTCCTATGTTTGGCCTCAATTGTCCAATTGTTATAGAATAGGATACATAAAAACCTTTATATAGTAAACATTCTTTTCCATTACTTTGTTTCACATTTGAGGTAACTAGATCTAACTTACACCATTTTACGATGACACACTTCCACTTCAGTTCCCAGACTGAAGCACAGGCTTCATGCATTATTGCCATGACTTCTTTTTAAAAGTCACTTCAGTTTCGAAATTCCACACATCCATTATTTAAAATTGAAAGCATGGGAAAACATCAATTCATTCTCTTGACTTTCTGGAATACACTTTTTTGCAGTGAATTCAGATAAGTTAAAGCAGAACCTATATGTGTGGTTTTAACCAGCCAGCCCTATGCTGCCCCGACTGAATTGTAAATTCAAGGGGTGCTGCTGTTGTCCAACTTGCTCCCATGGACTAACTCCCTTTAGACCACAGCAGCAGGAGGGCAAAGGACAGTAAGAGCAAAGAGGAGTCTGCCTGTTTGCAATGAATCAGCACAGGACATGAAGGCTGAATGGATGCCATCATAACCTGGTGTCCCCACTGCATCCTTCAATTTCCCATTAAAAAATTCTCTCTATCAAATAAGAATGAAGGACAGAAAATAAGGCAAAATGAAAAATTGGGATGACTGAAAGGATCAGAAAGAGTACTAGAGAAAATGACTATAATGGAAAAGTCCAAGTATACGGATTAAAACAGGTGTGGTGAAAAATTCCTTTCTAACAGTGTGAAGTATTAAGAGCTAATTAGGTACAACCAATTAAAGTGTTTCTACTATTAAGTATACGGATTGGTTCTTAATATTATAATTTTTACACTTCTAGGTGGATGGAAGGCATTTTTCAAACATGAAGGAAAGGTATGACCTTTTACAGCCTACTGGCATAACATTGCTAAGGACTGGCTTGACCTAAGAATGTGGAATGTGTTCCCATCAAATTTAATGCCACTACTCGGATGAACAGGTTTATATAAATGAATGCAAGTTTGCATATCTGAGTCTTAAATTAGAAAAGAGACAAAAAATGAGGCAAGTTAATGAGCATTATGAAATATTTCAAATTAATATTTTTTCCCTAATCTCATATTGTAATAGCAAGAAAGGAATCATCTGCTCAGCTAGAAATTTCAAACATCATTTTCTTAAAATAACAAATAGGCTTTTTAGATTAAAAGCTTTTCATACAAGCCAGAAGAATCAATGATTCATTCATCTCAAGAATTTTGGAAAATATTTGTTTGCTTCTTACATTTTGTATTCCAACTTTTCTTTAAATTGTCATTCTGTTTTCGTTCCCAACCAAGATAAATAAAATAATTAAAATATGTTTGTATATATTTTATTAACAGCTAGAAACATTTTTTTTTTTCTTGTAAGAAAATATCATCCCTGACATTCTTCGTATGGGAACAAAAAGCAAAGGAGAAATTACGGCAGCTATAAATCAGCTTTGTGGTTTTGATAATTTAATACATTTTTCACAGGTTGCTTTCTCTGTCTGGCATTCTCATAACAACTCAGTTGGCACGCAGCTTTGCAAGCTCATCTTTTTCCTCCACTCTCTTTTCCTTCCCAGTATAATATACTTCAAAGGAGTTTAGATTCCAAGCAGTGTTTTGCCAGGTGTACAAGCCAAAGGCTCATCTTTTAATCCCTTACATTCGCATGATCCAATTCTCCAGATTAAAAATTATTTCATTCTTTTATTGTATGGGCAGAGCAATGAATATTATTGTAGAGTTAGTAAGTCTAAGTGGCTATGCTGATGAGCTAACTTAATCCTTTGGAAGGGGATAATAGGGTAATAAAGCACGAAGGAATAATCTTAGTCATGTCTCTCTGGTATTCTGACAATTGCACCCTGTTCTAAAGCAGTCTCATGTAAAGCCACCACAGAAAAAATGACTGTAGTCGTCAACTGCACAGATGAGGGAAATGTCCGTGCCTGTGTCAGTCATTTTAATGAGTCACAAGAGGAGGGAAAGTGCAGGAACAAATTAAACACAACAGTATTTTTCTCCCTTCCCCCCAACAAAAGAAAGTGAGAATAGTTACAATTTCATTTGCTTTTAAAGCACAGCACTTGGGTAATAAACGTCCCCTGCAAATGTGCTGAGCAAACACCTCCGCATTCATCAATATGCGGGAGCTGTTTATTGCCTCATAAACTTGGAAGCAAGTGATATTGTCTCCTAAATCAATG
Source organism: Zosterops lateralis (assembly GCF_965231275.1). Taxonomy (NCBI): domain Eukaryota; kingdom Metazoa; phylum Chordata; class Aves; order Passeriformes; family Zosteropidae; genus Zosterops; species Zosterops lateralis. The sequence continues at coordinate 52,962,273 of NC_139764.1, read as the reverse complement.
CTTGCATGGACATCCTAGGCACTGTAGGAGAACAGTACATCCAGACAATGCTGATACTTAAATTAATGGTTCTAGTAATGACTGAAAGGCGCTTTGTCACTACTAAAAAAGTTAGATATAGATTAAAAGTATGCCTAGGACACAATGTATATATGTTGTGACAGGGACGCGTGTATGTATGTGTCTCGTTACAGTTTTTATTACTTTGGCATAAAAACTTACTACTCCATGCAGTTTTGACTTAAATGTGGGTTGAGCTGCCAATACAGGGTCAAACTTGGTTTAAGCTTAGTTTATGTACAAACCTAGTTTCTAGATCTGTGGGAAGTATGGCTTGGATTGTGAAACTGTGTTAGCTTTATCAGCTTCAAACCAGATTAAAGAACTAAGAATAATCTTAATTCCATGGTGTCCATTATCTGAAAATTATTTATAAACATTATGGAATTAGCTGACATTGTATTGTAGGTTTCTGATCTGCAGTGTCTCAAGATGATCCTATCTTCTTTATCTGAGAGAATGCACAGCTGGAAGGCATTGCTCCTGCCTTAATGTTCAAGGTACAAAGTCAGTGTAGGAGAGGGTGTGACAAGAATCGAGGAGGGACTGACATGAAAAAAGTGATGTGTTTTGCTTTCTATGCCTTGCAGTGTCCATATTGCAACAAGAAGGACTAATTGCTTCCTGAGCAACTGTAACTTTAATAACAGCAGGGAAATGCAGCAGAATATAAATTAGACTTCCATGTAAACCAGCCATCTCACTATATGCCATGGGTCCCAGGCAAACTTGAGTAGCTCATGCTTTTCCTGATGTTGAGGGAAAGTAATTCAGCAGTAATATAGGTACACTTACCCTCACTTCTGTCTCATTTTCTCAAGGCAATCAACCATGCTGCTAGATCATCCCCTATTTTGCAGAGAAACAGCACGAGGTACTGAAACAAAAATTACTACTCATCTCCTCCTCATCTTTTACCCCAGAATGATTTACAATTACTAGTGAAATACTAATACTACACTATAGTGGAGGTTTCCAATCTTCAGATTGTTCTGGGAAGATCCAACTGTGTGAGAGAACAACAGTACTCTATTTGAAATAATTAATATGTATTAATGGAGTATTTCCTCCTGATAAATTGCATTCTGAAGCTCTTATATAGGCATTTAGTACCACAAGTTTCACTTCTGCAAGCAATGGTGCACTACTGCTGGTGTCTCAGGAGGGTGCAGTATAAACTCTTTACCAGCCCATATACTATTCTGATTTTAATCTTTTATTTCAAGTACTCTTTGAAATAGCCATGTCCATTGGAGCATTAGAATTGTTTTCTGATTAGCAAAATTGGTTTTTGGGTAAGTAAACTCCTAAATGGGCTTTCTTCAAACTTTGCAAACCAAAAACCTGTTTTCATTAAGTGTAACTATTATCTGCAAAAGGCAAATATTTTGTTAAACATCAGACCTCTCATAATATAGCAGCTTAAAATGAAAATAAAATAAAAATGTAATTTCTGGGTAAAATCGACAGAAGCCAAATTCAGATTTCAGATTTTTTTATGACATCATTACTAGCATTCAAGCAGTGCTCAGAAAGAGTAAACCAGCTGGATAGCTTTATGCCACTGTCTTACATATTCTAAAAAGGGTAATAGTGAACAGAAAATTAAGCATGCATATGTAACATGACACAGTTGCAATGAAGCATAGCAAAATTTCAGGCTGCCTGTGCAAAAGCTGTGCACCACTGAGCCCTGACTTAATAGCCCTCTCTGTGTAGTTCTGTTGTAGCCTGGATAGAATACTACGTACATTTTTGATTTATCATGTCACTAGAATGCAGCTCACAAACTAAAGCAAATCCAGAGAATGGGAACAGGAAGATGAACTTGCCAGAAAAAAAACCCCAACCAGTCAAGTAGAGGCAACTTAGTGAAGGAGAAACTGAGATGAAATATAACAAGTTTTAATTTTTTTTCTAGGGTATGAATGCTAAGGAGAAAGAAAAATTACCTTATTGCAAAGCAAAGACAAAATCCAGAAAGCTCCTTTAGTTTTGGAGTACAATGGAGTGTGATCCCCCAAGGGAGTTGCAGAAGACTTATCCATTGGGAATTTAAACGAGTTTTGACAAGACAATAGAAAATTAATATCAAATACCGTTCTTTGTTATCAGGCTTTGGTTTTGGTGATGTAACAGCATCTCTCTCTTGCTTCCTCTCAGGGAATGAAATAAGTGGTTCATTAGTATTTTCTTACCACAGAGAGGAAAAAAAATTGCCTAGTGAAGCAGCAGTCCAATATTTGTATTTCTGCTTGAAGAAGCATTGAAAGATTTTTAACAGGTGAAATACATCTTTTCCCATGGAAGAGCTGCCCCTGGTGTTGCCTTCTCATTCTGCAGAAGGCAGTCTCCAGGAAGAATTCAGGGTGTGGCACCCTTGAAATGTGGAAGAAGAGTACTATAAATCCTGCATATTTAAGAAGTACATATATTTGATACTTTCTTGGAACAAAACCTATTTCATAGCGATAAAATAAATAGATGCAAAGCTACAGTGTATTGTGCTGGGTTCCCAAACACAGCCACAGGATAATTCTCTCTTTCCATAAACACATCCTGAGCCTCATGCAGAAAATTCAGTCCACTTGGTAGCAACAACTTCTGCTTTGCCTAGAATGCTCTGAATTCTCATTGTCTGTGTCCTCCTTTCCATTTCATTTGCAGTCCCTGGCAATTTTGATCCTCTGTTCCTTTTAAAGTTCTTTATGGACATGCTCTCTCCTCCTTTCAGCCCATGTCCTTTCATGATCTTGCTCTACCTGTAGTTTCTCTATCACTCCTGCCCTAATACTCATCAGTTTTTTGCGTTTTCTCCTCTGGTGCTTTTTTAAACCCTCTAAATTAGGTACTTGCACACAGGCAACATTCCGTAAACACCCTTTTAGTTGGAAAGTGGCTGCACTAGTAGAATTTAAGTGGATATATTGCCTTTGACTTCAGTGAGGCCAGGATTTCAATCTTACAATGCTCACATTTCTCTACTGTCTCAAAAGCAGGAAATTACAAAGTCCCTAGGCAGTACAAATACAGTTATTTGTGCCATACAAAATGTAGCCTGGTTATAAGACTATTACTTGCTTGGCTTTTCAGTCCTACCAGAATACTTTGGCAGGTTTTCTGCAAAGGTTAACAAAAGTTAGATAAATAAGGGCTTGGTGCACTTAGATATTTTATCATTCCATAATGTGTCTTGCTCTATCTGTGTATTCAGCCAGAAGAATATTGGCCATGTTCCTGTCTCATATCTAAATGCTGGCAAGCTAACTGTAATCAAGGTATTCCTTTTAACAAGATTGATTTAGGGTTAAATGGAGCTCTCTACTCCTTGCAGCTTTGGGTCCTTCAAAAATCAGGGGACATTCAACTTCTGAATAAAAGTAATAGCCTTGCAGTTTTTCCCTCACTAACTTTGTTTTCCTTTTCCCATGTTCTTTATGGAAACTTTCCCTTCGGTCCTCTGCTTTTAATATTTGTTATTCTGTCCCATTCTTCATCATACTTGAAGGCTTTGTGACACTTAGCCCTTTTCATTCTTGCTGCCTGATTTCTCCTTCCTCTGGCCATCAACTTATCTCTTTCTCTAACTCTGAAGGACATATTATGGGAGAGGAATAGAAGCTCAGTGTAAATTAGAGAAAGAGAATAGAAAGAGAGAAGAATGAGAGAATATTAAACAGAAGTGGTTGATAACACCCAAAGAACGAAGAATGAAAATAACACCTAAAGGAAGAAAGCAAAGAGAAAAACAAATTAACATGCAAAAAAAAGGCTTTAAAGTGGGGATTATGATCAACTTTTATATAGAAGACTTGGTCAAACTTTACGCAGAAGAAAAGCAAACAGAAAATGCAGGAAATGTAGAAAAATCATGGAGAACATGCAGGAAAGTCATGGAGACCTCTTTTTGGGTGAAAGAAATGTGGCAGGAGGAAATAAAATGAGATAAGGAAATTAAAGTTCAAATATTAGATTAAAGTTCAAAACTGTTCCATTGCATAGTGTTTCAGATTTTGATAGAACTGTTACATTCAAAAGATCCGTACAAGGTAATAAGCATGTATAAAATCATAAAATATTTAGTTATTATTTAGGCAAGACACATATAATCTTGTCCCTGATCCAATGCAGCACTCAAGCACTGGGTTAATTCCCATGAAGTCAAGCAAAACTAAGTATATTACTAAAACGAGTCTAAGCTCCCTCCAGATTACTCAAGATGTATTGGTTGAATACTCTGCACTGAGAGTTTGGGATTTGTGTTGTTCAAACACAAGAGCTATCTCATGGCTTCTCAGTGATTTTAGCAAAAGAAGTAAATACGAAAGGGCTTGAAGGAATAGGTGGAGCTGGGCTGGATAGTCGAGTACAACTTCCTGCTCATCTAGCCCCAGGGGGACAAAGTTACTCTTTCCTTCCTCCCAGCAGCACCTTTTACTCCAGTGTCTCCTTGGTGTCCAGTCTCAATGCCCAAATCTCCAGTGTAGTCAAAGCAGACGGCATTTTACTGCTCTACGGTGTCTCCAGCCTCCTGCTGCTACAGCCAGCCCTGTGCAATGCTACTGCCTTGCCTTCCTGTGTGCTCCCACCCAGATTTTGTGCCAGAGAAAAGCTGTCTGACAGACTCAGGAAGCACTTACTGCACTAACACGGAATTGAAGTTTATAGGATCCTTATGCAGTTGAGCACTAACAAAGCACTGAGTTTCATTTTCAATGCAACAGCAGCTTTAGTTCCTTCTTCACCCACCAACCTACTGGAGATGTCAGTGCTGATATTCCATCATACAACCAAGAAACCATTCCCAATCCACAGTTATTCTGCACATGAAGTCACATTCCGTATTTCAGGAATTGATCTGATACCTTCTTTACTCTGGTATGATTTGGTTTTTCAGGCTGGGCTGAGCAGAGCTAGAAGCTGTTTTTAGCAGAGATGAAGTTGCAATTGAAACATGATAAAAATGAATGAGTTAAATTCCATCCATTTATTGCCACCCCAAAAAGCATTGCATAAGAGATTCCACAGAAGAGTTCATGCACTAAACCTCACATACACCTCAGCACAATTCTAAAAAAATTGTAAATTAATCACATAGAATAATGTTCTGTTTACCACCTTGTCACTGGGTGTTCACATCAGCTCCCATAGGAGTTGAGGGTCACTCTCTCCTCTGGATATCGAGTCAGTATTTTCATCCTATTCCATAGGGAAATGGTGTCTTGGACACCTATGGATCAGGAGCTTTCAGGAGCTTTCACTTTCAACTGAATGGAAAGGAAGTTTTTCAGTGGGCAGCAAAGGAGATAAGAAATCTTCTAATAAAGATTTCACTTCTCAGTGAAATAGGAATCCATGCAGGCAGGAAGCAGGTTGAAGGCATACTGGCAGCAGATAAATCCTCCAGCTCCACTTTCCTTATCCCATCTCTGCATCACAATACATTGAGTTGTCATCTGCCATTTGTGTATTCATTCTAATTCTTTCTGCCTTGTTATTCTGTCAATTTCTTAATCTATTTACACTGACTTTATTTTCAGTGTGTCTATTGTGACAGCAAATCCTAGAATTGCCTTGGGTGTTGTCTGAATATGGCCATTATCAAATCATAATGTCTACCCAGATGAGGAACTGTAAGGGCCCTAGGCATCAGTAGGAGTCCTTAACAGCTGCCTGCAGTTTAGACCTGCATATCAATTTCCACCTTGGAGGATCTGCTGCAGTATCATAAGGTGAATAGGCACCGTGTGTATTAAAATTTGGATTAGTGGCTCAACCAAAACGTTCACTTTCCCTCCCTCTCTCTCTTTGTCTCTCTTTTTTCACATTAATAAACTTGCTATCTCCGTCTTTTGTTGGTAAACTATATAAAAATGCAAATGATCCAGAATCCAATTAATTTCTGGAAGGTTGCAGCTGTTTTGGGCCCTATTCACAAAGACATGTGGCGTGTGTGCGTGCGTGTGTGTGTGTACGCGTGTGTATGCATCTGATTGCTAAGAAAATCAGGCCTTATTATTGAAGCCTTGACTCTCAAAATTTGAGCTATTGTTCTTTGCCAGTGCTGATGCAAACAGATAATTTCCAAATTGTATTCCACGTTTATTAAAGTGGTAGAAAATGTGGCTAATTCCAGACAAAGCTGAGAAAAGGTGGAGCTTGAGAGCTGAAATAGGAGATCTGGGAAATCTGTTTCTATTACAACAAAGAAAAGTTTATCTAATATCTCAAAAAGCATTAATTACTGTGAGGCACAGGCGAACACATTGTGGATTTCTTCATCTATTTTGTCATTCTTCATTGCTTTATTCTACTACTGTGAGTTGTTTGGCTTCATTTGGTGTTTTGTTTTGGGGGATTTTTTTGCTTATATCTACTGTGTAGTTATGAAATTGAGACCATCTTGGGAATATTTTTCATTACCCCAGCCAGGCTTTGAACGGAAATTTATCAGGGCCAGACAGTTTGAAACAACATATATAATTGTTCCCATTACTGGTTGAATTTGGGCAAGACACTCAGGACTGATTTTTCAATCCGTATTTTTATATTAAAGGGCTCCATTTATGGCTGCCCAGTTTGCACCTGAAACTGAAGCAACAAACATCAAAGCACACAACATTAACAACACTGTGAGCACATAGGTCTCACAATGATACACATTGATCTCCTGTGTATCTGTTCCCTCACATTAATATGTTATCCATGAGCAACTGAATCAAAAGCACCTTATTTTCAATTACATTTATGTCTTTGTCTGCTCTTGTCTGCCTTCTCTACTGTCTAATACAAGTTCAGTTAATTTCTGTGACTGGGATATTTGTACTCTTTCTCCTCTACCTAATGAAGCCCAAAGGAGTTTAATATCCATGAGACCTCTTCCCCTGTGCTCTTCTATCTATTTGTTTAAGTTGGCCAACAATTCAAAATTTATGCAAGTGAAGGGAGACAGGGCTGACTTTAGCATGATCATAGACCAGGCTAAAAAGGTAATTTTTTCATAGCTGTAAATATCTGGGAATCTTATTTCATTTATTCTTAAAACAAAGGTTTGGTATTTTTCTGTAACAGTCAATAAAGAAGTATAAGCATTGCTAATAAGGAAAGTGAACTTAGAAACATAATCTGTCATCTTTATTGTTACAAGCATTTGGTGAAATTAAAGCCATCATGGAAGTCCTACATTTTGGGTACATAGGAGCCTATTAGACATATGTAGAGCAAGCCCTTCTCGGTTTATTATAGTCAGCAGTTTCAGCAGCGGGTGCATGCAAGGCTAAATTCAGCCTTGTGCAGGGAGCTCGTGTTAGGTCGGAGCACCATATAAATCCCACTTGAGCTCTAAAAATAGAATTCCAAAGTGGAATTTAAAGCCCTGTGACAGTGTCTGGTACAGGCAAGAATTTAATGAAAAGGAGACAATTTTTGCCAAGGTTGTGATAGCCTCTCTAAATACAGTCTCCCTCACACCAGCCCACAGAGGCAGCAATCAGGCCAGTTTCACCAAACATGGTTTTTCACAGAATAAGGTGCTGAGGTGCCTTGATTAATAAGAATAGGCTCCTTTATGGGCAATAAATTGAAGGTTGCTTTCTTCCCTGGGACAGAGCTAAAGGTTTGATCAGATATCTGGGGTTTTTAAGTTAAATATTTTACACAGAAAGCTTTTCTTCTTTTGGCTTTGTTGTGGCTGGTAATGTACAGAGATAATGCATATTGGGAGCACTGATAACAGAAAGAATAAGCAGATCTATAGCAAGAAAAATGGCAGAGAGGCTCCCATCTCAAGCACAGTTCTGGAAAGCCTGGAAAAGGAGAGATACAATCGATAAGGTTATGTGTGGATCAGCTGTAACTGCTTGTCTTTCTGCCAAAGCAACCTTCAGTATTAGAGCCCTGCAGGGGAGCTTACCATTGCAGGGTGAAATCAGGGTGTAATCCTTGTGCAGGATACTTTATTTCCACTGTCATGTAATAGTCTCTGAAAAAAGAGCAGTAAGGGTTCAGGTGATGTCTTTATTCAGAGGTCTCGAGAAAGGACCAAAGAGTTCCCAGAATTGCAGCTCTGATAGAGGCACTGGAGAGCAAACTCTCCTGCTACTTCCTGTAGTCTGGAACACAGAAAATATTTCACAAAATTATGTGATATATAAAGTCTTAAAACTGAGAGGATCCTTGCATGCAAAGGAGAAGAATTTAGAAGAGTGTAAGTAACAGCTCCATCTGCTGATGCCGTCTTTATAGCAATTTATTTAAGTCTCTTTTATATAGCCCCCCTGCCTTCCTAGCCTTCTCTCAAATTTAGATCATTTTCTTCTTTCCCAGTTGGCATCATTATCTGAAATAATTCAGATTTCATTGTAGCGAACAAAGTATAGATATTTCTTTAAGGTAGCAACTACACTGGAAGATTATTGGAGATCCTGGCAAATAGTCCCAGATCACTAGATAAGGTGATTTCTGTCATGATTCCTTTGAGAGTAGAAGGAGGAAAAGTCTGTCCCTCTAGAATAAGAAATGGCCTGTTAAAGTAATCAAAGAAAATAAATTTATTCATGTGAGTCAAGAAGAAATATCCGAAACAATATAATTTTCTTACAGGGCCTACCACTGTAATGTGTGCATTGCCTTCTGCCAGGACTAGTTATCCTTAATGTGTATTGACAGGAAGTTCAAGATACCTACCATTTGTCTGAATTGTACAACATGCGTGTTATTCATATCCTCGTCTTAGTTAATCAGCTGCATTTTGAATATCCCAGGTGCAGCGATATTTTAGAAGAATGTAAGATCATATTAAGAGTCATTATTAGTAAGGCCAAAGGTTCAGCACCTATTTCTGCATGATACTTTCCCTTGCTGCTTTCCAGACTTCAGCCATGTTCATCCTGAATAGATGTGGTCACTGCATTTTCATTACGCTCAGCGCATGACCAATCTACTTGCTTAGTTTCCCCTTTTAGTCTATGAATCCACAATATCAGGAAATTATTTTTATGCATCTACCACTGTGTTTGTTTTAAATATGATTCTTAATATCTTCATTTGATGTTCCCTAGTTTCCACATGGGAAGGATCAACATCCATCCTTCTTTTTGTGTTCATGATTTCTCACATTTCTGTCATATTCTTACAGGTCATCCTTTTTTCCAGGATAACATGTGCTAGCAGCTCCTGTTGTAGTTGCTGAGTGGCTTTCCTTAATATGAAGTCTGCTTTACCGCTTTGATCATTTTTGTTGCTTTTCTCTGAAATTTTCTGTTTTACCTGTATCATTTTTGAAAAAAGGGACCTGACAGTATTCAGCACACACTATTCAGTATGGGGTTGAGTGATGGTTTTCTGTAGCAGCACAGTGATGTTCTCTGTTTTGTTCTTCATTTATTTCCTAATGTTTTCTAACATTTGACTTGCCTTTGTGACTGCTATTAAGCATCAGGTTGACATTTCGTAGGACTATCTGTCATAACCTCAGATCTATCTCCTAAGTAGTAATGATCAACTCCATCATATTAATATGTGGAGTTAGAATTGGTTTTCCCATGTGCATTGCTTTCCATTTATCTACAGTGAATTTCATTTGTCACTTAATTGCCCAGTCACTCAGACTCATAAGGTTCCTCTGTAAGTTTATTTGGTCGCTGCTTGCCCTTGCTATCTTGAACAGCTCTGTATCCTCATCAAACTTCCTGAATTCCCTATTCACCCACTCTCCCAAATCACTTATGAATACAGTGACTATCCCAGTTGCAGCTCAGATTCCACTGGAACTGCAAGGGTGAAACACAATCTATTGCAAAAATTATTAATTCACTTTTCCTGTTTCCACCCCATTAAACAGTTTCTTATACATGTGGGGACCTTTCCCTTTATCCTATCACTGCTCAGCTTTCTTATAAACTTCTTATGAAGGATTTTTTAGGAGATCCTTGTAAATCAAATTAAATTAAGCCAACTGAATTAACACCTTCCATACACATTTATCTCTTCAGAGAATTCTAGTAAATTTGGAAGACAAGACTGTCCATTATAAAAGCCATGTTGACTTTCCTAAGTTTGTCAAAATTATTACCTGCTCTTTCTTGGGCTATTAATAATTTTCTAAGCTGACAAATATGATATCTTCAGAGTTATTCCAACAAGTATTTCTTGGAACACTATCTGGGAAGTGATTTTTTTTTTTGATGGCTAGACAGGAGGTTTAGTAATACTTTCTCTAATATATGTGCTTTTCCATCTTGAACCCAGTCCTCTGCTATTTGATGGACACCACAAAGACGAGTGTTAAACTCAGAGTGAAGGGACTACAGGTATCTGCTACCACACTCACTGCTTGGAAGCGTCTGCATTGGTGCTCCTGTGTCAGGGCTACATGCATCTCTACATGCAAGAAGATCCAGTCATCTCACATGCCTTAGTGACTTCTGTGACTCGTGTTAGCAACAGGACAGGGGTGAGAAAGATGATGCAAAAATCTCCCCAAAAAGGTCATTTATAATCCATGCACCTAAAGTGTTATGCTAAATATTTATGAGTGTTAAGCACTGTCACTTTATCTATTTACTTTTTTATTTTGCATAATGCAGCAATAAGCTATTGATTTGTCATGATATAAATATAGCACTAGGAATAAGTCCTCTCTGTTAAATCTACCATCATTTTATTCAGCCTGGTAAAAAAGACAGAGGAAACAGTGATGAAAAATACCAAGGAAAAAAATACATTTTTAAGGGTTAGTTCCTTTTTGTGTGCGTGTGTCTGTACTCTATTAATGTGCCATCTGCTGCTAGGACGTAGATTCATTTACCATTACAGTGTTCTAACATGATTACCTTTTTTTCCCCCTCAAAAGCCACAAAGGGGCTAAATATAGATTTACTTAAAATTCTACGAAAAGAGACGGTCCTTGCCTTAGACACAATGGTTCTCTTGATTTTGAGAGCATTACCACTGGCATTAAATGTAATTTACTTTATCTGATGACAGTTTGCTGAACAAGATCTTAAGTTTTAATAGGATCAGGACAGAGATGGCAAGTGGAGAGAAGCACTGTGGGTGGAATTCATCCCACCCCATTACCCCTTCTTTAAGTAAGAACAAATTGAGCACAAAGAAGATATTACACTGTATCCAGGAGGTGGGCTGAGTTAGAGGGCATCAGCACATCCAGTCTCCAGGCTGGAACAGAGTCTGACGCCCTGCTGCATTTCCCCAGGTGGGTTGTTGCCCTGCTGTAGTACAGTTGTGAGCTCATTACTCAGATATATGCTCCTCTCCTCTCTATTCACCACTGCACTTCTAATTACCCTCTAGTTTATGATAGCTACTACAGGCTCATGCAGCAGCTCAGGGTACCTGTTCTGTCAGCCATCCACCACTTACACAGCAGAACTTTTTTTTTTTAATGTCTCATACTACCACGGGTAAATTTCATAGTATGATAAAGCCCTTCACCAATCAAAGCACCAAGTGTTAGAGGAGAAATTGGTTTCTCATTCAGAGTTATGGGACTATTATGACCTCCCACATTACTGCTGGTTCATTTGCAATCAGCTTTTTCATTATCTTTCAGCTACACCAGACCAGAATTATGTTAATTGCCCATTAACTACAGTTGGGTGATTCATTTATTCTTTTAATTTGGAGTATCGAAAATGGATCTAACCTCTATTTTGCTTTTAAAACTTTCTGATACAATCTCTGCCATTACTGAGGTGAAAGTAAAAACAAGATATCAATAAGACCATGTCCTTCACAGGGTATGGAGCCTCTGTGGGCAGCACAACATCCAGTGTTTCTTGAAAAGTATTCTGCTAAGAATGATAAGTAGGTTTATCAGAAGAGTTCCTTTCTTTTTCTTTCCTTTTCTGCTGGTGTAGATTTTTCTGCATGTATACTGAAGTGTCTCCATTTTGTTTTTTAACTATGTTATGTCTGTCTCTTTTAAAGGAGCTGGCCTTTGAAAATTATCCCCTACCGAGCAAAAATTTGGATACACCTTCCACATGGCAAACTTATCAAACATCTGTGGAGTTTTCTGCAGTTGGGATGTGTGGCCAGTCTTACCCAGGTTGAGAATAGATAAGAGGGAAGACAAGTGAGGGATGGAGTCACTGGGGCAGCTGGAGAGTCTGGGGAAAGTATAAGAGACTTTGAAATGCAGAAGGAGAAAAAAGGAAGGTCATGTTGGATCATACAGGTATTTTGGTGTAGCCAATTTCAATTATAATTTTTAATGGACCAAGTCAGATGAGCACTTGGGGGTATGCTTTTCTGTGACATTCAAAGCAGGAACAGCTTTGAAAAGCCTGACATTTGACATGACAATTTTTCTGGTTTTTTTAACTGGAGTTTTTGTACAAGGAAAAAAGTAAGGTATAGGGCGGGAGCACTAAAGCATGAAAAAAGCAAATAGGCAGTGATTTTACTTTTATCATTCCTGGGGGATTTAAAATTACTTTGAAGATTAGATTGCAAATACTACACACTTAAACCATAATCATTTTCAACTGAAAAATGCAATGAAATAGATGCGTTTTTTTGAGTTACATAGATATAAGTATTTATGATAAATGTCTACATTTCACAATGTATTAAGTCAAAATTTGTTATTTTTTTATTCCATCCTTTTTTTCTCTTCACTTTTTAGTACTTTGGGGTGTTTTTTCATTTTCTTTTTGCAAGTTTTTGTTACCCATGTTTCTGTAACGTGTTTTCTTTTCAATTAATTTCTAATTTTCCCTTTTATATACATCCTCGGACCCTGACTTTTCAAAGCTTGCACAAACTGGTCACATTAAAATCAGCTGTATTTTTATAATATGAACTCAATGTTGCAGGACTATGAAGAAAGTATCACTGGTTTACTATTAAATTCTTGTTTTTCAACAGAATTAATTAGGTGGGTATAATTGTTGATTTGTTTTGATCTGTGGAGAGTTTGTTTTTGTGGGGGGTTAAGGGGGCTTTTTGTTTTTTATGGGGTTGTGGTTTTGGGTATGGGGTTTTCTGTTTGTTTGTTTGCTTATGTTTGGTTGGTTTGGATTTTTTCTCTCATCTCAGAGAAAGACTTGTAAATAAATGAGGAGCACGTAGATCTTTGTTTTTCTGAATGCTGAAGGGTTGCCTGCACAAGTTATTTAATTTTTGAGGGTTTTTCATGTCAATATCTTTTTTGTCAAAAAGACACAGAGCAGAAATATGTCCTAAGCCATATTCTCATTTCTATTACATGGTTTATCATTTCTCAGCATGAGAAACCACAAAATCAGTCTGATAGTCAGTGTCACACAAACCATACAAAAAATTCACAAAGTTGGTTTTGCTCAGCCATTTTCTACTCATTACCATGAATCACATCTCTGAAGAGCAGGTGTGTCTCCCACAGTCACTGGTGCACTTTAGAAGTTCAGAGGTTAATTCAGCATCTTAAAACATGGTTGTTGCTTCCAGCAGTCTCTTGAACTTCTGTTTATGTAGCATCACTTCCCAAGCTCACTCATGTTCTCCTAATGACACTTGTCAACTTCTTGGAAAGGGTAGCAGCCTTGCAGATTAATTACCTCTGAATTGTGGCTGGAACATCCAAACTACTTGCTCTTTCAGCATCTTTATAGTGAATCACACCACCCTGCTCATGAAGCTAAGTCGCATCATGTTGTAAAGACATAAATTCAGACAAAGGGACACCTGGAAGGAAGAAATAGCACAGATAAGCAGAGCAGCCCTAGTGCGGCTCAGCCTCTCAACATGGGCAAATATCCTCCAGTAGTTTACATTAATGCAACAACATTAGTTTACTGAGACAATGAAACTACAACAATTAAAAAAAAAAAAAAAAAAAAAAAAAAAAAAAAAAAAAAAAAAAAAAAGTAAAAGATTAGGCTCCAAGAACCACTAATTTAGCTGCTTTTGCATAAGCAGACTGTTTTTTCACCCCATGTTTTAAAACCCAAGAGCATAGAAGTGCTTAACAAAGTTGCTCAGGTGTGTTTCTGCTGGAATGTGTTAATTTTATACGCACACAGGCACACACACGCTGGGATTTGCTCAGTTGGTCCAAGCACAGTGCCAATAGTTCCAAGGTTGTGGGTTTGATCCTTTCATGGGCCATTTATTTTGGAGTTGGACTCGATGACCCTTGGGGTCCCTTCCAAATCAGAATATTCTATGATTCTGCATTCAACACCTTCTGAACTGAGGATCTACTCCCCGATTGGGATTGAATGATTTATCCATTCCTAAACTATGTATATTTAATCATCACAGTAATCAATGTTATAATACTGTCTGTGTCATAAAACATGCAGAATGTAAGACATGGAGAGAGAGTTCAACTTTGCTTCTGGAATCGGAATGATGTCATTGCTGATCATTTTAATTTTTAAAATGTAAACTTAGATCTTGACTTAACGTTTTTAATATCATACTATTCCACGTTTAATTAGGTGTTCAGGTTCTGATGATAAGTTCATTGGCCTATGAACTACAGAGAGGGGAAAAGGGTGATATTCCCGGGCTCTGTAAGAGAGGGAGCAGGATGCGCTGGCTGGAGGAGAGCAGCATCTTTCCATATACGGATGCTGCTCTCTGCTGGAACTGCGGCGCTACAGCTGCCTTTTCTCCAGCCTTATTCCTCGGGTGACTCGTCCCAAGCTCGCTGGGAGTGACACAGACAAAATCAGGTTGCTGTCCTGATTCACAGGCTTGCTTGCTCTGAACACCAGCTGCAGTGTTTTCCTGGCTGCCCTCCACGTGGAAAATATGACATCAGAGAGGTATCCCTGACTTCTCTGCAGGGCTCTAAGAACAAAGCAAGGCACGATTATCTCCTGTAATGCGTGGCAGTGACGCTGCACAGAGCCCTTCTTGCTTTCATCTCAGCCCTGAACGCATGTAAAAAGCTGGTCCAAACCCGAACATCCCTGCAGCTTTCTTTCTTTGCATGGACACGATTTGCTTCTGTCTAATTCCACTTCTTAGCTTCCTTTTTTTTTTTTTTTTTTTTTTTTTTCCCCTCTGGAATCTTGGAATCTACCCCCTGTCTTCTGTCCATCTTCTTGGCAACCTATCCTTTTCAGGGTGACTGTCTAGTTCAGGAGGAAGATGAGCTGACTGGACTTTTCTGTAAAATTCGTGCCAGCCAATGGGGTTTGTAGTTCTGACGTTCAAAGATTTTGCTCTTCTTGAATTTAGTTTATACAAGATGACTTTTTAGTCATAGTTTAGAGGGTAAGAATAGAGCTGTGAAAGAACATAATGCAATGTAATCAACATGCCAAAAAGCCAAAGAAAGTGTAATTTATGCCAATTTGTACTACCTTGATGGCTAAGCCCAGCAGAATATATTAACAAATGATACTTCTACATGATGCCATCTGCTATAATTTAATGTATAATCATGCCTTTAGTACAGAATACTAAAGGATGGTTTAAAAACTTGTAGAATGTATCTCAGAATTACAGTAATTTCTATTGATCCCGATTATGTCTCATAAAGGTTTGTTGATTTGTTTTTTTCTCTTAAAGTGTAGGCTGTTTTCATAAAGGAACATTTGATTCTGGTTTGCAGACTGCATAAACAGAAGGTCTCATAGGATAATCAGCCATATTTGTCCTGGTGCTGCAATATGTAGCCCTCCTATTGGGCAGAAATAAAGGAGGATATTTACTGTATGAAGAGTTATTACATGTGAAGGTACAAAATTCAGTTCCACATTTTGTGATAAGCACGGAACAGCCAGCCAGCTTTCTCACAGGACTCAGATCTGATTTTGAACCAGCCTGCACTATTTTAGAGTTTGCCTCAGAGCCCATATGAAGCCTGTCATTTTAAATCAGCATAAAATATGGAGCTTTTTTATTATTTGAGTTCTAAATACAGCTTGATGGGGTTTAAATCACAGGAAAAATATGTTCTATCCTCATTAGGAACAGAAATGTTGCTACTTTCCCATACAGTTTCATGATATTGGTTTTTAAGGGTTCTTGTTATCTTTATCAAAATTTTTGTTTACTGTTGATTTAGAAAACTATTGAAAAACAAGTTCTTGAACCTCTCCAAAATAATCATCTCATGCAAAGGATCAGTAGATTCAAAAACTCTAAGTGATTGTTTCTAAGATATAAAACAAATTTATATCTTTCAGCTGTAACTCAAACAAATTATTGTGAACATTTTATAGTATTTTGGGCTGTGGTAAATTTTGATCTTTATTGTTTATCTCCAAAACAAGGAAATAAAGCAATGTTTTGCTGCCATCTGCATAAAGACATTCTGGTACCTCAAGTATGCATTGGGCAAACAAATATATCTGACAATATCTTTCAAATCAAGAAGTTGATTGATGCAAAAATAAACAGAAATAGACATGCTACATTAAGATACAGGAATATAATATGACCAAGAAATCACAATAGGAAAACTTTTTGCTTGTTTGTTTCTTTCAGTGTTCAGTTCTTCTTTTAAAAGAATTCTTAGGAAAAAAAAGACAGATATATTACCCAAAAGTGTGGTTGCTATGGATGTATTCATAGCATTTTAGCACAGATATTTTTTATCTTGTCTAACCTGCAAAAAAAAAAACCCACATGAAAAGTTTCTTTTAAATTCCTAGGCCATACACATTAGCATGAAAGTTAAAACAGTTTATACCAGTAGAGGATCTTATATGGTTTATAGTACCCTCCTGTTTCATTATTTCATTGTGGTTTTGAGTTTTTTTCAAATAGCATTCCAAGAACAAGAAAATAAAGACATTGATACATAGGTCTTGGGAAGTAACTGAACAAAGTCAGCTTTCTGAAAAGAATGGGTGAAAGGTAGCTACGAATACATTTAGCCTGAAAAATCAGAAGGAAGTTCTCAGTTATAAGGGAAGCTCATTCTGGAACAGATTTTCAGTGAGTTTAGTCAGAACAGCTGCAACTAAACCCCATCAGTTTATGAAGAATATAACATGGTGTTGAAATCAGAGTCTTGAGAACTCAGGGGGGCTCTTCCAGTGCTGTGCCCCTAGAAATAAGGTGTGTATTTGTAGATGGTGCAGTTTCCTGAAATTGGCCAGTATTTCTTAACCACTTCTTTCTAGTGATTTTCCCTCCTCTTAGAAGTACAAGCTTAGAACAACCTTCAGGCATCTGTGGATCTTGATTACCCGATCTTAAAACCACAGCCCACATAGTGGTTTTGAACTCTGCTGTATCCAGCATTGCACCTGACAATGATAATGGAGTATCTTCTCGTTACACAAGTGTTCTTTAATTAAAGGGAATTGAAGGTTTTGCTCCTAATGTTCACCTCCTAATCACCAGCTGCTGGAAACAGCAGATTCCTGAGTGTTGACCCTCCTGTTACCTTGAGATATGTCTCCTACTTGTCCTGGATTTCCTGTTCCTCCCTGAATTTTTACAGCACTGTTGGGACACAGATTTGGTTCCTTACTTATCAGCTTTGCTTTCTTTTAAAGTACTAAACCTGCAGGATTATGATCAAATCAACTGTTGAGATAACTTTAGTTTTGGAAGGCGCTGGAAGAAACATCCCCAAGAATGATGCAGAATAATCTCTTGCCCTGTAACCAGAACAGCTGTAAAACCTTGATCTGGATAGCATTTTCCTCCTGTGGCACATTTTATGGTGACTGCAAGTTCTACTGTATTTATAATGTCTTTCTTTTTCCTCATCTGCATTCTAGCAGATTTGAGCAGGCCTAAAGGTCACTCTGCATGTAGCCACAGTAGCTTTTTAAAAACCTTTGAATGCTAATCCAGTTCTGAACTGCTTCGCATTTGCATATTTGCTTAATCAGAAGTGTGTAAGGTCAGCACAGGAGCTTCATTAGGATATTCATGGCTAAAATTGCTCTCCTCATCACTTCTCTTAGAGTGTTCAGCCCAGATCTGCACAGGTTGCACACCTCCCTCATGCCCCTGCTGGAAGTGACAGCAGAGATAAAAACAGATCCAGAAACAAGTGGGAAGGCTGAAACCCTCTAGCAAGTAAGGGGGCAGAGAGAGCTTGTATATGCCAGTTATGTTTTAGGCTGTGCTATTTTAGCTACTGAGACAATCAAAACGAAGTCTGTTTGGGAAAGCAGAAGCACAAAGCAAAGATAAGGAAGCTAAGAGCTCCAGATGGCTGGAAGCAAGCTGTTTTAAAGAAAACCTAATTGTTAGTCAGCAATGATGGAAGAGTGCAATGCTTCCTCTGCAGAAAATCTGAAGCACCACCTAATAAT
Organism: Zosterops lateralis; assembly: GCF_965231275.1. Classification (NCBI taxonomy): domain Eukaryota; kingdom Metazoa; phylum Chordata; class Aves; order Passeriformes; family Zosteropidae; genus Zosterops; species Zosterops lateralis. The sequence continues at coordinate 52,943,974 of NC_139764.1, read as the reverse complement.
TGACTCCCACTTGTGTAGCTGTTGTATCGAACATATCAGTTTAAGGCAACTTGGTATGAAATAGCGACCTTTGCACACCTTTTGTTTTAGTATGACAATGAGCCTTCAGTGTCCCTAGTCTCATCATCTTTCACATTCACCTGCTGCCCTGCTAAGAATTTTCATCTTACTGAGGTCATCATTTAATCCACATTCTTCACTCACTGCAAACATCCCTTTCTTCCTTCCTCAATTGCTTTTACCCTGATTTTTTCTATCAGTCACAGGTACAAAGCCTAGCTGTACAACTATTTCATAAAATAAGAGAGAATTTAGAAATGGAGAAGAGAAAATGCTAACACATATATTAAAGGAGACAGGTACATGACTCCTTTAGAACATGAAAAACTTATAAATGTCAGGAAGTTGCACTGCAATATATGCCATACAAATGTTTGACCTTTTGTACCTCTGCCTACCAAACAGGAGGCAAACATCCCTCATGTTCATTTGGCTGGAAGGACACAAAATGGACTTGTGTGATATTTCCCTTACCTTTTTTACTATTAACCACACACATGGACTTCTATACAGGATGTGAAATAGTGGGAAAAGTCTATTTCAGTCCCCAGTCAAGTAGTATCAGACAGATATTCTGTGCTGAAATTTTCACTACCTCGTGAACAGACAACCATTTCTTTTTGTGACAAGTTAAGCTATGGGAGAGATAGTTAAGGCTTTCAACTTTATATTTCAGAATGAATTGGAACTTTGGAGTTTACAGATACAGCCCATTAGGGATAACTGCAAAGGCTATTTTGTGAAGATGTTTGAACACTATTTCCGCAAAGAAGGGAGATCTTAATAGAAGCTTTCTATTCAAATTTTAAGAGGATGTTACAGTGACTGTGGAGGCAATATAAGAAAACTTGTAGTTATGAGAGTACAAAAACCATTAGTAGAGTTGAGAGGTATTAGAAAACATATATGTAGACAAACTGAACATCTGCTAAAGATGAGATGGCTTTTTAAATGGAAAGTGGAATAATACTAACAGATGGCCAGTAGGACAATTAAAAAAAAAAAAAAGTAGGAGTTGATTCTGAACATTGTCTTACAAGAATAGATTCTGGTGTTCATTACATAATATTTTGGCCAGATTTGTTTTTCAACATTTTCTAAAAATTAATTATTGTATCTCTGCCATTCTCATATTTTTCCCCCTTTCTTACCCTGTCTCTAAAGTTTCATATTTCACTGGCTCAAGCTTTGCCTGTGGCAAAGCACTTTGCACTTTGCCTGTGCCTTCACCCTTTTTGGTGACATTCCACTGACTGCAGAAGTTTTGGTAAAAAGTGATTAAAGCCTGAAGAATTTAGCTCACTATGAAAGTAACTGTAATGAGTTTTCCTGTTTGTTAAGGTCATGATTTTTACAATAAAAATCTATCTTCAACAAGATCAAAGCTTGCTTGCCCCAAATTGGTCCCCAAACTCTACTTTGTACACTGTGTCAGCCCAAGCTGAGGAATTGTGATGCACTGGGTCAGGGAACCAGAGCAGCTGAAAAATAATCCTTTTGGGAGAAATTATCTTTCAGCTTGAGCTGTCACTCAGCCGCACTACTGATACTGGTAGCTGAGCTGAGGGGATGGCAAAGGACATGGCTGCAGGAAAAAAGATACTTACAGGCTACTTTTTCATGCAACAGTATCCTCTTAAATAAATGTCCCATTAAAGCCCCAAGCGAAGCTAGAAGCAGTTGTAATAGGAATAAGCAAATGTTCAAGGTTGGCACATCACTAGAGACAGGTCATAAGTAGAACAAATACATCTCCATTCTAGCCCAAACCGTCTCTTTTGTCAGAGCCTAAACCTAGAAACAATCTATTTTCTTAACAACATTTGAAATGACACAGAGCAGGAAAAAGCCCATCATTCTTGAGAGATTTTTGCCCTTGAAAATATTTGGGCCGAAGCTTTTGCAGTTTGTGTGATTTTTACCATTATTGTGCTCAGACTGCTTTTGTCATTTAGCCTTGAATGTGAAGAGCCAAATACGAGCTGTGTACACTCCCTCCTCACTTCTGCCTCCCCCACCTGTAGGCAGGGGCATCTCGTCAACGGAACAGACTGGATGAGCTGTTTTTCATACAACAGAGATTGTTGATTTATGAACCTTTAGCTTGTGATAGAAGGTTATATGTTAGTTTATGATGATGAATAAGCAAAGAACAACTTCAGAAAACCTTCAGTATCATTTTTCCCTTTGTTTTCCTGACTATGGAGTCATACTCTTGCCACATATCTTAGGGATCTCTGGTGACCAACAAGTTATGATGAAACATTGCAAAAAACTGCACACATCCACGATTAAGTAAGCAAACAGAAAAAAACCATGAAATTCTACTGTTAGTTCAAATTTTCTAATGGTTTTCTTTAGATGAAATCACTCTGGATCCACTTACACAAGATAGTCTCTAGATTATTTCAAAGGGAACGTGGTCTTTTCTATTAAAGAAGCGTGGGCAATACTGCAATAAGCTGCTTGTGTAATAACGGATTTTTCAGGAACATTTCTTTAGTTTAATGGAAATAGAGCTTACAAGAGCTAAAGATCTGGCAACTCACGAACTAGTCTGTCTGTCTAGAGCTCAGCAAGAAAAAGAGTTCTGAAATAGAAATCTTTTGATCTTAAAATGACAAGATCTGAATAGTAAAACCCCTTCTCATAAGAAACACAGGCTGTAATTATGGCACATCTATTATTTAAAATGTTCTTGAAAATTCACATAAAAGCTGTTCAAAACAAAGTAAAGCATTAGGTCAGGGAGTGGTCTGTAATACTGGGAAAAATTAAAATACATTTCTGCCTTTTCTATTCAAGCATTTGCTTGAGGTAATTGCCATGCAATATATAAAATGTTTGGTCCAAATGAGTTGATTCTTTCCTTGTAATTTATTCTATTTTGTTTCAAAGAAAACCCTGTGCATGCATCTGCAAAATCTTTGCTGGGGCTCAGGTCTTTCCCCTCCTATACAGCCTCCACCCTGGACAGCTGAGCTGTATTTATTTGTATGGTTGACAAATCTGGCAGAGTCACTGCTAACGTTAGCCACAGCTATTATAAACAAAATTCTGCAGTGTAACTGTCTCACAGCAGACATCAATTAACCTAGGAAAATGAGTGAGCTGGAGCTTAGTCATATTTGATAATTAATGTGTGATGGTTTCCAACCAAAATTAATATAGTGATGGAGTAAAACATATGGAATAATGCTTAAGCGTACATCAAAGGCAAATATTGAATACATTAGGATACATTATCTCTACTCTTTCTGGAGTATACATTATGTTCTGTTAAGATGTGATGTTCTGAATTTCTGCCTGGGCTTCTCAGAGAATTTGTATGATGGCTTACAAATGTGTTCCCCAGTGCCCTCCTCTCCAGCACTCTTCCAATTCAGCTATCTTTTTTTTTTTTTTTTTTTTTTTGTTTCAGATGAAGCATTAACACTCATTATCTGTCAGTGGAATAAAGAAAGAAAACAAAACAAAACCTTTAAGACCCAACAATCTTTTTCTTTTTCAGATAAAACATCTTTTCTGGGTGACATTTCTGATGTTATCAGTAGGAAAAGCCTTCAAAGAAAATGGGTATCAAGCCTGAAACATTACATAATGCTGAGTTGAAAGACAAAGTGTTTTCTGGAATTTCAATTTTTTTTTTTTTTTAAGCAGCTGCCTTTAAGTGATCGCAGCCATCACTGTTATAAAATATTCAGAGCCTCATACATATCAAACAGAGACACAGTTACTAGGGCAAACAAGCTCACATATCCATTAAACAAACACTTAGAATTTTTCCTGAGCCCATTCTAGGTCCTTACAATACCACTAGTTTTAATTGATTTTTACCCAGTCGCCATTTGTTCCCTTTTTTATGGTAATTTTCAACTTTCTAGGACCCTGCCAGCTTTGTGGGGGAGCAGGTTGGCATGCAGTCATTAGACCCAGAGATTAAAAGACTTCTCCATGATAGGTTATTAGCTATTCTACTTGCTGCACCGTAGCTCATTTTCCCATTCCTAATTGATCACTACATTGATCAGACATTACGGAGATGGCTTAGTAACCTAAGCCTTAGCTTTGAAACGCAGTAGACACTGCAATTACCTGAAAGTCTTCAAGGGTGCCTGCAATTTTCAGACAGTCAGAGGCTCAGTTAATCAAAGATTCTGGGTAATGGAAAGCAGGGAGAAGAGCTGTTTCAGCTCACTTCCCTAAGGCCAGGACTTTCAAGAGGAGACTTGAAAGAGGAGAGGCCAGACTTGGAGAGGAGAAATGCGCCTGTAAAATTTTCTGTGCAAAAGTCTTGTGGGGTACCAGTGCATGCTGAGAGGAGATACAGAAGCCCCTGTGCTGAAGATGGGTTGGCATAACTGGCACCTGCTGACAGGTGCAACAAAAACACTTGCTGAGCCATCCTCCAGCAGTAGGAGTTGTTGCACCCAGGAGTTTGAAATGCTTCATAAAGTCTCTTCTGTTAAGATAAATAATGACATTAAAATGTCATCGATGGCTCTACCATTTTCTCTGGCATTGTAGATCCTACTAAATAATGTTTTTCCTCTGTGTATGCTAATTATTACCCAGTTAATATGCATTGTGGTCCAGGTGTGCACATTGAGGTATAGGTCATCTGCTCTGAAGCCTGGTTTTCAGTGGTGTGCACATTGTGGTACAGAGGATAAGATATTTCCCTTTGAAGGCAGTTTATAAATCTTACTGGGCTTCTTCATGATGAAAGGCACTATAGATACATAAGAGATCAAAGCTGTATAAAGATCAGTGGTATTTGTTTGCATGAGATTTCTCTTTCTGTTCCTTCTGAGGATTTTGAGCTTCAAAGTCTCAGCTTTAAAGAAACTCAAAACCCAAAAGAAAACCCTAGCAAAACCCACCATGTTATAGCTGGTTTGAGGTCAGGCCAGCCAAGGGCCACAGGATTCCAACACGGACTCAGAAAGCTCTTCTCCAAAATTCCGTATCTGGTAGCAAAACCTGGCAACCAGAAAATCGTTGGTCTTTCTTAATGACAGTAGGGTCCAGAGCACTAAGTTTTGGAGGGAAAGAATGCTGCTTAACAACAAAGAGGGAAAAACCAACTTAACTCAAAACAAGCGTTTCTATTTTGACTCGTCAACCTGCAAGCAAAGTTATTATCATTTTGACTACACAGTAGCAATTGGCCTAAAAAATCAGATTAATTTATTATACGATTTGTGGTATAGTTTTTAAGGTGCAGTTTATTTTTCACTTAAATGTTTTAACATTGAGAATTCTGAAATATACTTCTGCAGACATCTATAGGAATTGGGAATGGAAATCCAGTACATTAACTGAAAAGCACTGGCTGCAAAGCACTGTTTTTGACTGCTATGTACTTTGATATCAGATTAGTGTTTGGCATCAAGTAAGTCATCCCTGGTAAGTGAGCTTCTGTTTTTCAACAGAATCACTGCAGTAAATTTTCTTTAATTTACAGTGTGTTCTAATGAATGACATAAAATAAACTTGTGACCCATAAGAATAAGACTTCTGTAACAGAGCCACACTGTGGTCCCACAAGACATACAAATACGTTACAAATACAAATACATAATGTAGTAAAGCAATTTTTTAAAAGGCAGATAACCCTGTGTTCCCAATCTGAAAATCCTTCTCTTCTACAGGGCTGCAAAAAAAGTACTTGTCAGTATTGTCTGCCTATCTATTATCAATAAAGGTCTTACTGTGAACATCTGAAATCCACACATCTAAAACTGCTTGTCCTTTTTTTCTTCATTCCTTTTAAAGAAAAAAAAAAAGAGGACCTAAATGAAAGGAGAAGGAAAAGTAATAAAGAACTGGTATGGATCTACATATGTCTCTGTAGAACAGCAGAGTATGAAAGCAATGAACCAGACTCAGATATATGAGTGAATCCCAGACTTTCTGCAAATCATCTCCACAGTACTCTTGAGATAAGTCGTACCAAATAATAAATAAGCTGCGTAGCCAAGCAGAGTAGAGAACAATAACCTGTCCAGTACATTTTATCAATTTTAAGTCATAGTCCAACTGCCAAGGGGAAGGATAGGAATCAGGAATAGAGTTTAATCAGTTGCTATTGCTTGCAAGAACTCCAGAGGCCTTACAGAAAAGACAAATGTAAATCAAGTCCAGTGGTGCACAATGAAAGTAAGCTCAGTCTTGTGGTGAAAATGTTTCTTCTAGGAAAGAATACAGAAAATGTTTCTGTACTGGAAAAATCCAACCAACCATGAAAGTAAATGTTCCCATTCTGAGTTGGTTTTTTGAGGTTTTATTTTGTAAGGAAGAGCAAAGCAGAAAGCATTAAATTTGAAGTACGTCTTCATGTCCTAGGATGTCCCATGCTATCCTGGGGCATATCTGACACAGGAGGCTTCCCTCTCCACTGTCAAAACTGTTCCCCCTTTATGTTAGATATTCTTGAACTTTACCCTTTCCTATCCCATGAATAGCTTGACCACAAAATTGTCAGTCAGCTCCTCAGGTTTTTCCTCTTTCTCTCCAATGCAATAACTGTTGTGCTATTTACATTCAATTAAAGAGCTTCAGCAGGAGCTAATAATGAGGCAGACACTGTCCCTGCACGCTCCTAAACCGTGCATATGGCAATAGAGCTTTGGTCTGGGAAATTTTGCTGTGGCTGAGCGGGCTGTGCTGCAGAGCAATTGGCATCAACTGCTCAAACTCTTTGGAGTGAGTGAGTGAGTGAGTGAGTGAGTGAGTGAGTGAGAGAGTGAGTGAGTGAGTGAGTGACAGCTGCACCTCTGTCCTCAGGAGAGGAAAGCCTTGCACCGCCGGCAGGTGAGTGCGGGTGAGCCAGAGTGAGGGCCAGCAAGTCACAGGGCAAGAACTGCACCCATACCCCAATTGCTCATTGTCAGCTACCTCCTCCCTGCTCTGCTGATGATCAGAGAAACACCTCAGATTGGAAGGAGAGCAGGATCCACAGTTGTCAGACTGATGAATAACTGAACTGATTGTCTTGAAGGTCCAATTAATAGCAAAAAGTCTTTCATAGGAACATGTCCAATTAAATAAAATTGATGATTTGGGGACATAGAGGATTAAAAATTTCTTAAACAATCTGCATAACAGACTACAAAATCTGATTTTTCCCTTCCAGGGAAAATTCCCTTCCCTTCCTCAGGATTAGCCCTCAAATATACCTGAATAAAGTCTCTGTAAATAGCTTTATTTAAATGTGAAAGGAAAAATAACTTGTCTTGTTCACTCCATTCTAAGTTTCTAGTGCTCAGCACCCATGAAATGGATTGCTTATGGTGAGATGATGTCTTTTTTTGTGCCTTCCAAAGTCTGTGAAGAACGTCTTCCTGGTTAATAGGTTGATTTAAACTGTATATGCTCCAGAACATAAATATGATTATTTATCATACTTGCCCAAGATAATGACAGTAAAGAAGACAAGGCTGAAATTCTTTATGATTTCTTCTCTCCCACAACCAGTGACATTCAGCACAGAATACACAGATGGTATGCCACATAAAGGATCACATTAGCTGTTAAACATTTTTTCTTCCCATTAACTAATTTAACAATATGTCCACACTACAAAAGAAACACACAAATTACGGAAAACTTCTGTCAGCTTAATCCCGATTGCTAAAGCAGGCCATTTGCCCAGATGGGATTGTTTTCTGGCCTATCAGGTTTGAAACATCTAGAAATTTCACAACCACCAGCCCAGATTCTCAGAGTGTTGATTCAGCTCTTCATCCTTAATTGCATTTCAGGCATGTAACCCTCTGGAGAGTTTTGACTGACAGCCTAAATATTGAAGGCTACTTGGTTCTGCGTGCATGCTAGGTGACCTGAATTTTCTAAAACAGTGAGCTCTTAGGAGCCTGGTTTAAGTCAGCAGATGCCATAGGTGACCAAAATCACAGCAAAAGCCCCTGAGATTTTTTTGCCAGAGTGGGTAGTGGACCAACTTAAACAAACATTCCCAGTTTGTTTTAATTTTCTACCTTTTAGAGCAAATACACTGTTAGTGACTTTGGGGCTGGTGGTACTGTGGGGGCTCCCTCTGTAATCGCAAGCATGGCAGAATGGGGCAGGCTGCTGATCTCTTCTCATCACCGTTTGTTTTCCTATTTTTCTTTTTGCTTCTAAGCAACACACAAGTATGGAGGGAGCTCATGGATTATTAAGCATTAGCCTACAGGCTAATTTTAAGAACATACATGCCCTCTGTTATTCCTACAATTAAATGTGACCAGAAAGTTGAGAAAAATCAGTGGAAATGAAACAGAGACCAGCTGAACTCACTGTGGCTATTCTACATTATCCACTTTCAGTATTAGTGTAAATGTCACCTTACTTCTGTGTAACTTTTTGCACAGGAAATGTTGATGATGAAAATAAACTTCTGTTTTGTTCTTACACTTCCTTGAAAGAGATGGATAGTAAGCTGTTTTAAAATAAAATAAACCACTTAGGAGGTCACTGAGCCACTGTAGAAGGGAATACAGGTGACCTTGTCCCTGATAAGTAACAACTGTTAATTACCCAATACAGCCTCACCCCTGATGAGTCACAGCTATAGCCAATGAAGATAAGTGTGATAAAAGGGAGTGGGCTAGCTAGTGAGGGGGAATCATGAAGAAGGATCCTGGGGTAGAGAATCACTGCTGTGAGGTCAGTGGAGTCTACAGTTAGAGTCTGTTGTTGGAACCTGCAGCCATAGTCTAGCCAGGTGAAAGCCTGCAGTCATAGTTTAGCAGGAAATAACCAGCAGTCAGAGGCTGCAAGGGAAGCCTACAGCAGGAGCTTGCTGCAGGCAGGCAGTGAATAATTGGAGTCGGGATGGCTGAGCTGTAAACAGGAATAAACCAGGACCCTTTTCATGCTGTGATAAACAAGAAGTCTGTTTATCTTGGCTCGCTTCTACCCTCTAACAAGAGGGCTGCTGCAACAACCCACCAACTTTTTTTGCACCAGTATCTACTTCTAGTACTTAACTTTTGAGAATTGTTAGGGGGTTTTTTTAATGTCTCGTCTGTTGTTGTTTTTTGCCTAATTTCATTTGCTCAGTTTCAATAACTACATACACTACTGTATCTAGCCACTATTGGTACACTAAGTACTTTTCCCTCTATTTGTTCAATGTTTGGTTGTAGTTTCCAGTAACTCTTTGCCAAAGAGAAGCTCTTTGCCATTCTTTCATAGAAAGAAAAAATGACCCATCACAAAACCAGCAGAATGACTACCAAGTGAAGAGAACTGCACAGTACAGCAACAAATATCCAAGATCTCCCATGTTTTTCATGTCAACTGAGACTTGATTTACGCTTGCACTCTTCTACACAAACCCTTATATAGAGAAAATCCATTTCCAGCCAAAAGCACAGAATAAAGTTTGGAATAAGATGATTTATGAATTCCTCTCTCTTTGAAACGTGTTTAATGCTCAGCCTTATACTTCAACATGGATTTATTTCATTACTCAGTACTTGCCCTGTAAGTGTGATTCTATTTTAAAGACTTGTCTGTATATTTCGCTGTTAGCATTTTTTGAGGAGCATCATCTAATATGTCCTTGTTACTGGGTACCCTCAGATTTAATTAATCTGATCTGTCATGAGGAAAATTTTTTATTTTTATAATATAGCTACACTAATCGAATGGCTAACCGTTTCCAGAAGGGACAGTTCTCTTGTGCCAAGACTCACTACCTACCCAACCCTCAGAGATCTGAAGTGCTAGAAGACCACTCCTTTTCCTTCTGAGTTTCTCCTGCACTATGTCCACGCGCAGTCACTGTGCTGATGTGGGTAAGCAAGGGTAGGAGTCTCTCCAAAGGCAGCCAGCAGGCAGGACAGATCTGATGCCTTGTACAACTCCAGGGATAGCCATTCACTCCAGTACAGGGCAAGCCACCCTCTGGCCAGCTTTCCTCCATTAAACATGCAAGGCACTTTGAATGACTGATTTAGTTGAGTTACTTAACCCAGAGAGAGGACCCAAATCCCATTTTAGAAACTGAAAGTAATCCTGATGTGTGATGTGACTTGCATTTATTTAGTCCACTTCAGTATTTGACCAGCTATAATGACACAGCTACTTGTTAAGTCAGCACTAATATGCTTAAATGTAGGCAAAACAGGTATCACCACCCACATGAAACTAACAAAAATACAAAATAGTACCATTTTTCAGGTGTGCATGATGGCAGTATTCACCACAATTTATTTAATATTGAATTACAAGCATCAAGCTGTGGAAAAGACGTCAACTATTACACTTCAATTGTTTTAAAGGTATTATTTTAGTGTCATGTTTCATAGGAAAACTATACTTCTCTATTATTCATCTGACATTTAAAGCTTTTTTTATATTCTTTCCTAGGAATATAGAGACTTAGATCACAAAAGACAAGTTTTAACAGGACTTTATTAAATCTGACAACTGACTAACTGCACTTGGTGCAATTAATAAGAAAATCTGATAATTGAGCAACAAAGGACAGTTCACTGATAGCACTTCTTTTATTTCTGCAGTTTTACATATCTTCAGTTCTGCAAGTACAACATTTGAGTAAGACATTACCCTTTCTAGTTTACACCCACACTTCATGAGATTACTGCAGTGTGGAAAATGTCACACTGCTTCTCCTGGTAGAAGGGCCACAGAAATGACTGGAACACACAAAATTAGTCCTGGTCATACACATTCTTAGCTGAAAACGTTTGCGTAGGACTGACTGGGTGTCTCACTATTTTATATCTTTTTCATTTACTATTTCAATTGATATACAAATATAGTAGAGACTTTATATATACAATCAGATTCATTATTGTGAGATCCAATTTTTAAAAGTTAATACTGAGAAAACAGTGAACTTCGTAGAGATTTCTTCTGATGCTCCGCAGAGGAGCTCATAGGTCACTACTTGCATATTGGGTTTTAAACTTACCCTTCAGACATACAAAAAACATTTAGATACTTTCTCTGCTGCAAATTCAAATGTGTCCTTTATTTTTGACAAGTACACTATATGCTTTACCCTCAGGATCAACAAGAGATCTGCTGTGATTGACTTGATGGTTATATTCGTAATAGGACAAGTCACTGAAAGTACTGTTCTTGTTTCCTAGAGAAATTTCATAAATTCTTCTTGAAACGCAGGATGGGACAAGAATTTACTGGGATTATATTCATATTTTTACTAATCAAGATTAGTTTCTTCTTTGAGTCTTTGAAAAAGTCTTTTTTCCAGTTGAATCCAACTTATCTTGGAGGGTTCACTTTCTCATGAATCAACTATACCAAACATGCTGAAAAGTACAGTATAAATTGGTTTGAATTCCCTTGCTCCTGAATGCTAACTGCCATTCCCAGGTTCAGTGCAGTCAGTCAGTAACTTGCTCAGTCTGAGTCTTCTTTGTTTTCCAGAGGGGACACTTCTGCTACTTCCACTCCTATTCTTGCTGGAAGAGACATCTCCAACTGGCTCTGAGTCTTTCACTTGGATTTAAGTAAGTCTTCCCATTCAACATTGGACTCACTATTTTTAGGAATTGCTGGGAAGATTGACTGCATCTTACTTCGGAATTCTTTCATCTATAAAAGAGATTTAAAAATAAAATCAGTTAACTGCTACTAAGGAGCAAATGAAATAGCACCATGAACCCCAGGCTTATCCCACAAAACAAGCTGTGTGAGGTAAAGAATAAGTAAAAAGGTTTTAAAATAGGAAACTAGGACTTTCCCTCTGATTATGTTGGTTCAATTAACAAAGTAAAAAAAAGCATGAAGGGATCCACAACAATAACCTTTTCTAATGCACCACGCTGGGGTGCCTGATTAGGAGTGCTTGCCTGAATGATCCATTGCTCTTACATGAATTATTATACACACACACACTTAGAATATTTTTGTTTGGAAGAAAATTACCTCCATGGAATGTGCCCCCTATTTTGACTGCAGTGCCTTTTCCTACACTTGTAATGGATTAAAAGTCCAGTAGTCTCTTCAAGGATTTTAAAGCAAGGGCTAAAGCAGAATACTGTTCAGCTCTTTCGGCTTAGGTTTATCCCACTATATGGATAAAGGTGACAAAGTTTCATACAAATGTATGTAACAGTAGGAAAGAAAATAAGATTCCTTACGATATACGGGACCAAGCTTTTCTTTCACTGCTGTTAAAATGCTGTGGAGGAGGAAGTATAGCTATATTATATAGATCGATATATTACAATTTATATTTATACTAAGAATTTTATCACCAATGTCTGATTCAATAGTCCAGAAATGCCAGAATCCAACATTCATTTAAGTAAAAATCACTTCTATCAGAATATTTAGATTTAGTGAGCTTCTTTCTTTCAGGAGTTTTACATGTATTATTACAGGTAATTTATTTTTAAAGGATAGGCATGGAAAAACCAGATCAGTGAAAATCCTGTTACACAAACAGCAGGATGTACAGGGGAAGTTTTGGTCTGCTATTTTTAGGAAGCTCTAGGACAGAATCTGTGACATTCACACAGAGAAGACAGGATGTGGTATTCAAGCACTGGATGCAATGACCTCTTGAAGAGCAAATGTTGTCTCAGGCAGTACGTCCCACAGAGAGGTTCCAGGAAATCTAGATATTCCAAACAGGCACACAGGCATCTACTCTCATATGCCTATGTTTCGTGTGTTATAGGTCATCAGTATTTATACAAGTAACTCTGGGTTGTTTTCTCTTCAAGTCCTTCTGTGTATGAATAATTCTGACAAAGAACTGGTGCTTCTTTATAGACATGCTACTGGAGTGCAATTATTCATGTTACAGCTGATACAAAGAATGAAACAATTTACAAAGAAATTGCCAGTCCTTTAGTAAGACAGTAGCTAACTATGATGGATGAAAGCACTTCAGAACTCTAGTTTTTTGTGTAATAATGCCTGAACTGCTAATCAAATAAAATATATGTTATATAAAGTAGAAGGAAAATTCAGAGCCAAATTATTCTTTCTGCTTTTTCCTAATTTTGTTCCTAAGTAAAACTAATTCACTCTCTGTTTCATATTTCCTTCTGATCAGATAGTTGTTTTGATTAATTATTCCTTCTTGGTTTTTAAAAATCTTGGCCATCACCCATAATTGTTCCTAAACTAACATTTTTGCTTCTCATTTAAAACAGAGAAGCTCTCATAGACAGCTAATGTTTCCAAGAATAATAAACACCAGTATCAGAGCTGACGTAGAGGAACAGCCCAAATTACATTAAACAATTGCTGCCAATTCAATACAAGTATTTACAGTAGGAAATGTTTTAGGAGCTTTGGCTTAGCTGTTTTTTCCAGTCCTATGTGATTAAGTCCTCCCAGCTCACTGATGGGCAGAAAGTATTCAATTTATTTAACATTTTTTGCTTCCTAAAGAGTGATTCAACTCTTCTACTCTTTCAGCTCACTCTAAATATTATCTGGGTGTTTGGAACACAGGAATGGTCAAACACTAACCTGATGTAAGATGCTGTAGCTCTGTTGATATAACCAAAGGTAAAACATTCAGCACCAGCCAATGTGGATTTTTTGGCTGCTTCTAAATCCAGCCTTAAATTTCTCTTAGTGTAAAATTTAAATTATGCACTCATAAGCCCTAGAAGACACCTCTACCCCACTAAAGATGCACAAAACCAAAGGAAAACAAAAAGAAATATAAAGAAGTATAAAACCTCCAAAAAGAAAATGATGGGTGGAGCGACTCAGAAATCTGCAGTGATTCCTCACTCTGACAATCACCTCACAATTACTAATGTGCCAAACCCTAACTCCTGAATGCAAAAAGCAGACTTGTCAGGGAAACAAAACACTACAACTTGGTTCTGAAAGAAAAAAGGTATTTATTTAGAAAGCACTGAAACACTGCTAGCAGCCACAGATTTAAGAATATTAGTTAGATTTCTGTCCCCTCAGAACATTAATTCATGTTCAACAGGTAAAAGCAACTAATTTCCTGGAAAAGCAATTTTTCCTTAACATGTGGATCAGATCTGAAATATTATTCAATGTCCTTTTGCTTTTAAGACTCACCGAGAAATTTCCTCAGCCTTGTCTTCTCACACTTTGATGCTTATTTGTAAAACCACTTTGAAAGTGATGCCAGACTCAGTGTTTCATTTGCCACTTCCTCTCTCGCTTGCCCTTTTCCACAAGCCTGCTCTGTACAAAAATAGTTTCTCATTGCAATACACAACTTTGACCATGTTTATGTTTTTCCACAGATTTTCTTCCTTCGTGATTCCTGGACAGTGATCTATTTCAATAAATCATATTGCCAAGCTGATCACTACTGTGCATTGTCTTCTCAGTGTAACACTTTAGGCTGTCAGCTCTTTCTGAGTATAACACTTCAGGCTGTCAGCTCTTTAAGAAGGACATTATCTGCAGTGACTGGCGTGGGCCTCATCAATACATGACTTCACAGTATGTCTAAAATGTGGCAAATTTCTTCCTGGTACAAATGTCACAGCTGCTCACTCTTAGTAGAAGTTTTCATTTCTATAGCCCTTAAAAGATACTGCACCTGATTATTTCTCTCCACAACAGTTTTTGAGTTCTCACCAGTAAGACATTAAGCAACCTAATTAGTACCAATCATGGACTCCTATTTTCCTCCTCTCATTCCAGTCAGGAAGTGCAGTTCAATGTTTCATTAGGGCTTCAATCTGGACCTTTAAGGTATCTTCCCCTTTCTTTCCTGTTCCACCAATAACATCAGCTTCTGAGCTTCTTCCTTCATTTCCACATTTGTGCTTGGTGTTCTCCCGAATGCATTTCCAAATCCCAGTCAATGTCTTCCCTGCACTCAGCATTCCTCTAAAACTCACTTACCTTAAACCATGGAGAAAGCTTTCAAAGAGAACTATTCTCTGATGTCACAGAACTGGTGTATATTCACATAAATAACCATGAAAATTGCATCCCTAAGTTCCTGTCCCTTCTCGCCCACTGACAATGGCTTGAATGCTTACAAACCATTCTCTTACCCCATCTTAGGCTGTAACTTTTTAATGGACAAACTTTATGATCTTAGAGGTCTTTTCCAGTCAAAATGATTCTGACTCTTTCAGTCAGAGAGGTAGAGCTCAGTATTCTGGGCCTCGACTGATCTAACTCAATTAAATATATTTTTATATTTAGGACTAAATTTGGCCTCCAAAGTACCTCCTGTTGTTCTTGCTTGCATTTAGTTGACACTGTCATACTAGGCCCATTGCAACTTCAAAGTATTCTTGCACTGAAAGTAAAACTTGTCCAGTAAACATGTAAGTTAGTCCTTCAACAAACTGGACTTAGCAGTGTCCAGTCCTCCTGCAATGTGGTGAGCTTCTCGTGAAGATGATTAATCAGCTTTATGTCCTACTAATACTGAACGCTTGAGGCGTGAGAATTGGGACTTTGTCTTTACTTGCTTTAATGCTTGGAACAAACACATTTCTTGATGAGTGAAATGCTGCAATTAAGAATCTGCCTTGCCCTGCCTTTTCTTTTTACCAGACATGTAACATGAGAGGTCTCTTCCCCTCTCTCCTCCCTTCCCAGAAAATCTCCTCCTTTATTTCGTCCAGATTCCACAATACTCATGTCAGTTGTCTCAAATCAAAAGGCATTTATTTAATTACAAGAACTAATGTGCTATGTACTTAGTATTGGAATGTTTTGAATAACCCACTGCAATGGCTGCCTCTTTATTATTGTCAGCTGCACTGGCACTGGGGTACTCAGTTCAACTGTGATAATGTCTTCAATTAATAGTGTAGTAAACTCAGCACTAAAAGCTGAATGTATTTTACCTCTTCCTGCCGCCTTCAGCACCATAGGCCACTCTCAACTGCTGCTCCTGAACCTTCCTGTACATGAACAATTTGTAACACATTTCTTAACATTCCAGCATACTCCATTCCTGCAGGCAACTCTCTGAAGTGAATTTCACTCAAGTGAATTTTATTTTTTTGTCACAGATATTACAGAGCTTTATTCTGTTTTTTTCTTGCCAAATAAATTACAGTAACCGTTCTACCTCTGTCAGGCTTCTTTCTAAAAGGGTATCATCTACCCTACTGCATTAAATAATCTGTAATAGCTACAGATCACTGTTATTTTCTTATCTTAACCTAATGATCCTGCCTCAGATGGCAAAAATATGGGGACCTAAAAGCATCTTCCATTTAATAATCTCTTTTTAATGTACATCGTTGACAGAATGTCACACAAAAATTGGGATAGCACTATTACTGAGAGCACTTACATGGCCGTTCATATTAAAATGAATGGAAGAGGGGCTAAAAGAGTCTATTTGATTCCTAGAATGAAAGTTTTACGAAGAAATGGTCTCTTTAATGTCTGACATTCATAATAGGCCAACGCAGATTCCAGGAATTATTAGTTTCCTCTTTTAGTACTTGTATCAGTAAGAACTGCTTACATTAGCTTCCAAGTGAAATGAGGTTAGATGCCCTGAACTGGAAGATCAAGTGGCAGCAGAATGCAGTGCATACATGCCCTCTGTTCTCCTCAGCCACCATCCATTTCACAAGGCATGATGAAGATGAGGCAGGCTGCCCTGGATTTAAAAGCATCAGTGAGGATTGCTCTTGCCACCTTTACCCAAATCTTAAAATGATTGCTGTTGCCCTTGTTAGCAAATGACTACCAAGGGCCACATACAGAAATAGCAAGTTATTTGTAGAAAATGACAAGTGCTGAGCCATTGCAGGACTGGAAGAGCAGCCAGCCTGGCAGCTGAAGGTGATTGTCCTCCTCTCAGTGTAAAATGGGGCACTCACTGAGGGTCACTCTGTGCCAGCTCTGGAATAACACGGAAAATATAGCTCTGGTTCACATTCTTGCATCTTTCACTTCACTGGCAAAGGCATCATGAACATTTGGATTGTGTAGAACTATAGGTCTATGAAAATGGCCCTGAGAGTGTCAATCCTGGCAGTAAACAACTTAATACTTTCGATGTACTCTCACAGTACCCTCTTTATCACCTATTTGCTAATTCCAGCATTTCAGGCTTACATAGAGAAAAGCAGCAGCAGAATTGTGTTAAACCACCTAGAGAAATCAGGAGCTCATACTGGCCCCATCTCATGGAGGCTTACACACATGCCTAACCTTACGCAGTGTTGAGCACTCTCTTTGAAATTAGAGGGCTATTTACAATGCCTAAAATTAAACAAACATACAGACATATTTTCCCACTAATTTATCTCTATAAATCCTGTGTAAGTGGGTAAAATATGTCCTGTACTTTAAAAAAAAAAAAAAAAAAAAAAAAAAAAAACAAAAAAAAAACACCATGAAAACAACCCAAGTGAACTTTACAGGGGGAGAGGGAGAGAACCATCACCATTTAGAACAAAGCTGCCACAGTTCCCAAACAATTATAAATATGTAGTAGCCTCCCACAGCTACTCCATATTCTGTCTTGAATTACTGGTGAACTACAGAGAGCTGTCACGTCACAGGGGTCAAGCCGCCTCTTTTCCAATTATTGGGTCACATGAAGAGAGAAAACACATGAAATATTTTCCTCATGTTACTTTTCCATGAGTGCAGAAGACATGTTCCTCATTCATAAATGGGAAGAGAGCTGATCTACATTACAAACATGTTTTACTAGCCTCACTTTGGTTTCATTTCTGTGCAAATGTGACTTAGATCCCAAAGTGGGGAGAAGGTGCTGATCGAGTAGAAAAGCCTAAAGAAAGTAAAATTGTTCTGGGTTACGGCTAGAAAACAAACAAACAAACAAAACAAAACAAAAAACAAAAACAAACAAAAAAAAGTGGCTAGCTAATTATGTTCAACTTTTTTATTCACAGCAATTCTGTTAACTGAATTCTGAAAAAAAAGGGAATTTCCTTAGGTTCAGAAATACAGGAGCGTTCTTTTTACTTTTATACATTCCCATGTTGATATTCCTGAAATAAATGTCAAGGAGTTAAATGTTTTTGTAGTATATAGTATCTTAAAGTAAGGACTTCCGTGCCATGAAGAAAAATGTGGTGTGGATATTACTGAAGAATGTGTCATTTATTTCTGGAGAATCTTACTTTCAAATCTGGATGCCTAGAAAGGACATTCAGACGGTTAGTTTGTTATGGTGTATTAGTCATTGCCCCTTAGTCACCCTGGGCAATTTGAAATCTTGAAATAATTTTAAATTTAAACTAGTTAAATATCCAAATTTATAAATCTAGCTGGTTAATGGACCGAAAATCTCAGGATGAGTGCCCCAACCCTATCAACTCTTCTGAGCTGTAATTTGGATTTCTGAATTAAACTCAAAAATATGGGTGGTCTGCAAGCAGGCACTTCCTGTAAAGAGCAACCTAAGTAATATTTTTCTTCTGTATGTCCTGGACTTAACTGTATGCATGATCCACAAGTGAGATTCAAGGCAGGGGAAAGGGCCAGCAAAAACCCGAAACTCTTTGGTGAGGCTTCAGCTTCATTGCCTTGATGGGGGCTGCATTCCACGCAGGAAGCTGTCAGAGCCAGTGTGACACACAGAGGCAGGCAGGGACAGCCAGATGCCCCCAGGCAAGCAGAGCAGCCCAAGTCTTGTCCCACAGTGGGGCATGGCATGGCCACACACCACACACGATGATGCCACAGGACCAAGATGTAGCACAAATAACTCACACCTATCAGAGAAGCCTGGACTCAGGTTTGACTTGTACATGCACAGTTCACAGCTACATGTGGTCAAGATGTGGATACCCCCCTCACCCACGTAGGCTGACACAGGCATTTCAGACCACAGGATTCCCAAAGGGTTGGTGGCAGCCAACAGCTGCAAGTCTCTCCCAGGACACAACAGCGAAACTCCTCCAGACAGCTCCAGTTGCAGCCTTTCCATTCCTTGAAATACTCCCTTACAGCTGTCCCTATTCATAAAGCAGATGTAGCAGCTTTCCAGTAGGAAAATGATGATCTTAATCCTTGAATAAGCATTCTGCCTTATCAAGTAAACAGTGAAGTTCATTGGTTTAATTTTTTCCCCTTCTTGAATAAAATACTAACAGTACGTACGTGCGGAGGCAAGTCTTCTCCAAACCAAACTAATTAGGCAATATAAACAGCAGAGAAAAATCCAGTACAAACAGGAGGAGGAAGTGCTTACTTGTACTCCATCTTCTTTCTAAGAGCTTGAGTTTAAATAAGCATTGAGGAAATAAAAGCATCAAAAAAAAAGGGCAGATTTGATTTATATAGAAATACGTGATCATGAAATAGCAAGGAAAAGCTAAGTTTCTATTATGCTATCAGACACAAGCATGATAAGGAATAGAAATTTCATGAATACTATTTTTGCAAGGATTAAATACAACAATAATTAAGAACTAAGAACAAAACATTTAGGAATTACTCTAGGATGACTCTAAGTATTTTAGGAGATATGGTGCTTTTATAGCAACATTTGCTCATTTATGAAATGGACTAAGAATTTCAGCCACTGCAATATGCCTACATTGGGATTTATAAATCTTAGTACAATTTACAGATGCCATATTTGAAGACTTTGTCTCCATGCTCTCACCTTTTGTTTTAAATTAATCCATCCTTAAAGTCAATACTCCTTTGTATTTATACTGTGCCTATGACTATATTTCACAAAATTATAACAAATATCTCTCACCATTGGCAGGCGCATGTTATTTTTGTGCTTAAAATGGTGATTCAGAGGTTAGATTTTCTCTGGAGAAAAGCAGTTCACTTAGGAAATGTTCTTACTATCAAAGCCACAACAAGTATATATTCTCTACATTGCTTTTAATTGTTTTAGATGTCTCTTTATGGCCATGCAATTGTTTTAAACTCTTAATATTTTAAAGGTTACGATCAATGAAAAACAGGATATTTCATTAGGAGACACCATAAAACTGATAAACTAATATTTTGTAATATATTAGTCACAAATTTCTAAGCAATTCTTCTAGCTGCTTTTCCAGCTTTCCACAGAACAGCAACAAACAGAATCTCACAAACCTACATATGAATCATCCTGGCCTTTCTTCTATGGGACAGAGAATGCTTTTATTTTTGAGGAAATGAAACCTAATTTATTGAGGACATGAAGAACAAGAGGGCTTTTAAAGCATAATTTATCTTGTTTGTTAATTGTTGTACACTTCAGTCTACAAAGGCTGAGGGCATTGTTCTGCTTTTAAAAGAAGGCTCATAATTGCTGGCAGCTTAAAAGAAAAAAAAAAAAAAAAAAAAAGAGCATCAGACATTAATAGGTATATTTTAGTATCTGCCAAGTACTCCAAGCTGTGAGTTTAATTTAAAAGAGAGGTTTTCAACTCCAGAGTTAACTTCTAAAAACTTCTAGAAAACTTACAGAAAACTGTCACTGCTCTAGGTGACCCTGCCTTGGCAGGGGGATTGGACTATATCATCTCCAGTGGTCCCTTCCAATCCTAGTTATTCTGTGATTCCATGATACTAAAATTTTTCACAGTAATAAAAAGGTGTGGTGGATCCTAACACTAGCAGAATAGGTAAATAAAATAAAAAAGGTTTAATTTTTGGAAACTCCAATGAAAATACTTGTTTAGCTCAACTGTAACAACAGTGGATTTAAGATGTTTTGAATATTTTACTTTTAAAAAATGTTTACTGATTGAAATGCCATTTATTCTTTAACTGAAATTTTTAAATTTCATTGAACAGCTCATATGCAGAATGTTGAAATAAGATGTTTCAACTACTATTCAACTGAAAAATAAACCTGAAATGATAAAATGGCCTAACCCAACCTTTTCTAAAAAAAGTATTTCGATACTTGTGTGTTTTGCATCAGCAAACAGCCATCTCACTGCACCAGGAGTGGCCACCTACATGGTTTGGATGTTGCAAGCTCAAAGCCAGTAAGGTAATGCCATGGAAGATAATACCATGATGTGTAAGTTGTTAAAAAGCAAACAAACTTGTTGAAAACAATGGTGCCATTTTATTTCAAGCCAGACTTATTTCAAGCTTGTATTGAACACAGCATGTGTCTTTCCACATTGTAAGGTGTCTCAGAGAGGAAGGCTGTAGGTATGTCTGGATGAGTCTCAGATTCAGATCAGCCGTGCTGTTTGGAAGCCAATCTCCCAGTTATCCATGCTCCCTGGGCATGAGTCTGTGTAACTACAGAACAGTCTCAAAATGCACGACTAGCAGTTTTTTAGGGTGACACAAATCTGATGAAGCATTCTAGCAGTGCACCTAGCATAGCCCAACTGCCAACAGGCATTCAAGCCATGGGGCAAGGCCAGTGTCATTCCAAACTTTGAAAATTCCTGGAATGGTTGTAGATCAGGTCCTCAGCCTGCCAGTGTTTCACTGCCCCAGTGCTGCTGGTCAGTGATACTAACATAGATGGAATTTCTATGCTCAGAGATAATCAAAGATGGTACAAATTGAAATATTTTCCCGACTGATTGCAGGAAGCAAGTTAAAGAAGTCTGACACCTAATCATTTTCTGCAAGAGGTACAATATAAAAGTATATAAGCACCATCTCCTAGGTTCTAAAATAAAGATTTCTTTTATGCTACTGAAAAATAGAACTGAAACCATTATCAGAGTAAGTCCTCACTGAACCATCACCTCTTCATTTCAGAATAAGAGTGGAATTTAGTAGCGTTTATTACTTATCAGCCTGTCCCCAGATTACAACAGTGGTAACTGCAATCAGGGAATGTTAACAACCCAACTTGAGACAGCATAATATCTTTTATATTCCTTACCAAGACATAAAGATCAGTTACTTACTCTCACCCCTGGGTTTTGATGCTGGCATAAAAGCAGCGGACTGCAAAGCTATAGGGAGCCACCTTTAACAATAAAACCATTTATGAGCTGGAAGCAGATATTGCCACAGAACTGTTTTAAGAACTAATAAACCACGAAGATTAAATAAAAATCTAGAATCACCAAATCTGGTGCATCACTTGCTTCTAGGGTAAACACAGGCTGGCTCAGGTATGAGGATGAGGCGCTCTGAACTGTGGCTACAGTTTCCTTCCAGGACACAAACTGCTGAGCAATCGCGCCACTAACACAGATTAATTACAACTCATCAAGGAAATATCACTCCACTTTGTTCTTGTCGTTTCATCTCTGACTTTGGGAGTGATGACAAGATAATTTAAACAGCCACAAAGCTTAGGGTAATACATAGTTTATCAATCACTCTCTGTCCCATCAATAATTCACGCTCACGGGAAACACGCATTCCACCATGAGAAGCATTTTGGCAGCGATGGCCAGGGAGGCCGCTGTGCGGGGCTGTGGCTGTGGGCAGCACGGCTCGCCCGAAGCCCGGCTGGCTGCGGGACACATCCCGCAGTCCCGGATCAGGGATGAGCCGGGCCCTTGGCGCGCCCGCTGCAGTTCCGGCCGGCGCCACAGGGTGTCGCTGCGGGGCAGCGGCAGGGCCCGGCCCTGGGGGAGGCGCCGGGAGCGGGGCAGGAACACAAAGCCCAGAACCCAGCCGGGAGCGGGGCACAGCAGCGCCTGCCCGGCTCAGTTCTGCCCTCCAGGTGTGCGGGAGAGGCTCGCCACCGCTTCCTGCCGGGCCGGGCCACTCACAGGGCATTGCAGGTGCAGGGGATCAGGGCCGTGCCTCGACTGCAATCCCACTGCCCTTACCCCGGGGCGCCGCTGGCGTGGGCAGCGTTCAAGGCACAAAAAGCACCGAGCACACCTTGCGCCGCACTTCTCCAACCTCAGCGACCAGCTCTGTTCTCCATCTCCGGCCCAGCCAGCCCTGCCCCGGGGAGTTGCGGGCTCGCCTGGACGGGAGCTGCCCCATGGCCCCCCTGGCCACACCAGTCCTGCATCAAGATCTGCTGGCCCTGTTACTCCTTTTGGTGTGACTTCTGCTGATCCCATCATGTCTCATTTTCCACTGAGGCTCCTCGTACTTCACTCTCGCAGATGACTCGAGCCATTAAACACTTAACAATTCAGTCTTACTTGACTTGGAACTTCCTTTCAAACTCTGCAAGTGAAAGTCAAGTCCTTTATTCACCAAGATCCCACCAGAGAGTCACAGGGATTGAGCTTGGCAAAGGATTTGAGAGTGTGCTGGAGCTGAGTACTCGGACATGCAAATGAAGCATCCTTCCTGTTTGCTAAATTAAACACCTGCACTGCTTACAATCAGAATTTTACTACCTTTCACAATTTAATAATAAGAAACAATTTAAGATCAAGAGACTGTATTAGCTGTCAATAATGTTATCAATATTGCTCTTAAAGAAATGAAGCTGCTGCCTGGCAGGGCCAGGTCACTAATCAGCAGGTCCCAGGGACAGCTCGTTAATGTTATGGTGAAGAGGCTGGGCATAACCTCTTCTCTCTGTCCAGCTGCCAAAACTTTAGATATTAAATTCACACAGGTTCCTGATATCAAAATGAGTGAAGTTTCCCCTCAGGTTACATCTAGAATAGCACACTGGAAGACTAAATTCTGCCTTGAGTCCACAGTTTTCAAATCTTGATACCTGTTGCTAGATCGGAAATTGTGACTTGAAATTTTACAGGGATTGGAAATGTGCACAGACTACAGAGCCAGATTACATAGACTACAAATTCACAGTTCTCAAGTACACTGAAGACTCAAGACATTTTGTTCAGGTGAATCTGTAAAAGCCTCTTTTTAAAATGTTTAACTGAAGTTAAGATGTTCATTTGAAAGTGTAAAGCTTAGTGCAAAATCTATGGTGTCTTCCATGATCTGAACAGTTTTTGTGGAAAGAAACTTTATTTCACTCAGTCATAAATTCAGTTTCCTAAAAATAAAACTTTATTTACTTTTGTGGGCAACTAATAATTATTAGACATCGCATATACACAGCGATTTACTCAAAAATCAGTATTGTAACTGACTTTTAATCTATTATCTCTGCTTACATGAAAGCGATTAAAATTTTTCAAAAGTATCACAATGTTCCCCAGAAATTTCAGGAAAACACATCAAATAAAAACAGGCCCTTCTGAAAATGAGCATACATTTAAGGGTCTAAATTATTTTTAGTGCTATGAACCTCTTTGGTCAGAATATTTCCTTTTGTAACATGCTGCTTCTTTTGTACCTGCAGTAATTTTAAACATATATATATTTGATATTAACAGCTATATAGTGACAGGAAATTTAAAAATTGCTGATTTTTGATTCTGCAATTATGAATAGCATTACTGTATGTTTTTCCTTTCTGCAGCGAAAATTTAGAAGTCTATAGTGAATGCAATAAATATCTCAGTGAAAGCAGAGAGAGCTGTTCCAAATCATCTCAACAGAAATCTATTGCCTTCAGCATCTGCAATTCTCACTGTGCTCTACAGTGAAACATAAGCACTCCACAACAGAAAACAATACTAACAGACATTTGCAAGAGCCTCTTAAAATACAGTTTCCTCCACCTCCTTTCAACACCAACACAACACAGAATATAGTAGGGTGCACCTTTCCGATCAGGAGCACTCAACAACTCTCTAAAATGCTTGCAGTTTGCTTCTGACACACGAGTCCTTGCTGTCAGAAGCCCCATGAGACTCAGATGTCCTGGGGTTTGGCCATCTCAAGCTTATGTGAGTGTTCCCTGGCAGGCTGCCTCAAGAAAAGCCTCACAGGGAAACCAGTAACTGTGGGTCTAGGCCAGTACTTCTCAAGGAAGTAAAAATTAAGCTTACCAAGAAACAGATAATGTAAATTGCAGACTAGGGTCAGGCTCTGCTGTCCTTCAGCAGGACCAGACACTCTGACAGAATGAGGAATCAGAATAGGCAGTGTAGTGTCAAATGAGTCCTTCTGAGTGGTGATCCCACTGCCAGCAAACTGCGTGAGCTGTTGCAGCTCAGCATGCAGAGAGTATCAACTCCCACTCTTCTTCCCCCTTCCCTGACATTCCACCACAGCTGCACACGGAGGACTTCAGTTTAAACAAAATGTGTTGTAGCTGCCTCCTATGTCCTACCATGCTTTTTTGGTGTTCAGCCTTCCTTTATCTCTTCCTACTGAGAATCAACATTGAAAGCTAAGAAATAAAGGGTTGTGTAATGCTGTATTTGGGATTCAAATTGTGAGCTACAGGATACATCACCAGAGTACATAAGAAATGAGACCTTGAATAAAGGTATTAATGAGAACAGCAATAAGATTAAGTAGTATCATCTTTCTCCTTTATATATGCTTTGCTGAATATATAAATAATTGCCATGTAAGACAGAGGAAGTCTATTCATTCCTAGTCCTAAAGAGGATGCAAACAGCTCTCCCAAACTTACAGCTGCAGGGGACTCTTTAAGCCATGGCTCATTACTGGGGGCAAACAAAAATGCTCACATCAACTTTAGTGTTGACACTCAACTCTGTGAAATACTGAAACATAATCAATTTACTAAAGATAGCCGTAGCTGGTATCTTGGGATGTACAAATGCTTCCTGAGCTTCTTTGCCTTGACATGACATGGTCCAGGACCACCTTTCTAATGCACAAGATACTCAATCTTCTATCCCCTTGTTGCTTCTAGAAAGCCAGCTGGTTTCCTTTCAGTTTTTCTTACATCCTCTGTGCCCTGATGCAAAAATAGAATCTGGACAAACAACTCTATTGCTCTAAAAATAGGATTCAGGGGGGGTAGCCTTCAGCTCAATAAGCAAAGCTTATAGAAAGCCTGCAGCTACTATTTTAGTCTCTAAATTAGAACACTGGCCCTTTTGTGAGGTACCTGAAACATCTGTGCAAATAAACATAAAGCAGGACAAAACTGTTCCTCCCCCTAAACTGTCTCCTCCCACAGCATGCCATTTTCTGCAGGTATAAGAGCACCTTCCCTGTTTGCACACATTCTGGTTAGTCGTTCTACAAGTGGTGAATTCTTAGGCTGAAGTAGTACAGAGCTGCCATCCCAAGATGCATTACCCAAGGAAAAACATGGACTTGAGGGGATCATACTTGCTACTCACACTGTGCACGCCCAGAGCCTTCCAGATGGCAAAACTCAGCAATCCAACTCCGCACCATGCATAGAGTGAGCCCCACCCTAGGGCTCGTAAGGCCAGTGATGAGCCACTCTCTGGTAGTGCAGCTGTGGCAGTAATCCCCTAGAAACAAAGATAAAGATCATGACAAAGTGAATAATAATTGGAAAACAAACAAACAAACAAAAACACATACAAACAACAACAACAAAAAAAACCAAACCACCACACTAAGAAAATCGGTGATTTAGATTTTTTCCTGATCTGCCGGTCAGGAAATTTTCTGTGTGGGCACAGAAGATCTTACGGCAGCCAGCACACCTCAAGAGCCAAGAAAGGAGCTGGATGAAGTGCCTTCCTACCAGGAGCAGATTTCACAGTAGCCAGTGCCACCTGGGGATGACTTTCATTGCCCAGAAATACCAGTCAGTTGTTCCATGGGCACAAGAATCCAACACTAAGTTATCTCACCAGTCAAAATACAAAACTGAATCTAAGCCAGTCACAAGCCTTTATGCCAGTGACATCTGAACATAATCACGGTATGTCATTGATTTTAGTACTTTCATGGGTGGCAACCAATGGCCTGTAGGTCTTTATCTGCACTTCTGGAAAAGCTCGTTGGGAACCTGCAAGAGCAGCTTTTATTTTTTTTAACAGAAAGGATATTGCAGTGACCCAGGGACTAATTTCAGAGGGATACAACTCTGAAGAAGTTCTGGAAACTACTAAGGAAAATTTTGTAAAAGCAAACAACACTGAACCCATTCCCCTGCAGAGTTCACCAAGCAGCAACACTGAAAATTCTGTGTGGTCTCCACACTTCTCATTTTTGTCAAAAGTTTGCCATGAGACATATCTTGAAAACACAAGTACCTTGAAGATGTGGGAAAGCCACCTCAGGCCAAGAATGCAGCCTTGGCTATGATGGGGGCCCCACCATAAGGAAACCTCTGTCACAGCACATAAATTGCAGCTTCCAGGGGCACCAGGCACACACTGGGTGGCATCCATACATGTGCACCCCACACTCACTGCCAGCCAGCTGTTCTTGCCTCACAGCGCCCACTGTACTGCAACTACTTGGTACAGCAAAGCTTCAACCTGTGTAGCCCACAGCAGCAGTGGCAGACAGAATTCTCTTGCTCACAGTGCCAACTGCCATTCAGAGGAGTTTTTTGCTCTCTGAATGGTCACTGTTGAATTGTTCACAAGCAAACATAAATTTCAGATGGTAATTGTTAAAGATTAGCATTTATGGTCCTTACACAACTCAACAGTTCTACTTAACTGGGTATCTTGGAAAAAAATCAAGTAAGTATTGCTCAGGGGTAACATAAATGAGATTGTACACATAAAATTACAAAAATTTCTTTCATTTATAGTCTAAAATACTGAAAAGCAAGATTAACTTGTGGAAGGATCAAAAATAATTTTCTCCAAAACACGCCAAAGAACTGTTCTTTTTACTCATCACAAAAATGGGGGGGAAAATCTCTTGTATTCTTGCTTTAAAAAAGCTTTACATTTTTAGCTTCTTTTTAAATTATTCTCTTCTTTGATACAATTAAACATACTTAATGTCTACCGCTATGGTCAGTCAAATAGCAGCGGTAGTTTTTCTCCTCTTGGCTGTGTATTTATTGAAATAGACAGTCCTCAGCATTGACACTTTCCCTTGGGATTTAGCTGCAGGCACAGCTACCCAAGGACAAACATGCACTTGGAAAGGGCATAAGCAAAACCTATCTTGAGCCTTATTCATTCCAATTTGGACGTCCCAAAGTGGAAGTTGTTAACAAAAACAATGCTCTGTAAGCATACACACACACAAACAGCAGAGATCTCTAGTCACACTATAATATCAGGCCCTATTATCTCCTTACCACACATAATGAGCTATTATAACTCTTTCGGTAGAGACTGCTCTGAGTATTGAAATGCTGATTACTTTTGACATTTTTCCTGCTTCCATAGTCTAACCATATATAACAACACTGAGAAAAAAATGGTCCCATTTGGAAAATGGGAAGTGAATGGACAAAAATATCCTCTACACAGAATCTTTAAATAGGAGTCATTATCTGTGAAAATTGCTGGCAAAAAACCCAACCCAGTACTATTTAAATGTTTGATTGTCCCAGAAAAAAAAAGCAGTAAATGGAAACAACTGATCCGGTTTTACTGACTGCAGTCACACGGGGTTCAGTCACAGGCTGATTCCTCAGGGTACTTAAGTACTCAGATAAGGGCTTCTGTAAACAGGACAGTTGGTTAAATGATTACCAGATATGCTGTTCAGATCAAGAAAGTTGACTATTGAAATGCTAAAAAAATTTAAAAGGACAACAGTAGCATGAGAGAAAAAGATGACATCAACAAAAAAGCATTTCTAAGAGTATTGAGTTTTATTCACTAACCTGTTATTCTATGTTCAGATTGTTTTCTCATCACTACTCTTCTGTATTTTTAAAAAAATCATTCTTTAATTTAAAAAAAAGAGTTTTTAAACAATATTGAGTCTTTCTAAAAACAGGCCAAAAAAACCCAAAAAAACAACACAACCAGTGCGGAATTAGCTGATTTGTTTTCCAAATATATACTCTTTTTTTCATTTTATTGGTTGTTGTTGTTGTTTTGTTCTCCTCTGGAAGATATAAACAGGAAGTGGGAGAAGGAAAAGATCACATTGTTTTTTATTGAGACACTGGCCTTGATCATGTAACTGCTCCCTTGTGCAGAGTGTGTCTAAAAGGAAGCAGTGCCTAAAATAAAGTGTGTTCAACAGTTTTGGTTTATTGTATTCAGTGTGTTCAATCTTTTGTGTGACCTAATCCCTTGTGAAATTAAACACCTGGATAAATGCTGGTAAAACTGGACACTTCTCAAAAGGTGGCTGCTGCAGCTGAGCATTTAATTTTAACAAAAAAACCCCATCAATTAACCAGGATCATATCACCAACCCAACAGCACATGTGTTGGTGGCTTCACTGGAACAGGAATAAATTGCCAGAAACTGAGGGCTGGTAGAATTAATTCTTTCAAAACCAGTGCTGGTTGAAGCTGGCCTAAAGTATCTGTCAAACTATGGCCTCACCTTAACATGGATAAAAATAATATTTAGATATTGTATGTCTAAAAAAGATGCAATCTTCTGTAGTTATTATGATGCATGTACTATTAAAAGTTACTGGCAGTAAGTAACTATAAATTTAAGTAAGAATGCTAATGCAAAACCTCATTGGTACCTCAGAGAGCTTCTATAGTGAGTTAAGCCATTGTCAAAGTCTAGTCTTTCCTTTTTTAAACTGCTCACTGACAAGTACCTTGACTAAAAGGTATCTTTCTACACTCTGGAGTATTGAAGTTGAGGGGCCATGAAATCACAGATTTTTGCTAGCAAACTGTTGTAATGCCTTTGCACAAATAGCAGCCGATACAGTTTTCAGCAAAGACTGAAATTGTATACATCACCTGATGACATTCCTAGCATATATATTCTCAGATGTCAATGCAATGTCACTCCTGATAAGTCTCGCACTGATAACAGGACAGCTCAGATACCCAGGAATATCTGCAAGCTGGAAAAAATGCAGTGCTCAGGAAAAAGGAAGTTTTAAAAAAAAGATGGTAAAAAAGGAGACAATTTCCTTATTGTAATGTATTTCCACAGCTTGTGATATAACATCTCATGGAGTTTTCTATCTTATCTGTTTCAAAAAAGAAATTCATGCTTATTGTTTCTGTAAAGGCAATGGATGAGTTATGACACAGCAGCCCACAGAGGAAAGTAGGAAAGCAAATGAAGGATCTCATGCTCTTTGACCAGAAAGGAGACTCGAAACTGATCAGAAATGAAGGGTTCTGATATAAAGTATAATGAAAGAATTTTTTTCTCTTGATATGCATTGAATTAACTTGAGATATTGAATCTTTGTTTTTAAAATAAACAATAGATCAGTTCTTAATTCCCTAAGAACATCTGTAATATATGTTGCATTTTAAGAGCTTGCTGGAGATGAGACTGATCAATTTTAAGGGCCTATTTTTACACTTTTGGCAATCACACAGCATTAGTGAGGAAAAAAGCATCCTTCAATTAAACATGCTGTGTTTCAAACTAATTCACCAACACGGTATAATTGCTAGCTCTCCTCTGGAGTTCTTTCCTTCAGAATGCACAAATGGACCCGGTTAGTAATTGCCTAAGCTCAGATTCATTTTGGCCGTGAGATCTCACAGTCCCATAGTACTTCTTCTCATTGTTCCCCTTACACAGTGGGATGGGAGTGGAGAGCTTTAATTTTGACTAAATGATCCCACTTACATATTCCACAGCTTCCAGGCCCTCTACCTCCTCCTTCCCATCCTTATTGCAGTCACCTCGCTTCCAGACTCACTGCAGCACTATGAGACTGCGTGGTGAACTGGATCTCTGAGGTGATGCAGGCTCATGTCTAAAGTGTGTTCAAATCACAGAATCAGAAGGGAGCAGTAACTGTATTTCACTATAGAGAAGTATGATCCCAGCAAACAGCATAAGCATTACGTATTTCAGCTAATCTCAGGTACTTAAGTATTTAGCAGGAGCAACTTCGAATGGATTTTTAAATTAATCCTACGCCTGTACCAAATTCAATTAAGTTTAGTGCTCTTATCATCGACTCTGCCAAGTTCCATGTATATTGCCACGTCTACTAAGCATTCAGTGCATTCTTATTTCCTGCGTATCACTACTGGAAAACAGCTTAAAAGAACAAACCTTACTGAACCAGTCTGGGTTCTTCTTTTTTGTCATTGCAAGCGTAGTGCCAAAACCTGCTATCATTCCTGCTGTAGCAACTGTACCGAGAAAAATTCCACCTGCCAAGAAAAGTTGAAGAAATAAAAGTCAAGACTTTGTTACTTAAGAGGAAGAAAAAAACCAACCAACCTATTTAGAAAATAAAACATGAAAAAGTAAGATCTGTCAGTACATGCTGAAGGGAGAGGCCCAGTTGTCTCCACTTTTTATGCTCTGTATGACAAAATAGCAAGACAAAGAATTAGTTCTATGAAACAGGGCATTTTGAAAATAATAGCATGTGTACATACTATCAAGCTACACATACAAAATTCAAATCTCAGGATGCCTTTTTTGCAGTAGTTTGAAATTTCCCTCATTCCAGAGCCAGCCTACTAAAATCATCTTGTTCTATGGCGATGCCCCACCCTTCCCCAAATGGGAAATGTAATTGGTTTTGTTGCATCACTTGTGATTTCAAATGGCCACCTAAAAATGGTCGCCACCAGCTCCTCTGAAGACCATTACATAAGCAACAATTGTTCTTCAGCTTTATGTTTAAATGCTCTATTTAAAATTTTTTAAAAATTTTAAAAACTTTTTTTTTAATTTAAAAAATGAAGTTACACTAGCAAAAGCTATCCCAAGAAAGCATCCCTTGCTTTTCAATGTTTCCAAAGTCTTTCCAAAATACTTGAGGTAATTTGATCCTTTCTAGTTCTTGCACCAAAGGCTCATGTAGCCATACCTGCCCACTTTTAAGAAAGAGGCTTGTTACCAAGACTTACTGCACTGTAGAAACCAATCTGATTCATATGAAAATTTTAAAATTTCAGGGGGTTACATGTTCTTCCTTTGCAGGTATTGATACCCATCCTATTTTGCCTTTCCTAATACCAGTTAGGTAATTTAGAAATGGTCTGAACAGGAAGTAGGCAAAAATACTATTAAGTTAGGTCTCACTTTTAAAAAAGTTACTGATCTCATTACTGTGTTGAAGAAGTTTCCTGTACTCGTCCCAATGAAATCTGTAAGGTACCTCCTCTGCCTGGGAGCACAGAGACTTCGCATCTTGGCCGAATTATGCAGTCCACTAAATTTTACATTTCCAGGCCTGGTAACCAACATTTCCCCAATTTCAGGCACAATAACTGGCGGCGGTACGCGCATCCCCTGGACGGGCCTCCACTCCGCCGGGGGGCGCGGGGAGACCGAGCAGATACCGGGAGCAGCCCGGAGATACGGATAAAAATTACAATATAATATAAACGTAAAGTCGCACAGCGCCGCCAGCCCGCCGGACTCGCGCCCGCTGCCCGCAGCTGTGTGCGGCTGCGGGGATCCTGGCTCTGCCCTGGCCCGGCTCGGATCGGGCAGACCGGCTCCCTCCCTTAGGGAATCCGCAGCGCTGCCAGGAGCCCGCAGGAGTCGCCTCTTTCCGAGGGCTCCAGCCGCCTGGGGCCCGGCAGCCGAGCACGGCCCCCCAGGGCTGAGCTCCCTCCGGCAGGAGGCGGCTCCGCCCAGCCCCGC
The DNA here is from genome assembly GCF_965231275.1 of Zosterops lateralis. Lineage (NCBI taxonomy): Eukaryota > Metazoa > Chordata > Aves > Passeriformes > Zosteropidae > Zosterops > Zosterops lateralis. Next base: position 52,911,580 of record NC_139764.1, on the reverse strand, counting down.
CCCGCTCCCGCTCTGCTGCCGGGGGAGGGCGGCTGAAGGGTGACCCACGCCGCCGCTGCCAAGGGCCAGGGAAAAGGCGCCCGGCGCTCCAGGGGCTTTCTCGCTGTGTCCAGAAGCCTCGGGGAGGCCATTCCCAAACGCCTCGCCTTCTCCCCAGGGGCGGGAGAGAGCGGCGAGACCTGGGGCTGCGGCAAGGGGAGGGCGGCTGGGGACGGTGTCAGGCCTGCCGGACACGCCGCTGCTCGGCCCTGACCCGTGCAGGGCAGGAGGGGAAGGGAGGGGAGGCGAGGAGACGAAGGCTGTCTGCACCTTTGATTAAGAAGAGCTTGTCCTGGGATGCCGCAGAGCTCCCCCGGGGCAGGGACAGCCCGCGGCCGGACTCCAGCGGCGCCGCGGCCACAGCCCCGTCCTGGGCGGCCGTGCCGGCAGCCGCCCCCATGGCCCGGGGCACGGAGGAGGCGGCGGCAACAACAACCCGGAAGGGACGGGAGCTGGGCCGGGACACGCAGCCGCCTCTCCGCCTGCTCCCCCTCCGCGGCCGGGCGGGGCACAGCGGGAACGCGGGCGGAGCCTCCGCCCCCTGAGGAGGAACCCCCGCCCCCTGTGGAGGAACCCCCGCCCCTCAGGGCGCCTTCGGCTTCCCCAGAGCCCAAATCGTGCAGAGGGAAGAGGGGGAAAGTTACCAAAACCTCTTTTAAATCAAGTCTTTTGTAGCAGGCTCATAAGGTTTTGGTTTGGTTGGTTTTTTTGTTTGTTTGTTTTTGTTTGTTTGTTTTTGTTTTGTTGTTGGGTTTTTTTGTGGGTTTTTTTTTAATGTCCCTGGGACAGCTCGCGTAGTGAACTTTACCAAATAAAACTGGGAGGCGCTTTTAATTCCCAGGAATTTTAGTAAGCTGTATCTTGACGAATGGTGCTGGTTTAAAGTACATCTTTTTGTTCCAAATTGTCATTCTTTCAAGCTATATAAATAGGTTTTTCACACTATGAGAACATACATTTAGGGTTTTTTTTTCATCTCTGTGCCGCCCTAATTCTCAGCTGCTGATGAATATAAATTGATGTGCTACCTAATTTTATCACTTTATCAAACAGTGTACTAACTTAAGATTCAGTATGGAGAGGTAAAGTGTATTTTTAGTTATAACAGTCAGTTCTTCAACAGCAAACAATGAATGTAAATAAATCCAAACCAAGCATTTCTTCCCCAGCTTCCTTCTTTGTATCTTTTAACACAATTTATAGCATGTATCTAAGGGTCTAATTATAGGGACTGGGTTGCTAGGCATAAAATTAGTATTTTGGGAAACTTCCTGTTCATGATACTTCTAAAAACCAGTCCAAAGCTGTTTCCTAATAGTCCATGTGCTGTGTAAATTAAACAATATTTTAAACAATATTTTACACAGAGACCCCATCACTAACTCTTTTTTTTTTTTTTTTTTTTTTTTTTTTTTCGAATCTGGACCGCAGGCAAATGACTCCTTCTTTCCTCTAGTCTTCTTTGTCCCATAAAAAAGTACCCCAAAATCCTGTGTGTGCTTTGGAATAGAATTAGACTTTGCCACAAATAATAACAAAACCTCCTGGAAAAGCTTACAGAAGAGCATCTTAGAAAAACTGCAGAGTGACAATGTGAAAAGAAGAACTTACTTTTTATATAAAGTATTTCATTTTATTAGAATGCATAAAACTGAAACAGGAGCATGGATGTCATTTTGATTGTAATTAGTGTCAAGACCATCACTGCCTCTGATAGAGGAATTCTTGAACTGTGAGAGACAATTAGGTTATTGTGTCTGTTGTAATTTTTTTTGTGTCTTTGATGATAACAATCCTATATTTTCTTCTCAGGATAGTTTTTTTGAGTTCACCTCAATCAAGACATCACTTTCTTTCAAATTTTTTCTGAACCAGGAAGAAAGAGAAGAGAAAAGTACAATGGTGTTATTTAATCCTGGTTTGAACAATGCCAAGAACCTATATTAAAGAGAGTCAAATCAGATCTGTCTCTATTAATCATTCACAGAGACTTAAAGTAGAGCATAAAGACCATGAAATCCAGTCTGAATAACTTAAAATTCTCAGTGTTGTAAATTTTACTTTCTTTAAAATAACCCAAGAGATACTTAGCAGAATTATGTTTATTTTGGTTACAATATTAATGTCTTCTTGTTGTATAATTGAATATAATATAATGCTTTCTTTCCTTTTCATTACAAAAAAACTTGGTGAGCCAAAAGCAGATAGTGAGAGGGAACTGAAGTTTTCCACTTCAAAGGATGTGTAAATCTCCACTTGTGATTCTGATGTTATGGTTAGGAATTTTATATCAACCCTTAGGTTTTAATGAAAAATTGGTAACATGGTGCCTCTCCTATGGGAGTTCATATTTTTGTACAGTATTGGCGAGGGAGGAGTGTGGAGAGTAAGCAACAGCACGAGGAAGAAAATAAATTTTAAAATAAAACCAAAGAAACAAATTAGCATAAATATACTCCCTAAGAGATTTTTATAACCCTTGCAAACACGTGGCATTGTTGCCAATAAGCAGCTCTATCAAGAAATAGAACCCCAGTGTGCAAACTTGCTAACATAATGCTGTGAGATATTTCAGTCCTGGCCTGAGTGTCTCCTGCTCTCCTTCCTCTCCAGTGCAGGACTGTGCAGTGATACCTGGCCATCTCCACTGAGAGTGAGCTCCACTTGAGGACCAAGCTTGCAATTTAGGTATTCAGAGGCAAAGAAGCTACTTGATAAGCTGGTTGGGACACAATAAAGTCAGTAATTTGTTATGTCCACTAAGTTGTTTGTCTGATTTATATAGCCGAAAGTCTTGAGTGCCACTGCAAAAAATGTTGGCACCTGAGACACAGAATCCTGTTTGAAGTTTGAAAATCCAATTCAAAACATAGAGGAGGTTGATTTGAATACTGGTTAAACTGACATGTTCAGTAACTGAACTGGATTATGTAAAAGAACTTGGGAAATAGCTGAACACTGGTTTTAGAAAGAGAAAAACGCAGCAGTTGACCTACCCTTTGGCTCTCAGGAGAGCTGAGTTTTATTCTCTGCCTGACTTGCTGGGGTCATTTCCTCTATTTATGGCAGCTTTGATATTCCTGAAAGCACCATGCAGCATCAGCACAGTATACAGGCAGGAGCATGAAGAAACCAGTTATATATTTCCAAATAATTTTCTAGTTGATTGGACAAGAAATTAAAATGTTTTGTAACTATGATTTGGTTTCTGCAGAAACCCCTGTTTTTATAATTAACTGGTTACTGTTGTGCATCTCCTAAGGATCTGGTGGCTGAAATTCCCATGTTGAGAGTCTGTCCTCAGATCTCTTGTCTCACTGCAGCAAAAATCTGGTCACTGAATAGTGATGTGTAGACTTTAATTACAGAAATACTGACAAAAGGAAATGCTCACTTGTCAAATGTACTCACAATTGTAAGAAGAGCCTTGTGCTGGAGAATCAAAAGACACATAAAAAATACTGGTTGAGATGGCTTCACCCACTTGTGGAGGGGTCCTTTTGTTTTGGAGCTGATGAGGAGATTAATTATTTTGTGCAGGGTTTTACTATGGTTCTCAAGCAAAGGCAGGAGCAGAGAGGCTGGATCTCCAGATTTCTGACCACCTACCCCAGCCCCAGAGATGGTCTTCTAAACTGCAGCTTGCTTCTACAGAATATGCAACCCTCTTCCTTAATTTCACTTCTACATTTGGTTATTCAGGAGCACATATGAGGCATAACTTTGGACAAGACTGGGTGTGCAGGCATGCTGCAGAGACACCACAGCAGCATTGTTTGTTATGGCCACAGCCTGGCCACGTTTCAGCAAATGGCAAAAGTCCCGTTGGCAATCTGGCCAGAGTTTCAGTTACTAATCCCAAATTAGCCTTTGTGCATGATGACATTATGGCTGGTCAGAGGCACACTACAGATTTCAGAGCTGTTGATAACATATCAAGGCTTTTGCATGCCTTGGACAGAATTCAGGTGGGGCTGCAGAGATGAGAACACTTAAAGGAGGATCTTCTTTCATATACCTCTGTCTACTTGTTTTCTGTTCTTATCCTTTACTAAATTATATGTTTTATTACCTGCTCAGTGTTTATAATACTCTCTTTTGGAAAGTAAAATATGCCTATATCTGCTTGGCTTTGCCCACATTTACTAGAGAGGAAAATCACAGATCCCTTCCCAATTCCTGTGGTATTCCTACTGTCTTTAGAGACCTAACAAATATGTTTACAAGTTATTTTTGAATTTCACTGGATACCACGTCTTTAGTGGTCTTAGTATGTGTTTCATTATAGAGCTTTTAATAGTTACTTTTCTGTACCATATTAGAAAAACCTCTACTATGGCCCAGGAAAGAAAAAGTATTTCTGACTGAATTTTAAAAACAAACAAACAAACAACCCAGCAAAAATTAATTATTATTTCCATGGTGTCAGTAGAGCAAGGCCTGGTACTTGTGTCTCAGCCACTCTTACTAGATGCTGCAACCTGAGGTAGCAGCAGGAATCCTGAACCACCAGACCATCTGGCCAGGTTCTGCTGGGTGACAGCCTGAGAACAGGATTTCTACTGAGAAAAATTTGCTCCTGGTCCACATGGCCAGAACTGGAAACTTCCAAAATTATGGTTGGCAAGATGAAGGAGACCTCTCCAGTGACAGTCCAATAGACAGAATTGTCCATCCTGTGTGTTACCTGCTGTAGCTCTGGGGCATGACTTTGTGGTAACACAAACAGGTTCCCACAAGGACAGTCAGATCAGACTGCCTGGAGAGATTGTACAGTTTCCTTTCAAGGAAGATTTAAAGAGAAAAAAGCCATGAGTGAGCTGCTCTGAGCACACAGCTTGACCCTGCTTTGGGAAGGAGGTTGCACCAAGACCTGGATGTCTGGTTTGCCTCCTCCATGAATATGTTCATGGGCAAGGGTAACTTTAAGCTTGGCTCTGATGTAAAACCCCACACCATGGTGGCTGCAGGGTGGGAGGGGTGTGCTGCTGGCACGCACCTCTGGGCAGCAGAGGGTACCTCAGAAGCTGCTGTGCAGCCCGTGCCTGTGGGAATGCTGCTGTGCCCACCCCATGCCACTGGCCATGCTCATGTGGCCAGTGACACCAGTGTGGGGACCCTCAACAGTGGCATGTGCTGCAGAGGAAGGAATTGGATTGGCATTTCATTTATTGTGGGGAGGTGGCCGCTATAAACTTGCCTTGTGTATGCTAGTAGTATGTCACCTGCTGAGAAAGCCAGCTGTAAAATTAATTGTCAAATATATGAGATGTATATTTTTCCTAATTGGCTTCAGTGCAATTATATCCAAAGGCCCTTTTTGCAGTCATTCACAGAGCCTAATTGCTATAGTTAAATATTACAATCTAAAAAGGCCTGGAAGGAGAGCTGATATTAGGCCAGGTTCCTGGTGAATTATAATTATCACTTTGTGTAGATGGGTGGAAAATATTTTTTATTAAATTAGTCTTGTTACATAAATTAATATTGTGTTCTGGATAAAGCACTTCTGATTTCACATCTAAAATATTTTTAAGAGCACCAGAATTTCACTTGGCAGATCAAATTGTCTTTTAAAATTACTTTTCAGTAGCATCTTATCATAGGTTTCTGCATTGAAGATGTTTTGCAATGACAGAATGATTCAAGGGTTGGACAGCAAATAAAGTAAAATGCAATAAAATTAAACTATGCAACTAGCATAATTTCCTAGCTCTATGAGCATGGGGGATTCACAGTCTGAATGACAGGAATTCATAGCTTGACTGTCACACATTTTCTTCCTGTATTAATTTCATCTCCGTCTGAGGGTGTTTGCGAGACATGAACCACCAATCTAATACTCTGAAAACAGGAAAGCTCATTAGCAGCTCTAGGGAAGGGAGTGAGATGGGTGAGGAAGGTGCAGGTCATTAAAGGTTTAAAAGTAAAGGAAGTGTGAAAGTTTTATGAAGGATTACTCCACACGCAATCTGTTTGTGCTTTGTAAAAACCCAAAGATTTTTGTATAGCTCACATTCCTTCCTCATTAATGAGACCTGCAGTGAATAAAGTAAACAGGCAAATGGAAAGGTGTCAGCTGAAGGTGTCAGGCTGCATTTCAAGGGGTGGAATATAGACAGTCACTCCCAGATGAGCGGCAGCTTCATGGCCTAGTGCATGCAGCCAACACGTCAGGTGTTGAATGCAGCCCTTTCCAACAGGCCTCATCAGACATTCCATTTAAGTTTCCAGAGCAACTGGAGTCTGTGACTCCAACAGGATATTTTTCAAGAGCATAAAGTGGGAGATGGATGGCCACTTTCTGGCAGAAGATCATGGGAATATTGTGTCAAGACACTCTGTGCGTATGGAAGACTGTTCTGAAATTTTCTGCATGCATGTCCTCCTGTATATGCAGTACATTACAGCTTACCATATATATATCAAAATTTGGCACTTCTGTATCTCCCTAAACATTGCATTAATCCATCTGTCTGTCACCATGGTAACAAGGCTCCCTATTGATGACTGAAGAAGAGCCAAACCATTAAAACTAAATGTACACTGTAAAAAAAAAAAAAAATCAGTAAGTTCACTTGGAATAGCACTACAGAGACACAAATAGTCAAAAATAGGCTTACTAATATTTTTTATGCATTATTTTTATAGATTATGTATATTATGGATCTGAAATAAAGCCTGTTATTAAAATGGTCTTTAAATCTGGTCTTTGCTTCTTCATATCTATTTTTATATAATCTGCTGAACTCAATATTAAAAATTGTGCATTTTTTCAGAAATTTGCATGTTCCATAGTCATTCGTCCCAGAGGATGGAAAGATGATATTAATATCTTAAAAACACCACATACAAAGCAGATTAGAAATACCATTGAATATTTTACTGCACTTTTTCTTCCTCTCTCTTTCTCTCTTGCTTCCATACTTGTAACTTTGCCAAAAAAAAATCAGTAAAGTACACACATCCATTAAAGGATCAATGTCTAACTGAGCACTGTGAGTTAGTTGGACATGAGATTTTTTTGAGAATCACTACGTGTGGAAACTCTGACATGAATTACTGGACTTCATAAATCATTCTTGGACAATGAATTTCCATCTTTTATTACACTGGCGCCATGCATGCTATTAATGGTAGACTTGAGTCTATAATTCTATTAGACTTTAAAGAGGACTTTGATTTTAGAGCCAAAATAGAACTTAAAGCTAACTTCTCATCTCTTTCTGTGTTCATTGGACAGTGCTTTTGGTTCTCTAGAAATGAGAGAACTAGAGAAAGAAATGGGAATACCGCATTTAAGAACACATTGTCACATTCACTGAACTGAAAGCATGAGTATTCTTGCTTATGTCAGGATTGATACCTGGTTTAAACTATGACTCTGATCTTATAGTAAACCCATGAGTCAGGAGGTAGCCCACAAAAGCGCTTTATCAGCCCCATAAAAAGTTGACAGGTTGGAAGGTCAGATGGGGTCATTGCTCTGTCAGTGCATGGGGATATGGAGTTTGTACACGTGCACATAGGTTGCCTGAATGTATATCACACAGATTTTATTAAATCTAATGTCCCAATGGGCAAACACGAATGGTTTGCCCTGTTACAGGGTATATGAGCCCCTGGAGGACATGAGTGATCAATTGAACCTGGAAGATCAGCTTGGTAGAACCAGGAGGCACAGATGTCACTAAGCAGCCTAGAGTTTCTGATTAACATCTGACATTTAAAATGCTTTCAGCTCAGAAGAAGCCACAGAAACTTAGAGGTGTGGAGGAAAGCTACCTTGCTCCCTCCTTTCTTTCCTCCCTCTTCTGGTGGGTGAAGAATTGTGATCCCTTGAACTGATAGAAAAGGGAATCCCTGTCCGATATGAAGCAGAAAAGAAAGTAGCAACTGACGAGAGTCTTCCTAGTTTCATCTATATATAAAAGTATAATTCTGAACTTTATAAACACCAGGCTTGTTACATGTATTGCTCCAGGTGGACAGACATGACAAAATGATCTGACAGCAAATGCTTTTGGATGGCATAAAAGTGGAACTTGGCCATGCAGATGATGGGCCCCTGTGATGTATGTTGTAATGTAATTTTTCTTCATTCCAAGCAGTACATCACTACCATTGGATCCAGAAGGCCTTCCAAAACAGTGGTGGCTACAAGCCCAATTTCTCAGTGTTCTTCCAGTGAGCCAACCTGTCTCAGATTTTTAGGAGATCTTTGTAGGTCAATACAATTTATTTTGCTTTCCCAAATGTTAGAATGACAATGTCGTATGTTCCACTGAAAGAATTAATTTTAAATAGTTTATTATGTAAAGAATAATACATAGCAATAGCATTCCTAAGGATGGAAGGAACTTTGCTTTTTTACTTACAAAATTATAAATTGTAGCAACCTTTTAATCAAAGCTCAAAAGAGTGTGTTAAGGTTCAAAATTCAAAAGCCTTACCATTAAAAATTACTATTCCCATTCTAATTATTACTGAAAAAAGAGTATGCTCTCTCAAAGAGAGCATTTTCAAAAAGAGTGTTCTTATTTTCATGGTTTTTAGAAACCACAACATGTCTCTTTGATTTGATTTTTATTACATTTTGCAAGATCTGGACAACATCTTTTGTCACTCCAGTGAACTCCTTCCTCTCTTGAAGGAAATGTGAAAATTTCCTTTTCTTCAAAAAAGGAAATTGTATGCCATTGTAATTAAAACTCGGTTTGAATCCTCACCTAGCATGAGAGAGTTATTTCCCCCAAAACTGTATTTCTGTCTTCAAGCTGTGCAGTAGTTATGTCCTCTCTACTCCCGGTGTAAGAAATTTGAGTGTCTATAGAGGACGTGCTTCTGCACTGCTGGTGGCTTTGGCTGCTAGTCATAAACGATGGAGCCTTTCTTCAAAACGTGCTTTGGCACCTTCCCCTTCTAACAGCAACTTTCACTCTGTTAAAACCTTATCCAGGGAGGAGCCACAGGGGTTCTGTCAGCCCATCAAGCAACAGAACAGCAGCTTCCAGCCTGAGCATTCCTTACCTATGGTGTTTCAAATCCAGTGTTCCTTTTCTGAAGTGGTCTCTGCATAGCAACACTAGATGGAGACTTAACACATAAGTACTTGGGTTTATTTAATTCAAGGAGGTTAATTACGATGAACTCTTCTACTTGTGAGACGTACTTAGATCTACATGTATTGTACAACATGTTTTTATTTAAAGTTTTATGCTTGCCCTCCATTTTGAGTGAGGTGTTTGGAGGCAGGTGTTTTCTTCATTCATCTCAGATCCATGGCTGGCCTCCTGGAAAGGGATAGCAGGGAATGTAGGCTGCCTCTGTCTGGCAGGGATATGGAGCAGGAACAAAGCAGTGAGATACAGCTGATCTGCCCAAAAGAGTTTGGGTTTTGTTTTTGTGTAAGCCCTTCAAGATACAGGTCTGATCACTGACCTTCAAAAAAGAGCATTTTAACTCCCCAGAGGCAGGGGAGGATCTAATCTTACAAAGTGTAAGAAGATGGAGAGCTGAATCCTTCAGGTAGGTTGGTGGAGAGAAGAGATAAGCTGATAGTTTTCATGAGTTTGTAAGGAGGTGGGAAAAGGAAGAAGTGGGAGGGTTGGTTTGGTGTTTTTTTTTGTTTTTGTTTTTTTTTTTTTTTTTTGGTCTTTTTTTTTTTTTTTTTTTTTTTTGGGTTTTTTTTTTTTTTTTTTTTTTTTTTTTTTTGTTTTTTTTTGTTTTTTTTTTTTGCAACTTGCGTTTGTCTTCTTGAGGAGGTGCAGAGGAAAGAAAGAAATTAGTACCTTTTTTTTCCAGATATGAATGAAAAGAACAATTATGCCCTGTAACACTGGTTGGAATGAACCTTCATTAAAGTAATGCCTTTCTTGCCCTACAGGCACAGGTGGTGCATGTGCGGCTATGTTGTTGCCAATACATATTTGCTGACCATCCCAGGGCTCAGAATTGCCTAGAGGCAGCAGCACTGCTGAGATAGATAGAGACAGACTGAAAGATGTAATTTTACCAGGCTATTCCATATTGAAGGGTTCACCAAACCCTGCATACAGAGAAGGTGTGGGATGTATCCAGTCATAGGGATTCTCACAGAACTTGGAAAATTGACATTCCATGAATCCTGGCAGTCAATGTGGTCAACAAGCTGAGTGCACAACCCCTCACAACACAGTACGTGTGCAGCTTGGCTGGGTACAAACACTTCATCCAAGGTAAAAACCCAGCAATGCCTGAAATAAACACAAGTTCTCCAGCTTTGCAGAAGCTGAGGTTCTGCAGTGGGGGAGAGAGTGCCAGATACCTACTATGGAAGAGTACAGAGTTGACAATGACTGATATTTTTTCTCTTCAGTGTAGTTGTAAGAACTGCATAAACACATCCTGTAGGAATGTGAATCCTGTCTTTTGTTCCCAGCAATGGAGGAGTCCACACTGGGCAAAGAGCTATCAATATTTTCAGTGTTGCTGAAGATTATGTAGGGATATAAGCTGTGGAGAATTGCTTTGAAGATCTTTACTGAAAGCAGACCCACCTTGGATTTGCTGAAGCTCATCTGTACTAGATGATGTACTATACTCCTGAATATGCATGGCTGCCCAGAATGCCAGTTTGTGCTGAATGGCAGGTGCTAACTCTGAGACAGGCATCTGGCATGCAGAGAGCTTTGGATTATCTGCTGCTAGTTCCAAATACAGGCCATAACATGGTGCCACAGGGAATGTTACTCTTCAAGATGCAAAACCTCATAAATTATGAAGTTATTGAAAAAAATGTATTATATGTAAGTCTAAAAGTTCTTGCAAGGTATTGAGATTTGATATCTAGAGTTGGCTTATCTGGCTCAGGCAGGCTTAGGAGAGGCCTGAGATGCTGTCATGATTTCTTGAGCTGTTTCACAAGGAACAGGTAGAGTGGCAGCCAGCAAGCAAAGCAAAATAACAGGAGGTGGGGTGTGTTTGTAGTGTAGGCTGCACAAAGGTGATGGATGTGTGCTAGGCTCATTCTGAGCAACGTGTTGTGGTAAGGGACTGTGGTTAGAGCAGACAATTGCTGAGCATTGTGCATAATGCATGACAGGCAAGGCTGTGGCATGCAGATATAAACAGCGTGGGATGGATTTTGCACTAAAATATGCTCTGTGAATGTGAAGAAAGGATGGAGCCAGTCCGCTAGGAAAGCCCTAGCTTTGACCTCTGTGCCAAAAGCTAGTCTGCGCCAGATGGCTTGGATGCAGAGAATCACAAAAAAAAAAAAAAAAAAAAAAAAAAAAAAAAAAAAAAAAAAAAAAAAAAAAAAAGGGAAGTTAAATTGGGTTCTCATAAATCCCCATGAGCTGTCCCTTCGTGCCGCCGGCAATTTGCTTTTTCTTAGAATTCCTCTGTGGAAGAAATCTTCCTAATTGCAGTTATCTTCAGAAGTGGAAAAAAAGTGCAAGTTTTCACAGATTATTTCCCTTCACAAGGTGTTCCTTCTGAGTACAGTGTCCTTAAAAATCCACCTGCAGTTCCTCTCTGTTGATGTCCTCTGTCCCTAGTCCTCAGCTCTGAGTAGCCACCTGAAGATTCAGCCATCAACTTTACCAAGTATTCACTATCTCTGAGGCATCAAGGTTGATGCTGTTTGCATGAAGGAATCACACACCTCATGGAAGACTTCCTTCTTCTATATGAAACCTCACTTAATAAATTTTTGCATATAAATATTTATGTTTGTATCTCAAAGTTATTTTTTTCCTGTTTTATTCCCTCTGGTATTCTGTATCTACACTCCCCTTAATCAAATAAAACATACCAATTCAGAATGCCTCCAAGACTAATCTTTGCATATTATTTATTGCATGAATAATTTTCTTTAGAATTCTGAATAGTTTTCCTCGATTTGCTGGTTACAGTTTTATTGGTTTAAAATGTGATTATACTTCAGACTGCCATTTGATCATCAGAATTAATTTATATGAATGCTAATAGATTAGCACTAGAGTTAGGTTAAACTAACTGAAAAACCAGATTTATAAACTCATTCTCCTATTATGGTGTAAAACGCATATATTCTAAAGTATTTACAATCATTCTCAGAACCTCAGCCAAAACATTCTCTTGACCATACAAATAATCCCATAGCTTTTCTTATAAGCAGTTCTTGAGTTTTTTAAGAATAATTATTGGTTAAAATAAGGTAACCAGTAATAAATCTTACAGGAACAAATAGAAATAGATATAGTGACACCCACATGGACATATTTGAAGAAGACAAACTTCTGAGAACACTTAAAAGTGAGCCATTATGTTGATTTCAATATGGAATATGCATTAATTAAGTGAAAATCAGATTTCCATCAGAAGATGTTGTACTAGTAGCAGAAGTAATTGCTAAAACTCTGCTTCCATAAACACATACCTAGTTGGGCACACACTTCTGAGCAAAGTCCATCCATTTAAGTGTTCACAGAAATATAAGAATGATCACTATAGTAAATACATGAACAAAAATAGCAGAAAAAAAGATTTTGTTTTATGCCTTTGACCACATTTGTGTATGATCAGTATCACATTTCTGTTGATTGTCAGACTTCCTTTCTCTATTGCAGTGTTGTCAGCCATATGATTCATGAGTCATATCTAGTCTTTTGTATACAGAGCTCATTGAATATTCAGATTCCACAGAGTATAAATTACCAAGTAACTGAAATAATTTATTTAATTTTTTTAATCCTGTTTGCTGGGGGGGAAGGGAAGGAACCCAGGCTTTCCAAATTTTAAATTAATTCAATCACTGCAGTGCTGCACCCCTGAGCAGCAGTCCTGGCTTATTGTCCTGAAAACAATAGCTCTGAGAGGAGTAAAATGACCTGTTCTCCTTAATTCTTTTTACTCACTGTTTTATGTTAGGAAGGTGGGAAAGAGGGGTTGGTATGAAACCCAAGGCCAACATTGCTGTTTGCTGAGATAAAGTATATGCAGTGAGGGAGGGCAGGTCTAGAATAGACACAAAACCAAGTGGAAGGCAGAGAAAGAAAAGAAAGGCTCAAGAGAAAAGCAATGATGTAATACTAAATCTTCCCCGTTAATGCTGAATGTGACAATGGAGAGATTTTCAAAAGCAGCTCCATTTTGAGATGGCCTAGTTAAGTGTTTAATGATGCAGGTAGCCCCACTCTGGGATTCATAGAAGTCTCTAATTGCCTGATTCCTCCTGGAAAACTTTTATGTATTTTGTGTTAATCCATATATGCACACATGATGGATGTGTTCCACTGACAGCAATGGATGGTTCTTCTGTAAGTGCTCAAAATGTGTAGTCCAAAACAGTGAAACAGCCCACAACTATATTATGAAGGCTTTTCTCAAAATGAGTGTCATGCTCCCACATAAGCTGGAAGGAGTCACTTTCTTGCACTCCACAGCAAAGCAGAAGTTCCTACTTTCCCACAGTACTGTGAGTGGGTGTTTACTGAGGCAGCAGAGAAAAGAAGGAAGAGGCATGAGAAAATATGCACAGAGGGGGGCAAAAAAGGTTGTATATGAGATAAACCCGAACATATTTGCAATTGCTGTTTTGTCAACCAGAAGTACAGTTCCTCCTATAGCCTCAAGCAGGATACAGGAGGGAAAAAGAAAACCCTCAAGCAGGAAAAAGGAGGGGGAAAGGGATATTTTTTTAAACAGGAAATACTAGTTGAAGAACATTATGAAAACATTTTTACTACGTTAATTGGTTAATTAAAATAATTGTAGCTGACAGCATCCCTTTAATTGCATGACCCTTTGTAAGTGTGTATTATATTGTTCTTTGTTTTGTTTCCTATGGAACAGACTTAGGCAATTGTTTAAAGTGTCAGTTGGACTTCACAGAGAATAAGCTGAAACTTGCTCAGCTGAATGGGAGAGTAGAGGCTTCAAGTTTAACTATATTTTTCAAAAGTTTCTAGAAAATCAATAACAGAAAGAAAAATTGATGCCAACACTTTTTAAAGTACTTGGGCGTGATGTACTACCTCCCTGGGCAAGTCACGATGAGCTGGCTTATCTAACAGCCCATCACTATGGCATTTGGGATTCCAAGGTCCTGCTCTCCCTTCCTTTTCTGTCTTTAAGCTGCTTCTTGTGTCCTCTCATATTTTGCCAGCTCTTGCACCCTATGGAATGCCTCCATGAGTCCATCTGGTTGAGCCTGAAGTTCAGTGGCAGCCTAGACCAATCTGACTGCTGTCTACAGTCCTACTCTCTGCCCCTTTACTTCATATATATTCAAGTTTATATAATAGATATTTTTTAAAGAAGAAAGCTCTTTCACTTCCCTTTCCCTGGGCATTCTGTTCCTGCCCCTCCCTTGTTGCAGTCCTTTGTCATGCTTTGTCATGTCCTTTGCCAAGTCATTTCAGCATGTTAAAGTAGCAGAAAATTAACTTGCAGAAAAAGATAAAATTGAATAGTTGGGTTTGTTGTTTTTTTTCTGCTGATATCCTTGTACCAAGACAGCTCTGCAAAACATCCAATAAGCTGTGGTAAGACTGCAAGGGAGAGGGTGGAAGGATCTGAGGAGAGGACAGAGCAACAGCCACCCTTCACTGCTGGTTCAGGTGCAAGGAAGTGTGGAGTGAGAGAGGCCTTCCTGCCTTGGTGCTGGTGAGCTGTGAGCTCTGCTCAGCGCTTGCCCATCTTTTGTCACTTCACTTTTGGTCCTGTGGTGGCAGCCAGCTGGCCCCTGGTCAGCCTGTGGGCGGCCTCCCAGTAGCCACAGAGTGTGGTGCTGGCATCACATTGGGAGCGTCATGCGGATCATGAGGCACAGAGAGGTGGCTGTGATGGGGAGAGGAAATCCAGCTTGCTTCATCCACTGCCCACACTGACACTTGTCTTTATATTAACTGTGCAGAACACAAAGAATAAGACCTGGCTCAGCAGTAGGGAGTTGAAAACAGGCAGGAAACACCCAGGAACTCAAAAGGTAAAGAGTACAGATAGGTATGACCCATCTTCATTTGTTTATTTCTCTGAAGTGCTACGTTTATTTTCTGTACATATTCCTAAAAAAATATATATATTTTAAAGAGGAAGCCCATTGAAGAAAAACAACTGGTTGGATGAAGTGGGATTAGGATATGAGAAATTTCTGTATAGCACCGACTTATTAAATGATGCTGTTCTGCACCTACAAGGCTCTTCATGGGGAAGCAAAAAACAAACTGTAATTCACTCCATTCTTTGTGCAGTGTACTCTACTAACACATGATGGATGACTAAGGAGAATTATTTCCTGGCTCCAATGAGGGAACTTTTGATGTGACTGGTAACACTGGAAAATGTGGGGGTTTTCCTCACGTAACTGTACTTTCTTGGCCCTTTCTTTTGGCTGGCTGATGTTCTGTGTCAGCTTCGCAGAGAAAGATTTTTTTTCCCTTCAGTCAATTTAGAGCAAGACAAAATGTTCAATATGCTTAATGCTGATACCTTCATACAATGCTCCTCTTTTTCAGTTGAAACTGTAAGATTTGGAGGCAGTCTACCTGCATCTTTGGAAACAGTCACTGATCAGGGAAGCATGGCCAATTCCAAAAACTTCTGGATTTAAATTGCATTTTAAGGAGAATTCTCATTTTATTCTGCTGGAATAAATTAAAATATCCATTGATTCTGATTTCTATGCAAAGCAATGAAGTTGTATAGTAGAAGGCCAAAGTCAGAAGCTGAAAAACCACCAAAATATTCCAGACTTTATATGATTAGGCAATTTCAGATTTTTAACTTAGAAACAACTGTGTTTCTAATGCTTCAAAACAGGAGGAAAAAAAAAAGCCACCTGATCAAGAGATATGGTTTCAACATGAAGTGGATAAATGTAAATACAAATTTGATTCTGGTCTCCAGAACTTGCCATGAAAAGGTTCATCTTGCCTTCTAAACTGCAAAGAGGAGTAATATACCTTACACTTTGGTAGAAGGCTGTACAATAAATGACATCTTGGTCTTTCAAAAGGAAGACTTAAGAGATACTTAACAACTTTTTGCCCATTTTTAAGTTGAAGTTAAAAAACCTATTTTTTTTTATTCTTTAGAAAGATTTTGATGTGCATTCTTACTCTCTGTTCCTGCCAACTCCTATGAAATGTAATATTTCTAGTTTGCACAAAACCTTTTTCAAGGAAATTAAGTATTTTCACAACATCAATAGTTGGTAAGATTCTCAAATGATGGCAGGGAGAGATAATTTCTGAAAAATAGCACAGAAAAAGAAGAGAAATATTTGGTCAGATAAACAGGTATATTGTAGAAAACTCTTAGGATTATTTGCTCTTAACATTGTAAACTGGCATGTATGATGTACTGCAGCATTCAGCAAGCATGGAATGTGCAAGACATTGTCAGTGTCTTGCATGGCAATGGTATTACCACTACTTTGTTTGAATTTTTTTCATTTATTTTTCAAAATTAATTGTGAAAGGTGTCTAAAATGTGCCTAGAAAACATGTCCACAGCAGTGCCTAACTTATTTCCATCTGTAAGAATAGCAGGACTTCCATTTCAATATTTGATACTTCAAGTATTTTAGATATTTGTTTATATAATCCCCCTTTTTTTGATTAGCAAAAAGCAATTGGCAATGTCAGATATATAGTGTACAGAGACCTTATGTCCAAAATGCTGCAGTTTCCTAGTTTGTGTTTATTTAACCGCTTAAATACTTTTCCTGATACTGCTTCCAACACATTCAAGCAGATTCTGCCATGAAGCATGGTAACAGATATTCTATACATGTAAGGTATGATGTGTCATCAGAGCAAATTAGCTTACCTGTTGTTTCAAGACTTGCCCTTGTGACACGTCCACACTGCAGATAGGGTAAGAGATGGGAATTTTCAGCAGCAACAGCTTCTTCATTCATTGCTAACAGAAAGATAGTTCGTTTTGGTTTCTTTCAAGCTAGGTAACATCGATGCATCATATTCATCTTTAGCATGAGATCAACCTGAGTCACAACTAAGAAATCAGAAGAGTACATACTGCAACACAGGAACCTACAAAGTTTTATGAAAGGAGAATATTTGTCCTACCTACTGTAAGATTTTGACTACTTAGTGCCTCAAACTAATTTTCATTAATGTGAATAAACAATAAATACTTTGAGGAATAATGTTGAATCGTGAAATATTACTATATTTAGTGCTTTTTGTATGGGAGTTTTCAAATTGTTTTGAAAAAAACTTCAGAGGTATTGATATAAAAGATATGATTAATACTTTAAATTCCAGTGCAATACTAGTACAGATTAGGGACTAAAATAGGCTATTGTGAAAAGTAAAATGTGTAGGATTGGATGATCCTGGTAGAATCAAAATAGATTCACTATTGAAAATACAAATGTGTTTGTTCTCTGAGTTTGACTTTTAGAATCATTTGTCCCAGCACTTCTCAAATTCCTTTATGTATTTCTCTCAGTTCATACACCTGAGGTTCGCTTCTCAACTACAGTGTCTTAAAACCCGAGGAAAGACAGTGGCATGAGACAGCAGCTTGAATGAGGTATTGGTATTGTTTACAAGTGTTTAGCTTTTGAAGAGTGCTTCTGAAATTAGTCTGAGTGCTACCTGTGAAGATAAGCCAACAATGACTGTTTTGCAGAAACCATTTGCTCTATTTGTGAATGTCTAAAATATTCCGTAATCTCAGGAGAGAACAGTGCCATTTGACATGATACAGTCATTAATATTGTCAAAGCACTGACGACAGAGCTCCAGCAATATGCTAATAGAAACCTGAGGAAGACTAAAAATGCTTGTCAGTGAACCAAAAAAATCTGTCAGCAGCCTTCTGAATACATAGGTGCTGAATTCATTAACAAAGAAAGAAAAGTTATTAGCTGTTTATAAAGACCATTTCAAAGAATAAAAAAATGCTGTGATATCTAAGTTATGAGATTGCAGACAAACTGTTGACAACAGGCACTACAAGAGGAGGAGGAGATGGGAAGGAATAATGTGGCAGCATCTATTACACGTGTGGAAAAAGGATGCCAATGCATTTTCATGAGAGATGATATCAGAAACTATTTTTACATCCTGCTGCAAAAGGATGCAGCACTTCTTTACACCTTGCAGAGGGGGACACCCCCCCATATTTTTCCCATGTGTCATGCTAAAATTATTTCTGTGTATCAATAAAATGGATTGTAGAATCACCAGGAGAGTGTCTACCAGGCTACTCTGTGTAATTCGGTTACCAAAGTGATTCATTTCCTCCAAGGAAGGGGAAGTTATCCAGTGCTGCTCAGACTGTTCCACCATCCCTTTGTTATCAGGCACTGTTTATGGATAAAGAATTAGCTTATTGTATTAAAGGGATAAATATTCCATTTCAAAATTCAAAATGAAATTATGAAAACAGAAAACACATTGCCTGAGAACTCAGCTGCATCCTTACATGTTTTGCTGTCTCTCCTAGGACAACATTCAGCCATGAGAGATGCAGGCAATTGTAATCAAATTTTTTTTCCCAACTTTTTACGAAAGTTTGCTCAGTTTGCTTTCAGCTTTTCTGAACTGTATTGATTCCTACTGCGTGTCCCAAACTAGTCCATTCTCTATAGCTTACACAGCTGTACTAGTAAATTGCAAAACTGCAAAAGAAGAATCAAAATGATTCTTTGTTAGCATTGATTTATGCCTGCTTACCCATTGCAGATCATAAAATTATAGAATCATTTAGTTTGGAAAAGACCTTTAAGATCATTGAGTTTAACTGTAAACCTGACACTGCCAAATCAACCATGTCCCAGAGCACCATAACTACAGTCTTAAATACCTCCAGGGGTGGTTATTCTATCACTTCCCTGGGCAGCCTGTTCCAATGCTTGACTATAATTCTAGTGTAGAAATTTTTCCTAATATCCAATCTAAACCTTCCCTGGCACAACCTGAGGCCATTTACTTTTGTCCTGTTGTTTGTTATTTAGGAAAAGAGGCAGACCCCACCTGGCTACAACCTCCTTTCAGGTAGAGAGCAGTGAACCCCTTTTCTCCAGGCTAAACAATTCCTGCTCCTTCAATCGCTTGTCATAAGGTGCTCCAGACCCATCACCAGCTTCATAGCTCTTCTTTGGATGCATATGGAGAAGGTATTAGGCAGAAACAACAGCAAGCAGCTTTGAGAATGGTTCTGCCTTAACTGTGGGAAGCCTCCCTGGGCTTTCTGCAAGCACCCCTGCCACCAGAGAAGGGCTTGGTGCAGGATGGCATTTATAGGAAAGCTTTCCCTTCATGGCTCATACCTTTCTGGGATGTGCAGTCAGGACACAGTGAAGATCTGTACAAATACATCGGCATTGGTAGACAAACCCTGTACTTCCAGCAATATGCCCACGGGAAAAGAAGGTCAATGGCCATCCTGGCCTATATCAGGAACAGTGTGTCCAGCAGGAGCGGGGAGGTCGTTCTTCCCCTGTACTTGGCACTGGTGAGGCCACACCTTGAGTATTGTGTCCAGTTCTGGGCCCCTCAGTTTAGGAAGGATGCTTTGATTCAGGAGCGTGTCTGGAGAAGGGCAATGAGGCTGAACACAAGTCCTAAGAGTAGTGGCTGAGGGAGCTAGAGTTATTTAGCCTGGAAACAGGAGGGGTGACCTTATCACTCTCTACAACAACCTGAAAAGAGGTTCTAGCCAGGTGGAGGTTGGTCCCTCAGGCAACCAACAACAGGACACGAGGACAGTCTTAAGCTGCCCCAAGGAAGTTTAGGTTGGACATTTAAAGGAAGTTCTTTACAGAAAGGGTGATTGAACATTGGAATGGACTGCCCACGGAGATGGTGGAGTCACCATCCCTAGAAGTGTTTTCAAGGCAAGACCTAGCTGACTCTGATTCCAGCAGCACCATGGAGCATGTGGATGCCGCCGGTGGGGCAGTGAAGCACTGGCACGCAGGAGAAGCAGGCCCAGCCCCGCACTGGCCCAGCCCCGCTGCGGTGGAGCACTTGGGGCAGGTGGGACAGAACCACCCCAAGTTACACCGGGTGACCCGGAACGGCGCGTGGCTCCCACGGGACGATCAGGGCTCCAGCGCCGTCCTTCCGGCCTGACTGACAGACAAACCCGGAGGCAGTCCGCCGCCGCGGAGGAGGGCACGTAGGGCTGCCCCGGGAAAGCGGCGCCGTGCCTAGCGGGACGGACACGGGGCACGGCCGGGCCGGGCCGGGCCGGGCAAAGTCTCCGCCCCCCGAAAGCCGCTGGGGCAGCCCGGCCCGGCCCGGCCCCGCCCCGCCAGCACGGCTCGCAAGGCATGCTGGGGCTTGTAGTCCCGCGCGACGCCGTTCCGCCTCCGGCTGCAAAACTACAACTGAGCGAAACTACAACTCCCGGCGGGCGGAGGGGCGTGTCCCGAGCGCCGTGTCCGAGACCGCACGGGGCGGGGACGAGTCCTGCTCGGTCGGGCCGCGCGGGTGGGGCTTCTCCGTGCCCGTCTGGGCTGGCGGGACTCGCTCGGCCCGGCAGCGGGAGCAGGAGCGGGGCAGGACGCGGCCGCCGCCCGGGGCTGGCGGCACACACCGCTCGCCGTGCAGCGGAGCGCGGGTCGGGGGAGGCAGCGGGAGCGGGGCTCCAGCGCGGACAGCCGCTGCTCGGCTCGCTGCCCTGCGCTTCCAGCCCGGCCGGCGGGCGGCTGCCTGCGGGGAGATGGCGATGGAGAGGAGTTAGTGCAGTCACCGCGCTCCAGTGGCCGGGGACAGGGCCGGGCCGGGCTGGCCGGTACAGGGAACCCGCTGCCCTGTGTCCCAGAGGCGGCTGAGTGAGCGGCCGGCCGGCCGGGGGCGGCGGAGGGGGCGCGCCTGTGTGGTCCCGGCCCCTCCCGCGGGCGGGCGGCCGGCGCTGCGGTGTTACCGCCTCCCCTGAACATGAAGAGCTGGTGGCAGCTGCTGCTTCGGGGTCTGCCTGCCGGGGGGAAGGCTGGATAGAGGCTCGTAGAGAAGGGCGAAGAGAAAGTCGCCGCTCTCCGGTTGGCGAAGGGGGAAGCCGGGCGTCTTTTCTCACCTCGCTGCGGGGCCCGAGCACAGCGCAGCCAGGGAAGGCGGCGGGGAGTCGCTCCCGGGGAGGGGGCGGGATGCGGGGGGAGAGCCGGCCCCGCGGCGGGCCGGGGGCGAGAGGCTGCGGCGGGGCGGGCTGCGGGCGGCGCTGAGCCGGCGGCCAGGGCCAGCATGGTGCGGGGAGGGAGCGGTCCTGGCACAGATCTAGCGGCGCCGGAGCCTCCCCGTGCCCTGCCTGCCTCCCACCCTCCTTCCCGCGGGGCCCAGGCGCCGGGGAGCATGAGGCGGCGGCGGGGACCTGTTGTGTAGGAGAGGCGCGGGCGGGGAGCATGAGGGGGACGCGCTCCCCAGGCGCTGGTGTCTGTCCGGCCGTGCCCAGGGCTGCCCCGGGCTGGGCACAGCCCCTTCCTCCGGAGTGCTGACAGCGAGCCCGGGGCGGCTTCCCGCCGGACTGCGGCTTCGGGAAGAGGAGAGCCTCAAGTGTTCTTCGGAAGCTGGAGTTGCAGCCTGGTTCCTTACTTGCCTTTTTTTTCTCTTTTTTTTTTTTTTTTTTTTTCCTCCCCTCCCCCTTAATGGTTTGTTTCGCGTGTCTCTCTCTCTCGAGGGAACGTCTTAGGAATGGTCATTTTTAGCAGTGGAATCTGCTGCGTAAAGGAGGATTATAACAAATCTCTATGAATGATAGACTCGATTGCTAAACCTTGCCTCGACCAACCTTCTGACCCTCGGAGAAAACTCTCAGGGTGTGCGTGGGAAGGAAAAAAGCTTCCCATTTGAAAATAAACTTGATAAAAAAAGACTTGATTTTTATTTTTTTTGAGAGAGAGCCTAGCTGATTTGTAATGACTTTTTTTTTTTTTTTTCCTTTTTGTCCTGTTTTGTGATAAGTTGTTTTTAAAAGGATTGTCCTACGTGGTTGTTTTGTAACTGGTGGAGAAAGGAAGGATCCCTCTCAAGCCTTTCTGATATGACAGCTTTGGTTTCTGAAGAGTTAAGTGGTGTTTGCATGATACACCTATTGCTAGTCTGGTAGCAGAGTTTTCATCGTTTTATTTGCTTTTTTAAATAACTGGGGCTGGTGGAGAGGGCTCTCCTGGCCAGAAGAATATTTGCACATATATATTTGTATATATTTTTGGTGGGGTTCTCCCCACATTTTACTCTTTCTTGATGACTCCTGGCGGTGGTAGTGGGCCCATGAAAGACTGTGAATACAGTCAGATCAGCACACACAGCTCTTCGTCTCCCATGGAGTCTCCCCATAAGAAAAAGAAATCAGTTCCCAAAAGAAAATGGGAGGTTTTTCCTGGAAGAAACAAATTCTTCTGCAATGGGAGGATCATGATGGCACGGCAGACTGGAGTCTTCTACCTGACCCTTGTTCTCATCTTGGTCACCAGTGGACTCTTCTTTGCATTTGAGTAAGTGACTTTAAAGTCTTCATATATTTCTTCTCCTCCTCTAGTTATTTATTTTCTGGCTGAAAGCAAAATTAACATTTTTATTTAGGAGAGAATGCTGACTGAATTCCACTAATGTTGGTTTACATAATTGAAAATACAATCTGATAAGATGCTGAAGGGATGCACAGTACAGTTGGGGTTATATTTTGTGGAAAGCTAATGAGAATTAAGGTTAAAGTTGTTTTTATGCCACAGGTTTCCAGGAGGAAAGAGGAATGTAAAACAGCAGGTTTGGGATGACCAGGAAATGATGAAGCTCCTTGTCTGTCAATTACTCTGAGAATCAAAACTGGCCCATGCAAAAATACTCATCCTTTGTCACAGAACTGAATGCAAGAAAAGCAATATTTTTCAATAGTTTATGAATCAGGCTTTTTTTTTTTTTTTTTTCTCGACATCATTTTAATAGCTTGTAGATGAGAATTTGAAGTGAAGAGAAAAAAAATTAAGAACTGTACAATTTTGCATGTACCTAGCTTTCCACCACTAGGTAACAGCATTACTTTCTTTTTGTGATAACTTGTATATGAGTTTAGTCTTAGTTTAAGCTACATTTGCCTTAGAAGTTTGGACTGTATTTTTTTTTTTAAGTAAGTTTCTGGCATCCTTCTAGGACCTTTTTCTCTGTAGCCCCAAAGTCCTTTTCATCTGTATAAAGTGAACACACAGTGACAGCAAATCAAATATACTGATTTTTGCTCTTATATTGTTGTAGTCAACTTAGAAGTAGGCAATAAAGAAGTAGGTACTTGGTGTAAGCAATATAGTGTAACTTTTATTTACTTACTTTTATTTAGGAACCAAGTACAAAGAAGTTTATACTGCTAAAACACTTCCTATAAGAATAATTGAGTTACCTTAAAGGGTTAGTGCTTCTTTACCTGCTTTAAATTATTGTAGTTTGACTTGTGGCAGGAAAATATTTTCAAATTACTTTTTTTTTCTGCATTAAGAACTATTATTTGTAACTAAGCTTCAATGCTGCCTCCAGAAATCGTTTTGCTAAGCAGTACAGTTGAAAAGCAAAGGTCATTCATTATTTGGTGTCTTCAAGCAAGAAGATAGGGACATTAACAAAGCCTAAATTGTACCTGTTAAATGCAGATCATCTTAACAATAGTGGTAGCAGTAAAGAAAGTAAGAATGCTCAGCAGGTGCTTAACCAGTGACTGAATGTGAGCTCAGTAGATGAATTGTCATTAGTGGGCTCCAGGTTACTTTACAGGGGTTTATTAAATGTAAATCTTCTGCAGGCATTATGAAGCTGCTTGAGTATCATTTGAGTAGTTGAAATAACACAGACATGGTATCCACACTGCAAGTGTGTTTACTTTCTTGGTTTTAAACTGGTATTAAAGGTGTAACCTGATAGTATTGCATTAGGACTGGGTGCTACTCTATTCTGTTTGCCATGATTAAGCTTTTGGAACGCTTTTCTATGTGGGCTGACACTTTTATCTGTGTGCAGTCTCATCACCTTCAGCACAGCCTCTGAAGCCTGCTGGACTTCTTGCAGATACCAGAATGTAAATGTAGGGTTGAAAATATAATGTTTTATAATCAGGATTGTAAAACTGATTTATTAAGCCACTATTTTCAATTTATTTATGTGTTTCAGCACTTTGATCTTTCAGAGATAAATTTTCTTTGCAGCTGCATGATTCAGAACTGCTAAAGCAGGATGAGCTGCTCGCTGCTCATCGTCTTCTGATTTCATCACTACTGTGAGCTACATGCTCTACCAGAGTTGAATTCTGCAACTTCATTACATCTTTGAGAATATTTGCAGTGTAACCGTATGTGATTGACAAGATTTTTAGTCAAGGATTTTCATATGTAGTTGGTGCTTATTCTTACTGGCAGTCTTGAAGCAGGGAGGAATCTTGGGCTTTATATAATAGAACTGTATAAATTCTTTGTGTGTGTACTGGTCTTGAGTCATTCTTGTATCACTTGCACTCTCCTAAGGAAAGTAGAGTGTGGCAATGGTACTTCATTTTTATAATGATAAGGTAGATTTTGTTCTTCAGAAAGCACTTGCATTGAAAAATTATTACTCATCCTCTGAAGGCTAATTAAAACCCAAATCTAAAGACTGTGAGAATGGTGTTCAGTATGTCTCTGATGGTTAAACTGTGAAGGATTGTTAATGTTAGAAAAAGAGGGGAGTCTCTTATTGTAGGGTGCTACTTTCAATCAGTTTCTACTTGTGTCTGTTCCTAGTAGTGGGAAGTTACTATTTATTCATCAGGGACAACATCCTGAGTGTTAAGTGTTACTGTCATTATTGACTGATTTGATTACGGTGTTCCTCATTTAACAGCTATTTATTGAATATGACAGAAATTTCTTCCAATCCTTTATGTACCTGTGGAGCAAAGGGGTTTTTAAATGAACATGTGCCTTATGTGTCTGAAACATAAGGTCAAACTGCCATTGGAGAGGAAGGTACCCTGTGTGTTTTTGGAAATATTTGTTCTTTTTTGCTACAGTGGAAATAAATGATTTCATTCCCTTTGGTTTTGGAAATTTGAAAATGGGTTCTCAAGGTTCAAGTCATTCCCTGGTTACTGACTGGGAAGGGGGGAAGTAGGAAAGATTATTTGACAGCTAATTCCTTGGAAAGCATCATGCTAATATAAACAGTTGTTCTTTATACTTTGGCTTTGTTTGTTCTTCAGTGCGATTTCCCTCCCTTCTGTTTTACTCTTGCCATCCATACATCCAGGGCTGTATCTCATGTGCTTTGGAACACTCTCCAGGAAAGAAATACATTTCTCAGAATCAACAAATCCTATGTCTCCAAAAGCAAGCGTATGTCACACAGCTTGACCTGTATAGCTTTTGACATTGAATCATGCCTTTGTAATCTTTGTTTCTTTATATTTATGCTTTTGTGCTTTTTTCCTGCCTACTTTCTCCAGCTCATGCTTTCAGCTGGTTTTATTCTTTCCCTATGTTGACTTTTATCTCTCATGTACTTGAAGTGTTTCACCACTTCTTCCTTTTATCATTTCACTGTTCTTTTTCATTTTCAAAGAGATAAGCCAGAAATTTCTTAAAAGAAAAACAACAAACCATTAGTTTTCAAGCAGGTAAGATATTTATAAGTCCTCCTTCCCTCCCTTTCCAAAGGAAGAAAATGCAAATAGCAAGTAGTTTTATTTCTGTAACTTGTTTATTAAATGTAATATGAATCATTGCAAGCACTTTTGAGTCCTAAGAGGAATGCTGTACTGAGTTATTCTTAAAAACTATACCTTTTTTAAATTGCTCACGATGAGACACCACAAATTACTAAATTTGTCCTTGAAATTTGGGTATGTTACTTTACCTTGAAACTTTTTCTGACCCAAACACTGAGTTATTTATCCGTTTTTAATTTTTTTTCCTTGTAAATTTGGCCTTGTGTTGCATTTTGGTTTTTTCCTTTGCTTTGCACTGGTACACAGACGTATATTTTCCCAAACTATTTAGCACTCATTTATCAAGGTAGCTGCATTTAAAGCTTTAGAAAACAGATTCCTCTCCACAGAGCAAAGATGGCATCTGTAACTGAAGGGCAGATCTGTTGCTGTGTGTAGCCAGTTGAACCATTGTATTTACATGTGTATAAAATCCTTTATTTGTGCAGTAGAGGCAGAACTAACATACTTCATACTTACTGCACTTAGCTAGGTATACATATTCAAAAGAAATAAGAGCCCTTTATGCTCGTGGTCATTTGGGGTTCTGTTTCTATAGGTTACAGGAAGGCAAAATGGAGACTGAATGACATATTTAACACAGTGTGATTTGTGAAACAAACATATTGTTGTTAAATGGCAAGTCTCATGTGGATGCACAAGATCACGAGTTCCAGAGCAGTGGCTGACAACCTCAGTTATGTTGTTGTCGCTGCCTCTGAGTGCTCCCTTTGCTCTTGGGCCTCGCTGGGCAGGTCGCAGGAAGGAACATGTCTGCACCTGAGCTGCTTCAACTCAGGCAGGCAAATCAAACTTCCCGTGAAACGTGGGTTTATGTGAAGATGCCGACTGAACTGAATTGACTCAGGCACAGTCATGTTTTCTTCTGTCAACTTATTTGCAGGGTGAGTGGCTCTGGAAGAAGGTTGAAGCAGATGGGCTGAATCAGTGCAGCTTTTTTCTCTGTAAATGTGAATCAGTGCCCTATCACTTCTGATACCATTTGATGCTTGCACTCATTCAGCAAACTGGAGGGGTTTTTAGTTGGTTTGTTTTGAGCTAACACTTGATTATTTTTTTTTATTATTTGTTTTGTTTTTTGGTGAGCATTTGTGCAATTGCAAAAGATGTATGCTGGAAAATTATTTAAACTGAGGCTGTTTATGTGCATACGTGTGTACAAACCATTGATTTCTGTGCTCTCGCAGTTGCTGGCAACCTGCTCCATGCCTGCTACTCTGAAAACCAGTGTGACTGGAGGACATTCATGAGTCACACTTTCTAATGGGGTGTGTGGATTGTTCAGTATTGAACCTCAGTGGTGAAGTGGTGTAACTTGCTGCTCACTGCAGCAAACCACTGTGTTTAAACACTGATGTCAGTAAGCTGAGCATTTTCACTGTGGTATCAACAACCCTTCTCATCTTATGGCAAATGTTTTCTGCTCTTGCAAGTGGTGGTCACTTAGCATGAGATGGTATGCTAAGTAGGTGGAATGTTCGTCTAATAACCTCCTTTATCTTTGTTCCTCTGTTCTTAAGACAAGTAAGTTACTTGTGTCTCTTGATGACCATGTCCTTAAACTATGAGTTCCTTAGAAGAAAGTGCTACCAATCTGACTGTTAAAGGCTGCTCTAAACTTATAGAGCATTTTCATTTGAAAATGTCAAAATGGATTTTAGAGCAAAAATCATATATAAACTAAAATTATTATTCAACTGGAGAACTGCATCCTTTTCTGCATAGAAGGCAGTCACTGCTAATTGTGCATGGTGACATAGGTGAGTGCAGTGTTGAGTAGGTGTCGTTTTCTCCATTTCTCTTTGTCAATTTTTTTTAAACTTGTCATTAAAATTAAACCAGAGGAATATTTCTGTTCCTTACTTTGTCATATGACGCATCTCTGATAAGTTAGTGAAAAAGACATGGGATACAGTAAGTCTAATCTTTAGGGTTTAAACTTTGTATGGAGCACGAGACTGTCAATTTCTAAGGGACCATATGCATTCCAAGCAGAATGTTTATTCTTTGCACTTAATTGCCTTGAAGATGTTAAATGTCAGAATCAAATATCTCTCATGTACTAAGTATATCTAATACTTTTTTCTTGACAAGGGACTTCTCTTCATTACAAAAGAGTTTGCTTAATCTCTTTAAGTTTCTCAGTGATCTAAGCAAATATGTCTGCTGATGTTTCCCCCTGGCCAAAAGAGAGTAGTTCTGTACTACCATATCTCAGAAGTAGCATGTCACTGGGGAGGTATGTCAGTATAAACTTGTGAACCTCTTTTGAATGAATTATATAAATTGCAATCTTTCTGCCCAGAAATTAACTAATGGCATTTGATATTAGGTCATGCACCTCTGTTTTTCAAGGCTAGGTCATGGAAATGGACAGTTAAATGCTTCATTTTTCAGAGTAAAAATTCTGTGAGGATAACAGAAGGAAGGATAACCTCTCATATTTTTAAAAGTCATGTCTTCTTACTTCCCCTGAAACTACAGAAACTTTTGATGGTTTTGTTACACTAACCTGCTTTCGAACTTTCCAAAACAGCTGTTAAACAGTTTTTTCTCTTTATGTGGGTGTTTGGTTTGTTGGTTTTTGGTGGTTTGGTTTTGGTTTTGTTTTGGCTGGGGATTTTTTTTATTTTGTATTCAGCTTAGTTGATGGCTTAGTTTATCTGCTGCATCACAGAGAAATTTTCAACTCTTTGTTTTTTATTTTTCTACTTCTGTTTCTGTCTTTTCTTTGTGGAGGTACAGGGAAACGAAAATAGGGACTATAGTGGTATCATGGAATGAAAGCCTCTGAGATGTTGGCTTCTCAGATACTATATCATTTGGGGACCTTGAGGAAATAATTTTGTAGCTTTAAATCATCAATACACATGTATCTTCAGAGTGAAATGTGAACATGAGTGGTCAGCTTTACCTGATGCCACTCAAACCCTTGGGAAATTCCATCACTGCTGGCTGGTGGGTAATTTCTAGGCTCACCATAAGTGTTGTAGATAGCTGTAAATCCTTACCTGGAATATTTTATATTAATTACAGAGAAGGGGGAAAAAAAGGTAATTTTAATAGTTGTTTATGTATATATGTATGTATGTATCTTCAAATGTTTGCAAATGCTGATGGCTAATACTTCTCTACATCTTGAATCTCCGGAATATGAATTTTGACTTGTAATCTTGTGATGATTGTTTGATAAAATCTATCTTAATTTATCACTCAAAAGTTTGAGGTTTCTATTGTTGATATCTGCATATTATGCCTGTTTTATTTTGTCCTTCCCTGAGTAGGTGCTGTTGCCCTTTGTGTGAATGAATGTGTGTTAAAGGTATAAAATGTATCTTTTGTAGACTAGTGTAGTCATGTTAAATATCTTTACATTATTGAAATCTCTATCTGTTCTTCTTGGAAGACTGGTATTGTCATGTGGCTATCTGAAAGTCATCTTGTATCAACTCTGCAGAAATTTTCATTTGTGTTTTAAAGGAAAGATAGTCTTTTCCAGCTATTTTTTCAAGTTAGTTTGTCAGAAATCATTTTATATGTTTAGATTCATGTAAAGTACTCTTTTCATTCATGTTGAAAATTGGACTAATTATGCAAAAAATACCTTTCTTGGTACATGATTTAATTTCTGTCATAGCTGTCATGTTGCATTATTGTTTTGTAAATGGCATTTCACACAAAACAAAGTATCTCAGTGGGTCTGGATGACCAAGAAATTATCTTCTGGGTGTAGGCAGAGGGAGGGCTGGCAAAATACTGTATTAAAAAAATCTGTATTTTTTATAGATTTTAACACCTAAATTTTCTTTTTAAGTGCTTAAAACCCCCAGCAAAATAAAGTTTTTAATGGAAGAGGTCTCTCTGTTTTAGTGCAGCATTGCACTGTTGACTGCAGCACTCAAACACTAACTAATTAATGAGAAAGTGAAAATTGCTGCAGAAGAGGAGAAAACTGGGAATATTTTTAATTTTCTAAGCTGCATGCATGTTTCAAAATGGCTCAGTCAAAAAACCCTACAACACTAGCTTAAAATGCTTTAACATTTTGAAAAATTGCTTAAAAAACTGAACAGTTTTATCTAGGAAATTTTTCTTACCCTGTTAGGTGATTCTTGCAAGTGAGGTTTTAGCAGCTGATGATTTGTCCAGGTCCAGGCTGCCAGTAAATGTTTGCACATAACAGGGCAGTTCATCTTTCATGTTACAAAGGTGATGGAGAAAGGGAGAAAATCCCCTGAAGTCAGCTGGAACTACCAGAAGTTTATTGAACTTCATATAATTGCAGCCCACTTGTTTTTCAGGACTTAATACAAAACTGTAAAGGGGATAAATTTTTTTACAAATCAAAGAAAGAGACAAATCGAGAAATCAAGGTGAAGCCTATATGTAATAGCCCCCAATAAAATTCTGTTTATATTTCTCATATTGTAGAAGTACTAAATGATACTAACATAAAACATACTTAGGGAAGGATGCTGAAATTGAAGTTTCAGTTTTGGGCAGCACACGCCCTGTCCCTTACTCTGTCATTTCTGTTTGTATTTGAGCTCTTGCTCACACTGCAGTGAATAGGCAAAGGGGGCTTTGTGTTTGCAGAGCCTGACCATGGGCTTTCTGCCATGTGCATCAGTGGAGCTCTTACCCAAGTGGATCCTAGAATTTCAACTACTAAGTTGACAGTGTGCTGCAGTGCTGTATGATTATATATGATCTGTATATGATCACTTCCATTTCATCAGTGTCCATAGGGTTTATTCTCATTATTGTGAGATGGTGCTTAATGAGGTCTTACATAATGAGCTTGGCTAATGAGATCACAGCTGGTTTTGTTTTATGTTTTTCCACCCCTGCTGTCCCCTGAAGTTGCTTTCTGCAATAAATACTGGCAGTGTGCATTTGTTGTGGTAAATACACAGTCAGTTCAGCTGCTTCTATAAATTTTACTCTTATTTAAAAAAATAAATTATGAAATGAATCAAATAGAATACTGGAAATCAAATTGAAAGCAGAGAACTCAGAAGCTGATGTACATAAAATCTGAAGTTTTAAATTTCATGTTATAGTTTATATGCAAGATAACATTTTTACACTGTCTGCATTGAATGGATCTATGAAATTAGTTTGAAGGCTTTAGTATATGCTTCTTGTACATGTGATCAATATATATCAGAGCAAGGAACAGATGTATTAGAATTTGTTTGCATTTTAACATAAACTCGTGGCATAATACTACATATTATGAATGTAGATTAAAAACATGGTCAGGAGTTGGAAGCTTCCTCTTCCGCCCACCTTGCAAAAGGAGTACCAATACAAAATTTCTGTGATTTTGATAAATTTTGTATCCTCTCTCTTTTGAGGTGTTTATCACTGTCTGTATATCAGGAACTTGCAGTCCTTGTCTTGCATGTCCATTACTCTTATGAGATACTCCACTGGTTATGAAGACCATGATTCTGGGCAGAGAAGCAAATGTCAGACCAGCCTGTACCTAAATTTTGCTGGCATGCTTGTTTGTGCACATGGTGTGGGTTTTCATGGCATCTATGTATCTTCCTTAGTAAGCATTTTTATTAGCAAAAAGGATTTTCTAGTGTTCAGTTAGTATATGGAGGAGTTATAATTGTTCCTTATTTGGAACTGTGTAGAGCAGTTAAAAGTACTACAAAGAAAAGTAAAAGCTGGAATAGCTGTGACTTGTCTCTCATCAGCATTGCAACTCTATTAATAAACTTGCTTCTTGTGAGTGTGGTTTTATTAGAGCTGAAGCTCGTAATGCTTCTATACGAGGAAAAAATAAAAGATACTTTAAGATACTTTTATTTAACATGATTTGAACTCTTTCCAGGGGTGAGAGGCACTGGGTATGGGAACAGCAAGTAAACTCTATCATTAGTCAGAGTAGATGGGTTCATGAAGTGTACTGCATGGTGTCATACCAGGGATTGGAGTGCCCCATTAAAAGAGCATATTCACTTCTGATTTGCTTTGGTGCATTAGTTTGGAGAAGAGAAAGCTCACAGGGGAATTCTGTTTAATAAGTACCTGACTGGGGAGAGGGAATAAGGAAAAAAGAGCCTTGGACCCTTCTCAGTTGTGTTTAATGACAAGACAAAAAATAAATTACCATTAAAACAGGAGAAAGAAGGTCGAGGTGTGGTTTTGGTTGGGTTATGGTGTTTTTTTGTCTGCTTGCCTGTTTGTTTTGATATTTGGGGTTTTTTTTGCTGTGAGGCTGATTTGACGTGGGCATAGGTTGCCCAGTGAGACTGTGGACATACTGAAGATCAACCAGCTATAGACCTGAGCAGTCTCCTCTGGCTGACCCTGCTTTGATCTGGAGTAGTTAGACTGAATTTTCAGAGGTCCTACCTCAGCTGCTCTGTGTTATCTGTCAAAATCAGAGAGCTTATCATAACACAGCAACGCAAGATGTTTTTAATCTAGCAAGATAATGTTAATCTTGTTTTGATGACTCATTTATCACCTGCATACTTTATGAGAACTTCAGTTTTGTCTAGTTGTAAAATATGAACCTAAAGTCTCATTCTAACAAAACTTAAAATTTCCAAGTGAAAGTCATAGCTGTTCTTTCTGACCCTTTTCTCTAAGCTTTCTGAACTAAGCTTTCTTAGTTCAAAGTACATTTTCCAACAGTTTTTGGAAGTTCTTTTCCTGTTTTTTTTCTGCTGTTCCTCACCAGGCTTTGCCCTCTACTATTTATCTGGCTTTTGCTGAATTATATTTAGTATTTTCTTTTCTTATAAATAACAGCATTAAGTTTTAATATATTTCATACAGAAGAATGTCTCTGTGTACAGTTGTTCTAGCAGTGTTACATGTTCATGAGGTTGTCTTTGTCTTGCTTTCATAAACTTTTCTCTCCTTCCATCAATATTCATAGATACTTGTTCACTTTTAATAAGCTAAGATCACTGTTACTGCAGAAGGGATGTGGAGGCAATAAAGCAAAGTTGAAAGACTTAATTTTTCCCTTTCCATAGTCATAAAAAATGAGTGTGTCTTTTTTTTGTCCTGTAATCTGCATTGTTTGCCTGTATCATTATGCAGATATGTGAGATCATGGGGTCTGTCTCTTAGCGCTTGAGCCACGTCAAAAAGTCCTTTGGACCCTGCAGGTTCGGCTTCCTCCTTGAGCCTGCTACTTGACAAAACCAGCTTCAGATCAGCATCTGTACCTTAAATGATAGTGTGTTCTGGCTTCTGAACTCCTGGATCTGAATGAAATGGCTTGTCTGAAAAGCTGCTGAAGCTGGATTAATTATCTTTGGGGAACAGTAAACACCCTAAATATGTCAGATTAGTCCAAGCTCTCTTTAAAAGGTGACTTGCTTAAAAAAATTAAATGTGTAAATAATTCCAGCAAGGCAGATGTCCAGTTCTGGATTAAAAACTGGAAATAAAATAATAAGAGAAGAAAGCTTAAATGATACAGAGTGTATTTTATTGAAGGGAAAAAAAATAAATCTATGTCCCATAACAGCTATCAGAGTTAAGTTTCTCCAAGGCTGGTGAAAGCCAAGGGAGGCATCTGCCCATACCACATATCCAAAGCATTATTATTTTGGAGTGAACTTCATGTCTGTAGACCTGTTTGAGAGGCCATAAGTTGACATTCTGCTCAAGAATTTCAAACAAAACTTGAGAGATTTTATAGGAGCATCCCAGTTTCCTCTCTGTTTACAAGTCTTCATTGCAGGAAGATGAATCTGATGGTTGTGAAGTGCTGAAAAGGATGGACCCACCTCTTCCTTTCTCCAGGCCTCAGATGTCACTTCTTTTGTCTTGCTCTGCTGTTTTCCCCACCCAGTGGTGAGCCACTTCAGGGAGTTCCCTTCCTGCACAAAGCCTATCCTTCTCTTCTGCCCACACAAAGAAAAACTCTCTGCTGCTTTAGATCACTGAGCTGAATCCCTAAAAATTCAGAAAGAATGTTATTACTAGTGGGAGGCAGGAGGTTGTCAGATCATCTTTGCAGTGATTTGGAACTGTATCCTAACTTTTGGAAACTTGTTAAGTAGTCTTGGCTCTTTGGCATCTGTAAGGGTAAAAACTGAGCATCTTAGTTGCTTAACAAAAATCAACAGAGTTCTGACTTTTTAACCATACTTTATTTCTGAAGTAACTGGGTTGTAGTTTGTAGAACTTGAACTGCAGCATCTTTCAAATAGCACCCCTCTGTTGGTCATGTCTTAGGGATTTTCTGATTTTTCTTTTTAAAGACATCCCATTTGTAACACAGCACAGGGGCAGTAACTGAAGCAGTGTTTCTTGCTGCATAATTTCTTGGGTAGTCTGTGTTCCCCATTTCCAGACTGCAGAGCCAATGTATTGTATTGTATTTGATAGCAGAGACTATGGAAAGCTCCATGAATGCTTCTTAACTTTAGTTTTATAAAAACAGCTGAGCTACTCAAAATATGCTAAACAGAACCAGGAAGGGAGTATTGTCAATCTTTGCCATTTCTCCCAGCTTCAGCTCAGATAGCAAATAACACAGGGAAAGAGTGTATTTCTTCACAGTCTCATTAAGTTGCCTGCTTGGATGGGGTTTTTGTTGAGTTGGTTTGTTTGCTATTCTAATGTTGAAACTTTTGGCTTAGAAGGTTGAAGTAAGCATGATAAAGCAGTTAAGGGAAATCTGAACAGCCTGCATGCAAGAAAGACACTGCTGGAGTGTATGTCTCTATTCACAGTGCGAGTAAAAAATGGCCTTTAGAATGATTTTGTTAAATAAGACACCTAAAGCTAATTAGAGCAGAAGGAATTGTCTGTAGAGCAGAAGACAGGGAAGAAGTTGTGGACTGAAATCTGACAGAGATTAATCTCAATTCAATATAAGACCTTGAAAGGGTAATCATTCTTTTACAGGACACAAAGCTCAGAAGGCTCTCTTCACCTTGAGGTGTAGAGGCTTTGAGACCTCTCCTCATTGTGAGATCAGTGTTCATCTTTAGAGTAGAATATAGGTTTTTTTCCTCCACAGACTCTTTTAGGATCAAGCTGCACTGTGCTTTTTTTTTTTTTTTTTTTTTTTTTTTTTTTTTTTTTTTTTTTTTTTTTTTTTTAAATACGAGCCTCTGAAAGCTGGAATCTCATTTCCAGTACTTGAATATATCAAAAGTAGTGTGCTGGAGGGCAGAGGAACATTGCAGAGGAAAGCCTATAAGGACTGGGTGGAGTAAAATAATTTTGCTTTTTCACTCAGCTCATATTTGAGAAGAGTTTCAGAAACAGGCAATTGACTATGAATGTGAAAATCGAAACAGTCTGATATGTGAAAAACAACTGACATACTTGAGTCCCAGTAAGTGAAACTGTTATGGGCTGATATCCAGCTCAATTGAAAGGTAAACATGCCCTTCCCAATGCACATACCTTTCTATTATTGCATCCTAGAAAACTTTAACCAACAGTTCAAGTTGCTTAATGATAGTCTGAAGGCACAATTACCCAGTGGTTGACTGTTCTTGGTGAAAGTAAGGTTTTTTTTCTGCTCTGAAACTTTTATGAACAGTTGTTGGCACTAGTTCTTGCTGTTGCAACAAAGAAATGCCATTTACAAAAGGAGATCGGAAGTTTGTTTTTTCTAAGTTCAATACAAAAGAAGTGACATTTTATTGAAATAATACTGTCACTAATAATATTTTAATTTCACCTTTATTGCAATTATTATTTCTGACTGCACAGTAAAGGTCAAAGATTTAGGGAGTGTATAATTTGTTTCTGAAGTTGATGCCTGCAGATGGGTGTTGCACAGTTCTGTTATTCATTCAGAATGAGTGCAGCCCTAGGCCAGCTATACTTGTCTTCATATTCTGATGAAAAGATGGACAGTTTTCAAAGGTTGTTCAATACATGCAGAAGAGTTGGGGGTTGAGCGGGAACAAGGAATGAAGAAGAACTGAACTGCTGTAGTATTTGCTTCTGGAAATAAATTTCAAGGGAAATTCAACTCAAGGGGATTTTGGGTACACATGCTGGATTTTTCAGTTGTTACTGCATCCAGTACTGTAGACATATTTGGACTGTACTCCTAAGTTGCTTTTGCATGTTGTGTTCTATCAAAATCCCTCTCACTTCAGAGCCTGAAAGTAAGAAATACGCATATGAAAAATAGGTGTGAATAGATATAAAATGTTGACAACACTTGTGATGCAACACTGACAGTTCTGCTTCATCAGTGCAGAGTTAAGAATGCTGGGAATGCCAGCATGGGGCATAGAACTTTGTTATTTGACTCCTTTGGAGTTTGTTTATTTATGTATTTGTTTAAAGAGGGGGTCAGGAAAGAGAGCTGTAATGGACAGTTATACTGGTAGTACTTTAAGGTTTCAAATTTTTTTTTTTTTTCAGTTCAGAAATACCCCTCTCTTTTCTTACTATTCTTGATTTCTCTTTTTCTAATCTTTCATGACAGGGAAGCTCTGTAGCTCTGACCAGCATTGTTCTTTTTTTGACTTCCAGTACGATAATGGTGAGAGAAGGACCTGGGAGACTGCCTTGCAGGTTACGTATAGAGGAGATAGTGGATTATTCTGACTCCTGGTTATATATGGGCAGGAGTCTGCAAGTGTGGCAGATGTGTGTTGTGTTGTCTTGTCTTCATAAAAGTACTGACATTTGCCAAGAACTTGATTTTTAACAAGTAAAATCGGATACCTGTACCTATGCTGGACCTGCCTCTCTGAGGGCAAGGCAGAACTCCTTCACTGAAATTAGAGTTTTGAGCAATACCAACCTAACCATGAGTTTGGTAGCACAGCTGGTGTTGGGAATTAAGCTCTGCTCTGTGGGGCTGCTTTCACATGTGGCGGTAGGCCGCATAAATGAAGAAACTCTTCAAATTGCTTCCTTCACCACTTGTCTTCCAGTTTCTGCAATCTTGAGTTATACGTAGTGTTATTATGCAGAAATCATCTTTGCATATAAACTCCACTTCATCTCCAGAACTGTCCCATCTAAAGCTATAAGGGAAGCAGGATTCTCTGGGGAATTTGAGGTGGAGGCCTTAAAACTAAAAGGCAGATGACAGGGGAGCCTGGCAGAAGAGTATCAAATTTAACTTCTACAGGCATGCTGTCATTTTATTTCATTTTGGCAGTCTTGAATGTAGCAATTTTACAGTTTGTTTTACAGTAGCTTTTCTGTGTGTAATTATTAACCAGTAAGGTCCTAAACAGGCACTATTTCTGTTCTTTTCCCTCTTCCTTTTCCCCACACCTTGCATGTACTTGCTCTTTACTGTTATGTTTTATGGATTGATGCTTCTTTCTCTGGGTCTTTTCAGAGAGCCATAAAAGGGGCAGCACTGCCTTTTCTGCTCAAGACTGCTTTTGAACCTGTTTCAGTGATAGGAAAGGTGAAGACAAGGGCTTCATTAATTTTGTAGTGATGTTGTAGTCTTGCATATTTTTACCTCATTTTTGCAAGTCCTCCAAGTGAGTCAAAGTTCCTTTTATTTTTCAGTGCTCCTCTAAGTGAGGAGGGAAACACTATAGATAGTGAGAGTACTATAAAAGAAGAGTTGCTGTGCTTTGTAGTTTGGAGGCATTTGGCTGTTCAGATGGCACTTTTTGCCGCTGTTATCTTTCACAGTTCTCACAGTGTAGTTATTGGAAGAAACTGGAAGAGGTTCAGAGATGGCTCTTTGCAGGCAACAGAGTACATTTGTGAATGAATAGAATTGGGTGTTCTGCACAGGAGGCTACTGCTCTGCTGTGTGGAACAAGATGGCTTGTTTCTGACATGCTACCTAATGCATTGTACAGAATACTTGACGAAGTGTGGCTAAATGCTGCTTGTATAGGTATGAAAATATAAACACCACTCTGTAACCCTAAATACTGATACTGCTTTTCAGCCAAAGTTCTAAGCAAGTTGCATAAGTGCAGCTGTTTGATTTCAAAGTACACATCAGTAGTGAAACCCATGGTGTGCCAGAATGACCAGTGAAACTGCCTAGGTCTTGATGACATGGAATCCATAACAAATGCAGGTTAGCAAAGTCCATGATGTAATGTTCTTTGGTGTATATACTTTTCATTTCATGACCATTTTATGTGCTTAAGACACAATTCTTCACAATATAATATAATGCAGATAGTTTGGTAATTAGTTACACCAGCCCTATATTGACTGGTTTTGATTTTCATCTTCAGGTGCTTCAGAACCTTCTTGATTGAAATAATTTTTTGTCATTGCTTCCAACATAATTCTTGTGTTCTGATTCTGACAATCACCTTTTATTTGTGTTTTTTATATATCAGCATTAAATATTAATCTGTTTTTGTTTGTTTGTTTTGAAGGTGCAGAAAACTTGCTGCTTTAGCTTTGGTCATATATCATAGTTCTAAATTTATTTTCAGTTTGTAAGATGACTCTAGCTTTTGATAGCTTCTGTTGACTGAAGTGGACTAAAGTTCATTTACTAGTGGAGGAAACTGAGGAGATCAGCTTGGTTCTCCAGTGACAGCATTGGTCTAGCATGGATGAAAAAAGAAAAAGTACATCAAAATAGTGTTTAACTATAAGTAGTAGTTGTAAGAGGATGAGGTGTTGATCAGACTACAGGCAACTCAGAGGTGTGTGCATGTGTGTGACAGACATGACAGATGAAAATTTTTGCACCAGTAGAGATTTTTCTCAGCTGTTGATAGCAGGCACAAAACCTAGTTAATACTAAACAGCTGTCAGGATGGAGAAGCAAAACTACTTTTGCGTTGCTGTTTGTTGTTATTTATTATTCCACTATGACTTGGGGTAGGTTTTTTTGCAGTAAGATTGGCACTGGCTGCTTCCTTAGCTAGTTATCAAGGCTTCCTGCCATTTTGAGTTTATTTTTCTTGCACAAAGCCTGGGAAAAAAGATGAACCTTGTTCCGAAGGTCACTATGTCCAGCTGTCTTTCTGAGCAATGGGAGTGAATGCGTTTCGGAACTACTGACCCTTCATATATAATATCGTGCCACTGACTGCCCTCATTTAAAGCGAGGGCCCACAGGACACTGGAGGTATTTCAGCAGTGGTGGAAATGAGTGATCCACAAATGAACCTTTTTCTTTATTTGATGACAGCAGAGTTTTAAAGGAGGTGTCTTTTTCTTCTGATAAGACATCAACTAAATTTTACTAATGTTAGTGACTGTGATACATGAGGCTGTCTGCTAGGAGAGTGGAGGTTTTTTGTGTGTGTGTTTTGGGGTTTTTTTTTGTTTGTTTGTTTTGGTTTGGGTTTTTTTTGACTGGGGACAAACTACTTAGTCATTTACTAAGAAGTATCTGACATGTAATTGTTTTCTAGAAATGTGGTGTTTAGCACAATTCATGCTACAAATTGAAGGGCAGCTCTAAGGTCTCATTTATTACAACCAGAAATATCTTTTGGAAGGCACTGTATTTTAAGATGGTATCTTCCCAGTTGTTGTTTTTTTTTTTCTACAGCCTTCTCTTTTTCTCACATGCTTATACTTAAAATTGTTCTTCACAATCTCTGTTTTTCAGTTTGTGTTCTGCCAGTAGGACTAAAATAGTCAAATCAAACCCTTCAGAATAGTTCATATCTCCTTGCAGCATTGCTTGGTTAGATGCAGGATAGCATTTCAACAAATTGTGTGCTTTGTGTTGTGCAAAACAGCAGTGGAAAAATTTATAAAAAGAAACCTGTTGATAATAAGAAGCACTGAACTATGGCAAATAGGACTTTAAGAATCCATTCAGAAACCAGATTAGATCAGATTATTCTTCTCAGATTTGAATGATGATTTCTGTGAAGTGAAATCTTCACAAATTTGGAAGACAATCACAGGCAATACTTAATGATGTGTACAAAAATTGTTAAACACTGTTAGTGTCAGTGTAAACTGTTACTGTAGATCAGAAGTGGAATGTATTTAATTACTTGAGCATTTTGCTTTTTCTGGAGAAATCACTCTCCTTCCTGATAGTCCTCATGGTACATTGCATGATATGGGCAATATAATGAAAGATGCTGTATTCCCTTGGGTATTGCTTTCCTAACAATGGATAGGTTAGGTGTTAAATTGAGAAATGTTTTGAATATTTTTGTTTCAATTTCACGAAGGCATTCCATTTTATTTCTCTCAAAAATAGAGAACTCATCACTAAAACTGGCAGTTTTCTTAATCACAGGAATTTCTTCCTTCTCTTCCCCTTCCATCTCATGATCCTGGATACCTTAAAAAAGATTGGGATTTATTTTAGTCAGAGAGGATGATGCTGAAAGTTATGGTTATGTAGAAGTATGATAAAAAATGGTTCTCCACATTGTTTAGAATGTGACAGGACATTATGACTTTTAAGTTACAGGAGGAAGAATTCAGGTTAGAGTTTAGTAGACATTAGGAGAAAAGAACCCTTTCCAAGAACAAGTAGGGATGAGAACAGAAATAAATCTCCTAGAGGAAGATTGTGGAATTGACATCACTAAAAGTTGTTTGCAAGGTGTGGTAAATCTGAAGTGATTTATGATATTTTCTTGAAGAAGAATAACTTCCAAAGACAGTTCCACTGCCATTATTCATGAATATATCTATGAAATTCTAGAAGGATTTTATCTGAAACTGTTGTTTTTCATGTCTTTATTAATAATGCAGCGCAGTGAGGCTTGAGAGAAGTGTGCTGTATATTGAGTAGAATATAATTATTTCAGTTACTTAATGCATTGCAACTCTTACTACATAGAGGTGATATTAGAAAGTGAATTTTCAAAATTGTGACTCACATAAGAGTTTTAAAACTCTTAAAAGGAACCTACAATCTAGAGTTTAGAGTAATCATAGTAGACTATTTTTGTCTGAAGAAATCACTATAAGTATTCACTGATGTCTTATGTAATTAATAAAGTATGGCATGAAAAATTTCATAGGTTACCAAATTGATTAGATGGTATTTTCCAGTCTTACTACATTTAAAAAAATCATTTTATTGTAAAGCATTATCTTTTTGTCTGTTCATATTAATCAGCTAGTTGTTTTCTTATTAGTAGAAAAAATCACACCCCACCTAGTGTACATACAACTTACTTATTTTCTATTAAAGTGATTCATTAGTCTATCTCATGCAAAGCCCATGGGGTTTTTGAAACAGATGATACTGTAGTCCTGGGTGTATTTTTTTTTTCAGGTGTCAGCTATGATATGTATTTCATTGTAATAGGGAAGAGTTGGGCCCCCTTATTCCCTCTGGAAGAATAATGGCAGGTGAGAAGAGCTTGGTGATGCCCACAGCTTCTTTGATGGCTAGAGGTAGGCTGGACCAAGTAATTAGGAGTGGCGTTTAGCTCTTGCCTGCCTGATGCCTTGAACACTTATCAGCTGTCTTAGTATGCGGCATGGAAAGGGGAAGTTCCTGCAGCTATATTCTGCCACTGGGGAAGCTTATACAGTTACCCCATTAGAGACTGTGTGGTCCAGTATCCTAAATTTATTGAACTAAGATCAAAGGTAGGATGAAACTTAGAAGGGCTTCCATGTGATTTATTGAGCTGTAAATATGTGAATTTCTAAATCGTAATGTGTGTTACGACCTTCCAGTGAGTTTCAGTATCGTTGACAAGAGATACATTGAAAAAAAAGTGTGTGAAAATATGTTTGGTTTGGACTACATAAAATAAATGCTTACGGAATCTGTTAATGTTTGCATTACTAAACATCTACATTTTAATGAGCTAGTACTTAAGATTATCTTAGCATCTTTACCTGTCCAGTGTTAACTTTGGAATCAGAATGAGTAATGAAAGCCTCATTTTAACCAGGTAACTTAAAGCTAGACAGAGACAGGTGATGGAAGCATAGGCAAACAAATTGCAGGATTGATCTCGACTTGACTGGCGGGACAACAGACTGGCCCACAATGGCAAGTGGAGGGTAGTTTGCTTCTCTTGCACTGTTGAAATACATCTGGGACAAGTAGTCAGGCTTTTTATGGCAATAATCTCTTAAATATGTGTGAGACCAATTTGACAGTGAGAAAACACCCAAATCTTGCAGCATGGCTGTAATTACTATGCTTAATTTGAACGTTTAGATAAGTAATTTGAATAGGTAACAACCATCTCTGAACCTGTTGTTTTGCAGATCTTTGCCATCTGGTTTGTGTGCTGTAGCTAGGTGTTCTCACTGCTGCTGATAGGCTCTGCAGCACTCAATAGTCAAACAGCTAACCTGGTCTGTTTATTAGAGGTAACTTGTTTCCTAAGGTGTGGAATCCTGTCCTGCTGCTATTCTGTCCGTGACCACGGCTGTGATGTGCATTAAAAAGGAGAGAGAAAAGGTCTCTGTTGTGAGTGGATGCCAAACTATTTCACTTTATGTTTGCGTCTGTTATTTTGTGGTTGTAATGTTTTATGTTATAAAAAAGATACTTAAAGCATCTATATGGGAACAGTAAAGCTTTCACAGTTGAATGTTAAAAATATCTGGGATAGGAATGGTTCATAACTGCCTGGTATCATATTAATTGTGCATTTGTCTGAGGAGGGAAAAAGGCTATCTGTAGATTGTAAGTTCAAATACATTACTCCCCCTCCCCACCACATACCTGTTAAAAATATTGCTTTTGAGGCATCCTCTTCACTATATGAAAACTCTAAATTAGTTTCTTTGTAGGCCTGCCTTGTTTCCTGACAGTGGGACTTTGCAATTAATTTCATCTTTGTCCTGTTTCTTCCCCTTTTTTTTTTTTTTTTTTCCAAAAGTCTGGTGTACTGTAGCAAAGACAGTTTTAAGGTAAATAGCATTGCCTATTTTCTGTTTTCAGATGTGGTAGTTTGATTGTAGACTTTACCGAGGTAATGTGTAGAAATAGGAACATATTGCAGTGGGTGATGCTAGACAAATCAGGAAGGGCTTGGTGTTGCCCTAACCCATTTCATTTGGTCCTTCAAAGAAGTTCATAATGTTTTGTGAGAAATGGAATTGAAATTGGTACTGCAGTTACCACTTGGATATGTTTGAGAATTACCAATGGAAAGGATAGGGCCATAGTTCTGCCATCTTTCTTCTGCTTCCATTGACTGATAAATATACATTTTTTAAACCTTTAATATTAACTGACAAAGAATTATTTATATCTCAAAGATTAGAAAATAATGTAAAATGTGGAATAAAGATACAATACTTGCAATGGTTTGGTTCTGACTGGTTCTAAATTCATAGTTATGCTTGCATAGTTTGTGCTTATCAAAACAATAATGTTCTATTTTTTTCTATTAACTACTTGAATATATTTTATCATGTTAAAATTTTGACAGAAAGCACTTCAGTTTTCTGTGATTCCAGGAATATTTAATCATACATTGAAAAAATTCATCTACTTGTAACTATTAGGAATACTTGAAAAAAATTACCCATTAAGTAGATTGAACCCTCTCTCATTTACAATACTTCATTGAGATTGACCCCAAATCCTGTAGTAGTCTTTATTCTCAGTGAGTATTTTCAGATGTATAACTTTTAGATGAAAACTTTGTGTTAAAGAGACCTAGGTGTCTCAATGCCTTTAAACCAAAATCAAAAATGTAGTCACCAGAGTACTTATCCTTCTGGCTTGGCAGCCCTTAACGTACTTGGATTTTGTATGTGAGGTTTACCAACATCACAGAGTTTGATTCTGGAAAGTGAGTAGACTGGATTGTTTTTTGTTTCCAAAAACATTGATTTAAAAAAAATTCTTATAGTTCTTGGGAAAGAGAAAGTAGGACATCACTTGAATAATAACCAGTTTCATTACCATTGAAAGATACTAATATTTCTGTGAGTACCATCAATTGCAGAATTTCGCAAAGAGGCAGTGGCAGACTCCTTCGATGTAAGACAAAAGGTCATGAAATCAGTGGTATGTGGAAGTTGTTTTTTTTTTTTCATTTACTATTGCTACTTTAAGGTTTTCATTAGATTTACACTGAGTAATTGCTGGCACAGTCAAGACAGATACATAAACTTTTTCATGAGCAATTTCATTATTCATCCCATGCTGCCTGTTCTTGCCTTTTTTTGAAATCCTATGTGGGTATTTTCTAACTTTAAATATTTTGCTTTATTCTACACTTCTGTATAAAAGCTTTTTTTAAATACTTTTTTTTCTTATTTTAGTCTGTAGTACAATCCTCTCTCAATATCTGAAAAGTGGAAATTGAAATTACCTTCTGATATTTTTTCCTAACTTAATAAAATGCTGCTGCAGAGTCCATGAATTTTCTTTCTGATTTACCTAAGTTAAGTAATGCAAGTACAAAGTAAAGCTTTCTTCCGGGTTTTTCTTTGGAGTTTGTTTGCTAATTTGTTGCTGATTTAATGCAGCAAGATGCCAGAGAGTTCAATTAATTTCTTTTGTATGACTCTCTTTTCTTTTATACACTTAGGAGTGATCTAAAAGACTTGGAAATTATTCAGTATGGATATCTGTGCAGTATTCTGGAAATCTAAATCAAAGTTTGCCTTTGGTATCTCTTGGAATATGGATTATTATTGTGTCTTGTATGTGCTGTAGTTGGGGTTTGAGCAGATCCTGTACTTTGGCTAGCTGAGCCAAGATTATGTTGTATGGATTTTGTGTAAATAGATCTGTGTCTTCCTTTCTAGCAGATAATGAAGATTATATTAAATCAGCTGTAAAATCTCCTTTGCAAATGAGCCAGTCTGACTTCCTTCTCAGTGGAAAAATAGGTTGACTTCTCACAATGATTTATTTTTGATGCAAACTATTTACAATATAAGCAGTATGGATGGAAATATTGTTTCATTTCTGCCATGCCTCTCTTAAAAAAGTTTCTGGAAAGAGGCCAGGCTGTTTTCAGTTTTTGTTTATGGATGAGATCACCCAAAGATAAGGGCAGGGAGAGACAGGACTGCAAG
Organism: Zosterops lateralis; assembly: GCF_965231275.1. Classification (NCBI taxonomy): domain Eukaryota; kingdom Metazoa; phylum Chordata; class Aves; order Passeriformes; family Zosteropidae; genus Zosterops; species Zosterops lateralis. The sequence continues at coordinate 52,866,964 of NC_139764.1, read as the reverse complement.
GACAGTTCATTTCTCAACCTCAACAGAACTATCAATGTGCCTTGATGAGTTGGTGATGACTAGAAACAAATATAATCATGGAAGACACAGAACAGCATAAAGCCCATTGCCATCTTTGTGTTGGCAGCTCGGATACATCTGACTGTGCAAATTTTGATCTCTCAGCCTCTTAATGCAAGAATCTGGCAACTCAGGTTTAGCAAGACTAAAAGAAAACAACCTCCTCTTTCCACATCTTTGATCAGTAGCAGCAGTAAATGTACTTCCTATAGATTTTATGGCTTTTTATCATTGAGTGGTGGCCACTGGACATTCGATGACCCAAATGGATTTCCTTAACTTGCCATCAGAAAGGGCAAGTTAGGGAAATCCATTTGGGTCATCGAATGTCCAGTGGCCACCACTCAGTGATGATAAGTTACTGCCTCGTGATGGCAGTACCAGCAGGAGGTTTTGGTCTTTTGTGTAGGTGGTGGGAAATATTCTATTACTCAAGTACTTTATACGTGAAGCCCGCAGCTCTCCTGTTACTTGCACAGCAGTTTGCTTTTGGTGTCCTGCCAGATGTTTGCTGGGATTTAGACATTTACAGAGGAAGAAAGATTTGTAAAATGTCAGCTGTAAACTCACAGAAAGGTATACAGGAAATACTGTTATAGATGACATGCTTTGTATTTGTAGAAATGTTTATAGCGGATGCTGTGGTTTTCAGGGTTTGGCTGAAAGGGTGTAAAGCCCACCTTTGAACATGAAGGAAAACTAATTTGAGGCTATTTTATTTCATGGCTGTCTGTAGACCTAACATCTGGTTGTGGAGTCCTGTCCTAAATTAATCACTAATACACAGTCATGAGACTGAAGGATGTTAAAGTAAGTCTGCTTAAAGATGAAGAAGTGGTTAGAGCAATTTTGTGGACCAGTTGTAGTTTTTATAAACTGAACATGTTTTAATGCTGCTTTTCAGAGAGCAGGAGTCCAAATCCAGTGATTCTTCTGAAACTGTATTTACTAGAAATCTGCTCTTACAGGGGAAAGCAAATGTTTTTCTTTGTTACAGTCAGCAGAAATGTGAGCAGCTCCCCTCAAAGTAAGAATTACTCCAAATTATTATTTTGGGTGTGTCAGTCATTCTACAGAGTGAGTAAAGAGTGGCCTGTTTTCGCAAAGTTTCTTACTTCATAAATTTAGCCTTGTTATCAAAATTGGTTTCCTCCTTCCTTGCAGGCAAGGAATTACGTTGCATCATACTTAACAGAAATGCAGCAGAAAATACAATCTTATTTACCCTGTTTCACAATAACCACAATTATTTTTCCCTTATATATTTAATAAACTCTCCTTTTTTAACTTGACAACCTGTGTTTTTATTATTCCTAACATGTACACTTGGAAAAAGGCATTTTTGTTTAAAAGTATATCTTTATAAGAGAAAAATGGTGAAGCTGCTTTTTTTAATCTTCTGTGAAATCGTTGTAAAGTAACTGTGTCTCCTCTCCATGAAAATGCTATGGAAAATCCTCAGATATAATACCTGTTCCCAGCACCCTCTTACCCTCTTCTCACTGTTATCTGCACTATAAAAGATATGTAGTGGAGTAATAATTTTTTTGTAACTTCTACATTTTGATTTTAATTAGAACAAGCATGTTGTTAGATATTCTTTAGTTCTTTGTACTTTCTCAAAATTGTATGGAAGGTTGTCCCAGTCTTTTGGAAGTTAGAGAAAAAAAACTGGAAAAGAGAGAGTAGATGGACAACATGGTTGTGTGTACTCTGGTCCTTAAAATGTCTAAGATGACAATAAAATGATTGAACTTCATTTCAGTTCTTCTTCACCTTCCTTGTGTGGCGGAATGGCCAGCAGAGAATTTTGAGTGCTTTTTGTATACATGTACAACTGTACACCCTGTTTTTAAATGACGTGAACATACTCAAATGATACTTAATATAAAATGTAATTAATGTGCTTTTGTATGTTTTCCTTACTTTGTCTCTTGAATTCTTTGAATCAGAAGTAGATAAACAGTTGAAACTTTTAAGTTTTTTTGAAAACTTGGAGCTGAGATGGCATGCTCCCTCAATTTAGGCCTGTGATCACAGCTTGAGTGGAAGGAGAATGGACAAAATCCTGGAAGTGCAGCTCACACAGAGCAAAATGTAATACAGGTGAAAGAGTGATACTGTCTTGGATATACTCTAGTTTTCTCTTATATAAACAACATGCCAAATGCAACAGTTTGGGGTTTTCATAATGTCTTTTCCCAGAAATTTTATTTTCACTGAGATACTTTAAGACTATTGGTCAAAATCTCACCAATAAGCCATATAATAGTTTATGTCTACCTATTTCTTGAAAATCTCTGTTTACTTTTAGATGTTCTTTTGTGTATACTCTAAATTATTAGAAGATGTGTGAGAGAGTTCTGTAATTGTTTGCCCTGTTTGGCCAAGGCATTCTGTGGCAGTTGCAAAGGGTGGATCTAAAACCGGAGAGGGTAACTATTGCAGATGATTGGCACAGAATGTTTCTTTGGAATTTATACTGCTACCTGTCTTTTCCTTGTGTAGGACTTAAGAGACAGGCAGTGCTTTGGCTGCATGGTGTGTTTTCATGTGTGTCCGACTGAGACAGACACGTCTCAGCTGCCATATTTTTAGTTTGCTAACCCTCTGAACTTGCATGCATAACATGTAGTTAAAATTTCTTTTAAAGGTTAGCTAAGCCATGCAGATTTTTCTGCTTGTTTTTCACTGCTGCTTAGGTTTAATGGTATTGAGCTCTGTAGAGGACAGAGGAATTAGCAAGTTTGTTTTAAGCAAATGCATGTCATACACTTGGCCTAAACAGGATGCTTGTATATATTTTTAGCATAGTTGACTGTCTTTCTGGTAACTTCAGATATGTAAACGCCTGGTTGTGATGTATTAATGAGGTATTTTTATTTGAAATAAATGCTTAATAAATTTAAATCATGCTACTATTTATTTTGCTTTTATATAACAGCAAAAATATACTGTTATATGTTTCTCATAATAAAGTTGATTTATGTGGGATTGTTGTACAGTGGACTCAAGTGCACAGAGATGTTCAGATACCTGGCTTCCTTAATGGAATCAGTAGAAATTCAGAAAGACACCATAAATACATTTTTGGAACCTGACCACAGGTAGTTTTAATGCTTTTTAGCCTGATGATAGCTATTTAAAGTGATCACTAGGTGAGCTCTTCTTTAAAGTGATTACTTTATTGTTTAGAACTGTAAGTTTCTCTTGCAAGAGATATTGATATGATAACTATTATCACAGAATGAATAACCATATTTCAAAAATATTCTATAGATCTGTATATACAGGTGAAGGTTTTTTTTTCATTGCTGCCGAAATGTTGTACAGTTCTGTCCTATAAGGGTAACTTGACTTTGCTTTAGGAGCTGTGAGAGACAGTTACTGTTTTGATAAATAGCCATGGTTTGAATATTATATTAAGCTGCCTGCTGGCAGAAATTATTTTAATTGAGAATGTAATTAAAAAGAAAAAAACTAAACAAGACAACAACAACAACTCAGAGCTGCTCTCCTAATTTATTTAACCTTCTTTAAAAAAGAACATCACTGTGTGTGTGAGGGAGATGAAGATGGAGAATATGATCAAGTATATAACAAATTGAATTTGAGTATAAGGAAGGAGGATGTGTACTGGATTCATTTTGCTATTCTACCTTGTGGATAACGCCTCTGAAGGAGATCCTTACCTCTGGCAAAGAGGATAGTGATGGACTTTTAGGTTAGTGAGTGTGGGCTTGATTAAATTGGTTGTAATAATGTTTTTATTGCATGGTTTTCTTTGGGAGAGTTCTTCATTGGGTTTGTGGCTAGAAGGGACCATTAAATTGCCAAGTCTGGCATCCTTTACATACAACAAGTCTTTATCTTTCATGCAGGTCACCTGATAATGAACCTTTTGACTTAACTGACCAAAATGCAGTTTCAGTTTGTGCTTGGCTAAAATACATTTGCCAGAAGGATATCCATCCTTCATTTAAAGATGTCAAGGAATTGAGAAGACACTACTTTTATGCTAGTTTTGCTCTTGTGATTGTTTCACTTCCTTGTTTGTAGGGCAAAAATTGTACTTCTGCATTATGGCAGTGATTTAAAATTGATCTTGACTTTCCAGGTTGATAACATGTTTAACAGCTCTATCTGTATGATAGGAATGCATATATGCACACAGTATATATATGTATAGGTCCATACACTCTATCTTAATTCCATTTAATAGATTTTTTGGTTTGGAAAATCTGCTGTGCGCTTTGTCTTTTACATATGATATATGACTATAGTACAAAAATAACAAATTGATTTGAACACAAGTGTTTTTATTGTAGTTTTATCAAGTACAAATATTTTAATACAATTCTGTAAATTAATTAATAGTAACACAATTATTTCAACTTTTTATTAATTATCTTTGCTCTGAATTTGTGCTTTCATTAAACAGCATCATCAGAACGGGATTGTGCAAACATCTGCCATAGACTTTAATAACTTCTCATATTTATTTTTGAGCATGTGCTAGTTGGATCCATAGATGTTCTAGCTTTTTTTTTTTTCCACAATATTCTACAAAAGTTGTATTTTTATATTTGCTTTTTTTTTTGTCTTGGGTGTTCATGTTCCTAGTATTCATCCATTCCCACACTGTATAGGGACTGAAAAAGCATTTTGGCAGTGGACAAATCTCTAATGGCTTTGTAGACTCCTGTGAGAGGGTTCTTTTCAGCCAGGTTTTGGGTTATTAGAATCTGACCCACATAGTATTAATAGACCATCAAGTGTGGTGTTATTTTCCATTCCTTTCATTATGTTGCTATCTGTCATGCTCCTTCATTAAAGTGCAAAACTGCTTTCAGTATGTATGTTTTGGTAGACATTAGTGTAGTTTTCTGTCTTGTGTAGTTTGCTTTTGGTTGTGCTTTATGTCCTCCCCCTACCCCGTAACAAAGTTTTGGCCTTTCATAGGTAATCCTCTTATTTTTAGTATGGTGACCTACATTTTTCAGCCAAGTATATATATTTGAGAAGCTTGGGACTAGTAGCCATATTGTTGACTTTATTTTGGAACTTAGTTACTGAGTAGAAGTCAGTGTTGTGTTGAGATCTGGACAATATTCCTACCTTTCTCAAATTTCTTTTGCGGGTTCTCATAAAATCAGAATTTCTGTAGTCACCACTTGTGGGATTTTTTTGGTTTGACTTAAGAATCTAGAATTTAACTAAGAAAAGTGTTCTAAGCTCTCAAGTGCAATTGAATTAATGGTAATTTTGTATTAAGTAAATACAAAATTCTACCTTTATATATAATAAAAATATTGTGGAAGTACACATAGTCTGGAAGGTAAGCTGCTGGGTGTTTGTTTGACACCCACACCTTGAGTGTTTTTTGACTTTCTGTGCCTGAATTCTTCCATCTCAAATTCTGAGGTAATGCTTTTTAGTTTTAAGGATGTATTTTCAGGACAGTGTTTTGTAAGATGCTTAGTTGATTCAATTATGAGCCTTATTGAATACCACACCAGGAAACTAAGGAGTCCACCTTTTTACAAAAACTTGAGTAGTGCTCAATAGAGAAGGTCTCAAACGGTGTTTCAAATGCTGAGAAGAAAACAAAGTACTGAATAGTTCCTCAGTAAATGGGTGTTGATTCTTCTTTTCAACTGAATCAGGGAGCAGCCTTGTGGGTGGTGGTAGGATGTAATTCTATAAATAAAAACTCTCCATAATGCATGCACACAGGGCAAGGGCAGATCAAGTCTCCCAGGCATCTTGCCCATTGCTTCTGGCAATGACTTTGACATTTGCTGACTTTGGAGTGCTTGATTTTGCAGCTTGATTTGTCTGTAGGCCTGGTGTCTGTCCTAGCTGTATAACTAGGAATAGCCTGCAGAACCTATGACACGAGTGAGATATGGGACAGAACAGCTTTTAAAAGTTGATTTTGACAAGGGCCATTGTAAAGTTGAAAAGAAAAATGGCATGCCAGAGGAAAGGTCAGGCGTTTTGGGGTTAAGAACAAATGACTGATATGCCAGTGTATTTGTAAACTGTTTAATCATTGCTGTGGACAATCCATAATTTATCTGCTACTCAGGAAAAGGAACATGAAATTTTCTTCTCAGAATGAGCAATCTAGTGTGGGAGCTATTCATCAAAGTTTGAATGTCAGAAAGGTCATGGGAAGAGATTTGTAAAATTTTCATAATTCCAGAAATAACCCTTTCGGCATCCAAAAAGAAACTTGAGTATTTAGGAAAGAACCTAATGTATCTGATACCATCCTGCAGCAGGGTGGGTCAGCTCTGTGTGATGGATGTTCTGTACAGTAGGGCTGTATGTTTTCTCATACCTCTCCCTTCCACTCTGTGGGAAGGAAGGGGGAGATAACACATACATTTTGTGAGACAAACAGAATTCATTCCCTTTGCTGCTTATGTCTGTCTTGTTTTGATTTAGCTATTCTGTATGAAAACCAACAGTACACTTTAGAGACCCTATATTAAACTTGCTGTTAATTAAGTTCTTCAGATAAAAATCTCCCAGCAGGATATTTTTGAGTTGGGAGGATTTAAACTGGAGCTCTTCATACAGGGCCTCCTGCTGTAACATGCTGTGCTCTCTGTGAAGGCTCTACATTACAAAATGTCAGAATATGCAATGTCTTCATCAGCCTGTTTGTTAATATTTTTTCTGTTAAAATGTTTTATACCTCTCCTGAGTTCTGTTATGTCTCTTTCCTGTCCTTATTTTTAAGCGCATTCTACATTAGAATGATTTTCCTAGTATTTTGTTTTTCAGGTTCCAACTCTTAAACTTGTTAACATCTTGTGATTGCACATAGGAAAAGGAAATGTATTTCAGAGATATTTTTCCTGGATATTAGGTATGTCAAGATGCAAACTATTTGGTTGCATATTTTAAATGTCTGTGAAGTACTCTTGGAAAATTCTAATTTTTAAGAGATTATTATGAAGAATCAATATTATTCCCTTTTTGCTCAGTTTTTCCTCCACTCCTCCAAGAGTTTAATAATCTCTGATCAGTATTGATACAGGTAGTAGCAGAGAATATATTCTTTCTAAAGGAAAAGTAACAGGAATAACTTTATTTTGTTAAAAGCAAAGTATGTGGCTTTTAATACACAAAAAGTTCACAAAATCATTGAATTGTTTGTACTGGAAAAGAGCTTAAATATCATCTATTGCCAGCCCTGTTCCACTAGAGCAGGTTGTTCAAAGTTCCATGCAGCCTGGCCAGGAACACTTCAGGGGTGAAGCATCAACCATGGAGTGAGAAGTGTGCGTTGTCACATAAAGGAACACTTGCTACATAATTGGTAGGCTAATAGAAATCTTGCAACAGGCACTATTGCCATAAATTAAAAAAAAAAAAAAATATATAAAAGACATTTCCTCTAAAAAAATCCAGGCAGGGAGCAGAGGCCATTCAGGAACATTTTAGCTTCTTCCCTTACTGTACTTTACTGTTTGAGTAGAACCAGCATGTAACAAGGTTTTTGAAATGTTCTCTCATCCTTGATGTAAGGCTGTTGATACAGTTCATGGAAAAATGTGAAGCTTTCAGAAAAGAGAGTGGATTTAACAGTAACAAATTCAGTTTCAAGTATTTTGAGGGTAAAGATGACAATGAAGAAAAATTTCATTTTTCTATAGAGATTAAAGTGTGGCTTCTATTTGGCTTTTCAATAATGCCTAATGCTGCATTAATGTTTTAAATTTTGCCTGTTTTGTCAACCATTTCATCTGTCTGCATCCAGTTTCATCTTCTGTGTGATTTTCTGTGCCATTTTTTCCTTTCTGCTTTTCATAATCTAGAGTGCAGCCTGGCAATTTTGTTCTTCCTGTATAGTGCTGATACTTGTAGTAAAAGATTGGCACAAATTTAGCAAAGGCTTTTCTTGAAAATTGCTTTACAGAGGAGTTAGGAATTTACACTCATATTCTAATGCTGTATAAGTGTATACAGAGGACAGGTTTAATTGTAATGATATTTGAAGTGCCTTGACCCTACTGAAAGTTTCATCCAGAAAGGATGAAAACAGCTGTTCTTTGTCTGAAAGGAATTAGCAGAGCTCAGGAAGCGCTGTGTAATGGTTTTCTTGATGATTCACAGCACATTTTTTAGCCAAGAAAAAAAAAAATTACTTCACAACCTGGTGTTTTGAAAAACGGTCAAAGAAATTGAGAGGTTTGTTCTGGAATGCATCACTCCTGTTGCAGAGTTAAAATGGGTTTAAGTGCATTAATCCAAATTTATTTTTATATATTTGGGGTTTTTTAGTAACTCAATTCTAAAATTAATTTTATTCTTTTTTTTGAAGATGGACTTACTTTATGGTAGAATATTTTCTTTTTGATGGATTTTTTAAGGCCAAAGCATAATATGGCTGTTATGACTTGTGGAGTTGTACCTTGTCAGTTTTACCTCCTCTTACATGTTTTGATGCTTCTCTGCAGCAGGCTTGCTGGTGTTAAACCAATTGCTGAATTGGAATAGTTGGTTCTGATGAGAGAAAATAATGTCAGAAATATTTCTTCTGAGGTTGCTTTATCTGATGTCCTGGGAGAGAAGAGAATTTCCAGCTTTGCTCAGGCCAAATATATTTTTTATTCCTTAGAGTACCATATAAGTTATGATTAGTAGTACCATAGTGTGAAGATGTGGCTGTAAAACTCTCTTGTTAGAATGGACTCCCACTGATGTTCAAACTTACAGCTAGCAAATGTTAGAAATGGCAAGGTTTTTTATATTGACTTTTAATATATTATTTTTTCAGTGTATTGTCAAATTCCCCCTTTGTAGAGGTTTAGGTCAGCTTTTTACAGTTGGTTTAAAAAAAGCATGACTCTGGCATTGCTAGTGCTAAGCCTTTGCTTTGAACCTTTTTTTCATTTTCCTTCCTCAGATTTCTCAAATTCCCCTGCAGTAGCTAATGCCTGTGTCACCTGTCTTTGTTCTTCAGAGATAAAACTGCAAATTAGATTCTGGATTGCTCCATAGCTAGATACAGTTACTGGAAGCACTTCAAAGTTCCTTGGGATCATGAGGGTCATAATATACATGTATGTATGTGCTTGTGCACTTATATGTATAAGGATGTTTGCATATGTATCTGTACAGACTTGTATATGATGCTACATTCTTACTTTTGTTCAGGTCATGCGAAGATGAAGAAGTCTAGCAAATTCCTAGGGGCTTGTGAGATTTACACATGCAGCTATTTTGGAAGAGTTTAGAGATTGTATAAATTCTGTGTCTCTGCATGAGGGGATGGATTTTAGTGCAAAACATCTTTAAATCTCTGTTTTGCCAAGGAAGCTGCCTATTATGGTGAGCAATCAAGATACTTATAATTTCATATACATACTTCAGTTGGAAGTCCTGCAACCTTGGCTATCACCTTTGGAAGCTTTAATAGAAGACTAATCTTAGAGTTTTTGTAGCTAAAAAACTCTTCAAGTTTGGATGATATTTAACATGATATGTTGTGAATATTTGATGTATACTGTTACTCTATCTAGTCAGTGACTGCCGGCTTTTCTGGTTGCTTTGGTAGCAGCCTGATGTAATGTTGTGCTGAGAGTGAAATTAGTGTTATTTATAATGAACATCTTTTCTAAGCTTTTAGTAGTTGTATTTAGCAATACCATGAGTAAAAATAACATTTTGAAGTGCTTTTGAGAAAGCAAAACGAAATATTGAGGCAAAATGATGACTTGATGGCTTACTGCTTTACAATAGTGGCTGCTATTACAGTAGGATTTTTTCAAGTAGGACTGGGAGAGCAAATGTAGTACTAGAAAAAAAGACTTTAAATGCTGTTTGTGTTGGCTGTCTACTGGGGATGAATTTCACGCTCAGCCAGAGAATATCAAAATGAGTGGCTGTAAAAACCCGTGCAAAGCCTTGGCAAAGATTGAATATGAAAATAGATATCGAAAGAATAATAAACTTCATAAGTTTTGGGGAAATACAAGTCTTTATTTCAAGAGTGAGGCAGCAGTTTGTTCAGCTGAGCCAGTCCGCTGTTGGGTGACTGTCCCCAGGAGGGAGCGATGGTCTTTCCAGCCGCTCCCCAGCTGTGGGTGTGGCGCTCCTCTGTCCGGATGCTGCACGGCCGGGGCGGTGATTCCCGATTCCCTGCAGTGCTGGAAGCGCCTTTCCCAGCCCTTGGCGGGAGAGGGAGCGGGGCTGGCACGGGACAGGGCAAGGACTGATGGGCTCCTTTTGTCACGCCCAACCTTAGGCTGTAATCTCTCCGCTTTTTCATGCCACACAGCAGTCATTTTTCAAATACACCCTACATTAAAGTTCTAATTTTGCACATTTCAAACTATATTGCTGGTCTGTCCTACCAAAGTCGCTCTGCAGGAGATCAAATTTCCTTGATCTCTGCCTCGTAGGGGGTTTTTTTTTAGGACTTGGCAGATTTTAGACCTCACCTTTTAAACATATGTTTTCCTACTTGAACATTTCAGTGACTTAAAATTCTTTTCACTGAAGTTGGATTTTTTACCCTTCGTATTTTGCATAATATCTTATCAATATGCCTATTGTAACTTATAAATACGCTGAATTAGTTTCTTACAAGCTGCACAAATCCTTTCTTGTGAAGCTTTCAGTGCAAAATGTTAACATAATTTTCTGCCTCAGCTCCTGGTTGATCTTTTTCTTTAATCATATGCCTCTCTTAATCTAGGGATTAGTATTCGTTTCCTATAAATTAAACAATTTAGATGAGGATAATTCTTTTGGCTAAAAGTCTTTGAATGTGCAGCTTTAACGTTCTTATTAAAAGTTTCTTACAGAATTTTACTATTTTTATGCAAGTTAATCATTATTAAGAAGATGATTATTTAATGTAAGTGAACTTTTTCCAGTTTTTCAGGAGTTCATCAAGAATATATTTCTCTTTTAGCAAAAAACCTGTAAATTTGAATAACTGTAGTCAAGTCTAGACTCGCTCTAAGTCACTTTATTTGCTTTATATCAAAGATACAGACTTCTATAGTTGTTCACTCAGGGGTAATTGGCAGGATCCATCACCTTCTGTAATCTGTTGATCAGTTTACTATTATGTGTGCCTTGGTTTATTTTCTGTATGACTTAATTTATATTTTTCTTCTGTATAAATTTAGATTTAAACAGCTATTTTCAGTGAAGATAATTTGTATGTTTGCTTAAAACAAAGTTTCTTCATAACAGCCCTGTTAATAAATTAGAGTTGCTTAGTGTAGTAGTAATCTAGGATCTGTAATCTGCTTCTTAAAAATGTACTAATTTGAGAAAAAAAATCATTGAAGGAGGCTGTCAAATAGAGGGTCAAGCACTTCATGTTGGCTTTTTGACTTACATGTGGAAATTTCCAAAGCAACTACCGTAAAGATGTGATCGTATTGGCAAATGCAGTGGATTGTGTTCTTCAGAAATTCCTCTCTATCCTTCGTCTTTTATATTAATAGGTCATTCTGCTTTTGTGAGCTCCTGTTATGATTTAGGTGTGGTAGGGGTTTTTGGCAATCTTGAGTAGAATAAGGATTTGGAGCACTGTGCAGGTGTTTTTGTGAAGAGTGTGGGACCTCATATTAGTCAATGTGAGTCTGGATAGGACAAGAGGCAGGAATTTCTTCTTAAGTATCATTAGTTCACTTCAGTTGATGAGTAAATATGGAAAGAATAATAGTGGGAGATGAGATTTTCATTGTATTTTGTCATTGTTTGCTTCATATTTCTTCAATTCGGCCTTTCAAGGTGCACTCTAAAGCACTTTTTATGGTCCTTAAGGCAAATTCAGAGTTTTTTATTTGTCAGGATTGGTTTCACAAATGCAACTATTTGTTACTTGCTATTTATATGGTAACATATAACTATTTTCTTAGACTTGTTACAAAAACTTCCTACCTAATTTCTGGTTTAATATGATGCTTTTTTCAGTTTTCTGGATTATCATTACCATTAATTCTAACTTTTCACATTGTATCTTCAAGCTTTGTATATTCAAATGCGAATGTTTGTTACTGCTCTTCTCTCCTGAAAATCAGTTAAGGTTCAGGTCTTTCATAAATTTTGCTGTAGTGACTACAGTTCCCATCTATATTGGTTCTTCTGCTGTCCTTAGAGCTGGAGAATTCTTTAACCCTATGCTGTGTCCGTGTATCCAGCTTTCACATGGGTGTGGAAACCAAAACTCCATTGTTACTCTTTGGGACTTCAAGATCTGAAATCTGGGTACTGACTTCATGCAAAACCAAGTTTAAGTTAAAGCTTGTACACACAGGGAATTTTTGTATTTCCTTCCTCGTGCCTCCGTTAGATATTTTTGCTTTGGTGAGTAGAGTTACATACAAATTAACCTGAAGTGGAATGGGTGATTTACCTATAAAGTATAAAGCTGCTTCAACTTGCTTACAGGCCTGCCTTTAATTAAGGTGATGCAGCTCTGATTGCTAATGAGACATGTTTAAATCCAAAGTGCCGTTGATAGTGTCTTTCCATTCTGCTTTGTTAGACCAAGTGAAAATAAAGTGCCAGCAGAAGTGTTGCTGGTTGAAATAATACTCAAATCTATTCTCAAGTGTCACCTGTATAACGTATAAAAGTCTCACTAAGAGGATTTTTATGAAGTGTATTTTTGTACTTTGTCAACAAGATGGCACCTACTGGTCATTGCCGTGGTGTTGACCCAATTTGCTCAATATCACATCCCTCAACAGAAGTAGTGGTAGTATGCAGGTAGTTGGTATGAATACTTCGAAGAAAAAACCTTGTTAACTAAGGATTGTCTGTCTCTTGGATGTTTGCATTTCTTCAGGGATCTTTCTTTTCTTTTCTAAAGCTTCGGGCCATACAAGGACATATATTTTTGTATGGCATTCATCATTCACTGCACTGTTGGGTTTTGGTGGATTTCTTTTTTCCCATTTCAGACTTTGCCATTGATTGCACAGTCACAGAGTGAGCTGCAGGGCAGAGAGGGAAATGTACTTTCCTGTCACTCAAAATTTGCTTTTGTTGGAAAGGAAGCAGTGCTGAAAGGAACAAAAATGAAGCTATTCAGTCAGTGCTACATTGAAAATGCCTTTCCCCCCAAAATGATTCTTTTCTGTTTTATTATAGGTTTATAACACTGGAATATAGCTCTTTCCTGCCAGTTTGAGATAATTAAAACCACTGAGTTACAACATCTTTCTGTATAAAGAGGCTCTCAGGTGTAGTCACTGTAGTTGTTTTGCTGCTGAGCAGAGGGAATTGTCCTCTGTCTGGAGTCTGCAGTGTTGGGGAATTGTCAGCTGCTGAGATAGTCTTGTTACCTAAGTAGGAATAAAAAAATTGGTTGCATTTTTATTTATAGGACTGTTTATCAGGATGCTTCCCTGGACAGCTGTCTTCAAAAAGTTTAATTTCATTGTGAACACAAGGTGCTGTTTTATGGCTGCTATCCATGTCTCATGGCTAATGTGCATGGTGGGTGGAAGAACAGCCAGCACTCAGGACTCTTCAGTACTGACCATGGGGAGTCATCTGTTCACAGCAAAGGGCTCTGAACTAAGGAAAGCTATTAGTTTTGAAGGAAGGTGTTTGGTGCTTCCCAGCTCAAATGGTCAATAAGCTTCACTACTTAGTCCATTTGTAGTCCCGAGCCAGTGTTAATCCTTTCCCAATTTAGAGGTGTATCATTTTAGAGATGGCACTGAGCATTTGGCTTTTGGATTAGGTTCATGTGATTCATTCTGTGTTTGCTGGAGTTAATTCAATCAACTCATAAAGGCATGGGGAACAATTACAGATTTGCCCAGTTTCTTAAGCAGAGATTTCTGACAGTAAATGCCAGAGAGACAGATGGGGAGATGTGCTTTTCTTGAAGGTAGAACGTGCTAAATGCCCAATTGTCTGTATTCACGATTTAAAGAAAGAAAGTGAAAAATAAGGGAAGTTTGACAATGTAGGAGGATTTTTACCTATGGTACCATAGGTTTTTTATGGTACCTATGGAGTCATAGCATTATTTTATAATTTACTTAAGCCTAGAAATCATAGAGTTTCATTGAAATATTATCAGTAATGATACATTGTAGTATGGAGAATATATATCAATGGTAGGAATTTAACTGTTGTTCTATCCAAAGGAGATTCCCATTTTGCTAAGTAAAATCATGCAGCAAATATTTTTGCTTGACACAAGAGGAAGTTGCAAATTAAACAAATCTTATATCAAGTAGCAGTAACTCACATAATGCCAACGCTTTTTTCATTAGCTAGGATTCATAGGACTGCTCTGATATAACAAAATCAACAACAAAAGAAAGGAGCAAAGTCAAACTTCCCTTATTGTTATGATGGTAATGGTAGAATTTGCTTTGTAAATGTAGTTCATATCTGTGCAGATAATGACCTATTTTAACTTAGACAAGTATTGAAGAGGCTGAGTGAAATTGGGATTTCTGTTTCAAAAAAGTTTTGCCTGTAAAATTCTGTGGAATTTAAGAGCAAAATGTTGAAGGGCTAGGGATTTTTATATGCTTTGGCTTTTTTCTTTAATCAGTCATCTCAATTATAATGGGCTGTAAGTATTGCTTAATAGCACTTATTAGTATTATCTGTGAATGTCTTTTGCTTCCCTTTAAAGTTCAGTGTTACTACATAGTACTTACTGTGCTGGAGTCAGTCCTATGCTATGCCTCAAATGAAATGGAGGTGTCTGATTTTTTTCCTAAAAATATTTCAGAGCTTTTCTCTCTTGTAACTGTGTTTACAATTTAACTGAATATTATTTCAGGTCTTTGAAAATTGGTGATCTATTTATTAACCATCAACAATAAGTCACAGACAAATCTAAACAATGAAAATCAATTTTCATTTTAAAGTAAGTTTCAAAACAAACAAACAACCATCTCACTTCTAAATCTAGCACTTACTCCCTGGTTCATTTGTGTCAGCACAAGGCAGGAGTGGAAATGACTAAGCTGGCTGAGAGGAAGAGGAGCTTCATGTGGGCTCTCAACAAACAGTTACTCTCAGCATGTTGGTGATGGAGGAAATTACTTTGGTCTCTGTGGACTACTGTTATTCCTCACAGTGGCAAATAGATAATATCTGATTACTTCAAGGCTCAGATTCTGAAACTCAGAAAGTCTAGGGCTTTTTTGGGATGAAATTACTTTCTTGGAACATGCGTGTTTCTCCATATCATCCACTTCAAAGAAAAAAAGGAGAATTCAGGTATCTCTAGAAACTTTTTACCCCCCAGAACTTTGGAGTAATTTCCTTAGACTTACTGTCTAAAATACTGACAAAGATGTGCTGACTGTACTTGGAAAGAAGCTTTCTAATGTGTCTGTCAGCATCAGGTGCCTTAAATATATTTGAAAACCAGTAAAATTCTTGTTTGAACCTGAATTGTATAATTTTATAAAGCAGTATTAAAACATATAAAGGACAAACACCTTGTCTCTTTAGGAGAAGCTGAAACACTTTTGGATTGATAAATTTTCTTTATTTTTTGTAACCATAGTATTTTTTAATGGGACAACTAATAATCAGCTTAGTAACATACGGAGTTACTATTTAAAGTCCTCCTCCTTTTTTTTCCCCTGTTGTATTGTATAAGCCAAGCAGTGTTTCCTGTTAGTAATTATTTGTATTTCAGCATTACCTAGAGATTCCAGCTGATTTACTTGGTGCTTAGACAGTGTTTATGTACAGTAGTGTCCAAGACCATCATCAGCATTCACTGGCAGCAAAAAAATCCCCCAATAAAAATAAATAACCAGAGGAAATTTTGTAGTCATACAGGATTTGGCATGTAATTTTGTCTTGAATGTGTCCTGGATAGGTGGATACTCCAAAATAGAAGAGGGATCATAGTGTGGTGAATTGCCTTTGCACAAGGTCACACAACAGAATGTTGGCTGATCCAGGAAGCCAGCTTTACTGATTCCTGGTCTCCTGCCCCATCCACTGAACTGTATCTGACCTCTATTGTAATGGGCCTCTCTTAGGTTGATCTGTCTCTTTTTTGAAAGAAAATAAAATACTATTTCATCAACCAAAAATGAAGTCCAATGCACATGTTCAGTGTCCTTCAAAAGAAACAAAAGAAGCCAAGATGGATTTTCCATTTAGCAACAGTTGGAGGATACAGTATTGTTTGTGCAATACTCTCTAGGTCTCCAGGGATTGTTTCCTAAGGATAGAAAGGCTGAGGAAGTGAAGGCATTGGCATGGTGTTGAAGCAGCTGCAGAGGGTTGGCTAAGCTACAAGCATCTGACTGCAGAGTAGTTCAAAAAATGAGGAATGTTTCTTTGTTGTTTTGAAATGCATATATAGTTCTAGCTAATTTTAATATGAATATTATAGCGTCATATACAAATTAGAGATGATTGCACTGTAGTGTTATAATGTAGCATATTAACAACTGGGGGGTTTACACCATATATTTCAAAAATATTTTCAGTACTTATTTTGTCATCTAGACACTTCTTTATACCAGTTTGACTCTAGTAGACTGCTGCTGGCCAGTAATGCTACCAAGGCCTTTGTTTGCCTTTTGCTTACTTCTGCTGATTTCCTTGGCATAGATTTAATACTTAATTTAGTTCTTCAGTACCATATGAGAAGTACCTTGAGAGGTTTTTGTCAAGAGCTGTGTGCCTACAGATGTTTTAATTATTTTTGTGAGTTGTATGTATATTTCCATAAACAAGAGAGGAAGGGTTAATAAAGTATGAATAAATGAAACTCTCTGAAAGACTGGATTCATATTGGCACTAGGTTCTATTACAATCAGTGTTAATCATGCTTCTAAATGCTGTCTTTTTCCTGAGACCTCACCCTAGGGTAGGACAGACTTTTAGAACAAGTGTTTACTTTTTTTAGGTTACAGAACAAAATAGAGCTGAAGATGCTATGGATAATTATCACTGCTGTTGAAAAGCAGTAGAATGTGTTCATGTTCAAAGAGGGAGATTTGTCCTGTCCTGAGGATGCTCACAGTGAGATGATCATACTCTCTGCAAAGTACATGAGCCTGAAACACGAGGCTGGCAGTTGTTCCGGGTTGGCAGATGTGGACTGTTACATTTTAATGTTTCTTTACTGTTCTAACAGATTGAAAAATTGCAGAGAGCTCTTATCTTGGTATTTCTCAGTGTTGATGAGGATTCAGAAACCAGTAATAGGGCTCATATGTATTCGTGGCTATGAATTTTAATTCAAGAGTAGTTGCATTAAAAATCTTTTGGGAGAATTAATACAGCTGCACTGGTGACTTGGTATTTGCCATGCTGCTTGCTATTTTAAGGTTTGTAGCTTTTCTGAATAGAGTAATTGCACTCGTAGCTCTTGCATGTTTATTTCCCTCCAGCCCTAGTGTTTTCTGCATGTTTTAAGCGAGGTTGTTAGTATGTATTTGGGACATAGAGGATATTAATGTTATATTGCAGTTCAGTACAGAAATGTAATGTTTAGCATTTTAATTAACATAAATTTGAAATAGAAGTTTCTCTCTAGATTAAAGTGTGGTTTAGGATAATGTCTCATTTTTATAACATGTGTAGTCTTCAGTCCTTTTTTATCCATTCAGCAAAATCTCATGAGAATCTTCTGTATCCTTGTAAGCTTTGACTTCATGGACAGAATAGAAATGTGTCTGACAAACTGTCCAGTATGAGAAAAGAATGGAAGTAGTCTAGGAAAAAGAGGTTTTGTATACCTGTGAAGAAAGAGAAGCTTGTGCTCCTGGTCTGTCCTTCATTTGTAAATAGAAATTGCTTTCTTTGCTGCAATGTTGGATGTGCCCTTTGCTTTGTCATTTATCCACTGTGAGCTTTAGTGTAATTTTTAGAACTAGGAGCAAGATGCACCAAGGTTGCTCCTTTCTGAGCACTTGCAGACAGAAAATGCTATAAATCCCCATTATATTGCACCTTTCCATAGAAAACAGTTCAGAACTTGGGCACAAACTTGAAAACTCCTGAACTTTGTTGTCATGTAAGGGACACAAAAAGGAAGGAGGAGCAACACATTGGGCATTTATCCTTTTATTTAGTGTAGCTATTTGAAGTGACATAATCAGCATGCTTCTTAGTTCCATGTAGCTTATCTCATCGGCTATAGTGTGTTCTGCCAACCTGAAAGGCAAGCTTTGCCATGGAGAGGAGACGTAATCAGAAGACAAGTTAGAAGAAATCTGTAGAAGGTTACCAAACTCTGGATCTGTCTCCTGATTATGGTCTGTTTGTGTTGCTGTAGGTGAAGCCACTGATTAACCCAGGGTAGCAGCTTCTCTTTAAATTCTACTACTTTAAAAAAACGTAGTGAATATTCTCAGATAAACTGGGACAATGGTGGGATGTTGTAAAATCTGCAGTTCCTCTCTGGTGCTGTAGCATGAGGAATATGTGCATTTAGATTTGGCAAAAGGGCCCAGGCAGCCCCTCAGCCAGGAGAGAGCCTGAGGGATCAGCCAGAGAAGCAAAACTGGTTAAAGACAGAAAACACCAGGACAAAAGGTGGAGCCCATGATCTCAATGCTTGAAGGACTCAGTGAAATAGGTTGTACATCACTCATGTACATTTAGAGATGGTGCACTACAGAGATATAAGCTCTAATGTGATGTCACTTTGTACAGTCAGTTGCAATCTTTGTTTCATTTTAGCTTCTGTGCAGTTGTTTTAGGTATTCAGAAGATTCCCATTTCTATTTAGCTTCGTGCCCTGCTGATTTCCTGTTTATTGTAAAAGTGCCAAAATGAAGACCAAGAGTTGGTGTGGTATTTGCATGGTTGTGAGTGTCTGTGGGAATTGTTTTTATGTCAGCATATGAAATTGGAAGGTGGACAATATAACATGTTTGACAGTGTAAAGATAGAGAATAAATCTTACGTTGCAATTCCAGAGAGTATATTCTGGCAACAGTGAAGTAACTGAGCTTTTTCTATGATTTTCAAGGCTGATTTGCCTTAAGGAGAGAGTTCACATCATTCTACTTGCAAAGCTGTCTACTGGTGTCTGTATAAATACTGGCAAAAAATGTATTTTTCAGTGGGGATCATGTAATATACAGGTGATAACAAGTTGCATAATTGAAATGTTAGAAGAAGAAAAGAATTTGAAATTTATAGTCACAGTGGATATAACAAAGACCTTTTCTTTGCTTCACCTCCTTGTGACAATTTTTAGCAGTTTTGGCAGTCTGACAAAAATAGACAAATGTTAAATTGAAGAAATAAATTACACTTTCAAAGAAGGATAGCAGTAACACCCTGTGTTGGTTACTCTCCCCTACCTGAAATCCTGTTTTGGTTTACGTTAAAATTAGGGGTTATGATAATTACTGGACAAAATTGTGTATAGGTTGGGAAAAAGCTTGAAAATCTCAATGAAACAGTAGAAAAGGAAATTTGCATATCACAAAAAATTAAAACTGAGTGGGAATATCGAATAAAATATTTTTAAGAAACTGTAAAAACTGGGCATTTCTTCATTCATTTTACATTCAGATCAGGTTTAATGCATTAGCAGTCAAAATATTTGGTTACTGTACAGCATATAACTGTAAAGTAACTGTAATTCTTAAGTGACTGACATTTGTGTGAAGAACATAATTATTTTAAATGAGGACTTTTTTTGTTGTTGTGCTTGCTACAGAATCTTCTGTGATACCCTCAACTTTAAAGCATTAACAGGGATGATTTTCATCCTTAGTTTTTAATTTTTGAAGTAACATTTTTGTGATATAACTTTCATTCTGTTTTTCTATGATATGTATTTCTTGATGTAGCTAGCTTAAGAGAAAATATGCTTGAATGTGTTTTTTCTTATTTAAAGAGGTGATTTAAATCGCAGACTTGATGTATGGTATTCACCAAAAAAATTTTGGTGAATTATAGTATTCAAGAAGAGAATATGAAACTAATAATTTCAGTTGGTGGCCTTTCCCAAGAGGAAAGTGCCCCTCAGTGATGTGTTTGTGGAAGTACAGAGAAAAACATAATATGATAAAGTCACTGATTTTTAATTTGAACATACTTATGTAAGTTTGATAAGCATTTAACATAGAAGTCTATAAAGAGCATTTAAATGTCTTCCAAAAAAAGGAAATGCTCAGACAAAAGTGTTGCATTACTCAAACAGTACAATCTTTCTGCACGCATCCCTGAAGGTAATTTAATGCTATGACATTGCTTAACTCTGGTGATTCAGAAGCAATCTTTTGTTGTAGGGTATTTCTTAAACTTTTCATGCCTGGACTTCTGTGACTTGCACCTAAATCTCAGTTCTAAGGGAAAACAGTGAAAGGCTATTCCAAGCTGTTTCAGTTATATTGCTAATCCAAATATTTCTAGTGGTGATGAATCTCTGTGTAGATGAAGCCCTGTGTGCTTTATTTTTTCTATGAAATAAATGATTTGCCTCAAGCTGGTATTTGCAAGTTGATATATTTAAACTGACCCATTTTTAGATATGGAGATCTGGCACTGCTTTGGAACCATGAGTGCAAATTAGTTGTTGGAGTGTTTTTTAATCTGAGGTAGCCTGCAGTTTGCCAGTCTGCCTCTCCAATGAGCACTTAGTGTGGGGTAAGAGAATTCACATGAGACTGTGAGGAGGCAGCAGGAGAAAGCAAAGGATGCCATTTCAGGTAAAACTCCTCCAGCACTTGTGGAGACCTATGGCTGTGAAGTTACTACAAACAAGCCTCTTGAGTCTTTTTATTATCAAGCTGCTGAATTGCTCAGCTCTGCTTCTTTTGGGGGAGAAGAGGTTAGGCTCTCTTGGTTTTATCCTCCTCCTTGCTTTATGTTTCCAGTTGCTTTATTTATAACAATGTGTTAGATACTTTTGATATGTAGGATGGGTAGGATTAGCAGTTCTCCATTTTTATAAGTAAAGGAGCCCTAGGAAGTGCTGTATCTGCTTCTCAATGAATATTCAAAGGCTTTTATTATAGTGGCTTTCACTGAGAAGTTAAGATATAAGTATTTTTTCCTGTATTTTATATACAAGTTCATTTGTTTGTTCATATGTATTCATTTTTCATCACAAAAGATTTGTGATATGGAGAACTGCAGAAGAAAGAGGAGTGAAAAAAAAAAATCCAGGGTAAGTGAGCAGCTGTGTGGTGTTTAGATACCTGCCAGGTTATATAATGACAATAAGATACTGGATCCACTATTCCTAAGATTATGAGTATGGCTGGGATTTCTGCATGGCAGCTGAGTGGATCTAGAAATCACAGTTAAACTTCGTCCTGCCTTCTGTGTGTTCCTACCTGTTCTCTGGCACTCTGGCATTCATTAATTGCACATTGAATTAAACTGTTTAGGAAATTGATCAAACAGAAAATGAATGTTGGGGGGCAGGGGATATTTGAGTTTGGTGGTTTTGGTTTGGTTTTTTGGGGGGTGTTTTTGGAAAAGGGAACAGATGAAGAACAATTCTTCTGTTTTATTCAGTGTTAGCTAGCTCATTTGTGCTATACAAGGGTGACAGTGGAATGTGGCCAGAGGTGGAGATTGCATTGATGAAGCCTTTGCCCTTCAGCAAGAGCTAGGCTTTACATCTAGCCTTTAGACCTCATAGATTGGGGAAGGTGAAAACAAACAATGCCTCATTGAAAGCTCAGAGTCCAATAACTAGCAGCAGCTTATTTGTGTATGCTTCAGTTTCCAGAGGATCCTGTGCAAAATCACCTTGAAGCTCACACTCCTTTAGGGACTTAGTCATGGTGTAATGCGTTTCCGCTTGTTTTGTCCCAGTTTTCATTTCAGTTCATTAGTACTTGGGATTAACCTGATGGTTTAGTTATAAAATCACATAACAGGAAATTTTTAAGAAATAATAAGGAAGCAATATGAAGCACAACAGGAAAGAAAGTGTTCTATATAGGCTGTTTAAAAGAAATTACAGGTTTATGTATTTAGTGGAATTCACTCATTGGTAGTTTTACACTATGAAAACCAAACCTTGCACTGTATGCAAAACTGGAAAATTTAAGTACAAATATTTTTAGTTTTTCAAGTAAGGAATTAGTTAGGGAATGGAAATAGCAATAAAGCAAGACTTTGATTTACTGCATGTTTGGAAGCTATGCCTTTTCTTAGTTTGTCTTTTGAGGATATGTTATACTTGCATTGACTATTCGTAAGAGTCAAGTACTTAATATACCTACCAGTTTGGTAGATATTCCCCATTTTCTTACTACCTTGCTTGGAAATTCCTGGCCAACAGTTGATGGAATCAAAAATTTTAAAAAAGTTTTTGTAAAAGAAAGATATTCCTTATCTCTAGAACAAAGTAAAATATAATTGCCCTTGCAGGAGCTTCAGTAAACACACCTGTTTCACAGAGAGGTTAATTTTGAATTATGCATTTTATTTATTCCAGCTTTGAAGTTTGATGGCAGATCATTGAAGTTCATGTAGCAATAAAACCTGGGAAGTCACACACAGCTGTTACTTTGGTTGTTGTATATCTGCTACCCTTAAGATCTTTACTGGTAGGAGAGATTTTGTGGTTATCTTCTACAATGTCATAATCAACAAGCTTGTTTTGCTTCATCTAAACTCCTACACCCAAATCCAACCAGTGTAAGTCTTATTTCAATGGTAATGCATTACAGTTTAATGGAGTCAGTACTGCAAGGAGTTCCATTGAATGCTTGTGGGTTTGAGCCAGAGGAGAGAGGTGCCTGCAGTCTCTCATTCTTAGTAATTGCTCATGGGTTTGAACAGCTTTAAAGACCCAGTTGCACCCAGTTTCTACATGAAACTTTGAAGACTATTTGTTGAGCTTTCACTGTTTAGAGTAATGTTAAGCTAATTTTATTTTGTAAGAGGTTTGGAGAGAACCTATAAAGCAGTTGCCTTATTAAGTTTAAGGATCATGCTGCTTCAGTAATCTGTGTGATTTCATCATATTAATCTTCTTTGTTTTAAGTAATCGTTTCTACGCGCTGGTAGAGGCTAGAATACTTAGTTACACTCTAGAATTACTATTAGTTTATATGTGTTTCCACTTAAAAATTATTTTAAATTAGAATTAATTTTAAATGGAGTTAGCCCCAAGAACTATAACAAGTATAGAAAAAATAAGATGTATCTAATACTGTAAAATAGAGAATAAACCGGTAAAACATTTTAGCAAGGTTAAACAGTATATTTAAGTGCTTCTCATCTGAATTCATTCACTAAAGATGCCTTTCTAATTAGGTCATAATATTTTAGATTATTAAGATGATGAGGAGGTAGTATTCTGGCTTTGCTTCTGTTCCTGTTGTGATTCTGCCTTTTGTCTGACAACTGTTCTGATTTCCATAGTCTTCACATGCTTGCAAACAGTCCAGATTTCCTGAATTTGAAATGAAGCAAATTTTCAGAAGGATGACTTTTGTCTTGTATTTTATCAAGTGAGTTTTTGAAACTGCTTTACCATTGTGAAATGAGAGAGTGTATGATTTAGAAGGAATGTTCAAAACAAAAAATGATAATGAAATAAATAAAAATTTTAAGTGATATTTAAATCCTTTTGAAATTAGTTTGTGTGTTCCTTAATATCCTTTAAAAAAATTCAATAGGGATTTAAAAGGCTGTACAAAAGAATGAGGCAAATGTAGGAAACTAATGGAAAGCTTCCTTAGCTGATCTTGTTAGGAATTTCATGTAAACATTACTTGGACTAATCTATACTCAAATTATATCACATTTCTTGTGTGCCAGCAGCATGCCTCTGAAAAAAAAACAAGTAAAAGAAGGAACCCTCCAAACTCCACAACAGTGAAATTATTTTACTCTGATCATTGTCTTTGTCCTGTTTATCTTTTATAAATTATTTATTAGGCAGCAGCCTCCCAGGTTTTTACTGTGCCCTCACATTTTTCCCATCTTTGTCTTCCGCTGCCTCACTCTTCATGCGTATCCTGCTTGCTTTGCACTGGCAACTTATCATTAGAAAAATAAGTTATAAGCTATTTTTGTTCTTCTAGCCCAGAGTCTTGCTTTGCCTTTAATCTGTCTATATATGGGTATTCTGTTGCCATCTCTAAATTGGAAGAGGTCAAGGTTAGAACATGGTTTCACGAGAGGCTGTGGTCTGAATGAAAACCTTACTGACAGCTGCTAAAACTGAGGTTTCCCACTGTTTCCGTCTCCCTGTAGTTTTGTGTGTGCTTCTGTCTCCCTTGCTTTGTGCCAATATCCTTTTCAAGTTCATGTTTCGTTTGTTAGAGAGACAGAAAGAGAAGTCAACAAAATGGTGTAATTTTCATACATTTTAGTGAAGTAAATTCGATCACAAAAGAACCTGATGAAGATTTGTGTTGGCATAAGGGCAGAAGTTTGGGACAGTGGCTTGGAGCAATGATGCGGTAGAGTTGAAAGGAAGGGTAAGCTGAGTGGAGCCATAAATGAGAGTAGAAGGAGAAACAACAAACCCCTTGGGCTGGTTTAAAGAAAGCAGCCCAGTCTCATTCAAATGTTAACTTATAACACGTGCAGCTGAACTCAGGGTGCACAGTGCCAGCCTTCTCTCTTCTGTTGGACATCACCTGCATGCCAATAGCCACTGCTATAATAAACAGGCAGTACGTGCAGAAAGATGAAGTTCATGATGTAGAAACAAATGAAGTTGATGGTGTAGAAAAAGGAACAATAATTTTATTTCCTGATATTATTTCGCTCAACTTTATTTATATTTTTCATAGAGTATATATATTTTATATGTGCTACAAAGAGTTTTTTATTGATGAACAGTTGATGAACAGAGTATGCCCTTAACAGTCTTGCAAGCCAAGTTTGTAGGGTTGAGGTTTTTTTTAAATTAATGTAATTAAGTGTGATGGCTATTTCATCTTTGTATGAAATTTGTACTTTTATTGTTTTCTGCCTGCCAACTGAGCAAATCTTAATTTAAATCTTAAATGTATAAAACCACTTTTTTTTTTTTTTTTTAATACCGTCTCAGATTCTCAGCTTCTCTCCAGATACCCGAACTGGATATATTTGTCATTTACTGAGTCTCTTTATCAGTGAACAACTGTCAGTGAACCTTTCAGGAAAGCCTTCATCTTTCCAGGAAAGGCCTTCAGGAGACTTCTTTTCTTTCCTCCCCTTTTCTAATGACAATGCTTGAAAGTTGTAAGACTCTGACTGTGTGTGCTCCTCAGCACAGTTTCCATACGTATTTTCCTGCAGATCTCGGTAGCCGCAGGGAGGATGGTTACACAGTTACGAGGGCTGCTGGGTATAAGAATTGCTTTTGTACTTCTGCATCCTTTGTTCACAAGGGTGATGCTTGATAATTACCTCTTCTGTGCCAGGGTGTTTTTATTTTTATCGAGCTGTGACAGACTAGTCTTCCACCAGATTTTATTTCCCTCCTACACTCATGCAAACTTTCACATGATGCTTCAAAAAAGCAGCTGAGAAGCCAAGCAAAAAGCAGGACTAAAAGTATCAAAGTTCTCAATTAATTCAAAACTTCAAGTTATGTTACAGTTTGCATTATGCAGATCCAAACATTTTTATCTGAAAAAGCTATATAAGTTACTAATGGGGTCTGTGGTCTACTAATAATTTCTAAAAATGTGTTTTCTGGGGTAGACCTAGTCAGTACTTGCTGTCCTTACAGATTAAAAACAACTGTTTTACCCTGTATAAGATGTAAACTGAGGACGTCAGTTCACATCTAGTAGTTACTAAGTGCCAATTGGAAAAGGTTTGTCAGTGCTTGCTCTTCAGTAGGACAGAGATTTTGTCCTGGAGCTCTCTGTTGTTTATCAAAGTGTTAATGGCAGTGGGCAGGTCCCTCTGCACAGGGAGTCCCTCTGCAGGGAAAAATTCTGAAATTTGTTGTCAGGAAATACCCACTAATGTTTGTTTTAAAAACTCAGTGAAAATACCCTCCAAAAAAGATACTTGTAATATCTGAGCTGTTGCCTGAAGGGATACATCCTCAATTAAATTAATTAGGGAATCTGAGCAAACATGAGGGATAATCTTTTTCCTGTGTTCAGTATTTGACAATTCTAAAAGTAGTTACACTAGAAGTATTTAAAATAATATTAACTTAATGTAGCAGTACAAATACATTTGTTATATAAGCATGCAAACATAAAACATATAAATATGCAAGTGTATTTCTAAAGATTCATTCACAATTTTGATCTAAGAGCCATGTTTTTAATTTAAAGTCACATTTAATGGATTTTTTGGTAAGTCAGGAGTAGTAAGATTTTTCCCTCTTTTTTTTTGAACAAATGTGAAGAAAAAAGGTCTAACAGTGTCTGCTGGGTTTTGCTTGGTTTGATTTTTGTTGGGTTTATTTGGATGTTTTTAAATGAGAGATGTCATTGAGCTCTGTGCGAGCCCATGTAATATTACATGGTAATATTACATAAATCAGACTGTGTTAAATGGTTCTGCCCAGACTTACTGTCTGAATCTCTGTTAGGAGCTGCATGGACTGGTTTCTCCTCAGCTTGAAATAAGTTTTTAATTGGTGGAATATTACTTGGTTATTATTCCCAAAGATGCCATCTTCAGTCTTTTCTGCATTATTGCTGAATTAATTCCAAGTCAGAGTTGGTAAAATACATGCTGTTAAACCTTGAAAACGACTTTAGGCAGCGAAGCAGATTACCTCACATTGCTTGTTGTGAAAATTGTACAGGGCTCTAGGAGTGGGCATTTTTTCACTGCAGGTGAACTTGGTTCAGCCAGAGACAGTTTTTTTCATGCTTTTTTACTGTATTGAAAACATCACTTTTAAGCAATGTTTGACTTTCTTAGTATTTCAGCACATCAATTTGTTCTTTCTACCAATTTAGTATGAAATTACTGTTAAAAATAAGCATGTTAGAGTCATGATGGACCTTAGTTTCCATCCTGTGAGTATCGATGAAAATTTATGTATGTAATGACATTGCTGGTTTTCTATTTGCAAGTGTTGAAATTGTACTGTGCCTACTGTGCTACGCTGAGATTATCTCATGTTACCTTTCACACACATACAGTTCTTGTTCGTTCAACAGACTTCAGCACAGTTGCAATTTCTTGGGTACATGTAATGAATAATGCACTAGAAGAGTGAGAGAATTGTGTTATATTTAGCGTTCATTAATGTATGTGTTCCCTCTAATCCTTTTAAATATACCTTCTTGCAGCCTATTTGTACTCTTGTCTGAGCATATTACAGGAGTTTTGATTTCAGTAATCCTTTGTGGCAAGAAATAAATTGAGCAGTAGGACATTCATGCAGTATGAAAGCTTCTCTTTGGCTGTTTGTTCTGACAGGCTTCTCCTGACATGAGGGGAGCAAGGCTTATAGCTACCAAGGCTGAAATCTTGCTGCTGCCTCCTTTAGCTACTAGCACTGCTTTCATAAATCTGGGTCTTTGAAAATTTTCCTGAAAGTATACATTTGAAGGATGTTTCCTGGTATTTCAACAGTTTATTTGTTATGTGAAACCACAGTTTCTCTTGGTCCTCGTGTTTTCTTAATACCGAGTTGTCTTTTTAATCTTTTGTAACTTGTTACACCTGTAGTATTGCATTCATGTAGGGAGAGATGATTTCCACTCCTTATGCTATGCACCGTGTAATGTGTATGGACTCACTGCATCCATGAAACCCTCTGGGTTTGGTTAAACAGCCAAGTATTTTTAACAGGATTGTGCAGGGAGATAAATGCTTTGTACATGGCAGCTGGTATGAAAAGTGTTTCCATTCTCTCCCCATCCTGTTGGCAGAAGTGATGGACAGTGGAGCTGACATTGTCATCGCTTGCTCAGCGTTAACATTCCACTGAGGTTAACTGACTTGTAGTGCAAAACCTTGCACATCTGAATCATCATTTAAAGCTGTCAGCAGAAATAGGGAAGGCAATGTTAATTAAACTTGATTGATACCTAGAAACTTCAGATGAAGCCCTAAGGCCTAGAACTTGTTGATTTTTGACTTCTGTTGATGGGCTTATTTTATGAGTTCTTAGGCAGACATCAGAAGTAAATGAAGCCATCTTGGTATTCTACCCCCACCTACTTAATACAAGAGCTATGAAGAGAGTCTTCAGCCTGTGTGTTTTCTAAGACAGTGCTGCAGTGCTTCTGTAATGTCTAAGTGTTCATATCCCTTCTTTTTGTAGAGCTGTAAAGAGATACTTATATTTGTGTATTAGTTGGATTCCAGTGTTTCTGTCCATTTTGATTTAATCATATGTGAAGCACGAGGAATATTTGGTAAAACTGTAATCCAGTCTTAAACCCGGCATATATATTGTAAATCTGGTAAACATAGAGCCATTTTTGCCCTGGTAAAGGGCTGTTGGTGTTGCCATAGACATGTCCCTGGATCTTTTGGTTCTAGGTGTGTTGAAATGTCATTTGCATTCTTCTTACCTTGTAAATGAGTAAACAAGTTTCTAAGTTACAAGAAATGGGTTAAGAAAGAAAATCAGTAGAGGTGTTACAATATACTGTGACGTATACTGAGACTGTTAAAGGAATGTGTTGCATGTTCTTGAGCACCACCTTTCTGGTGGATGATAAATCTGTTTTATAGGCTTAATTATGAATTTCAGTGTGACTTATTTTTTTCATGTTATGGACTTCTTCAGATTATTTCCCATTTCCTTTCCTTGCCCAATTTACTTTAATGTAATTGGGCGGCAGGTGAAGAAATATACAAGCTTATTATCTGGTGATAAAAATATTTTATCTTCTTATGTAAATGAGCATTGCCTATTAGTGAGGTCATTATTATGCTACTTGTGCCTTTATTATATTGAACATACTATGAAAAATTCCAGAAGTGTCATGAACACATAAACAGAAATTTCAGCTTCAATAAATATTCTAAGGCAAGTAATGTATCAAGAGAAATTGAATTCTTCATATGCATTTGTAGAGATAAGCAGGTTTTTGAGAGCAAGTTGCATTATGTGTTGTTGATCGTTGCATCTTTTTCTTTTTCCAGTTGCCCGTATTTGTCAGAGAAGATTACGCCTGCTATACCTGCAATTGGTGGGATTCTTTTCTTTTTCGTGATGGGGACCCTGCTGCGCACTAGTTTCAGTGATCCTGGTGTCCTCCCCCGCGCAACACCAGATGAGGCAGCAGATCTAGAGAGACAAATAGGTAACACCGAAGGTCTGTTGTCTCTTCGCTTTCCTCCCGAGGGTGCATGTACTGTGTGGAGGCAGTGTGCTGCTCTGCTCATGGGAGGAGTTACTCCTGCCTTGCCACAGGGATTGTTCTGCAGCTGTAATGTCTGATGATCTTGCAGTGATTCCTGTGGAAAGATGGTTGATCAGTTCTTCACCAAGAAAGTAAACAAAATACTGGCCTTTTAGAGTGATAGTTACTACTGTAAATACTTCTTAGCAAGTCTGGTAGAAATCTCTCTGTGGTACATAAGAGAATACTTCTTGAAGTGTTTTTGGCAAAAAAGCTGATATTGCAAAAGATCTACGACTGCGCATTTTTAAAACAGTGTTTCCCTCAGAGTTTAACTGAATTTAATTATGTTATTTATATTGCAAAAGAGTCACATAAGTGTTAATATACAGTAAAAATGTTACTTTTTTTGAGTAAAGCTGGCATAATTAGAGAGCTATATTTTAACCATTCTCACTTAGCAAGAACACTGTTAACTAAATTCTGTAAGTGGGACTTCTACAGGTACAAATATGCTGAATAGCTAAAATATTCCACCTGGATAAGAAAACACAGGATGAGTTTGCAGAGCTGCTTCATAAATAGAGGGTATGTGTGCTTAGTAAGCCACTCAACCTTAATAAATGCAACTGTATCTACTATGATATGAAAGACAGTGGAAATCCCATTTTTCTGAAGCAGTTTCAGAGAAATGCTTGCTCTTGTAATTGAAAAGGTGGGTAACAGGTCTGTGCAAGCACAAGAGAAACACTTGCAGCATCCTTGATGTTTAATACTATAGTGCAGTCTTAAGCTTTTTATCTTACAAGTGTTAAAACGTTTGCTATTCATCTGAATTTCAGTAGTGCATAAAACCATGGAAAATATAATGAAGCATTCATTTAGAACCTTTTCCTAACCAGTGTTATAGTTTACTTTTATTGATCTCCTTCAAGGAATTGTTTGCCTGGAATAAGGTACCACCTTTAGTCCAAAACACAGGCATTGGAATTGCTTACTTGCCCTGTGTTCACAGAAACATTGATCTGTGTCAGGAAATAAATTATTTCAAATAAGCAGCTCACAACAATAATTTTATGTTGTCACCTGTCAGAGTTTTGGCAAAATACAAAACTAAAAACTAGAAGCTGAGTACTAGAGAGGGCAGTCAAAATGTTCCTGTGTGCAACAATTTCAGAACTTGTGTTTACAATTCTTTTGAAATGGTATTGCATACTTGTTCACAGGTTGAGGCTGCTGAGCTGATTAAAACCATTGTCTTTTCTTCAGCAGTAGCAAAGGCAGTGTTCATCCTAGCAGGGTCAGTGGAGTATTGAAGTGAGGAATTACAGTGCCAGCAAATGTGAAATTCCCAAGCATGAGGACTTATGGCAAATCTAATAGAGAAACAAGCTAGGTAGCTGTAAGAAATCATTCTGCCCTAAAATTATGATTCTGGATTCAACAATAGAAATGGAAAGAAAAATTTTTCTGCTGTTACTATATATATGTATTTAATGTACCCATAAAAGGTGTGTCCTAGTGGAGTGAAACTTGAGCAGCAGGAAAAGCTGAATGGCTCCTGCAGTTGAAAAGAGGACTAGGTTTTTCAAAACTATCATTCAAGCTGGATTGACTTGTAACTTGCTGTACCTTTCAACTTGAGGTGCCTTCTAAAGATGGGGTGCAAGGTTACCAGTAATTTATTTTAGACAAGGAAGTTCTTCAGCTAACTCACCTAAAAATATCTTTTCCAAAGAGTTTCTTTTTTAAAATATATTTATGTAATATGTGGCTTTCACTTTATTCAAATCATTCTTAGGTATTTGAGTCTTACCCTGCCCTGCTGGTCTCTTTGGGAAGCAGCCTACCAGAAATTATTAAAGATGCACTGAGAAACAGCTGTCTCAAGACAAGGAATTGTGATTTAAGAATGCTATTTTGAAGTTCTCTTGAAACGTATCAAACTTTATTTTTTTGCATTAGAAAGCATAGAATAGGATGAGCTGATTAGGAGGAATGGTTCTCAAAATAAGACCTTCTAAAGAAGCTGACAGTACTTTGTCCTTTCAGGTGACTTTCTGGAAATAGGGTGATCATTTTGAAAGAGAAAAATGTTTCCACCTAGGCTATCAGCCTTCTTCAGGTGAAGATGGGGGACTAACAGAGCTGTGATGCTGCTACTTTTACCCCCTGTGTGCAGGAATGAAGGCAATTATTTCTTGAGACTTTGCTGTGTTCATAGAAAAAAAAAAAAAAAAAGTGAAAAGAACTGAAAAAGACAGGAAATTGTCCAAAAACCAAAAAGAACTTCTGTTATTCAAAAAATATTATATTTAATGCAGATCACCAAGCTATCTTCATACAGAAGGAGATTGAGAAGTGTAATAAGAGACCATTCTGACTATATTTGATTGTAGTCAAAAAGATATTAGTGTCAGAATTGGTCAGTATAAAAAGATGGCACAAGCACATTGGGAAAGGCAGAAGGAGAATAAAATCAATTACAATCAGCAAGGAACAGTAGAAGACAACAGGACAGATTCTGTTAGAGGTCAGAGGAAGAAAGAAAAACTGAAGGCATGCTGTGTAATTGGGAAATGAGAAATAGCAGAGGACAATCTGAAGGATTCAATATTGCTTTGATCTCAGAAGATAGCTTGTATGCTTCTTGATAGCTGATAGAAGGAGCAGGTCAAAAGAAAGAAAGCAGTTGTAGTTTAAAGTCTGTTAATCTACTACGCTGTATCTTTATTGGTTTATCTAGTGTTCTGCTTTAATAGAAGTCTGTCAATTCTATCACTAAAAACTTTCTCTGGAAAGACATGGAGCAAACTGCTATATGAATAAATTAAAAGAACTGGGACTGTCAAAGGGTTGGGGCTTGTGGCTATTTAAGTATCAAATCGAGCAACAAAGAATCTCAAGATAAAATATGAATATGCTTAACTCTGAAGCTGGTGATGAGATGGAGAAATTTACAATCACCGGGTTTGATATTTTTTTAATGTATTTTAAATAGTTTGAGCGCCTTTAGGGAAAAAGCACAAAATGCATGAATATAAGTGGAAAACAAATACTAACAGAAAGAGTGCAGGAAGAGGAGACTTGAGTATTATTTCCAAACAGATTGAGGTAGCACTCAATATGTTTGTGATATGACAAAAAGGGGAAATCCTCTTTGGGACATGGTAGGAGAGGAGGATTTACATGTACGAAGGAGTGGCATTCTGGAATATTCAGTGGTGATGAGGGCTCAGTTCACTGTCTGGTTTTCCACAACATATGTAGAAACTCAAGAGGAAGGCAGCTAAACAGAGAAGTCTAGAAAACAGAACCTGTAAGAATATTTAATATGTGCATTTGGCCTAAGAGAGGGGAGAAGCAAAAGTCTTAAAATACTCTAGTTTGCCGTGGTTTTCATATAACGTAATAGAACAAAAGCAACTCAGTGTATGAGGCTTATATATCCTGCTGCATTTCAGTGAAATTATAGAACTTTAAAATCAAACTTCATTTGCTATTAAAGTGCTATAATTTCACTGAAGTGCAGCAGGATATTTTCTTTCTTTAAATGTGACATTAAACTTACTGATGTTGTATTTTTACTTCAATTATAACTTCCATTAACGTTGAAAAATAATTATTTCCAGGGGTGCCCTAGCTGTAATTACATTATTGTCATGGTGCATATAAGCATGGCTTCTGCAGTCACACAAGGGGCTTTTTTTTCTATGGAAACACAAATACTATGAGCAGCCTTATTTTGTAGCCTCTTTGCAGTTATGATGTGTGTCTCTTGTAATTAGGTCAGTGTTAAGTCACTTCAAGTGAAAAAATTGTAAACTTCCGAATATGAAGGCTTAGAAGGATAACCCAATCCAGGAGAATGGGTTTTGTGGGCGGGAAAGCATTTTTCCAGTTGATGTATACAAGTTTAACAATTCTTCCGCAACATCAATCTTGTTTGCATGATAGGTGACGTGGATAAATGAAAAGATGGTCATGGTAATTTATCCTTCCAGCCTTAAAATGCTTTGGATTTTATTTCAGGCTAATTGTCTTAAGTTATGTATATCTTTCTCTTTTAATCCATACAACTAGCTGAGGCCAGTTCACAGGACAGCTTCTGCTCACTTGCTTTTGTGTTTTCCAAGCCCTGAACTCAGTGTGTTATCTACACCAGGACACCATCTCTACAAATTGTTTATGTCTTGGCTGTCTAATTTGTGCTGATGCTCAAGACAACATTTGAGACTCCTTCACAGTTCCTTGCCTGTCTTTCATTTGTTTTGAAATGCGCAATTTGATTTCATTATAGCCGTATAAAATTAAATCCATGCCATAGCACAAGCATTTCAGAGAAGTGGCAGTGGCCTGAACAAATAAATGCCATTTGTGGTTATTACGTTTTGCTTTCTTTACAAAGGTGGGATAACAGCCTCCTAGGTTTATAGCTGTACCTGATACTGCACTCTTTAAGCATTCTTAAATATAGTGAAATTACTTCGTGTGTCAATTAAGCCTCAGAAAGCTCTTGCTGTCTATGCTTCTTTCCATCAGCAAATCACTATAGATTACATTTCTTTCTAGGAATGAGCATAAGTTTCACATGAAGTTTTAGGCATCTTCAAGAAAATCGTGCAACTCTTATTTTTAAAAAAATAATACCTTGTTTCAGGAAATCTAAGGCAGCAAGTCCTTAAGGTCTGAGCAAGATGTCGTCAATATTTTTTGATGGCTACCAGATGAAGAACTATGTGAAGAAGGCAGTTAGCAGCTGCTGGTTTCAGTCTAAACCAGGTTCCCAGCATTGTTTGTCTCTGAGATTACTATCTGGAAACAAGAGCATTTTATTAAACTTCTCTTCCCTCCAAGAAATAAATTACTCTTTTGCCTTGTAGCCCACTGTTGTTAAACAGGTGGCTTAAATTTAAGTGGTTAAACATAGAGGAAGACATTTCATATATATCAAGACATACATTTCAAGACATATCCATTATTGACAGGCTTTGTTTTGTTTTGGTTGGGATTTCTTCCTATTGTTTTTCAGATGTTATGGGCTATAGATAAAGATTATTTTCATTACCTTTTCATTTAGTCTTCAGGAAACATTAGAATTGTTTCAGTTTACTGACTTCTCAAATAATATTGTTTGAAAATTGAAATTGTGTCCTTGCCAAGTTATCAACAAACGTTGCAGTGACATGGTTATGAAGCTTGTATAGAGACAATGTAGGGTTGCCTTCTAGAGGCTGTTTGTCTCAGGTTCTTAGGAACATTGACCAAAAAATCCAGCTCTTGATTGAGGAGGAGAATCCTAGTGATACAAACTTGCAGCTTCTGTCTTTCATCAGCACCACTTATTTGTTTGTAGCATAATAAATTGAGAAATCTAAGTGGAGCTTGTTGTCCTATTAGAGGGTTGCTAGGCTGTGCTGTGTCTCCATTGAATACTTGGAATATTTTTCTTGGAAGACTTCAGGTCTCTTGGTCCTGCAAGGACATGGATTGCATGTATGGGTGACACACATATGGATACCATATGTAATTATGGTAATAAAAATGCTGGAGCCCTATCTAGTGCATGAACAGTTCATCCTGCTAGAGAAGTTACAAAATGTGTCAGAACAGAGGATGGATGGCTATCCCATCAGTGGGTAAATTTTAGCCTTTTTGTGAAAGAACTTGAGTTATTACATCAGCAATACGTTGGATGAGTAAAGTGTAGTAGTGGTCAAACCATTTATTTGGGGAAGTTGGTTCTGTAAAGGTTAATCTTTCTGTTCCTCAAAGAGGCCTCATATATTGAAGATGTATTAACTGTGTTAGACCCCAAATATGAGCAGTTGAATTGAAGGCAAATTACAGTCAGAAAATTCACAGTGACACCAGGACACATTTAGCGCATTTAGGTTAGATAAATCGTATTAAAT
This sequence comes from Zosterops lateralis, assembly GCF_965231275.1. Taxonomy (NCBI): domain Eukaryota; kingdom Metazoa; phylum Chordata; class Aves; order Passeriformes; family Zosteropidae; genus Zosterops; species Zosterops lateralis. The sequence goes on along the minus strand of NC_139764.1, from coordinate 52,831,800 downwards.
CCAAGCACATTTGACCTTGCTCTACAGCTTTTTTCCAGAAAAAAGATGGTAGTAAACAGAAAGACTGGAACATTCAAGTTTGATTATGCAGCTTAGGATTTTGAGAAAAATTCTCAGTCCTTGGAAAGTCAGCAAGACTGTTTACATTGATTTCAGTTGCATCAGCTTTCACCCTTGGATTTTAAGATTAATTCGCCTCAGCTGGGATTTGCTGTCTCTGTGAACTTCCCTGCAAATGTTTGGGAGGAAATCCTCTTAGAAAAACGGTGTTGTAAATAAAATGGGCTGGACTTCACCAGTCTCACTTCACCAGAGAAGACAGAAGTTGCCTTTGAGATTCTGCCAGAGCCTATTTAAAATAATTGTGGTGCATTTTATGAACTTCTTGAAAGGAAGGAGAAATACTGAGTTTAGTCAATATGCCTTTTATAAAATAAATGTTTATCTAGGAAAAAGAGCATTTTTCCTCTAAACAATTCCCCTTGACTGGTTTGAGTAATTTTCTTTCAATGATTATGTACATACTCAGGAATAATAAGATTTTGTAAAAGAAAAAAATCTGAACTATTACTGTTATGTTAGGAAATTCTATGCATCAGTATTTCTAGCATAAAAGCTACACCTAGATGAAATTCAAGCATTTGTCAGCATTTGAGAAATCAGTTTGGATTGTTTCTTTGATTCAGATTGATTGGCTTTGGGTGTTATTTGCAGTGAAATATCTCTTTGCTATTTATCACTTGAGAATTAGGAGGGGGAAAATGGTTTATTTTAAATGTGTTCATACAAATTTGAAATTTGCTGTAGATTGCCATCAAGGACACTTTTGTGCATACATCATAGCTCATGTGCAACATTTCATGTCTTGTCTTTTCATGTTTAGATATAGCAAATGGCTCCAGTTCAGGAGGATATCGCCCCCCTCCCAGAACAAAAGAAGTGATCATCAATGGACAGACAGTGAAACTAAAATATTGTTTTACTTGCAAGATTTTCCGCCCACCTCGTGCCTCACATTGCAGCCTTTGTGATAACTGCGTAGGTGAGTAAAAAAAAGATACAGCATATGTTCAATTTAGTAGCGTATATATTGTTACGAATACTTTTCATAGGAGACAGAAAGAAACAGTTACTGACAAGATTTGTCATGAGGTGACTTGCTCTGTTCATCTTCCTCTCCTACAAGATCTGTTAAGTGTTAAGAGTTTTAGAGGAGGCAGAAAAGGAGACTTGGCCTAGCAGATGTTGCTGGTCTAAGAAGAGAACTCATTTTCTGAGGAATACATCTTTCCTAACCTGCCCTAACGACAGAGAACACACCCAACTCGAATAAGGCCACATATGATGTGTAATGACCTTTCCAGGCTTTTTGGGAGTCTGAGAATTGTTTTCTTCACAGAACAAAATTGAGGGCAAGGAGCTGCTTCTCTAGTTCATTAGTAACTAACTGTAAGGCACAGTTCAAATGGTTAGGGCTGTGTGACCAAAATACACACTGTAGGTGATTCTTACCTTTGAGCAGTTTTATGACTAGAAGTACTTATGTCAGAATCCATAAGAAATTACTGGGCAAACATGCTATTTTGAGAGTAAGTACATGTTGTCAGGACCTAAGCATATTTTATAATTATAGGGTTGTTTTTTTTCTCTCTGAATATCTTGTTCTTTTTCATTACTCTTTTCTGTGGAGGTCAGACATGATTAAGATATGCTTGGATTTAAAAGCAAACCAAAAAAATCCTACCAATCAAATCTGAGTGGTTTCCAGTTAATTAGCTCACATTTGCAGTTTAGCGCAGTTGATTAACACACTGTTGAGCCTGGATCTTATGCATTCAAGAAAATAATGTAGAGTGATGTCTCCAGCTGAGAAATGTAATTGCAGCATTCAGCAGTGATATTTTTAGATATAAAGCAGTCATTGGAAGAATTGGAGTTTTATGTTTAGATGATACTCATTTAGGGAGTACATTTACATTGGACTGAAAAGCTTATTAGCCTTTTGGCCCTATACAATTGATTGTTATCTGTAGATGGTTCCTTCAGTAAATAAATTTTTCTGATGTGTTAGAATTTTGTAAGTGTTGCAAAACCTATTGAGCTTGCTTTTATTGAGCAAGTAGGGATGTTTATGAATTGCAGTTGGCCCATTCAGAAAAGTATTTTAGCAAATGTGTAATGTGAACATTACAGTGTTGTGATATTGCTCAGCAAACTGGATAATACATAAATACAGTTGTTGACCAGTGCCCTAAATAAAAGTTGAAAAGCTGTTGTCTTGACCGAGAGAGCAAAAATAAGAGCAACTTCCCTTGTACAACCTGAGGCTTATTTTGAAATAGAATTTCTGGTTTTTTAATACATTGGTATAAAGGATTTTCCAATAGGTTATTCTGTAATCTGTGTCCTTTTCATACCACAGCTGGAAAACCTATTCTGTAAAACATAAAATTAGTGATGGCAGGGAAACAACTTATACAGTCTTTTGATCATGGCTGTGATGAAAAAACAGATGTGAATTATTATGAATATTTATCAGAAAAGAGTGGGCAAATGACTTGTATAATGGAGATGTCTTTTCTGCTCATAAGATAGGTATGATCAGTGAAATTTCCTGTTGCACATTTTTTAATTTGGAGTTATTTGTTTTAAAGCCATTAAATGAATTTGCTGTGGTTTTTCTCCTCAGTGTTTATATTGGGAATTACAATAAATTAACTTTTTCGGGGTACACTGTATAGTAGCTTTGTTTCCTAATTAGATACAGGTGTTTGTCATATTCAGGTGTTCTGAATGCAAAAAGTGAACTCTTCCAGTACCTGCAGCTAATTTTCTATTAAAAACAGGTGTCAAGAAAATTGGATGGCTCGTGTACCTGTGGAAATCTAACAATCTGAGAGTGTACACTTAATCAGAGTGTACACTAATCAGAGTTTGCCACCACTCTTAAGTTAGTATTGTCTATATGATGATGCTTTTATGTAGTTTCTGAATAAATCTTTTAATAGCAATGAGTGTTTTTGTGTCATTGTTTGTTAGTTCCTCACTGGTTTAACTAAACCTATGCACTAGTAGTCCTACTTTACAGGCATATGGACATTTAAATAACTTATGCTATTTAAGCATAGCATATGATATTTAAGCAGCTCACTACCAGTATGACCATGCATTCCTTTTTACCACAGTTTCCAAAGATTTTGCTGCAGTTATAAACCAGCTACAGAAACTCTGTGGTACAGGAATGGAGTCTGTCCTCAAACCAGCCCTCACTGCTCAGAACAAACAGTGTGCTACTTTTACCTAAAGGTGTTTTATCATACTTGGCAAATGAATGCAGCGTGAAAGAGAGGTTCTTTCATTCTGTGTTTGCTATTAATGTTGTTTATTCTGTAAGGAATCTATTGCAGCATTTTAAATATGTAAGTACATACAAAAACTTTTTTTTTCTAGTTGTTTAGTAGGCATATCTGTTACTTGACCTTGTTTGATTTTTGTTTCATCACTATTTCTTTATAAATGTCTGTGTGCTATGTGTAGATAGAAATAACAAGAAATAGCTTAAAAAAAAAAGTTAATTTGAGTTCTAGCCATGGTAATACTTAAGACTACTTTATCTCTACAGTATTTTAGTAGTGTCGAGAAAAATCTCTATTTTCATATAAATGTACTTTGTTCCATTTATGTAATACCTTAAAAAATTTGGTTGAATTAAGTGTTCCCTGAAGCATATACCTTGGGTGTATTCCTGATTTGCTTTCTTTACTGCCTCTGTCAATGTCATTTGGAAGTTAGCCCCTCAAGGGTTTTGTGTACCATTATATTGCTTCAGAATTACAAATGAGTTAAACATAACATGCATCTAAAAACAAGAGTTAAAGACTTTAGAATAAAAGTAACCAGGCAAATTCTGAGCTCAAGCTAGTTATTGCTGTGTTTTGACGGCACTGTGTAATACTAGAAAGAAGGCAGTGGTTGGGCTTGCTTCTGAAATGACCCAGTGGTGCCTTTTTAATTTATTTTTGGTTGTTGCAACATTGACTGCATAATATCCTTTTGTTTGGTTTGGTTTTAATAGTAATTTTTATTTTGTTTAATTCAATTTCTATAATGAAAGCTGAACAAGAAGCGGGTGGCTATGTATGAACAATGTGGGGAATTAATTTCCAAAGCACACATAACACAGACAATGTAAGAGTGAGAATTACCAGTGTGTTCTGGGGACAAGCTTTTCCCTGTAGTTACTCCAGATACCACCATCTTCCAGCCTGAAGAACACCAATTACTTCAAAAGCAGGCTGAGAGATGGCATTGTAACTGTTTGGCTTCTCTAATGCAGGCAATGTTTCTGAGAATAATTTTCTCAGGACTTTGTAGTCCTTTATAATTAATGTGTGTGTTGGGACTTTGGTTTCTTGGTTTTAATTCTATTTTGTAGCACTCCTTCTTCATTACTTTACTATATCCTTTCCTGCCTTCCTTTTCATGACCTTTGCTTATTTCTTTTCTTACATGTCCTGCAGTGAATAGAGTACAATTTTCCCATCATTTTGAACCTCTTAAACCTTAGCTCCGGTTATCTTGAAATGACTCTTGTGCTGAACAGTTAAAAGCACAAATTTGCCTGCTATGACCATTCTTTTCTTTATTCTTTCTTTTCTTATGTATTTTCCCCAGATTTTACAGGTGAGAAATGGCTTGGACTCTTTTTGTTTGGGTGCCCCAAAAAGGTAGAACAAGAAGCTGACAAATGGCGTACACACCAGCACTCACAGAAGTGATATATTATTTATGATTGTGCCATTTGTGTAATTAGATGTACTTTGGAAATTCAGGGAGCATTGCATGTGTGTCAGGGTTTCTAAATCCTAAGCCATTGGATTGTGAAATATGTCAGTCTCTTTAAAAAAGAAAATCGTATTATAAGTTACTTAAGAGAGGTTGTGGCTTATGCATTGGTCTGCATATGAAAAAAGGCAAAGATGCAGAGAACATCTGGCTGAGTAAATGATGAATCCTGAAACTTTGTGAATGCTGTTATTTGGTAAGGATACTATGCTTCCCCTAGGGACAAATTTGGGGTTTTAAAATCTCTTTCTCCACAGTTGGGTGTGTGTCAGGCACTCGTGTGGGTATGCCAGGGTGTTTGTACTCGAATGGCTGTGTAAAGGGAGACTGTTAAGCAGTGAGGTCCTTCACTGTATCTCAAAGAGCAGCCATTCTTAACTGCTGCTGCTGCCTTTGAAAATGTCACCATTAATGTGCATGCAGTCAAAGGAGTTTGTTAATTAGTCAGCATTTATTATTGGAGAGTGCAGTGAAGTGATCTATGTGACAATACAGTTTAATTACTATGAGCTATCCTAGAGCAATGACTGGATGTTTTCCTAATAAATCAATTGCTATTTTTATTTTGAAAATTAAGCATGTTTATTTTCTTTTTGTGAAAGCAATAGTCTGCAAGTACTGAAGTTGATTAGCATGCAAAAAGTTGTCATTGCAACTTATTTTCTTAAAACCCCACCCAAATAGCTTAGCTGTCCGGAACAGTTTAAACAGTCATGAAAGTGAAATACATGTTAAGTTGCCCTTGTGGTTGTTTTTCTGATTGACTTTTTATTGTAGATACCCATGTACGTTATTAACTCATTTCATTAATGGAGGCCCATCTTTCCTAGTGTTACATTACTGTTTCAGTTTGCATCACCTTGTAGAGATTAGAGTCCAGAATGTAATTTGGAGTAAATTTTTCGTGAGTATTTCCCAGGTGTTAGCATGAGGCCAGAAGATGCTCACTTTGTTTGGTTTTCATGGGGTGTCTTGATTTGGAATCAGTGTATGAAAGTGCTGAAACTTGGTGATTTAAAGGATCCATTATGCATTGTCCATAACAGATGTTCTAAAATAACATCAGCGTGCATATAAATGTAACTTCCAATTGATGTTTTGTTATTCACTCCTTTTTTCATTTCAATTTCTATTCAGGTTTCATTCCACAAAAGTAACAGCAAAGGTATTGACAGGGGAACAACTGTCAGGCAGGTGAATGGTGTGTAAGTTAAATTGGTCCAAGTATTTGATTGCTGTTGCCAGTTGATGGCAAATCCCATCAATGGGGGTGGTTTTTTAAAATATTATTAAATAAATAATTGTTTTAGGAGTGATTATTTCACTAATTGGAGCTAAGGATAGTTTTTATGAATATGCTGTGATTATTGGATGTAATTTTTGTTATGTTGTCAGATATCAGATCAAGTTATATTTTGATACTTTCTGATATTTTGAACTGACTGTAAAGGACTTAATGTAAGGGTTATATTTCTTTTTGGGCATGTGTGCATCACTTTCAGCAATTGGGGTTGGACTGCTGTTTCTTAGAAGACAATAAATACTCTTTGTAATAAAGCATTTATTGTGTGGACTTCTAAAAATCACATTTGTTTTCAAGTACAATCACATTCTGAAAGTACTGTTTGTTGTACAAAATGTCAAGCCTGAATAGATGCGATCATATCGTGACATCACAGTCCTTCAAAAAGCTTTAATTGTCATCATTATAAATATGTGCCGATGTGTCAGTCTCTCTACATAATTACTCAGTGTGAATCCTTGACAATGGACATTGTAGTCCTGTGTTGTACTACTGCTACTATCAAAAGTAATTTTGAGTAATCCTGGCCCAGCTGGTTGAGCTGTAATGTGACTGTTCTTCTGAGTCAGAATTTGCATAGTGAGCTCTTGACTCTTTCCAGTCGTGGGATACATGTTTGCAAGAAAGATGGTAACATTTAGAGAGTGCCTTATGTTTGTGCCTTTGCCCTACAATGCTTGTGCAGGGTGGAAAAATTACCAAGTGAATTTTAACTTCTGCTCACTGGAATCTCCTAGTAACATGACCTAGATATTTTTGCACCTGTCAACTTCTTGTCTTTGAGTCCTACCTTCACACTGAGCTTTAGAAAATGTATGCTGCTATGCAGTGATCCGGTTGAGCAAAGAAAAAAGGAAACAGTTAATAAGTATTGCAAACTGAAGGGACAAGCCAGCCTACAAATGTTCCATTTAAAAATGCTTTTGCATTCCTTGTAAATTATTAGGCTTTCAATAAATGTTTTGAAAAAGAAAGGAAAGCATTTGGGTCATTTTGTGCATGGTTTCCTGGAGTGTAGTGATTGAAAAATGGAAGCAGAACATTTAAGTATTTAGGAGTGTACATGCTGTGCTGTGGAAAAGTAGAGATTTGACTCTTTGGTTCTAAGCAGCAAGGAACATGCTTTGGTGTGGCTTCTGAAGGAAACGCTGCATGTGTAAGACCATTGCTTAGTAAAATGGGGAATGTTCTCAGTTTTGTTTTTATCTGAGATATCCAGCAGTTAATGTTTCTTATGTGAGTTTTAAATATAAATGTTTCAGGGATGGCAAAAAATGAGGAATGTCTAAAGTATAGTGTTTGTCATCCAGTTAGCATAGGTTATTAGGTGAGTGTTAATGAGACCACTGAGTCATGCTGACAGTCATTTGCTGCTTCAAAAGGGATTTGAATGTCATCCTCTTCCTTATTTCTTTTTCCTCTGTGCCCGTTCATGGAGCATTTGGTAACACACACCAATTGGTAAGTCAGTTTTTCCCACTCATCAGTGAGCAAAATAATTCCTTCTTTTTGTTTCCTGTCAGTCCAGGGAACTGACCTGATTCATCATCATCTTACACAGTAAAGGAAGGAAGTGGGATGAAGTGGCGGGAAAGTCAGCATGTGACTATCTCTTTCACTGCTACTAAGGTTTTAGATTGGCTCAATTATCTTGTGAAGCCTCATCCTTTGGATTTAGTTATGGAGGTGCTGGCTATCCTCAGAAGTTATTATTTAAATTCAAAGAAGCTGATCACTTGGGAAAGAGTAATGAAATGGTCTTTGTTATTGTTACTGACAGTTCCTGACATTTCTTACCTCTTTGGTTTTCTGTGAGTTGTACAGCAGCATTTTTAGTGTCCATTTACTCATCTGCTCTTTTTGTTGATGCTTTACCTTATGAACTCTTCACACATTTTTTTCAGGTTTTTTTTTATTTGCTTCAGGTTTTGATCTCAGATCCTGAAAAATTAATCAAAACTGGATTTCTCCTGCAGTTGTGGTAACTGCTAACCTGTAGTAAGGTTGGTGTCACAGCTAGGCTGAATTGACACTTAGCTGCTTCTGAAGGTGTTATTTCATCCCTTCTCTGCCAGTGTGTTCTCAGTGCTTCAACTTTGGTGGTTGTCTGATGAGGTGATCTGAGGAGATAGGCGGAAGAAAGCCATAGTTTTAGGTTCATCTGGCTCTGTCAACCTGCTCCCTGCAGGGTAAAATGAACACCAGGCTTGGCCTAAGAATGGAGAGCCGTGAACACACAGGCAAAAGACTTCACAGAACTGCTGATATGGTAGAAATGAGGCCATCTGTTCTATCAGTGGTTTGTGATTAGATAGATACAAGATACAGCTGTAACCTCAAGAAGGCAAATATCTTGCTGCTTTTGTTTAACCTTGAGTGTAGGAGGATGATGTATCACAATGTTTCTATCCATAGAGTGCTTCAGCTTTCTTCTTCCCTCATTATGAGTTCTAATAGGCTTATATTAACAAGAGTTTATATTACCAATGTTTCAATTGTCTGCCTCAAATATTTTTACATTAACCTTGCCACAAATGTTTTTTTGAATACAGTAGTATGTTATCTATCCAGAACTGCAGTCATCACCTCTTAACAGTCTGTTCTTCACAACAAGAAATTGCATTTCTATTTGCTCTGCATTTTAAGTTCTCAAGGGCTGGAATTCCGATTTTTGTCAGCATCAGTAGTTTTTCATTTCTCAATGAAGTTGTCTTAATTTTGCTGCCAACATTGTCCAAGTGGAGATGTCAGAGCTTCCTTTACAAAATCATGGGTTGTTCGGTTGTCAGACATTTGGAATGCTGGAGGAGAACTTTAAGACACTGTGTTACTTCTTCATTAATACTTATTAGGTTGTGCGTTTTTCTAAGGAAGAAGAAACAGCTCCAAATTCAATAGATTTACATTTCTTAACAGCATTAGAAGTTTCTGCTCAGCATTTATCTCTTCATTTTGCCAGGGTTGGCAGTTTTCTCCTGCATTAATAACTAAGCAGAGCAGCTCACAAGCTGTAAGGCTGTTATCTTTAAATTGCATTTACATATTTATGTTCTGCTGGATGAAATAATGTCTTGCTTTTTAATATACTGTTTTGTGGCACATGTCACATGCCTTTCTGTTTTCTGACTAAGAAAAATCAGACCAAATTTATTTATCATAAGATTCATATAAACCTTTTAATATGCCCCTTTTTTCATTTGAGTTGATTCCAGTTTAGCACTGTAGTAGTGTTTTTTGAATTCTGCCTTTTTGGTCCATTCCTCCTTTGTAAATATCTTAGGTAGTTACTTAGCTTCACAATGGTTAATAAGGTATTTATTGAGAAAGCAGAGCCTTTCAGTTTACCAGGAAGGTTTGAAGATGGAAATTGAAGAGGACTGACAAATAGACTAAAAACACCAAGTCAGGCTTTAGTAAGGAGTATGTGTATGTATAGGAATGTGAGTTTATAGATAGAGAGGTTGTGTGTATGTTTTGTCTGCATTTATCTGAATCCATCAAATAGATGTCTGCATATATCCAAATGTTGTTTCATGGCTAGAAACAGCTTTATGTCAATATAATTCGTTTCCTACTGTGTCAGCATAGAAGAGAATGAATCTGTGTATATGAAATTCATCTTCCAAGACACGTAATATGTTTTTTTTAGCAGTAGGGTACAAAAATACCCTAGGATTCTGCTTTTTAAAATGGCTCTGTAGCTGTGTTTCTTTGTGGTGTTGTTTGCTAATGAGTTGTATGTATGAATGAATTTAAATAGTGTTTATCAGAGTATGAGGGCTCATTCAGAAGCATAGATTTAAAGACAAGTACTTTTGAAATGCAGTATCAATTTATTTTGGAAATACAACTGTAGTGCACTGAGAACAGGTAGAATCACCTATCCAGAGTGTTTAGTTCTTGCTATTCTTAGCAGTACTCAATCAGAGTATTCTGAAGCCTTATCCTAAGAAAGTTCAGTGACTTCACCCTGAATAGCCCTGTTTAAACAGATTTAAAAATAAAAATTTAAAACAGATTTATGGCAGAAACATGTGGTCCAAACAGCTGTCATGCAAAACCATTAAAAAAAAAAAAAAAAAAACAACCCTGAAAGTCTGGTGGACTTAGAAATCTGTTGTACGTGTTGTTTTGATTTTTTTAAAATTAAGATAATACTAAATACATCCTTCAATGAAAACCTCTAATGTAGGCCTTTAACATAAATCCATAACTAAAATAAGCTGGTGTACTTGGTCAGATGTATCTTTCTAATACACGGCTTAAAGGCCTTCAGATTTATGGCCTGTCTTTCCTGTGGAATCACAAATAGTTTGATAGTACGTCAGTGGAGGCATAAAAGTCACAGAAAACAAACCAGGATTTGGACAAGGATCAGAGAGTGAAAGAAAGAGTCAGCATGAATGCATCTATCTTATGATCTTGGATTTGATAAAAAAAAAGTTAAAGTTCTGTCAGTGTAATCTCCGCAAAGTTAGGAAATGCAAGTTTGTGTCCTGGCAATAGCTCTGTTTCCATTACCCAGCATACTGGGACATGGAGGGTGGATCCAGGCTGCCTGGAGAGAAGCAGAGTAAACCATTCTCTCTGCTGCTTTCCAGCACTGAGGCATTTCCCCCATGTTGGGGACAGTTGTTTCTGATCACTCCTGGCCTTTTTCTGTCTCATGAACGAGTTTTCTCTCAGGGAGTAAACTCCCATGAGTATTCTCTCAGGGAGGTAAAGGTTTTGCTTGGTAAAAAGGAGACAGAGCATGCAGATTACATCTACCAGTTTCAATACCATGTGTTTAAGTTTTAACATTTGAAAAGTGTTTGATTGTGAATGACTTTGCTATTTTTAATGATCTTGTATGACAGTGTCAACTCCAAGTGGAAAACAGGGGTCTAGAATGAAGAATATCTTGAGTGAAGCAATAAAAGGAAGCAGGAAATATTTCATGTTCCATAATGGATGGATGATATGATAGTAGGCATGAGTCAGAGGTGTGATCATGACAGATATAAAAGAAAGAACCTCAGAAATCCCAATTTTGTGTAGAAGATGCTCTGAAGGGAAAAAATACCACCTTGTTGTGAAAAAATCAGATACAGCTGAGTTGCTGATGCTCCATGTGACAGTGGATAAATACATGCTTGCTGGTCTGACTGCATGATTTATCACCGTAAGGCTCTTAGTTTAACAGGAACTCACCTCAGCCATGCTTTGATTTCTTTAAAAACTGTAAAGTTTCATTCAAGTACTCCTTTTCTTCCTTTCTACTTTTTGTTCCTTTCTAAGAACTTCTCTGTGGCTACTTTGCAAATGCCAGTTAAGTCATGAGTTGTAATATAGTATTCAGAGAGCATTTTTTTGAATAAACAGCATTTTATTAATTGTTTTCCATTTTTTTTTCTTCTGCCTCTCATTTCAGAACGGTTTGATCACCACTGTCCCTGGGTAGGCAACTGTGTGGGGAAAAGAAACTACAGATTTTTTTATATGTTTATTTTATCTCTGTCCTTTCTGACAGTCTTTATATTTGCATTCGTTATCACCCACGTCATCCTTCGTAAGTATGCTGGTGAAATCAGATTACGTATGTAGCCATTTGCTTGAGTTTTTTAAGTTAATATTTTGATCATTCAGGGTTTATTTATTTATTTGTTTGTTTATTTGCCTTTTCTCTGAAGCTTCATGATCCCCAATGAGTCCCATTCTGGTCTATAGTAGGCACTGCTCATAGTAGTCATTGGCCTGGCATTGACTTTACCTTAATGCAGTCTTAATTTTTTTTTCTTTCTTAATTATTATTTTTGTCTTTTTATGGATGATTTATTGGAAAAGCATCACATAGAGTGTATGTTTAAGTATGCAGGTAATACCATTTACCTAAAGAAATGTCTTGTGCTTTTTTAACTGTAAGCATGGGTCATTTGCCATCCAGACAAAGAGGTAAATTACTGGAAAATAGACTTGAGCTATGCTTTTTATAGTTTGCTATTCAGCTTTACATCATTCTCAACCCTATTTTTAACATGTTATTTTCTTTTGCATAGGCATTCTGAGAGTAATCAATTCATAATAGAGTGAATCTGAAATATTAATGAGTTTGAGACTCATTATTATTTGTATTCTGGGTTGTGTTTGAGGTCAAAACTCTTTTGGGTACTGTCTTTTTTTTCCATACCCCTAACTGATTTTGCTGGCTCCTATATGATGATGATAGTGACATTTATGCTGACAGGTTACATGACTTATCTTTAAAGAAGTTGAGGTTTTTTTGTTGGGTTTTTTTTAACCCACTATTGCTAGAATAGTGTTCTGTATTTTCACTAATTATATAGGATATCATCTTAAAGAGTGTTTCTTTAACCACTTTAGAAATGTGATCTTTTATTCCTTCGTATTCTGTGTTTGTATTGCAACAGAATATTTGTATTACAACAGAAACCTGATAGAAATAATAATTTTAGTATATGACACATTTATAAAGCTAACTCAATAATAATAATAGTCAGAGAATGTTTTACTGGAAAAAATATGTCAGATTGTGCTCAATTTCCAAAGTTGTTTACAACATGCAGAGAAAAGTTGTATTTTAAGGAGCAGACTTCCTGCTCTTGTTCTTCACAAAACTGTGATGCAGGCACGGAGAGGCTCTCCTATAGCTCAGAAATAGTTCATAGGCTAGAACTGGGATATATAATTTTGAGGGAGTCTAAATGAACAGCTTGTTAATGCTACCAGATACTGCATTTCTAATACCAGTTGAAAAAAGCAGAGATAAGATGCATATATTGTTTAGACAAGGAAAATTATTGATAAAGAACAGTTGCCATTAATACTTAAGTGCTTGTTAGTTATCTGGGCATACATGAGCATATATACATACACACCTTTTACATTTAAGAAGACACATGGGTTTTTTCTGCAATCTTTGCTAGTGTTCAGTAGTTGCAAACATTCCTAGTCTGACACCATAAAGCTGTTTTTGACACTAACCTACCTTCGTTTCACAAGGACTTCAGTGCTTTTTCCTTAGTTTTCAGTATGAGTTATCAATATAATGTCAGTATTTTATGTTCTGTATATTAAGTAGGTTTATCTAGTGCATTTTAAATTTACAGTGGCCATACCTAACTCTAAAGTATGATTTAGACAAAGAGCAGAGTAATTAATTGTACCTCTGTGTGGTTGAGAAGCACTTAAGCAGTGTGTATATATTATAGATTATGTATAGTAAATGTTAAATGCTCAATTGCCTGTCAGCTGCAAAATATTCTTGCCATGGAGGTTCATCTACCAAGAATGGGGCAAGAAAAACATCCTTAAGCTGTAAAGATTGGTCAATCCTCAAAGGCAATGGAAGCAGGTATGAAATGTGATTAGTTCTTTGATGTTTAATTAATACACTGGCACTGCAAGCTTGGCTTTCAAATTTGTCTGCTTGACAGTGTCCAAAAAAAGAGTTCTTTACAAATAAGGTTTTCTTATCACTCTACTCTCTTTGTGCCTGCTATACCTCTAGAAGTCGTCCTGTCTACATTTCTAGCAATTACCACTCAACAATTTATGTTCTGTTCTGTAGCTCTTCAGTTCTTGAGCTGATGCTAACTGTTAAGCAGGATTCTCAGTTACTTAATCTGAGCCTTTCCTCTTGGCACAGACTGCTTTTTGTTAGCGTGGCTGAAGGAAGTCTTGGTTTTCAGACCTCAGACTGTCACTTTCCTGCGACATTTCAAAGTCATACATAAGTCCTGGCAAAATTATTTTATTTTAATACCTCTTGATTTAGACAAATTTTTAAAGTTTGTATATTTTTATAATATATCTTGCAAGCTGGAATTTTATGCATTTTGGTGGGCCTAAGTGGTGATGAGATATAAAATACATCTTTATGTTTTCTCTGGCCTTCTGAGGCACACATGGGAAATTTTTTCTTTCTAGGTTTTATAATATGTGCACATAACATTATTGAAGATAACAAAACTAATTTGTAAATCAGTTACTAAAGGTACTGTCGTGCAAGATTTTCTTCCTTCTCCCCAAGCTGAACACATTTGCAGCAGTAGTATCTGTCTTTACAGTTACTCCTCTTTGTTTGAGGCATCAGTATTTCAACTGTTGGTTGCAGTGAGCAGCCTTCTCCTTCTGATGTTTTGGGCACTGCTTGAAATACTCTGACCAGCAGTAGGGTATGAAAATCACACCTGTCTGCTGCCATTGCCATTAAGGATGCTAAAAATAGTAAGAAGGCAGGGAAAGTTCCATCAGTCTTGTACCTTGAAACTAAGAACCCATTATAAGAGTCTGAAAAAGCTCAGAAATACAAGGTAAGTAACTTCCCACTTGTAACAATAAACAATAAAATTGACCCGATAGGTCTAGAGAATAATGAATATATTTCTTTATTCTTGCCAAGATAAGGTTCTTCTCTCCATACAGATCTTCAGATGAATTTAGCTAAGTGGAAAATTTTTACTGTGGGGAAAACTTCTGGCCTGATGCATTTAAATCATTTATGTTACACAGTAAAGTTCAAACTGTGTGCCTGTAGCTATTTTACATTAAGTCAGTTTCTACAACAAATTCACTTGTTGCAATCAGCAAATTGTCAAATCACCCTTTTTGATTAGTATCTCATGGTTATGGAACCCAAGTGCTTTTTTACTTTGCATGCTTCTGCATTTCTAGATGATGGGCTCATGCTTCTTTTGAGCTCTTTTCAGCTACTAGATTGTCTTTTATTTGCCCAGAGGCAACAGCAACGTATTAGAAAAATCTTCTGTGTAGGTACAGTAGGAGCAGAATTATAATCAAGAGAGCTTTGCTTCCAAAACAAAGGATGGAAAGTTGGGAATCTGAATTTATAGAATAAAATTTCCAAGTCAAAAAGTTACTTTGAAAAATAGTATTTCAAAAGGAAAGAGAATGTTATAATTTTTTGTTTCCATATTAGGTCTGAAAACAACAGGGGTAATCAGAAATCTTGTTCATGGGAAAGTATGTGTGCATCAATTTGGTATGACTGAGAAAATATCCTGCAGATGCTAAACCTGATAAGTTGCTCAAGGGCTTTTTTGATGTTGTTGCCACTGAGCAACATATTCTGAGACTCATATTAGTAAATCTATTACATGATTATTTGGTTATCTTCAAATGTGAATTCTTTTAACTATTGTAAAAACAGCCCATAGTCCAGTTTCTTACTTGGCTGGTAATTCTGGGTTCTATTTCTACAGGTTCTCAACAAACAGGGTTCCTCAATGCTCTGAAGGACAGTCCTGCAAGATATCCTTTCACTGAAACATGTTGTAGGTTTTGTTGCAAAATAACATCTGAGATGGTTTTGCTTGTTCTCTTGCCATTGTTGAATGTATGCTTTTAGACTTTATCAGTTAATGATTTCATCACTCCCTGCACAATAGGATTCTTGCCACATGTTGGAGGTAGGAAGGAGACTATATAGCCTGGAGGGGTTTTTATTCTTCATGTTTTGCAGAGCAGTACTCTTGACAAAGATCGGTAGTTTCCATGTCTATGAAATATGCTTCATATTTTGTGATGGAATTCATAAATACATTTTGCATTTATACGCATGCTGTGATTTCACTAAAAATATTCAAGAATTGTTCTACTTTTACAACTGAAGGTATCCAAAATGGCTGATTCTTTTTGGGATTGAAAAAGTAGATTTTGGAGCAGCAGAAAGAACATGCTTTCCATGAAGAACTCAATTCCTGAAACTATTCTTCCTGGTTTTAGAGAAGTCATTTTCAAATAGCAACTTGTGTTAAGTTCCATAGCAGTGAGTAAATTGCATATACAGGGACTACTATTGTTGTTTAGCCTGGAAAAGACAAGACTCTGGGGAGATCTCATTGTGGTCTGTCAGTATATAAGGAAGTCTCATAAGAAAAGCAGAGAGACTTCTTAGCAGGGCCTGTAGTGACAGAACAAAGTTTTAATCTGAAAGAGAGTGGGTATAGATTGGCCATAACAAAGTTTCTGCAATGAGAGTGATGAGACGTGAACAGGTTACCCAGAGATTTGGTCAATGCCCCATTCTCTGTAAGTGTTCATGGTCAGGCTGGATGGTACTCTGAACAGCCTGGTGTATTGGAAGGTGTCTCTACCCATGGCAGAGGGGTTGGAACTATATTAAGGTCCCTTCCAACCCAAGCTGTTCTGTGGTTCTGTTCTGTAAATGCCCCATGCACTTTTTATCACTTCATGGGAGCCTTCTGTATATTTTCTACTGAGAATGGAGTCAGAAAGCAGTTGACATAATGAAAACATGGGAAACTGACAAAACTGCTGGTTAGTTTCTGTATAGACAGTAAGCTTCCCATTGCTTATGTATATGTTTTGAATGGTTCCTGTCTGAATAAACAGTCACACCTCTCACAAAGACACTATAAAAATAATTCTTTCCCATTTGTCCATTGTGCTTTATACAGTTTGCTTTTCCACGCAAAGTAGGAAGAAAAAGTGTCATTTGTAGGTGTGCGTAGTGACCTCTTCCTAAGTAATTTTCCCAAGTGTCAGATTCTGCAGATACATTTTTTTGTGTGTTTATCTTCATCAGGTAAAATTACTGAGCTGTGAACTCCCTTTTTCAGCAAAGCCATGTTCAGATTTTTTTTCACAAATAATTTTTAAAAGCACAAACAGTTCTAAATAGCGCAGCAGTAGCTTCCAATTAAAAGAATTGCAGTCAATTCTTACAAAAGATAATTCTTTCAAACTGAGAATAGCTTTCAGTTGTCTTTAAAGCAACAGGTAATTGCTTATGCATTTGAGGATTTTTGTACAGGAACAATGACCTGATAATTCATAATTTGTGTTCAGAGATGTAGTGCTTTAAAAGACTCAGTAGCACATCTTGCAGAAATGCCTGGCTTGATAGTGATACATTGGACAATTTAAAAGCTTGGTTACAATTATTAATGGGAAAAAATTAAATTGTCCAAATAGTATTGGGACTACTGCTTTGGAGCCAGTCAATTCAGGTACAGACAACATGGCCATTTCAATCTTGCTAACAGCCCTGTCTGTGTGAGATACTGTGTTTGTTTTACAGTTAATGGACTCAGGTTGAATTAGTGGATTCTGGTTAATTTGACATAAACTACCCCTGCTGTTCTCGAGATGGTTTTGGATCATTGTGTGTCCCTTCCCTTCAGTTGTGGGGAACTGAAAAAGGTCTTGAACAGAAAGAAAGACCCCTTTGTTTTTGATTTTTCCCATTAGGAATTACCACGTGGAGGGAGAAACTCACTTTTCAGTACCCTTTGGAGTGTAATTGTGGTGAGGAACATCCTGTTAGGGATATGTTCAGGTTGCAAGGGAGCTCTTTTCCCTCTAAGGTTCTTTTCTGAGCTGGTGAATCTCCTTCCAATAGTGCTCGTCTGCCGCCTTCCTTACTAATTGTACTCTTTCAAAGCCCAGTTTGTATTGTGCGTGATGTTTTGGGCTGTTTCCTTCTTTTACAGATTTTTTAACCCTCTGTCAGCAGCCTGTTTCCTTACCCGTTATATCTTGTACTCCTTGTGTTAGCTGTGGCTGTTGGAGAGATTCGGAGTTCCTGTCTTGTGTTGGTTTGACTTCACACAGCCTGAGGAGAAAATGAGAGGCAGAGAGTAGTGAACATGCTGCTCAGCAGTGCCCTTTGGTCATCCTGCTGCTTTTGGAGCAGATCTGCTCAGAATGCAAATGGCTCTTTTCTGGCTTTAAACCACTCTGATGGAAATAGGTTCTAGGGAAGATTATACAGACACTTCAGGGATCTCCTAGTTTGTTAGGAGTGAGCAGCCCTGCAAAACAAAACTCTTCACTTTTAACTAATGTTAGGATTTTTTATTGCAAGTATTTATTTTCATTCATGCAGTTTCCAGGCTGTGTCTCTGTGTACTGGTGAGGAGCTGTCCTGTTTTTCTTCTACTGATAAGTTCAGTGATAAGAGTGTTTTTTCTGTATTCTAAGGCTGTGTCCTTGTTCTGGAAAATTTTCAGTTGACGTTGTCTTGGAAACTGACTTCACTAAAGGTTGATATGGTTAATATACAGATTATTTTTATCCTATTCTTTTCTCATCATTTTGTTCCTAGTGATGAATTTAATGTATTTTTCTAGGAACTAAAGCCTTTTCATCTGTTGATTCATGTTCCCTAAATAACCCCAAAAGTATTATAGAAAAGAGCATTCTCAAAGTAGATGTAGTCTGAGTTCATAGCTATTTTGTGCAAATAAATAAATAAAAACTATAGAAGGAAGCCTTCTACAGAAAGTTTGGAAAGTTCCTCTTTATGCTTGATTCTATAAAGTTTAGAAGCAACTTTGTCTTACTTCTGAAGTTATGACTCCTTTAAAGGAATTCTAAAAGCTGTAGTAAGTATGCAATGTTGAGTGCTGACTGTTCTTCCTAGTACACCAATCCATGCACGTGTACACCACTCCCTTGGAGATGAGGGAGCTCCTGCTGGGCATGTCCCTGTGCTGGTTCCTGTAAATGACACATGAGAGCACCCTGTGAGCTGCCATCCGTGTGTCTCCGGTGTGCAGCCCTGTACATACCAACAGTCTGCTGGCTGGACACACTCAGTATTTGGCAGGAGTGGTGCTCTGTCTGGCCTAGGCAGATACCTAGGGTTTATTTTTTGCTGATCCCTTTGAAGTACTCCAGAGATCTCAAAAGACTTGTGGACTACCCTGAATTTTGTGATTTTAACTACTTGTTATTGGATTGTTTTTTCCCATTTGTATATATTTCCTTGACTTTCAATTACTGTGCTGGAAGCTGTGGTGTGTTTTTTCTCAGTATGGTCCATTGTTGGCCTCTCAGGTTTTCATACATATTTGATCAGCTCCAATCAAACAACAAATGAAGATGTAAGTTGTAGTATATATCTACATATATATATTTTTAAATAGGTATGAGGAGGTTTTTCTCAACTCAGACATGTCTGCATCATTTTGTGAATACCTCAGTAGGAAAGAAGAAAAGTAATATGGTCATGCTTGATTCAAAAGATCAGATGAAATCTTTTTGACTATATTTGTTGTGGTTTGAAGATGTGTTCATTATATACATGGTATGTCTATATCTATACATAGTATGAGTGTAAACCATAGGATCTCATACAAGAGGGAGGACACAAGTATATTTTACATGGTAGGAAAAATAAGTACTTTTCAGTAGCTCATTTTCACTGGGAGTGCTAAATATTCTTTAATTCAAAAATTGCTTACCATAAAACTTGATAAGTGTCTTGAATTCTCTAAACAAAAATTTTGTCCTTTATTTTCTCTTACCTCTGAAACTTCTTTGCCATTCTGAGGTCCAAAACCTCTGGCAAGGAGTGTATCATTAATTCAAAGGTCAACTTTCTCATTTCTACAGCCATCTATTTTGCATATAGGATTCCTTTGTTTTAGTGTTGAATTATACTTAACTCTGTGTGGGGCCTTCATGTGTCCTTCCCTAACTAAAAAGAGAAATGTGTAATGAATGAAAGGAGAAAATAAAATTGGCTAGGGAGCTAACAGTATAGAAAGCTTTTGGAAATTTAATAAGTGATCTAACAAAGCACTGCAAGCTTTAAGTTATTTTATTGTAAATTTTTTGTACCTTTTTTATAGGTATCTGGTAGATATAAAAGTAGCATTTTTAGTATTTTCAAATATGTTTTGTTATTGCTTAAGGTCACAGTTAAAATTATAAATTTTAGAGTAAATAAACCAGAAAAACACTTGCCAAGCAGGGTCAAAATGAATTGTGCCTCAGCATCAACTATCAGAGCAAGTAGCCTGACTTGGAAGAAATCTGCTGTGTTAATAAGACAGATGAGATACTCAGTTATTCCTTGGTTAGTAGGTTTTACAACAAGATTGTCTCTCTAGATGGACTTAGTGTGCTTCCACCCACTTCCCTCAAATAAATGTCTCTTCTGATTGTTGGAAGATAGATAGCAAAGAACTGCAGCAGTGGAACATGTCTGAATATCAAGTTAACTGTTCGGTAATTTAATTTTAAACATAAGTTCCCAATTGAATACAGCAAGACATTTTACTCAGGCTCTCAAGTATCTCACAAACAGAAAAGCAAACTAGCTAAGGTAAAATATAATATGCAGTAAAAGATAGAAATGGCTGCATTTGCTTTACAACATTTTAGAACAATTTGTGAACTTTAGGGAAGATAATTTGTGTGGTATTGTGCAGCTTGAAAACTTACCCAAGAGTATGGAAAATAAGTGCTCTATTTCTGGCTTTAATCCTATTTTGCAATTGAGCATCTTCTGTAAAACATGCTATAATATTTGTAAAATTGAACTTGGACCATTATGTTTAGATGCTGAAATTCCTGCTTTGAGTATATTGATCTCTTGAGTTGTGGGTTGTCTGCATCTGTGGAGGTAAAGCATGTGCTCATAGGGTCCAGCCTTCATAACAACCCAAAACTCTTAAATTGTTCCAGAAGTGTCATTATAGATTTTCTGTGGTCTCTTCTGCAAGTAGCATGTTACAACCTTAATGTCTCACAGCCATTTTCTGTATTGTATTACATGTGATGCATATTGTTCATATCTCTTCAGATTAAAGGATCATGGTCAAATAAAAGAGGTAAAGAAAACTATAATCCCTACAGTTATGGCAACATCTTTACTAATTGCTGTGCTGCTCTCTGTGGGCCCCTCTCTCCAAGGTAAGCGTATCAAAAGTATTGTTAGCATAAATGAAGCCATGTGATTATGAATGAAAAAATTATTCTTTTTGATTATTTGAGTTTATTCAACAAAATGAAAGTTTTGGATTACTCTCTGTTAGAAGCTTTAAGTTTTTCTTCAGTGGTAAAGACATAAGTTGGTAAATTGTGTTTAAACTAAGTTAATAACCAAATCTTGTAAAATTACATCTGAAATGGAAGTAAGCTTGTTTGTTGTTTGAACTTTCACCACTGCAGTTAATAGCTTATAGTAAGAAAAGCTGTCTAGTAGTTAGCTGTTGCATGAAGGTCAACCTCGATATGAAGCTTTTACATACCTAAGAAATGTGACATGAGTTGAGGAGAGTTGAAGAACCTTAAATCTACACCTAGCTTGATAATTCTTGATTTTCGTCTTTTCACTCTGAAATGTTGTATTTAAATGGACAATTTGTTTTTGTTTTTAATTTAATACTGTTAACATATAAACATTAAACTGATTTTGGTGATTTTACACCAAAGCAATTACAAAGAACACGTAACGGATTATGTTTTGCTGAATACATTTTCACCTTCAGAAATCTGAAATACTTCTATATTTGAGGTTGGAGATGTTTTTTCAGCTTGAAGAAAATGTAGTAAAGTGCTTAGACTAGAGAAATAAAAACTGGAATCCAGAAAAACCTAATTCTTTTATTATTCCAATGCTAAGTGATAAGGCAGTTCATGTACTACATACACAGTAGAGGCTCAGTTTCAATGTAGAGAGGGGCAGAAAAGCTTGTAGATAGTTTTGTGGCCTTCTCCTAGTTTGGTATGTATTGTTTTGCCTGGACTTGTGAAGTTATGAATCTCAAGATAGAAATCAAAAAAGAAGGAAAGTAAATTACTTTAGGATCCAGTGGCTCAGGTATTTAATTGGAGTGAGATTTCTGGCTTTACTGTCAGGAATGTCAGAGGTGGTTCTTCCACAAGCAGTCAAAATTCAACAGGGGAGACTGACATCTTTTCCTGAAGAGGAAACAGAATAGAGATTTCCACATACAGGGTTACCCTTGGTGAGAGTGAATAGTTGTGTCTCTGCTTCCTGCCTGTATGGATGTTGCCTGAAGCCAACCTTTTAATTCTGCCATTTTGCTTTTGATAAAAGTATGGGACATAAAAGCTCAAGCTTCAAATTCTTTTGACTCCAAATGGAAATCTTTATTAAAACTACATCATGTTTCTCAGTATATGAAATAGAATATTAGGCTGATAAAAGTAGTAACACACACTTGGACCAGACTGGGACTGGCTCCTGTGTTTTAGCAGAGTTTGTGCATTTTTTCTTAAATTCTATGTAGCTACATTACTTATTTAGACATTGACATGTATATATAGAGGTTCTGCAGGGAAGTATTTTGTGTTGCAGTATTTACTGGCTGTAACATGTAAATTTTAACATTGCTTCTTTTACTTCTAATCTCAGCTGTGTCCCAAGTCACTAAATATTAAGTTTTTTCCTTAAATTCTGGAACAGTGGCTTACCAGCTCAAAATTCAAAATGTTCAAGTGCCTTTGAGTGTGGAATGCAGATGAAGAGAGGCTCTGTAAATAATCAAAACTTTTCTCACTTCTGTTAAAGATCATTTATCATTTTTAAACCTATGCTAGCAAATTCAGAATGTATTTTACATGTCCTCAATAGTTACTTTCAAGTCTTAATTTGATCCTTGGCTCTCACCATAGGTCTAACCAGTATTCTGATGCAACAAATTATATAAATTCTTTAAACATCTTTTATATTTAACTAGGTTGCATTATTTCATTCTATGTAATTTGTTTATAATCTTACACAGATTTTTTACTTAAATTTAGTAGTTTCTCCACCGAGCATTTTCTTAAAAATAAGAAATTTTATGAGTGCATCACTTTGGTAAGCACAGTGGAGCACTATAAGCAGTGTTAAGTCATTGTTGTGAAACACCTGACAAGTTGTCTGTCAGAAGGAAAGATGAGCTTTTCTTCATTCTTGCTAAATTTTGTGATTAAGTGGTTTCAATTTAGATGGGGAAGCTGGTGAAAAAAAGAACTTTCAAAAGAGATACTAAATCAAAGTACCCTAAGTGAGTTTTGTCATTTGTTTTTTCCCCTTGTGGTTTAAAATTCTTTGGGTTTGTGGTATCTGCTGGTAAGCTTCTATTGTCTGTGATAAAAATCAGAAAAAGTAGCAGTACATGTGATTATATGACAGGCAGTAGCACAAAGAACAAGTACCTTACTGATGAGTAGAAAATGAAGTCTAGTATTTCATTTGACTAAACGGGGACATTAGAAGGTATTGGTGAGGTATTAAGGTCTGTTGTATGATAGAAACTTTTTCTTTTTTTTATTCAGAGGAGATAGTTATTGATAGCAATGTCTCTAATACTTTTCCTTTATTGTGATTATTCTGTAGCTTAATTGACAGAAGAGGATTTATACAGCCAGATACACCGCAATTAGCAGGACCATCAAATGGCATTACCATGTATGGGGCCACACAATCTCAGAGCAACATGGTAGGAATCATCCCATAGTGTTGTTCATCAAGATTCCTGTGAATGTTTTTCTTCTCCACTTTCATGTGAACTAATCAAGTAATAACTAACTGGATACAGCTGGCACACTGGGTGGAATGAGTTGTTTAATAACAGTAAAGAAAAAAATCCAAAATCCAAGGCTCTTTTTAATGTACATTTCACACAGTGTAATAGTTATTGCTCATGGATTCTAAAAAAAAGTATTTTCTACGCTGTTGGTTTATTGAATATACTGGCATTTTGACTTTTGCTGTTGACACCTACTGTGTTTTGAACTGGAATATTCAAGTATCATGGACTTACTCTGGTTCGTCATTTTCCAGCTAATTGTTATTTTGTGTGGCACTTTCTTCATACTCTGTTTCCTTCTTTGCTCATACACTGCAGTTTTGAATAGACTAATGTATTTTAAAAAACAAAGATGAACAAAGAGGAGTTCCTAGGGGAGAAATATTTTGAAGAAAGAGCAGGAGGACACTGAACCTGAACAAAAAATGGCAACTGGATTGTTACAACAAAAGTTTTTTAAACGTCTTTGAAACTGTGCCAATAGTATTTACTTTGGGTTTTTGCTGGTAGCATTGGTTATCATAATGGAAGATAGGATTTCCAGTGCCAAGAAGAAGAGAATAACTGGAAAGAGATCTTTTTCTGGAGGCAACCATCTTGCATATGTGCCTATTTCTGAATTGTCCACATATCTTCACAGTATGTGGGTTCTAATGCTTTGTCAAAGAAGTCGTGAGTTATGGATGCCCTCCCTCTGCCAAAAAAGAGGAAGCCACGAGGCTTTCTGATACAGTTCAGCCTTTCTTTTGAACAAAAGAAGAAAAGACACACTCTTCCCAGACAGATTAGTTTTAGTGTCACTGATAAACTTGTATAAAAAATTTCCTATAGTTCCTAAGCTGGTTTTACTTAATGTTTTGAAGATTAAATAGATTTGTTAGTCTCCTTAATAAGAAAATGTATTAGACACATGGTCTTAAGTCTGAATCTTCTGAGATGCAGTTGAGCAGAACAAGGTAATGTTCTATATAAGTTTTGCTCAAAATATTGTAACTCTGAAGAGAGCAAAGGAAGTTTAAAAAAAAAGAGAAAGCAAACATTAGAAATGGGCTGAAGTCTTTCAGGGATTACCCACGCTTTGGCTCTGTCAAGGCTTCTTATTTGTGAGGATCATAAACTCACAGTGGGTCCATGGCATTAAATTGTCTTATCATTGCAAGAATTTAGACACGATCATTATTCCTAGATATTAATGAAAAAATCTTTGCCAGTTTGGTAGAAAATTGACTAAACTTGTCCCTAGAAATGGAGAAATCTGTTATGGTATTACTTTAAGTCAAACAGATAGCTGTTACAATTTCAGAGTGTAATACCTCTAATTATACATACTCTTCAAAGATTTCTTCTTTTATCCTAGACCACCACACTGCATGAGCTGAGAAAAGCCTGGGTTCTTTAACAATTATCAGAGTCACTAGGAAATGTGCAGATTTCACTCCAGAAAATGACCTCTTAGAAAAAGCTTGAAAAATGTAATATGTCTTGTTTGGTTTGAAGTAATATTTTTGAAGACTGTGATGCTATTTTTGTTGGGGCATCTTTTCTCTTGGTCTGTATCCAAGACCAATTGGTTTCTCAGGACTGCTGGCTATCAGCATTAAAATTTCTCCCTTGAGTTTTGTTGTAAACTGTTAAAGACCAGCTTAGTTTACCCGTCTCTCTACAGGATTTTCCCTTCCCTGTTGAAGGGGATATATATGGTACTGGGACTGGTATTATTACAATTTCAGATAAAGACAAAGTGAAATCCCTTGACTTTAAGGAGCATGTGTAGATCATAGCTGTAGACCATAGTACTTTTCAAATGCCAGAAGTTTGGCTGTTTATACATCATCAGAGATATTTATACTATTTTAGCAAGCTTAATGCTTTTGATTACAAGAAGTAAATTACTAGAAGTCTGAAGTGTGTTTCAGTACACCTTTGTGGTGCATCTCTCTTGATTTTATTGCAGATTGTATTACATCAGGTCTTCATGTCTAGATGTTACCCTGCTTAATCCACAGTGTGCTAAAATATCTCTCCTCACCATTGATATAAAATAAAGATTTAAATGAACATATTCTGTCACACTTGTCTTCTCTTACACTTTCTTTCATTTCCCTTTCTTCCCTCAAATCTTTTACAGAATCAGCTAGGTTGAAAAAGACCTTTGAAATTGAGTCCAGCCTATGACCAAGCACCACCTTGTCAACTAGACCATGGAACTAAGTGCCACATCCAGTCTTTTCTTAAACACCTCCAGGGATGGCAACTCCACCAACCTCCCTGGACAGTCTATTGCAATACCTAATCACCCCATCTGTGAACAACTTCTTCCCAATGTCCAGCCTAAACCTCCCCCGGTGCAGCTTAAGACAGTGTCCTCTTGTCCTGTCACTAGTTGCCTGGGAGTAGAGACCAACCTTACCTGGCTAAAACCTCTTTTCAGGAAGCTGTAGAGAGGAATGAGGTCTCCTCTGAGCCTCATCTTCAGGCTAAACAACCCCAGCTCCCTCAGCAGCTCCTTGTAGGAGTCAGTGACTTGTGGCTTTCTAAATAGAATTCTTGTGCTTCACCCAACAAGTGTCTTGTCCCTCATTAAATCTCTGTGGGTTGCTTAGTATAATACTCCGTTTTCATTTATTTTAATGAATCATTTAGCATAGCCTCACTTTTGCAGTTAAGTTCAAAATAAATATCCGGCTACGTGTAAAGTTGCCAGATGCTGGTTTTCAACGCAATACATTATCTCTTATTCAGGATACTATTTGGGGAGCACTCTTTCTGTATTTGACAGCTTTTGTGGTAATTTGACCTCTGAGACTTGGAATATTTCATACAGGATCTACCGTACCCATGGTAGTGACCCAGTTTGTCCCAGTCTCAGAAAGTCAGAGTTGTAGCTATAATCAGTGCTTGATAGATCCATACCTTGATTTTGGGCTTTTTCTAGATGTTTATAGAAGAGGTTTTTCTCACGTTCTCTCTGTAGTATCTACCTTTGTTGCAGTGTGCACCAGACACCAGAATATACCTTGTTTTACTAAAAGCTGAATCTCTATTTCCATGAAGGCTGGAAGCACATACAATTATTTTCCTGATGCATTCCTAGTGTTTTT
The DNA here is from genome assembly GCF_965231275.1 of Zosterops lateralis. Lineage (NCBI taxonomy): Eukaryota > Metazoa > Chordata > Aves > Passeriformes > Zosteropidae > Zosterops > Zosterops lateralis. Next base: position 52,805,233 of record NC_139764.1, on the reverse strand, counting down.
AATTTCTTTTCCAATATAATTTGAAATTAGTCAGGTAAATTCATTAACCAACTTCTTAATACATATGAAAAGCACAGTCACTTGGAGATCATAACAGATCATAACCTGTAAATCTGGTAATTTCCAAGGTATTTCCCTATTACATTTTATTACTGGTTATTTTTATGAGATCATCATTAGTTTGATTACCCAAGTATTTTCCATATTCTTAAGATTTTTTTTGTATGAAGCACAGTATCTCACCCATTATGAAATCATAATTTTCTCTATAATTTATTTGTTACCTTTCATTTTAAAGTTTATTTTCTTTATGTTCTGAATAAAGTTCTTATTTACCCATAAACCATCTGTTACCACTACTTGGGTCTGGACCACTGTAGTACTTAATTTTATCTTAAAAGCTGGAGTCCATTCTTGGGATTTGATATAGGGTATTTTATTCTTTAGTAATCCATTAGGAGGAAACACCGAATCTGTCTCAGTTCATGAAGTTTTTTAGAGGAATTAATTTGGTTTATATTTCCTATGATGTCTCTAGGAATTCTCGAATGTATTATAAAGTGATAGACTTTGCTTCTATTTGACTCTGTGCCAGGACAGGTTTATTTCCTTGTTTTTAAGAAATTTCCTTTTATTCCTGCATTCATAGGCATCTCTCTTCTTCAGTGTATATATAGGTAGTGCCATGTGTACCAAATTCCCTTGTTTCTAATTCTCCCATTTCCTTTCCTGGATGCAAATTCTTTAAAGTGTTTTCTTACGTGTATGTACTACTGAAAATTGTTGGAACTGTAGTGCAACATGCACGACATTTATTTCCAGTGATAAGTGCAGGAAAGTCCTCTCCCAGATGTTCACTTAAGTATTTCTGTTACTGATGTGGAAATAGATCCAGCTGACTCAGGGAACATTAACTCTGACCATCCTAGTGTACTTTTTCCTTTGCTTTTCATATTTTCATTATTAGGAGTAAGTATTTCTATGACAGTAACAGAATTGCCAAGGATGGCAGCCCCATTTTGCTGGGAATTTTGCGAGTGTGTTTCCTCGTATATTTACTGATGTACTTCCCAGATGCCCAAAGCAGAACTCAGGGCTCTTACCAAGTCAACATTACCACAGTCACGGTTGATAGAGGTTTTTCATTAATGCATTTTACTTCACAGTTGGAATGGGTTACAGGCACATGCAAGTAAATCAATTTCAGCATTTTGCTTTGGGTTGAGATACGTTTTAGGAGCAGTTCTTTTGATAGTGCATGTTTACTGTATTCTGTTCACATTTCAGAGCGATGTCAGAGCACATGAGCTAGATTTATTTTAGAAAATACGCCCCTGGAATGCACCCAAGTTGCTCTAAGCCTTCTGAGACTTTCAGTTCATAAGAACAAAGAGTCTCCAAGCCGAAGTGAAGTGTCTGGGCCCAGTGTAGTTTCCCATTTGGCTTCAGAAGTGTTTCCCTTCATAGATCTACTCCTTATGCACTGTACTGCTTCATGGTGGGGTTTGTGACTCAGTTGTTGCACAATATCCACAACACATTGATTTTGGTTGTGAAATCCTACACCTGCTGGGAACAGGTACACAGCTCTATCCCTCAACTCTTTACCCATTTGTTGTACCCAGAATATGGTATTTCAGCATCCTTCCTGTAACTTCATACCACTGTATGCCTCCTCTGAATTCCGTGTTGTTTGTACTTTATTCAGAGATTGTGAGACTATTCAACCTGCTTTTCTCCATCTTCTGAGAACTGTAACAATTCTTCAATGTTCCTAGCATTTAGGAAATCTTAAACTAAGTTTATTTAATATTTAAAGTCAATAATTCTGATTATTTTGAGTTAATCACATTTAGAAATGTGAAAAATATATATTGTTGTGTACAACGTTAGCATGTATTTACTTTATAGCTTAGAAAAAACAGATTTTCTTAAAAAAACAAAAAATTCCTTAGTTGATTGTATTTATTATTTGTGAAATAAACACAGAATTCTAGGGTTTTTTCCAATTTGCTTTAATTTGTGCCTTTTTATGTGGAAATAAATAGATACCTAAAAATTTCTGTGCATATATTAATTGAACTTCCATACTTATAGAACTTATTAAACTTGTCCTACATTCAGAATCTGCTGTTTCTCTGAAACAGTGGAAATTTTAAGTGAAAAATAAAGTCACCATATCTGAAATAAGAAGATGGTGGTGAATAATTTTTGCTGTAGATTTTTTAGTTATTTAGATTTCAGTGCTTAGTTTCCTTCTTCTTACAATCATAGGCTTTTTTGTTTCATTTGAAATTCTGGTGTTGGATAATTCATGTGATTAGTAGCGGCTAAGACTTCCTGCCCTAAATTTCATTCAGTCAAGAGCGAAATAACGAAATTGAGGAAAAACCACCACGCCAAGCCTATAACAAACCTGATTTCCTCGTTTTAGTTTTTTGTTGGCTGTTTAGACTCAAGAATAGTCTACCTGTATATTATGTGTTGTTTTTATCAGATGTTTTTGAGAGCCTCATAGAACACAGATACATTTTCTAGCTTAGATTCTGCAGTAGTTCCCCTTTCGAAAGCTCATTACAGCCTGCATTTTCCTAAGGATTTCATGCTGATCACTGTTGAACAGACAAGAAAAAGAAAACCTGAAACTTATCTAAATGAAAGGAGAGCCATTAGGGAAGTGACAAGTGCATGGAAAATGAGGAGATATACAGCACCTGAAGTTTTTAACACCATTTAAGGAGCTTTATGAGGCTACTTTATCTTTTTGATATTGATTTAACTGAAATGCAGTAGAGTTCTATAAGAAGAAAATGAATTCAGACTATACAATGAGTTCAAGTAAATTATCTTCAGCTAATACAAAGCTCTGTACTTGTATAGCCTGGAACACATTAATGATTTCCTTTTGAAGATCAGAGCTGAAGGTTCACTAAAGCAATAAGTCACTGCCTAACATTATTTGTTTTCAATGTATCCCAGTGGTTATGAGCAGTCCTTTGTTATTTAACTTCTTCTTTGGTTACTGCCTTTCAGAGAAAATAGGTTTTTTGGTCTTTTTGAAGTTTGAAAATTCAGTTAACATATTTTTAAGGTCTGCATAGTAAGGTTGGTTGAAGTTTTAATTTAAATAAGCAGGCGTGAATAACAGGATATTAATCAAGAACGAGTTATTCACACTGAATTACTAATTGGAAGCTTGACTTTAAAAGATGCTGACAGTTTTCTTCTTAGTAAGGTACTTAAGCAAGGTTATGGCTTTAAGCCTGTGAGTAATCTCTCTGAAATGATAGGGAACCACTTCAGTTGTTTGGCTGGGGCTGTTCATCATTTTGTGGGGGGAAGACTGTGCAGTTTATATGACCTCAATTTATGTAACAGGCGGTCAGTCCATTTATCTTTCTGAAAGCAGAAGTCTTGGAAATACGTACCTGAGTAAGGATTGAGCTTCTGCCTGTCAAAAGTAATTGGTCTGGGAGTCCTAAACCACTTAGATGTGTTCTAAACACTACCTGTCTATTATGACCAAGTAAGTTGCTTGCACACTTGCTGAATGTTAGGTGTGTGCCTCCGTCATTAAGGTATTCAGTGGTGAAATTGGAGAACCTGAAAATAACAGAGGAAGCATTGTTAATCATAGTTTTCATCATACAGTAAGAGAGGCAAAAGTCTTTCATAAGTTTTCAGATAATTAAACTCAAATGGGCATTTTAGGGAATTGCTGTAATGTTAGTAACAGTGGTTATGATCAGGAATATCTGAACAGATAATGGATGTGTGCTGTGTAGTAATTTGATAAAAATCTAAGAAGTCAGTCATAGAGCAGAACATACTGCTTTACCTGGATACTTCAAAAAACAATAGTGAATAGGATGTCTTACCTCTGGATACATCTTTTATTCTCCTTGCTTGCCTCCAAATGTCCTTCATTGTATTTGTAGTTATATTCACTGATTGTAGTGTTTTTCTTACCCAGCAGAACAGTACTATGGCAAATTAATCTAAAAAGATTTTGAAAAGCTGCAATGTTGTAACTGATCAGGTGATGAATTAAATATTTTTTTTTCCTTAGAAGCTCTCAAAAACGATGCCAATTCAATTTAAAGAAACTTAATTTGGCAGTAGGTATGCTACCCACTTAACTGGCTGGACATTATTGAAATACATGCCTGTCTTGTCATCTCAAGGAATGAGGGGTAATTTTGTATAAACAGTTCTTAGGAATGGTGTAGAGCCAAAAAACCACATTTCTGTAACACTCACTGAGCTTCATTGGATTTATATAATGCATTTGGCTTGTTATTGAGACAGTGCTTGCCAGAAAACTTGTGGTTTGTACCTTGATTCATCACATTGTCAGGATTAATCAAGAAACAGCTGAAAAATAATTAAGATTGATCTTGATCATCTGCAATGCTGCCTGGTTTCTACATGTCTTCTGGAGTAAGGAATGTAGTGTAGGACATTCTCTAGAATTTATATATAATGTATTAAATTGTGAGAGGGAAAAATTTACTCATAGAGCTTTATTACTGACTGTATAAGATATATGTGTCAAAAGAATTCTTGTTCTGGAAAACCACTGTGGTAGGTTAATTCCTACATGTCAAAAGACCGTGACCAGTTAAAAGAAAAAAAATTGCCTAGTCTTTTTTAAACAGCCCTTAATTGAACACTCTAAATGTATATCATCATTTACTTTGATAATAATCCGAAGCATTGGCTCAGTTATGCATGCCTCTCTTTTTTTTTTCCTGGGCAGCATGCAATGGGATGTTTGGGTGGCTAACCATGGAATGATACTAATGGCTTTCTTTTCTTTCTCTTCACATCCCATTCTTTTCCATACCATTTTATCCATATTCTCCCTTTTTTTTCTCTGTTTTGTTTGCCATATGTGATTTTGACACCCTTCCATTCTACAGTGTGACCAAGATCAGTGCATTCAGAGCACTAAATTCGTTTTGCAGGCTGCTGCCACCCCCCTCCTACAGAGTGAGCCAAGCATAAATAGTGAAGAGCTCCCTTTACCAGGAAAGACTTCTATCAGTGGGCCTTGTGCAACTCTGACTCTAGGGCAACCAACACCACCATCTTCTATGCCAAATCTCACATCAGATTCAGGTTTGACAGACATCATACCATTAAAAGAAGAGCATGAAGGCCATCAGTTTCTTACTCCTGAAGAAGCTCCATCACCCCCTGGGATGCTGCCAAGTGGAAGTCCTATTACACACAGCCATACAATGCACGTCCTGAGTCTAGCCAGCCAGGACTCGTTGCATGAAGACTCAGTGCGTGGTCTCGTAAAGCTTAGCTCAGTCTGAACAGCTTTTCTGGACATCACACCATTTCCTGGTGTCTATACGAATCTGTGCTTAACAGGAATGACACTGCAGTACCACTGTAAGGCCTGTAATGGAAACTTTATTACTTAATGGAGTCTACTAAAAGGACAAGTTGTTTTGTTTTTTTTTTTTTCAATGGAGCTATGACATTTTTTTGACCAGGTTGTTAACGGTTGTGCTTTGATGCTGACTGCATTTTGCTTTTAAATAAAACCAGAAAAGGTCAATGGTCTCGTTTCCTGAAGCTTGGGTACAGCGAGTTGGAAGTCAGCCTGTACCAAACACCATGTACAGTACAAAAGAGAGAGATTCTTGGATGTAAGTGTCATGCTCTGTGTTCTCTGCTCTTGTAATACACACTTGTTACGGCTTACCACACCTGTGGCCAGAATGATCTGCACTTACATGTTATGCTATCAATATTTGAGATAGAAAATTACCATTCCATTTGTTAATACAAAACAAAAGACTGCAGATGTGGATTTGCATGCCACGCTACAGTATGTGTTACAGTGGTGTTGGTATTAAGAGAAAGTGCTGCTTTTTTATTTGTGACTTTCAAAGTGCTGTTTCATTTAAAGACAGTACAACAAACAAATTAATGGACTATATTTTTTGAATTTATTAAATTTTATTTTAAATTAATCAGTGGTGCCTAGAAGATGATGAATTACTGATTTGATCATGTTGCATATCATTTAACCTTCTGTTTAAGTGTTTAAGTGAGGTATTGTGTTGTGCCATACCACAAGATTCTTCACTCCCTAATGTGATACAATTACCTGTGGACCTCCAATAAAATGACATCCTCTATTTTGTGGACGTGTACAGTTATCCTTGCACAGTTTTCATGGGGAAAGAGGGGGAAATCATGACTTGTTGACATAGTTTGTAAAGATTTGGCTGGAATATGCGTACATGATAAAACTAGAGGTATGGAGGAATGGCTGGTTACAATTAGGATTGCTTCACCATTTTTTATGGTTTTGTTTGAGATACATATTTGCTCCCATAGGAGGGCTTTATTTGGCACCAGTAGAATTAACCTCTACTTGCACTGTAATTCAGTGTGGCTGAAGGGTGAGGGGCTTAAGATTCAAGACAAAGACAGAGCTTAGCGAAGTAATCTTAAATGATTAATAGTCTGTAGCTCTTCACCAGCCATTGTTCATCATTTCTATTTGTCCTTTGATATTTTAAATGGAAATCTTGATTTCATGGAATTCTTCTGTGCTTTTTGTTTGCTTGTTTAAGTAAAGCACAACTAAAAGGTTAAAGAGAATTTTATAAGTATTTTTTGTGACAGCTGGAGAGAACCTTAGTTAAGCTGAAAAACTGTAATAGCTTTAATACTGTGTTTACCTGCTTTTCAGAGTGTGGAACCTGGATTCTTCTATTCCTAGGACAAATTATGTACGGAATGGGCTTTATCTGATGTTTCTATGGCATGAAAGCATTCACCTGTTAAGAAATGTAACAGTTCTGTATTGTTGACCACTGTCATTCACTGACCCCAAGCTAAAAATCTCTTTTCTTATAACTTTTGTTGTTGAAATTGAGAACAGTTAGCCTGCAGAAAATCATTCACCCATGCTATTGAAGATTCAGACAAGATACTGACAAAATCCCTACTCCTGTAAGATTTCATGAGCAGTCTGTTTCTAAAATTGATGATGTTAGATTGGACCTAATTCAGTGTGTAGAACATAGCAGTGCTTTCTGTCTGTAAGTGCCATAATGGGTCCACCAAAGAACCTCTGGCAGACAAATCTGTCCCAGTTATTTGAGCCACTGAAGAAACTCTGGCAGACAAGTCCACCCAGCTATTGTAACTACCCTCCCAGCATTTTCCAGAAGTTGGGACAATCTAGAGTTCTTTCCACCAGCCAGAGTGTAGTGACTGACACGTCCCAGTTGGCTGGTCTCCCAGTAAGCCATGAGTTTTAGCACTTCTGTGTCTGCTCTTGAAGTAGTCAGTGATGCTCATCTTCTTGATTTCACCTTTCCCCAACACAGTTTCTTGGGTATGAAGCCATGAACATCTTGGCAGTGGAGGCAGTGAAGTGAGGACTGAAGATACTGGTTTGATAGATCTGGGTAAAGAATCCCAGCTTTAAATCTGTAGACCGGTACTGGATGAAATCATTCTCTTCTCTCATAGGTGTCTGTGGGTAGTTAACTGCGGATGCATTACTCACTACTTAGAAGGGCAAGTCAAATATTTTTAATGTGGTATCAAAACTTTCCATTTGTACAAGTCATGATGAGGATGATTATTTTAAGGAAATTGTTCATTTTAAGTTTCCCTGAAATAGCAGATCGATTTTATGTTTCCAAGAATACCAACTTCGTGACAGCTTTCTTATCTCACTGCCACTAGAGAGTAGTGAAGAAGGCTCTGTGTACAATAAAATTAGTGTCAGTTTTAACATGAAAGGGGAGGGAGGGGGACAGGATTAGAGGCTTTATGCTGTTTGCCTTGTACTTGTGCTTTTCACCATCATTTTTTGAACCTTCTGTTTTGTTTACATGTGAAGTGTAAGAATTATGAAACGGTGGGAACAGCTGCTTCAAACATGTCTTGTTCAGGTGACTTTCTTTTGGTTTTTAAGATGTCACTCCTTTTTTCTAAACGTGCTGCATATGTTTTTAAATTTGGTTTTCGAGAATACACTGAATACTTTAAATTCGTTTATACATTTGTATCACGCCTATTTTAAGTCTCTTTTCCTCCCCATCTGTTTTAAATGGTGACATCTTGAACCTCCCAGACATGCCTGCCTTGCGAGGACATCTGCTGGAAGGCTTCGGAACTCAGTCCTGACCCATCCGGATCGGTGATTGCAGCTTTGACTGACAGCAGTCAGTGATTCGGCAGTAGGTTGATCAAAAAGGTTCCTTTAACAGGGGTTTTGGTCCCTTCCCCTCACCTCCATCACATCTGTCTTCAGTCCTGGGCACTCCCTCCGAAGGAACTTGTGTATATATCTGGAATGAGTCAGCAAAGTAACTATTCATCACCTTCTCTACAGATTTGATTGCTGATATTTTATATAGAAGTATGATTACAGAGCATGCACACTAAGGATCCAAAATTATAATCCTTCTGAGTACTGCACAGAGTTTTTGTTTTGTTTGGTTTTTTTTTTTCTGTGACAGTATACTACTATTAAATAGCTCTTTCCATGTTTGATTTATTAATCTAGAATAAAAATTGGTATTTTAAGAAGAGTAAATATTTTTTCTTAAAGCCTAAAATCTTTGAATGTGTAAAACTGATTAGTTTATCTGATTTAAAATATTTATTCTGCTCTGGTTTTTTTAATAATATTTTCCCCGTCTAGTTGTCTATATAATCTTTTTTGTAGAATGAAATACAGTGTTTCATAAAAATTTTTAAAGGGTCTTTATTTTTGTGATTTCTCAAAATTTCTATCCTGAAAGGGAGTTTTATATTCTTAGTAGTTAAACAGTAATGTAATAAATGTCCAAGGTTTACAGTATTTTTGTATTATAGTACATCCTTTGGCAACTTTTCATCCCTTCCTGTGAACTCATGATACAGGTAGATGTATTTCTGCATTCCTTAAAAATGATCTTATAGATGGAAGATTAGCTGTTTTGCAGTAGATCCCAGTGAATGCTCCTAGAAGAAACAAACTGATCTCATAAACCCAAAGATATAAGACATGGGTAAGACAAATTTATAAGACGTGTCTTAAAAATATGACCAACTTGTGGTAATGCAGTTTTTTTTTTTTTTTTAGTCTAATCAGTGATTGTAACAGTTCACAGTAACTAAATGGTTGCCTAATGTTCAAAATCCTAAACAAAAGGGCTTCACCGGAGAACCAATAAAATTGAGCTTCTATTTGTCTTTTAGTTCTCAAATTCAATACAGCTTCAAGAACAAGTCAGGAATGTTGTAGAGAGATCCAATCCTTACTTTAGTTATATTCTGATTTAAATTATAAATGGGAACTGTCATGTATTTGTTGACTTATTCCTTCTCTCCCTTCCCCTCCTTATCAGCAGTGGTACTCTGAAGCTGAATATGGTGTGTTCGACCATGGGCCATTCTGAGTCTTGCTTTTAAAAGCCAGTTGCTGCCCAAATGATCTTGTTTTAGAGAGTGACATGAAATGAAGCATTACACTTCAACACAGTTTCAAACACTCCTAGGCCCAAAATATGAATGAAATGTGTTTTAGACAATTGCATGTAGATCTAGCTCACTTAAATTAGAGCTGTCCTAGTTTTTCAGGACTCGTCTGGGTCAGGGCTCTCTGATTTTGATTACCTGCCAGCAAAGATGTTGCAGTTTGACATGTGAGTGCACTGTCTGGGCTACCAAAAGGTTCATGAGATTAAGCGAGCTATTTAAACCTGTGGATATCTAGATTAATTATGAGTCATTGCAGCAATTCAGTTCCATCACCAGAAGGCAGCTGTCTGTTAACATTCAATTGTACAACTTGAAAGTTTACCACAAACAAGGCAAGTTGGGGAAGAGAAGTTGTTTTTGATGTTCTAAAGAGGATAAATAGGAGTTTATTCCTAAGGTAGGTCAGAGAGGACAGGAATAAGAAGATGAAAGGGAGAAGACTGAGTGAAAGCTGAACAGAGATTATCAGGTGACATGGAGGAAAAGAAGAATTTCCTGTAAGCTGTGGAGGGAAAGGGAGGGGTATAAACAAAGAAGCCTTATGGGAAAAAATGAGAACAGCTGTCAATATTGCTCAAGTGATATTTTTAAAAAACCCAGACCAACAATTACTCATTGGTATGCATATTTTATATTTTTTTCTCTGAGAAATGTCTTAGAAGTCATTCTAGGAAAAAAAAAATCATTTGAACATTCTGTAGTTTCCTACCAGACATGCCATTGCCTTCGAAAAATGAATGGTGTAGTATGGTTTAGTGTTTCTTGGTGATGCCTTCATTAAATTTGCTCACCCTTTAGTGAAGTGTTGTCCTAAGCAGTAGTCTCACCAATTTAACATGAAGCCTAGAATTCAGTCAGTTTCTGTGACTGCTGTGCAAATAGGAATTAAGACTACAGGCTAAATAAATCTTTTGGTTTGAAAACTGGAAAGACCCGTCCCACAGAGATATATTTGCTTTGCAGTGTATAACAAAGTCAGTTCCACTGGCAACAAAACATTAACGACAGTGTTATCTTGATGTATTTTATGCACTTCCCAACTTAAGCTACATTGCCACTTCTGAAAACCTGTAAAAGTAGAACTAAGTTTAATCAAACCCTAATTTAAATATCCTCAAATCCAAATCTGGTAACAACTACTGGAACTTATCTGTCTGTATTTAGGTGTAGTTACAGAAAGGACATGAAGAGATCACCTTAAAACAACTTGGCTGAATGATCTGTGATGTGAGGAAAACTTGTAGCCTTTCTTTATCTCTTCTTAAAAGCACCATCAATTAAGAAAAGCAGGTTCAAAAGTGTCTCACTTTTGTGCTCTGTAGTCTGTCCTTGGCAATCTGCAGGGATACAAATGCCCTGCACACTGGCAGCTCAGAGATGGGAATGAGCTGGACTACTTAGAGAGGTTGTAGTTGCTAGGGAATGAGCTTTGGAGAGTGGGGAGAAGTTCAGCCGAGGCGGTGGCACTGCAGTTATAGCAGCATTCATGAGAAGGCTGTGAGCAATTCCTGTCACATACGTGTCACTGACCATGAGGGGTTTGGTAGCAAAGGTGTTAAAGTCCCGGGGCCTGCTTCCTGAGTCTTCTGTCAGGAGAGAGTACTAGTGCACAATGGATTCACACAGGAAAGTTCATGTTTCTATTTCACGTTCTTCGTGGTAGCTAGTATGAGGCTGCATTTTGGATTTGTACTGGAAACAGCTGGTAATTCAAGGATGTCATGGTTTTGCAGGCAAATCACAACTTCACTGCAATGTTGCACAGAAAATTTGCTACAGGATTTTTAATGTGTCTGCCCTGTTTGTGGTAGTGGAGCATTGATGGTGGGTATTGGTTGGAATGGGAAGGACACAGCTTGAAAAGCTTTCTGGTTTTAGTGAAGTGTTAAGTTTCCTTCTATGTAGGTGACAGAAAATTAAAAGCATGCTATGTAGTGCTGACCAGCTAATTTTCTAGCATGCAGAAGATATTAATATTTTTATGTACCTTAGTTTTCCTAAATTGAAAGGATAAACAAAGTTCAAAAAAGTTTTCACAGGTTCTGGAGACTACAATTGAAGAATTTTTTGGAACACAAATGGTGTTTGATTTTTAAATAAACAGTAGGTGTTTAGTGTTTATTACATATATGAAATTGAAATATTAAAAAATCATCTCAAAGTTCTTCTGTTGTTTTTGTATTCAGAATGTCATAAAATGGTTCAGAAAGGGTGTTAAAGATATCCAGTTCTAACCCCTTTGCCATGAGCAGGTACATGCTTTTAATTGTAGGTGAAGAAGAAAACAAAGTTAATGCTTTGTTCCATAATTATATGTGTAGTAGCTGTTTCTAATATTTTTGTTCTTACTCTGGAATATTTTTTCTCTCTAATGTAAAAGATTTAAAAATTTCTTCCATCTGTAAATGAATGTTCTGTAACACATTGTACCTTGTTTTTTTAATTATTTAATAAATTTCTGATAGGATAAGTTGGGACTACTAAAAACAGTTTACACAGATTGGGAAAAAAATCAAAATGCTATTTTTTTATTACTTCTGTCACAAGACTTCCCAATAGCAATAGATTCATGCAATTGATATGAGATGACTTGCTCTGGATTCCACATACTGGCCCATGCATGTAGGAAACCAGACTGAAAAAACCCCTAAAAAATTCACATTGACAGCCTAAAATATGTTACAGGAAAGGAATATATGGGTGAGGAGGGAGCAAGAAGACTTAATCAGAATGTTCTGGATATAAATGCCTGGGACTAAGTTTGTTCTGGCCTTTGGTTGAATATGTATCCACGTAAGTATATTAATGCATTTTGGAAATTTGTATTCTTTTTACCTCAGCTTGGCACTTAGACTCATTCCATGGAGCAGTCTTATGAAACAAACTGGGTTTCTTTTAAATAGAAAATAAACCAGAAGGTAAGTTCCAGCAGCATACCTAATGCGATCCAAATGCTCCCAGGACCAAACTGGAGCTGGTCCAGGGTTTCTATCCTCAAAATAAGTACAGTGTGGACATGAGGTGAACAGCACCAAATGTCTTGCTGCAGAAATCTATGCATATTAAACTCACTGCTTGTGAAAGTAGATATAACCATAGATTGATTTTCCAACTGACTTGTATAGTTCCTCTGGTTCATATGCTGAAGTTGTGCTCTTTCTTAGCTGAGGAAAAAAAAAAAAAAAAACACAAAACAAAACAAAACAACAAACAAAACAAAAAAAAAAAAAAAAAAAAAAAAAAAAAAAAAAAAAAAAAAAAAAAAAAAAAAAACAACACCACCAAACTGAGAGCAAAACCCCAAGAACCTATTACCTGTCAAAATTATCTTTTATGAATTCATAGGTTGTTTTTCTTTAAAATATAAAAAATAATTCTTGCATGAAGAATGTGCCCAAAAATGCTCCTGGAAATTTGTGAAATGCAAGACTAACACATGCATTTCAAGGGTGAGCTTTCAGTAGTATCATATTCCTCTGTAAGCTGCCTATTCACTCTGACAACCTTGTCTAGAAAGCTTGTAGCCTGTTTTGTGGTACGTATCAGTTTGGTTAGTTGGTGAGCCTTAACATGAATTACTATAAGGAGATAGCTGCTGCTTTGTTTTAATTTATGCAAGTCTATTTGAAGAGTTTAAAGTATGTATTATTTCAGCTATTTATGTTATTGCTGAATTATGGCAAGTTTTGTGCCTCTGCTCTCTGCTCAATAGGCAGTTGCTTACATCTTTGACATAGTAATTAGTGGTCCTGATGCCTAAGGAAAAGATTCATATTTTAAGACTGATGCTTGCATATTTTCTTCCTACATGCTTCTGCTGGCTGTAATGACAGTAGCATCCTACAGAATTTTACTGACACATATGTCAAGGATAATTAAGGAGCACTGATTAGATTACATACCTAAAAAGTCTTTAAGAGGTGCATTTCTCCCACTGACTGTAAGGAAAGAATATTGAATTGCATTAGAGAAAACAGAAACATGGTGTAGCATGTTGAATTTTATCTAGTCTCATTTGAGCAGTATCACGTTCACACAAACTTGTGTTTGTGGTCACACACTACAGTTTGTGGGAAAGCAACATGAGTGTGAAGAGGTAGCCTTAAAGTCTTTAATTCAGTGTCTTTCCACTGAGTTACACAGCAACCACTTGTTAATAGCACCAGTTCAGTGACAGATGTATTGCCTTTTCATTAAAGGAAGATGAGTGGGGAATGCTGCATGTAGCCTGGTACATGAGTCACAAGGACTATGTGCAAATCAAGCCCACATACAGACCTAAAGTTTTCAACTGATTAGTACTTTTGTCTTAGTCTGGAGACTAGCTCTTGACCCAGCATGCTGTTGATGTTATCCATGCTTGAACATCTGCTTTGAAGCAGTTTGTTCATACTGAAAATTATGTACCAAAACACACTGTAAGTAATCAGTCTCAAAACACATAAATTTATTTTTTCCTGAAGCTACCTTTTGCTTATTCCTCAAAAAAAAAAAAAAAAAAAAAAAAAAAAAAAAAAAAAAATTTACAAATGGTTCCCCAGGGTTATAATTAGGCGGTTTTATATAACCAAAATGTTTGAAGCACTAACATGAATTAAAGGACACGCAGTGTGACATGATTAAGTTATTAAGATTAATTTTACAATTTGTAAGTAATTTAGAAATCTAACCACATCCATGTCTTCATGGGAAATCACAGTTTTGGGTATTTGTCTTAAGAGTGCTGGTGAGTTTAGATAAGAAATGGAATTTCCAAAGAAAAATATAGCTGAGAGGCCAGAATCTCTGACCTAGTTCAGGCAGCCCCACATAATTAAAGACTTTGTGTTTATTTGGTTTTTGTCATTTCAGAGGTTACATAATAGGCAAATACTGTGTTTGTGTAATGATATTCTTGACATGCAAACTCTTGCAATTAAATGAGCCACATTTTATGAACAAGACAGATTAAAAGATGAGTGTGCTATTCTTGAGTGTAGAAAGTCTGTCTGATTTTACTTTTTTTTAAACACAGCTTTCCAATACTCTGTTCTGTTCTATTCAATATTGTATAACCCATATCAAAAATCAAATAAATACCCATGTTTGATGTCTTGGTGAGGTGTTTAGTTGATTCCACAGAGCCTGGTGTTTCCCGAGACATTATCATCATGTAGATCTGAAGTGCTTCTTCTGTCCTCACAGATTTAGGCAGATTTAGTGCTGAGTGTTAAACCTTTTTCTAATGGATGATGCGACTGGCTACAGGTCTGCCTCAGACAAGGAACAGGAATTCTTTTGAGGCTTTTTTCTGCTACTTGAGTTTCATACCTACCTCTCCAGTTTCTCCTGCACTTCCTTATTCTAGGTTTGTAGATATTCTTCTGTCTTGCTCTGTTTTTCTGATTTGTTTCTAGAACAAGATGTTCTACTAGGAACTTTAATCTAATGAAATATTTTGCTGTGCTTCTGTTTTGATTTCTAGTTGCGCCACTTTCAAGGAGGGATCAGCTATATATGGAGTTTCAAATGTTCAGTTCTTAGATTGGAAGCTGGTGAGATCTGTAGCCTTCCACTGGGCCTCAAGGGTCATGTCTTCTGTTTGGGACAGGCCTTTATGTCTGGGGGGTTTCCCCACTTGTGTAAGTCTTTTTTTAGTTTCTCCAGTGAACATAGGCATTTACAGGTATAACAAAGATGCAGGTATATGTATGATGAAGTGAGTGGATAAATTGAAACTTGTTCCGATGATGAAAAAAAACCTGAAAAAAGTTTTCCTTGTGGTTGTATGAATTTCAAGGAATAGGGAGTAACAAGATTGTATTGGATTTGTCAGTGAAATACGTTTCAAAAACCAGAAGGCACATCCAATTAACATGGGAAAAGAGCTGCTCTACATTCTGGGATTTTTAAAGGAGGCCTTTTTTCTGGCCACACTCACCTTTGTTACTTACACTTAAGTGTCACTGCTCAATTTTGTGTTTGCATTTGCTTTCTAAATTGGCAACACACCAATTTTGACTCTGAGCTAGGTGATGGAAGAATGTATTGCCTCACTCTTTCCATTTTGAGGCTATTGATTTCCTGCCCAAGACTCGTGTTTTCCATTATTCTCTTGTCACAGCAGCATGACCATCTCCCACAGCCTTGTAATGCTTATGTATGTATAGATACAGATATAGATATACACACACACACATGCTCCCTGTATTGCTTCAGGGGCTTATTGTGCTCTGGCTGCTGTGTTCTGTGTTGGCTTTTGCTGAACTTCCTAGGGCTGCTGCCATTCCTCTGTGCCTCAGGCTCCCTCAGACAGCCCTTTCCTCAGCACGCTGACAGAAACCCATCTCCACCCCCCCATACAACAGCTTGCTGTCATCCTTCTCTGGTAGCTTCAAGGTTTTCAGGAGGATCCACACCCTCAAGCTCAGGCTGAGTGCTTCAGTCTGTTTTTCCTTAGAAGACCCTTCTGAAGAGTCTGCTCAGTTTTTCTCTATGCTTTGACTTTCTTTACAAGCAAGTCCATTCTAACATGGACTTTTATCCACACACATGTAATGCTGGACCTGATTTTGTTTTCCTGTTCAAAGAATATAAGCCATGGAGTAGAGCTTCTTTCAGTATACTTCTGCAGCTCCCCTGTGTTTTTTGAGTTTTATCTAAAGTAATTCTTTGAGTTCGTTTAAAAGTCTGCTGAAAGCTTCAAGATAGCAGATTACTTTGTGTAAGTGGCTTGGTGGACAACTCAACCAGTAAATTATTTAGTACCTGTCTTGCCAGAAGGGCTGAAGCTAGGTTATGTGTTCTATAATTCAGAAAATACTTAACACTTGAGTGAACAGGCACATTAAAAAAGAAACCTGATTCACCCAGTATTAATCTGTTGCTTTCAGATGTAATTTTTTTCTCCTTCATCATTGTTCAATGTTCCTCGTTCTACATTGAATAAAGTAGGAGATACAGGATTACACACCCAGATCTAGTAGGTAACAGGAACAGCAACAACCTTGTTTAATTGTAGCATTTAAAACCTGCTGGATTATAAAAACCAATGTTGTTTGCTCTTTTTCTTCCCGAATAACTGCTTGTTTCAGTGCAGTTGGGTTCAGTGATGTGCTATTTCATTCCTCCAGAAAATTTACTGCTTCTTTTCCTGTGAAAATACATATTTGCAGAAAGGATCTGTGCTGTAGACAAATGTTTTATCTGATCATCTTAATACGCATCTCTTCCATTAATTTACTGGAGTATAATTCATTGCTGCTGTTTTCTTAAAAAGGAAAGTTTCCATGCAATAATTGGGCCCACTTAAAATAATACAAGAAGATTGTAGTGTAGTTTTTAGTGAAACTGAAGAAAAAACACTGTGAAGTGACTTCACAAATGCCCCCTGTGCAAAATTGTGGTGTCAATGTCTTTATGTTGTGAAGAGCTTGTTCTTGAAATGTGATTTTCATTAGAATTATATTTATCAATCAAAGAAAAATAATTGTTTTTTTCAGGGCCTGATATAGACAAAATTAGCAAAATTGTGTGAATAGGAAAGAGTTTGCAATAATTCCCGTGAGGGAAAAAGGACCCCACTTCCCCAATTTTGTCTGCTGTCAAGATCATCTGAAAGTCTTTTCCTATGTACCTGTAATGCTGCAGAACTGGCTAAGCAATTGATAGTTTTACCCTTTGCATGTAACAGAAGTTGGAAGCTAGTACACATAGTATTATACAAAACTTTGTCATCCAGTGGTTTGATCAGCTAAGATTTAAATAAGATTAACAAGTAGAAAAAGAATGCCTTTTCATTTGACCTCTTTATTGCATTGTCTGCCAAGCTTTGAGTCACCATTGCCTCAGGTTAATGTTTTAAAAGAACAGTTTAGTAAAGAGGTTCACATCGATGCAGGGTTCAATTTCTAAATTATAGAATCAGTGATGCTCTGCAGTGATGAGAGTTAGATGTGCATGTGACCTAGCAACAGATTACATTTTGTTGTCCTCTCTTGTTAGCTGCTTTAATGTTGCCTTCAGTAAATTCTGGGATTTGGAGTTTTTATTTGTCTCTTATCATTTCTAAGAAAGGAAGAATCTTTAGTGTCTTTCAGGAAATTAGCTGGGGATTTTTTTCTCCTTGAAGCCTCCGAGTCTTAAAATTGGTGTTATTTGTTCTAATTTAACACATTTTAGGCTCTGGGAACGGAAAGTTGAGTTCTACAAGGAAGTGCAATATGGTTTTTAAGGGTGTTTTTTGTTCCCTACTCCCATTTTCACTGTGAGGAAATGAAGTTAGAGGTGCGTGGCCTGATCAAGTCATTAAACAGACGTTAGTACTGCAGTAAGCTATATCTCCCAGAAAACAAAATATATGGGTTGAGTGTTAAACCCCATGAATTAAATTAGTTTTAAATTATTAAATTCAGGAAATAGTTATTGAGAAGAAGTACTGCTGGAAGGGACCCTGAAAGCTTCTAATCCATCCTTGTATCCCAAGACATATGAATGCCTGTCTCAGTCACCCCAAACTGCTTGTGGTTATATCGTATTTAATGAGGGAGATTCTCCAGGCTCTCACCTTCTGTTGCTTCAGCAGCCTGAATTCATTAGACACATTTTCTTAGGGTCTAAATTAAATCTTAAATTATATTTTCTTAGAGGCTAGATTAAATCTCTCACAAGGTGACTGGTTCCTGTTATCCCTTGTCATGGCTGTTTGAGGGCATGTTGGGCAGGCAGTGCTTTTCTTGGCACTGGCATCTGAGTTCTCCTTGGAGAAAAGTGCTGCTGGTTTGCTCTGGTGAGGCTCCAGCTCTCTGACCATGGTAATTGGCTCTGAGCCCCAAACCTTTACTGAGGAACTGCTACCAGCCAGCTCTACTTGCTTGAGCCATGTTTTGCATGGGTCACTTGGGGCTGTTCTGTAAAAACAAGTAACTGTAATTGTTTAGGGAGGCTTTATTAATTCTGCTTATAAAGGTACTCAATGGACATCTTAAAGAAGATTCAGGACATTTTACAGGATTTGATTTTATTTTGATTTTTTTTCCTAAGATGCAATAGAAGTGAAGAAAATCTGAACAAGTACTTAGATTCTATTATCCTACCTAGCATGGGGAAGATAATCGAGATTTTAGTGGAGATTTTCATGGAGATGGAAGATAATGGATATTTTAAATAACTTCTTTTCAGTGGATGCATTGTGATAGTCTGTCGATGCCATTTCATCCAAAACTCCTCATACAACTGGTATAATTCTTTTGAAAGAAAATTTGTCTTCATAATACAGTTCTGATAAAGTTTTGGTACCACACAGATTATTCAGAAATGGAGGTCTGTTGGGAGATGGTGGATTGGGAAGGAGGAGAGAAGAAAAGCAGTGGAGTAAAGAAGAAGCATGTATTTCTACAGGCATAAACTATTCCCTAGTTTAAGTCTAAGAAGGTTATTCATATGTAGTTCTTCACTTTAGGATGTGTTGTGCTGAACTCATTTGGATATATGGAGTCTGTGCTTTGCTTGCTCAGCACAGAGTAAACAAATTTTATGCTCCAGCAGCTACTTCCTGATTGCTCTGTGGAAAGGACCTTAAAAGCAGCACATCCCCTGCTCTCACCCAAGAGAAAATGGCATAAATAGCAAATACCTAACCAAATGGAACATAATGTGCAATTTCAAGCCACGTACCATTTGCAAAGCATTTGTGGATTTGCAGTGTTCATTTAGTCCCTCAGGCTCTTTTCTCAGTCACAGAGGCACCAGTGCTCCCCAGTAATGCTGCAGTAAGTACTGAGCCCACTTGTTCTGGTGTGAAATGTCCTGGGGTGAAATATCCTGGGGCTCAGCTGCCCCAGCAGAAGTCTGAGCATGCAGACTGGTCAGTTCAGGGGCTTTTAGCTCCCTTCTCTCACATACTTGAAATGCAGCTTGTTTGTATGAGAGATTTATTGCTTTGTATGTTTGTTTGTCAGAGAACTCTAAGCAGCATTGCAGATGTTCTCTGTTTGAGGAGAGGCTGATGTAGGGCCCGAAGGATGCTACTGTTTACTGGCAGGTATCATGTGCCTCATGCTGCGGTTCATGCAGTGCTCTGAGGGTGTTCAGAGGATTTGAAAGGGAGCTCTGAGGAGCAGATGAGAGGTGTGTAGGCAAGAAACTTTGGGTACATGTACCTCCTGCCCTAAACAGGCAACTACACTTCCAGTAGCTCAGTCTTTTCCAAAGCAATTTCAATTATTAATTACAAATGGCTCGATGAGATAGTTGTAGAGGAAGAGAGAAGTATCAAAAACAAGTAGAACCTAGAATGCATTGGGTTCTGGTTCAGCTCAGCCCTCAGCAGAAAACTTCTGAAAAGCCTGGTATCTCAGCAAGCAGGGGTGAAGAACAGTCCTCAGAAATCCCATAAAAACGTCACTGGCCTGGAAATAACAGAGCTCTGAACTGGCCACTTGGCTGAAGCTATCACTCACACATAAAATTGGAAACAAAAAAATAAAGTAGGGAACACAAAGTTATAATAGTCATTGCTATGAAAATTTGATGCTTCACAAGCACTCAAACCTCATGATCTTTCCAAGTTGTTTTTTGTTGAGTTGAAAGCCCTCTTTTGAATACAAGGCAGTAGCACTAAGGGTTGAGGGGGTTTTTGGAAGATTAGGAACTGTTGAAGACATGTCTGCACAGTAATCATAGGCTAATTAATCTTGGTGTTCAGTCAGCAGAGCCAGTCATCTGGAGCAAGTGTGCTGTGCAGATCTACACTTCGTGACTGAGTTGTAGGACTCAGGAAGTTGGATGGCTGACTTGCTTTGTGTGATCTCAAGCAAGTTGTTTATTGTCATCATGTTTACTGTACCAAATGTTCCACAAACTGGTTGAGTTCATTTTGGGAACTAATGTTGTGTTACAATACAAAGATGCAGTTCCCAGGCAGAAAAGCAATTTCTCATAATCTTCTGTTTCCTCATACATAAAATGTTGTTTCTTGCTCCCTTCCTCCCCTCCAGAGAGGAATTGTATTTACTTAAATTTGCTTTCTTCAATGAAAACATGTACCAGTGATTTTGAACTTGAGAATTCTGGTGTTCAAGCTTATCATGTTCTGCAGTCCCCAGGTGCTCCAGGTTCTGGAGTAATATGTGCTATAGTGTGATGTGCTTTAAGTGTATGTTATAGCACATTATAGACCTCTCAGGGATCAAGTATTTTTCACACAGATCTTTACTACATAAATTTACTACTTGCATATGTACACAGATACATATATATACACCTAAACACACTATAATACACCTAAACACATTGTAATAGCTATATTTGTGTATAGATAAACATGTTCTGATATTGATAGTCATGGCAGGTTACAGTCAGCAAAGAGGAAAAATACTCCCCTTCTGGAGTTATCATCAGGCATTAAACTGCCTCCATTCAGTGATGCTTTGTTCTGCTAAGAGAGAAAGTGTGATGATGTTGCACTTCAATTGAAGTTTATTATTGTATACTTACTAAAAAATAAATCTATGAATTAAGTTAATACCATATTGTTAATTATTGTTAATGCAAAGTGGCATTATATTTCTTAAGTGAAATGTGTTTCCTGTGGTATGCTGCTGAACAAAAGCTTGTGGTAACTTTGACCATGTGTTCATGCTATACAGGGATCTAATGATAGCTAAAATAATGGTTTCCAAAGTTTGTCTCTCAGACTACTTACAATTTTGGAACTTCATTATAGTAGTCCATTAAAAAATGAGCTGTTCTTGTTTGCTGCTGCTGTTGCTGCTGTATTAGACTTAACAGAAGCCGAAATTTTTAATTTGTTTTTTAATTTGTTGCCTCAGTAAGAAAAAATGGTTGTTATTGCCATAAAGATGTTATCAGTCACTAGCAGAAGGAAGAGCAGTCATTTTTGTCTAGGAACTGAGCTGAGAACCTCTGGCTCTGCCAGACTTTTCCAGGCAATGTTTCTGCAATGTCTGCCAAGCCACATGATTCTGTACAGAGCTGAAACCTTTTCCTGCTCTTCCAGAATCTGTGTGGACAGATTGCAGTCCAGGTTCAGAAGATCTTGGTGCAGCTTTGTTTGCTTCATTACAAATCTGTCCTTCAGATTTCTGAGAGTTGCACAGGAGTTCAGACATGCCAGGGTGTTGAAATGCCAAGTCATGTCTTTCCTCCCCCAGCTGTCTCTCCAAGGCATCACAGAAGCGCTTTCCTGAGGCATACCTGAAACAGTTTTTATGGAGTTCTTATTTATGGATCCTACACATTAATCACAGGTGGGATGGTACAGCTCTAGGGGGAGACTGCACAAAAAGTACTCTCTCTGCTGCCTCGACCAGTGACAGCTGTAGCTCTCCTGATGCCCTGAGTAGCAGGTTGATGTCCTACAAATTGCTGCAGCTCAGGCTTCTCTGATAATATTTGCAGGAATCCAGTGCAGCAGAAAAGAGCTGGCAGAATGTGAGGATCCACACTGCCTCATCCAAGATGAATGCGGTGCAGATGCTGCACAGTCATGGTGCCACCGGAGATTTACTCTCCACTGTGGAGATTTTGCAATGACAATCAGCCTTAGAGCCTTTTAGTGTTGCCAGGGTAGTTCAAAGCAGTGACCATGTAAGCCAGAATCTAGGCCAGTTCCCTTTTAAGCATGTGGAGTTGGAAGAGAGGAGGAAATATTCTGACTTCTTATATTTGGGCTGTGGCCTGAATGAGGCTGTCTCATTGTTGGCAGAGATCAAGCATATTTGCCAATGTCTGGCAGACGTGTATGCTGAGAGACTTGAGAAGCAGGGGTGAGATGGTATTGTCCCAATGCTAGGGCTGTCCTTACTGGATGCAAAATAGCAAAGGGAAGACAAATCTCCTTCCAACTTCTTTCCCTTGCAGTCTAGCACTGTCCCCAGTATGGACAGCAAGTTTTCAAGTATCCCATTAACTATGACCCCTTCCTTACCTCTGTGGTTATCCAAAGCTGAACATGTGCCTGTGCTGTAGCTATCCTTGTTATTAATTAGCCTTCTCAATCCTTATTATTTCCTAGGAGTGTGTAAGCCAGTGTTTTCTGTGATCTGCATTTTGACACAGTGCATGGGTCTATATCGATAACACAGTCATACTTCTGCACTTCTCTTGTCCTTTCAACCCATATTTCAAGATGATTCAGATATAGTCATGTTGGCTAAAATTATACACCTTTGAAGGGTCAATATATTTTCAGCCTATCATAGTTATTTTCAGCCTATCATTAAATCATACTGGGATTTGAATGGCTATTTTCCAGATTGTAGCTGGGATGGGTTGGTTGGTTGGTTGGTTGGTTGGTTGGTTGGTTGGTTGGTTGGTTGATTGGGTTTTTGTTTCTGTGGTTTGTTTGTTGTTGGGGTGTGGGGTGTTTTTTGGTTGGTTGGGGTTTTTTGATTGATTGGGTTATTTTGATAAGACAATAGATTGCAACAAGAGGAGGGTTTGTTTCTTTTTTTCAGTTAGCCAAAGGTAGATACATGCCTGCAATAGACACAGGGGAATGAGGACCAGCTGTATCTGCTTGGTTTGCAACTGCTCTCCCAATACCCAAATGTACAAGAAAACATACCAACATCTCAGTGAGTTTTATTTCATTCTGAATAATTTTCTCTATACAAATTATTTTACTGAAATGAATAACTTCTTTCTTATTGAAAAGTCTGGAAAACTATGAAGAACCTCTATAAGTTAAATTCATCTCAGCAAACTTTAGGAAAAGAACAGTTTTTATTGCTCTTTTTCACTAGCAGTAGTGTAAAAGTTGTTCTGTAGAAAACTTTGGACTAATATCACCATTCTGTTCCCTAAAAATCCACTAGTAGATCAAATCTGTTCAACATTAAATTAATTTTAGTATTTATTTCTTTTTATTTAATTCCCTGGGAGCAGAAGGGGTGGCATCTGTATTGTCCTAATAAATCATTTAGATTAATTAAATCAGGACTGGTTTTACATGAAAAGGTTCCTGGAGCTGATTGGTTTCTTTATTTCCTTATTATTAGGATTCTTTTAATCATTTAGAGATGTGTTTGTACAATTAATAAAATAGAAAGCAAGTTTCAGAAGTAGAACTATGTGTTACTTCAAGTTGTAAATTTAAACTTTGCCTCTTCTTTAGGCTTAACTACACATATAACATAGAACCAGAGCAGCTGACAATAAACTGATCTGTTTAGTCCAGTTACATTTGATTGCAGTAGCCTGAAGGAAGAAACACTATGTCCTGCCATGAACAGTGAGGAAATAATCTCTCAGAGGAAGGGCAGGCCCAAGATATGAAACCTGATGGCTTTTAGCCATTTCATAACATCCAGGATGGTGGTGTTCTTTTTTTGTTTAAAAAGACAAATATAAAAAGGTGGGTCTGTGTTTCCCTAGAAATTTCCAGTGCTTTTTATTCCCACTAAGACCTTGGAATTCGAGATGCATGTTGGTAGTGGCTTTCCCAGCTTACTCAATAGATGTTTCCTTCCCAAAAATAATTTTTCACAGTGCCTGCATGGGAAAGCTGCAGTGTTAATTAGGGTCTACAAACAGTGCAAATGTCATTTTGACTTCTGGCACACTGATATTTGTGCAGTGGTGGCAGCAGCTGGTATCTGTCACCCAAGCCCTGTGCTAAGCCTCCGAAGTGTTATTTGCTCTTAGAGGACACTTCTATACATCCACAGGGGTTCCAGTAATGTAGATGAATTCCAGAGAGATTTAATTATGCCCATGCTTTTCCTTTCCTCTCCCCTGATGCCTGCTTGTAGTGAAATAAGACCTTGTGATCAGGAAGGCGGGAAAGACTGACCACCAGTGTTGGGAGACTCTGGGAGAAATACTCAGGCTTTCCTCCCAGGGCAGTGAATGACTGGGGCAAGAAGGGTTTGGCTGCCTTGTGGTTGCTTGTGTTGTTGATCTCTCGAAGCAATTTTTAAAAAACAAAGAGATTGCCTGAATCAGTGTTTTCTTAGCCTTTGTGCATGACACTTGCCAGCTTTTTTGCATTGCTTTTTTTTTTTTTTTTAAAGGGGTGCATTCTGCTGCCTGCTGCACAGATACCCAGCTGGACTAATTCCGTCACTATCCAGTGAACCAAATAGTTTTGTTTGAACAAGTAATTTTCTTGGTGAATAGAAGCAGAATAAATGAGTGCTCCCCAATGTATTTTCAGCAGAGGCCAGTGGTTTAGGTTGTGTACAGCACTAACCATGCAATACAACCATTTTTTCCCAAGTTAGAGAATTTGAGGTTCAGTCAAGTGTCTGTGCAGACACTTTCCCTCAGCAAAGCACCCAAAATCATGTGTTTTGAAACAGCTTTACTTTTACCAGGACTGATTTGTGATCTTTTTTCATATCACTTTGCCATGTTCAGTAAGGTATGCCTGAGGAGTTGTTCCAAACTCCCTCTAGGTTCTTACAAAAGACAATAAAGAAGCCATGCTTATTTATCTAATGGTGAAAGTCTTGTATTCCACCTTCTCTAGGTGACAAGCTGTAGATGCTGAAAGAGGCTGAATTTCTCTTCAGGGTGTATTTGCAAGAGAACTTCAGATTAACAAAGTGGGATCGTTAGTATATCCCATTTTTTATTTTTGAGCCTGGAGTTTGATTTCCTTTCTGCCAAACTTTGTGCTGTCATCTCCTGCTGCAGTTCCTGCCTTCCCAAATGTTAAACTCTATAAAGTAACAAGCACTTCAGAGCCAACCTGAGTCCTAACAGATTGCAAACCCACTGTGAAGCAGAATGTCCTTCCGCATGAGGCTGGACAACATTCATTTTGCAGGTTGCAGGTTCTTTCACATAATTATCCATGTACTTGATGTGAGTATATGAATTTATGGGGTAGCATACAGTATAATTTGTCATAAAAAAATAATGAGGTTTAATGCACATAACCTATTACTGTGGATCCAGTATTGATTAAATCCCTTTAGTGCAGTTTAGCCTCTGTGAAGAACAGCTTGCCTAAACCCTGCTTCTGAAACAGACAGTAAGTTATCTCTTCATGTGACTTATTAGTCAAAGCAGCACACTTTGGCTTTTCTTCACCAAGGTGTGAGATCTGAAACATTACCTGGGACCAGGTCATTCCTTCTGCAAAAACAGGCCTGGAGAAGCTGATGGACAAAATCTCTGTCAGCAGACTGCACCACAGTCCCTCACTGGGGCAGGAACTGATGCACCAAGGGGGGGCAAAGACTGTGACCTTACAAGACCTAGTACAGGATTCTATGCTTCTGCATAAGAGCTTTTCCCCATGGCAACTCCCTGAGCTGCAGCTGCCTTGGGATATTTATCCATCAGTATGGGGCTGTTACTGTTGTCTGAGGTGGTGCTTCAGGACCTTTGCTGTCACATCTGAATGCTTTGCACGTGTTCTGCACTTGCCCAGGACATGTGCTGGCACTTGTTCATAGCACACTGCACCTTAGCTGTGCTCTGCCTGCTTGTGGCCCCAAGCTGGGGTGATGGGCATGGTTGGGCTCTTCCACAACCTCCCTTCAAGTCCTGGAGATGGACTGTTTGTGCCTTTGATTCTACACCAGCATAATCATACCCAGCTGGTATGAGCAGGTCTGCAAAGAGTGGGCACCTGCTACCTGCCTTGGCAGTTTGTGTAGGAGAACAGGCACTTAAATAAGACTGGTGCTTAAATTATTCTGAAGACTTGCTGTGAAGCCTTTGAGTAAGGCTGTGTTGGAGCAGGGAGTTGAAGTGTGCCATCCAAAGCCAAATGACTTACTCCTTCTGACCTCTTTTGGAGAGGAAAAAGGAAGTCAAGTCTTCTGTTCCTGGCACACTCCAACTGCATATCCTCCCCGGAGTAGCCCCCAGCACAGTCCTTGCCTGTGGATGGGAGCCCATCATTGCACCTGCCTACAGATTGTGCCCTGCAAGCGTGGGATCTGGGGGGTGCACACACGCCCAAGTTTCCCCTTGCTGGGCACTTCAAAGCTACATCCTTGCAAGAGCAATAGGAATTATAAAGCAGCCTGCCAGCTGGTGCCCTGGCAACTATTCAAGCTTTGCTTAGAGTATCTATGTCGGCCAGAACTGCACAGCTCCCTCTTCTGCCTTCATCCTGGCAGAATAAATGTAGAAAGACACCTCTCAGTTAAAGATCATTGCAACATCTTCCCTGGTGCTTTGAAATATTTTCCTATCTCTTTTATCTGTTAATATTGGCGAGTGCCTGTGTTGGCAGCTTTCTGGCTTTTGTCAGAAGCCATCGGGTTGCTCTGTTAAGCTTCAGCTCCTGAAGCCAAATGATAAATGACAATCTCTAGCCTTGGGGAGTTTTTTTTTATGGCTGAGAAAGAAATGCTATCATATCAGAATTTTAAAATCTAGAAATTAGGGGGAAAGAAAGAGAAGTGACTATTCATTGTTGTTAATAATAATAAAACCATGATGTTACGCTGCTAGTCGCATTGAGTGTGAGACACGTGGCAGTGAATAACCCTTCCCAAAGGTCATGGAAATTTAAAATTTTGCTAGGAGGAAATTCTCCAGGCAAGAACACACTGACACAAGTCTTCATGCTGTATTGGTTCAGCCATTTGGGCAGCACTGCTTTCCTCTCCTGCAGTAGGTTTGTTGGTGCAATGGGTGATATCTACAAGGTCCCTGGCTGTTAGCAAAGACATGTGGGCACTTTCCAAGGCAGAGCAATTCCCTTCCTTCAAATGCCTCTCTGCATCCAAGGCCTGCCCTGTTAGTCCTACTTGCAGCCCTTTCTGTGCTCTGTTTCCAGGGGGCATGTGGAGGCAGCCAGCATCTCTGCACAGAGGAGATCACACTGTTGGTAGGCAGAGGTGAGCTGTGGTTTCCTTTGTCAGAAGGACAGAGAGCAGCTCGTTGTACAGCACGTTACAGCAGCCGCAGGGATCTGCACTGCTGGAGCTCAGGGAAATGGCTCTGGGAGGTTAAAGATTAGCAGCAGCACACCTCGAGTCACAGGATGACTCTGCCCCTTGCACTTTGCTCTGTCCCAGGGAGAGCCTGATGTCTCTGCTCCCCCAGACAGCCCGTCTGTTTCCTGGGAGAGCCGCCCTGCCCGGGCAAACCCAGCTGCCTCGTCCTTTTCCAGGGAGGGAACTCGGGACAGAGAGGTTGAGCGACTGAGGCCAAACAATGAGGCAATAGCAGCAGCCGAACTGGAGCTCACGAGTCCTTGGCTCCTGCTCCCGTGTTTTCTCTGCTGCTGGAGGAGCCGAGGGGCGGCCTGCGGAGGGCAGAATCAATGCTCGCTTGTGCGCGGGTGAACACAACCCCGTCTGTCCGCTCCTGTGCGCTGAGAAGGGGCCCAGTGTGCGCTCCTGCCATAAACTGGAGAGGCAGATCCTCTCCCGCACTGCGGGGGCTTTGTGCTGCCCGGAGGAGCGTGTCCCCCAGGCTGGCACCTCCGCCTGGATGGCCCTGACAGCTCTCCCTGGGAGGGCTCCTGCCTGGGGAGCTGGAATCCTGTGCACCTGTGGATGGCTGGCAGGGTCCTCCTGCAGCCTCCCTAATTTGGGAGTTTTGGGGAACCTACAAAACACCAAGATCCCCTTGACATCCGAGGTCCGGGCACTGTCCTTGGCCACCGCTTGTAGCAGGACAAGCACAGGAAAACGTGTCCCAGTGTTGGCTCATTGGATGAAAAGAGCTTTTCTGAAAGCATTGCATACTTTCGATCAATATTATTAATGTTATGAATCCAGATGGTTTGAATTCTGAATCTGGATTATTTCATGCCAGATTTCAGTCCAGATTGGAACTTTGACAAATGAAATCTATCCTCTCCTTGAGGGAATTGCTCATGGGAAGAACAACAGACCTTAAAAGGCAGTGAATGGCAATATTAGAAATAATTTCTTTACAGTGTCATTTAATGTGCATATAAAATTTAAAAACTTAACTGCTTTACAATTTTAATGTAGGCCTTATATAAATCTAGTGAACTTGTCAGAGGATATTATGATGCTTGAATTAAATAAAGCCAGATTTGTTGCATTCTTGGTCCTGCCAATATGAGGTGACTAAAAGGTCACCTTGATTGACCTCCTGCCTTTTTATTCCAAGACACTTTTGACTGTTTCCTGGCTTTGTTTAGCAGAAGCATCCAGCTCTGTGGCAGAGCTGACAGTCACTGAGAGTGTCATGCTATATTTATGCTTTACGCAATATTTGTGTCAAAAAGCCTCTGTCTAAATAGACTCAATGTCAGTAAGAGATGACCCTGGAACAAATGGTTTGAAGTCCCAGAAAGCTGATCTTTCCCAAAAGTGACTAATGTGAGGCAAATGGAAAATATTGTTCTGAAACAAGGCTCATCCAGCTGTGTGCATGTGATTAAAAACATCAGTTTCTAGAGATCTGGTCCAAATAAATTATGACACATTTTGATTCTATAAAACCAGGAAACTTACAGTTTTTAGGATGTGTTTAAATGTGTCAGCAGCTATTATCTCACATACTGATACTTTTGGTTTCTATTTAAAGGGACTCCAATGTACAGACAATATATACTCTAACTTTTATCCAAATTACTTTTGTTCCCTTGCATCCAAGATGGAAACTCTTGTCCCCCCTGGCGATGCATCTCAAGATCACATACAGCTGGTTTTCCTGTAAGTCAGCTGCTTCTTTCCAGCTGGCCTTCTGTGCAACTGGATAGGTTTTCTCAGACCTTGTATAGGCCTATCTGGAGTGTTTTCACTGTAATCTGTACTCTACATAAGAATAAGAAAAAAAAATTAAGTGTGTAACAGAGTATAAAATTTGAGGAAATCTGAGAACTCAGAAGAGAAAAAGTCAAGATGAGAAAAATTATGTCATTTCAAACACAAAATGTAAACACCAGTATAGCTTAATCCAAAGAAATTCACGTCAGCATCAGCATGGCTATATGACTTTGGAAAGAGCTGAAAATGCCTCCTAGCACCATCCTTCTCAGGGCCTAGAATATCTAAGAATCTAATTCTAGTATCCTTAATAAGTAAAC
The DNA here is from genome assembly GCF_965231275.1 of Zosterops lateralis. Lineage (NCBI taxonomy): Eukaryota > Metazoa > Chordata > Aves > Passeriformes > Zosteropidae > Zosterops > Zosterops lateralis. The sequence goes on along the minus strand of NC_139764.1, from coordinate 52,775,748 downwards.
AAGCAAACAAAAAAAAATCTCAGTTCATCAGTTGAAAAGGAAATCTGACTCTTAAGGTGTATGCTCCATTTACATATCAATAATCAATAATCATCTGCTTCTAATAATGAATTTAGGAATTACAGCCAAACTCTAGTGGACATAGCAAGTGGTGGCAAGAATTACTTCAGAGGAGATATGGCGCTTCTTTTGCAAGTAACACAAAGCACAGTATTAATAGTACATTTTCAGGATGTTGGACTGCTTTAACTACTCTGACCTGTTGAAATTTGGGCAAGTGGCTTGACAGGGAATTCTGCATAGAATGCAGGAATGTCTTCTAGTTACAATATAATGTGGCAAGATAAAAATGTGGATTTAAGAAGTAGTTTTCAGGAAATTTAATCTCCAATGAGCAGCTTGGGACACAGGACAGAAGGGTACAGGAACTAAAAGCTGTATGAGATGATGTATGTTAGTACTCCTGGTGTGGGTTTTTTCAGACAGAAGCAGTAGTGGGACAGCAAAGAGGATTGTTCCTGGATTCAGCATGAAGTAGTTTAACAATGCTCCTAATGAGACAAGAGGAGTTACTTCAGTGCAGCAGCCCTTGCTGCTGCCCAATTTGTTTGGGGAAAGGGTGAGCCAGTCCATTACACACAGTGCAAGGGAATGTCCTCTGCTCTGCCAGAGGATGGCAAAATAAATATTGCCTCAGACTGAACCCATCTGTCACCACAGCATGTTTTGCCCTTTCTGCAGCAATGTGGTGATAACAGTTCCTGATCCCTCTGGCGTATCGCCCTAAGGCAGACAGGGAGATTAACCTAAATTTAGCATGTTCAAAAAATAACCCCATTTCTCAAGTCTTTTTTCCTAACTAAGCAATACCATTCTGGAGAAGGTAGGAAAGGGAAATGCCTTTTTTGTAGGATAGAGGCCTTTTAATTGCAGGATACCATCCATCTTTACAGGATGCATCTGACACTGAATTTCCTCCAGAGGCTTGTGAAAAAGAAATATTTTATCAAACATCCTGAATTTCGCTGCTGTTCGGGTGTAATTATGTCATTTACTAGTCAGGATTATTCTGAGATACTTAAATATGCTAAGATACTATGAAGTTCTTTGAAGGTCTTTTTGTAAATTATTTTGTAATTATGCATATATCCAGTCTGAAGCAGATGCATACAGATAAAGCAGTGAAGGTTGATTAAAGGTATGTAGGTCATTAGAGTGAAATTCAAGATTTGTGTTGGTTTATGTTCTTACTGCCTCTACAGGATGCAACCTTGATATTTGCTACGTGATCTAACAGAAAAATAATGTTGTGTCTTGTCCAAGGATATGTGTTAAATCCATTTCTTCTGTTGTGAATCTAATTATAATCTAAATTATATAAATTCTTATTGTATATAATAATTGCTGCATCCTCCAAAGTATTTGTGATAGGCATCATAGCAGCTATCAAGGGCTGGCTTTTCCAAGATTTCTGTGCTCTGAGTACAAGATTCTTCTGAAAAATTTCTTATTTAGTGCCTGCATATAAGCTGAGCTTATATTTGTTCAGAGATTTTATACTATGCTGTAAAAAGTAGTTAGATATCCCACACAGGCAACTTACACAGAGCCAAGTCTGGGTTTACTTGTGTTTACTGTGTCATTTTATTCAGCGGGTCTGTCTGTAGGGGTGAGAGTACAAGCCACTTAGAGAAAAAACAGGGGACAGCCAACATTGTTTTGAGGATGAAGTTCAGCACTAATATGTGCATGGGGCACTGGCCCTGTGCATTTACCTTGCTCCAGTATAAGCTGCTTCTCAGAAACAAGATCTTGTCATAGTGTTTCTCAAGCTCTTCTTGAATCTCTTATCACATGATCCTTATTTGTGGTTATTGCATCAGAACAGTGTGAATAATCTGTATTTGCTGATGGGTGGAGGACTGATTTGGCAGAAGAGCGTGACTCATTAAAACACACGTGTGCACACACAGAGTGCAGCCCTGCCCGGGGAGGGTGTGTAAATAATGAGCAGCAGAGGGGATTAAACACCTGCTCACCCATCAGGCTTAAAGACCCGGGAGAAGGAAGTTGCCTATAATCCAGAGCAGAGCACGTGATGAAAGAGCAGCTAACTCATGGCTTAGGAATCCCTGAGTGGATAATTCAGCCTTTTCAGGCTGCAGTGATGAATCACTGAGTGTTTTTCTGGGTGTGAGCCCTCAGGTGAGGAGATGCTGGCCACAGTGGAAGTGACCTCAACAACAAGGTCGCTGGCACAGATCAGGGGCTGTTCTAAGCAGAAAGGCAGTGGGCCAGCAACGCAGAGCACACAGAGTTTAATTGTAAGGTTAGGATTAAATAATAATTTGTCAAAATTTAAGAGCACAGCTATATTACATGTCTGAGGCCAGATAGGTGCTGTTAGCATCTAGCTCAACAAATGATAATTATGCATGCTACCTTCAAAAGAAAAGTAATCTGAGCTGCAGTGAAATGAAGTTATAAAGGTAGCAGTGACTGGAAAAAAAGGTGAGGGTTTTCTCCCTTCTTTGTCACTGCAAAGTGCTGATGGAGAGACATTTAGATTTTGGGTTTGGAGACTTGTGATTAAATATAATGTTGTTGTAGACCCATCAAAATCTACATTCATCAAAATCAACGAAAATACCTTCAGCATGGATTCGGTCATATTTCTGTGATCACAGAATGGTGTATCCATGTTAAAATATGGTATTTGAACAAAACACCTAAGAAATCTTAACACACTCCAGAGCTTTTAAAGTGCCTAGGAAGTTTTGACCAGGTGAGTTTGGGTAGCTGTGTGTATATACTCAATAGCTCTCTGTGGTATTTCTGGGATGTTCTGTAAAATAGGTTATCTTGTCATGCTGTAAGTACCTTCAAAAAGAAGTTATCAAAAAGCAAAGAAATAGAGATTAGCTAGCAATTAGCTAGCACAGCAAGCAAAACTACTGTCCCTGCATAAAGTGTGGTCCTGTGCTCCAGGAGAACAGACAGACAGACAGACACCGCTGTAATTGTAGTGAGGGCCAGCACCTTGCAGGCATCAACATTGCTGGAAATGAGGGTTTGGATGTCATGAGTTTCCATGACCCCATTCCTCACAGAAGTTTGTTGTCTGGGCAGAACTGCTGCTGCTGCAGCAAGCCAGCTCTCCCCCCTGACAAGGACTGGATGAGGAGGACAGTGAGAGGGAATTGCGTCAAAACTGGACAAATCACTGCTGCTACTCATTGTTTTAGGAACTGTAAGAAGTCAGGAAATATAAGATTTATTCCTCTTCCCCTCTCAGATTGCCGTGTCAAGATTATATGGACAGCCACAACTCAATTCTGCATCCTTCCCTAAATCTGGTGGGTTTAAGGGGCAATTAATTTAAATTTTATAAAAGGACAGCCCTGCCTGTTGGCAGGCAACCACTGCCTGCTCATTGTAGTGAGTCACGCTCTCTTCCACGAAAAGAGGTTAATCTGTCTGCCCAGCCACAGCTCTGACTTGTGGCTCAACATAAGGCTTGACCCAAAGCTCATCCACAGTCAGTAAAGGGGTGTCTGTCAGCTTTGGTGAGACTAAAACTCTGTGAGGATTCCCAGTATTGAGATAAATCTGTGTAAGGGCTCTTTGGCTACAAAAAGGAACACATGATGTCTACCTTTAAGAAGCAACATGAAGAGTGTAGACCTGAGCAGAGTGTGATGTTTGAGCAGTGTCAATGCCAGTAGATTGCTGAATGGAGTTAATTCAAGAACTCCTTTGCTCACCAGGCTATAAAGTCTCCATAGGAAAAAAAAAAAAAAAATAAACAAACCAACCAGCAAACACTTCAGCTTTATTTATGCTATTATGAAGAGCTGAAAAATAAGAGAGGGGAAAAAAAGAAGCTGTTTACAATTTCCTGAAATTTGAGACAATGTATAAAGTTTTATTTTGTCTTGATTTGCTATTTAAATGCTAAAAGAAATTTCCCATAGTCAAAAATGCTCTCTGCTTTTATAAATCCAAATGTACACTTTCCATCAGCTGAGGCAAAGCCAAAAGGGTTTGGAATGTGGCAGAAAGTTTTACTAATGAATAATTAGGATTTATCTCACAAATAATACTGCTTTGTTTCAGCGTGGCATAGGACAAAAAAGTTTTAAAACCTCTTCAAGAAATCATTACCATAAACTTAAAAACACCCATTCCACTTGAGAACAGGGAAAATGGAAATTAACATGCTGTGCCGACTGTGCCCTCCTGTAATTCTCCCTCTTAGAGATGGCCCTGGATAAAAAGCTGCTGCCTCCCAGGCCAGCACCTGCTCTAGCATTTTAAGTGTCAAGAGAGGAGCGGATCTGGTCTGGGGGCATCATCTTTTGTGGGGAAAAATTATCTGCCATGAGTCCAAAGAAATGGCTGGAAGGGTGGAGCTGATAGAGGGCACTTAGTGAGATAGCTACAATTTGGTGATTAAACCACCTTTAATCTCTTAGGAGTCTGAATTTAAATATGGTCACTTTTACAGTATTTTTCTTCCACTTACAAGTTCAACAGTCCCTGAGAATATTTTTCTTTGGGAAAAATATTAATATAATATTATATAATAATAATTACTATATAATATTATAATAAGATATTATAATTATATAATTATATTGTGATAAATATATATCATAAAATATCACATGATTAATACTGTGTGTTAGGCTTTGTTTACTTCATAGACTTGGTTAATGAGGTCAAAACCAACAACTTTTATTCAGAGACAGACTTCATCCACCTACATTTTAGCTCATTAAAAACTAGACATCCTGTTTCCCTTCTCCTGGTCCATTTAACTCTGCCCCTAAAAGCCTTGCTCTGGCTATAGGATGGCACAGAACAGTTTATGGGAACAGTTCCTCCACCCAATAAAACCACTAATGTCACCAAAAGGACTTCGTGGACTAAATTTTGTCTCCCTACACAGGGTCTATACTTCGAGGCCATGCTTATCCACAGGTCCCTTTTTCCTTCATTTGTATTCATGTGTTACCACTTGAAATTTGATTTTACTGTATTAGAGAACTTCCTACTTTAATACCATTGAACTTTTGCCTGTTTGATCGGCAAAGGTACTGGAATCAGGAGAATTCTGCCAGCTCTTCCCATGCAACTTCCCATGCAACCTTGTGTACCAGGCACTTGGGCTGGGTAGTATCATCCTTACTCATGGTGATGACCATGGAAAACACTTGAGCAGTCCCACTGACTACTCTGGCTAAGACATGTGAGTGAGCAATCACCAACCTGAGCAAAGGTTACAAAATCTTGTACATAACTTCTCTGCACCTGGGTTAACTACTAGGAAACTTTATTCTTTAGTTGTCTTAATGAGCAATGCAAGCTAAAATACCTGAGCAGCCTGAGAAGAAAGATGCTTCAGAAGGGTAATGGAATGACAGGATGAACCTATTAAGTTCCCCATCTTATGTTGCAATATTCAGTAGCTTTGATAATGCTCTCTCCAAAATCCCAAACAGGAGACTTCCTCCTAGGTATGAAATATTCTGGCCCAATTACTGTCTCTGAGCTGTGCTCCCACCTGGCCTCCTGCAGAACTCTCTCAGGTCAAGCATCACGATCATATTTAAATATTTAAATTTATTTGAAATATGTTACTAAAAAACTTAACCGAAATCTATTCAGAAAGTATCTGTTTCTGACATAAATTACCAGTTTTCCTGATAGGGGGTTGTTTGTTTGTTTCCCTTTGACAGAAAAAAATTTCCAAGTTGTCTTTGCCAGATGAGGAAAACAGGTCATGTTGAAAAAGAAGTGGGTAACATGCTGTTGGCACCCCCACCCCCAAACGAACAAATGAAAAATGCTACTTAAACCAGGTTTAACATATCTAAGAGATTAGGATGTCTTTGTCTCTACCCTAGATAGCTTGCTTTTAAATGTGACCTCCTTTCCTTGCCTAGACAGATGCTCTTTGTCTGCTGGGACCAGTGGTAAAGCCATCCTGACAGCTACCTCGCTTCCCAGTCTCTCCCGAAGGGCCAAAGCTCTTCCAAGTGGTTTCCTCCTACTGAAAAGACTATAATTAGCTGCTTCCTCCATTTTCCTCTGTTTAAAATTGGCATTATACAGCCTTTCTTCCTATCTCCTGAAGCCTCATCCCCCATCCTGTCCTGCTTTTGGTCACATGTGAAAGGAAATGCAATGCTATGGGAGTGTAAGCACGTTGCTTAATAAAGACAAAATACATAGTTTTATAGTAAAGAATTGACATTTTCTTCCTTTCTCATTTGGCTGTGGCTTATCTGTTACCCAAAAATAGACACAACCTCCTGTTTCTTAACTATTACTTCCTCCACATTTATGCTAAATATTGTTATTACCCTGTTAATCTCAGTAGGCCAAATACTGAGATTTCCTTTATTGTGCCAGTATATTTTCCCCTATATAAAAGTAGGTGCATAATAAGCTTTCCTGTCCATTTCTTCAGTGGAATAGCTTTTGAAAATGTAAATCCAGCAACAGTGCTCACAGATTCAAAAACTTCAGCTAAGAATGTATTTTGAAAGAATGCTATGAGGAAATTCTTAGTTTATAAGGGATTTGAAGCTGAGAAGTCTCCAAAATCCTAAAAGCAGAGACATTTTCTTACAAAAAAAGTCAGATCTCACTGTTCACTTAGCAGAATTTAGTGTCAATATTTTTGAGCTTCTCCCCAAAAAAATCCCAAAACAAAGAAAAAACCAAACCCCCCAAAACCTCGGAATTTTAGCATCTTCTAAAAATTGGCTCTGCAAATTTATGGAACTCATCTTAGTTAAAACAAATCGTGTCAGCTTTTCATATTTTTCCTACTCAATTATGCAGGTCTCAAAGCCCAGATCACCAAAGAAATGCCTGAAAAGCTATTTTAAGTTATTTCATGTGCTAGTTTATCCAAGCCAAGCTTTGTAATAAAAATGTGACAATTAGCATTCCTTTGTAATTTAATACAAATTTATTCCCTCTTAATTTATTATAAATTTATTCCTTTTAAATTTATTTCAAAGGAGAATAACTTTACAAAATAATTTTCTAGCTTTTTGCATAGGCTTTGGCAAGTACACTCTTATCTACTGAACTATATGTGTTTGAAAATAGATATACAGTACTTCAAACAGCAGTTCTGAGTTATTATGGAAGCATAGCTGTTAGTATATATTTCTTTTGGCTTTCTAGCCTAGGACATTTTGTAGGACACATATTCATTTTGCAAATTAAAGTTCTTGTGTCAGTCTCATCCTTGAGAAGTCCTAAATCCTGTTGTTCATTTCCATACTTTGTTCCTGTCAGTTGTATCCATCAGTTCATAAATCTGAAGTCTAAGATGCTGAATCCAGAATCTTCACCCAGTCCAAAAGGCCTCTGTGTGTCTTGACACACAATGGCTTTCAAGATAATTACCCTATCAAGACCTATAGAATAAGGACCCGGTTTTTGTGTTTCAAACTACTCAGGTGACATACTAGACTAATCTCACTCCTTCACCACTAAACATAAAATCTGATTCCACCTCTTCAGTTAATGTCTTTATTGTTAGTATTATTAAGAGGAATTTCTGGTAGTCAGAATGCAGTAGGTTGAACAAGGAAACATCTAAGATGTGAGCATTTTCACCCAAACTCTTGCAAAGCTCTAAGACTACTCAAGAAGTTTATCCCACTCCTTGTCTAAACTGAAGCTTATTGCTGGGTTTTCCTGATCAGGATCTCTGCCATGGTAGGTTGTGTATGCTGGTATAAGCCAGTAAAGTAAGTGTATGCCCTAGGGAATCCAGTGTGCCTGAGGATGTTCCCAGGCCAAAATGGAGCCAGAGAAAAACCTCATGGTTTACCAGTGAGAGTGACTGCCTTTAGCCCACCAATACACAGTCATAGAAGACCAGCAAACTGCTGGGATTTCTCTGCTGGGATTTCTGGTGATCCAAGGAGTACTCTGGACACTTGGTTTTGTTGTGTGGGCAATAGCACAGATACCTTCTGCACAGACAGATGTTCAGAGTGACAGCAGTGTGCCGCTTGCAGAGATTTTTGTGACCACGTGGTATCAGAAAGGAGAATAATCAGCGCCTGTCACTCAGAGCACTTGTGCTGCAGTTATGGGGAACCCCACTGTTTTGCCATGAGGATTACACAGTGAAACAAGTGACTCTTGTCTTGCTTGACAAATAAGATGCTCATTTGATTTGAACAGGAATACACTGTGACATCCTTTATCAGCAGAGACAATTTTCTACTTGAGAGAAAAAAATGACCAAATAATGATGAAAGAACAGAAAGCTGACACAGAAAAGGTATTACACATTCAGCTTTTATTTTAAATGACCTTCAGCCCCTAGAACAGCCACGGCCACTTTCCCATAAGCTTCTGCCACTGATGGCAGAGAATGAGCCTTAGAGCAAAGTGCAACAGCAGCAGTGGCAACATCATCCCTACCAGGCCCCAGCTCTCTGCTGATTCAGGTTGTCACTGAGCCAACAGAGACTTTCATTGCACAGCAATTCATCTACCAATGCTTTAAAACAAGACTGCACCCCCTTTCCTCATTTGACTGGCTCACTGAAAGCCCACAGCAAAATCTGCTGGTTTAACTTCTCCTATGGATGGTAACATTCCAATTATTTTGACATTGTGAAACCTGGACTTTGCTAAACAGGTAGGAGAAATAATAAGTGCTTTCAGGTTACTCTGAACTGTCTGTTGGCATTCATTTCCCAGAAGCCAACCGGTTGGAATAACAGCTATCAGGCTCAGTTATACTGGAAAGTCACTTGAAGCAAAAACTTTCAGTTAATGGGGATACCTGAAGGAGGGATGGTGTCAGAAAATTCAGCAGAAAACAACCTGAAGTGACCCTTCTCACATGTTCTGTAATTAAACATAAGAAGAGTCAAGACTTCCCTTCAGAAAAAAAAAAAAAAAAAAAAAAAAAAAAAAAAAAAAAAAACCACTCCTAAGGGAGGCTCAATATCTTACATAAAAATAAATGAGAGAAAATTACTCAGAATACAAAATCCAAGGCTGTAACACAGCCAGAGGCATTTGGCTGAGGACAGGGAGCCAGCAGCAATTGCTGCAGAGGACACCACTGTAGATTTGGCTGCAGAGATGTTTCCAGGCAGTCAGCCCATATGAATGGAATAATGGCATCTACGTGGCTGAGAGATATCCATGTTGGATCAGATCAGGATATTCTGGTGGCTGAGTTAAAAGAACAGTCCTTTTTGCTTAAAAGCAGCATTTCTGGCTATCTCACTGTGCATAGGATACACGTGAATACATCTGCCTGTGTTAGGGAACACCTCTTAGCTACAGGTGAACACTCTTTTTGCAGAAGTTCCACTTTGCCTGACCTCATCCTTCCCCAAATCATGTGACTGAGAGGCTGGAGAGTTTAAGCCTTTAAGTCATCTGTCCTTGAGGAGAAGTCTGCAGCTAGAACTGCTTTTGTGCAAGGAAGCTGCTGAGCAGCTGTAGCCTGAGAAAAAAAAAACCAGCCAACAAATTGTTGTTGCCAGCTGGGGTCAAAGCAGAAACTCAGCAGGGTTTGGTTGGGGATTGCTAGGGAAAACAGTGAAGAGGTTTACATTAAGAGAAGAGGCCTGGAGGATGCATTCAAAAGGGAGTTTCTGTGAGCTGGGAAAACTTCTTGGCAGGTTAGGAACCACCTGTAGGGACCAGGATGAGGTAAGGCCCAGATTTTTATCTGTGTAGTAATTGCCTCATTGAAGGTGGTCTGCAATGCCCAGGGCTCATTTGTCTGCAGGGGCACTGTGGGCCTGAAAAGCTGCTAGGAAGCTCTTCAATTTCATTGCTAATGAAAATTCCAGGAAAAGGTAATCTCTGGAACTGTTGTGGAATTTAAGCTTTGAATTTGCCTTGCATGGCAAAGAAGGAGATGGTTAGGAAACCTGACAGACAGGTCAACTCCTTAGAAATGTGGGAAAATTGTTTGGTGCAGGTATAGAGGGCCATGACTGTAGATTGGATGTCCAAAGACTGCCACTAGTCCTATCTCAGACAGATGCAGGATGGATCCTGCATTGTTTATGGTGGAAAACAAAGCTTGGAAACAGAAGATTCACAAGAGAACTAAAAATATTAAGTTCCATGACTCACTGCAGTGCTTAAGGGGTTTTTATGTTTGTTTGGGTTTTTTAAAATGTCAAATTACAGTCACATTTCCTCTTCCATTTGTTATCATAACTTTAAGGAGTCTCTTTTCAATTTAACTTTAATTTTGTGACATTGTGTGTTGAAGCAATTTTTTATTCTTCTAAACACCTCGGACTGATGTAGCAATGACAGGAAACACCAGCAACCTCCTGATAAAGAACACCTTTTGGGTAGAGACAAACTAAATGATGTGATGTGCTGAGAAAAATGCACAGGTTGGGTTCAAGAAAATGAGAAAAGGTACTTCATCATGTAGCAAGTCTTGTCCTCAGCATCTCTTAGGTAAGCTCACTGCAGTAATTTTTAAATCTCAGCTGTTACTTTGATAGTACAGTGCTTTTTCATTTGTTCAGTGACTCTTTGATGTCAAGAGCAGCTGTGTTCAGTCTTTTTTATTAAAAAAAAAAAGAAAAAAAAAAAGAGTAGAGCTTAGCATCTGAAAAAAATGGCTTTGTGTGATTAACCACAAACAGGACACATGACTGAGTGGTGCTGCGTTTGCTATGTTCCCCTTCAGCTTAAACAGTCGGAACAAGAATACTCTGTAAATTTAAAGGGAAACTCTCAATTTGCACAATGTGTTTAGAGCTTCTCATCAAAGCAAGTTCCAAATTTTACCCTCTATCAAAAAAGAAAGAAAATCTGTACCCTGGAAAAGGGAGAAGCAGAATTTGCTCCCCTCTGTCTTCTCTCTTTGACCTCAGTGTAAGAGTCAGATTTCCAGGAAATATTTGTAGGGTTTTTGACATCTGCCTTTCCTGGGTAGCAGGAAAGGCAAATTATCAAATTTCTGATAATTTGAAGAAGTGTCAGCTAGTGTGAACATCTCACATGCAGAAAGAAGCAAAGCACTTAAATCCCTAAGGTATCATATTTATTTTAACACTGGTAATAAATTAAATGCTTGAGTAGACTCATTGGTTTTGCTAGTAATACTGGATTTTTAAAATAGGTTTGAATATTTAATTTTATAAAGTAACTTGAAACTGACACCTATTTAATACTCCTGCTAATGAATGATCTTGTACCCTGCAACCAAAGGAAAAATGCTTTTCTTCAAAATATAATATGAGGCAGTGTTACAAAAAAACCCACAGATACTTGAAATTTTCTGACCTGCCCACAGTCACATAATTTGCTCAGCAGCAATGCAAAATATGCAGCCTACAGGGCCTCTTTTGTAGCCCATCATCTAGCCATAGGCTTTCCTTTTTCTCCTCTTGTACATCATTATGTCTGTACTGGGATAGTATGATCTTTATTGGCTACAATGCACAGAAACAAATCACAAAAAGTAGGATCAAAGAGACCTTAAGATTCCAAGATCCTCCCTCAAGACAGGATAAATTTATAAGAAGACTATCTCTAGTTATAGTATAATGAAATTCATAAAAGCTTCTACTTTCTCCCTTTATTTTATCCCTTCCTGGGCTTGTCTGGGCTAGAAGACAGATTATGCGCTGGAGATCTAATATAGGTTGACACAAGTGAGAAATATATACACACTAGAAAGAGGCTCCATAGCTCTTTCTAGCTGCAGGACACCCTAACCCTACTAGAGGAAACAGATAGTTTTAATTAATATTGCTTTGCATTTGCTTTGCAGCATTTCTCATCACCTCGACCTGTGTTCATTCAAGATGGGTTTATGAATGCAGGGGGAGTTGCTGATCAGCAGCTTCTTCCTGTGAAATAATTTCATTGTCAGTTATTTCTAAAGGGATCAGTGGCTCAAAATAATATTTGAGAGGTAAAGAAAGGATACTAAAGCCTGATTTAGTCTTTTGGTGATCTCATAATAAGAATGCTACAGGACTGAATTTCTTTTATATGGAAACACAATCAACTAGAAACCCTGAAATCCCCAAAATTTCCATGAGAAAACAGAAAAAAAATGTAATGAAGTATTAAACTGGTAGAAATGGAAAATCACAAACTATTTGAAAAGTCAGAATTGTATTGCTCCAAAACATCTGTCTGTGTCATGGGGAAAAATTGTGAGTGAATGCTGTGCACGTTGGGGAGCAAACAGTAAGCCAGGGATACAATACTTTTGAAATATGTGCTGGTCAGGTGAAATGATAATTCTTGGTTTTATAAAGAGAGCAGACAAATTAGTTTATTTACATGTAAAAATATATGCTCATGACAGAGCATTTATCCACAGGGTCTGCAGCTTTGCGTGCTCACTGTCACAATACAGAGCAAAGCAATGCCTTACAAAGGTTTGATACTGACTGTCCTTTGAATTTAGATATAAATGCCCATAGATTTGATCCTACTTTCATTAAGCTGCCTCAGAAAACTGCAGCCTGGTGCTACATAGTGTGCCACTGCTCCCCTCAAAAGAAACTCAGAGACCAGCACAGAAGGGCTCAGACCACATTTGTCTTGCAGCCTTCTGTAGCTTTCTTCTCAGTAAGCTACTTAGTGAGGACAAGTAGCTGGATCTTCATCTAAACATGTCAGCAGAGAATAACCAATTACATCTTTGGCACAATCACCTATCTTGTGTGTTGGAAGACAATTTACCTGCAATTTTGAGAAGCAAAAATTGACAGGACCTCATCCTTTAAGTACTTGTACATTTAGGTGAATTTGTAGTGGATCTCACTCCTGTCGCTTTGGTTGTTGAAACTGCAGTCCCCTGAGATATGAGGGCACAGCAGCTGAGACAACCCTTCCACTATAACAGGAAAAATGGAAATAAGCCACAGGCAGTCAGCACTCCAGATGGAAAGGGTCAGTAGTGGTAAGAATCAATAGTGCTAATGGTATGTCACTTTTACTAAAACTAGCAAGAAGAAAAATGGAAACATTCATCCCTTTTAAAATATACTTTTTACTAAACTGCATTCTATTTTTCAGGAAAGCTGAGTTCAAAACCTATTGATCACAGCAGCCCTTGCATTGAAACCCAAATGAACATAAAGTATGAACAAAAAATCTAAATGCAAACCATCTAAGGTGCATGACATGCATGCAGGTACAAGTATCCTATCTCAGATGTAAGCATCTCTAATACCAAACAGTGTACAGCTAAGGAGGGAATGCAGAAAAGAAAAAAAAAATATTAGTGTTAGCTGTTCTGAGAAATGTTTTATCCCTTACACAAGAAAGCTTGGGAAAAGAACTTGTTGGGGATGATGATTTTTGTTTAATTTCTTTCAAAGCTTATACTGCTATAAATTACATACATCTATCACTGATTATTCTGCTGAAAAGTGAGAAAAAGAATACAAGAATTGTTCAAAACATTAGCTACAGTTAAGGAAAAAAGGGAGAAAAAAACTGGTTCCCCCACTATTATCTGAAGAAGGAACAGATAATGATGACCAAGCAAGCTCCAAACTGTAGCAGCCATGGTGCTCATCCATAAGGATCTGTGCTAGGTATTTAATCCACACATCTCCCTCTCCCTTGAGTGTGATCAAAGTTGCACCAAAACATGACCTTTGCAATCAATTTCACAAAAGAAAAAGAAAAAAAAAAAGTGCTTTCAAAAAATTGAGTATGTCTGAAAGCTCACTGCGACTACATCTTGTCTCTGGAACACACACTCTTTTTTTTTTTTTTTTTTTTTTTTTTTTTTTTTTTTTTTCTTTGAGTAGCTTTTTCACCTCTTCCGTGGCCAGCAGCTGTATTTTTAGATTTTTAACAGAAAAGTGAGTCCACCATGACTCCAAATTGTTAGATTCACAAAGATGTGTTGAAAACACCCCAACACCCTGAGAATAAAGAATTTGGCATAGCATGGCATTGCACTTCTCCCACAGAGTAAAGAAAACAGCATATTCATACATGGCACAAAACCAGTCTTGGCTGTGTGTTTATTAGAAAAGTAACTATATAAAAACAGAACTTACCTTGAAAAGGGCTCACATTATATGATTATATGCACCATTCAGATAATAATGCGATTGGATTATCAGCTCTAAGAAGATAAAATCCTTAATTCACTATCAAATGCATGAAACACTGTTTTTCTCAGAACTGCCTATTCGGAGAGAAATTCAGAGGCTGAAAACTCACAGGAATTTGGGTGTAATTTTGGGTGCAATTTTCTAAAGCAGCTTTTCCAGGAAAGTTTGGACCTAAATTCCAACAGTATTTCAGGACTGGCTGCCTTACTGTTTTGATAGTGATCTTCCAGCACCAGGTGCAGAGTGAGATTGGAAAGTGTGTCTGTAATCTCCTGAGCATAATTTTAAACTGCCACGCACAGTTCTGGGTAAATGAGAGGTAAAATTGTGCTTTCCTGTAAATGCCATATGATTCAAGATTTCATGTCCTTTGTGTCCAAAAGCTCCCAACATAAAAGAAAGGAAAATATTCGGAGGTTTTTTCCTCAGAACACATTTTGTTAAATGTATTTTTCAGATGCATTTGCAAGTGATGCCACTGGACATTGCTGAACAGAGCGATGCACAAATGGAATTCAGCAGCTGCTCCCTTCCTGCTCTGTGCAGATAAAACTAGGTTTCATGCATGTGGTAGCTCCCATCATTTTCTGTCCAAATCTGGGGGAGGGAAGGAGACACAAGAGAGGAGGAAGCAATATTTTATATTGCATCTGGCAAACTTCTTAGAAACATTGGAGAAATGATGTCAACACCATTCTGAAAGAGAAACTGCTTCTCAGCTGAGAGGAAACATGGCGCCCAAAGAACTTCTTGGGGAGAAGTGGGTGAAGAAATGTGTAGATATGACTTCTGAAGGTGAAGAATACAGTAATTCTCTTTTTGATTCATAAACCAAGTAATTGCTTCTACAGTTTATTTTAAGGCTTTGAGAATGTGAAAAATCTCTACCCCTTCTTAAAACAAGAGGTGTGTATCAGGTGACTAAGGTAAACATGATAATTAAAAGGAATAAGAAATAGTTGGAATGTTTTTGTAATTGCTCCCTAGCCATTGTTAGGCTTTCCTGATTAATGTAGTTAGAAACCTTGAGCTAAAAGCATTTAGTCTGGAACTGATGTTATCATGCACAATGCATTGTTAGGCTTTCAACCAAGAAAAAAAATCAATCACTTCTTACTTCATAAAACACCTTTGAAAATAAAGACCTAGGAACAACATAATCTCTGTATGCCCCCTGCAAAGACTTCTCAAAAACATGTATTTGACAGCCTGCTCCATTTGCAAAGCTGTTGCCACCAGTGATAATTGTTGCTCAAAATGCCTTCGCAGCCGTGGTAAAAGCCTCAAGGCCACCTCAGTCTCTACAGAGCATCACCCAGGTACTGCCAGGGGCACAGGCTCCCAGCAGGGACAAATCAAAGGTACACCACCTCAAGGAGCTCCAGAGGACAGTAACTTACAAACACAAAATGTAGCTCTTTCTCCAGATGGTTTTCATTTTGAAGGTTATCTGAAGAACATTGTTTCTTTATCATTTTCCACCAAGTTTGCATAAGTCAGAACATACAAGGTCACTGACTTCCTGTGAGCTTGAAGCTACAGGCAGGCCTTGCTGAGCAGAGAACATTTTCAGCAAATACTCTCCATGTCCCTTCTCAGAGTCCATCTTTAATTTAAAAAATTTGTGTAGCACTGTTAGCAGGAGCTTTTCATTTGATGGGGCTCTGCACAAGATCTCCGTGAACTTTGAGTTCCTGGGAACCACTGCAGACCAGCTAGCTGCAAAAACACACACCCAGTAGAAATCTGTAGAGAGAAGTCACTCATGTGCTGAGTAAGGGATTTTCTTCTGTTACTGATTGGGTTCTTCTGAGGTGGAGATATTTATTATAACATACATTGGGGCTTTAGTACAAAGCGAATAATGAGTCAACTGTGTTTGAAAGCTGATAAGCTCCACACAGAGCTCTACACTTCAAAACTACCAAATGCTTAGATATGTAAACAACTCCACTGAAGCCATCGAGATTTCTTTTATGTCTAATGCTAAGCAAACATTCAGTCCTAATTAACTAGGACACAGCTCAGTAGCAGAAAAGTAACTAATTTTGGAAGTCTAAGAAATTTTAGGTGGTTTCATTAGCAACTTGTGGGTATTTAGCCCTCTGTGTTAAGAAATAATAAAGCTTACTACTAAGAAGAGATATGTTTGTTTACTTGCAATCCAAAGTAATTCCAAAGAATATCTTCATTGAGACAAGAATTAACAGCAATTAATTGCAAATAGTATTGGAAAGATCCCTTAAAATATTTTTTTTCTCAGAATATTCTCTCACACTGAAAGAAATGGTAGTATTTCCCTCCTCCCTCAAACTTCTCAAATAAGACTTATTTTCAGGAGTACCTCACAGTGGAAAATTGTGAAGTGAAGGCTTTAAACACAGAGAGGCTGAACAAATCATGACTGTGTTCTTCATTCCCCAGATGGCAAGCAGAGCTCTGCTAAAGCACACTGACTAGCAGCTGCACATTAAACTTTTTTGGCAGTTGTGCTGACCACAGGTAAAGAATGACACAGACTCAAGCTTATGCTAAAGCCACAAGTTTATTATATTTCACATAGCAAAGCAGCATCTGCAGAAAGGACAGAGTGTGCTTCACAGACCTATCAGCTGGGGATCCCTCCCTAAAGGAGACAGTGCTGGGTCTCTGGGTTTCAGACCCCTCCTCTTTTTATAAGATGTTCACCAGAGGACTGGATCAAAACATGCCATATTGGAAAGATTGTTGCTGAGAAGGTGGAAGAACAGGGTGTCTCAGTACAGAAATGAGGCCAACTTCAGGGAGTTTTGCTTGTAAGGTAGATGAGATGCCAGTCTGTTGATGGACCACACGGCAAAACTGATGCTAAATACAATACTGCAGCTAAAAAGTGGTGTCCTACAGTGTGATTTGTGAGCCACATACAAAGGTTTCACTTTGGGTACTGCTACTCTGTTACAGAGAGTAGGAAGTTGGAAATGCTGTATTTAATCAAATTCTGAAAAAGCTAAAAACAGAAGCAAATTCGTTTGAAAACTTCTGAAGTCAATCAGTTCAATCACTCAAAAAGTGGTGGCAAATGAACAGCCAGCTTCCTCTTATTTCCTCATCCTCAATTTCCATGGAAACTATTTCACAGGTCCAATGAGGAAATTTTTTTCCAATGTAAAAAATCCAACCAAACCTGTGAACACATTTTTCTCTTTTAATAAAGCTCTCACTGAGAAACTACACCAATAGGAAAAAAAAAAAGGCAGTAGCAGTTTGTAATTCTATGGGCAAGGAGATACAGATGAAAGCAAGCAAAGATCTCCTGATTCCAAGCCAACTACTATATATATACCAACAAGAAGCTGCATTTTTTGGGTGGTGCAGTACCTTGCACGATTCCTGCCGCTGTATTCTCAAATTCCCTTTGTTTTAGCCTCTCATCTGTCCTGCAGGCTGGAAGTCAAGTGGGGTAGCAGACAGTTTTTATGGGATGGTCATAAAGTGCCCAACAGGAATACTACCGGCCTTGAGCAGCTGGTGCTTTTACGGCTGCTCTGAACCGCTGTTGGCCCAGGCCCGGCCGAGGCAGGTCAGGGAGGCCGTACCCCGCCCGGCAGCCGCGGATGGAGCCCGGCCGGGGAAAAAACTGCTTTTCTTGCCGTATGGTTGCTTTGAAATTTCCGTTCAAAGGCCCCCGAGGGGCACATAACGCTTTCCTGCGGGCCCTCTGCCCTACGCGGGCGAGGATTCGAGGCCAAGCCCTGACTAGGGAGCAGAGCCCGTGAGGGCACGGGGGGTGGGCAGGGTCCGTCTGTCCGTCCATCCGCCTCCATCGACCCGGGCCGGCCGGGCGGCTCCTCCGGGCTCTCCGCACCCAGCGGGTGCCCCTCCCTGCCCCGGGCCAGGCGGGAAGGCTGCGGGCAAACGCCGTCCCCCGGTGCGGGGCCGGGCCGCGGAAAGGGCCCGAGGCGGGTGATCGCGGGGCGGCCGGAGCAGCCCCCCCTGCCCGGGCCGGCGCTGGGCTCGTTGGCTGCCGAGCCGCACGGCGGCCCCCAGGAGGCGGCGGCGGCGGCCGGGGACGCTGAGGAGGAGCCGCCTGCGCGGCCCAGCGGCGGCGGGCGGGCCGGACACACCGACCGACAGACCGACAGAGCGAGCAGCCGCGGCACGGAGAGAGGGAGGGAGGGCAGAGCGGCAGCGCAGCCCGCGCCGGCAGCGCCATGGCCACCAAGGTGAGCAGCCCGGGGGGCGGGAGGCGGCGCCGGGGCGCCCTGTGCCCTGCGGGCCCGGCCGGGCGGGAGCACGGGGGTCCCGGGAGCTCGGGGGGCCCAGGAGCTCGGGGGGCCCAGGAGGACGGGCTGAGAGCCGGGGGAGCCGCTCCCGGCCCGGCCCCTGCCCCTCGCCGCCGGCCGCGGGAGGGACGGAGGGAGGGAGCGCCGCGCTCGGGCCTCGCCGCCGCTGGCCGGCCCCTGCTCCGGGCTCGGCGGGGCAGCGGCCACTCCGGGCGGGGGAAAGTTGTTTTTGTGCCGTGTTTGTCCCCCTCCTTCCCCACTCCTCGGCAGAACCACAGCAGGGTGGAAGAGCCGCCGGAGGCCGGGGGGGCTGGTCCTGCAGGCCGGGCGCCCCTTGCCCCGAGCCCGGGAGCGGCGGGCGGGGGGAGAGGCCTCGGGCGGCGGCGGGCCCGGCCCGGTCCGGTCCGGTTCTCCCCGCTGATGCTGACCCCGCGGGGGCGGCCGGGGACGGCTGGGCCTGCCCCTGCCCCTGGTGGGAGACCAGAGTCCACTCTGTGCCACCTCTTAATAGTGAGCTCTGATTTTGCGCAATTTTATTTTATTTTATTTTTTTTTTAAAGACAGGAAGTTGAATTGTTTTGTTCAGTTCTTCAATAGTATCTGCTGCTAATGCAACTGTCAAAATTAGCCCGTCCTGTCTGAAAGTGGCCTCTTTCTAAAGAAACAGTATTTGTTTACTATATGGGTTGATGAAAGCATCTCTGCTTGTGTAGGTGTGATTTAACATGCACCAGCAACTCGTCTGTGACTTATCTAAGTATCTCAGGAAGACTTTTTTGGTATTTGAGGTATTACTTTGAGTCACCTGATTCCATTAGCTTGGCCAGCAGTTTAAAAATTTTCCTTTTACTGAGGCAGTTCTCATACAGTGCACTATTTATGTTGTGCTTCTCTGTGCTGAAGAAATTCCACATCTTGAACGTGTCAGATTTACTGTGTGAGTAGCTGTCTCTATAACCATGTAAGCTGATGGGCAGTCATGTTTGAATAAACTTTTTCCCAAGCACAGAGAACGTGATTTTAGGTTTCAAAATCACTTAAGCAGTCTAAAAATACAGTGAATATAGTCAATATAGTGAAATTTGTGTTCCTGTTGAGCTTTCAGAATATTGTTGATAGACTTGGTTTTAACATTGGTGGGTTTCAGTTATACATGGGATGTGTGTATGAATATTTTTTAATCAATCTAACTATTGCAGGTAGCAAGAAAATCACTTCTACAATCCATAATACACAGTATGTTTGGCAGATACTGTACTAAACCAGTTTACTGCTTCTCACTCACTTTGAGGTGCACTATCCTCATGGGATCATGTGTTCTGTATCCAACACATGATATATTTTATTCATACATTTGGAAACTTTCACTTTGCTTTTCTTTAAATATTTTTGGAGACATTATGGTCCCAGACGGAAGGGCGTATGATTTCTGACTTCCTAACCCAGACTGGCTTGAAATCAGGTGGTGCAGTGTTTTTTTTTTTTCATTCTACACATTTCAAGCTCTGGGAATGTACTTTAACTTGAAGGCTAAAATTTGTAAGTGGTAGTCAGAAAAGAGTTGGCATTTTATTGCTATTATTTTGTTAGGCTGGTAACTGTGAGCAGTAGTGAAGAGAAGCTTACTTTATTTTCTGTGAGCTCTACCCAGGAGATGGGTCTCGCTCTGCAAACTGCCCTGTTTTCGATTTTATTTTGTTCACATTGTACTAAGGTCAGCTATAGTAAAGGATACATTGTTTTTTTTTTTTTGAGCAGTGTAAGGGAGTAACTGGCTGAAAAAACAGTTTTTAGGAGCTCAGCCAACTAACCAGTCACTAGTTCATTTGGAAAGTAAATTCTGTTCTTTAAATTGTAAACAAATTTCTCACCTTCTGCTTGTGCTCCTTCACAAATTGCCTCTTTTGAAAGAAATATGCAAGGTGTATTTGTACTTTATGTGAAATGTTAAAACTAAACTGTAAATAGTGGTCTGGAGTATTAATTTTTTGAACTTTCATGGTGTAAAATCCTATGTAGCTGATAAGGGTGACTGACAGTCTGGCCTGGCCTGTGCTGCACAGGCTGTTAGTGCTTCCTGAATTGATTCCTGTTTAAACTAGAATATACTTTCCAAGGAAGGCTGGGAGCAAATTCAGTCTTGATTTGAATGCTTTCAATGATGGCAAATCCAGTCTGTCTTTTTTGTTTGTTTGTTTGTTCGTTTGTTTTTAAACCATCAGCTCTCTTGCTGTTGATGCTTCTTTCTTTTGAATCTGAACTTTCCCAGCTTGTTTTCAGCTTTATCATTTTCTCTGCAAAATTTAGAAATCCTTGAATCAAGGTGTTAGATTTCAAGGGGATGGAGGATGCAAGTAGGGATTTCTTCCATAGCTAGCTTGTAATCTTTGGCTAGTTTTCTTGCTTCCACTTTGATAAACCACAGCATTTAAATTCCTAGAGTTTTTCCATGTATGAAGATGTGGTATACAGTTGTGTAATGTGCTGCCTCTTCTCTGTACCATTCAAAATCAATGCATTTCTTATTGAAAACAATAAAAGCTTTTAGGGGAAAGGACTACTATTTTCATACCAGGAAGCCTTCACTGATGCTTCCCTAACATATTTGTGAGCTGGCAACTTAATAGGGAGTCTTCTGTCAGAACAGGCCAGGGTTGCTGCAGGCCTTAAGCACTCTGAAGGCTGTGGAGGCTGTGTCTGATGTGAGCTAAACTAGCAGTGGCCATTGCTCCTTCTCCTTCCTCACTCCTCATCCCATGCTGTGTGTACATCCAGGACTCTGCTGCAGTACTTGTCAGGCCTGTTTTTAGCTACTGTTGCTGAAATAGCAAAAATATTCACAGAATGGAAACAGAGGGGTCATTTCTTCAGTTCTAGGTAGTTGCAATAGTTGAAAGTTTGCTCAGAGATGAAACAGAAGCTTGAGTGGGGTGGTATAGTTGGGAGGGAGAAACTTTCATGGAGAAGGATGGAAATAAAAATGGGAAATGGAGGATCTGATGCAGTTCTTTTGTTAGATAGATCCTTACTGTAGCTTGGCAGTGGATTTTGTGGTTTGCCCAAGGTTATGTGCTCCAAAAACTGAAACAAATGTTAAACCCTATCAAAATAAGAAAAAAAAGAAGATTGTTTAGG
The DNA here is from genome assembly GCF_965231275.1 of Zosterops lateralis. NCBI lineage: Eukaryota > Metazoa > Chordata > Aves > Passeriformes > Zosteropidae > Zosterops > Zosterops lateralis. The sequence goes on along the minus strand of NC_139764.1, from coordinate 52,754,225 downwards.
AGACTTCTGAAGTTTTACAGTCATTTAACTGAACTCAACTTCAGAGGTAAAGCAATTTCATGTCTACGTTGAAGAACCAGTAATTTAAGGTAGATACTTTTATTTTGAATGCTTCCTTCAGAAACACAGTTAGCCTTACTAATTCCTGATTTTCAACTGTGTCACAAATGATGGCAGAAAGTGCCTGAGCCTAAAACATTTTCAAAACTTGGTCACAAGGAAGATGCAGTTTGGTAAATGTGTTTCTGTCATAGTTGCTTACAAAAGCCACAGATGAGATTGTCAGCCTTCTGTGGGTTCCTTCATGATTTCTTTGGCCTTTCCTATCCTTTCCCCACTAGAGTTTGCCAAGTCCCAGCTTTACTCATGTCCTTTCTTTTGTTTTTGAGCTTCATTGAATCAAGAGAGCTGGAAATGTCAGGAAGCAAGATGCTGGCTTTTAAACAACATGCTCCCTACCTTAGCCTATTTTTAAACTTATTTATTATTTTAAAATGTAGGCAAGTCCTTTTCTTGAAAAGGCTGATGCTTTGCCATTTATTAAGCCCTGATTTCGGAAGGAAGTGTTGTTACTGAGAGAACTGGATAGGCCACACGCAAGACAGTTCTTCCAGTTCTTCTGGAGCCTGTGCTGATAACGTGTGGTGAGAGTTTTAATTTAGAAGTTGAACCTAGGAGCTGATTTATTGGTGTAACATTGTTGATGTTGGTGACATTGCTTTCCCAAGAGAGGAAAAGCCTTATTTTATAAGGCAGCTGTTGAAAAGCTTCATGAAGTTAGGCCTCTCTTACTGTCAATACCAACGGGTTTTTTCTTTATAACTTTAGGGACACTTGTATCCCACCATTATGTTTTTGATTGTTCAATGGTTTGTCTGCTTTGAGGACTTATTTGTCTGGTTCTGGTTTTAGGACTGGGCCCTTTTTTTGTGGAAGGAAGTCCCTTGAGATAAAAGTTTAGGCTAAATATTCTCTTCTTTTAAGAAGATACAGCTTAACAGTACTTCTAAAATATAGAAATGCTGTTCAAGGCTTTCTTGCCCATCTAATCATGCTGGATTTTCTCTTGTGAATGTCACTGGCCAGGTAGAGTTGAATTCAGCATGGCTCTTGTGGTGAGAGAAGGTCATGATTTACATGAAAATTTACATGAAAATTTCAGGTAGGGAAAGGTAACAACACATTATTCTTAAAGATTATTATGCTGAAGTGTGTATCCTTCCTTTCATCTTTCTTTTTCATTCTCTATTGTTCTTAGCAGTATAAGGCTTCCCAAAGAAGTTCCACATTTTCCTTTATACCATCACTGATCTGTACGTTTGCATCATGGATTGGTCAGAAACAATTCTTAGTTCTGAATTGCAGCTGGGAAGTGAAGCACCCCTCTGTGCTAAACCCTCCAAAATACCCAGACCTTGTGTTCTGTTATTCTATGTTCTGCATTGTCCTAATTTTGGAAATAGATTCCTCTCGTAAATCTCATCTTAAGGGCAGATTCAGTTAATAAATCTTAACACATCTGTGAGTTGGGATGATCCTCTACTGTGCAGATCACATCATAATCCATTCAACATGTTCCATTATTTAAATTCAGCAAAAAAGTCATAATCCAAAACATGAGATCACAGCTGATACATATATGTAGGATGTGATGGAACAAAATTAATTAGGTGAAGTAATAATTTTGATTTTATGTTCTAAGCATGTGAAATGTTTGGACTTTTTAGGCTAGTATTAAGTAGATGTGGTGATACTTCTTGGGGCTTTTTAGATTATTTTGGTTTGGTGCTTTGTTTTCTAAGGGGCAACAAGATGACTAGAGAAGGTGAAAATGCAGATTAATCACAGATTCCTGACCTATTGGAGGAGTGAGATGTTAGGATGAGCATGGGAACTGATAGAGTTATTCTATGAAGACAGGTTTTCTGTTCTTCTGTCTTTCTGTCTGGCCTTATGGTCCTTTAAAGGTTCAGTGATACACAATCTGTGTTACATTGCAGCAATTACCAGTTCAAGCCTTCTGATTTCTGTGCTGGAAAGCTGGTAAGATTCTGTGCGATGCTGTGCTTGAGTAATGACTCCTCTGACTCAGTTTTTCAAAGTTATTTTGAGCACCTAGGCATTGAGTCATCAGAGACTCATTACCAGGGGTCATCATTTAAAAACATGATTACAGCAGCCAAAGCGAAGGAAGTCTGGTATCAGATGTCATAAGCTACATCTGGTTTATAGATTCAGAGTTTCAGGTGTTCACCCTGGTAGAATTTCTCCATATATTGATATTATTTCAGCAATAAGGCTTTACCATTGACTGTAGCTTCGTAAAAAGATTTGTTTTACTGCATTCTTTCAAGGTTTTCCACTGAATTATCTTCCTCCTCAGACTCTCAGGTCTTGAAAAAACTCCTAGAAGAGTGTGGGGATATTCAATAAACCCCTCCTTATTTGATTAGGACATCTAGCAAATTTCAGAGTTTACAGAGATCACCAAGGTAAAAATAATTTGAGAATTTTGCCGTTTCAAATATGTGGGTGCTCTCCTGTATTAAATTTACAGGCAATTGTAACATTGGTGTTGGAAGGAAAACATTTTAAAAGCAGGTATTAGAGAAGAGACTGTAAAATAGTGAGAGTGATTTGTTCCAACCAGCAGTGCTGTAGGACAGATGAGCCTTTAGATATCTAGAATTATTTCAAATAAATAGCATTGCAATGTTTAGCATTTGAAGCTGAACCTCTTCTGTTTCAAAGTATGTTTCACAATTCCAGTTTCATCCAAATTCACTTTACACTTCTCTGAGGGCTGAAAATCACAGCATATGCTTTTATTTTCTTTGGTTATATTCCGACTTTCTCAGCAGTTTATGATTGGAAAGGAGCTTCCCAAGTAACAGAAAGTTCAAACAACAGAGCAATTTTGTAGTAGTCTAATAAGCAAAATTCAAGTGCTGCTGAAGAGAGGAAAAAAAAAGGTAACGTTGCTTACTGGAAAATTTAATTTAAACTCTGAGCTTTATCACTTTCTTTCCAAAACAGTCTTTATCTTTGAGCTTTGTATGAATAGGAAACCTCTGTCAACAATAAAAATAAAATTTAAAAATACATAAATAATAATTTAAAAAGACATTTAAGACCAGATTCATTGATTTTACTTTGGCAGATAGTTCTCTGTGAGACCCACAGTAAGGGGAGAAGGGCACAAGGCACAGCTCTTCCTGTAGGGAGCTGCTGTTACACAGCCTGGTCCAGCTTGCGTTGTTGTGAGGAGACATTTGGGACATGGTATGAAGGGCACATGAGCCATCCTGGGCACTGCTGGAAACAGGGTGTGTGCTCATAGAGGGTAAAGTCAAACCAGTGACTCTGTGTGAAGGTGTTTTTTGTGGGTAAAAGCTCTATTTCCTCCTGTGTTTTGGAGCAGCTCTTCCCCCAGGCCCTGCCCTTTAAAGGAAGGTGCTGTACAGGAGGGGTTTCCAATGTGCAAAATAGGTGGCTGGAGGGAGGAGGAGGTGGTGAGAAGGTGGCCAGTGCAGTTGTGGGAGGTCTCTGGGGAGTCCAGGCAGAGCAGCTGCCTCTGGGGAAGGGCGGCCACGTCTGGCCTGGGGTTTCTGCAAGTGGGACTTGCCCAGGTGAAATCGTTCAGTCCCACTCTTGTAAAAAAGCGAGAACTGGTGAAGAACTGATTGATGGGTCTTATTTCTTGTAACTTGTCATTGAGTTACTGACTTCTGCTCTGAGTTGCCATCTGCTGCTCCTTGGCAAGGGCACTGTTGTGCTTTTGTTTTGTGTGTTCATATGGTATCTCTGTTTAAACACAGTAGGTTTTGGACTTGCTTTGCTTTTCCCAGCATTCTGAGACTGCACTTCTCAATGTTCAGAGCAAAAATAAGTTGTCATCTCAATTCAAGCAAAGTGTTTGCTTTCCTGGTTGATAGAACAAAATGGCTAATTTGCAAGAACAGCTATAAAAATTCTCTTAGAATAGCTTTAAACTATACCTGCCTTCTGTACAATGGCTTTGGGGTTTTTTATTCTCTAAGATGAATAGGTAAGTGGTGTCCAGAAGAAAGACAATTGATAGAAAGCTATTACTTTTTTTTTTCCTAGTTTTTGTTTAAGTTCTAGTATTGCCTGAAGAGCCTATACAATTCATCTGTCTGCAGCAGTAAGGTGATCACTGATGAGGTGCTTCACTTCACCTTATAGCTTCATCAGATTTGAAAGTGAAGCTTAAATGTTTTATTTCCTCCACTCCGTTGGTTCTTTTTTTTTGGGGGGGGGTGTCAAAGTTTAATTCAGTAACTGAATGTTGCAATTACATATGATAATATAACATAATTAGTGCTTACCTAGTCAAAGCACAGTTCTTTCAGCAGTATTGTAATTTCCTTCCTTAATAGCCCTGTGTTTTTCTTCTGAAAATGATTGCTTGTGTAATACAAAATTAAGCATCTTCCTTGCTGCAGATAACTAGACCACAGTTTTGGAAGTATGTATGAAGGTTGTTGAATTACAATTTTTTTATCAACAGCTCTGTCACAATCTGTCAAGCTGCCAATTTTTCTAGTAATTCATGAGGTAACGTAAGTTCTAACTTTCTTTTCAGACTCCTTTGATGCTTTTTGTCACTGTAAAGGTTGCTGGTACAAGAAAAGTTTGTGAGATGTTCTGTCAATTTTTAAATGTTGCATGACTTAATCCAGTTCTGTCATTCGTTGTATCTCTTGGTGGAGTTGTTTGTTTGTTTGTTTGTTTTTAATTAAATGCATCTGTTCAGACATTCTTTTTCTTCTTTTTCTAGCTCTTTGTCTTAAAGTGGGATATACCTATACTCCTAGTGTGCACACTGCATTAAATTGCAGGTCATTAATATCCAGTTCAAATGCTGAGTGTTCTCTGGCCAGGACTATTGACTGAGCTTTGCTTATTTGAGCTGCCATTTATCATGAAATAAAGTTTGTAACCTTAGGGTCTTGTATACTTTTCTACACTGCCAATGGAAAAGCCTAAAATAGCTTTAGGCCTGGATACTTTAGAATCCCAAAAATGTGAAACTTGCCCATTTCTAGAGTAAAGATTATCTTCCTCTGATAAAGTAGTAACACATTTGTGTTGGTGTAACAGTTTCCTCACTTGTATTCATAAAATAAAAGTAAACATAGGCTTTCACAAAATAGTGTTTCTAATAAGAACTAAGAGATAACAGAACATTAGTATATTGGTTAATGTTGGTTATTCAAGTAACAGAGAATTTAGCAGAATTCCATGTGGAGAGCTCATCCCACTGCATTTCAGATTCCTTCCCAGCTGCTTTCAGTGAGCATGCTATTGAGCACGTGTTTTCCTATTAATATTTACCACTGTTTGGGACTTCAGAGTAGTACAGCTATTCCATGCTGTATTTTATGGAGGAAGTAGCATCATTTTAACATGCACTTACTTTGCTTTGCCAGGTATTCATTTGCTTCTCAAGTGGCCTGTGCGTGTGGTATGTTGAGATCCACAATGTATAATGGTGTGCTGAGTCTGAAAGGGCTTGAAATTCACTAGATAACCTTAGTGAAACTTTGTGCCTCTCCAGTTATTAGTATAATTACTAATTTTTTCTAATCTCTGCTCTGATAGAGGCAGAACTATTGTGTGACTACAAGCTGTCTTAATGAGTAGGTCACAATGTGGTGATTTTTCTAGTGAATGCTGCTGGCTTTTTCTGAAACCTTCATGTCTTACTGGCTTTGTTCTTTGGGGACAGAACTGTGGGGGTTCAACAGTGGTGGCCCTACAGTTTCAGGCAAACATCAGGGGACTTGGCAAAACAGGCTTCTGAAACACACCATTAAATATTGGTTCAGCAAACAGTTGCAAATGTTGCAGTTTGATTTCAGAGACGCAGTAATGATTAATCTAGGCAGAGATTTGAATCACGCTTGAGATAAATGGATCCTGCCTGACATCCATAAATGCAAACCCCTGCTGTACTTGCTGCATTTATTACTTTCTGTAGTCATGGTGAAACTGGAATTAATGTTCTCAAATTCGAAATTGTTGAGTCTCCAGTTTATCTGAGGATCTGAAAAAGGTTGGTATTCAGAAAGGCAAACATGAGGAAGGCTGGGCGTTTGGAGCAGTGCAGTAAACTGATTCTGAAAAAGGTCCGATATCACTGCAGCTCCTCACTGGAGCTCCTCACTCATGGTGGAAGTTCTGCAGTACATTTTAAACTGATAGCTAGTTTTAATGTTTCAAACAAGAAAAAAGCTTTTCGGGTGCTTAACCCAACTGAAAGCTCAGATGTGATTCAGGGGAGTATCTGAGTCAGTATTTGGAAATATCTCTAAATCACATGGGTGTCTTGAATGTATTTCTGCAACTGAATTTCCCTTTCTTCAGTATTGCTTGGGTGCATGGAGATTCTGTTCTTGGGTCTGACAATACCCCATAAGTGAGTCAGTATGAACACACCAAAATGTAACCAAGCACCTTTTTTAGTAGTGCATGATAATTATTCTGAAAATAGGCTGCTTTTTTTTAAACCACTGAACTGCTTTTAGATAATTCTCAGACTTTATCATTTTAAAGCACTGCTATAAATCTAGAAAGAATCATAGTTTCTCTTTGCTTTTTTCATGCTCTGTGGTATGGTTATCTACCCACCTGGCTTATAACTGCATGGAAGGAAGCTATAATTTGTTTTAACACCTTAATATTTTAAGATCTGTTATACTCTCACACTTTTAAGAGATCTTAGTCATATAACCATTTTAGACCTCATACTGCATCAATGACTTTTAGTCACAGATGCTTGAGTTGAACAAGAGGCATCCTGTATAGAAATTCACTTTAATGCAAGTTCTTGGCGTGCCTGTAATGCTGGCCATTTCAGTGGGCTTTAGGAAATGTTTATGTTTGCTTACAGGTAGACAGCTGTAAAGAAGCTTGTGTAGTGTGAATCAACAATAAAATATGTAAAAAGAAAAAAGAGTGTGACTAGCCTGAACTGAGTTCAGGTGGTCTTTCATGACCAGAAAATGATTTTCAGCAAGACAGTGAAGTCCTGTGTGGTAGATCTGAAGAGCTCATCTGTCTTTACTGAAGAAAGCCCAAGTTGCTAAACAGGCTAGTAAGCTGTTGTCTTTATTACTACAGGAAAAATTTCCAAGTCTCTTTAACACTTGAAAACTTGCCTAGACACTTCTTTCTTACACAAAATCGTACAGAAATGGTTTCAAGGTAAGCTTATTGCACTTTAATTCTAATTCTGGAAGTGCCAATGGTTTAAACCACATGTGTGTTGGTGGGAATTCAGTATTGCATTCCTGTCCCTTACCCTATAAAGGCTTCAGACTTTGTGTTTTGTACTTTTTGGAAACTCTTCATGATTTTTTTATCAATTCCAATATGAGATAGATATTTTAATCCAGTGGAAATACTTAATTAAATAATTGCCTAAAATATTGTAGGCACAACCAGCTTCTGTGTTCCGCATCTGTCTGCAAGCATGTTTTACTTGCAGGAAGAAATTGTGCATTGTTTCTTAGATTTTTGTCTTTGTTTAATTTGCCTCTAACATGCTCATAGTCAGTACTGTTGACTTCAAATGATTGGCTGCAGGCTAGAGAAGTTATTTTGGAGTTGAAAAATTGCTCAGAGGAAAGTGAGCCAGTGGGTCAAGACACATTTTTAATGTGAATTTGTAGAGTAATGTGAGGATCCAGCAATTACAGCTGGTGAGGGAACTTGGAGTAATAATACCTGAATATTGTGACCTCTGTTCATCCAGAAGTGGAGTTCCTTACTGAACTTAGTTTCACTTTTTGGGTGAGTTTGCTTTAATTCTGATGTTGCTGAAAACAAAACAAAATTGTATTGAAAAGAAATGTAATACTATAGGGAGGTTTTAATTAAACATGTGAATTTTATTTTTTGCTTATTGTTTAATAAAATCATAGTATAAAATGTTCCATTTTCTTCAAGCTAGTTTTCTAGGCAGATGTTGTTGAGCACATACACAAGAAGTGATGCCTAGTGTAATACAAGCAATATGCATTTTCTCCAGTTTCTCTACATTAGTTAAAAAGATAAACATTGGTGTCTCTTCTTCATAATAAGTCTTTATCACTGTACTGGCACTTGCTTGTATAATGTATAATCTCTTGAATTCCTACGGTACTGTTTCTGTGGGAGTCTGTCTTAGAAGACAGTGTCCCTTGTGTCTTCTTATGCTTCTGTTGTCAATTTTTTGTTTGTTTCTTGTCTCTTAGGAAAGCCTGTGAGAGGAACATGTAGACATTTCTTTACCATAGGCAGGACAGAGAGTAGCTGCCACTCCAGGCTGAGACTGGTAGCACTTGGAGAGTCACTTGATGTTTCTGCACAGGCTATCCAAATGCACACTTTGCCCTGTAGTTTGATAGAGGGACTAAAATGAAAAGGCATTTTTTTGTCAAATCATAGCCCCAGATGTTTCCTCTATTAGTAGTATAAATGCTTTTTATACTTTAAAGGCCAGGCTGGATGGGGCTTTGAGCAGCCTGGTCTGGTGGAAGGTGTCCGGTCCCATGGCAGGGTTGTTGAAACAAGATGATCTTTAAAGTCCGTCTATCCCAAACCATTCTGTGATTCTGTGATTCAATGTTGCAGGTGATGCAGTGAAAATCTGTTCAGACGTAGGGCACTTAGCTTTTAAATGAACTTGGATTTCAGGATAAAGGGTAGGGGAATGATTAAATCTACCTAAATGTTAGCCCCTGTTGGAAGAAAGCTGGTGTCCTCAGTCCTCTGGGGTGGGAAAGACATGAGGGGCTCCTGTCTGTATTCCTGTATTCTTACTGTTTTTCTCAGCATTTTGGACACTGGCTCTTTTAAACTTCTTGCAGTATTCCCTATAATATCCACAGTGGGACTTAGGATGTGTTTTGATCTGTGGAGAGTTTTTTCAAAGATGCATTGATTAAAACGTGGCAACGTAAGGTAGTCTGTTTGTGAATGGTGAGACAAAGCAATGGCTGAGCTGTCATTTAGATCCATGACTACCCTATGTCTTCCCTGGAGCTTCACTGGCACAGTGAAGACAGCGAGGGGTTTAAGGCTTCTGCTTCAGCTGCTAAGTCAGATGTCTTGCACTTGTTCTAAGCAGTAAAATACCTAAAAACCAGTCCTTTGCTACAAACAGTGATCACAGGGCAAATTGCTGTGAAAGATCAGTACAGAAAAAAAATGTAAAAGTAGTTTTAAGTAAATTGCCTTTTGTGTGGAGGAGTATTGTCACTTTTTAGATTAAATGCTTTGTTTTGAACCATTCTTTTGGATGTAATCAAAAGATACTGCTAATTTCTGATGTATTTGCAGCTAGTTTTTTGTCTTTATTATTTTCTTTCTGCTTTCTTAATTTCTCTAATCCTGAGATCTCAACCTGTATCTCAGCTTTTCTGGGATGTTTCTGTTTTGTTCTCTTAGAACTGCCCTTTAGAATGAATATTTTACTTCTAAAAACAGTATATGTGGAAAAAAATAATGTAAGAAACCTCAGGAAAAATGTATTAAGAACAAAAAACTAAACCCACATCCAAAAAACTTCTAGAAGATAACTAAAGAATGAAGTCTGGGAAGAAATAAATACATTTCCCCCTTCTGTGCTTCCAGGTGTGATCAACCTACTGCTTATCAGTATTCCACAAGCAGTGGATTTTAAAGGCTTATGCTTACTAGACCTACTGGGGAATATTTGTACTAACTGAAGCAGTTTTTACAGTAAACTGTTCTGACTGAAGTTTATTCATACCAGATGTGTTGCTGGAGTTACTTGAGGTGACCAAAAGCCCTTTGTTGTTCATCCCAGCTAAAAGCTTAGGCTGCTGTCCTAGAAGAGAAGTTCAAGTAAGTCTTCTTACTGACATGGCTATTTAAAATGTGAGGACTTGATTTGTTTGGAGCCAATGGTAATGATTAACTTAAATTTTTTTTAATTTTTTTTTTGGCATTCTGCCAGGCTTCCCAAATTTTGGTTTCTGCTCCTCCGGTAGATGCAGGTTGCAGAGAAACCTGCACTCATCTGCCTTGTATACTTCCCGAAAGAGAAATCCTGAATTCAGTCCTCATTCTGTGAATATGGGAACTGCTGCCACCAGCATAAGGTGTTGCCATCTTGCCTCTGTGATACAGCAGTTGTATTTCTTACAGTGGCACCGAGCAATTTAAACCTGTGAATCCCTGTCTCTTGGCAAGAGCACTGCAGGGTGGCTGAAGCACTGAACTGTGAAATGTGTGCAGTTATGGGAATTTCATGCTATGAAACTTCTATGGATATTTCCTTTGTGCTATCTACCACTGCCAGCTGACCAAGAAAAGCACTTGTGGTACAAGTTTCCTAAATTGTAACACATGGTTGAAACAGATCGCTCTATGGTGTAATGCTAGATCTCTTTTTAATACAAATGAAGTCCTCTGCATAGGGAAAGCATTTTCAAAGCTGTGTCCAGCTTTTTTAGGGGCTTCTCCAATTTTTGTGCTATAAAGCACTGTGATGCAGAACTGTTGCATTGCAGTCAGGAAGTCCAGCATTACAAAAACATTTTGCTTCAGAAGTGTGAACATAAAGAAGAACCAGTAGTCGGTCTGTGGGGTCGTTGATCATTTGTCTCAAGGAAGGCTTAGGCAGGGAGGCTGTTGTAAGAGCTGCTCTGAGCACAAGGGATATGCATTAGCTGCTTGCCTGTCTGCTTATGGCTGGTGAGGGGTACACAGGGGCTTTCAGGGTCCTTCTCCATGACAGAGCTACCCTGCTGCAGCTGGACTGTAATGCAGGGAAGCGTGGCCCTGGGCATGTCAGGATTGTTCAGTTTCAGGGTAAGGTGCTTTTCCAGTTGAGCCTTGAGTGAAACATCTTGGAAAAGGCAGAAGGATTCTTCTCATGAGAAATAGGTGTTTCTGTTGCTTTATCACCTCTTTCAAGATTCTGTGGAACATGCTGCGGGAGCCAGTGGATCAGGATGTCTGCAGAGATCTTGGATATTCATCTAGTAACTTAGTGAAGCAACAGAGTAACCTTTCATTGGAAATTTATTTTAATTACTTTTGCTAGACGACTTCCTTCCCACTTCATTTACGCTGAAGAGCCTTAACACTGACGGGTAGAGTTGTACAGTCTTAAGTTTGCTTTCAGAAATAAGTTGGCAAATGTTCTTGGTTTTTGTTGTTGGGTTTTCTGTCCTTTTGGTTTTTAATATTATGGAAAGAAGAGGGAAGTACTCAATTCAGACACAAGTAATGGAGAAAAACCAAGTCTGCTCCAGGCCTGCAGAGGAATAATACTTTCATTAATCTGGATACTGCTTTTCTGTGGGCAATCTTTGGTATTTAAATATCCCTAGGCATGATTCTATCATAATTTAAAAAAATACAATAATAATTATTGATTGCAATGCTTAGAACTTCTCGATGTTGGGAAGCTTCACAGTGTAGTAAGTTAGTAAGTCTGTAAATTTGGAAACTACAGTCCAGTTGTGTAACTACAGCACGTAGAACCAGCTCCAAGGAATGCTGATATAACACTGAGAATTTCCAGTTTCCTTTTTATTTCCTTCTCTTTATTGCAGTCTAAATTTTTATATCCATACTGCTGAAAAACTAATTTTCCTTTAACTCTTACTGGTTTCCCACATCTCGGACTCGTAGACAAAACTGCTGGCTCCCTCTCATTCTGGAGAAACTGCAATATGTGCCAGAGGTGCAGAGATGCTGGGGATCAAGGAGCCCTTTCCCTCTTGGCGTGTGCTGTGGCAGGGCTCTGCTTAATCCGTGCCAGCCTTTCCTCACACAAGGGAGCATGACATGAACATCAGGATGTGTTCCAAGCTCCCAGTGGAGATGCTCTGTTGCCACCTGAGCAAAGGGAGGCAGTAGCTTACAGTACAACAACCAGGCCTGCTTTTTGGTCAATGAAATCAGTTAAAACTTTGGGTTAGCAGGGTTTTTTTTCTCAAAGGAACTGACAAAACAACTTCAGAATCCAGAACTATTTGTATCTTGGAGCAGAGGTGATGGTGAGAGAGGGGACATATACATGCAACCAGTAGAAGAAATTAATTTTCTTACAGCTAATAGATTTGTTAATGGTTCCTTCTCATTTTGCATGTTCGCAGTATTCTGTTAATGAAGCAGTGGCCTTTATTCCACCAACAAAATATTTTGACTTCTGAAGTTCCTGTAGTTCTTGGACTGTTTGGTCCTTTTGTATGTGATCAGAAGTAAATATGAAACACAACAGTTACTGTAACAGTTTTGTTGGTTTTTTTTTTCTAAGCTGTATTTTTAAAAAGTTCTCTTTGTGGTGGTCATTACATGATCCGGAATTCATCACAGATTCCCATTTTATGAATATTGAAAGTGTCCCTAAGCTCTAATATTCAGTGTGTGCATTGCAGCGCCAAGGAGCTAAAATCCTTTTCTTGTTCAGTGCTTTTTTCCATGCCCATTTGCAATTTTGCATTGAGTTGCAAAGATCTATCTTTTAAGTCCTGTCTGCTACTTGGACACAATATTTATGACCAGTGAGAAGGAAAAAGCTTGTTGGAAACCATTTTCCATTTTGTAGTATTTTGGAACTTATTGTCATAATTTAAATAGGTTTGGGGCTGTTGTATCTGCCCAGGGAAAGGCTAGGGGTTTTCCATTGTTAACTATACACTTACTAATTGGGGCAAAAACACTTAGTCACTTAGTTTTACTTTAAATTTGTTGAGTTTATACTATATTTCCCCCATTAAATCTCAGCAGTAGGAGGGTAGTGTTAAAGCTTACTTGCCCAAAGTTCTTAAGGTCTTCATTTCTAGCCTAGGCAAGTGAGCCTAGAAGTGCAGGTGAAATGGAGAGTACTGGCAGAAAAAGATGAGGAAGGTATTTGAAATATCAATATACAGGTTTCAGATGTACCTCAAATTCTTAATGCTCTCTGATAACCTATTTCTATAGCATTGCAATTTTTTTTTTAAATTTATTTTTCAATTTCTTAAAGTGTAGTTAGCAAGGTTTGTTTCTAATTTTTTCCATATTTTCTACTTTTTCTAACTTTTGAAACAGAGCAGGTGAATAAGTGGACTTTAGCATAACGACTTTATTAAATTCTATATATCTCTTGCTTTTTCCTTCTCTACAAGCTGAATGCTTCCTTTTTTTTTTTTTTTTTTTTTTCTGAATAACTTCTATTTCACTGCTGTATCTGGAGATTCTAGTGTTTGCATCTGTTCTTTTATTGGGCAGAAATACATTTTACCTTTCCAGTCTGGTCATTACTGGGGATGTTTTGCCAGGCTTTTTTTCTGAAGGCTGATAAAGTTTGTCTGTTGTCTTTGTCCTGGTAAACTCTCATCTTTCCTGTGAATGGAATTTAATGCTATGGTGTATTACTTGAAAAAGGCCAAGAAGTCTCTCTGGTTAAGAAAGCTGTTTTTCTCATGATTCAGATGCTCAGCATCTGAGTGCTCTTAAATTGACTTGCAGAAAGTGGATAAATTTTGGTAACCTGCTGTAAAAAGGACATGTTCAAAACCTCCATCTACTACTGCTGAAGGAAGAGCTCTGGAGAGTGGTGCTTTTTACACCCCTGCTTAAAATGTACTTGTATTTCAAAAGGTGTACTTTTTCTCTTCAGTTCATTTTTCAGGAAAGTAAGGCAGCTTATTCTTATATTTCCATGGAGGCCAGATGTGCTGCTGGAAAGAAAGCAGTCAGTGTTATTATTGAACACAGTTTTTGCATCTTTATCTCTGTTTTGCATGGCATAATCTGAGAGTGCTGAAAGCCTCAATTCTAAAGGGAAAAGTTTTCATGCAAGGAATTCAGAGTGCTTAGGACACATGGTTTTCTGCAATGTTGTACTGCTCTAGTGGAGAAGACCAGGTGTTTGATTTGTTGTGCGCATGGTTTGGGATTAGATTTGTCGGCTGAACAGCTGAAACATGTGTGTTTTTTCTCAGCTCTGTTTTTATTTACACTGAAGTAAAGTGTATTTTGACCAGCCAGAAGTATTTCCACATGATACTCATGAAATTAAAACGTGGGGATGGGAAATTCTGTTTTCCTCTGGTTTTATGTAAGAAGCTGTGTCTGAGTGAGGATCATAACAACCTGCAGTTTTGAGACAGGCAAAACTTGATGGTGAATGTCTTTTGGTATTTTTTTTTCTATCACGTATCTTACTTTCAACAGAAATTATTTTATTGCCTCCTTTGACAGAAAATACTACTTTTTGCTTAGTTTTTTTTTCTTCCCTTTGCCCTCCAAGTACAAGAAGGAACTCATTGCTGTATACTGAATGATGTTATTAGTAAAATCAAAATTTTCAAACATTTCTTTGTGTAGTGTAATAGCAGAGTCAGTGCACACCAAAGCCTTTGTGTATCTAAACACTTAAAAATTAGATTAGTTTTGTTTTTTCCCTCCCTCTTCATGCCAGATGTAACAAGCCTACTCTCACTGCTTGTTTCTGTATTTGCATAGTTCTTCCCATATAGAGTCTCAAAGCATAATTTTACGTGTTACATTTTATGCACAGCAGTGGTTACTTACAACTGCAGTTACTTGCTTTTCTTTTTCCAAATTGCTTGCTCTATGAACTACTTCCCTTTACCCAGAATGGAGTCGGAATATGTCTATATATAAAAAAAGAAATCAAATAGTTTGCTGAAGTTAGAAACCTTTCCTTCTTCCCCTGGAAATGTTGTACATATAATTCTGGACATGACAGAGAACAACAAGTCTTAAATGCTTACAGTAAATTATCTTCAACAAGCTCCACATGAGATTTTTATCTTTCAAAGTTGTTGTTACTGTTGAGTTTGCAGTTCAAATCTAGGAAATGTCAGCTTCCTATGTGCTGAGTTGCTCTTTGTACACTCAGCCTTACCCCACTTACTATTTCTGTGAGTTAAGGATAATTTGTGCTGATACTTCCTTAATGAAATCTTCTACATAAGCTGGAAGTCTCACTGTTACGTTCTTTTCCACATACAGGCTCGTGTTATGTATGATTTTGCTGCTGAGCCTGGAAACAATGAGCTGACGGTCAGTGAAGGAGAGATCATCACAATCACCAACCCGGTAAGAAAACTGAGATGGAATTGGCTGCAGTGCACTTTCCTGACCTACTTCTACCAGCTGATGGATGGAAAATGGTGCTGGTGACATCTGAAAGCCCTGGCTACCCTTCCCTGAAGAATTAGCAAAAAAACCCCAAAATCAAACAGAATACAAAGAATTTTCTAATAGTCTTGCGGAAACAAATGCAATATTTTGGAGAATGGGGCCTTCTCAGACTGTGCCCACACACTTAAGAATGCACTCAGCTTTGTTTTCCTCTAAACAGAGATGAGAAACAAGTAAGAGGAAGGAACTAATGGTGGTGAAAGCCTTTACATCTGAATGCCTTGTCTATTTTTGTGTGCCTAATATTGTACATTTTGTGTGGATGTAATCTTTCAGGTGCTTGCCACTTGCATTTAAATAAGACATCCAGCTCACTTCTAGGTTTTGAGTTTCTTAATCAATTACTTCAATGTTCCAAGTTTGGTAAACAACTCACAACAAAAAGTTTTTACTGAAATTTTGTGTCCTTTCATAATTAAAGAAACATGGACAAGGTATAGGGAAGAAGTGGTGACAATACAATTAAAATGCTATCAGGGCATTGTAACTGAATAGGACATTTCAGCACTGATATTTGATTTATGTCCGCATTTTGAATTTAATTGACCTACATAATTATTACCCTTGGTAACAAGGTATTAGTTGATTGTACTTTGTATCAACCAATTTTTGTGTTAATGATATGGCTTAGTGGATAGACTTGCCTTTTAAAACAAATACAAACCGAAACCACCTGATCATGAAGCCAAGTCTTATTTATCCATTTGTATAAAACATGGATTCTGCAGAATAAGCTTAATTCTTTGAAGATCCTAGTCATGTGTAATCCTGATAATTTTTAGTTCCACTGATCTTAAATACTTGAAGCAGATATTTAATAGAGCCAGCACCTTCTTGGATAGTGTGCTCTCTGAATTCGGGAGCTTTATGCCGTTTCACAAAAGTAAGACTAAATATAAATAAATAGATCACCAGTTTTAAGCTAGTTCTCACTGACCAAGACATTTGTGGCTTAAGGCAATATACTCAAAGCCAAGTAAAACTTTGTTTTATGCTGTCCATGACAAATTGCCACAAAGGCTCTTGATCTTTTTTTTATAAGTTTAGATTGCAATAGGTTAAGTCATGCAAGTCCACTGATGATTGCTTCTAAGTGTAGCAGTGCAAATATGACTTCTGGCTCAAGACATCATTGCTCCTGCAGTTTAACCAAGCTAGCTGAATTTATAATCTGAGATGTCTAATTATTTTTGTGTTCTTGAGCATTAAGCTTTTAGGTATGTAAGAAAAAATAAATGCAAGTTGTTATTTCACTAACTGCTTGATCTTTACTACATAAAATCTTGAATACATAAGCAGGCTTCTCCTTATTGGAGTGCCTGTAAAGTGCAGGATTACATAAAATTTTGAATAAACAAATTAAGAAAACCCAAAATTCAGTAATCGCTGTCTACCATATGTGTCTCCAATTTTCATCTGTGAACTATCTTGACATGTAGCTATGTGTTCCCTAAACTGTTTGATTTAAAACACAGCTGGTTTATTCCAGATAATGTTGTTCTGGAATTAATTTGGTTTAACTGCAAAGGTGTACAGAGCTTTCGCAGTGTATGTAGAATATGTGTTTAAAAACCCCTGAACATTATCAGGATGTCCCACTGAGATCAGAGCCCAACTTTTGTTAGTTGTTTCTAAACTAATAGCATGAGACTGCCTCTGAAAAGAAGTGTGAAGCAGAAAGAATGAGTCCAGACCTTACATGGTATGTGGCTCTTTTAATCTTGAGAATAGCCTTAACATTTCTGTGGGTGATAGCTCTCACTCATCACATGTCTCTGCACCTTCAATAAATGAGGTGGAGATTTTAGAGATATCATCAACAGCTTAATTTTTTGAGTCTTGTTTCTTCATAGTCTATTGATTAAAATTAATTCATTGGAATTGACATACTAATAGCTGTGTTTTTATGCAGTTTGTGGCCAGACAGTTGACTGTGGTTTCGTAAATGATCAAAAGTGCTGAAAAATCAACCAGTTTTCCCCTTCATGCTTATTAAAAATCCAAAGTCCAGAATAGCTGTGTAAAACCAGCACAGTCTGTGGTGTGTTTAAATGAGTATCTGTTGCTTCAGCAGCTTTGAGCTGGTTTGTTCAGTTATATAGTCATAACCATGTTTTGAACATTGACAGCAATACAGTGCTTCCTGCTGAGCATTTGACATTTGATAGCAAGACAACGCTTCCTGCTGAGCTGTTTGAAGCATGTTGTGGGATCCATCTAGCAAAATTATTTCTATATTACTTCTTTTAGGATGTTGGTGGAGGCTGGTTAGAAGGAAAAAACAGCCAAGGCGAGAGAGGACTTGTTCCAACAGATTACGTTGAGGTAAGTGACTACACTGCTCTGCACTAATAAAGCAGAACTACTGAAAAGGCCATCTGCTGGTTTGCTGACCAGACTGAAATGCTCAAACAGAAAGCTTGGAATATATAATCTCATTGTAGCAATTGTTGCTGGCTTTGGAAACCAGTGCAAACATGACATTCAAAGTTCCCGAGCTTCTTAGCATTTTCCCAAGAAATGCAACAGGAAGCTGTCTATAGTAAATACTGCTGCTCTGCAGAACATGTGTTGTTTTGAATCTGCTTTAGGTTTTGGGGGTCTCATAATCCAATAATTGGGTTTTTTTTTTCTGTTCAAAGATAGAAATATGGAAGTGAAATGAGTAATGCAAGATTACACTGGTGTTGCTGTGGCAGACTTGCCACATGCTCATAAGTTTGGAATGAAGCCACATTTTTGGTGCTCAGGATGTGGGTTACCAAATTCAGTGACTACTCAGCTTTTCTTTTTACTGAGACCCTCTGATGTCTCTTCAGTGCATGTTCTGATTTTTGTTTAAAGACCAGTGGTATTGTTCTGGGTATGGAATGGGATCTCAGTGCAAAGACTGGAATCTCATTCACTCTTGAATGGCCCAGTATCTGCATGTGTGCAGGTTGCTGGTTAGGGGGGTGAAGACCTTGGGTGTAATTCCTGCAGCCTCTTAAGGCATGTGCCTCTCTTCCTTCACCAGTGCCGTGTTTATTTAAAAAAACAAAAGAGGGAGGAGGGGATGGGAAAGCAGGATCATGCTGGCTCACATGACCTTGTGTTTTTGCTCCAGTTGGTTAGCTCATGGTCTGGTAGCTTTTGGCTCTCTAAACTTACTGTCCCAAATCCATCCTCTGAGCATTGAGTTCCCAGTCTCCAGGCACTTACATTAACAACCTTTAATCCCGAAGGAATTTATAGATAGGTGTTCACCACCACAACAGTCTTACATGTTGTAGTTGTAAGGCAAACTAGTTCCATCTAGTATGGAATTAAATCATCCAGAGTATCATGTCAGTTTCTTGTAAAAAAAATCAGTTGAATTTGAATTTTAAAAGGTTATATGCAAACATCTTGAAGTCTAATGATAGGAGTGTTAGTGTGATTATATATGATAAAGCATAATTTGATTAATTGAAGCATGAAAAATCTTTCTGAACTTTTTCCATTTCAGATTATAACTGAAGGTTCAAAAGATGGCATTAGCTGCGGTAACTCATTAGCTGACCAAGCCTTTTTTGATTCCCTTTCTTCAAATACAGCTCAGACCAACTCTGCTGCCAAAAGCAGTAATCAGGTATGTCTTGTGGTTTTTTGGGCACTGTGGGCATGGAAAGTTTTGTTGACATAATTGGTTGCTGTACTGTATTTGTGAACCTTCATGAAAGTACTAATTAAAGTAATTGTGTTTCCATTAGGGAACACTTTTGTTGAATATTAATGATGTGCACAACTACTCAGATGTTGTCACTGCAGGAAAATTTAGTAGTCTTAGCATTTTCAGAAATGAAGCATTTTTATTCTTTCCAGTCTGCAGTGATACAAATCTGTGACTACTTCAGTCTCTGTAAGTGTAAGTGCACTCTTAGCAAATGTATTTTATATTCAGCCTACTTGTTTTATTATGCTAATGTTATTAAGGAACCACAGCTTTCTTGTTTGATGTCTGATACAATTAGGTGATCTATACATCAAGCAGCCAGAGTGAATGGATATATTTATTTCTCAGAATTTGATTAAGAGTAGTTTCTTGGATTAAAAAAGATGAAGCAGATGCATTATCAGTTGGAGAAGAGGCTGACTTTGGGTTTGCTGTAGGAATATTTTTGTCCCTCTATTCATAGCTTTTTGCCTGATGCACCAGTTCATTAAGCAGCAAATACTTAGTTTCAGGTTAGATATCTGAGGACACATTATCTTAAACACAAGCTGTTTATTATGGTCTGCAAACTGCTGCATGTCTCACATGTAGGAAGTTAATAATTTTGAAGTCCATAGGTCAACAGAAGAACAAAATCTGCCTTTTTTCCACCAGCAGCATGCAAAAGTCTTTTGTGTTAGAAAGTAAATGCTTTACTTATGGAAACAGCTGGAGGGACACACCTGGTTTGTAGGTCAGTTAAATATCAGCTCTTAGTTTTCTTAATTGCACCACAGGACTTTGACATGAAGTGAGAACTTTTGAAAACTCTACATGGGACATTTTGTATGACAGTGGACATAGCTGTTCATTGACTCTATAGTGTTTGATTTGGGCTTCCTTGTAGTCAGCTGGACAATGCCAGGATTGTTATTCTATGATCATGTGTTCTCACTAGAGGACTCCAAACCTCACTGTGACCATCTCAATGTTTGTTTTTTTTAAATCCATACCTGGTTAATAGATAAAGCTAAACACAGAACTGTTGGAATGCCTCATCAGTTTTTCCTGTTAGACTGAGCCAAAGGTATTGATTATAGGTTAGTTTTCCCTCAGTAAAAATTGCAGTAATTTGAGCACAGAATGGGGAAACCCCTTCTCTTCTATGTTGTCTGTTACCCTTGCCCCATTTTTTTCCTGCTGTATGTTTCTAGCAAAACTTTGCATCTGAGGAGGCTTGAGATATTTGCAGCAGTTACTTGCTGCCAAATCAGAGAGTAGTGTTTCTCAGAGGAAAAGCATAACTTCATCTGATCTAGGAAGAATTACTTACTAATGTAATATGCAGAATATTTTGAATGATGATAGAGGTATCTGTCAGAGCTGGATGTCTGTCAAGCTTGTGCTTGGAGAGGGAAAGAAAAAAGGTCTTGCCTGCATAGAGAGAAAGGTTAAAATAAAGGTATCTCTTATGTTCTAAATAATAGAGAATTGCTCAGGCAATCTAGTCTTGGAATTTGCATTTCTAGAGGAGTGAAAATCTTGAAAATTTGGTCACTTTACACTGTAGTTTACACAAGATCAACAGTATACTGTCCCTGTAATAAATACAGATTGCAGGATTTTTCATAGATTTTGGAAAAGAGTAACATCATGAAAACAGCTTGTGCCATTTGCATCAGTGCCCTACTCTTAGAAGTGTCCTGTTCCTCTCAGTTGTCCTGCAAATGCTGGGTGAGATAGCTGGAACAACCACTGTACTGCAGTGCATTATGGTAAAAGTACACTGCTGACGTGGAGAGGGAGAGAGAGGACAGTGTGCACCTGGTGCAGTCAAGGCCATGCAAGAATCAGGGGAAGCAGATTTCATCAGGCTAGTGTCTTTAGGTCTTCAGTTTTCAAAGCTTTTTTCATAAGAGGAACCATTCTGTTGTGTGGTCAGGACTTCGTGTCAAATGTTATTTTCATTTTCTCAAGTTTTTTTTTTCTTCAACTGAGTTCAGTGACTGCTCTTTGGTTGTATGCATTTTCTAGAAGATTGTAGATCTTGATTTGAAGACTGGTTTCCTCAGCTTCTGACATATATCTGGTAGTTTTTTCTAGTGGCTTATTGCTAACGGGATTTTAATTTGTATACTAAGCAGTCTGGGACCAGTTCTGGCTTCCACTTTCGGCTGTTAGGCCTTTCTCCCAGATCAGAGAGCTCTCTAGTACAGGCATTTTCTCCTTGCAAAAATTCTATGCCTAATTGTCTTCTTAATTAAGAAATTCTGTCCATTCATTTTGTCTTGCGTGGTGCAAGACCCTATTTTCTTGCTCTCAGGAAAGAAATCCGCAAGTTTTCTTCTGCAGTGACTTTGATGTTGTGATGTGTCTGTGAAGCGCGTGCGTTGCTCCTGTGGGCAGCGATCGCACAAAGGGTGTCAAAGGGTTTGACGTTGCTGCGCCGGTGTAGAAACACCTGACAGAGTGAAGGATTGCATTGGTTCCAGTAATACTGCATCAGGAGGTCAGGCTGAGTCACTCATCCCCTGCATACTGACAGGTCTCTTTGAGCCACTTTCAATAAGAATACAATTTCCTACTCTGTGGGTATGGCCCCTCTTCCTACATGTATTACTCTGAATTTGGATGTGATAATATTTATGTTTTTCAGCACAAGTCCGCTGTGGCACTCTGGCTTGAGTTCGGATGCACAGTCGCAAGCAAGCAAATGGCAGCCTATTCAAGTGCTTTAATGACCAACTAGGTCAATATACAAAGCTTTTAATCTTAAATTAAACTCACATGCAGGCTATGGAGAGTTAAGAAAAATGACAAATTATGTGTCAGTGTAAGGGGAATAGATGCTGGAGGTGGCACGGTAGTGGAAACTAAAATGTAGATAGATCAGTCTGGTAGACTAAGAAATAGCAATATTCCTAAATGCTGACATTTGATAGTATCTATTATATTTTGCAGTAACACGGGGAGATTGCAAGTTTATTACAAGAAGTCTTTATAAAAGCAATTCTAAATAAACAAGACATTTTAGGATATTTTCTTACTAGTATTGTATTGAAGAAATTGCTTTCTATAAACATTGTCACTCTAACATACACATGGTTGCACAACGCCCCCACTCCCCAATTCAGTAAGTCAAAAGATGTTTTAATTCTTAGAATTCCTTCCATTCTTCTCACAGTAAGTAAAAAAAAAAACAAACCAGGTTGTTGTGTAATCTTTCAGTACCAAGCTTTATTAAAAATAGTAGATCTGGCTGAGTTAAAATGTGAATGTGGTGATTTTTCCATTTTTATTTTTGGGAGACCAGTTAAACCACAGTGTTGTAATTTAACCCTAGTAGGCTGCTCAAACCACTGAGCAGCTTATTACCCCCTCAAAGGAGTGGGGGAGAAAACCAGAAGGATGAACATGGGTAAACTCTTGGGCAGAGATAAAGGAAGTTTAATAGGTAAAGCAAAAGTTTCACATGCAGGCAAAGCAAAATAAGGAATTCATTCACTGTTTCCCATGGGCGGTCAGGTGTTCACCCTCTCTGGGAAAGCAGAACCCCATCATGCGTAACCATTACTTGGGAAGATAAATGCCCACTCAAACAACTCTTCTCCTTTTTCCTCATCCCTTTTTGCTTTCTAGTCAAACAAGAGACTTTTGGTTTCCTACTTTGGAAACCGTCACTTTTTGGTGTTAAGAAAACATCATTGACTCAAACACTGTTCTGCTCCCTGTCTATTTTTCTAAGAAGGTTTTTGTTGTTCAGTAAATAATCTCCTGAAAAGTAATTAAAAACAATAATTAAAAGCAGGTTTTTTTCCTTCCTTTTCTTCAGTGAGAAAGACTCAGTAACCACAGCAACACTGTGATATTGTACCTACCTGGGTTTGACACAGATGTGAAGTGACAGTAGAAAAGGGGTAGAGAGATGCAAACCTTAGAAGGAGGAAGAGAAAAGATCCTTGGCAGTTCACTCTCTCCAGCTCATTACTTGCATCAGCAGTGTCCCAGCAATGGCTGCCTTGGTAAGGCTTGCAGCTGCTCTTTTAAAGAGCTATCTGAGGAGATGCTGAGGACATCGAAGCAATCAGGGGGAGCAGTGAAGCTAATTAAACACAAAATAAGGGGAAAAATTGACTCAAGGTGACTATTTACACTCTTAGAAGATAAGCAGATAGGAGAATTTAATGTTGCATCTGCCCATAACATTTGTGCTTTAATGTCTGAAAAGCTTTAAAAAATTATTCAAGAAAATACAATTTAAGGAAGCCTTACTTGCCAAGGATGGAGGCTTGGCTTGCCTTGGCTTTTCTAATGAGTCTTATCCTGTTCTGACCTGATAGCCCTTGGATATAGAGAGCAGCGGGAATGAGTAATCTTTCTTCTCTATCAATCCACTGTTCTCTGAGCAGCAATGCAAGGTGCTGATTTTAGACTGTCATTTGAAAGAGGCAGTAAGTATATCAGCACTTACGCTATTTCTACGTGTTAGAGTTGCATCCATCTATCTATCTATCTGTAAGTTACCTGTAGACTCTGTTGGTGTTGGAATTGTACTGGCAATAATGGCACTGAAATGAATATAAATTTTGTCAGTTTAAACCAAATGAACCTAACAAATACAGTGAACAAAAAGATTATAATTTTTGATGTAAGATGCATCATGTGTTTTTTCTTTTATAGTATTTCTTTGATGCTGAGTTTCTTCCAGGGGCTGCAGCAATAGAGGATATTCTGTTTCGCACTTTTAGATAGTGCTTGTTGCAGTTGACCAAGTGGTCATTATCTTGGTGGCATTTGGAGCCTTATGGAAATACAATCATTAATGTAAAATTCATTCTGAGTTGTCTCCTCCAGCTGGGTTGATTGGGAGTTTTTTGTGGTGGTCAAGCCTAGTGTTTCTCTAGTTACAGATATATTTGCATTTATTTTGCTTGTGTTTCAGGTTCAGAGGCTGCCGTTTTAACAGCAGTGGTCTCTCTTCCTCTGTTCTGAACCACAACTTGTGGTGTTTTTTCATCTGTCTAACCTAAGACACTTTGAAAGTTGTGCACAAGCATCAGCTCTCTTTTAATGATAGTGTTTGTCTGAATCATTTACATTTTGTTACAACTATATTGGCCCAAGCTAGTTCTTCTTATTGAGAAATTAAAACTCTCTCTTTACAATAATTTCATTAGTGGTCTGTAAGCAGACTGTATGTACAACTAGTCATAGTAGTCCAGCTGTTTACAGCCTGCAGCTGTGTAACCTGCAGCCTTGAATATAGAATAGAAATGCTATAAATTTTAGTATTCTGTATATTTTAGTTTGTATAGTTTCTCCTCCATTCTAGAGCTCAGTATAGCTTTTTTTCTTTCTTCCCCTCCCTGCCCCCACCCCGCAGAATAGAAATCTAGCATATGCATTGTATAAATGAAAATATATTGGAGTACTGCCTGTCTGTTTCAGGGTGGAAGTGGATCACAGCTATATTGACGTAAGAGCTGAAGATGTGGCTTCCCTATATCTAAGATACAAAAATAGTTCTTGTACCAAACTGTAAATTGCATTTGTAGAGGAGTTTGTTCCCTTTTCTTGACACTGGTTCTATAATCACTGCCAAGTCTAGTTCTCTATGAAGATGACTTACAGTTCTTCTTAGTTTGGAAAAAAATAAGTATCCTGAGAGTTCACACTTTTGTGAATTACAGATTTTTCCATTATTCCTGTTGACCCTAGGGAATCCACATGTTTTGTGTCTTCAGTTCTGTTGTGGGCAGAGCAGCAGGGCCCCATGGGTAGGTACAGGAAGCATTTAACAGAAGCCTCTCATATTTGTATTGTTTTATCCTGTGGTAAGAGTGAAATCACTTGGGATAGTTTCTCTTACAGAAGAAAAGATAAATGGACTCCTATGTGTTCAAAACCTTTTCCCTTTCAAAAGCTGTGAGACTTATGTATAGACAGGATGAAAATGTAGTTAGCAAAAACACTTAGTTTGATGTCCAGGAGCTGAGGCAACTCAAGTTACCTGGTATGTAGACATAAGTTGTTGAACATGCATAAGGAGAAGACTAAGGAAGTTATTCCCAAAAATTTACTTCATATCTTTCAAGCTCTTTGCAATGAACTGCTGGAAAGGCAAATTGTCATTGTTAAATTTGTATACAGTAACTCCCCTTCCCTGAATTGCTGTGAGCAGCAATAAATGCCAAGATTGAAGAAAATAAATACAGTGCTTCTATTAAGAGTGCAGTATTCTACTTATGTGGAAATTCTGACATGCATGTTATCAAATTCCTGTAACTCTTTTTCTGTTCTCTGATGATTCCGTGTATGTAATAAAGCAGAAGTATCATCACAGGAAATGTAACTCACGTGTACTTGACTGGGTCCAGTTTGTCTTGTTAAACCAGTATGCTAAATTATCATATAAAATATGCAGGTAGTTTCACCATGGGAGTTACAATTACAATTGTAACTTCTAGTTCGTGTTACAGATAATGACACTATAAAATCCTCTATTGCTGAGTGTGATTTGAAAGCAACTCTTTCCCCTCCACCATCTGTCACAATATTGCATTCAGACTGTTAACAGGAATTTGTGACCAACTTAAGCAAAGTACAAGGCTTCTCTACATTACTGTAAACAGTGGCTCGCTTGCTTTGAAATGAATCACATTCACATATTAAAAAATAACCATCCAACATATGATGGTGATTTTATCAATTCCGATTATGGGGTTGTCTTGCACTGTTTTGTGGAATGCAAAGGTTTAGGCAGGAAATTGTTAAACTGGTGTAATACTGTGATCACTCCTTGTCTTCATCTGCATACATACCCTCAGGCAAAATCTGACCATTGAAATAGTTTTCCACAATTTATAGTTGTTGGTATACTTTTTCTCTTGTCCAGTTCACAGAGTTGCAGAATAGGTCAGGTTGGAAGGAACCACAGTGGGTCATATGGTCTGACCTCCCAACTCAAGCAGGGTCATCCTAGAGCACATGGCTCAGGATTGTGTCCAGATGGTTGTTGGCTATCTCCAGTGAGGAAAATTCCACAACCTCTCTGGGCAACCTGTTCCAATGCACAGTAAAGAAATTCTTCCTGATGCTCAGGTGGAACTTCCTGTGCATCAATTTCTGTCTATTGCTCCTTGTCCTATTGCTTGGCACCACCGAACAGGGCCTGGACCCATCCTCATGTCAACCTTCCTTCAGATACTCACAGACATTGATGTGGTCCCCTCAGTCATCTCTTCTCAAGGCTAAACAGGCCCAGCTCCCTCAACCTTTTCTTATAGGAGAGATGCTCCAGTCCCTTAATCAGCTTTGTAGCCCTCCTTTGGATCTGCTCCAAGGGCTCCATGTCTCTCTTGTGCTGAAGAGCCCAGAACTGGACGCAGCTCTCCAGATGAGGCCTCACCAGGGCTGAGCAGAGAGGCAGGATCACCTTCTTCAACTTGCTGACAATGCTCTTCCTAATGCAGCCCAAGGGACACCTTTGGCCTTCTTGACCACACACTGCTGGCTCATGGACAGCCTGTTGTCCACCAGGACCCTCAGGTCCTTCTCTGCAGAGCTGCTTCCCAGCCTGTGCTGGTGCCTGGGCTTGTTCTTCCCCACAACTCTGTGCTACCTTTGTCTTCATTTGACTTATTTCATTGAGGTAGCTTTGTGGTCTAGTTTGGCACTGACTACACAGAATGTTTTAAGTTGCTAATGGTGATAATACTGACTACCCTCCTGTGACCATTTCTCCTAACTTACACACTTACAGTGCCATGTGGCACACGTGTTGCACAGTCCCCTGCACCACAGCAGGGGGCTTACTGCCATATGTTATTTCCTTCTTGATTTTTTTGTTTGTTTGTTTGTTTGTTTTGTTTTGTTCACTGAGCACTTCTTTTAAAGTGGCATCATGGGCATTTGTAATTGAAAGTGACAAACTGAAAATGGCCAGTAATATGCTTCAATTCCTCAAACAAACAAACAAAAAAGCCAAAGCAAACAAACAAACAAAAAAAAAGAGACAAACTAGGGAAACCCCTCTTCTCTGTTTCCAAACAAAAGTAGAGTGCTTTCCCCAAAAAGGAAAGATAAAACCTTGCTCAATCTTTGTAGCCTGATCGTAGGATGCTTAGATTGCGCTAGACAACATCAGAGAGGAACAGGGAGTCTTTCTTCTCTTTTTGGCATTGCTGTGATTGCTACTTAGAAAGCTGTCTGAAACTTCTCATCTGTGTTTCAATAAGAAACCATAGAAAGAATTGAAATCAGCTCAAGAGAAGACAAGGATTATAAAGAAGTGACTTGATTGCCATTTACATGTGCACGTGCGAGCAACAAAAACAGAAGTCTGAGAGAGCTCTATTGAATAAATTTTGTAGGATTTTTAGTGTCTGAAAGTTGAAACTAAGTAAACTTTAATTAAAAAAATAATTTCCTTGAAGCAGTCAGGGTGACAGTAGATGTCTTTCACCTCTCCTCATCCTATCACTGAGTATTCTTTACTCAAGTCTAAATTATGTATCTTTCTGAAACACCATTCCATATTTCAAAGATGGAATTTTTTTAGCTGAATCAGGAGATGATAGACAGAAATCCTGTGCCTGCACTGTGCACAAGTAATGCAGCTCCTAGTCCAGTTTGGTTGCAAATAACCTTACAGATAAGGAAATGGAATTGGAAACAGTAAAATAACAAAAAACTAACAGCTCTGCTCTTCATGGTAGTATCTCAGTTTGTCCACGGGTGGTTTAGATTTACTTTCTGCTGGAAACAGGGAGTGTCCAGTGGGTGTGTCTGGGCTTTGTTTTGTTTGTGAACAGGCAAAGCTCAGCTCCTGTGACGAGTCATGAAGGGGGCAGCAGGATTGGTAGTGGAGGTTGTGGACAATGGTTTCCTCTGGAAGGGAGAAGACAGGAGTACCAAGGGACAAATGGGTTTCTAGGACAGTCTTACTACAGCCTCCTTGCCAGCTCCTTCTGGAGGTCATGTTGCTTTCAAGTATTTATCTTCAGGAACATTCTAGTATCTAGATAAGTCCATGAGGTTGGTTATTCTTTAAAATCTAGCCCATCTTCCCTTCTGCTTTTCCTAGAGAATTTCTTTAAGGTAGTTTATGTTGTACCATAGAAAAGAGGGCCTTCCTTCAGAAGTGGAAGAAATTTCATGGACCACAATGCTAAGTTAATGATCTACCAAGAAGAAAGCTTAGCCATAAAATATCATGGACATGGCAGCTGCTTCAGTTATCTGCTAATGTGCACACTTGTTCTATCTTAAACAGCACAGTGAATGCAGTTATGTGATTGCTGCAGAGTAGGCTTTTAGCCCTTCATCTTTCTTCCTGGAGAAAAAACTTGATTTTTAAGGTGTTTCTCTATATACTCACTTAGTTGTTTGGGTTTTTTTTTAATGTATCTATCAGAGATTGTTATCCAAAGAACTTAAGCTTAGTGTAATGTCTGAGTATGCTTAAGGCTTTGTTTTCATGCAGGTAACTAAGGCAGCTAGAAAACTGGAGAGGTATGTTCATTCCTGTGAGCTATTCAGCTGAGTCACCTTGACTTTTCTTGTGTTTTCTGCCATTGCTCTGTGCTGTCTGTCTCTTTTAAACCCCTCTTCAAGAGCATAACACTTCTCATTGCAGCTTTGGCTGTCCTGAACTTCCCTTGATCTGATCAGGCTTACTTTTGCTACTCACTGCTTCAGCATGGCTTTTTTCTCTGAGTAGATTTCAAGATGTATTTCTTACAGTTGGAGGTCATTATTTTTGATGGCACGCTTAACCTAGGTCTTTCTGGGTACTTAAATTAGTTTTACCATCTGAACCTTGTGTTTGTTTTGGCTTTTGTCCTTCAGCAGTAGAATGGATCTATTTGTCCATCAGGGGCATGCGTTAATATGAGGAAGGAGCCTGCCAGAATCAAATTAGTTGGCCAGGAGACCAAATAAAGATTCTTAGCCAGGGCAGAGAGACACCTCAGTGCCTTAGCTTTACTGTCTATAGTTTTGGATTCTCTGGAAAATAGCAAATATGTCACTTCTCCTATTTAATTCATGATTCATTTGGTAAAGTTACTGACATTCCACTTCCAAGCTGAGAATTTTTCTGTTGTGGTGGAATTTTTTCTCATTCAACTATTTTTAGATCTTTAAAAACGTACTAGGCTTAGCTTCCCATCCCCCAGGCCCCACCAGTAATGATCTGTTTCTGTAGTTTGAATCTGCCCTTAGTGGAATCCTCTTAAAACATTCAGTAATGGTTCCCTCTGTTGTCAGTTCCTGACATAGCCCTTTTGTCTTGTTTTTTTCCTCTAGGACAGTAGGAGTGAGCAAGTCCCTAGTAGTCTACAAAAGGGAGAATTGGGTGCCTTTTAGGAGTTTATCCTTGAATTTAATCTCAGTGTACTTGTTTAATGTAACCTTGGGGAGCAAGGAGATGCAATGCTTCATTTGAAAGCTGATCAGTTTCATAGTTGTGTGGTGTGGCATTTCTTTTTGTGTACATTTGAGAAGGCTTGAATACTTGGATATTAGGTGTGCTGTATCAAATTATATTGACTAAATATCAGCTTCTTGCAAGGGCTCTTCACCTTTTTTGTGATGACTAAGGAGAGATCAGAGACTTATCAAGTTCATTTATGGGAAACTAAAGCTGTAAGAACATGGCTTTTAATCGCCTGCAGAATACTTGATGGTTTAATTAAGGTTTATTCAACCACAGCTAGACCAGATAAATGGCTTCTTGTATCGAGAGTGTCAGCTGCTGAGATCCACAGAACTGCTCACTGGAGCTGAGATGACCCTCTTAATAAGTGGTATGTCTTTAGTTGGTCCTCCATGATGCTCTGGGACCTTGAGGATGGCAGGCCTGATTCCTGAGCCCTTCTCCATTGTTGACTGCCACTTATGAGTGTCCACAGTATGTGTGCATGTAGGAAAACATTTCAAGAAGGTTGAAGGGAATCCTTTAAGTGCACTTTGAAAGTTATCTATAGATTCCTAAGCCATTTCTTACTCTCTTCCCCAGTGCTTCTTTGGGGACCTTTTGGCTGAAAGGAATAGAAGGGAGAGTAGCATATTCCACCCCCTTTACAGCCTATAAGTGATACACCTAGGGGCAAGTGCTTACCCCACAGCTTTCTTGGACACCTCAGAAGTAAAATTTTCTGATTTGAAGAGTGCTGGAGATAAGACTTCTGGGAGCACAATTTAAGTAATACATTTTCCTTTGCTGTATAGCATCTGTGCATATCAGCATTTGTCTGTGGCTGTGATGATTGCTCTTGACATTCATTCTTTAGTAGTGTCAATATTATTGCCTTCCTCTTTTTTGCAACAGATTTGAAGGTTTCTTTACCATTTACTCATGTACCAGACTTCACATTAACTACTACAAAAAGGAGGAAAACTTTACTCAGTTGTTTGGTGATCATGACACTTCTGGCATGAGCCAAAAGCTTTCATTTGCTAGTGATCAGCAAAACATATATTGCAGAAGTATAGGTATATTAATATTATGCAAACTAATCTTTTCTAGGTGCTTCAAGTTGTGGTAGAAACAGGCATGTTTTTCCATGTGATTGGGCCCCAGCCCTGTGTGTTTTCATTTAGCAAAGAATGAACTCTGACTATTTCTATGTGTGGTTATTTCTCTTTCCATAAACTCATACCTGGTGAAAATAGGAAAAGAGCAGAGTGGTATAAGCTACCAGCAACTTCTTTGTAATTTGCTCAAAGTAGCACTGGGTATCAGCTATTCAAGAATATTGCTCCCCCAGGGAGTAGTGTTCTTGCACCAGTTTCATTTTAAAAAAATTATTTACATATATATATATATGTGTGTGTGTATATATATATATATCTCCCCAAGCTATCACTATAGGAACTGTCCACATAATCTGTCTCTGTCAATTCCTAGAGATCCATTGACCCTTCTGAATGGGGATTCTGAATGGGGATTTTTCTCCCCAGCCTGTGGGCTTGGTTTTAATTTTCAGATCCTGGAAGGAATTGTGAACCTAAATGTATAAAGGTGTTATGTGATAGCATAATTTTTGAGTCTTTATGGTTTCACAGTATCTGTGAAATCTGACTGTCAGATGACTTTGTTTGAGGAAAAACTGAAGGGAGAGTTCTTATTCCTAAGCAGAATATCAAAGTTAAAATGAGAGCAGAGAATATTTAGTGGAAAAAATTGGGATGTGGAGTAGATGTACCTTTTTTGTGTAAGACGCTTATGCAACATTTTTGCAGATAATAATTTAGTTTTTAGTGGGAGTTTTATTAAATTTCCTGTATTGGCAAATGTTATAAGATACATGTAAATGTTGTAGTCTAATAGTAATTAATTTATATAAGGCACTTCTTCTTTTATATGCTTCTTTATGATAAAAATAATGCACTAGCATCAATAAGGATTTGAGACTTCTTTTTATGAAACTCAGTTTCTCCCTCTGCTGAACAAGACAAGCCTTCTTGGCTTTGTTTGCTTTCCTTCCTCATCTTTTCTTCCTCCTACACTTGGAGTGTGTGGGTTTCGATATGTGTGCAGTTTTTTCTTTCTGCCAGCAAGTCTCTGCACTAAGTATCTGGAGTAGACTACACTTAACTAGTCAATGCTTTTTTCAAACTGTACTGTTAAAATCAAGGAGCTGAGCAGGATGCTAAGCTATTAAGCCGAGATGAACTTGCCAAATGCAGTAGTTAGAGACGTCTGCTCTGCACTCCTTCACTGAGGTTTCCACCTCCACAACAGCATTAGCAGAAGGGGGTGTGTGAGTGCCTTCACAAGCTTATGCTGAGAGAGTAGGTCTGCAGGGAGATAGCATACCGTTCCCTGGCAGATGTCTGTTTTCTTCCCCCATCTTCACTGTGAATGAGATAAGCTTTGAAAGGGAAGCTCAGCAGGTTAGGCTTTAACTCCCTAACTGCCACACCAGTAGTGATGGTGTGGGTGGGCAATTTATTATTTGCTTTTAGTAAAGCCACTAGTCTGAGTTTGGTAAAATATTTGCAAAAACCTAATTCTTGACTTCTGAGTTCTGGTTTTAAATGTGCTAATTAGCCCATGGCTTTAGGTAATTAATAGTTCACAAGTACCATACTTACTAAGGTGTCAATGTAAAATAATTACCATGGGTGAGATTGCTTCCTAACACTGTTGCAACAAATAATTTAATTACCCTGAGGAGAAGCACTCTTATTAGTATGTATTGGTGTCACATTGCTGGAAAGCTGATCAGTTTTTCCAAGTGCTTGCTGCATGCAGGAGTTGTGTAGCTGGAAATGCAAGATTTGGCAGCTGCTTCTAAATCAAACAAGTGAAGTGCTGAATGCAAACTCAGCCTACCAGCAGGAGATAAAAGACTTCAAGAAGAAAGTACGTGGCTGTTGCTCATTTCTTCAGCAATTCTTCTTTACTTTTGTCTTTATACAATCTAGGCAAGCATTGCCAATGATCCTTGGTCCAGCTGGAACGTTGGGAAGTCTGGGAACTGGGATAATGGAAATGCTGTTGACAGCTGGGCAACGAAGCCTGAAAGTGCAGCTGGCCAGAGAAACAGCGCTTCAAATAACTGGGAGGCAGCAGCAGCATTTGGCCATCCACAGGCATATCAAGGACCAGGTGTGTTGATAATGCTCTTTTTTAAAAAAATAAATTAGAGTAGGTGGACAGTAGAGGTAAGAATTATTTAATCTTTCATAACTATAGGCCATTGCTTATTTGAAAGACAAAACCAAACCAGTTTCCTAATAGCACATTGCCATGTGGGTAATCTGGACACTAAAATAATAGAGGTTTTAAAAACTAAATAATTTTTTAAAAATTTTCATCCACAGTAACAGACATCTCAAACTTTTATGGAAATCTGACAAACCAAAGTCTTGTGCATACGTGATCTGTTCTCAGGCATGTTGTTCAGCTTGTGTAACTGGAACTTTTAAACTCCCTTGAATTTGTGCTTCCAGTCCTTTGAAGGAATAGTCTCTTAAATCCTTAATTTTAAGAAGTAACTAGCCTTTCAGAAGGCTTCTCTACCTTTTTGTAGTAACAGCCTAAACTAAGGGGAGAACTCATAAATGGGGAGTGCTAATTTGGAGTCTGTGAATATGGAACACAGTTGAGTTCATCTTAACATACCATCATCTGTTCTTTATTTTTTTTTCCCCTCTCCCTCAGTGGATTTCTAGTGCACTGCTTTGCAGGTTGTATTTGATGGAGATAGTGGTAATGGAGGAGGAATCGTAAAGTAGAAGGCTGAAAGAGATTTAAATGTATTTACCTTGATTATTGATTATTTGTATGTGAGTGCTGAAGTACTTGCTTCTGCTTTTGAAGAGAAATTATGTAACTTTGTCCTTTCCCTATCCCCTGATCCCTCCTGTACTTCAGCAGCTGCTGATGACGATGATTGGGATGATGACTGGGATGACCCAAAATCAACTTCACCATCTTACCTTGGTTACAAGGAGACTGAAGCATCAGAGGCTGGGGGGGTCCAGCGTGGAAATTCTCGTGCAGCTGCTATGAAGTTACCACTTAACAAGTAAATGAAAATGCGGGGGAAATGTGTATATATTGAAGAGAATTGGAATTTGTCAAGATGTGTAAATTCAACGTCCTTGAAATAAGCAATGCAAATATTAGAGTTTTGGGGCAGAAGAGAAGATGGATTTGAAGTTCAGAGCACTCCTTAAGCAAGCAGAGGACAGATCGCTGAAAGCTTGAAAGTACATGACAAAGCTGTATAATTTTTCGAGGTGTCATACAGGCAGATGACACTTACACAATCCCTGAACTTAAAGTTTTTAAAATTTAACTGTCTTTGACATTTTGTTCTTAATCAAAGTCAAAGGTGGTGGATGACTTGTTCATAAAGTAGAAACTGATGAGAGATGCTGCCCCAGAGTTCTTGAGCAATTTGAGTTTCTAGTGAGGAAAAGTTCTGTTCTACTGTATTTGTGCAGGTTGATTCTTGAGCCACAGAAAGTTTAATTTTATAGATAAAAATCTTACAGTAGTGTCAAGCTTTGTCAAGGCTATACTAGCATTATCTCAGCAGCTTAATGTTTGTTTATTCTAAAACTGCTGTTATTCTGAGAGCTAGTGTGTGGTAATCTCTAAGCAGATGGAGGCAGAGTGGAAAAGGATTGTAGAATAATGGTTTTGTGAGTATATAACTAAAACAAACTGTGTCTGCATGACTCGTCAGTTTTGTTCATCAGTGGGTTTTTATGTCCAGTGTGCACGAGTTCCTCTGCATTATAGTTTACTTGTAAACTCACAAAAATACCTTATTTAAGAGATTTTTTTTGTCTGTGGAGTAAGTCCTACTTTACTACTCGTGTTTCTGCAAGCAAGTTGGCAATATTTGAGGGCTAATTACTTTCCTAATTAGAATAAGAACTACCATTTGCTTTTTATAAGGCATTTTGTAAGACTTTAAGAACATTATAGTGATTGTTTGGCTTTCTTTTAGTTGGTGGATTAATTATTTAAGATAATTCATGTTTAGAAGCACTTGATAGATCTTCTCTTTATCATTCTTTCAGATGATTGAATTCTCATAATTTGAAATCTCAGGTGCATGAGCATCTGTGTGTGTGTGGTGTCTCCAGAGAGGGTGGGGCTGCAGAGGAGTGATTGATATTACTTTGTAGTCCTCCTGTTATGTTTGGTATGATGGATGGCAGAGCAGGAATAGATACTTTGCTCTACAAGAAGGGGCCTATTACACACTTAGACACACACGAAAACCCTGGATGTCAGTAGACAAAACTTTTCTGCTTTTTTCAGTGCAAAATGTTGATTACTGTTGTTACAGTAATTCACATAATTCTGTACTTGAAAAATACTTTGGGTTTTTTTTTCCTATAATGGCAGGTAGTTTTGCATATGTCAAAGGAAGGAGAATCTGGAATTAACTTATCACTTCATTTTATTGTTAGATTTCCTGGATTTGCAAAACCTGGAATGGAACAGTATCTGTTGGCAAAGCAGCTAGCAAAACCCAAAGAAAAAATTCCCATAATTGTAAGTTGGGGTTGTGTATAATTTTTCTGTATGCATGGTATGGGTTTTTTTGGTTTGCTTTTTTTGGTTGGTTGGGTTTTGTTGATTGGTTGGTTGGGTTTTATAATCCTTCTCACCTTTCCCTGTTTTTTCAACTGAGCTTTTATCTTCAAGGTTGCTATATATATTTGGGTCAGAAGAAACTGATACTGAACATATAATTAGAAATAGAACTGTTGTAATAAAATCATAAGTGTGATGATGATGATGATTATTGTCAGTACTTTTTCTCCTCATGCTGTGTGTACATTATTTGTGATGAACATAAGCCTTTTTGGGATTGGGATGCATAGCAAATACACTGTCTATTCGTTATCTAGATAGTTACATGTAGGAGCTACATTTGTAGAGGTTTGCAATATTCAGTCTTGATGGTCAGGTCTTTTCTGATCTAAAAACCAAACTCTTCTGTATATATGCTATTCTAGTGAAATGTAGTTGAAATAGCCCTAGAATTCACCACTCCTTTGTTATTTGGGAAAAACTGTAAAATACACAAGATTGTGTGACCAGCTGTGGTTAATCGTCCCTGCTTGCAAGAAACCCCTTTATTTCCAGACTCTCAGCCTCTCACTGAAATCAACGGAAACTCTCAAGTGAAGAGAGAAGATATATGTCTCCTTGTTTGCAGCTGGTGCAACATGATGAATTTACAGATAACATTTGCAATTTCTTACAGATTGGTGATTATGGCCCAATGTGGGTATATCCTACCTCTACATTTGACTGTGTGGTGGCAGATCCCAAAAAAGGTTCTAAAATGTATGGTCTCAAGAGCTACATCGAGTATCAGCTGACCTGCACTGTAAGTGTATCTGAAACAGGATCTTTTGTCTCACAAATATGTGTCATTTGTACATATAAATAAAAGTCTGTGTAACTTGGCAAGAGCATTGTAAAAGTAAGTGGTGGTTGTCATATTTTTTTACCCCAAGGATTTGCTTTTTTCTAGAATTTCAAGTTCTTCTGTATTAAGACTCTAAGTCATACATTTTATTTACATTCCATGTGGTTACCATTCTGGTCATGCTTGTTTCATGTGAGTATGTGTAGATGCCTGTCCAAGTTCAGAGTTGTGTTTCTCTTACAGAACACTAATCGGTCTGTCAACCACAGATACAAGCACTTTGACTGGTTGTATGAGCGGCTCCTGGTTAAATTTGGATTAGCCATTCCAATCCCTTCTCTTCCAGACAAGCAAGTAACAGGTAATTTATTCCCAGTTTTGAATTCATGGAATGGGAAATAAGGAAATCAGTTTTTTCTAAGGTTCAGTTATGTCTTTCTGATTGTTTTTCCCATTATTTTTAAAGAAGGTTTCAAAGAAACCCCAGCCTTTCACCCTCAAAACTTATGATGAATTGTTATGACTGATTGATAATAGCAGATCACTACTAGGAGAATCACTTAAAAACTGAGGTTCATTTATCTAGTCCAGTGATTAAACAAAAGGTAATTAAAAGCAAAACAAATCCCCCTAGTTACTACGTGAGATAATAATTACCATTGGAGAGAAGAGATAGCTACTTATGTTCTGTATTTGCTGATTGGCTGGGCCAATGTTTTTGCATGGGGTTTTTTTGAGGGTTGGGGAGGGGAACACATTGTGTTTGGTTTTGTTTGGGTTTTTTTCTTTGCATTTGATTGTACATATGTTATGTTATGTATATATGCTATGTAGGAGCTTTGACACAAAGTTCCCAGAGGAAAGGAAGCATCTCCTGACAAACAGGAGTTTTTTGCTTCCAACTGAAATGTTGCAGCTGTTTGTCCTCTTGCTTGATTTCACACTTGATTTAGAAAACATCTTTCATTCATATAGCATTCTGCTCTGGTTTGATGTCAGTTCAGCTTGACCAAACAGTCCAAAGCTTGTGGAAATCTATTGTTCTGACTTCAAGAAAAGTGGGATTAGGTTCTTTAAATGCGCATAAGTTTAGTCATTGCAACAGAATATGACAATGCCTCTGCATTTTCAGTAGCCTCTGGCTTCCTTTCTACAATTATGTGCTATAGTGTGCATGTGAAGAAAAGAATGGAGACATGTGTAGGAGGAAAATGAATTACTTTAGCCCATTTCCACTTGTATGTTTCTGGTAAGATTATACAGTGTTTAAGATGAACAGCCAAAACCAAACATACAAGCATCGGCATGTTGCCAACCACGTGGCTGTGGGCATCACTCAAAATGCAGCAGCTCTGCTGTGTTTGAAGAAAGCTCAGCATTGATGGAGTTGCTGGGATAAATGCCGAGGAAACTGAAAAGTGAGGAAGTGACTTCTTCCCCTTAGCCTCGTGTTTAGAATTGACCAGCATTTTTATTTAAACGTGTGCATGTCTACTAAAAGGAAGCCAGAAGACATGATGGGGTCTCTAGATTTCATTGTAACTATATCTTAAAAGATCAAAAAAATTGGGCATCACATCTTGGCAAAATCCATTGCCTGTGAATTTCTGTGTTCTGGAAACTCTGAGACAGAATACCTTACCCCATGCAAAGAAAAAAATTTAAACAAACAAGAAAGTGACTCTTTTTCTGAAACATGAAGAAACTGGGAAAAGAGTGCTTATCTTTAGCTATGTTTAGGAGGCTTCTTTCTGAAGACTGTCTACAAAAGCATTTTTTTCAATTGATCTTGACAAAACAAGGCTCCAGACTGACTTTGTCAGGATCCTGGTTTTGACAATATACTTGTGATAATATGCTTAATGACCAGCATGTAACTTCCAACTGCTGCTGTCCTGTTTTGCACTCCTTGCAGGAATGCTGTGGAGATTTCTTTATGGATTAAAAAATGAAACAAATGATTGGATATACTGAATAGTATAGAATGTCTCTTCTGTAGTGTTTGATTTTTTTTTATTTATTTTTTTTCTAATTTGCAGGAAAAATACCCATACACAAAGTTAATTTTTTATTAGTTCTGTCATTTATCTGCTAATCTTGCTAGTTTCCACTTCTGCAAAGAACAAAAAAAAAAAACAACGAAAAAACCAAAACCACAAAAATCTCAATTTTGTAGATCTGCTGCCATAGTAACTATGCAGTATAATTATATTGAAACAGTACATGTGTTCAAGGCTTGTCATCTGCGCTGCTATGGAAATCAGAAGAGTTGGGTGCTGGAGGATTCTCCTTTCCTTTCAAATCCTGTTCACTGTATGCTTTAGAAATCTGATGTCGTGCATTTTTTAAATTAGAAAGGATTCTATCAAGAAGACCAGTTTCTACTAAAACTAACTGTTCTTATGAATACACAGTGATGATGCATTACTGGTTTAAGAAAAAATGGTTACTTATTTAGTTTGTATTAAAAATATCTTAAGTACCAAAAAAATCATTTACAGTCTTATATGTATGTGTATATTCTAACCACTTTATGCATATGATTTATTGATTTTTTCCCCCCAGTTTACCTATATGGAAGTATGTTTAAAGAAGGCACTACTTTTTAAATCTGTGATTTGTATTTGAGTAATTTCAAATGTTTCTGAGCAATCCAATTTCAATGTTTTTTGAGCAGTTTAATTTCAGTGTTTTGTTACCTTGTACAAGGCAACTTGGATTGTAGTTCCTTTTTCTTCAATGTTTTTGAACGTCATATTGACCAAGATTTTACTAAACTGTACCAGAAAAATACCTGCATTCCAAGCCTGTGTCTGGCTTGTCACTTGGGTCGTCTGAATACCTAATTTTTCCATCCAAAAGTTTATTAGTTTTTTTTTCAAAAAAATATATTTGAATTGTGGGTGGGTATTAGATATTTTTAATATTTCCTGGCTATCTTAAAAACAAGGAGAAAACTCTTGATCAGTAATCAGTATACTGTAATTTAAGGTTCTTTTGATTTGTTAGCATAATGGGCCATTTATTTACGAGTTGAACTCAAATGATCCTTGTGAGTCCATTCCTACTCAGGATTCTGTGATTCTTGTAACTTCTGAGTCTAATATTAAATTGTTAATAACTCCCCAAATGAATTACAGGTTGTTTGAATTTAAATTTTAAAAAAAGGAATTTGAAGGTGCTTGCCTGTAAATGTAACAATTATTGTTCGATGTGTAACAGGGCGCTTTGAAGAAGAATTCATCAAAATGCGCATGGAGAGGCTGCAGGCTTGGATGACGAGAATGTGTCGCCATCCCGTTGTCTCAGAAAGTGAAGTATTCCAGCAGTTTCTCAATTTCCGAGATGAGAAGGTAGGAAATGAAATTGAGTTCACACACAGACTGAGATTGAGGAATTGCTGTCCCCTCACAGTTCCCCTTCAAACCAAGAGTGCAGCTCTGTAGCCACCCCACTGTGGGCAGTAGTGACGGGCTGGAAACTGCTGGGATTCCTAACTCAGTTGATTGATCAAAACAAAGCATAAAATTGCTCCTGTGAAATGCTACACACCATTCCCACACAGTTGTGCTCTTCGAAGTAACTTTGTTGCCAGTCTTTCAAAGGACAGTTTATATCCTCCAGCAGAATAGGAACATATATAAAACTCTTTTGGCTATTGCCCTGCTCTGTCTCTGCTGGATTTACGAATCACTGTGATCCTCTGAGTGGTGCTGCTTTGCAAACAAAAGCTACTTCATAGCTGATCTAGGTTTTGCCTGATCCTGTATTATATTTAAAAACAACCCCCTGCCCCCATCCCTGAAAACCACAGTTTTTCACTGAAATAGGTTGTAATAGCACTATGTTGCAGCCTTACCTGATATAACCAGCCATATTTTATTCACACACACATTTTATTATGCTTTTTTAAAAGAGATTTTAAACAATAAATAAAGTAAGTAAACCTTCAGTAAATAATGGTTTCTTAATGATTGAGCTCCAGCTCTGTTACTAATGAGGGAATAAACAGAAAAACTCTGCTGCTTTCTCCTCAAAATAATCATACTTCTAAATACACATAGAATTTGCTGAAAAAGTAAATATCCAATCTGGTCTTAAAAGTTCCCAGGGTTCAAGTCTCCTGTGACTGAGGTCACAGCTGACCAGTTTTGAGTCAGAGATTGAACTACAAACATCCTGAGGTACTTCTAACCAGAATTATTCTGTGATCCTGTAAGCAGAGGCTTAATAACATAGTAAGTAGTAGTCCTGGTGAAATGCTGGTTGGATGGTTAGTGGGGAATTGTATAATTCTGCCAACTAGTCAGCACTTCTTAGTTTCTTATTTATAGATGTATAAACAGAACAGATGTTGCAATACATAGGGAATTTTTAACCACTAAGAACTTAATCTGATAATTGCATAATAGTTTCATGATTTCTTTGAGCAGCTTCTGATATGAGACTTATCCTATGTGCAGAGACAGCTGAGTGTCATTGTTCTTACACTGTATTTCAGTAACACACAGGAAGGGTCTGTTGATCCCAGAATCTAGGCAACAAAGTGCACAAAGGAGGAAGGGGAGAACTTTGGGAAACTGTAAAAAGCCTTTTCATTTCTTAATGAAAAGTTTTAATTCAGAGGTGGTCTAACAGTTCTCCTAAACATTTCATTCACTCCTTAAGCACATGCCCTTAAAGAAGGATGAGCTGTGGTCAAACTTTGTGTCTCTCTTTTCTTTTTTTTTTTTTCTTTTTTCTTTTTAAGGAGTGGAAAACTGGAAAGCGGAAGGCAGAAAAAGATGAAACTGTAGGAGTCATGATCTTTTCTACAATGGAACCAGAAGCTCCTGACTTGGACATGGTAGAAATGTAAGGTGATTTCTTTTTGTACGGGCATTATGCATCTGGGTATACAAGAGATGCTGAGATAATACAAAATTCATATACTAAGTGTGCACATATATTCATGGATTTGAAGAGGTATTCATCAAGGCAGAGCTAAAAAATCGTTTAAATAATTTTCATATCAACCCCTCCAATAACTGGTGGAACTCTATGTGATGTCTTTGTGACTTAAGTGGCTGAATACCAATCCTGAAACAATTTATGTAAAACTAGTTGATGGGATAGAATACTGTCAAATCCTATGGAGTTATGTTTTATATTGCTGTGAGTTTTGATCTTTAATCTTTCAGCAGTTCCAAAACATGCTAAACTTAAAAGTAGCTTAGGATAATTGTAGATGGACCAATAAGCAGAACAAGGTTTCTGTAAAATAGTTGTATGTAATGCACACACATTTGAATATCTGTAATCCATGGAAAGCTATTAAAAATGAAAAGTGACTTAAATTATCAGATTTCATTCTGGAAGTGCAAATTAATATATTTATTTTGATATGTGTACATTACATATACATGCACTTTTTAATGTGTATTCTGTAAGTCATAAACCTTTGGGTTTCAGAGTTAAAGTCTGGATTTCCTATGCAGCCTTTATTACACTCCTTTAGGCTTAATAATTTTTCTTAGAAGATGTACTATGTGTTACATGCTTGCTGTTGTGGAACACAGAAATCTGGATAATGTTGTGTGTGTGGATAAACTGGATAGAAGTGTTTTTAGTAGCAAAGCAGTGGTGTATCTACACCCAATGCAGGCTTTATGCAAGTGGTGCAGTGCCTATTGAGTGAATATAATAACTGTGTGATAGCAGTTCGGTACCAGCAGAAAAACATGCACATTTTTAGGTCACTTACACTTCACCCATGGGGATTTCAACCTTGACTACTTTGCTTAAGTGATGTGATTTCTGTATATCTCAGTGGTATAAAAGCTGAAGGGGTGAATGAGAGGGAGGATTTTGTACCCAGGGTGCAGGAGAGGGAACGTGCTACATACACACCCCTGGCAGAGAGTGCCCAGCATGTGCTCTGCTAAAGTTTGTGCCAAGCAAGGGGGGCACACCAGCCCGAAGAGAATGCTCACCAGGGCTGTGGGTTCCTGGGCTGGGGTTGGCAGCCTGGGGTAGTTTTGGGGACCTATTTCCAAGCAGTTGCTGGGGTGGCTGTAACATCTCAGATGTCCGCATGTTCTAGTGTGTGGGAATGCTGTTAAAAGTGTGTGAGTCTTGAAAGCCATTACTCCACTTACAAAGTGGACAAACCTTGTTCAATAACTCTTAGGTTCTTCAGTGTGAAGATGTTCTTTACTGAACAATTTTGCTAGTATTTTGAGAGTCTTGCACAGGTTCATGAGCATTTTTGGTGGTCTTAATACCATAAAGTATGAAGTTCAGAAAATTAAAGGATGTTTTGCTCCTGAGGTAAGGGGAGTAAAGCAAGAGCCTCTTAGAAAGCCCAGGTGCTGGTTTTAGGCAAATAACTATGTGTTATAGTTATAACAGCTGAGGAGGGAAGTGCTGGTGGGGAAGTGGGAACCTCTAGGTCATTGGGCCACAGCTGGAGCTCCTGCCCTGGCTCTGGGGAGCCACTCAGTGTCCCTTTGCTGTGACAGCTGTGTCATGCAGGCTTTGGCTGAGAGCATTTGTAAGATCTGATGCAGTTTAAATAAATCTCGTTGGAAATTATAAAATATATGTTAAGTTTTCTTTTGTAGAGTTCACAAATCATTGCTGTATATGCAGTGCTGTGTTAATGGAAAACTCTGGTAGCTGCATGAAAACATGCTTAAAGAGGAGTAAAAAGGCACATTACTAATTCAAAATTCTCTTTTTAGCATCACAGATATTTTTTTTTGTTTTGCTCTCTATAATGCAACTCAGCACAATGGTCTTGACAATATAATATGAAAGTATGCATATGTATTTCCATAGGAGAGTTGCTATATTTCTTTTCATTCACCTGTTTTAGACTTCTGTCAAAATATCTGACACAGTTATTTTCTTTTTTCATTGTATGAATTTCACTGCTTCTATTACACTGTAATAAGAGTGCTAGTCCAGTGCCACGTGTCTATGAATCTAATCTAAGAGAGGAGGAAAAATGGAATGAATAATGCCTGTATTTAAAGAGAGTAATTCTGAATTCAGTGAAATGGCAGGAATTGATTTATATCTCTCATATTTTTAAAGACCTAGTTGACATTACTAAACATTTCAGTATTGTGTTTCAAGTTAGTATTATGCATCTATTAAACTGCTTTTTGTTTTTGCTTTTTCAAAATGCCACAGAGAACAGAAATGTGATGCAGTGGGTAGGTTCACCAAAGCAATGGATGATGGAGTTAAAGAGCTGCTGACAGTGGGACAAGAGCACTGGAAGAGGTGTACAGGGCGTAAGTGTCCTTCTGAACTCAGCAGACATTTCTGTGGTGCTTTTCTCTCTCTTCCTTTTTTTTTTTAATGTGTATAATTCAAGGCACACCTTTAAAGAACTCCTAAATTATCATGGGAATTGTATGGCATTCTGGCTATTTTCAGTCTAAGAGTGTAAATTGTGCAATTTTTTTGTTAGTATGTTTGATATGGGGCTTTTGTTGGGTTGTTTGGGGTTTTTTCTTTATCTCAGAAATATCTGTTCCCTGACCATAGGTCTAAAAATACTTAAAAGTTAAATAATTCTAGTAATGCAGCTAAAGCCCTTGTTGGTCCTGTTCTCATATATTGGTCATTTATTTAAATTTTAGTGACATGGGCAAAATAGACCTGTTTATTTGATAAAATCATATTTTCAAATAATTGCATCTTATTAACCCCTTATTTAGGATCCTTGCATGCTAGGAGGAGTGATTTAAAGATGAAATGAGTTTAAGAGAAAAAGAAAAGAAAAACCAACTTGATTCTAACTTAATCTTTAGCCCAATTCTTTTTTTTTCCTATCTTGTCTCTTCCTTCCCACAGATATTTAGGGTTGCAGAACTTCACACCAAGTCCCTATGACTCTGCCTGGGCTCTAATTTCCTAGTCCACAGCAGTGTTCAGTGTTTGTGGCCACCACAAGGCAGCTATTGAAAGGAAGCAGGTACTACAGCTGAGGATCATAATAAGAAACACTTCAGGGCAGGCTGTAGTGTCTGGCAACCAAAGACCTACCACATAAATCTCCTTGAATCTCTTTAATTTTTTTTTACTCTCCTTTTAACTCCCACAAAAAAACCAAACCAAACCAAACCAAATAAAATCAACCAAACAAACGAAAAACCAAAACCCAAAACATTGTCCCCAGAACTTGAAATATATCTCCTGAGTTGTTTTTGCCTCTTACTAATCTAACACTACAGCTGAATATTTGGGGCTGACCAGAGAGAATGGGAAGTGTAGAAGCTCCATCTCTCATGGAAGTGATTACATTAGACTTCAGTATCTATAGGATGTTAACTTTAAATTATTTACATTTCCCAACTTTGAATAAAAGGTTTCATTCTACCCACCACTGACCCTCCTGCTGGTCAAAA
The DNA here is from genome assembly GCF_965231275.1 of Zosterops lateralis. Lineage (NCBI taxonomy): Eukaryota > Metazoa > Chordata > Aves > Passeriformes > Zosteropidae > Zosterops > Zosterops lateralis. Next base: position 52,710,039 of record NC_139764.1, on the reverse strand, counting down.
ATAGTCTAACACATGACAGAGCTCTAACATGGTACAGATCTTGCTTCACTAGCAAATTATACTGAGGGGAAAGTGGAGAACAGGGGAAGGAGAAAGGTTCCTCAGATGAGACTAGAAAACCAGCATTGCTTTGCAGTTACAGAAGCAATGATCAAACCAAGGGCCGTCTGTGACTTGTGCTTACAGTAGAAATTCAGTATTTCTTTAACAGCTAAAATCTTCCTAAACTCACAACACTAGAGCTTTAGATACTGAATGACTCTTTTTATACTTACAACTATTAATTAGTTAGCATAGATGCAGCAATACAGTTGAGATTGTGTCAAAAATTTAAACTTTTAATTTTCTAGACATTCATACTGAATACAAAAAAAGAGACTGGTAAACTGGAACATGCAAAATTTTAATAGTCTCTTAGGTTTTAAGTTCCCTGTCAGCTCTAGACTTAGACTCTTAATCAGAAGTATTTTTGGCACCCCCTGAGCAATAGTTACAAGCCTTCCATTTGGGGAGATTTGAAGTGACTGACAGTGGAAACTTAAATACATGTGAAAAGAAACCAAAGATTCTTCACTAAAGTTTCCACTGGAGATTCATTATCAGTCTAATAGCTGATAACAGAATTCTACTACTCTAAATTGTACTTGTTGTGTAAGATATACCAGTTATCATAAATAGTCTGACTTCTGGAGAAGAACTTGATCAAAGATAATCAATAAAATTAGGCAGTTGGGGTGAGGGGTTGATTTGGGGTTTTGTGGTGTTTTTTTATACCACACAAAGGGGTTCTTCCGTAAAAATCAGATTCTGTGAGATGCTAGAGCAGCTAAAAGCCTTCTATTTGCCTAGGCAGTGTACCGTCTGAATACAAATATTTAATAACAAAACCCATATCTACTTGGGGGTTTTTTTCTGCTAGCATAGGCAGCATATAAAAAATGGCTTTTGCTTTTCAGATTGCTTTTTAGGTCTCTGGAGTGGTGCTGTTCAAAGTGTTAATAATGAATGCACTCATAAATCACAGCTGATTGATTTAATTGTGATGGAGCAATTTATGCATGCATGTTCAATAAATAGATTATAAAAAACAATTTTGTTATTCAGATAGTTGCATAATTTTTATACCTAGATATCTTGGATTCTAGTGCCTTTAAATATAAAATTCATGATTTGAGGAGGGTTTAGGTATTATGTGTCTGTATAATAGTCTTCTCTTGTTAAATATTAATGAGACCTATTCTCTAGATCACACTGCAGCACTTCCCCCTCTTCCTTGCCCCATGAGGGGGAGGGGGAAAGACTTCACTGTATACATAGGAGCACTGAGCTAGAAATGCAATGAGATTTAATTTTTTTTTATAGCATTCACACACTGTTTCCCCAACTGTTTGTACCTTTCAAGAATCCAGACTGCAATTGCTTTATCCAGTTTTGGACCATGTGTAGCAGGGGAGGGGGTAAAGAATATAATTATAAATGTGTCACTAGAGAAAATGTAAAGCTTAGTTGTTTTTTGACATCTACTTCATCAAGTTTTAGAAATGCTGCATTTAGTCTCACTTACCCTTGTTGGTTTTTTTTGCCTTTGTTTCCCCTCTTTTCCTCATCCTTTTCCCACTTTCCACTTTTTCAGCACTACCCAAGGAATACCAGAAGATAGGAAAAGCATTGCAGAGCCTGGCAATGGTCTTCAGCACTAGTGGATACCAAGGTACTTCTATAGCTTCATTTAGCTTCATTTGTACTTTGCTTAAAAAGGGTTTTTTTATAAGAGGTCATGCTACTTTTTTTTTTTTTTTTTTTTTTTTTTTTTTTCTTCCTGAAAATCTTAATCCTTTCCTCTTTGAGGTTTAGATGTCAAACATGGTTCTGGAAAAAATACAAAAACATTTTTTCTGTGTATGTTATGGGGGTTTTATGTTCTAGTCTGCAATCTTGTCTTCTCTCACTGTATAACCTTGTGGTGGGTTAGTGGTGGTGGAAGAGTGTAGTTTGCTCTCTTAATACACAATCTGGTCACTGACCTGACTGTCCAAACATGCTGTAGAATTTTTGTGATATCAAAGGGAAAGGAGAGAAATGCAGCCTTGAAAATAGCTGTCACAGAACTATTGTGCGACTTCATGATACAACAACTCCACACCATGATGGAAAACTTACTACAGTGTTTTGTAATCCATTAAATGGGCTGGAGGGTTGGCTGCTGTAACATTTTCTTGTCCTTCACCTTTGCTTCTCCTTCAAGAGCCCCTGTCCTGTTGTATTCTGAAACACAGATTCTCTGCTGCTGGAAGTATTAGAAATAGCCATTGCCCCCATAGTTTTTTGTCATCTGTGTCCTGTACTTCAACAGGATGACTGCTTAGTTAGAATTGAACACAGCATATTGCCTAAAAAGTCACTTTCGGATGTGAGAATGAAGTAGGGGATTTGCATGGTTACGTATTCTTAGCATGGGTTAGAAAACTGTAAATCCTGCTTGGGTAAAATGTGTAGCAAGAAATCCTGAGAAAGGACTGAAAATTGCTTGGGCTCTAGCACATTCTTTTGCCTTCCCTTTGGTAAAGGGAAAACAGTGTGTCATAAAGCTAGGATACAAAATTGCAGATCAGCCTTAGAAAGGAAAGCTTCAATTTGATTTCCAGCATCTTTGAATGGTATGAAAAAATTGGTCCTGTGATAGTTTGGGAACAAAGCATGTCTGTCTTTTCTCTTTGCCCAGTCACAGCTGGTTGCACCTGTATCTTATTGAGAAAAGTGCCCTTCCAACAAATGCCTTTTCCTTGCTTTTGCTCTTTTCAGTAACTTGTACCCTTGTATTATTTCCAAATTAATAATAGATGGGATTATTTGCTTTTTAATTTGAGTTCCCAGGAAGAGAGAACAAGTACAAAGCAGATGTGGCTTTAGATGGCTTCATCACTGCTTCTCTCACTCTGTCCTGCCTACTGCTCATGTATGGATTCACTTGATCATTCCATCAGGTACAGGTCTATGGATTAAGCAGACTGTCTGCAAGAGACATAAGCACCCTGATTTAAACTGATAGGGCACAGCTTTCTGGATCTCAGTATTTAAAAGAGGACACATTGCTTCCAGTGAAGAAGTAGTAGCTAGACTGAGTATGATGTATGGTTTTTCTGGATTGTCAGTAAAAATGAATGGCTCATTCAGCCATGCTTGAGGACACTCAGTTCAGTTTCTGTTGGGAGCTGAATATCTTCATCCTTGTTTTTTTTTTTGTTTTGGTTGGGTTGGTTTTTTGGATTTTTTGTAATATGAGTGTTCTGAAAGTTCAAGCATGCAAGCTACTGAAAATTGCAATGACTGATTCGATGACAAAAACATTTCTAGCTACTGGTAGCTGACTTCTGACATACTGCATCTACTGTTAGTTGGTTCATTTGCATAGTTAGGATGGGATGTATATACTGTCCATTCCATTTTCATCAGTGATGCCTGCTTGCTCTGCAAAGCCTTATGTGTGGTGATGCCTACTGCCTTCTCTTCTAATTTCTAGCCTAAAATATTTAAGATTGCACCAGGCAAGATGCACTTGTTAATCTGACTCACTCTAGCTCTTTTTGTCTACAGAATGAGCCTTATCTATTCTTTGGCAGCCCCAGCCTGTGTTAGGGATCTGTCCCCAGTATTTGCAGAGGCATGGGTACCTTTAAAACCATTAAGGACACACTGAGAGGTTCTGATTTAACTTGCCTGTGGGCTTATGTACTGTCCAGTTGATTCCAAGAATGAGCAATTTGCAAGCATGATCCTGGTCCAAAAATGCATATTGGACAGTACCAGAACATGCCTGGAAGTGTCCTGCAGCCTGGCAATGTGTTACCTGTGTTACTGTATCATAGGATACTCCAAGGTTAACACAGCCTTAAATAGCATGGCTTCTCTTTTGTGGCACCAAATGTGGAGGAGTCTTTCTCCTATATTAAGAAAATGTGAACGACTGCTATGCCATTCAACCATGGTAAGATCTCCTAATCCTACATCACCCCTCAGGAATTCTGTTAGGCAGTGACATGCAAGTTTCACTATCCTGTCAGCTAGCAACAGGCAAATCCTACTGTACAAGCTGCTTATGTGCTGGACGTATCAGTTTGAGGTGCACTTATGAAAAAAGCTTTGCTGCAATAATTTGCTGCTAGTACATCAAACTTTGTGATTTTTCCTACTGAATTATATTAAAATGTACTTTGAAAGAAAAAAAAAAAAAAAAAAACCAAAACCAAAAATACTTGACAAAAAAATGTCTGTCCCAGTCAAGACTTGGAATATTAGTTCCCCCAATATGTCTGGTGTATTGCTTCTGAAATGATTATCACTGGCATTTACCAAGCAGTTGAACTGCTAAGAGATGCTCTATTAAACATCTCCAAACGGCTCCTCATAGTTTTACATCTTTCTTTATCTCCTTATGACAGAACCCCTGATATCCTGATGTATCCTTGCACTGAGACCCAACTCAGCTTTCACAGACTGAGTTAAGAAGGCAATTCCCAGCTTTGCATTGATTCAGAAGCTGAAAATGCTGAGAATAAAAATTGATTGGTGTTGGGAGGGTTTGTCTAGATCCTTTGAAGCTCTGATCTATGAAGGTTCCTTGAGTGAGCTCGGCACAGAAGGGGGGATTTTGTTGTACTTAGTCAACTTAAATATACATACTCTTCCTCTTTTATTTTTTTCCCAGATAGGGAAAGTTACCATCTTTTATGGCATTATAAAATGAATGGCAAGATCTAGACCAGCCTCGCTTCTGACTCTGAAGCCACACTATGTTTTATCCTAAAATCTAGGAGTCAGTTGCCTAAGCAGCAGTTACTTCAAGGTTACTTCTGAGCAGAGAAAAGAATTCTGAAGTACTAAAAATACTTAAGCCATAAGCATGAAATAATAAAATTGATCACCTTCCATTTTTTTTATTGTTTCACAAAAAGATGAAGACATTTTATGAATTGTTTCTCAAAATGGGAGTCAGTGTTGATTTTATTTTTATTTTATTCTAACAGGCCTAAATAGGAGAAAAATAATGATTTGTTTAGCAGTGTTTGTGTTACTGGACTTAGTAGTTCTTAGGACCTTGCCTCACGGCTTTTTGACTTTATGAAACCAGTCTAATGGAAAGTAGAAATCAATTGATAGAATTGAAGCAACATTTAGTCATTACCTTATTTCCTTTAGGACATGCTAAAATGAAGGAATACTGTGTAATAAATCTCTAATGTAGATTAGACCATATGTTGTAGTAAAACAAGGTACTTTAATGTTCAAATTAATCATTAATGAAATCTATGGTACTTTTCAGTTAAGTCAATGATTAATATCCATAGAATAAAATCAAAAAGTTCATAAAAGACTAACCACTGCCTAATATCAAGAGATACTGAAAGTGTAAGAAAATTATGTTTTTCTTGAACTAAAGTTTGATATCTGCAAACTATACCTCCGCCTTTCTACTCTCTACCTCAATTTGCTTTCTGTACTGTTGACTACTTGCTTTGGACAAGCTAACATGGATGGGAAGGTGAAGTGGCATGAAACATACAAGAATGTAAGGCTTGTTTCCATCTTTGTCCCAAATAGCCTGTCCTGTTAGTAATACAGTGTTATGAGTGCTTGTGGTGTTGTCTAGCTTAGGATTTATGGTGATGTCTGTATTGTTGAGTGTAGACTGTAGGGCCCTTTGATCTGTTTCATATGAGGATGAAAGTTAGAAACTTACTCTGAAAACCAGTGATTTTTGCAGAGCTTGAAAATATTATTTAAGAATTCCCTAAAGGATCAGAAGGCTTGTTGTCAAGGGCAAAAGTGACTTGAGCCTCCTTTTGCTTCTTTGACCTTTGAGCAGTTATGGTCCAGGACTGTCAGAGAGCTCAGAGCTAGTAGCACATCAGCTTTCTCAGTTTATCTTTTGTAACCCTCCTCATTCTTCCTTCCTTTACATCCTGGTAGACTTCCTGTTGCCCCATGTGGAGGAATACCTGTGTATTTAAACTGCATATAGTTATTAAACGTGGAAGTATGTAGTGCTAGTACTGTGGTAGAACATGAGTTTTCTACAGGACCTTCAGTTTTCCTCCTTTAATGTTTTTTTAAATTGTTTATTTCTGCTGGTTATGGCTAGGCATTTATGATCGTAAATAGGCTATTTTATAAATTTGCCTTGAATCAAGGCAAGTTTCTTGTTGCAATTGACTTACTGTAATTTGAACACTAATGTTTACTTCTAGGAGAATCTGATCTCAATGGAGCAATAACAGAAGCAGGGAAAACTTATGAAGAAATTGCCAGTCTTGTAGCAGATCAGGTAGGAGTATTACCAATGCAATGGTGTAGTGTGTACAAACATATCACCTGTTTGGATTACTTCTGACTTTTCTTTTTTCCTCTTCAATTAAAACATAGCTGCTACTGCTATAGACCAATTAAATGAAATTGTTATTAACATCGTTAAATGCATTTTTATCTTCTTTTCTACACTGTGTCAGCTCAGGGGGAATGTGATGAGAGGGCATTTCTGTTGGTCAGAAAGCCACGTTTTCATTTCTAAAATACTAAAATGATTGTTTGCTCTTTAAACGGGCTCATTTTCTGATGTCTGTGAACTGTCTTCATTACTGATACAAAAGAATTATATTTAATCAAGGACAGAGTTTCTGCCTTCCCTCTGCGTTCCCCAAATGTCTACATTATCCAGATTTTGCTGTTGCTCCATATGGGAGAACACCTGTGTATCAAACCTGTTTCACTGCCTTGACATGCAGTTGCCTCCTTCAGTGGAGGAGGCTTAAATGTAGTTTAAATAAACCTTGATTGGTATTTGAGACATACACTGATGTTTAGCATGATACACTTAAAGTCTCCAAAATGCAGATTCTCTTTATCTCAAGGCTGAGTCTGAAGGTTCTTAAAACATCTTTCCACATTGACAACTAAGGAGATGCACCTGTGCATGTACATACTTGTATATGTAATGGGAGACTGTACTGAAAACTCTTCCTGGGTGAGATCTTAAGGCAAAACCCCTCAGTTCATGAGCTAGTGTTAAATGAAACAAAAAACAGAGGCATCTGCACAATGATGTACATTGCCTTGTTCTAAAAAGCTTTTATGTTTTTTAAAAAACCTTTGCGTATATGAAAAACTTGCATAAACAATATTTTGGTTTGGGTTTGTTCAATTGTTTCCTTCCCTGTTTTCCCCTTTGCCCTTTCTTGGCGTCATAGTTTCTTTTCCGTGATGTTAATTTGCCACAGATACTTTTACTAACATTATGCTTTTTTTGTTAGCCAAAGAAAGATCTTCACTTTTTGATGGAAACAAATCATGAATATAAGGGATTTCTTGGTTGCTTCCCTGACATCATAGCAGCTCATAAGGTATGTGAAGAACCTTTCTTTTTAAGGGCTGGGCAGTGGGGACAGCAGCAAAAGTGGTGGTATGGTACCACCATTTCTGCAGCAGCCTGGCCCCTGCTGCTGAAACACTGGAAGTTTCTGTGAAACTGCTGTGTTGATTTTTGAAATAAGAAGTACTTAGAAGGAAAGAAAGCTAGAATTCCTCTCAAGAATATAATGACTTTCTGCTATAAAAGAGCAGTAGAAAGTTCATGATTTTCTTCAAGTTGACTTTATGTCCTAGTGGGGTGAATAGCAGTAGTGCAGATTTGTAATATTTGAACTTTATGTGGTAGTTAATAATAAAACCATACGAGTATTGTAGGAAAACTTGTGTACACTTGCATGGCTGGCTTGCTGATATGTGAGAAATAATCATGTACTGTGTAGAAGTTTCATTATTTTCAAAAATCAGAGACCAGAGCTAAGCTCTAATATTTCTGAGGGGAAGAAAAAAACCAAGAAAATACCAGCAACAAAACCCATCCACTTTGTTCTCTGTGACACAAAAGCCATGGTGGATAGTTTTGGATATTCTGCCTTTTCTTTTTTTTTTGGTCATAGAGTTTTCCTTATGGTCATGTGTCTGCTGCAATGTATTTCAGGAAACTAAATATTGTGAATTATTCAAACAAGTGCACAAATATCTGGGGTTGTGGTTTTTTGATCACTTGAAGTGTTAAACGTATAGAACAAGGACATAAGAACATACTTCTGAGAGCAACAAAGATAAAAGCATATCAGATTTGTGTGTTCTTTCTTCAGGACACTAACAGATTCCCACAGAATCATTGGGGGAAAATACCATAAAAGAAGAAGAAATGTTTTTAAAACTTGAAACATAAGCCCACTGCCAAGAGACACATAAACAGATTCTCTTGCATGTTGTTTGGCACAAATACATTGTGTAGGGGAGGCATATCTTTTTATGCTTGTTATTTATGTGACTCAAGGAGTTTCGTGAATCAATGGCTATACGTTGCAATGAGTTGTAGTCCCTTGAAAAACAGTTTTATGTTGCCTTGTCTTGTAAAATGTGCAGGTAAGGGTCTACAGGCTTTTGGTTGTCAGTTATGTCAATCATCTGCAATCTGAAACTTGGTCCATTTGTCCTTTTTGTATATATCATTGTGTATTACTGCCTGTATCCAACTCAATTTGCTGATGACTCTGATCATGCCTGTGTTTGAAGTCACTTTTTGTAAGGACTCTTGGAAGCAATAAAGTGAAATAACAAACTCTGGATGAAAATATGAGAAGGCAGAATCAATCATTATGTGTACATATGAATGAAAACTCAAAAGATAGCTAGATTTTAGATTACTATGAAGACCCCTAAATTGACTACTCTTTTAACCTTCTGCATTTGGTTTTTACAGGGAGCAATAGAAAGAGTGAAGGAAAGTGACAAGTTAGTTGCAACCAGTAAAATAACGCCACAAGACAAACAGAACATGGTGAAACGTGTGAGCACCATGGCTTATGCACTACAAGGTAAACCAAATTTTGAGCTAAATGGCAATGTTGTAGACCTCTGAAGGACTTCTGTTAAGCAGCATACTGTGAAAGAAAATCTGGCCATGCGTTGTTTGTGGGGGGTTTTTTGTGACCTGCTTAGTTTTTTTTTTAGTTGCAGTTATTTTGCCTTCCCCTTTTTTTTTTAATCTCACATCGCTATTGCAAAAGACGCGTTTTGAAAATGCAATTAAAAAACCCCAGAACAACTGCCCCAGGCTGATTCTTTGATTTGGAATTGATAATGTCTCAAATTAAAAGCATGGAGCCTGGTGCAAGAAGCAGGGCATCATGAGCGGAAGTGTTTTTCTGTTTTAGTTTAGTCAGACATAATCCATTTCCCAGCTGAGATTCATGTCCTTTTAGATAAGATCTTTATTTCCTGGATGTTTTTTGAATGAACTTTTTCCTCTTTAGGTTAGAGGTGTTGTAAATATAAGGTGCAGCACATCACACTAGAAAAACTGGGGAAGTGAGGAGTCAGGGCTCAATCCTGCAGGATATCAAGCCATTAAGTGCATCCTGTTACTGACTTCAATGAGATTACTCATTGCTGAGGGGGTTGCATCATTTTTAGATGATTTAAAGCTAAGAGTACTCGATATACTATGTGATGAAGTCAGAGCAGCACACAAAATTGGTTTTAAAAACAACCAAGAAAACTCCCCACCCCCTTCTTCTTCGTCACAGTGACGCAAGAGGATTGTGTTTTATGTGTAGTAATTGTGAAAGAGACCTCTAGGATGACTTTTACAGTGTAGAGTAGAATATTTCTTCTCCTTCCATTGATATCCCAAAATATATTTAACTTCTTCTTTCAGCCATAAGCTGTGATCTGAGATGTAGAAATTGGTGTATTACAGATTCAGTAATACTGTTTCTCAGGTATCTGTTGAAACAGCCTAAGTCAAGAATGGGTCAGACATCACTGGTTATATCTTTTTTTTTTTCTTTTTCTTTTTTTTTTAAGCTAAGTATTTACAGCTGGGGCTTACAACTTGATATCCATACCCATGGAAATCTGAATGTCCTAGCCAAAATTCTGTTGGAAACCCTTCAAGAAGGAACAGTTACCTCAGTAGAAGAAAATCCTGCTTGTATTTTTTATCAAATCTTTGTGCACCTTAGTATTGTAGCACAAGAACCTGGTTTTGTCCAGGAAGTGTCCAGGTTGGTGTGTAACTGACCCCCAACCAATCTGATGAACAGTTCCACTATAACTTGGGTGCTGCATGCAGTACAGGTTTGGAAGCATGAGAACAGTAACTGTGCTGGCAGGTCTGGACTAACTTGAACTGAGTGAAACTGTTCCTCATTATAAATGCTTCTGTTAAATAATTTGTCTCCTGGGTCTGATTGCAGCTGAGATGAATCACTTCCACAGTAACCGGATCTATGACTACAACAGCGTCATTCGTCTCTATCTGGAGCAGCAGGCACAGTTCTATGAAACGGTAAGGACAGGGCTCCAGCACTGTTTGCCTGGCATGTACTGTGCTGCTGCTTTTATGGGAAATACAGGGTTTAATCCATGCTCCCACAGAGCAGGTATTTGAAGAATTGTACAAAAAATTGTAAAAGGAATTGTAAAAAAACCTGAAAACTGAAAGAATGAGTTAAAATAGTATTTTCCTATAGATACTGTCCTATGTACATGATTGTTACAATAAACCCAGTAGAACTAAAAAGTACTGTTCAGAAACCATATTGTTGATAGCTTGACTTTTCCCCCACACCCAATGCCAGTACTAGGGTTACAAAGAATTTTAGTTCTCCAATGTGCAGTAAGCAAGGCCTGCTGCACTGAACAGAATAAAACATTTCAACAAAACCTTCCTCCCATAGGATGGGAGTGAGAAGGGAAGCTTCTCACTGATGTATACAAGTGTGGGGCAGGAGGGACAGGAACGTTTCAGGTGACATTAAATATGTTAAATCTGAGCACTCTCCCTACCACTGTAGTTCTCATTTAACAGTGTTCTCTTCCATGTATTCCTTGTGATTTTTTTTTTACATAAACCAAGAGCAAGTTTTCTAACATGATATGCTGGTAAAACATTAGAGTTTGAATGTGCTGGAACCTGACTTCTATCACTAAAAGGAGTCTCATAAGCAACTGATGCCCCTTCACAGCTGTAAAAGTTGCAAGTGGAGCTTCCAAAGTGGGTGACAACTATAGGTCCCCCATCAGGTCACTTTGCTTACTTTCCTTAACACATCTGGTGGATTTAGACTTAGGTTTCCCCTTACCTTCTTTCAGTCTCTTGTCCAGTGTATTTTGATCCTTCTGGCTGCAGCCTCACCAGTTTTCTTGTGCCCCAGTACATGTTCACATGCGGGGTCATGGGCTACCATGAGAACTGTGGGGAGTGCTCAGGAACTCTGTTCTGATGTTTCAGCCTTGCTTCAGCAGGGAGGTGGGTTTCCTGGAAAATCTGGCTTTGTTCCTGTAGCTCTCTGGTGCAGTGCAGTGCTAGATAAACTGGCAGAATAACAGCCTGCCTACAATGCTTTCTCCAACACAACTGTAGCAGTGAAAGTTAAGGTAAAAAGTGCCTTAACCAAATTAACAAGGCAGAAAGTGTATATGTGAGAAGTCTTTATAATGGAATGTTTTGAGGGTCCTGCATACACAAAACCTGCAGTAATGCCTGCAGTTTTTCATCACAAGGGAACAGGTAATTTCTTAGCCTGTCATCATATTTCTGCACAGTGTAAAGTGATTACATATTAAATATCTTCTGTTTCTTTGTTTCAGATTGCACAAAAGCTGAGGCAGGCACTCAGCCGCTTTCCTGTGATGTAGAGAAGAAGGAGTATTCAACAATAAAGAACAACTCCAAAGTGCTTTTCTGATGTGGAGGGCAATGCTAATAAAAATTTGTTAGCCTTTGCAAAAAGAAATCCCAAAAAACCCCAAAACTACAAGAATCAGTTGTAAAAAAAGTATTATTTAAAATTTTACTTTATCAGCCTAAATCATATAATAAGGCTCTCCTGTCTTGAAAGCTCTCCCATCTGTATCATTATTTAAATAAAAACAGCTAGGTAATGCTGTCAGTTATAGGGATCTAAATTATCTAACTGGTGTGTTGCCATGGATTTCACGAAGACTTGTTTATCAGATGTTCTTCCAAAAACTCTGGATCAACACCAGAGTGACACACTTGTAGCTGTTTTTTAAGTGGGAAAGCAGACAAACTTGAGAAAATGACTTAATATTCATTATATTCAGTTGAGCTCTCCAGCGATTCAGTAACCAGGAGGAATTATATTCATGTATGTTTCTGGCACATGTTTGTGATAATCTCCTGAATGAACGCTTTGTTCTTAAGTTTTGCTTCCCATATGCAGCCATGGCATCCTGCTCCCAGTATGACTTCTGGTAAATATAAATCATTCTTCCCTCTCTTCTTTATCCTTCTAACTAAATCTTGTTCTTGTGGTGCACCACCTCAGAGCTTATGTCAGGCTCACTTTTTCACTATGCACTGTGTAAGAAGACAAAGTACAAACAAGGAACGAGCCATTCAGGAAAGTGTGAAAAACAGTTTTCCATACCAGCACTTTGACACCCCCAATGTTATGCCATAAGGCACTGGTGTTTCTCAGTGCTGTACAGGGCCAGCTTCCCCTCTGACAGTTTGTAGTGTTTTAGCAGAGGGGACACTGCCACATCTAACCCTAACTAGTAGACATCCCCAAATTCCAACTAAGCTCAGGTCTTCGTGTAGTAGTATGGTGTGCTGTTGATTCAGGTTAACTTTTTGTTGCCTTCTAATGCAAACTCAGAGGTGACAAAAGTACTGAATAACATCATTAGTTATCACACAAGCTCTGTTCTTTGATCATCATCTTTTACCAAGTGACTAAGTATCCTCATCCATACTACTGAAACACCATTTGAGGCCTTGGCTTTTCACAGAAACCAAAAAAGCCACGACCAGCTGTGTTCACAATGGGCACCAAGTACAGTAATTCATTTCTTGCCATAGGCAAGCAGGAATGCCAAAATGCAATTTTTGCTAAAATGTGCCTAGAAAATACATATTTTAGTTTAAAAAAAAAAATAAAAAAAAAACAACTAAAAAAGGCATTTTACCAATAAGCCATTCTAAGTGACGGGTATAGTCTGCTGGTTCAATAGTTGCCTTACTCTGTTTTGCATTGGTGTTACTTTTCTGTGCTAGAAGGAAAATCTGGGTCTGCCTGAATAACCTGAAACCAAACCAAACAAGACTAAGCCTAAGCCTAGATGTTTCTCAGTGTCACGAGTTTTGTTCACCTTTTATAAACCTTGTCTTTTTCTCCTCCCAATTTTAGTTGTTTGCTTCCAAAATTCCATAGCGCAGTGTTGTTTGATACAGCCATTTAAATATGTACAAATTGTAAAGAATGTGTATAAATGTTTTACACCAAATGTAAGATCTGCTTGCATGTAGAAGCAGCTTATATAATAAATTGTTACAATGTGTACAGTAAATTCTGAAATCACTTTTTGAAGCCAGCATTTTTTTAGCATTTGTATATTCACTTTTTGGTAATGAAATCTCTTTGTAACAGACTCTTCATTTGGGAGGGGGAAGGGGGTTCTTTTTACCAATCCTTAAATAGCTCCATATGCACTAAAGTTGAAAGCTCTTTATCTTGAATAGATTGTTTTGGAATCTTAAGAGTAAGCTCTGCATTCTCAGTGCAGGGAAGCTATGACAGCAGCAACTGTGTCAGATACATCACTTTGGCAAAAAAAAAAAAAAAAAAGAAAAACTGTTTAAAGATTTCTAGTAAAATGAAGTTGAACTGATAATAAATATTTATGTATATCCACCAGACTTTTTTATCTTTTTCTTTGAAATAATCACATTGGTTTTTAACGGGGTGAATGCAGTATGAGGCAAATCCTCTCTGTAGCTTTTCATCAGCTTACACATGGGCCAGCTGAAGAATGAGGAAGCATCCATGTGTGTTCCATAAAGCAGGCATCCCAACTGGATGGTATAATAGTGCTAGTGACTTCAAACCAGCAAAGGCTACGCATATGTTGTAAGCTTTCTTTATTCAGGTCAGTCCAGCTCGTGGTTGATGGAACCCTCCTGACTGCAAATAAGTAGTAGAGCACAGTGCTACTCTGTATTCCTGGCTTTGTGTCAGCATGGTGTTGACCCAGAATAGAAATTCAATTGGTTTTGATATTTGTTTTTTTAAATTAGGTATGAATAGTGGCATAGTTTCATTGCATTATTTGGGGGCAACAGAAAATATGCATACTAAAGATGTAGTCATAAAACAAATAGCAAGTTAGTGCAAGACTTGAGCAGTGCTCTCCTGTGTTTTGTTTGTCATAGCTGAATAATTAGTGTCTGCAGCATCAACAAGCCTTAATACTGTTTCCTGGCTTATGTTTTCCTTCCAGGGAGATCCAAACACTGGCATTAGCCCAGTGACTTCATAAAAGACATCAACTGCCCAAGGTGTTGGGTTTAACTTCATACTTTAATTGCTTATTTTGTTACTGCAACTACATCCATTTTTTTTAAATAAAAACATAGCTGTACAGAGAGGAAGGCTACCTGCATTTCTTGTTTGCTGTTAACCCAACATGGGATTGCAGCAGCAGACTTTACAGAGTGTGGTTTTGGAGATGTACTGTTGACTGCAATCAGAATTCTTCAATAAGTCCTAACTTTACATGAGTAGGTAAGTTTTTACACTGGAGCAATTCCTGTTTTCTGTGACGAGATAATTGACAAAGTACTACCATAAGATACATTTGATCCTAATTAAATAACACATCCATTTTACTGCTACCAAAATTAGTTAGTTCAGGCTCTTAGAAAGAATTCATACTAACAGCCTTGTAAAGAAAATTCTCACAAAGGAAGAGATGCATCTCTTGTGCTGTGGCTTAGTTTGACATAAACCAGACACTCTGCCAGTCTGGACTGGCCAAAACTTTCCCTCCACAGCCTCAGGATGTGCAGTCCAGCAGCAAGGAAAGCATTTGCTAGGAAAGTGTCCTGCTTCTGCTGCTTCTGCCTCTCACAGGGCTTCCCACTACAGCGTGACCATGCACCAGGCAGAGGCCAGTTGGTTGGCAAGGGGTGGGGGAGTCTTCGGTCAGTTGTTTTTTTCACATACTTTTCTATAACTCTGATAAAATTAATACTAATACCTGAGATAACCACTTGAGCAAAAGAAAACCCTTTTTTCCTATCTAAACAACCCTAACAAAAAACACCTTATAGAAATAGAAATAAATTGACTGGTGACCAGTCCACCCATTCTGTCGTGTGGCAATGTCAGTTACACCCAAACTGTTTCAAAGAACATCTGAGTCACAAATTTGGATTAGCTGTTTTCTCCCCTTTTTTTTTTTTCCCTCCCATGGCTCTTTGCACATGAGTTGTGAGTCTGAGATCTTTGCAGTATCTTTGGGATACTGAATTTAAACTGGCTTAATTTCCTTGTCTTATAAAGAATGTGTTCGCCTATTTTTAATCTTCTGGGCCTTTTATTCTTTCCTTGATTGGCCAGATTTTCTTAAACTATGCTATAGTTTTTGCGTTCCTTCAGATTCCAGCTAGTATTCTTACTGCCTTCCTGCTGAACTCCAGGTTCTTCTCATCTACAAGGTCAAAAGCTGTTTGCTTCACAGTAGGATTTATTAATTTCTTTGAAGTGATCCTGTCTAGATGAAGCCAGCTTTCTCATTTTTACTAAATATTGTTATTCTTTATTCTTCTCTTATTCTAACCTATGGCTGTACTCTGTTAAAATAAATTTTTGTATGTCACAGTTTTCTGTTGGGGCTGAAGCAAGACTCCATGTAATACTTATTATTTTCTGTTAACAACAAACTTCTGCTACCCTTAGTTTTCCTTTTATACCTACCATCTCCAACAACTACTCATTTTTAAAATACATTTGCTAATAAACTTGTCATAGCACACATTTGTCAATTCAAGGTCACTTTTAATTCACATTGCCTTCTGTTGCAATTAAATTTCAGTAGATCTAAATCTAAAATTGTTACTCTTTACTGGCTTTTAGTCTTGTGAAATGTCATTCCCAAAAAACCCAAATATTTCATGAACTGCTTTCCTAAAAAGTATGTAATTCTAAAGATGTAATTCTAAAGTTGCTAGTTCCAAGAGGTTTGTTAGAGGTTATCTTAGAAGAATAACAAACAGTGGGATTTTGAAAGTAACAGAAAATGTAGAAAGATTGTGGGGATCTTTTAAGAAACAGTATTATGTGGTTTGGTTTCTTTTGAATTGTATTTTAATTATTTGACCTTAGTTATTTACCTGTCCCTATTAAATTGCTTGTCAGAGCATCCCCCCCCACCCACCTGTGTGATTATGTGATGCCTCAATGACTAATGAATTTGATCACCCACAGGAGATGCAAAAATAGTGGGACAGCAGACTGAAATTTATAGAATGAGGATTGTAAAGAACGTGCTCTCTTCATTTTGATACCAAAGGAGAGGATAAAGGGGTTGAAAACACGTCAGTAATAAATTGGAAGACAAGAAAAGCCTTTTATTTGTGACCATTTATAACAGCATATCTGAAGAAAATTGGTCTGTTAAAAAAAAAAACCAAAACCAAAAAAAAAAAAACCCAGTTGTATATGAAACTGAATGCTAAATATAAAAGCAAAGCTAATTATCAGCCTTCATTCAATCTGTAATTACATCAAGATTTAGGTT
This sequence comes from Zosterops lateralis, assembly GCF_965231275.1. Lineage (NCBI taxonomy): Eukaryota > Metazoa > Chordata > Aves > Passeriformes > Zosteropidae > Zosterops > Zosterops lateralis. The sequence continues at coordinate 52,693,398 of NC_139764.1, read as the reverse complement.
TGTTAAGGTACTAGCTGTTGTACTCTAAAGCCCTTGGTGTGCAGGAGTAGTAGCAGCTTCTAATACTATTAATTATTTGGAATAATAATTATTAAATAATTATAAAATTTATTAAAATAATTTGCAAATACTATTGCCATTTCAGACACAGTTCAACAAACACAAACTCTTTGTAATATCTGTAAATCTAGATAGAAGTTGATCTCTTAATCCTATGAAATGAAAAGATTAAATGTATCACTTCATTACTTTTCTGCTTCACATTTTGGGGGAAGAGTATCTCCCTGCTCCCATGTGATCCTTGTGCATTGCCTGCTCATCAAGACCTTTCTGGGCACATGAAAATGTATTGCACTCCTGACATACACTGCACTACATTCACCTTGTTGGCATCTCTGAGAGCCTGTGTCTGCTGTAGGGCAGGAGGGGGTCATTGCTGGTGTTCTTGCCACCAAGATGGTATAAGACTGTCGTGAGGGCTTTGGTAAGCACAGCACACCCTGACAATACTATCAGCACTCACAGCTGTACTATGAATCGGAAATATCTACTGACATTTCTTCAAGTCCCTTAAAATTCTTATGTGAGAATCCAGACTTTGTGTTTGGGGTTTTTAAATATGTCACTATAATGTCCAATGACAAGCTGGAAACAAAGCCCAAAATCAGTGATGCTGCTTATCTAATCTATTCATCTATCTAGATTTTATTATTTTTAATCAAATTCTTTCCAAGCCAGAGACAGAATCTTGTCAAGTTTGGTGTATCCAGTAACTCATCAAGTTAAACTCCTGTGAAAGGAAAAGCTGCCTCAAAAGTAAGGGCCAAACAAGGGTGAGAGTCATTTTTCTAACTAGTTGAGTTTTCTGACTAGTTGAGTTGTATTTTTAAGCTCAGTAAAGATTTTGTTTAAAAATTCAACAGCTGGGAGAGAAGTGAAAACTTAAACATAGCATCCATTGCAGTATAGTAGCAAAATATAAACCAGGCTGCTTGCTGCTGGGATGGATTTGCTGAGCTTGACACACTGCCCCAGAAGATTCCCATCTGACTGCACTCACCAGGACTGCACCATTCCAGACTGGTTATGCCAGCAGAGAACACTGAGGAGTAAGAAAACTCTTCATGTGTCTTCCCTGTTTAAATAGTGACACTTTTCTACCTGGTTACAAATTGGACCTACCAAACTTAAAGCAAGGACTTTTCCCCAAACCTTTGTGAAGGAGGTAGGTCTAGAACACTTCTTCCCTACTTTGAGCATCCTTATGCTTGTTTGGCAATAGGTAAACTTTACCAGGGTAACAACTTGTGCCAGTCTATCTGTTGCTTACAACCAAAGTCTTAATGCTTTTTTAGGAAACAGCATCCTAAAAAGCCTCACAAACAAATAACCCCACAAGGCAACTGTTTATGAAAGTCTTCCAAATTTAAACCAAATTCACAATCAGAAAGAGGAGGTTGCTATCCACAGACTGCTACACTACAAAAGAGGTCTGTGGGATGGCTGCAGGATTTGAGATCTATTTGAGCGTGCTGTAAAATTATCACTGGAAAAGGGCAACTTGCAGGCACTGCAGTGGTTTCACAGGGGATCAAGGGGCTGCTCCTAGAGTAAGAGAGGAGTTCATAAAAGTTGTTTGTAGGTGCTGTCTGGCACAGCTCCCTTCTGAGCCAGGAGTTCGTATTGTAATTATCTAGTGTTAGAATCTAATAAAAATGACTAGTGGTCTTAAGTAATTTTAAAATAGTAAAATAAAACAGCCCTTTCTGAAGGTGATTGTTTTTTGTTTTTTGTTTTTTTTTTTTGTCAAACATTAAAAACCCAAAACCCAGCCCACAAGTAAACACTGTACTGGGTGTTCACAAGGGAACTGGAGCAGACACCTGCAGCTGCACCCAGGCTCTGGGCTGTTTCTCACTGCTTTGGAGCCAGACAACAGGAATTGAGCCCTGCCTGGGTCTGGATATGTGTGTGTGTGTCACACAGGTCTGCTGATGAACTCTGCAGCATGGAGGAAGACAGGACAGATATGCACTGTCACTGTCTGGTTCTGTCTCAGCCCCAGGATGCAATGACACCTCAGGTGACCTTCTGCAGCCAGCTAAGGTCTTACAAAGCAAAGTGGTTCTCCCCTGTGTTTTGCCAAAGAGGCTGTGCTAGGCAGCTGCTGGCCCTGAGGGCAGAGAGAAGGTGGTGAGTGTGAGTGTAGCTGACTTCTGGCATGGTAAGGAAGCATTCTGACAAATCTGTCTCAGGATACCTCAGATTTTTCTCCTATGGGACTTCACGAAGTAAAACTCAATAGCCAGCATTAGGCTATTAGTTCAAGTGCAGATAAACAAAAAGTAATCACCCTTCCCAACATGTAGAAATGTGTCTCTTAAAGCAACAGGTTGCTTAAAAGTAGTCATAAAGACTTCTCTGCAATATATTGTATCCTGACTCATCCATTCTGAGTAGCACCTTCTAGAATTAAACTGAGAATAGTTAATCTGACTTCCCAGAGGCATTTCTAAACTCACATAGCATCTCTGCTTTTATTCAGGCATACTATGAACTCTGTGCATCAGTGTTTCCATGTGGAAAGGATCCACACTGGCTCTGGCCCTTCCATGTCGTTTGCAATAAATCTCCAAGACTGGACAAAGTCTATTTCAGATTTCTGGAATAAGTAAAGAGAGAATTCTGCTGAACTCCCACCAAAATATGCAGGAAACATTATTCAAGATAGACTCTGTAATTGCAGCACAGAAAATCTGTCACTGCACCCACCTTTTAAAAAGACATAGGAAGTAATTGCAATAGCTCTATGTATCAGGGTCACTAATTACAGAATCTAACTATCAGTGGACCAACTGGGCAAAAAGCAACAGAGAATGAAACAGGGGGAGGGACAGAGAAGAGGAAGGGTAACAGGAAGGCAGCAAGAAAGGCAATCCAAAGATCTACTGAAGTAACAACAGCAGCAGCAAACAGACACAAGGTGAATCATAGTGTATGGGGTCTGTGACAGAAGAAGGTCTCGTACTCTTGGCTTCAGAGAGATGACATGAGCACTGGTGTCATGCTCCAGCTTTCCCTGCCCTCCAAAGTTAGTTTGACATGGCCTAGTAATCCTCACATCCCAGGAGTTGGCCTTCTCCCAAACCCACAGCTTTGCTGAGCTTTTCCAGCCACACCCACACAAGGTCTTTCCACTCCACACCGCCAAGCTGCTGAGATGATTTTGGCCTGCCCCCACTCTGTGCTCACCCCTTCCCACGCACACTGGCATTCCCGGGTCGCTGGTACTACTGGGTGCCTGTAATGGTGGCTGAAAGTGAGGAAATGTCCTAGGAAGTGAGGGCAGCCTACAGAGAAAGATGGTTTCTCACCTCCCGTTCACCCAGGTAACTTTTGAGATAAACACACACATACACATATATTTGGAGCAGAAAAAAAAAGAATAGTAGTCTGCAAATGAGTTAGTGTAATTCCTGGAACTTTCAACCAGATGAGTCTGTGAGCCCTAGTGTAACCTACTCACCTATGTGGAATAATCATTTTTGTTACGTGTGCCATGACCCATCCCCAGGCTAACAGGGATTGCATGAGAGCTACAGGCATAGTGAAATCTAAACTGCCTGCAACCTGGGGTGAGAATGCACCATTCCAGTAAACCTCAGACCCCCATAATGATTTATATGTTAATAGTGAATGTGGCATCAGTTAGAAGTACAGGCAATTCTTTCTGTAAAAGCAATACAAAAATCTTGTTCTAGTGAAGCAGAACGGCACACCTAAATAAACAAGCCAAACTGACAAAAAACAAACACTGACTAGCAAGCCTAATTATGTTTACTTGCATATACACAGTCTGTGGATTTAATTGATGCATTAGGAATAATGTGACATACCGAAATGTTTGTTCAAATAACTTTGAACCTTGATGTTCCCTCAGTTCTTCTCTTTTCTGGCCTGTTCCCCTCATTCACACACTGTGCTTTGTCAGCTACCCCTTTACAGCAGAACTGAGAGATAACACCTCATTCTACAGTCCTCCTTTCCTTGCAAGAAAAACATATGCTATTCACTCTGCCTTCACCATAAATGGGGCTGTAAAATAGCTTGACTCCTTAGCCAGTTTGCTCTATTTTACCATTTTAGTTTTGCTTTAACCTTCTCCAGTTCAACGCTGGTGGTATTAACTGAGGAACTCCTTTAACTACTCTCATTTCAACCTGCTCATATTCCCTGTCCTTTCAAACTATTCAGTCTAAGTTATCTTGCCGTAAAGCTGCCAAGAAGCAGAGGAACACCTGAGATTTATTGCCCATTTACTCTTCACAAAAAACAGTTGGAAAAACCCCAAGCCCCCAGTCTTTCAGGTAAACAAATATGTTCTCTTCCTTCACAGGAATGTGCTGTTACACTGCCTATTGCTCCCCTTGCTCTTTGGTCTGAAGCCCCTCCTAAATCTGAAAATTAATGGACAGGGCTTTTTAACCATGAGGAAGCATAATACCACAAAGCATCTGTTTATAAAATGAAATGAAAGAAGCCTAACTTCATTTTAAAAGCACCACATATGCTGTACTGGAAACAACTCAAATGGAAAAAATGTTGAACATTTGATCATAGAAGAGCAAATCTATGCATGCAAGATATTTTGTGTTCCTTTTAGACAGTGACTGAATGACTCTTTCTGCTATGTGGATTAGTATCTGGCATACAACCAGCAGTCCATTATCAAAGGCATGAACTAGAAATTCTATATCCTAAGAAAGATGCAGCAGACAAATCCCAAACCTAAACCTGGGAAATGTTTCCAATTGAATTTTGATGTACCAACTGCAATTCTGGATTGTATTTCAGATTTTGGAGAAATTAACCTACTCATTCCAGAGATGTACTTTTCTCAGTAGTTGTAGGATGGTGGTACTGGTTGTGAGGTGGCTGATTTGATTGTATTAAAAAGGTGTTCTCTGAATAGAAGACTATTTTAACCCTTTTTTTTTCATTCAAATACTTGAATAAATCTGAAACTTTTAAATAGACAGATTGTGCCCGACATTCACTTTTTTCACAAAAACAAAATCCTTAGTTTTACTTTAGCTTTGTGTTTTATATGCAAGAAAAAAACAGTAACTGGAATGCAAGACAACTTTAAGATATGAGCCTCCATTGGGTTTATATATACATTTCTGTTAACACAGAACATGTGCTCTTCTAATTAACAAAATCCTATTATAAAATACTACAACTGTAAATAACCAGTACTGGACATAAACTCAGTTAACATGTCCTGTTATGTTCAGTCAACTCCCACTAATGTTTACACACAGAAAATTCACAGAAGATACTCACCCTTGAAGATCTGATCCCACTGAGGACAAACTAGAGTTCAATAAGCTTTAAATGAATTAATATTAATTAGTTATGAAGTGAACATGAAAATGTCATTCTCTTTGCCCTCTCTCCCCCCCCCCTCCCCACCCCATTTCTAAATGCCTCTTTATAGGGCTCATCTACCCTGTGTGCTCCTTGGGTTTTTTTCAAGTATAGTCTGTGTTACCCAATAGGACAAGTTAACTAAAGATTTTTATATTAACAGAATTCATTAACAAATGAATGATAGTAGGAGGAGGGATCAAAAGTTAACATTTTCCTCAATAAACAGAGTGCACCATCAAAATTATCCAGAAACATATGAAGTTCTGCTGTCACTTGCCTGACTGTATTTTGTCCTTGACTTTCCTGATTTTTGTAGGATTTGGTTATTCTAAAAATACAAGGGTGGGTCTTATTATTTTAAATTATTTAGCTTTCAGGTCCATCGTCTGAATCACAATCAGCTTTCTGTTGTGTTATTGCATTGTCCACTCTTGTATTCATCTGTTTCTCTCTGGCTTGTTACAACATCTCAATAGATAAGGAAACCTAGAGGTTCTGAACAACAACAAGATATTGAGCATCAACAGAATAGTTAAATTCTTATTTAAGAATGAAGTTAGGAATCACTTTGTTGCAGGCAGTCTCTCCCAGTCCAGTGTCACACCATCTGTGACAATGATGGCCACTATATACTGCTGAAATGACATAACTGGCAATCTGGGATTGCCTCTTCCTGGAGTTTTCTTCTTAGCTAATTCATGGACAAAAGGAAGATGTTTGTTTCTTTTGCTTTATCAAATCCATGTCCCTTGCTATGGGGTAATTAATAAAACCTGCTTTTACTGTTGATACACAAGAGAGGTGTGCACAGTTTCTGATGATGAGGCATGTGCTCACTGAGGAAAAAGTGCCAGCATACTTGCTACAGCTCTTCCTGTGCAGATATTAAGCAGCCCACTTTAAATTCAAATTTTCTATTTTATTAAGCATTTTGTTTTTCCTATCAGGAGTTCCAGAAAATGAGGCAAGGAGCAGTGGAAAACTCTGTGGCTTCCTAGTCCTTTGAACATGAGAAAGGGATACCTACAACTAATCATAAGCATGTCAGTCTGGAAGAAAGAATAAAAATTTTATCTGGTTGTCTAGTCGCTCTTAGTGCCTAAATAAACGCCATCTGACCAATGCTGCTCTTCTGCACATAGTTTTGGGATGAAGAATGTTAAGCTTTAAAACAGCTGCTGTTACTGAAAATAGTCTCTTAATAAGAAAAGGCCAGTGGCTGTGAATGCAGCAAGTCTCCCTCTCTAGACAGACCTTGTTCACTTAGCACATACAGAGTTAAAGTATAGGTGGAAGAGGAGGCGAGAAATTCCACTGACCTCCCAGCAACAGTTTTTCATTAGCAGCATTTCTAAAACTTAGCACTCCACCAGAGCATCTCCCAACCACTTCTGGTACACCTTCAGAGTTTGAATTCACAGCCCAGTCTTTTGCCAATCTGGAGCTACACCCTCTGCAGCCAGATAGACCCTGACTCGGTCTGAGCCTAAAGCTAGTTTGCTTCCAGTCCAACCACCTTGAGCAGCCAAACCTGCACTGTTTATTCACTTGAGAAGGAAGTTTATTCACCCAATCAAGGAGCTGCAAGATTTAGGCTACTGATATACTTAAAGTCAGGGATATGTTTAGCTCCTGCTGAACCAGAAGCTCAGGTGTGAGGCTGTGCACCCACCCTCCCCCTTCCAAATAACTGGTTAAAGAGTAATATGATCCAGACTAATTAGCATTAAAAGTTTATTTTTCTTGTTGTAAGGATAACAGACCCCAATGGCAAGAAATAAGGGGAGCTTGTCAGGAAAGGTTATAAACAGGAGCAGAAATTTGAAAATATTGTCAGTAACTGAAGCAAAGAAAATGTTCCTGCATCACTCTTCTTACACTCATGGCAAGGTCAAAATCTAAAGCATACGGATTTATCACTCATGTTTCTCATGCTCCTCAGTTATTTTTGAGGAAATGCAGTTGATGTTGGTGAGTAACAGTGACCTAGCTCAAAATATATTGGACTGTCTCTGTAACAAAGTACTAGATGTCTTCTGCACACGAAGTTCTTTACTAGGCCAGAAGTGTAACCAGCTAGAATAGAAAGCTCTTCTCTCAATTTCACTGACAGTGTAAGAGGAGGCATTAAAACTCTGCAGTTACTTTCAGTGCAACATTTTGAGCACTTTAGCCTAAAAGTTATAAATGCTTCTCTGTGTCAAATTCAGCTGTGATTAAAATTCATCCTAATGTAAACTAGAAAATGTGGAAACATAGTAGAAGTTTTTGCATATTAGCAGCAGTTACTTGTTTTGAATGCCATGTGCAGGAAAAAATATGCAGAGATATTTCCCCTATTTCTTCTTTACTTGCTAAAGTCAAAAGTTTGTCATAAAAGGCAAAACCCAAACTGTTTTCAATGACCTTGTAAGCACACACATTTCCTGAGGAATTTGTGACCACTGAGGCTATGTGCAAGTGGCCAAAAATCCTGAGGAAATGCCGTCATAAGTAAATTTATATTTGAGCTTCAAAAAGTTACTGGAAAAGCTATTTCAGTAGCATAATATTGGACAAGGAAAAGTATATTTTGTTTGTTTCTACAGTGTATCACCAAAGCTTTTTGTAGAGCCCCAGATTGCAAAGTCCACTCAATAGTACATAAAGACAGACAAGAAATACTACAGGGACACCCATCCTACACCCCAAAGTCCAGGATATGGGGTTCACACAGCTAATCCAGACAGGGCAGATTCCAGTTACGCCAAATACTCCTTGCTCTGTCCAGTTCTTCTAAACTCTGTTTTGCAACATCCCTGTTGTTCCTCTTCAGATGGTCTTTAGACAAACAAACAATGCCACCTGCTAAGCATGCAGGACTCCTTTTCAGGGAGGCAGTGATCCCGACCCTGGAAACATCCATTACCAGAAGGACCTAGGAGCAGGAGTCATTATAATGCATAGCAATGCTGCCAAGGTAAACAAGGGGCTGAGGAGGAGAAGAGATTGGAAATTCAAAGCAAATGGTGTGACTCTGAAAAAGACAGAAGTGTTCAGAAATTACACTGAGGTGATTTCTACCACTGAGGTAACAGCTGAATGCTTAAAAATCTGCTTAAACACAGTGTGGACATTGTCTTCAACACAATTTATGTCAGAGGTGAGTTAACAGGAACTGAACTTGATTTAGTAGCTGAAGGCTGCATCCTCCTACCATGGAGGCTGCCCCTAACATACCATTGCTGCAATTTTTCCACAGTCAGCAAACATCAGACCTTTAGGATCCCTTCCCTCCTGATACAGAGGGTGAAGGGTCTCCCTGACCCTATGAAAACAGAAACTGGAAAACGAGTTGGAAAGAGAAAAGATAAACAAAGGGAGACTGCTTCAGACAAGAGATATTCCACCGTCCAAAACAGTCCCACTATTCTAAGCATGCTGAATAGCAGAGAGAGCCCATCAACCTACTGCTTCTCCCAGCTGAAGGCTGCAGGGGCAGCAGCAGCTCACCTCCCACCTTTTAGCTGTGGGAACATTCAGAAAGCAATGCAAAATTTCTGTGATTGCTCAAAGGTAGAAAGAGTGATAAAGAACCAATGATGGGTGAAGAGGGGCAAAGAAGCTAGGATGGTGAAATTATCAAGGCAGGAGATTAAAAGAAGGAAAACTCCACAGAAAAAGAAGGATGAAATGAAAACTTGCTGAGGAGGTAATGAGGATGTATGGCCTGGGTGGAAACAAGTGCTGTGCAAGAGGGAGTGAGTTCACCTGAGGGACTCCTCAAATGACTGCAGGAATTAATGTTTCCATGATACTCACATAAGGTCCAGAGCAAGACAGCTCAACTCCAAATGTCTGCTAAAGATGATCTGTCAATCTCCCCTTAAAAATGGACTTCCATGCATTGAAACACAAACTGGTTAGATGAAAAGATCTTATCAAAAGAACACTTTTGCACACATCCCAAATATATCAAGGAAGGTTCCTATATAAGCCCTAATTTGGATGTCATTCTTTGTGAAGGAGGTTTGTAAAATGAATGGTTTTATTTACTGCAACTCTTCACCATTTTCTGATTGTTGCTTTCTCAGGCTGGTGTTTCTAACACAAAGCCTAATTAACTGACTTACTGCTTTTTGAGTGGATGTACTGCAACTGGAACACACTGAAGTGATCTGTTTGTAACAGATTAGAACAGACCCAATCAGAGAGCCACCTATGAAGCAGTGCCTTGTCATAAACACCGCTAAAAGTTTCCTGTTTGCCACCTTCATCTGGGTTTTTCTTTTACATCCTTATCCCCTCATAATGGTTTGAGGTGCTGAAAAAGTACCATCCCAGGTACACCAATCCTTTCTTCACTGTTTTACCCAACAAATCTGACAGTAAACTTTTTATTAACAACCCTAAATTGTGTGTTCTTGGAATTTGCAGTGAAAAGAACTAATGACAAAAATTACTAAGGACTTAAAACATAGTCTCTCCCAGTGAGAGTGTGCTCTCATGATGGAGTTTAAATGGGACTATGAAGAATTATTGCTCAAAGGCAAACACACACACACACACACACACACACACACACACACAAAAAAAAAAAAAAAAAAAAAAAAAAAAAAAAAGAAAAAAAAAAAGATGAGGGTTTATTTTGCTGCTATTTTTAAACACGTAACTGTATGATCCAGGGCAACTCTTTAAAGTAATGTGATACAACTCTCTTGGGCAGCACTGATTAAGCGATACTTTAAGTATTTCATCTCAAATGAGCACTTTTCTCTAGGGAAAGAGTGAAAGGTGTCAAAGACATAAACCAATTTTCGGTCTGCCATTCACATTGGGTAGCTGTAAGAAAGGCATCCCTTTCCTGTTTAAAATTGAGCACGATTAATCTATGTTCTTATACCATCTAAAACTCCCAAACTCTGAGCTATGTGCTGTCCTGCTTTTTTCATCCTGGTCACTTAACTTCTACAGTTCCTGGGTCATTTCTTTTGCTTTACACAGTACTTTTAATCTCACTTTACATACTATAATCAAAGTTTAGGATCGGCAGGAAAAAAAGCCAATCCCAAACACCAATCCCACTTTCCATACCAGATCCTTTCAAAATGTTTTTTTAAGGAGGCACCACAAACAAACATAAAATGAATCTCCTTTCCGAATTACTGCTGGTTATAAAACAAATGAGCCAGATGTGTGTGATAGGAAGACAGTACCTGCTTTTCAGTTTGTTTCCATCAGGTTCAAAGAAGGCAGGAATGTGACATTCCCCTTGGCAGCGCCACGCCATGACCGCCGTGCTCAGTGTAAATGTGGGACAGTAACAGATGGCAGTCTGGGCATTTGGAATTTCGCGTTTTCTCTACATCTTGATTCAAGTTTTATAATTCGTGATGCTAAAACATTAAATTCTGCTTGGTTTGCCTCGTATGAATAGGACTACATCTTCTGCTAGAGGTTACAGCGAGTTTTTTCTCTCATCCGAACACACTGGGGCACCTACTCAACCCTACTTCCTCAATCCACTCCTTCTGGGTGAACTCCGGGAAAAAACAGCACTGACCCCGGACAGACTCCACAGGGAATTGTGACGGGCGCCCTGCAACAGCAGAACACGGGCACTGTGCCTTTCCCTGGAACTCTTTACAGCGGGCCGGCAGCCCGAGGGGAGCTCCTGCCGGGGAGCGGCGCCGGGGCCGGGCGGGAGGCGGGAAGGAGCGCGGCCGCTCCCCGGCCCGGGAACAACTGCGGCGCCTCGGGGCGCTCCCTCAGGGCGGCTCCACGGCGGCCTCGCCACCCGCGGGGCTGGGGAGCGGCACGGCCGGGCCGGGGACAGCCGGGCCGGGAATAACTCTGGACTCGGGAACAGCCGGGCCGGGAACAGCCGGGCCGGGCCGGGCCCACAGCGCTGCCGGGTTCGGCCGCTCCTCCCCTCACGGCGGGCAGGGCGGGGGCAGCGCCCGCCGGCGGCTCCTACCTGTCCCGGAGGAGGAGGAGCCGGAGCCGCCGAGCCACAGGGACAAAGTTGACTCTGGAAAGTTTACCGCGGGTGGGAAGAGGAGGGCGGGGAGCAAAGGGGAAGATCGCTCCCGCCCCGGCGGCCGCAGCCGGGGCTCCCCTTGGAGGCGGGTCCGCTCCCCTGGCCCTGGGCGGCCGGGCCGCTGTGGGGGCACCGGGGCCCTGGTGAGGTGACCGCCAGCGGCAGGGGGACACCGCCGCCCCCGGCCCGCCTTCCCGGGAGAAGCGGCCGGACCGGGGCCGGGCGCCCGGAGGAGTTCCCGGAGGAGTTCCCGGAGGAGTTCCCGCGGAAGCTCCTTCTCCACCGCCTCCACAGGGACCCCCGCTCCCCGCGGCTCCCATGGCTCTGAGCAAAGGGCTGCGGCTGCTCTGGAAGCAGGAGCCGGGGCCGAGCGCCCTGCTGGAGGCTCGCAGCCGCCAGGACTGCCTGCTGCTGGAGGCCGGCACCGTGGCGGCGCTCAGTAAGTGCCTGCGGGGCGGCCGGGGGGCCGGGGGTGTCCGGGGGTGCGAACCTCTGCTGTGAAAGGGACCCCGGGGTGCCACGGCACAGGAGCACTGGGGCACTGCCCTCTGTGGTGTGGGGAGAGGAAGGGGAGCGCGCAGAGCCACGTCCAGCAGGATGCTGGCTGCGGGGAGCGCCTCGCCCCGCTCACAGCCCGACCTCCAGCACGGCCCTCCGGGCTCGGGCACTTGCTGGAGCATTTGGGTGACCCCCGGTCCGTGCCGGGCCCGGAGGGTTGGCCAGCATCTCCTCCTGATCCGTGTCCCAGCGCTGCTCGGGGTGGCTTCAGCCTCCTCACCAGCAGCCGGGGTAGAAAAAGCGGGAGAGCCCCCCCGGGTGCCCGGTGGCGGGGCGGTCTCGGCACCTTTAATGTGCAAGACTTACCCTCTTACAGCCTTGACTGCAGAGAAAGGCCCGGGTAAAGGAATGAGATCCACTGCCTCTTGAGGAAGTTTCTACTCAGCTACATCAGGTGCCAACCACCAGTGAAGGCAGCCAGCTCACAGCAGAGATGGTTTGGGATGACTGACTTGAGATTTGTCTCCCGTAAAAAACCCCTGGCCTCTTGCTGTGGTGCCCCTGTGGTTTGAAGGGTATTTGGTTGCTTGAATATCAGGCTCTTACTGGAGTGATCTCGTAAACGTGCTCAGGGTTGTCTCACCTTGTGTTTTTGATCCTTGTTACACATGAATTAATGCAGTGCTGATGTTTCTAATGTTGGGGCAGACACAGGAAAATGAGGTGACTGACAAGGTAAGGGGCAAAAACAGGGGAACACATTCTTGTGCTGTGTTCTTAAATTGTTTTCTGTGCAATACCTGTGCCTGCAATCACGCTGCTGTTCACAGTGTTGTAGGAGTTGGTGTTCAAGCAGCTCAAACTGTGGTAATAAGATGTGTGTGTACGTTGTGATTTGCACAATGTCAGTCACAAATGTCACCTCCAGACCTGGCTCCACTCAGCTGAATCTTCCGCAATGTACACTGGCAGGACGTGCAGACTAAAATGCCTGATTTTCAGGTGTTGGGGACTTTAGGAATGATGAAAGCCGGAAAGGTCGTCAAGGGACAGCTGATTTTCACAAGATAGTTCTGATAGTGGGAAAATTTTGACCAGTCATGGAAAAGATGTTATTGCCACACTTGTGGGGATTTTTGTTTGGTTTGTTTTATTTTACTTTATTGGAGTTTTACATTGTGCAATATTTTGTGGGTTCTGTTTCTTGTTACATTCTTTGGTAATAGTGGACATAAATGTGTCACATTTTTCTAGAGAGGATTTTCTGTCAGTTGTCAGTGAACTGGAAGTGAAAAGTCACTTAGTACTGACCAGCACTTTACTCACTTTCTTCGATTCTAAAACCTGTTGAAATTAAAACTCTATATTGATATCAGTGGGGTTTGGCCTGTGTTTTGTTATTCTGATAAAGACCTAAAGCAGCTCCACTTCCTAAAGCTAATGTGCATGAATAAAATGGAGAGTCCAGTATTCACCTAGCCTGCCCTGAGCCACCTGTATGACCAGTGGTTGGAAAGATTTGAAATCTTGCCAATTAAAAGAATCATCAACATAGACTCTGTTTTTTCTCCCTCGTTGTTGCCATCTCCCATTTGTATTGTTGGACCTGAAATGATTTAGTGGCTGGAAAGTTGCTGGGCCAAAAAGAACCTGGTGATGCTGCTCAGCATCCTTCTCAGCGTGATCCAGCAGTGTGCCCAGGTGAACAAAGAGGCCAATGACATCCTGTCTATCTCAAAACAGGAGCAGGTTCAGAGAAGAACAATGAAGCCAGTGAAGGATCTGGAGCACAAATCCTATGAGGAGCAGGTGAGGGAGCTGGAGTTGTTCAGCCTGGAGAAGAGGAGGTTCAGGTTAAGATGAGGTTCACCTTATCACTCTCTACAACTGCCTGAAAGGAGGGTGTAGCCAGGTCTCTTAGATGAAAAGAGACAGGGCATGAGGAAATAGCCTCAACTTGCACCAAAGGAGGTTTAGACTGGATATTAGGAGAAATTTATTCATGGAAAGGATGGTCAGGCATATGGAAACAGGCTGTTCAGGGAAGTGGGTGCAAGTTGAGGCTATTTAGATGCAAAGAGGCTGTTTGAGGCTATTTCACATCAACTGTGTGGATTTGGAATTTGGGAAACATGGTTTAAATGATGAATGCAGTGATACTAGTTTAATGGTTGGGCTCAATGATCTTAGACATCTTTTCTAATCCTAATGATTCTATGATTTTGTGATTCTGTGATTATAGAATTTATACAGTCTCGCTTAAAATGTGTTTGAAGGATTCTGAAGTGATGATTTGTAAATCATCAGGGTAAAAAGCCTGTTTGCTATGCCTCTTGGGAGTCCACTGTTGTGTCTTGAGATAACTCTAATCATGTCTGTGTTGGCATTCAGCCCACTCCATGGTAATAACTTTGTCATTTTATTTCATTTGATTCCTTTATTCCTTCCCGGGTTGGTTCCTGTATTGTAGGAAAAGCTAGTTTGTCCAGTGGAGCCTGTTTAGATAACTTCTTCTGTTTATGCAGCAGAGAACCAGTAAAGGAGGGAAAACCAGTAGTAGGTATTGTGCTGGTGAATTTAGAAGAATTGTGAAGAGGAAGCTTCACAGCAGGGTGGTAACAGAAACAACATTAATTCTGTTTTGTTTGACTTGCCTTTAGGTTGTTACTAACCATAGAACACAACAGTGGGAGGTTAACATAAACTTTGTGTATGTGTGGTTTCAGACATACTACTCTTAGGATTATGTTGGTTTTGGCCTGTCTAGTTTTCTGTTTCTAAAATAAAGTTTCTTTGAAATTGCATACCTGTGGTGAGGAGGAGTTGTGCAACTGTGTCTTATGCAAACTTCTACACTAAATAAAAGCAGATTGGTATACCTGGAGCACTTAAGTTCTACAATATTTGATGTAGTTTTGCAATTGCACCCTCATTGTAGAGAGGAATAATCATAGATGGACAGTGAAGGCCTGAGAACAAATGTTAGTCATTGTTCATTATTTTTTTCCATAATTACCAAGTATCTTTGCCCTTGAACAGGCATGACATCTGCACTTGCAGAAAGTTTAATTGCTTCTCTAATAATTTTGTACTAGAAGAAACTTAAATGTTGAATTTAACCTAGTTCAAGTGGCAGAAGGGAGTGGGAATTGTCCTAGAAGAAGTGGTGTTACAAAAAAAGAAATCTGAAAAACCACACACTTGTACAGACACAGTGCCAATAGAGGCTATAAACCTCTGGCAAACTCCTCATTAAAATAAACATTTTCAAAAACGTTAGCTAACAATTTGATGCTCTCTTGTGAATGGATGATTTTATACTTTTTCCTCTCTTGATATGTTATAAAGATAATGATGACAATTTTAGTTGCAAATTGATTATGTTTCACAATTTCCATACTGCATGCAGAGATTTAATACCTGAATAATATTTGCATCCTTGATTTCAGTAGTGGAAGAGTATTGTAAAGATCTCAAATTGTTTGAATGTCAGCAATTTATAAAATGAGAACACTTGTCCTGTAATGAAAACCTGAACTAAAAAATTTTTGGAAAAATCAAGAAATGAAAAATCACTGGAGAAAAGCTAGTTCCATATCCGTAAACCCCTTAATCTGTGTAGTGATGTGATATCAACAGAACAGTTTTCTGTTTACCCTAAGTTAAATAGTACTTTTGAGGATGGGAGTTTGTCTCCCTCCTCTCATGATGTCACTGTAGGGTGGAGGGTAAAAGTCATTGTTTTGAATTTAAATCCACGTTTTGCTGGAGGCTTTTTTTTTTTTTTTTTTTTTTTTTTTTTTTTTTTTTTTTTGCCACTGGCAATCCTAAAGCTTCAGTCATCTCCAGAAGGATAGGTGACAGCCTGAAACAATTCTTCTAGGAATTCTCTGAACTAGAACATCAATATATTCTGTGGAAGAAACCTAGAGTCATGAAGGATGAAGAAAAATTGTCATTGATTTAGAAGGTTTTGCTTAATACAACAGACAGTATAGATACAGCTGCTGTTCCTACTTTAAACACATTACAGTTTCAGTGGTTTACAGATGAAGTGAACTGCACAGGGTAGTTCTGGACTGCTTGTCAAGGCAGTTGCTAAACTAAACTAAGGCTATAGTGCTGAAAATATGGTGATTTAACTTTATTATAGCAGGTAGTTTCAGTGAAAAGCTGTCAACAGGAGCGCTCTGCTATTGAATTTCAGCGTAATAATATGTTTTCTCAAGGGCAGAGCCAAAGAGTGCAGAGATTTTTTTTTTTTCAAGCTCTTTGATTCTGCAGCTGCTTTTATAAAGGATGTTACATCACCTGTTATGTTAAATCCTAAATGACCACGGTGTCTGGAAAGCACAGAAGTTCAAAGCTGATACAGTGTGTGTTTTTGCAAATATGTCTGAGGTTTTTCCTGACTTTTACCCACAGATCTGGGAAGTGAGCCTATACTAGAGACAAACTTAAATAGAGTAAAGTTGTGTGTACACTCTCTGGAGGAGCTCTGTGCCTCCTCTGCTGCTTCAGTTACAGGTGTGTATGTGGTTCTCTGATGCAGCTGAGTGAAATCAAGGTAAAGTCTTGCAAAAGCAGGAAGTAGCAGTTATTTACCTGTGCATCTTTTTCTTCTTTTGTACAGAAAGCAATTTCTGTGTTGCACTGTACCTGCACTGCACCAATACTTGTGCACAGCACACTGTGAATGTATTTCTGAGCACTACCTGCCATCCAAGACAGTGAGCCTTCCACCATGGCTCATTTCTACTCTTATGCCAGAATATTCATAGAGCTAGCACAAACTTTTAAGAAGTTTTTCTTCTTATGAAGTTTAGTGGTGTTCAAATTTTTCCATCTGTGGAAGCAGTTTACAGAGCAGAAGTCCTGCCTTCCTTGGTTATGATGGAAGTGGGCACTTGCAAGCTGCGGTTTCTCTGCAGAATTTCACTGCTGAATTTCACTGCTTTAGATTGTAGGGAAAAGTGTGTGTTGCAATTCTTTCACTACTGTCAGAATGCAAACTGGGTACAGAGAAGAGGAAAGATGTATTTGTGTAAGTGTAGAGTGTTGATTACAAGACTTGTTTTCTATGCTAGGAGACAAGTAGTGGTTGTGGGGGATGAATTCTTTGTAGTGGTTATGTCTGTAGTGACTACTGCAAGTTTTTATGTAAATATGAGTCATATATGGCAGAAACCACATAAAGATAATGGTCAAACTTCAGAGAAATCACTTAGGGACTTCCCTTCTATTTTCTTGACTGCCTGCAGCAGCATGGTGCTGACCACTAGAAACATGATGGTTTCTTTAATCCATTATTCTTTGTGAATAAATGTATTCATATGTGCACATGCAAGTATGCAAACTATTTCTCACTAGGAGCAGATTGTTCTTAATCTAATATAGAAAACTGGGGAACTGATCTTTCCAAAGTGCCAATATTTTGTTTTGTTTGTTGTGTTTCCAACCAGAAACATATCTTACTGGAAAATTGGTAATTACATTGCTTGATGTTTTAAATATTTGGATTCTCTTAACTGTAACTCTGATCACAGACTTTTTTCCAACTCTGTACTGCTTGGCCTATATGGTGTTTCTGAATACAGTCTGACTTTCATGATGCCTGTGTAGCTGGGATTGAATGTGAACAGGAATATTTTAGTGGTGAAAGATATTGAAAATACAACAAAGTACTTGAAATGTGCCTGCAGAAGGCTGAAAACACAATTTGGAGGTAATTTTCTAAACTTATATAGTACCAGACATTGGACTTATTTCTAGGTAAGATGCTTATTGTAATGTATATATGGGAGTTTTGGTATGAAATTTCTGTTTGATTGTAGTTTTCCCCTGTTTCTGAGGAAAGCTCACACCTCTTTCCCCCAAATGCTAAATGACACAAAGTCATCCCATGACACCAAACCTATGTTTCTTAAAGTACTTAGAAATGTGCTTGAGATGACATTCGTATAGCAGTTCCTACAGCCAAGCAGATGACTATTTCCAGAATCAGACTGAAAAACCACGAGGGAGAAACAGAATCCATATCCCTGTCTCAGACTCTTTTTCTTTCTTCAAGAGTTTTTCCTGAATTTTTATCTTTGAGTTGAAAGTATTACTGTGTCTGTCCTTAGTGTTGGACTTAGAATTACAGTGTCTTTCTTTATCCTCTGGCTCCAGTCGCTGACCTTTCTGGGGTCCATATGCTTGAAAGTTGTGCTGATTCTTGCTGAAGTCTGGGGGTTCAGCCCTAAGAAGGGGTTGAATGAAGGAAACTGCATATGTTTGGCCAGTTCCTGCTAGCTGGTAAATTGAAATTGCAGCTTTTACAAGCAGGAAGTCACACTTGGTTAAGACATATGACATAATGTAGTTTGTATGTCTTTTCATGGTGTGTGGTTTTTTGGCTCTGAAATATTTTATGCATGGAAAAGGTTACTTTTAATTGATTTTATTGCAGCTTGGTTTTGCTGAATTATTGCATTCCTCTTGTTTTGCAAGGGTTAAAGTGTTTCATAGAAATTTTTCCCTTTAACTCTCTTCATCCAACAAAGTAGCACATAAGTTTTGTTCTCTGTGTAGCAGCACTCTTTCTGATTCTGACTCATGTGTCCTAGCACTTCTTGAATGCTCTGTGAGATGTTTTAGTGTTTGATGACAGTTACTTGAGATTTCAATAAGGTTTTGAGATTTATAAATACTTATTTTTAACAACAGGATATGAACCTAGCTCCAGCCCTCTGCAATAATATCCTTTGTGGAACACCAAGGAGTGTAACAGGACAGGAGACTTCAAATTCCATCTGTATCTTTAACAAAGGGAATTTACACACACCACCCCCCAAATGTGGTCCATAGGCACTAAAACATTCTGTCTTCTGTGTTTGCATGACCCATGGGCGTAGCTTAGTCTGTTTGGCATGTTCCTTTCCTGCTCCTTCCTTCCAGGCAGCTGTGCTGGTGCTGCTGTCCCCATTGATGCTGCTGTGCAGGTTCTGACAAGTGGCCTGCCCAGAATGGCAGCATTTCTGTGCCAGGACTGGCACTACACATCTCTTGGGCTGAGTGTCTGGAGAGGTCCTGTGCCAGGAGCCAACGTGTGTGCGATGCCACTGCTTTGACCTGGGGAACTCCAGCAGGTTCCATACATGCCAGTGGCAGGTATTTCTTGCCAGTAGTGGAATGGGCTGCGTGTTGCCTAATTCCACGCTGAAATAAATTCCATTCTTTTGGACTGTGCTCTTACCAGACGCTTTTAACAGCCAACTTTCCAACTTGTAATTCTATTTTGAAGAGTATCACCGTGCTTTTGAAGTGACTTTTGAAATGCTTTTAGGTTGTGTCTGGCCTGCAGCTTTATGAGCTCCCACATCTGTCTCAGATTTGAATCTCTTGGTGCTTCTCTTGTTTTAGATCTCTTCCTAAAGCTGGAATATTTGGAGCAAGAATTTTGGTTTTCCCTTTTTATTTTGAAGTAGCACAATTATTTTAATGTAGACAGCTTTTAAAGGAGAGAACAGATTTAAGAAAAAATTGTCTGTATATTGTTGCTGCTCTTTTCTACTTAGTAAAGATGCCATGGAAATCAAACATCACTTTTTTTTAACCTGTTGTGTTTTTGTAATACTTAAGAAAGCCTTGACAGAGATATTTTTTTCCAAAGACTGAAACATTGTTATAGTCTATCTAAATTTGAGTTGTGAAATTGTTTGTTTTTCTTTTAAAGTGCCTGGGACTGAGCTTGCAGATTCTCAGCCCTTAAAATGTGTCATTACTGAGTATTTAAATTGTTACTGTCCAGCAATTTATGTTACCAAATAAAAATCACTTTATCCTCTATCTGCTGCTTATGCTTTGCTTCCACTGGTGTGTGTGGTATCGACATTTTGCTAGTTTCTCCTGATTTACTCCGAGTTCTAAGAGAGTATGTAGGTTGAGAAACTATGGTAGTAAAAACAAAATTAAGAAAAAAATAAACAAATAAAAGTCTTCTTTATTTGCCACAAGTGCAAAAATTTAGATGAACATGTTTTAATTACTCTTGAGGGTTGCCTCTGTTAAGGAATTTTGCAAGAGGAATTGTCCTTCATTTCTCTTCTAAATGTCAGCAATATATGGGATATTTATTTATTTTCTGTGTTTCTCACTGAGCTCCTTGCCTCTTGAGATTTATAAAGAGAAGTCTCTTTCTTTTCTCTTCTATCATCCATTGCAAGCAGTTCAGTTTGTCCTTTTTATGCCCAGAAGTTTCAGATTTTTTTAAACTGCTGAAGTTAATTAGGAGCATAAGATTGCATATTATTAGCAAGTTTCTGAAAGTACTATGCTGTTTATCTGTAGTTCAAGAAGTAAAAGGACATTTGAGGGTTACAGTCTATTTTCCTCATTTGGGAGATTAACCTTGCTCCTCGTTGGGAAATATATACAAAACGCAGACTTACTCATTCAGGAAGTATGCTGGTTTTATGTTAAAGAAGCCAGTAACAAGTTTGCTCAGTGATCTGGCTTAATAGCTAAATGTTCAGTATGTGCCCATTGAAGTTGCTTGTTGCAGATATGCACAAATATAGCACAAGCATTGGACCCTTTATTTAATTAACTAATTCTTACTTCACTAAAATATGTTTAATTCCTCTTGGAATCAACATCTGGTGTTGTGTCTACATCAAATCATGTTATCCTTCATTAAAAAATTCCAGTTCTGTTTGAAATTAGATTGAGAGTCTGGAAGTATAAACTCTGTCTTTTTGTACATGAAGAAAAAATATTTTATTTTAGCTTATGGCAAGACTGATTGTTATTTTTGTTCTTATTTTAGAACAGTGTAAATTTTACTTGTGCTCATGTATTTCTTTATTTATTCTGGATCTGATGTGGCATCTGTATCATAAAATAAAATTGTTACTAACAATCAAGTTGATTCGAAAATAAAGTGAGTGCTATTTTTTCTGGTAGGATGTTGTATGGAGATGTGCATTTCTGTCCCATCATGTTTTAATCTCTATGGTTTTACAGCATTTTAACCCTACCTTTCTACTGTAGTCTCGTTGACTGAGAAAAATCAACCTAGGTAGCATTGGTTCCTATGCAGTAAGAGTAATAGCAATTTGAAAATTTTATGAAGACTGGATAATTAAGTTTCCTGCCTTTCTCTTTGTTCCTTAGCTCCAGAAGAAAAGGATGCAATTAAAGGACAGTATGAAAAACTCATGGAAGCTTACGGCTGCTTAGGAGAGCTTCAGCTTAAATGTGGTAAGTCACCACCTCTATGGCTGAGATTATAAAAGACCCAGACAATGCTAAATGACAATCAGTGGCTAAAGTTGTCTAATTCCTTACATTGTGAAAGCTAGTTGCACTTTGTCATATACAGTCTGGAAAAGATCTGTTTCTTTTCCTATTTTGGGCCAAAACTGTTATCACTACATGATGGATGGATTTTTTCTTAATTTGTTTTGTCTAACATTCTTAGCTGCCTGGAGATAATTGCCATTCTTCTTTCCCTACCACGTTTGTCCAAGGCAGGCTATGATTTGTTAATTCTTCTCTTCTTTAAGGATCATGTTTAGACACTGATAATCATGGTCATCTGAGAGTGTAGTACTGCAGATTGCCAGTTCTTGCTATAATGCCTAATTGCCTTTAATCATTCATATGGATAAGGATTTGCAGAAGAAAGCCTCTGGCTTCAATTATTATAGTTTGAATGTTTATTGTCATTGATGTAAATTTTTGTACCATTTGGGAATCTTGATTTAGCAAAGGACTTGTTATTACACTGCCTGAAGGAATGTTAATGGAAATAACATGCTTTAAGAAGAGAACTGCAGTGATTGATTTAAAGATAATAGGACCTTACACAGTACTTAAAAATCACTGATTTAGATGCATAAATAAAAAAAGCACTGTACATGTTGTTCCTGAGCTGTTACAGTGAGCCTTAATTTTCACTTGGAGAAATGATAAGACATTTTCCATATAGCTTGATGCTTGGTCAAGGAGTCTACCAAAGGCAGTGGTTGTGTGAGCACTGATGTATTTAGGCCAGTAGACGTAATTGTGTCTTTTTATACCCTGCTTAGCATTTTGCAGCCTGAGAAATATGACTTGAAATTGACCTGAAAGACAACTGCAATCTGAAGGATTTTTGTGTCGTAGTTTGAAACTGTAGGTCCATCTAGTCTTTTTAAATTAATGTGGACTTTTTGTTTGTTTCTTGTGGAGTTAATTAGACATTTCTCTGGAGATTTATATCAATTTGTTAATGTAATTTAAAACGGAGGACTCGTGATTAGTTTTTCTTGGCACTGTTTTTCTTCATAGAAGTCTAATGAATCCTGTTGTGGTAAAGGAATGTAGCTATTGAATTCAATCTCTTCAAGCTACAGATAAGAGCAGTTTTTGTATGTGAGGGGAACCAAATATATCCAATTTTCATCTTCATGTTAAAAGGTGAATGATTTCAAATGGGGTGTGAAATATTCTCAGCCTTCCTTTTTCTCATGTCCTTATTTCTTCTTGAAAAACATATGCTTAACTTCAGTGCTCTGAAAGTGTGAGATTTTTCCTTTCTGAGCTTTGTCACTGTACCTCTGCCTTGTTCTAGCATTAGATTACAAGTTCTGGTACAGGACTTGCTTTGGAAGGGATTGTTAAAATTCAGTGAAAAGTCAGAGGGTCATGCTGTAATGGTAAGTGAAGGTAAGCAAACATTTTCTGCTTCTGAACATGTTTAAAAAAGCCAAGATGCAAGTCTGCTATCTCAGTATTCAAGACATAGCCCAGGTTTTTATCACAGTCTGGTTTAGACCTTCCATCTTACATATGAGTTCCATCCCTTTAGCTGTTGCTTAGATAAAAGATTAACACTACAAAGGAATTGTGCTGGGTTTGTGCAGCAAGGTTTTGGTAGCAGGAGGGGCTACAGGACTGCCTTTTGTGAGAAGCTGCCAGAAGCTTCCCCTGTGTCCAATGGAGTCAATGCCAGCTGGCTCCAAGACAGATGTGCTGCTGGTCCAGACTGAACCCATCACCAGCAGTGGTAGTGCCTCTGGGATAACAGATTTAAGAAGAGGGGAAAAACCTGCCCAGCTGAAGCTGGATAAGAGCAGAGTTAGAACATGAGAGAGAAACCACTCTGCAGACACCAAGGCCAGTGAGGAAGGAGGGGCAGGAGGTGCTCCAGGTGCCTGAGCTCAGATTGCCCCACAGCCCACGGTGCAGATCACAGGGAAGTAGCCGTGCCCCTGCAGCCCATGGAGATCCATGGTGGAGCAGAGATCCACCTGCAGCCCATGGAGGACCCCACACTGGAGCAGCAGGATGCCTGAAGGTGGCTGTGACTCTTTGGGAGCCACACAGAGGAGCAGGCTCCTGGCAGGACCTGTGGACCCACAGAGAGAGGAGCCCATGCTGGAGCAGGTTTGCTGGCCAGATTTGTGACCCTGTGGGGGATCCACCCTGGAGCAGTTTGTTCCAGAAGGCCTGTGCCGTGTGTGAGGGACCCATGGTGGAGTAGTTCATAAGAACTGCAGCCCATGGGAAGGAGTCATGCTGGGGAAGTTCAAGGAGGACTGTCACTCATGGGAGAGGGTCTCCATGCTGGAGCAGGGCAAGAGTGTGAGGAGTGCTCCCCATGAGGGGTAGGAGCAGCAGAGACAGTGTGTGATGAACTGATCACAGCCTCTATTTCCCATCCCTCTGCACCACTGGGGAAGAGAAAATTGAGAAGTAAAGTTAAGCCTTGAAAAAAGGGCGGGGTGGAGGAAGATGTTTTACTCATTGTCTTACTCTGTTTTGATTAGTGAT
Organism: Zosterops lateralis; assembly: GCF_965231275.1. Classification (NCBI taxonomy): domain Eukaryota; kingdom Metazoa; phylum Chordata; class Aves; order Passeriformes; family Zosteropidae; genus Zosterops; species Zosterops lateralis. The sequence goes on along the minus strand of NC_139764.1, from coordinate 52,669,649 downwards.
AACTAAAACTAATTTCCCCAAGTTAAGTCTGTTTTGCCCATAACTGCTAAATGTTCTCTCCCTGCTCTTCTCCCGACCTATAAGCCTTTCATTTTGTTTTTCTTTTCTGCCCAGCTGAGGAGGGGAGTGACAGAGCAGCTTTGGTGGGCACCTGGCATCCAGCCAGGGGGGAGTCAAAAGACCAGAGGAATGCAATGTAACTTTTTCCTTTTTTGTATAATGTATTTTAGCAGCTGCCAACAAAGGCATGATTGGCCAGCTCTTCACTGAGCTTCAGTGATTGCATAGACTTTGTTCAGGAGTATCGGTATTTTTTCTTACTACTGGAAATATGCAGACCATAAGTATTAAATTAACTGAGAATATTTGTGAAAATACATTCCACTGGGATATTAAGAGTATATTTGTAGAGCAGAAGGGGAAATTTTTTGCCAAGACATGAAAGACGTCTCTGAACATTTTAATTAATCTGTAAATATCGCTACTTAGAAATCCAAATAAATCACATTGTATGCCTGCCAAAGTAGATCGTGCTTTTTACAAGAAAGTAGACGAAATATGTGAAACTGACTCACAAAGTTAATGTTTCCCACCAGTAATAACATTCACTTCTATGTACTTATGTCTGTTAACATGACTCACTAAGTTCTTCTGCTTTCTTTTGTGAGATGGATGGCAGCAGAATGAATTGTACAGTGTCTGTGAGCTGTACCTCAGCCAAGGTTTTGCTGCCAAAGAAGATCTAGCAGTGACAAATACATCTTAAGCAAAGTGTTAGAAGAGCTAGCTTGACAGTATTTTTCTCAGATACTGGGATGTCAGGAAGAGATGCATAGATAAGGAGATATTTTAACACCATCACCACATAGGTTGTTTGCCTTATTACAGCTGCTGTATTTGGGGAGGCATTCTGAATTAATTTGATTGTGTATATACTCTCTCACTCTTGTACATATACAGTGCGTAGTTGAAAGGAAGAAATTTCAAAGGCAAAAAGGATGGCTAAGTACCTGTCTTCTGTTCTTTTTGTATATTTCCTAAAAATGTAGTTGTATTTAGAGGAAGGAGAAAGAGGACTATCTTTGAGACTAAAGTGGTCGTTTGGAAAGTCTTGGATCTTTTCGTAATTCTGCTGTAGATATCCTCAGGAATTTTCAGCTAGGTGGTTAGAATGAACTGCTCTGCGGTGTTCTGTTGCTATTTTTGAAGACATGAGAGGCAAAATTGGTTTTTAGTGGACTATAAAATGGAGTGGAGTATGTGTGGAGTGGAGATGAAAAAGTCCCACAGAACATAAGGCATGACTGTGATTGAACGCAGAAAGTGAAAATTGGAGAAAATCAATTTTGGAAAGAAAAGGCAGTCTTAAGTGAAATAGTTACAGTTAAGGACAAAATAAGGATTGAATATTGACTCCTTTTCACTGTAGCTCAAAATAGGCAACACTGAAACCATCCCCTAAGCTGCAGGGGAAACAATTGTCTTGAGTCATGTAGACAGGTTTAATACAGAAACTGCAGCTTATTATTGTGTAGTGTGACGTACCAGAACTGCATTTCCTGCCCAACTTGGATAAAGGCAGTTGGTTTCACAAGAGCACTTAAAAAAATGGATGGAAATTATTATTGTCTTGTTTGTGTGCTAAATATTCTTCATCCTCTGCCTCTTTTGTGCAACCTAATAAAAGGGCATTCAGCACGTATCACTGTGAGCAAAACATTTCTTACATTTCTTCAAAAGTGTTCTTTATAGATTGTTGTAGTGGTTGATAGCTGTAATGGGACAAAATAGTGATCTTGGTCACAATGCATGTGACCCATTTATTTGAGATCCAAGTTTGGTCCATAAGCTTTGAAATATTTTTTTCTTTAGTACTATATGTGAATCTTCTTCATAGATGTGTTGCTGTAGAAAACACGACCAGTAAGGAATACTTCACTTCTTGCTCTAAAATGATTTCAGAGATTTCTTTAAAACATTCCAGATTGCATCCCAAGGACAGGAAGGCCATTTTGACAGTTGTGACCTTCAGTTGCAGTTCTTACATTGCTAAATCACTTTCATCTATGTGTACAGTTTAGAAAGGCTAACATGAATCAGTATTGTACATTAAACTACTTGTGTAAGTTAAAGAGGAAAAAAAAATTGTTTTCCAAGGTGGGGTATGGCAAATAGTCTACAGCTGGTGTGGTTGCTGGTTGGTACCAAGTGAAATTGACCTGAAGAGGCAACTGCAATCTGAAAGATTTTTATGTCATAATTTAAAACTGTAGGCCCATCCAGATATTGCTGGTAAAGAAGGGAAGACAGGGAAAACCTTCTCTGTGTGTAGCTATATAGCTTAGTGGTGAGTAATTTCTTACACCTAAATGGAGACACGACTAAAAGATGAATAGTGGGGCAGTATTTTGGTAGCATTAATTCTGCTGTGTGAGGTTCTAAAAGGGTGAGAGGTTGACAGGAGCATTACCTCTGTTCAGAACCCCATGGCTACATCTGTGCTGTGAATAAAATGGGCAAGACACAGGCACAGAGCACTGGGATTAGGATATTGTGATTAAGTTGTTCCCTGTGCTAAGAGGGCGTGCACATCAGGCAAGGATCTTCCTCCTGCAGACAGTGCAGTGATAGCACAGGTATCATGAAAAGTGTGTGGGGGCTGTTCTGTAATTTGGAGTACTGTAGAGGGACTTATTCTGTGTCTAGAACTGTAGAATGGCATGAGTCAGAGGGGACCTTTGCAGGCCACCTACTCCCACCGCCCCTTAACCTCTAGACCAGGTTGCTTGAAGCCCCTTCCCACCTGGCCTGAGCACTTCCCAGGTGTGAGGCACTCACAAGTTCCCTGGAAAACCTGTTCACTATTTCACTACTCTTGTCATAAAATATGTCTTCCTTGTATTCAATCTAAACTTGCCCTCTTTCAGTGGAAAACTGTTGCCCCTTGTCCCATCACTAAAAGCCCTTGTGAAAAGTCTCTCTCTATCCTTAGTTATAGGCCCACCTTTAAATACTGAAAGGCTATAATAAGGTTTTCCCTGAGCCTCCTTTTCTGCAGGCTGAGCAACCCTGACTCTTTCATGTAAGAGTTACTGCCCAGTGGCAGAAAAGTATCACAGCTTTAGAAAACCAATCTCCTTATACTTCAGGGACAATGCAATACCTTCTTTGGTGTGATTACTTTTTTGGAGCCTATTAGTTAGTGATTTAAGGGAATAGAGAAGCTGGACTTTTGAATGTGTAGATGAGTATCCCATTGGGGGGTGAGTGGTTGAGTGGAGGAGGTAGTAAAATGAATTTATAGTCTCTGGTATGCAAGAGCAAGTTTCTAGGTAAGGCAAATATTCCTACTCCTTCTTAGACTAGAGGATTATTCTGTTTAGATCCAGTGAATTTCCACTGGTTACAAGCTCCTCAAAGGGCAGAACCACAGGTAACAAGCTCTGTATTATTAAGTTTTCTGTTCTCTTTGGCTATTTTAATGTTGACTTTCTCATTTGGTCTCTTCTGAACCATCTAGGAAAGTTTAAGGTCACAGAATGCAATGAAAGTATTTGTGCTCTTTGTCTCAGCATTGCATGCAGGCAGCTCTCCAAGTCCTTCACTGCTGATTTTTTGTGACTAACAGAGCTGACTGATATTAAGGCATACTAATGATGTTTCTATATATTGCTTCCAAAGTCTAGTGAGTGAAGTTTACTTTGAGCTGATCAGTTTTGCATGGTTTCAGCTAAGTCGCAGAAGCTTTTAGCTATCCTGAGAGACAGCTAACTCCTCCTGACCCTTTCTGGAGGCTGCAAGGCAGTATTTGGTCAGTTATGAAGTCTCGTGATGATAACTGATGTGTCTCCTACTCTTTATAATTACGCAAAATCATGTGCAAAGAAGGAATAAATATACTGTCAGTATATATAGAAATACTGTCAGTATTTCTAGCCCTCTGCTGTGATATCACAAGCACAGAAGACACACTTCTTGAAAGCACTCAAGAAGTACATGGCACAGCGTTGTTACAGAAAGAAATGTGATGGACAGAGCTTTTTAGTAAATACCACCTACACTGGCCTTTATACAAAACTGGAGTCAGCAGAACAGAATGAATAAGATCTAATCTCCCATCTTGTCCTGCCATTCCAGTCCCACGTGCCTACACAAATATTCTGGCCCTGCTGAAAACCACCCCTCACTCTAGTTTCTGTAGCCAGCCTGTTATCTGAAAGCAAGGACTCCCCTACTGCTGTTTCAGAAAAAGAATAGTTGTTGTGTGAGAGCTGGTGTGCATTTTCAGACAGTGGGTCTCCCTAGAGGGTTGAAAAGTGATCCTAAGAAGTGTTCTCTTTTGCTGTCTGAAGCCATACTGTCCCAGATTGTCACTGTGCCCTTAGCTAATTAACTTGCTCTTGGCAGGTCAGCTGTTGGTTCTGCTGTGCTAAATTAATAAATCTTGGCTCATTTCCACCTTTTCCTACTAACTGGAGTGACTAGGATGACATTGTCTCCATTACAAGCAAATTTAAGTGAATCAAACAATTTCTTTGTAGCAAAACCAGCATTTCCATAAAAATTGTTCTACTGTTTTTTAATTATTATCTCAGAGAGAATGAAGAGAGGTTGAAATGGTTCTGTGTACAAGAGATCTTATTACAGTGATGTTCTCAAGCTCCAAATTTATCTTTTAGTTTTGAGCCCCTGAAGTTCAGCTGCTTCATGATTTCACAGCTATGGCAGCTGTAATTGTTTTAGTGATAACTGAGGTTGTCATTGAATCATGTACACGCTTTAGTGATATAAAAAGCAAAATCTCAATAATTGGTAATACTGAAATTTTACAAATGCCCGAGCATGTCCAGCTTCAGCTGAAGCCAGTAAAGAATCTGAATGCTGTATGTTCTCTAGGGTGGTGCAATTGATTTTTTGAGTAGTGTCCCAGCAGTACACACATTGCTCTTCATAAAGTCAGTGGGGAAAACACAGTCTAGTACAGCAAAGGATGTCGATGGATAAGTGCTGTGGAATATTGTGCAATTGCAGCCACGTATCTGCAGTTAAGAGGAATTCAGAAATGTAAAGAACGTGGCCTGCGTGCTGTTGTTCGTGTTTGTTCTCTTGTGAAGCAAAGACGCTGGCCTCTGCTGGAGCCCTGTCGGCGTTGCAAGTGACAGGACTGATGAGAAGCCGTATCCACCTGGGAATAACCCACTTGTAACTCTGTCATTTTCTAGGTAACACTCGGCTGCACTTTCTGGTCCTGGTGACAGGCTGCACGTCGGTGGGAAAAATTCTGGACGCTGAGGTTTACAAAATCACTGCAACAGATTTCTGTCCTCTCCAGGAAGAAACCAAGGAGGACGAGCGTGTTACTGCCTTGAAGAAAATACTGAACTCTGGGATGTTCTATTTCTCCTGGCCTAATGCAGGCTCAAACTTTGACCTGACTGTTCGGGCTCAGAAGCAGGGTGATAACAACTATGAATCTGGTAACTCCTTCTTCTGGTTAGTACTGCTTGTTATACCCCAGTCTTCTGTTTTCCCCACCCGTATCTCATTGGTCAGACATTCTCAGAGGGAAATGAGCATGTGCATTTCAAGTGCATCTCCTTTCATTTCATTGACGTGTCCTTTTACAGGGCAGGTGGCTTTAATGAATTCCTGGTAACTTGTGTTTAATTAAAATGTATCTGATAGTGAAATGCAATTATAAAATGACATTTTATGCTTCAAAGGAGGGAAATACAAGATATGTCTTGCTCACACCAGAGAAACATGTCTCTATATGTCATGAATAGTTCCCCTGCTGTCCTTTTTAATAGTTTTCTTTAAAGTTATCTAATAGAAACCTGTGCTTGAACTGTTCATAAATCCCATCATTTGCACTAAAGTATCTGTTATTTTTTAAAAGTATGTGTTTAAAGTTTGTAGTTTATTGTTTCTGCAATGTGCCCTAGTTTTTATGTTGCAAACATCAATATTAATATGTTTACAGCTCAGTGCAAACATAAGTTGCACAAAAGAAAACTCCCGTGATGCACTGTTCTGTGATTTTTACTTTCTTGTGTTTATAAAGCAAAGAAAAATTATCTCGTATTGTGGTATTGGTTGAGGGGAAAGGAGAAAACACAATGCTGGGTTGATGTTATTCAGTTTGTTTGCTTTGCAAGTTTTAGCATAATGCTTGCATTTCTATACCCTTCCCCCCTTCTTTTTAAACAAAAAGATAGTCACACAGCAGGCATAGCTGTTCTGGAAATAAATGAGGGTTTGATGTAGGTGGAAAATAACTGGCAAGGTTAAATGTGGATGTGCTGCTAGAATGTGCAGTGAGGCTTGTGCCCAAAGTAAGTGTATATTAAATAAGCACAAAAGTTCATAATGGGTGATAAATTGACATGAGGGAGCAGTTCAGTTAGGCTAAATAATCTTTCCAGCTATGATGTGATTTTGACTGGTAAGATCTAGTGGTTTGAAAGAAAAAAAACTGAAGAAAAATACATAAAACTGAAGAAAGATACATAATAAATACTTGCTTTCAGCTGTGCTGATGATGCTTCCCTCTCCAAAAGCTCACCAAGCATTGTCAAGTCAGATACATGAAAGAAATGAGTTGTATTCCAATGATCAGACTGCTCAGATGGCAATATCCCATAATAAAGAGACAACATTTAAAGCAACTCTTTTTCCCTCTACTGTCTTTTGAAACTTTTCATCTTGGAAGAAAGGTGTATTTGAACCTTCCTTCTTTGCTGCTTCTGGCTAATCTAGAAGTAAGTTCTGAAGAGTTTCCATTCTCCAATATGTTGTTGAACAGGGAAAAATGATGACAACATCACATTAAGGGCAAAAAGATGTTCCAAAGAAAATTTTTCTTGAGGTAATTAGGTGATATGGGACATTTCAGACCAAACAATAGATGCTTGAGGGAATTAAGCAATGAGATAAGTAGTTGTACAATGAAAAGTGTAAGATGACCTTAGTTATAGGCAACACAAACTGCCTGTTTAATGAACTACAACAGCAACAGAAAAATTCTACTGTAATTTGCCTGAGTGAGGACTTCCTTTGCAAGTAGAGCTGGGAGAAAGAGGTGGAACAGATAGCAAAAAATTGTTTTAGAGCTACTTTTCCTGTTATATATTTAGATTAAAAATATAATAATGGCTTGCACCTTTTTCAGATAAATGCTGTATTCTAGAAGAACAACTCTTCAGGGGTTTCACTCTCTTTACAGATCCTCTATTGAGCAATGCATGGTCATAAAAGGTATTTTCCTGGCCCTCCAATGTGACTAAAGGCACATTTTGAAACATGAAATAAAGAAAACCATCATAAGAGAAGAGCCTAGCATCATTGTTAACTAGATATTGCAGGTTTCTTGAGTTGTTGATCTTGAAGCTTAGAACAGATAGTACTAATAGTACTTTTTGCAATATCTCCAGTGACTTACAGATCCAATTTCTGCTTGGATTTTTTTTTTTCTGAAAATCCTGGTGAATTTTGAACCAGTTCTTCATCCTGTAGTGAATGCTAAGGTCCAGGCAGTACTGTTCCAAAAAAAGTAATTAGCTTGACGACATGTAATTTGTGAAAAAGATTACTAGATATAAATTTCTGGAGCTGAAAAAGGTGACATTTCCATCTGAATTTCTAAGACAGGTCCAAGATATAAAGGCAGTGTCTTGGTGGTAGCTATGTGGTTAAAATTTGCCATGTTCAGTTCTCTGTAGTAGTTCACAAGAGTTTCTTCCTGATATTTCCTCGGTTTGGGTAGAGATAAGGTACAGCAGAAAAGGAGCCATAAAACATTAATTGATTAAATTAGTGATTGTTGTCAGGTGGCACCCATGCCTGTCTGTTTTATTCAGTAACGTGTCTGTGTGTTGTTGAACCTTTCAGGAACCAGCTATTGCATGTGCCCTTCAAACACTACCAGGTGAACTGCTCTGACTGGCTGCTGAAGGTGGTCTGTGGGGTCGTGGACATTCGCACTGTTTATGCTTCCCACAAGAAGGCAAAGGCCTGCCTCATCTCTCGCATCAGCTGCGAGCGGGCCGGGGTCCGCTTCCACGTCCGAGGGGTCAACGATGATGGACATGTGTCTAACTTTGTTGAGACAGAGCAGGTGAGTGCATGGATCCAATGGCTTTGCATAATTTAGTCCACTCGTGTGTAATTGGGGCAGAATTTTCAACAAGACTTAAAGGAGCTCAGCAAGTGTATTTTTTCAAGAATATTTAAAATGTTATTGCCTGGCAGATCTGTTCCATTAAGCATTTCTTTGCAATCTGCTGTTTTTCTCTTTTTCTGACTTTTCCAGTCACACAGTTTTTACTAACGCTTTTAATTTTTTTGCTGAGTGTGAAAGTCTGGTCATTTGATACTGTGGTGAAATGTAGACATGGGGTTTTAAACCATTCAGGAAGGTGTCTAGCAAAGGTGCTGGGACCTCATCTTTGACTAGTAAAGTTCCCTGTCAAATCATCTTTGTCTAGTAAAGAAAATGTTGAAAAAATAACATCTTCTCAGAGTCAGGCAAATTCCAGTTCAACCAATTTTGGAGGAGACTGCTTTTATATTCCCCACTGGTTTGTGGGGGATTCTCTCCAATTGTGAAGTCATATGACAGTTTTTATACATATGTGGTAAAAGCTTCATTTCCAGCTGATGCTGAGACAAATTATATGTGTGAAATACATTCAGCAGGCTCCCTTGATTGGCACAGCCAAACAAAACAACAGAGTCACTTGGTTTTATTGCACATGGTTTAGCTTGCTGCCTTAAAAGTCAATAAAAAGCACCGGACCATGGAGAATCTGAAATCTTCTGTGCCAGCTGAAGTGAGTGCTTTCTTGCTCAAATACAATCACTTTTTCCTTTTTGAACTGAAGTAGCAATTACTAGCAGTCAGAACCATCATACAGAAATGGATCACTGTGTAAACAGAATAGGTAAATGGCTGGTAGTTTTCAACAAAGAACAGGCATTTGCTCCTAGAATTTGGTTTGCATCTTCTGGGCATATCTGCAGAGCTTCCTGTGTGGTATACATTATGTATGTATGTGTCTATATATGTAGGTGTATATACAATGAAAGTAAATTACTTATGTGATGCTCATGAGGGGAGCATGAAACATTGAGGGCAGCATAGAAATACTTGGGCTGTGTCATTGAAAGCCTGTGCCTGGTGGCTGAGGTAAGCACCCTCTCCCAAATAAGCCTACGCTTTTGTGGGATGACACCACTAGTATTTCCTCACAGCAATGTGTGAATATAGCAGCTCTCACCCAGTGAGCTCCTTCCTGTTACCTTACTGCATGAGCCAAGCATGCCTTCAGGCACCCGTTTGTCCAAAATCTAACTATGTTTGGGTACTTTCCACACTTCCTCTAAGATCTTTTCTTTGTAATACAGCTTTAACCTTTTCACCTGGTTCTGCCTAAAGACCCATGTAGAGATACCTTAGATTTGACAGTGCTTTGATCCTCAGGAAGATGCCTGGAGGAGTTGCAGGCTGGTATTCCCCAGCCTGCTGGTGAGGTTTGATTCCCAAGAGGTGCTCAAAGCATGCACAATGTTACACGTGTGACTTTCTGCCCAGTGGTCAGAGTTCTCTCTGGGGATGTGGGTGACTTTTTGCTCATGTCTCTCCTTTTCCTGGCTTGTCTGCATTTTCAGTTAGGCTGACAGCTTTCCACTCAGTGTTCAGGCTCCCACAAATTTTGCTTGTTGAACGTGAAGCTCTTCCCCTGCAGCACTTGGGTCTCTAATGTCAACCTCCAAATTCTCTGCTAATAATTCTCTTGTGTGCCACTGCTCCAAAGCAATTGCAAGTCAAGTCTTGCAAGATCTACACCTTTCTAGAAAGTCTGTCAGTGCATTGGGAGATACAGCTACGTCTGCTTACTGAAAAGCGGAATTTTCCCCTGGAATCTGGGAACAGAGGAAGGGAGATCTGCCATTTTGAGTGATACCTGGTACATTTTGCTCTTTTAGTTGAGTATCTTCTTATGAATATTAGTGCAAAGCACTAATCCTGTTACTCAGGATTTGAAGAATGTTCTCTTGCTAAAATGCAGGGGAAAGAAAAAGTTAGAAAGGGTTGTCAGGTTTTTTTCAGTGAGTCTCACATTTGTGGCACTGCACTTAGCATTTGGCATATTATGGGAAATCCTTCCGCTATACTGCATACCAGATGGGTCAGAAGTAACTCATTTTATATTGTTGTAATCCTGGAGTATATCATGTTACAAATGATTAGCATGAGAAATAAGGTGGCCTTTGCATTCCAGCAGAAAACCTGAGGATTGGCTCCTGGTGAGTGGTAAAATAGTACTTGACTGTTAATGCTTCCGTTAGCTGGGTCTGGGTCAGGCTCTTCATGGGAATTTCTGTGCTTTGTTCCCATTCAGCCAGATGCTGAAGTGGGAGGCTTTTGGATGTTTTTTCAACTGGGTAAGCAAAAGTGCAAGGGTGAAACGGTTTTAGGGTGAAAGGCTTGAGTAGGTTCAAAATTATAGCAAGACTTTGCAGTTTAAAAGGCTTGTGTGTTTTTGTTTGGTTTCTAAAACCAAAGAAAAGAAGGTTGCTGTTACTAATAGTGCTAAACACTAGTTTTACCAAGCTGCATGTCCTAAGACAGCAAAGTTGGGCTAACCACTAGGATGCCTGAAATCCAGTTCAAGCTGGCATCCCCTTGCCATTAGGAAGGAAGAGTCCAAGAATAAACTCTCTCCTACTTTCATAGTAAAAGACTGACTAATCTCCTATGAGGTAATATCTTGGCTGAATAACATTATGTTTCCATTTGCTGCGGCCTGTACAGTATAATGGCATGTTGGCTATGTGCTTTTATGGATAAATAGCACCCTAGGATTCTGAAAACCCAGGACTTTCCCCCTCTTTGTAGGAATTGCTTCAAACATTTTTCTGTTTTTAGAAGAGGGAGAAACAATTAATCTTATCTCCAGGCAGCTCTTTTATGCATAGATGGTATGCTTTTGTCTCCTACTGAGTTAGCCTTGTGGCATTTCAGCTCTGCAATGAGTCATTTTTTTGTGGGCTCACTTAGCTGTGACTCAGTGTTTGAGAAGGGGGAAAAAGTAAAATATCACTTTTTCTTAAAAAGAACCCCCCCCAAAATAACAACTTCTAGTATATCTTTAAGCTTTTTTGACCATTTGGCTTGTGTCTTGATGAAGAAAGAAAATATTATAGGAAACACTTAAGGAAAAATAAAATGAGGGGAAAAGAGGGCAATCCCTTCAATGTGTACTTTCAGATTTGCTGACAAATATTTTGTAATGTCATAGTAGCCCTTTCTACTCGCAGTGTTTGTAGTATTGCAGATAATTCTCAAGTAACTTTTAAATCAGTCTCTGTTTCTCAGTTGTAGCTTAAATGTTTCTCTTCACCTTTTCTTCCTCCCCTAGTAATCCTTTGAAGTTGAGACTGTGTTGCATTTTTGTAATTATTTTCTTCTGATAGCTTTGAGAACTAAAAATGCTTTCTTCATTTAGTTTGTGTGCCTGTTACTGTTTACATTTCTGCTCTTCTCTCAGTTATCCTCCAAAAAGCTATGCTAAAATCTTAGTACCGGGATTACAAGGAGCAATTCTAACTAACCAAAGACAAATAAATGGTTTCAGTTTTTTCCCCTTTATGGAATTGTTCAGTAAAGAAAATTGAAACCTTGAGAAAGCATTAAAAGGAAATACCATGAATTTGGATTAACCTTCCCTTTCTTCCAATTTCAGAAAAAAATGTCAAGCATGGATTAAGGAAAATTATCCCTATTTCACAATACCTCCTAGACTGTGTTGGATAGCTCTCCAGGAGAGGAATGGATGCAATCATGTGGTTGATTTATTTTCTGGATCAAGTTTTAGTATGACCCCAGGCAAGGCAAAAAGGATTATTTTGGCAAATATATCCTTGGGTCCCATGGTCTGAGCTAAAGGGACTCACAGAGAGGTATGTTTAGGCCATCTGCTGTCCATGCTCTTTGTGTGTCAGAGCTGGAGATCCCTGAATAAGCCATCTGAGTATCCATTTCATCAGGGGACTATGTCTCTGTGTACCCCTTGAATCTGTAATGAATTCCACTGTTTGAAGTTGTGACCAGATGATTATTTGTTTCTAATGCAACTGAGTGATGGAGATTAGTGAATAAAATTATCCAAAGCAATAAATGGGCACAGCATGCTGGGATTAGAACACCTGTGGGTTGGCACAGATGTTTGCTTTTTGCCCAGAAGCTTTCTAGCAGTACCTGTGCATGAAGCTTTTTTACCAGGAAAGATCCTTGGATCACATGGGCAAGGTCTGGCCCTAAGTAACAGAAGAGAATGACTGAAAAATGTCCAGTTGAACTGTCAGTACTATCACCTTTGATCCTGAGTTGGAAAAAAGGGACCACAAAGAAAGTCTAAGACCACAAAAGCTGAAAGAAAAACATGGCAAATTCTAACAGCAGAGGTCAGAGGCCATGTAATCCATTGTTAAGGCAAATAGGTCTTCCACATGGGTTCCACATCCAGCCACTACAGTGCTGTCTGATGGGAGACTGGTCTGAAAGTTCATGCAGCTGACTGGATTGGATTGTAGCATGGGCCAGAACCCTTGAGATTAATGAAGTAATCCTCAAATGTTTTGAGGATTTGATAGGAATGAACATTCTCCCTGGGGTACAAAGGCACCAACTTGCTGTAATTTTGGATCTAAGACAAGAGATAAGACTTCACAAAGACAGAGATTTAGCAGTATGTGTGAATCTTAATGCCAAGTGTTGTCCAAAAAGTAACTGATTGTTGTTGAACTTCTAGAGAAAAACAAGTATGATCTTCTTGCCCACGAGAAAAGGAAAGCAGAGGACAGGAAAATTCTGGACATAAGGCATTTCACTTTTTTTAAAGTTTCTTTTCCTAAAGAGCTGTTAATCTTTTGTCTGGTACCCTAGAATAAGGGAAATGGCTCTGCTAGAGGATAGGGTAATAAAATCAAAACTAGAACAACAAAAAGTGGGGCACATATGTGCTTGTAGAAAACATGACATTGTACACAAAAACTGATCAAGGCTGTGAAGAATATTAAGTGCTTATGCACTTGTCCATGCATAAGCAACAAAGTTGGAATCTTTTATTTATGAGTGTAATTTCAATCTAAATGTATTATCAGTGCTTATTTAAGATTTTAGCAAATAGGGTTTCTTACAGTGTATGTGGCTGCTAAGATTATATCCATTCCTGATCTGGAAAGTTATCTTAAATCTTTAAACCTGCTCGCTTAACAAGTCTGCTGGTAGGAAGTCTGTTGCCACTAATATTGTAAGATCAAGGGACATGTACACTAAAAGGCAGTGTCAGGATCAAGGATCATGTTCCTTGGAGTGGTGAATTACTGAAATTGGGTGGAATTACTGAATTGAGTGGGTATTACTGAAATTGAGGGAAGATTTGCACAGTTATAATGCTTAATGAAATGGTTAGAGTCTGTTTAGGAAGGAATGACTGGCAGAAAAGTCATTTTAATGAGTCTCCCACTCATTAAAAAAGTATTAGGTCTTTTTCCAACTCGTTGGTAGCTTGGAAGAAAGTAATTTTGGATTCATCTGGGTCATGGGAATGAGGTGAAAGGATTGTGAAAGACCAGAAGATTGCTCCAGAGAACAGAATGATGAGCCCTGTAGGAGAACAGGAAAAAAAAAGTACTTTCTTGTGAGTGCCTGTGTTGGAGAGGCTGTGCTCCCTGTTCAAAAACCTCATCTAATTTCTAAAAGCTACATGGCAACATACATAAAAAATGTGTTCCTTTAAAATGCTGTGCCGTCATAGGAGAGTCCTGTATTAGACCTCAGCTTGACAGAGGGTACCCCAGCCCATTACAGGGGGTAGGCATCCTGTTTAGGTTACGGGAATGATCAAATAGTTTGAATATTTTGGTTGTTGTTCAGTTCTCCAAATGGACAGCTCAATGGAGCAGAAAACAGAAGAGGTAATCGGTGAAAACTAGTAAACAGAAAATATGAGTGGTACTGGTAACGAACATCTGTTAACTCACTAATAAGTGGAAATAGAGCATCTGTTAGTGAGGAAATAAATGTTCGGTCAGTATTTTTCTTCTATATTTGGCAGGAAGAAAGATTATATATTCATGGTCTGTAACTGAGGAAAAGCTTTCCATTTAAACTGTAACTCAGAAGGATGTTAAACTCCAGGTACTGAATTAGAATTACTATCTGTTAATCAGCGAGTCTAGAGATTTGCAGCTGGATGTCTAAAAGAGCTGGCCAAAGAAATACTTGAGCTGTCAGTCTTGCAGTTAGGTGTGGAAACAGGGACTTCCTGGAATACTGTAAAGAAAATCGATCCTCTGTAGCAAGGTGTTTGAGTGGCCACCTTGTACTTCAGGTAAAGCTTTGCCTGTATTTTTCATCATTAGATGTTTCATTTCTACTCATTAATTGCTAAGGTGATAATTATTGTCAAAATTTTAAGTGGGCCAGTCCTGAATCTTTTTTAGCACAAATTTGGATCCTGATCTTCATTTAATATTAGTCAGGATAATGCTGGGGCTGTAGCAGTGCTATTAATTTGCTTTACCTTGGAATGAGCTTCTGTGCATCCATAGCTATGAGTGGAAAGATGATTCAATGTGTAGGTCTCTGGCTCATCTTGGCATGACCAATCTCAGGGAGAATGTGATAAAGAGGAAGAAGATGGAGCTGCTTATTCCTCTCATAGTCCAGCTGCAGGAGGAATGACCTCTTCTGAGCACAAATGTACAGAGAAAAGGTGCACTAGTGTGTTGCCATGGTAATTAGCTCCTTCACTCAGGTGCCAATAATGTTCAGAAAACTTTACTGGGAGAGCATGTTTTAGAGCCACATAACTCAAACTGTGACACAGGCCTTGCAGGAAAGCTTCTCTGAGCAACCCCTTTCTTGCAGGGGGTTGTGCTAGGATGGAATGTAACAGAAAAAAGGGCTCTTAATGCTTTGGTGAGAGGTTAAAAAGATCAAAACAGTTTTGCACTGAGTCTGGGCTGTCTATCCTTTTAGCACTGACATTGTGTCCATGATGAAGCCACTTAAATCTTCCATCTTAGTGAAATGGAGACAGTTTTAAATGCTCTGCAAAAATATGGTAAATATTAGATAAATGTTTTGTTGCCAATTTTGTCTAATTACCTCTTTTTTACATATAGTTCTAAAAACTGTACATTGTTAATGCTTATGAAGATGAGAGGTCAAGGTCAGGCACTTTCCCTGAGCCAGCCATTGGCCACATCTAGTGGCAAATTCAAAAAGACAAAACAGCTCTAAAGCTGTAGAGAAATCCATTTTCGTGTTCTATTCTATTTTCAGAGCTACTAGCCAGCTGGCAGCAGCCATGCCAAATGATATGATGCAGTGAGTGCAGTTACCTGGATAACCTGGATACCATTCCTCCCCAGGGCTGCAGAGCAGTCATTGTCATGCATGAGATAACGGAGATGTGTATCATGTGTATCATGTGTCCCCCGTGGAGAGCAGCCAGGATTCCACTGCTAAGTATAGGCCAGAGGAGTGAGCCTAGCTTTGCACAGTTGCCCTGTGGTCATACTGAATCTGAACATAGGACCTTTTATGCTAAGTTGACATAATGTAACACTTTGATTGGGGACTGTGGATGGGGGAAGGCAAATAGGGAAATCACAAAATCAGCTTGTTAACAGTGATCATAAGAACAACATAAAGGCAGTGTTTGAGGTCTGGTTGGGAAAGGAAGTGGAGAATTTGGAACCTCTTGCCATAAGCCCCCTGGGAAAGGAGTAGATCACATTGCTGTTCACTGTACCTCAGGATGGGAGTGGCAAAGCTGCTGGTTTCACAGAGTTTTATTTGGATTCTCGGACAAGGCACAGCACGCAGTGAAATAAGAAATGGTAAATACAGCAGGAGATAAGCTTATCCTCCACCTGACGTTACCCATCATCAGTCACAAGGAGCAATGACATTTTGCACAGTTAAGTTTTGTGAGAGGGACAGCAGGAGAGTATTTGCCTGGTCTTTCTGAGTGTCTCCACCAGTAGATCAGATCCATCTTGATTGTGGGTGGAAGATGTGGTGGTGCTTTAAGTTTTCTCTTGTTTCTGGTGAGAAGTGAATTGAATCTGCTGTGATGACATGAAAGCAAATACGTTGTGCTTTGTTCCACTGCCTGTGAGACTATGGAAAAGAGGCTGAGCGGTAAGTGGATACGGGGAGATACATGGTTTCCTTTTTTTACCCTTTGAGTTCAGTGTCTTTAACTGTCAGTTGATGAAGGGTCCACAGGCTGATTGATCTAACAGCAGAACTCTTTTACTTTATTTTGTTTTTGCAGACAATTTACTTGGATGATGATGTCTCTTCCTTTGTGCAGCTCAGAGGTTCTGTTCCACTGTTTTGGGAGCAAACGGGGCTTCAGGTAAACAAATAATTGGAAATCCTACTTTGCTTCTTTCTCTTGCTATTTATAATTTAGAATTAACATAAAATAGTTATGGGCTTTTTTTTAAAATGAGCTTCAAAGCTGTGAAAGTGCTGAGCTCTTTCGTTTTAGGTATATCTTGTAGGAATTTTTGTGTGTTTAGATAAACAGAATTACAGCAGACAAATGGCTATAGGTGACTGAAGTTTAACATTTTTGTGTGTTTAAATGCCTCTACAGGGAGCTGTTTGTAAGGGGCTAACTGTTTGTAAGGGACCTAATGTTATGAGCTGAAGCTTAGAGCTATATCTTTATAACATTTTCAGTTTCATTTGGTATAACTTATTCCTCTGAAATGCCTGGTTGGCTTGATGATATTGACTTCCACAATACAATTGGAGTATCTAGGGATACCAGTGCACTATAGGAGTGTGGTACCTTGAAACAAAGTAAAATGTCAGGATGATACATTTTTGAGATTTAAGTCAAAAGAGTGATAATGATCTAATCTGATCTTTTGTGAGGCAGAGATGTAGGATTTCATAATGAGATTGTTGCATCAAATTTAGTGGGTTATGTATGGTCTGTGACTTGCAGTTTATATACAGTTGTAAGCCCAAATAATAATCTTCCTAGCACACTTTGCATTCTCATAAGAGAGGGATAGGCTACTGAAATGAATATGCACATATATTTGTGTGTGTTAGTAGAGAAAGTACATCACATAACTGGTTTTCAGGATACTTTAAAGGTAATGTGATACTTTTTTTGATCATAAAACTAGAACCTATGTACTATTCAGAGGCACTAGATTTAGCACAGAAGGAAATGACTAAAGGATCTCTGTTGTTAACACCATCCAGTGCAATACTTCCTTCTTTTAGTAAAGCAAGTTTGTCCATATGGTTGTGCATGTCCTGGTGTAGCTGTATCCAGCACTGTTGTTCTGTGTGTTACAGAGCCATTGAGCATTCCCTCAAGTATTTTTGGCTAGTGGGTAATATCTCTAGTTAAACAGAATTTTCCATTTTTTAGTTAGCCTGGTTTTTCTTGCTTAATCTGGATTAGATTATGTACTCTTACTCCTTGGGTATGAATGTACTGGCACTGGCATTAGAAAGAATTGCAAAAATAAACTTCATGAAAAACAAATAAAGATGATGAAGTACAGGAAACAGTGCATGCTCCTATACATATTTAGGAGTGTGGTTTTTGGAGAGGAAAGAAGTCCTCTGTGATAATGTGGTAACAGTAGCTACAATTCAAAAGGAACTTGAGGCTACTGTTGTTGACATCCATATCAAAAGACCTGTTAGTTTGATGGTACAGAATTTAATACTTCATATTTTTGAATCACTGTTCTGATACTTTTGAAACAACTCGGAATAAACAACCCATGGAACTGGCATAAATGCAGCCCTCTCTACCCAGGCAAGGGCAGTAAAAATGCTAGGCTCACAGCATACTCATGTAAGGCAGTGTGTGCAGTTTGCAAGAGGAAGCTGGCAAAGAGATGTGATTTGTTTGGCCATAAAAAGATGTGTAGGTATCCCTTTGCTTAATGGTAATTGTGTTTTCACTTGTAATTGTAAATGTTGTCTAATAAAAGCTGGGGTTTTTGTGTTAAGGATATTATGTGTGGGGGTGGTTGGAGTCTGTTAGAGATGTCTGGTGCTGTTAAAAAAATTGTTTTTCTCTGAAGGAAAAAGGGAGACATCTAGTGACTTAGGACTCCAGCAGTTTAAGAAGTTTTTTTCTCTTTCTTGATCTTCTAATATTTTATTTTAGGTTGGTTCCCGCCATTTAAGGCTTAACAGAGGTCTGGAAGCCAATGCACCTGCCTTTGACAGGTAAGTTTCATTCCACTTTGGCATCAACACAGCAGCCTGGCATGTATCCAGGGTTCCACAAAATCTTGATATGTGAAATATCTCTCAGATGATGTGGCAAATCCTCCAGGTGTGGCAGATTATTAAATTGGTTTACTTAATTTAGTCACTTTTTTGGTGCTTTTCTTCCTTCTTGTTTTCAGTGGTAATTGAATTAATTTGGTCTTCCGGCTTGTTTCTGTAAAAGTTTAGAAATACTGAGTGATATGCAAGAGAAAGGTTTGTGCAAACCTTCACAAGCCAACAAATGTGAGTTTACACTTACGATGCACAGAATATGTGTGCTTTACCACTCTAACAGAAATAGTTAAAGAGTAAACACTGCTTTCAGGACATTCTAGATTCGGTCTTTTCTTCATTGTTTTACTCCTACACAGAAATAGCAGTGACTTATTCTGTGACCAGTGTTGTATGATGCTATTATGCTGATGTTTTCTATTTTATACAAAGACTGGCTGTAAACATTTTTAAACCATTAAGACTCTGCTTGTTAGCTGGAAACTAGAAAAAGACATGCATTAGCTTGATTCCTTTGAATGTCTGACCAGGAAGTACTATCTCTAAGGATGTATTTCTACTGATATCCATGGGAACAGTGCCTGAAAAGCACATGAAGAATTTGGTCTGTGGGAAATTTTCACCTTGTAAGTGCAAGTCAAACGATTAATTTCTGTTTCGGTTTGGTTTTGGCAGATCAGGTTCTATGTTGATTTTGAGTCAGGCCACTTTATCACCACAACTGTTAGCACAGGCCATTATTGACTGTTAATGGTTTTGCAACACTGGAGACCCCAAACAGGGTTAGAATCTAAAGCGACTATGCACCACAGAAGTTTCTGCTCCAGAGGTTCTTGGCCTACATTCTCCAAGCTTTTCAGGGTCTTAAATCCTACTGAATTCAAGTGCCTTTGAGATTCTTGGTCTCGTGGCCATCTGGTGCTGTGATAACTTGCCCTGCCAGTGTGTCTGAAGCTCCATCCTTAGAGGTTTGCATTCTACAACAGAGATATTTCATGTAAGAAGAAAACAATAACTTATTCAGCATCTTTTTGTACTGCCCATGAAATTGAGAGTACCTCCGGAAGGAACAACTTTGTAAGACCTTTTAGCCCTGACCCTTATACATGTGGTGAATAGCTTTCTCCTAAGAAAGGTGAACATAAGGACAAACTTGCACTATTCCTTCTTTCCCTTGTGCCTGTAAGTTAGATGAATTTAGGGATCTCTCTGCTTACCAATCTGCAAAAGACAGTCCTTGGAAAATGGGCAAGGAATAAGTGGCTGCATATATGGAAAAGTACACTGGAATTTAACAATCTGCTACAGTTTTTCCAAGATATTAATTTTGCCTGTTACATTTAACTATGTGAGAAATGGATGGTAATCTTGTTAGATTTTTTTCATCCTCTGTCTCTCTCCCTGAGAAATCCACAGGGAGCTTTGCTTACAGTATTCAGACAGGTGACTTGAGCTTCAGTAGTTTTGTTGCAAGGAAGCAACACTGGCAGAGAGTGTTGATGCTGGGATCAGAGGGGTGCAACTATATTGGATGAGTTGGCATACAGAGGACAGGTTGCAGAATCAGGAATGCACCAGAAAATATATTTAGCTATATTTTCTGAAGGCAATGCTGATGATTTCTTTCTTTTCTCCCCTTCCATGGTTTTCTGTGTAACTTATTTCTGGTTAAAGGATTTAAAGAGTAATGTCAGAAGATATGTGCTTGCTGTTTTTCTCACACTTTGCCATTACACACTATTTTGCAGCATGTAATAACTTCTCATTTTTGCGAGTGTTTATTTTTCTTGTCTATTTCTACCCAGCTTCCTCTTAAGTACTACTACAACATTGTCTGTACATGATAGAAATCAACTTCAGGATCTAATTCTTTCTTAATGAGCCAGCACAGCTTCTGCAGACCATACATGCCAACTTGAAAAAGATGTATTGAGGGGAGAAGGGGTGTTTTGGCATCTGGCTAAAAGCTCTTAACTTGAGAGTCCCTAAATGTCAGGCTTTGAGATTTTCATGACATAGAGCAAAAAATCCAGCCCACTTTATACTTGTCCTATATTGTGCTTTTCCTGCAGAATCTGGGCCAGACAGCTTGGCTAAAAGGACCTTTATTCTGATCCAGTGCAGCAGTTCTTATGATTACTCATCTTTCTGCTTGATTTGAGTTCAGAGTTGAATGTCTGCATGTTGCAGTAGCTGAGAGATATTTGAACCCTGTCACCTGTGATGTGTGTTTGGACCTCTCTGGCCTTGGCACTGGAGTCATAGGCCCCATTGCTGCTGCTGACACTTAGTAGTCTCAGCTCTGTAAGGTGCCTGACAATTCCTGTTGAAGTGTAGTACATTTCCTCTCTTCTTGTCTTTTCTGTGTAGTTCCCAGGCTAGCAGCCAAGAGGTAGGAGTGTAAAGGGCAAAGCTAACAGTGACATAAAAGATTTGGGGGCTTATTTCCTAAGACACTTCTTTCTTCAATACAGAATACCATTTCTGTCAACTGCATACTTTCACCATTTTTACTTTAATAATTGATTGCAGGGAAACTGAGAAAGATGTCTGCAGATGGTGTGGCTAAGACTTTCTGCTGGATGAAACAACCAGTGATCTCTACTTTGTATTTTGAAAATGGCAGTAGGCTACATAACTTAGTTTTGTTTAGTACCTATTATGGTTACTTTTGCTGTAGGCATATGATGCTTCTGAAAGAGCAGTATGGAAAACAAGTGATCGTTAACCTATTGGGAAGCAGAGGAGGAGAGGAGGTGCTCAACAGAGCTTTTAAGGTAAAAGCAATAATTTTCATTTTAACCGCTGATTTCCCTTGAGCCTCCATGTTCTTCTGTTTTCCTTCTGGCCCAGGAAGTGATGAATAGTATTTCTAAAGAAATTATGTTAACTCTTAACCACATGTTACATGCTGAGAGTAGTGCTTCTTTGCTTCGTGGCTTAGTTTCCAGCACTTCCTTTCTGCTTACTTCTTCACACATTTGTGTACATTCTCTTTAACCAAACTTAAAAAGAAATTCCCTGAATACTCCTAAGGATAGTTCACATTTGCAAAAGTGAATCATAGCGAGTTTTGACATTTATGTAGCCGCCTCTGCAGTCAGGGCCCCCCTGGGATTGCCAGAGCTACCTGGGGGCCGGGCCCTGAGCCTCGGTCACTGAGCATGGTGACTTAGCATCACTAAGCTGTCGTGCTCTGATAGTAATGGGAAATAGCTATCTAGCACTGATTGTGTTGGGAATTGGCTGCCTGAGCACCAGATGACAGTTTGGTATATGAAGAGAGATTTTCCTGGCCCCTAAATATCCCCAGGCACAACTAATAACTGAAAGCAAGGATGTCAGACATTGTAGAACTAAAGCTGTGCTCCTTTTCTAGTGTGGCATTCTTTTTAAAACTAGTGTGAACTTAAAGCCACAGATTAGCCCTGAGTGGGATTTTCAGCAGTGCTATAACTGCCTGAATCTGGCTGGGAGCTGATGGAAGTCTACCTCCTTAAGTGCCTGTTGCTTTAGCAAACTGACATAGATACTTCAGAGATTATGTTCGTAAAACTAATGGTAAGATGATTTAAGGAGACACCTGTAGTAAGTGCCATGTATGTATCATTGGTGAAGAATGATACCAGCCGTTCTGAGCTGAAACGTTTACTATGTCAAACTAAGCAAAATACAAATTGTGGTCAGATAATGGTGCCTAATTTCTATCCCTCTCTGTTGCAATAGTGAACTATTACAGGGAGTGTCAAGCTTTTTGTCAGATTTTCTGTGTGACCATTTCCTCCTCCTGCAAAGGAGCTGGGAAGGACTGTCTACTTCCCCAGCAGAAAATGATGAAGTGAAGGTTTCCCCTTGTACAGGATGTGGCAAAAGAAAGTGTTTAATGACTAAAACTTGCAAGGTGGTGAGGAAGGCATAGGAGTGAAGTCTGGTACTGGTTTATGTTTTCAGCTTCTTACTGAATTTCTGTGTGACACGGCTAAGCCTCTGTAAACCTGTGGTTTCCCTCTCTTTGTAATAGTTTTTTCTGCTTTGTTTTGTAAACACCACTGAAATGTAAAGGTAAAAGATAAACCAGTTCTGAAATGCTGAAATAATTTACATGGATAAAAATGAGAGATTTGTTGATAATTTGATACTGATATTTTCTCAAATTCTCTCATTCTTGGAGACCATGTTCTAGCCAATATCATGCAACCAAACATTAAGTCAGAAACTGGGCAGCTCTAGAATAAAGACCTTGTGTTTGTTAATTTAATTTAAATACATTTTGTTCTGTTTAAATTGTTACATTTTTTGTCTATTTTAAAACTAAATAAACTCTGAAAATACCCTGTGAGCACGAAGAATTTAGACTGACATCACTGAAAACTAAAGTTTTCTGTTCATTCAGAATGACTCCTTGGTCATTTCTTTATCTTTGTGCTCTAAGAAACAGATGTTAGGAAAGAATATAGAGTTAATTTTACTTTGATGATTTTAAAGGGCTTGAATTTAAAATAAAGTAATTCATAGGGGTGTGATTAGGGTTGCGAGCTTGTCTCCCATCATTAGTTTCTCCATCTTTTTTTTGCTTTTATTTCTTTCTCTTCTCTCCATTCTTGCTTCAACCTTAGTAATTCTTATCAGAGTTGGTTCAAATTATTCTTGTAATTACTGCTGCTGGGCTTTCTTAATCAGAATGTCACGATTACCATTCATTTACCGTTCATTATGCATTACCTGAATCAGACCAGACCAAAAATCAATACTGTTCCCAGGAAATGCTGTTCCTTCCATAAGCATTCCCTATAACAGATGTAATTATGTTTACAGTAAAAGCAGGGCCGTAGTGTAGAGTTGCAAATACTCTGACAATAATTTACACTGCAGCAGTGGGTAAATGTCATCCTCAAGTGCATTACTAGTGCCAGCATCTGTCAGGGCAGATTGGGGTGTCAACAGTAACAGTCTAATGAAATACATTTTACAGGTCTTTGCAAGCACTGCCTTTAAATTTCTTTCTGCAGGAAAGGCTTAATGGCTTACTCAATACAATTATGCTGGTGTAACTGCTACATGTACACTTTTAATGTAATACAAGATTTGTTTTGTCCAGTGTGTGTCACAATGTAAGTGGAGAAAAGCATCCAACTCTTGGGGTGAGAATGTGCAGTGGGGAATAGACTAAGGCTGGCATAGTTTGAGTTAATGCAATTGTTCTCTCTGCCTTTCTTGTGGAGAACAGGATGTATTACTGTTGTATCTATTGCAGATACCTTAATGAAATTTTGCGGTGATTACGGAAATGCATGTGAGGTCATTGAAATAGGAGATGAAATACTGAGGCTGTTTGTGCCTCTTCTTTCACTTCTGCAGTTTACCACAAACACTTTATAGTACGTTTCCTGGGATGTAATTGCTTACTTACTTCCTCCCCCTGAGCCTGCCAGAGCATTGCTAGTGCTGTCCACCCTCATGCACAGTGGTAGCAGCAGCTCATTGCTGAAGGGCTGCCACCAGCCAAGGCACAATTCTGATGTATACTTTGCAGTTAAGAGTTTGAGTTCCCCTGCAGGAAAATTGGGTTCTAATAGTCAGGTTTACTTCTGAAGAAAACAAACAAGGAACTTCAGTTGCTTTTTTCATGTCTGGCCTTTCGAAATTCCCTACAAACTATGTGATTAACAGTCAAGGCTTATTAATGATAAAAGCATGCTGGTATCAATCCTTACATGTGGCTTGAGCAGGATTTGTTTTCCTTCATTCTCTTATCTAAACAGAAACTGCTATGGGCCTCTTCCCATGCGGAAGACAGTCCCATGATAAACTTTGACTACCACCAATTTGCAAAAGGTGGGAAAACTGAGAAACTGGAAAATTTGCTGAGGCCTCAGCTGAAGTTGCATTGGGAAGACTTTGGAATCTTCGTAAAGCGCGAGCATGTAAGTCCACGGTGAGTGTCTCTGCCCCTCTGTCCCACTGTAGCCGTGCACTGCTTATCCTGACTGTCCCAGGTTTCTTGCTGCGTTTGGGCCGTGACAGTAAATTGCCTATATTGAAATAAAATTTTCAGAGAAACTGTAGTCTTGGTGCTAAATCAATGATTTGACTTAATTGCATCTCCATGGTTTCAAATCTGCAAATGTACTAGTGCATGGATTTGCTAATATGGTGTTGCAGATGTAGTCAAGTAATTAGATGTGTTAATGGAATATACTGTGCACAGTGTGCTTGCACCGTCAAAATGTGGGTGGGTATATTCAGGCTGAACATTTGATGATCTTATTCAATCAACTCATGATTAGATGTTATTTTAAAATGTACCATTTTCTCCTCCCTCCTCTTGTGTTTGATTACCAAAGTCTGCAGACAGGTACTTTTCGAATGAATTGCTTGGACTGCCTGGATCGTTCTAATAGCGTACAGTCCTTCGTTGCACAGGAGGTGAGTTTGTCACTTCTGTGGGATACCTGTCGTACCTTCATTGGCTGTTCCATGGGAAAGACAGGAAAGAGGCTGTACGTCTCAGTTATGTAGGTCTGTCTTGCCAGCTCTATGATACAGAATGATGCTGGCTGGAATACTGAAGACAAAAAGCAAAAATACTTTAAACATTTAAAAACAATGTAATTTTCTTTTTTTGTGTTTTTTTTCTCCTTCTGCACCTAATCCAGATACTGTTTGCTCAATTAGAGAGCCTTGATTTGAACTCTAAGCCTATAATTGAGCGCTTTGTGGAATCTTACAAGGAGATGTGGACTCTCAATGGTCAAAATCTGAGCAGAGTATTTAGTGGCAATCGTGCTGTTGAGGGGAAGAACAAGGTAAAGAAAAATGGCAACGCTCTTTATTCACAAGTAAAGAAAGATGTCCTGTTTATGCTTCAGTGTCACTTGCATTCATAATTCCTGTCTGCTGTAGGTTGGGAAGCTCAAGGATGGTGCCCGTTCTGTGTCTCGTACCATCCAGTCAAATTTCTTTGATACAGTAAAGCAGGAAGCCATCGAGTTGCTGCTCATGGGTGACTTCTACCGTGAGGAATATGCAGACAAAGGCAAGATGCTCATGGACCAGACTGCACTGCTGGGTAAAGCCAGTCTAAACTCTTCCTTTTGTTTTTGCATCTGCTTTTAGCGGTCAGAATTGTACCCTTTTGACAAAAAAATCAATAAATAAGCTGCTTTTGCACAGATCTGTTGTTTAAAGCATCACTTTCAAGTGACCATAGCATAACCCTTTTGCTTATTTCTCATATTTTGTTTTGAGCTTTTGATTATGTTTTTCTGCTCTTTGATAGTAATATTCTCTGACAGTTTAGAGTTGGACCAGAGGGAAGGATTTTAGGGCTATCTTCCCGATCTGTCCTATCTGAGTTTGTCTTGAGGAAGTCTCTTGAGCTCAGCCTTTTTATCTCCTTAGTCATGTCCTTGATGTTTGCACATGCTTTTAGCCATTTGGATCTTTAAAGGCACATCTCTGTTATTTTAGTTCATTTCCTGCTTTATTCCAGGCTCCTAATAGACGACACCATGGACACATTTGTTTGCACCCATCTAGAATAAACTCAGCTCTCTCTGAGAAGATATTTACATGCAAAATATTGGATAATTTCACCCACAACAAGTATTGGTGGTCACTTTACTCCAGAGAACCATTCAGCATCACTTCAGTCCTGGGCTTGTTCCCTGATGTTGACCACAAAGAAAATATAGATTACTTTTCTATGCCTGACTGCCAGTGCAAGTCGGGTAGTTAAAGATTAACTCTGCTTCATTTGCTTAGACAGCAAAAGCACACTGCTTATTCTGTACTCAGCAAAATAAGTGAATATAGCAGGGGTTTTTGAGGAGTTCTTATCAGGCTAGAGAGTCGTGGCAGTGATAGATTTGTACTGATGTGAGACTGTGCTGCTCTCCATCTTTCCTTCCACATTCTAAACTTCTAAGGGCTTCAGTTAAAGTTGTGGCTTCTGACATGCTTGGTTGCTTGTCCTGGTCCCAGGAATCAAGTTCATTGGCCTCCTAGTGTGTAGTATAATGTTGTGATTTGGATTTAATATGAGACTAATAAATGAGTGAATGCTTGTCTGTTGTACTTGGTTGCCAGCTGGGTTTAAACCACAGCAGGTTGGTAACACACTGAGGGTTTTAGTTGTTGCTATATAGTGTTAATGTTAAGTCAAGGACTTTCCAGCTTCTCATGCACTCCCGTTCAGAAGGCTGGAGGGCTACAAGAAGCTGGGAGGGGATGCAGCCAGGACAGTTGACTCCAAATGGCTAAAGGAATATTTCATACTAAATGATGCCATGCTTGATATATAAATTGGTAAGAGGGAAAGCTGGCTGAAGTCTTCTGCTTTGGAACTGGCTGGGCACTGTGCCACACTTGTATATTCTAATTTTATTATCCTTTTCACCCTCCCCTTTTCTGTCCCATTAAGCTGTCTTTATCTCAATCCCTGAGATTTCTCACTTTTACTCTTGTGATTCACTCCAGCATTTTGCTGTGGGGGCAGGGAGTGAACGAGTGGCTGGGATAAGCACTACTAAGCACTGTTTGCCCATTGGGGTTAAACCATGACACTGCTGTAGACTAAACTGAAAAGATTATGGGAGATAAAAGATTTTTTTGCTTATTACCTGAAGAAGTACAGAAAAATGTAAGTTAAAAGTGAGTGACCAGCCATTCCCAAGGTTTCAAAGGGTGCCTGGTTTCTGGAAGAGAAATTGCTGACATCAGCCCCAGTTATCTTGTAGCTATTGCCGTAGGAGTTATTCCCTGCCTTTTGTATTGTTGCTGCTGGGGTAATATTATTGTTTCAGAGTGACTGTGCTGCTGCAGTGTGGATGGTTTCTGTCCTTTTTACAGCACATTCTTCTTTTACACATCATCTTTCTCTCTCCCTTCTTCTGTCAGTAACTCCAAGTATTTTGAAGGCTATGTCAGAGCGTCAGTTTGAATTCACAAGCTCCAAGCGTATTCGTATTGCCACGGGGACCTGGAATGTCAATGGGGGAAAGCAGTTTCGAAGCAACATCCTTGGTACCAGTGAACTGACAGACTGGCTGCTGGATTCTCCCAAGCTTTCAGGAGTTTCAGAATTTCAAGGTAAGACTTCACAGTCAAAATGTGTTAGCAGTATTTGCTGGCATCTCTAGAGACAGTGAGTCAGGACACAAGACTTGACCAGCCTTTCAAAGGCAGTACATTTTGGAGCACATTTTCTATCAGTTCCTAGGAGTGTGTTCAGCCCTTCCATGCTTTTGCTGCGGCCTTGCAGAAATAGGATGGTGTGTGAAGAGCTCCTGACAGTCAGAGTTCTTTGAACACTTTGAAACAGTCCACGTGACTGTTTCAAACTTCCAGCAAGTCAGAATTCAGAGCTCTCTTTCACGCCATCGTGGGATGTATCTGCCTATTCTGCACCTTGTATGTAATTTTCTTCTTCCATATCTCTGTTCTTTGTTCTTTATCATGACTGGGAGCTATGTGCTTAGATGCCATCAGAGCATCTCCTTGGTCTCTCATCTGGAGCTAAACATATCTATACAATCTGGACTACGAGCTTCTCTGGAAATGTTAATATCAAAGCCTTCAGACAAAAATACTTACATTGTAGAAGGCAATATTTCCTTTCTTTAGCAGTATAGAAAACTCTTACGCTTGTGGCTTGATGAAATTAGCTGCTGAATTTCTTATTTATAGAAAAAGGTCAGGTATTGTAATTGATTTACAGGTTTTTTATAAAAGTAAATGAAAAGGGAATATTCTGTCATTTAAAAATTGAGTGGTTGCAAAACTACAGCAAAACCCATGCTTTTGTTGTTACAGTGGAACATTTAGTTTCCTGCAGGCATCACATGCATAGTCCTGTACTTAACCTTGTAGCTCAGGAGTACATTCCTCAAGTCCTTGGCTCCCTTATACAAGTTGTCTCATTTGAGTGGTACGTGGTTAGGTGCAGACCACTGTATTCTGAGCAGCCTAGGTAAGTGATTAGTCCAGTCTAGTCTGTTTCAGAAACACTTCAGCTGTGTTAGCACATGACTGTGCCCATAATACTGAAATTTGTTGAGAGCCTGTCATGTGTTAGCCTTGCCAGACCATCTCCTGAGAGAACGAGAAGTGCAGGGGTACATGGAACAGGCAGCTGTGAACATGGTCTGAGCAGCTTTTGGAAGAGAGCTGAGTTTTGTGAGTGGGCAGGGCTAGGGTGTGACTGTGCAAATGTCTGTATCCATGTTAATGTCAGTGCAGTGCCTACACAAATGGGCAAGTGTTCAAAGACAGATGCCCAAAATTATTAATGGGAAATACATGTGACAGTGCCTGTCTGGTTAAGCTAGTAAAGGAGGCTAGCTGTCATGCTAGTTTCACCCTTGTGTCTGCACAGAGTTGCTGCATATTTTACTTTTTATTTGTGATTTCTGAGTCAGATCTTATTTAGCTTCCTATGTTTGTCTATATTTAGATCTTCATGTTGAATTAAGTTACTGTCACTATGGTCATATGATACTTAAAAAAACCCAAACAACTCTTTAGGCAATGGACAGACCTAATGGGTCAACAGATTTGCTTCACACTATTTTATGAGAGCATCTGATCTTTGGTATTTCCTTAATGTAATATCCACAGAGCCAGGGAAGGGGGGGTGGGGGTAACTGTGCTCTAGGGTGATCTAACCTTAAATAGAGGTGATCTAAGAAGGACTTGGAAGAAGAGACAAGAAGAAACTTCAAAAGCATCCTTAAACTAGATAAATTTACTAAAAGCGTTGGGATGGAGGTGACATACTGGTGTGTATGTGACACATACACAATTAAGGACAATTAAGTTCAGTTACATAGGAATCTGTGTCAGAAAGGAAGAGCGTGTTGGGTAAAATGACAAGCAAGAAAGAGATGGTGAGTGATGAGATGTTGTGGCTTTAGTGATGAGTGGGGTGGGGGAGAGAGATCTTAACACTGCTACAATATAATGTTCTGTTCTGAACTGCTTCCTGCAAGAGAGATGGAGACCAACTGGTGGGAGAAAAGCAGGAAAAAAATTCAGAGGAACTGCAGGGGATGTTTTATGAGATTAGATTAAAGGAGCTATGAATATGTATAGCTTGGCAGGGGATACACAAGATAGAACTACAGGAAGGATCTCTGACAGAAATTAGAATACAAGTCATTAGAAGAAACAACAAAATAGTAATTCTGTTTTGACTTTTCCTTCCTGCCAACAGATGATGATAGCTGCCCTCCTGACATATTTGCAGTGGGATTTGAAGAGATGGTTGAGTTAAGTGCAGGGAATATTGTGAATGCCAGGTATGTAAAAAAAAAAAACACCAAACAAAACACCACGAACAAAACCCCCTAATCAACCAACCTAAAAACCCAACCAACCAAAAAAACCTTGCAACTGTAAACAAACCAAACCAACCAAACAAACAAAACTCCAACACAAAGAACATATCTTCCCCAAAGGAACTGGCCATGTTCATTTTTATGGTAATTTGTATCGAATACTCCCTTCCGAATCTGTTGCTTGCAACCACAGCTGGAAATATGTTTCCCATTACCAAATGTCATTGGGATGGTGTTGAAAGTGCTCTTTCTCTGTGAACCTCTGTACAGTAGAATACACTGTTTGCTAAGCCTTTTAAGTCTTTATGTTGGCAGAGAAGAATTCTGATGGTTGAGATTGATTTAACACTTGTCCTTAAAGCCCTGTTTGATGTTGGAAAAACGTGTTCAATGACTACAAAACTAATTGTTATTCATGTGGGAATTCTAAAATTGTCTAAAAATGTCTCTGTGGCTAATTGTATTTGTGAAAATTATGGCTAGAGAAGAAGTTAAATGCAAAGCCTAAGGTTGGCATATCAGCATGTGCAGTAGGCTGTTGTGTTTACTGGTCCTTGTGAATCTGAATGGAGGTGGAGCCCTGAAGATCATGTTTCCAATGGTGATTCATCAGGCTGGCCAGTTAATTCTGTTTTGGGAATGGCAAGTTACAGCAGTGCTTAGTGTGGCTGCTGGGCTGGCAGTATATCTGCATGGATATGTTGACTTTGGAGAAAAGAAAAAGCTAGATCCACTGAAGTGAAGGCATATGCAGCTATTCACAAACCTTAGCGAAGAACAGCCAACAGCTGTGAGCAGCCAGTCACCTTCCACTCAGAAAATCCCAAGAAGATTTCTCCACTGTGAGCACAGGAAATCTTACAAGTCATGAGATTGACATGGAAATTTGTTTTTATGGTTATGATTGCTGTAATCAGCTTCCAGTTACAGAATGGGTGTATCCAGTGTCATGTGAGTGTGGATGTTTCTAAGTGTAGTAGACAAAATCCCTCACACATCCAGAAGCAGGATAACTATTTGTGTGCTGTGCCTGGGCTCACTGACCCTGCTGACTCGAGGCTGGCTTACAAGGAGGTATTATCAGTCTCTGCCATGCATTCTACAGCACTTCAAGTTCTACAGCCTAATGGGATCTCTGTAAACCTAAGGCACAGTTAGTCTGTTCATTTTATTGACTGTATGTGGTTTGTTTTGATTCCATTAAATGATTTTATGTTTGTTCCAGTACAACAAATAGAAAAATGTGGGGAGAGCAGCTTCAAAAAGCAATTTCCAGGACTCATCGCTACATTCAGCTGACATCAGCACAGCTTGTTGGTGTTTGTCTTTTCATCTTTGTACGACCATATCATGTCCCCTTCATCAGGTAAAAAAAAATAAGCCAAACCAAACAAAAAG
Organism: Zosterops lateralis; assembly: GCF_965231275.1. NCBI lineage: Eukaryota > Metazoa > Chordata > Aves > Passeriformes > Zosteropidae > Zosterops > Zosterops lateralis. The sequence continues at coordinate 52,638,566 of NC_139764.1, read as the reverse complement.
AAAAAAAACCCACACCCAAAAAACCCAGTAAACCAAACCGAAAACAAAAAAACCCCTCAAAATAAAACTAATCTAACAACAACAACAAATCCCTAAACAACCGAACAAAAAAAACCCCAAATCCCCAAAACCCAGCCTGTGTCTTCAGTAATATCTGGTGTTGGAGTGTGGCCAGAGAACATCTTGATGGGAGTCATGCAAACCTGGGTTCTGATATCTGCTCAGCATGGAGAAGCAGCATTCTTCCAGACAGCAGTAGGCTGGAGTCCATCTTCCTGGGTAGCACAAAGGCCAGGTAGCCTCAGTGCCTTTCTCCAGTTAGCTGAAAAGCCAGACATGCTCCAGATGGGCAGTCAGGGTGTAGCACCTTGTTTTGGGTGCTGTCTTTCTGGGAATGACCTGGGCTAGTTAATCCAAGAGGGCTTGATGCACCAAGTGAAGGCAAGTGCCTGCCTCTGCCTTCTAGTCACTTCTAGCCCTGTCCGTGCTGTTTCCTTATGGAAACAGGGGTAGTTCTAGACCTGAAAAGAATGAAGGAAAGAGACCGAATTTTGGCCCCTGACATTTTATAGAATTGAGAGGTAGGAGAACCTCTGAAGTGTTTGTCTTTCCTAGATGTCATGAGAACCAGAACTGTGTGCCCAGTCAGGAGGGTGCAGAGCTGTGTATCCTCTGCTCTCAGCTGTCTCTGGAGAGTGACCAAACTCCTCCTAGAAAATTACCAACCCATGGAAATACTTGCATTAAAATGCCTTTGCTGTGGACAAGAGCTATGCAGGCTAAGTGTAAAAGAATTATGCAGGCTAAATGTAAATGGTTAGGAAGTGAATAATTAGCCAAAGCTATCTTTGGACATCTGTCTGATCTTAAAGCCTTGAGATCCAAACACTCCTCTCTACTGCATATCAGGGCACTGATTGGTCACTGCATTTTGTGATTAAAATATCAAAAGCTGCCTCTTTCTTCCCTGTGATCTTATATCCACTGAAAACCTCAGAAGAGAGCTTGAGCAACATCTGGTGCTGTAGGCCAGACAGAGCAATGCAATCCAGCTAACTCTGATGGTCTTGCATTGCTGCTTTCCAGTAATCTTTCTTCAAAATGATTTTAAATAATCCTTTTTTTGCTGCTATGAAGCAGCCCAAAGGAGAAGTGTTTTCTCAGCTTGTGACTTTTCACTCGGCTTACAAAATATTTGAGTAATCTAGTAGGAAATTCATGGTTTAAATGGAAATCAGAAGCAGAACAGCACAATGGTTCTGTTGCAATTGTCAAACTGCCGGAAATTGGATGTACCCTTTAAAACTCAAGAGAAAAAGGGAAGGGTTTGATTTTAGTGACCAAGTTTCATCATTTAATGCAAATGTGCTGCTATGTGCTATGTGAGCATAATCAAACCCTACCTATATGCTTGCATTTTTTTCCCATGTCTAGAAGAGGAAAGGAAAAAATGATCAGAAATGCAAAAAAATGCTTCTGTGCTTACAGATATTGAAGAGGTTTAGACAGAAGATAGAGAATAGAGAAATAATGAGATTTTTACATCAGTGAAAGGATTGACAAAATACAAGCAGTTGAATTTACAGTGGGTTATCTCACATAACCTTTGCCATGAACAAAAGTCAGCTGAATACCAGTCAGGAGATGAGTAGTCAAGCAGCAGGAAGGGAGAACTTTAGAGTGAAAACAGTGCTTCTGCAGGAGTGCTTAAAACCCATTGTTTCATAGAAAACTTTGATGTTCCGCCTTTGCCTCCCCGAGGGCGTCTCCTGGTGGTGTGCTGCTGTCTGGAAAAGACAGGAAATTAAAGAGGGAGAAAAAAAGAGGGAGGTACAAAAGATGGGGGAGGAAGAGAGAGAAGAAAATTAAGGGGGTGAGGAGAGGAGACCTGTAACATCTTGTATCATTTAGATCACGAATTTCTGAGAATAACTCGAATAAGACCTAACAGTTTTCTGCACATCCCTTCTGAAAATCAGTAATATTTTAGTCAGATCTGCTTGATGTTTTCTCTGGAAGGTAAAATTTTCTCACTGGGAAAGACATGCATGATGCTGGGGTTTGCTACAACAATGATCTCTTCATTTACTTATCTAATCAGACAGCCATGCTTTGTTCTTGGAGTAGCCTGGCTATTTGGGAGAAATTGCCTTGAGAGCAGGTGGTCTGCTTTATCAGTTTATCTTTCTGCATTGAAATATGTGCTAGTCATCACGTTGAAATACTAAGTAATTAGCAACATGGAGACCTTAAGCAATTTGTCATCAGTACAGAGCTGATATGAACAGTAAATTGTTAACTGTCTGAAAAGCAGATTCCCATAGGTTAAAATGTAAAAGGAAGCATAATAGTAAATTTAGTTACTATCAGTATTTTAAGGATCATGGTAGAGGTAAACTTGAAAAGTATATTCTATAGAAATTCCCAGTATTTCAGAAATAAGGTCTTGCTGAGACAAGAAAAGGCAAAAAATATTTTCAAATAGTTTTGTTTCTGTATTATGGTATTATACTTAATTTGAAATATAAGTACATGAACATCCAGAAACTAAAAGATGTGCCTAAAAGCAGCAAACTTTCTAGAGGGGAGAAGACATGGCATTGTAAAGTGGCTTTTCCCTTTATGTTGCAGTCAAAGTTAATTGAATGTTTGTCCCTGAAGCCCTTTATTCTGTTCTCTTACCTTTTTTTTTTTTTTTTTTTTTTTTTTTTTTTTTTTTTTTTTTTTTTTTTTTTTTAACACAGGGATGTAGCAATAGACACCGTGAAGACAGGAATGGGAGGAAAAGCTGGGAATAAAGGGGCAGTGAGCATTCGTTTTCAGTTCTATAGTACCAGTTTCTGCTTTATATGCAGTCACTTGACTGCTGGGCAGACTCAGGTGAAAGAGAGGAATGAAGATTATAAAGAAATCACACAGAAACTCAGCTTCCCAATGGTAAGTGTAGATGTATGTATGCTAAAAACATTGGAGATAAAGGTGGGATCTTCACATCATGAAAACTGGTCTCAGGCTACCTTTGACAGATCATCAAAGAAGGAATTTCAATACCATGAAAGAAAATGTTAAAGGAAATGTTAGCAAATAAATAAAAAATAGGGAAGCATGTTTCACAGAAGACTAGATGCCACCCAGTATAGCACTTGCTTTACAAAAACACTAATCCTTTCAAAAAATAATATTGCTCCAGTGCTTGAAAAGTCCTTGGCTTTGTGCAGTTAAGCTCTGGATGACTGATGTTAGAACGGAGGGCATGATATTGATAGCCCTTGCTGGCTCTAGTTAGGGAGAATTCCGGAAAGACCATCCATGCCATTCAGTGCAGCCGTGCCTTGGCTGGGTCGGGTGTGATAGATCAATTCTTGGGTACTGACTGACACAGTACCTTCTGTTCCCTTCTTTTTGTCCTCGGGAATGTGTCACTATCAAGGAACTGCTGGCTTCTCTCAGAGCATGGCAAGTAGGCACCACTGGTCTGCATGAATAACTTTCCCCCTAAATTGTGTCAAATCAATCACCCTAGTGTTTTAATTCCAGCTTGTCTCTTCAGGCCAGTAGACAACCCATGGGATTTGGTAGCAGGGCTCCTTTGCTTCCCTTAATGTTGATTGTTTTAATTTCCACTATACCTTGTTTGTTGGACCTCTCTGGAAAGGCCCTAAGCCAGGAAGGGATTGGATCAGTTTGTGTGTTCTGGTTAGTCAGCAAAAAATGGCGTTTGGGTTGCAAAGCATAAAATTTTACCTTCCTGTCGTTTGTAAGGCTTAGAGGCTTGGAATATGCAGGGTATCAATCAGTTGGTTTATGTAGGAGCTAATACTGACAGACTGGACGTCCTGCGAAGGAGATCTGTTCCAAATGGCCATAAAGTTGTGCTTATGGTAGTTTTTCCTTCTAATACCTTGTTAACTATTTGATGTCCTTTACACTTAAAATAGCTGACGGTACCTTGTGTGTATAATGCATATAAAGAGTGCCCTCTAGTGCTGTGACAGCCACAGTCTGGAACGTTTCCCTTAGGACTCTCTGAGGTTTAGACGTTTATAGCTGATCTGGGAAGGAAAAAAAAAAAAAAAAAAAAAAGAGAGAGAGAGACTGGTTAGAGGATAGGATGCTAAATTTAGAACTGGAGTGGATTTTCATTGATGTTTGATTTCAATACCTTTATAAAACTGTGGCATGCACATAAGGTCGAATTAGGAGCTTGTTCTTACTCAGGAGCTTGTTGCTAAATTTGCCTTGGTACCAGAAGCACATTTTGTGTTATATTTAGAATATGCAAATATATGCATGTGAAATGTGTTAGGGAAACAAATATATATTTTGAATATTCATGACATACAAATTGTGAATATAAAGCTAGGTTCCAGCTTAGACATACCGCCAGGAAAGAGGGGTCAGAGTCTGACATTCTTGTTTACAAAATTTGGCTCAGTGGGGTGCCAAAGACAGTGAAGGAACCATTCTATTTTAGTACAAAATAATTTTGGCAAATAAATTGTGACGAGTGTTTAGTAATTCAGAGAGACTGAGTGCTACATTTCAGTGCACTTTAAAGGTGTTTTCATGATTGTGATTTAACATTAACAGTATTCTGTACCTCAAAACTAGGGGCAGAACATGTTCTCCCATGACTATGTCTTCTGGTGTGGTGATTTTAACTATCGCATTGATCTAACGTACGAAGAAGTCTTTTATTTTCTCAAACGTCAAGACTGGAAGACACTTTTGGAATTTGATCAACTACAGCAGCAAAAATCCAGTGGAAAAGTAAGGCAATGTGTCTCATTTTCTTGAATAACTGCATGCTGGCTGGGTCTTTCTTGTTCCTTGAGAGAGTGAAGAAGTTGCATTTTCAGATCCTTGTTAGTAGCACTTAAATGCAGCAATTGGTATAAAAATCACAACATTGTTTGCAAGGAAGTTGATATGTCACAGTGCCACCTTCTTCATCTGTAAATTAAAGAGATGCTCTTTATTTAATTAGATTTTTAAAGACTTCCATGAAGGGACTATTAATTTTGGACCAACATATAAATATGACGTTGGCTCGGAGGCTTATGATACAAGTGATAAGTGCAGAACCCCAGCGTGGACTGACAGAGTGCTTTGGTGGAGAAAGAAACTGCCCTTTGAAAAAACAGGTGCGTAGGATCCTCCCTTATCTGAAAGTTGTTTTAGAATTCATCTAGAACCCACTTAAGGGGATTTAATCTAGTGAATGGTGCTTTACTGAAGCAGATGTTCTTTCAGCTTCACTGGATTAAGTGTCAGAGATAAAGAAGGCCCTTTCTTCTTGTGTGTGTGAACAAAGGCTTCATGCTACAGATCGAAAAGGTGCTGGGAGCTCACTGAGGAACTGAAAACAGCTCAGCTGTAGTAATACAGAAATAATTCTGTCGTTTTTCAACAGAATCATTAGTCCACATAAAGTTCCTGTGTTATAATGGCTGGTAAAACTGCTGTTCTCAGTAAATATAGAAACAGTTTTCTGTAATTTCTTCTGTACTGGTAATTCTTAGGAATATTTCTGCTAGTTTATAGAATTGGGACAGGTTTCATTATTTAGTGCTTATAAAGTACTTTGAATTCATGAGTGGCCAACACAACAGAAAGGCTGTTTTCACTTGTTATTCAAAAGTTACAGTTAAGAAATAAGAAGTATTTATTTTCATATCCAGGGATAGTTTTCATAATCATTCTCTCAGTCTGCATGAACATCTATCCCCCAGTATTTCTAAAATTTGAATAAATTCATATTAGAAGTGTAATTGCTGAAGAAATAATTTGGCCTGTGCCTACAGATGTGTTTTTTCACATACCTGGAAATTTCTGCTTGGAATCCAAGTCATACCATGACTATGTTAAGTGTAAAAACTACAAAGCAAAACTAGGGCTATCATGCCGTCATGATACAGTTATTCACTTTTATCTAAGGAATTAAAAACAAAGTAAAATGAGGAGCTGAAACGATTGAAAGATACAGTCCAGGAAAGAAAAGCTATATGAGACATAATAACAAAATTAAAACAGCCCTCTTGTGCTGACTGTTTTCATTTTAGGAGAAAGAACACCCTTCAGCATTTCTGATGCATATTCCTTATTTTGCATGGCAAAACTTGCACCTGAGGATCTTCAGCAGTTGAAGTACATACATGCAACACATAGGACCTAACTAGCTGGTCTTCAAGAGTCAAGGCAGGCCCCTTTCTTTAGAGTTTGTAGGCCTCCCACAGCTACCTCACACGGGTCCATAACTGACTGGTACATTCCTGCAAAGCTTTCTTAGTTTTCTGCCAGACTTCCTTTACTGCTGGTGGCAAGGCTCTTCTGCCTCCCAGCTCTTATTGTATTGCTTCTTACTGCTGTTATAGGCTAAATGAATGTTTCTAATTGCTCTTATAGGCTTTACAAGAAGAAAGTGTGAGTGATTAGGAAGAAAAGCCATATTCCATGTTAACTCATTTTCAGCTTCACAGAAAAGAGCATTATCCATTTATTCTAACAGTGACCTAAACACTTCCTTGTTACTAACAACAATAGAGTATGTCACTCTAGCATAATGTCTGGAGCACTTTCTGTCACCTTAAATGGATTGCAATGGAATTATTTGGAGGTTGGATTTGCATGGGTTTGGTTTCTCCTATCTCTTGTGTATTATTTCTCCAATCCCTGTCTAATATTCAGGTAGAAGGTAAAATACTAATATGACTCTATCAACCCATGTTGTACAGATAATTAATTGGGCAGCATTCAGGGCAACAATTTTGCAGGTGTCTTACTCTACTGATCGGCTGTCTCAGTTGCACTCCCAGTCCTTTGTCCTTTTTTTTCTTTCTAATCCCTAATTTGTAAATCTTGTGGGATACAAGCTCTTCTTTAAATGATACATATATACAAGAACAAAAAAACCCCATCTCCCACTCCCAAGGTCTGTGGAGAGCTTCCTAATGCAAATAGTATTTAACTGTTAGTAAAACTAGATTTGACTGAGTTTTAAATCATGTTTTGTGCCGCATAGCTGGAGAGATCAATCTTCTGGACAGTGATCTGAGTGCTGATACTAAAGTCAGGCACACTTGGACCCCTGGAGCCTTGATGTACTATGGGAGAGCAGAGCTGCAAGCATCTGACCACAGGTAACTAAACAATCAGAGAGAGGTTAAAATGTGTCAGGTTAAAATGTGTCATGCTGAATTGCACCTTCAGAGTGAGGGACTAAGTCTGATTAAAACAGAAATTGTACCCTTACTCCGTGCTCAGTATCTTCTTGATGGGTTTTTTCCTCTCATGGTGAGTTTTATATCAGAGTGGCAAGTATCTAAGTCATGTATTTATTTTTCCTGCACTGTGGTTGCAGCAGGGGTTAGATAAGTTGCAGCAAGAGGTATAGAAAACAGAGCTTTCTGTTCCTTGGTTTTGGAAAAGCTCTGATACCTAAGGAAGCTGCACTGATGGATTTCCACTAAGCCTGCTGTGGAAGAGGAGGAGTTGGGACTGGGTGGCCTGAAGAGGTGTAAGCCAGGCCACACAGAGACAAGTTTGGCCTCTTCATAGCACTCAAGTGTGGGCCTTCTGTGCCTCCTTTAAAAATGAAAATGGGAGAAGATAGAGAAATCAAAGCCCAGTGCTTCTGGTTGGTCTATATCATTAACTTCTCTTTAGGGATATGAATAACCTATCTTTGATAAACTTGTTCTCTGCTTCACTTCTGAGAAAAAAATTCTGTAATAAATACACTTTGAAGGGTCCCTTACATTCAGGATATTTATCTCACCCCCTTGCATGCTACAGTATTGCTCCTCCTAGCAGTGCTTAGTGACCCCCAGTAGATGTCTGTGCTTCTGGTGGTGCTCCTGCATGCCAGGACTGTTCTGTATTCTTCTAGCAATGGAACAACATCCCTCTTGCAATCAATTCTCTGTGTCAAGGCTCTGACATTGCTGTGTTCTGCAAAGCACAGTGGAGCTGCTGCTCTCATTATATAGGACCCTGAGGATGCAATCTGTGGAACATGACTGTTATACATGGTTTTCTACTTCAGCAAACTCGACTCCAAAAGCTACTTTTTAATTACAGTCAGCAGGTTTGCTTTCCCAAGGTTTGTGCTAGAAAAAGGGCATAGCTGTATGTTTGTGCCATATGGAAATGCATTATGATTCACAATACTTATGGAAATAGTTAATGCTTCCCATACATTTTTCCCCTTTATTATCTCTTTCTAGCCCTGCTGTTGCTTTCATGTGTTCTGTTAATATGTATTCAAGAGCCAGGTCTATTGCAAGTAGAAGGCAGCAATTTTGACCCAGTTGTAAGAGCAGCTGTCCCAGTCACTGCTCTGTGTGTATGTGCAGGTGAAAATCTGAGATTGTGGATTGCACCCACTGAGATGAGATGAGTTCTGCTCTTTCAGACATCTCTCTCAGATCTAACACACAGAGAAGTAATTTGTAAGAAATGGCTCAAGAAGCAAGTTTGCAGTGTTGGCTGCTTGTAGTGTAATGGATTGGCACCTATTTGCTACATGACAACATTACACATTTAGAATAACTTGTCCTTAGTTTTTGGAAGAAGGTGGCCTTGTCTAACAGAAAATAATGTATTTCCATCCTGATTTATAGATGTTTGGTGCCACAGCTGTTTGATAATAAGTGAAGTATCCTGATATTTTGGTCTGTAGGTTTGCCATAAGTGCTACATACAATTGTTATTTCAATTCACTTATGTTGGGTCTTCACTGTTACATTCAGCTAATGCAGGACTGAGAAATATAATTAATAGTACTCAAGGAATGGTATTGACCACTGCAAAATAAATAAAGCTTACCTGTCCTCCTTCTTTATATAGATTTTAATTTTATATAAGCACTTCTTATTTTTAAAGAAGTATTTTTCCTTTGTTTTGTGTAGGCCAGTGTTAGCTATTGTAGAAGTGGAAGTTCAGGAAGTTAATGAAGCTGCCCGTGACAGTGTTTTCCGAGAAGTGTCATCTTTCCAGGGACCATTGGATGCCACAGTAGTGGTAAATCTGCTATCACCAACACCTGAAGAGAAAAATGAATTTCCTGAAGACTTGCGTACAGAGCTTATGCAAGTGTTTGAGGATTATGGCACAGTTGTTCTGGTGAGGTGAGTTTGGGATCTGAAATGACATCTGTTAAAAACCACAGACTAGAAGATCCCTTTTCTCCTGACAAAGTTAACTTTGTATTGGAAGGAAGTGTGTAGAATTCCTTTACTGCACTTTCAATTCTTCATTAGAAATTGAATGCAAGTGTTTTGAATATCATGTCTCTCCACAACCTTTTAAAGAAATAATGCAACAGCTCTCTTGTCTGAGTGGAAGAGAATTTTATTCAGTACAACACCATAAAGCAAGAGTCTTTGATGTAAATCATCATCTTTAGGTTCAGACCTTGCTTCCAAGCATTTGCTGCTTCTGGTGGATCCTCAGGCCCTGCTTTACCTCCTCTGGGGTGAGGTCTGCTCTCTTCCACCACTCTTTCACACTTGGCAGGATTTCCTGGCTGGCTCTCCTTCCTGTTGGGGGTCATTTTGCTTGTTTGTTAACAGTACAGCTTCTTGCAGAGCTATCACCCACTGGGTTTGAGAGGGAGAGTGTGATACCTTCTGGCAGAGCAGCCTAATTTCATTCTGATTGATTCTCTACAGGGCTCCAGCACAGCTGTGAGACTTCTGTTTTGAGAAATACAGGCAAAAGACCTAACAGTTGACCTCTGGGAAACACTACCAAAAACTTGTTCATGTTTATGATGTTTTGATTAATTCATTAGTGGAGAAAGCCAATGACCTGTTGTAAAGTTTTATGAAGCACCAATATAGACTGAGAGTTCAAAAGCAGCCATGCAGGAAAAGCAGCACCACCTTGCTTGTGAAGAAAAGGAACAAGAAAAGAACATGTTTTGGTGGATAGTTCTTGGTTTGTTTTTAATTGCTTTAGATCTTGGTGGAATACTAATCTTTGGGAACATCACATCCCTCTGAGGTGAAGGATGTACAGAACCACAGAAGTTAGTCCAGAGGGAGTGTAGATATTGGACTGGGTATCCTGTCAACAGCTGCTGAGATGTAGTCCTGCTGTTCCAGGGGTGATTCAGAAAAGGGCAGGGTGCTGGGGTCACACAAGGGAGGGATTAGAGAGGAGTCCAGCTGAGATTCATAGATCACCTGCTCCTCCTCAAAAAATAGAACTGCAAAGGAAAATACAACTAAAAGCAAATGCATAGCACTGCATATGTATCCTGTATGTAGATCTACATGGTAGTTTTCTATCATGCTAGCCTTCAAAGGGTTTTTATTCAATAGTGAAATAAAATGTTTTTTCTCCCTGCTTTTCTTCACTAGGATCTGTGGAGGTCAAATGCTGGTGACATTTGCAGACAGCAAGTCAGCTCTTCGTGTTATGGATATAGATGGTGCCAAAGTAAGAATTTCTCAAACCTATAATAATAATTTCATAACAAATTTCTCAAAAGTGGTTGTTTAGAATAAGGTACTTGAGTTTCTACCTAAATCAAGTACCCTTTTTTCAAAGGAAGATAGTACTCATGAAGTCCTCAACTTTCACATCTGCTGAGGCTATTAAGGCAGTATTTTAGTTTCAGGATGGCATGAGGTGACTTTTCATGGATCCCAAGCAGTGCTTATGATCTGGCCTCTGACACCGCTGCAGAACAGATGGACTTGTTCATGGTTGTGGCTGCTTGAAGCAGTTCCCCTGACGTTCTGTGTGACTTTATACTGTTGCCAAAGCATCCTCGTGATTGTGGTTTGGAGATTTTTTGTTTCTCCAGTGTATCAAATAGGCTCCTTCTGCTGAGCTGTTAACAACATGATTCATTGGCTTCCATGGCAAATCCAGCATTAGCTGTAGGCATTTACCATCCCATCCCATGCTTGTCCTTCCCACACACATACTCTACAAATCATCAGCCCCCTGTGGAAGAAACTGTTTATGGGGCTGCCCTGTAAACTTAATACTGAGGTAATGGATTTAACTCCCATTCTTCTTTCATATTTGCAGTTTTATCTTTTAATTTGACTCCTGCCATTGATGTAATTTATAGCACAGACTGAGTCACAGTTGTATGCACACAGTATGTGAAGGTGCTGGGAATCCGAGTTAAGAACTTTTCAAACTGATTTTCCTGTCAAAGCTGCTGGCTTGTCTACATTTCACCCCAAATGTCATAGAACAAAACACATAAGCAGCTGAAGTCCTAATCTTTTTTGAAAATACACCTTCCATATACATCATATATGAAATTTTATGGTCAGAGTCTCCTTACAGGTGGCAATAGGTACAAAACTCTTGTGTATTTTAAAGCTGCTGACTCAAAAATGGCACACTCCCTTGCCAATATTGTTATTCCAGTGTCATTTTGACTATATTTGGTATTTCACCTATTTCTCCAGTCTTTAATGCAGCAGCAGTGCTTTTGAGCTGTGAAGCTCATTTTCTTTCAAAAATACTGTTACAATCTGAAAACTTGGTTATGGGGGGTAATAAGAGTGTTTCCTTTCCATTTAGCTTTTGAAGTGAAGCAGTTGTACAACTTGATCAGAGAATGGTGCTAATAACCTTGGGGTCCTGGGTTCAATGCCTGCATGAGCCATTCCCTTAACAGTTGGACTTGATGATCCTTCTGGGTCCCTTCCAACTCAGAATCTGTGATTTGTGTGATTCTGAACAGGCTGGCACCACTTGCTTATTCTGTTCAAGCATTCTTGTTTTGTGAAGGTGCTTGGCAAAGGGAAACAAGTCTTTCTGTGCTTAGATTAGAGGCAGAACAGTGAAGATCCAGCCCAAGACTAAGGACTGGCTAAAGGGCCTGCAGGAGGAAATTGCTCGAAAACGAGACAGCGTTGTCCCCATGTCCCCCACAGCAAACTCCCATCTTCTGGAAGAAAATTTTGACTTCTCAAGTTTGGACTATGAGTCAGAAGGTAAGTAATTTGTTTCTAAGCTAAGTAGTGAGAAATTGCTTTGCTGATTTTGGTTGCACAGAGAAGGTACAATGTGAGTGTCAGTGGTACCTTAATTTGTAATGAAGCCACACTTCTTAAAAAGATGACTGTAATTAAAGCCATGACTTGACTCTGTGCCTGGGCATAGAACTGTTACTTAGATCATCCTGTCAGTTTAGTGTTATATGTTAGTCAATGTATGGTACAGCTGTAGAGAAACACTGTAATGAAACACATGGGGCAGTTATACAAGAATCTTGCCCAGCCTATATATTAAATTAACTGATAGTATAGATTAATTAATTGGCTGTTTTGAGAGACAGAGAATGAATTTGCTCATTAATTCTTTGTCATCTAATATTTCAATCCAGGTGATATAGAGGATGAAGATGATTATTTAGAGGATGCTCTGAGTCAACACCTCGTAGCAGACACAGCAGAAGATACGTCAGAGCGCCCTGGACACTGTGCATCTGTAGCTCTTTCAGACAAATCTGGACAAACCCCCCGCCTGTATAAAGGTAAAGTATCCACCTTCCTTAAGGTAAGACCTGAAGGATTGTTATTTGCTCTCCTGTTGTATGTATTTCCCTGTTTGTTTATATTTTCACGCTAGGTTCTCCTGTAGTACCTATTCATGCTCAACTCCCCTTGAGCTAGTGACTGTTACTGAGGTCCTCAGGCATAACAGCAATACAAATGATGAAACTTAGATTCTCCTTCTCTCTAGGCCAGGGCAAGGCAGGAAAGCTGAAAAATGCTGGTTTTCCTTTTCTAGCCAGAGGAAATTTAATCTTTTTATCCATTTGATATTGTTTGGCACCAGAACATACAACAAAAAAATTGCATGCTATTTTCTTATTGGTGAGGGCCAAAACAAAATCAAACCGAAAGAATCCTGTTGACCCTGTGATGTGCTCAACTCTGTCCTTTGAGCAGTAGCAGTGGCAGAGCAGTCAGCTGTAAGCTGGGTGGTTGTTGTGTTCAAATTACTTCAGAGGCCTGTAGTTTATCCTTTGTTCCTATTTGATTTATTTCTGAGGGAGTCAAGGTTCATAGAATATATATATATATATATATAATCATTCCTTAGGTTCCTCATGTTATCTTTTTCCTCAGTTACTTGCCTTGTTTGCACATTATTGTGAAGTGACTTGGTAAAAAGAAGATAAAGTTGTGGAGAGAAAACTGATAAAAACTGCAGCAAGAACTAGCCAAGACAGCCATAGTCTTACAATGGGATGTGATCAGGATGTGCTTCAGTGGCCAAGCGTTGACAGGCTGGGATATGTATTAAACACCTCATTGTGACAGCAAATGATTCAGTAGCTGTCATTCTGCACTTTCTCAGAAGTGCTTTGTCTTCTGACATAAAAGTGAAAACTTTTAATACCTTCAAAGGTCGAGTCAGAAGTAGAGTTCAAAAGGATTGAATGAAATTCGTACACTTACACGGACAGATTTTCCAAACAGAGTGATTTATGGCTTTCTTGCCCACCTTGAGTCATAGGCTGAGTTCAGTGTGGCCAGACCCTAAAGCCTATCCCTGAGTCAAGGAGTAATCAGTCATTATTAAATACTGTGAAGTCAATCACTGTATTATAGGGTACCTTGCCCTCCAAGCACCTCTGGCCTACTGTGTGATGATTCATTAAGCCACAGAGAATTGCAGTGAGTCTTGTCACCTACAGTAACTCTTCTCCACAAAAAAATCACAAAATAAATAGATGTTATGGAGTATAGTTTGAAGGAGGTCAAGGTAGGGTCATGATCTCACAAAACTCAAAATATGATATATTCAATTAATCTTAAAGTATCTACGACTTCAGATTCCTCCATAAGCTTCCAATTCTCCCTGAGTAACTCCTAATTGAAGGTATGATGATTGTGTAGCTGGTGGTAGACACAGATGGAAAACAGTGACAGGCACAATAGCGTGTGTGTGTTTCTGAGGTCAGGGAAGGTCACAGCTTCACGAAATTGATGTCCTTGCCAGCAGCCTTTCAGGGACGGAATTGAGTGGTAATGGCTGGCTTTTGTTGTGTTCAGTTTTACTGCCAGAACTTCAAACCATGCCTCCAGGTGCCTGCATGACTCCTTGGGTCCTACTGATGAGCCCATATCCGCAGCTTAGAAGTTCTGAAAATGCAGAGAGCATGAGGAGGGCGGGCTGGGCAGACCACAGGCTCTGTCTCTGTGGCTGCCATCTGTTGCTGAGTGGGAGCAGGAAACTGTGAGGCAGCTCGTGATTCCCTGCAGAGCACAGCTTTCCGAAAAACAAGAACTTGTTTACAAATTCCTGAAGTGCAAGAGACTGCTGCTGCATAATTCCTTCCCCATGTCTCCAAAACACAATGACAAAACTAAACCCAGTGAATCTTGGAGCTCTAAAGAACAAGAGCTGCATAGCTGGGCAGCCATGGCAGGGTGAGAGGGCTGAAATGAACGTCCTCACTATAGCAGATGGGGGAGAATAAAGCAGTCCATACTTCTCCCCTCTCCAGCTGTCAGAAAGGCTTAGATGGGATGAAAGACTGAGTAATTAGTTAGTGAGGTAAGGTGCAGACAAGAGCTAGCAGATTGAGGCAGGTGTACCTGTTAGGACATGTTGCTGGAAAGCAGAGATTTTTCTCTGGTATAAAAACAGTTCTGCTGTACAAGGAAAGGTGTCTAATCTTCAAATGGAATTCCTGAGTTTGGGAGGGAAAGCAAGGAATTCACCATGACTAGCCCTGACAGTTTGAATGGGAGCAGGTTGCCACTAAGTCTGGCTGTGAAAATCTCAGAATCTAACAAGGTGCCCAGTAACCCAGGAATCAGATGCAGGGATGTTTTGTGTTGGTGCAATCAGCTAATAAATGGTGGAAAAAGAGAGAGAGAGAGAAGAATTTGACAAAAGGGTAGATGTTTCCTGCAGTGGGAGCAGGCAGACACGTCGGGGGAGAGCAAAAAATGTGAATGGAGCTGTCCTGTTGCCAAGGGACCTGGCTGAGTGTTGCCACTCAGAGTCACCTCTCTCCTGACCTCTCAGATCTGGCACACCTCACCCAGTGTGTATCTAATACAGACACTTTCTAAAATGTCCCAGATGACGCAGACCTGGCCGATTTGAAGCGGGAGCTGGAGGCAAGTGGGGAATGCCCCCGCCGGATTCCAAGCAGGTCTCTGTCCATTCCTACCAGGCCTCGGCCACTTCAGCCACCACAGAGGCCTCCCCCTCCTGGTGAGTTGAACTTTATTTAATGGGGTGTTGGCCTCAGCTGAACAGTTTTTGCCTGCCATGTCTGGGTGACAAAGAAAGTAATACCTTGTTCTGAAATGTCACGTTGTTGAGGGACTTGTACTTGCTTCCGAGCCTGTTTCAGTGTGAGTATTCCTGCCATTAATAATGGGAGAAGTTTGTCTTCAGGATGACAGATAATCCACAAAAAAATGTCTTTAGTAAGGATAGAATAGCCCATATGTTTCATACTAGCTCACCACTAAGGTTAGCAAGTTGAGCAGCCACTTTGTGGCAATAAAGATATTGGTATTTATGCCTGCTGACTTCAGAAGTCACTGAGTCTTTTCTTGAAGGTTTTTGAATTCTGAATTGATTATAATCAGAATTTTAAAAACCTTTGACAAAATATTTATTCTGGACAGTTTTTGTCCTTTCCTTCCTTGCGAGCAATTCTTGTGTTTATGAAAGAAATGCAAAGTGGATTATGATTTTCCGTGAGGCACAAAGGAAAGTGACGCTCTTCACCTAAGCTCTGCTCCCCTGAGATGTCATCCAGAGCTGTGCTGCTCCTGTTTTTATGGCTACTTATGGATGAAAGCAGATTGCTAGATGAACATAATCATCTTTGCCTCCTGTATTTGACAAGCCATACATCATGTTTTTCTTGCAGCCCAAAAGTCTCTCTTTCGTGTACATTTTCCAGACTTAAATTAGGAGTTTTGTGATACTCACCTGATAGAAGATGAGTTCTTTAGGATTATTCCCATTCATTTTTGAGTCTGTTGCACAGAAGTGCCAACACTGGTATCTATTTCTGTGCCTAGAATGCAATGCTAATGCTCAGCTGAGGTTATCTAATTAATTAAATGAAAGAAACAGTTCAAGATTTTAAGGGGGTGATGGTATGCACGTTGTTTTGTTCCATTGCTGATAACATTTTGTACCAGCTCCTGCATGTAAAAAGCCTTTTTTTATTCCTCTTTCAGCTGGAACATCAGGCAAAAAGTCCCCCTCAGATGGTTCCCTCTCTCCAGGAAGCCATTCCACCTGCTCCATCCTGGCAACAGCAAAACTGCTTCCTGGAGCCCCTCAGCAGCCAGTGAGTCCTGCTGCTCAGCACAGCCCCTTGGCATTGTCCTGATCCCTCCCATCCACACTGAGAATCATGGACAGGATGCACCTGTCATACAAGGAAGGAAGTCCATCACATGCATGAGCCAAAAATGCCAAGATAACTTCTTGTACTGTAATACTAGACTGTAGGTCTTGTTAGGCAGCAAAAAAACGTTAATAAATTAACAGGAGTTAGAAAGGCCAAAGAGGGAGAGAGAGAATGAGTGGAGTAAGACCAGGGCACAGTTGCTGCTTTCTGACAGATGTTAACTCGAATTTTTAACACCATCATCATATGGTTTAATTCTTTTCTCACTCTGTTTTGGTGGGCCATGCTAATGCCCAGAATGCAGGAAAAGTCTTGACCACTGCCAGCAAGGCTGTTAATCCCCTGAGGAGACCAAGACCAGAATGTGGAAATGCCTCCCCACTCCTGTCTTGCTGGATGAGGACCCTAATGCATTGAACAAGGGATGGCTAAGGGACTAGCTGTGCCACTCAGGCACTGGCCTTCTGTGAGCTGGCAGCAAACATGTACAATTTGCCAAAAGATTCCCATTTCTTTAGTGTTTATAGATCACTGAATGGCCACTTGTAAGAACAGAATTTTATATGTAAAATTAGAGGTGTACAAGAAAAACCAGTTCTCTCAAGATGACTTGTTCTCCTTTGTGTTTTTAAAGCCCAAAGTCCGGACTGGAATAAGCAAACCTTACAATGTCAAGCAGATCAAAACCACCACAGCTGAGGAAGCAGAAGAAGCTATCAGATGTCTTATGGAAGCCAAAGGAGGTAAGCACAGCTTTCTAACTCACTTCTAAAAATCTTTAAATAAAGAAAACTGTAGGTGTATTCATCTCACCTTAGTCCAGATGCACACATTCCTATTCAGAATTTCACCTGAACACATTCTTGCAAAATTGTATGTGGTATCTGTCAGTTCTGGTAATTTTAACCTTTTTTTCAAGATGAATAAAATTTTATATTTTGTTGTAGAATCTGCTACTAGGAGAACCTTGGGTTATTTATGCCCAGATGTGATCAGAACAATTAAAATATAAAGATGGGATTTTGATAAACTGATGGTACCTGTGTTAGCTCAGAGTTGCATAAAGGATATTTGCTGCTCTATTTACTGAATGCTCACTATTCCAAGCAGAACTACAGAGCAAATGCAGCTCTAGGAGAAATAACCTGGATTCTGTTCACATTTGGACAGCAAGTATTGCTGTAACCTACATAAAAGCTTGCACTACTTCAGCTTGAATAGCTAAGCTAAAAGGCTGTGTTTAGGGTCTCTGTGTAGTCCCTGGAGAAGAGAGCTTCTTGCAAGGGCAAGTTAGAGCACAAAACTAGCTTAGGTACTGTGAAAGTACCCCCCAGGGTTGCATGCAGCCTTTCTGCTGATGCTGTATGAATGAAAATGGCTACCTGACTTTGAAAGGCTCTCAGTTTAGGAGAAAACCATCCCTTTTCATTTATATATTGAATGAATACAGTATGGAATAATCCCGTTTATTTAAAAAATCATAAAGGCATCTTTGTTCCTCAGTACTGTTCATTTAATTTTGAAATCAGATTTACTCTCCATTGATTTGGAAATTCACATTCACTTGGTGTGTATAAGAAAACTAGTCTGGTCAGCATCACTTCTAGTCCCTTGTACTGTACCACCAGCTGCCAATTAGAGTTCTTTCCCAAGTACTCTACAAGATGCACTTGGTATCGTAAACTTGGTTTTCCAGATAATGGCAAAAGGATGCTCAGAACTTGAGCCCAGTACTCCTGAATCCCCAGCCAGTGTTTTCTTCACTTGACCAAATGGTGGTACAGCACTGCTGGTTTGGCATGAAGTTATTTCAGGCAGGGAAGTTTTTCCCTAAGAGCCTCTTACAGATGTTACAGGATTTCAAATGTCTGTGCTTAGTTCCAAAACCCACCTTCTTGGCCTGAGCTGGCCCTATAGGCATGACCATTTTGGGAAACCTGGCTGTAAAGGAAATTATCTTGAATCTATGTTCTGATCAGGCTGAGATGCCATATTTGGTTTTGCTTTTCAGGAGTACAGGAAGATGCAGTAAAGCCTGTTCCAACCAGAAACCAAACTTCTTCCAAACCCGAGGCCCTTCCCAGCATCACAAAGTCAGCACCATTTCAAGGGTCGCAGGCAGGAGCGGTGCCTGTGCCTCATCGTCCACCTCCCAAAGTTCCAACTCCAAAGAAGCCAGTGCCCCTGCAAAGAACAGGAGTCAAGGTGGAAAATGTAAGAGTTGCTGCAAAATGCATCCAGCTTCCATTACACAGTGTAAATGATGGAGGGGTGGGCTGGTTGTTTTTTGTAGGAAGTCCTGTCATGTCCACAGGTGCTGGAATAATTTTGTGTGTTACAGTCACCAAGGCATAAAAATGCAAGAAAGTTTGGAAAGAGAGCCATATTCAGCATTCCTATTTGTCAGTCCATTCTCTTGTTTTTCTTCTGGTTTGTCTAAACCTTGTCAGGATGTAATTTTCTTTTATCACAGTCTCTACTTTTGACCATGAGTGCTCTGCTCTGTAAAGGTCTGAGGCAGCTTCTTCATCACCTCTGTGTCCTGTGTCCTTTCTTGCTTTTCTTGCACACCTTGTAATGGGATTCAGCCTTTCAGTTTGAATTCTGGAGTCTACTCAAGGGTTCTTATTCTTAAAAATATAAAGTTGTAGGTGTTCAGGCTTTAATATATGTCAGGTCTCTACAATGGAGACAATAGTTCACCTCTAGAGCTGCTAAAATGATTATCTAATTTGTAAAGCAATTTGAGTATAAGAGAAAGACGAATATAACCTTTTATATTCTTCCTTTGACAGAATCTCTGCTAAGGAAGCTCTCTTCTAAATTGTTAGGGCTCCTGCCTTACCTTCCTTTGGTAAAGGCATTCAACCCTTCTCTATAATGGACTTTTTGCTATCTTTACTTAGCAGATTCACCAAAAAACCCAACCTAGACAACACAGTCTATGCCAAGGAGTGGTCAGTTTGTTTTGTTTAAGTTGTCTCCATTCCCAGGTCACTCTTGAAAGGTACTGAGAGGGATTGCTATTTTGGTGTTAGTTATGTGAGAGCTTCTGCAGGAATAGATCCATTTCAGTTTGACTCTGCCCTGGAATTCCACTCCTTCCTCCATCTGAGGGAGGTCAGATGGGAGTTGTGTACTTGAAAACCTCTACCCAATCTCCCTCTACCACAGTCAAACACAGCCAACTTAACAGTGCATAGGAAGAAGTGGCAAGGGCTATGTCCAGCATGAGCTACTGACTAAATATTTTGCCTGCGTGAAAAAGCCTGTACATTATCTTTTAATACTGTGCAAGAGTAATGAAGAATTTAAATGCTTTCATTTAATCACACGGAGTGCGAGAAATCTGAAGCAGTGCTTCTTGTGCTTATTATGTATATACCTTTAAATGGTGGATGTATGTTAGACTGGACTTTGAGAGCTTATTTTTATCTTCAGTTGCCAGCATCAGTGAGACAGGACAGAGCCCTAAATGCATTTATTGGGTTAGCTTTAGCTAATTCTCCTTCAACCTTATCTATCCAAATAAGCTACACTTAAAGGCATAGCCCCCCCTATGCAATCTTGCTTAAGTAATATTAGTCAGCAGAGAGATGTGAACAAATAAACAACTCCTCAGAACTGTGTTAATTTGGCCCAGAGCAAAATCCTAACCTGAAAAGGGAAGTGGTCATAAAGAGCTGTGAGTGAACAGGCTGTAGGTCCCGGTCCTTCACTGGCTCTCTGAAGGAACAGGGCACGAGCCCAGCGCCCAGCAGAGAATGGTGCTGTCAAGCCTCCTCTTTGTATTGCTTTTGTTTCTTCCAGGACTGTCAGCTTTTCTTAGTACTGCTGTCAATTAGACTTGCACCAGTAGTGACTCAGAGTTTAACATCCCTCTTTGTTCTCACATTTCTTCTTCCATTTCCTCCTCAGGCCATGTCTCCAGAAGAGCAATTTGACCAACAGACAGCACAGTCTCCTTTTGGCTTGTTAGAGCCCCATCTAGAAGGTGGAGCTATTCTTAGTCCAATCAAGATCACTCCAGTCCCTAAACCCAGAACACAAGCTGGGAAGCCCCAGGAGAGCAGGGGGAGCAGTGAAAGGCAGCCCCTGTCAGCAAGCACAGCTGAGTCCATTGTCCTGCCTCCTCAGAACGCTCCCTTTGCCCCAAAGGTGCCACCAAGAAGAAAGAAGTCAGCTCCTGCAGCTTTTCATCTCCAAGTTCTCCAGAGCAGTGACAGCTCCTTTTTCAGTGGGTCACTGTTCAACTCCAACAACAACAACCCTGGCTCCTGCTCCCAGACTCATGGCCCTGCTCACTTGGGTCTCACAGCCTCTGCTGGCCCAGAAAACAGCACAAGCCAGCCCTTGGCACCAAGTGCTGCAGAACTGATGGCAAAGCTCCAGGGCCCCTCTGCACCAGCAGGCCAGCATCCACAACGATTGGATACCAGCTCCCTGCCAGAGAACACCAATCTTCTGGACCTGGACATGCATTCTTCCTTCCCTCTTTCCAAACAGTCACCATCAGCTACTTCTCCAGCACACACTTCAGAAAATTTAAATCACCCCAGTCTGAAAGATTTCAGTCACTGGGTTACATTTAGTGATGATGAAGACAGCAGTGCAGTGGCAGAAGGGTTCAGCAAACTGCTCGTCTTAGAACAAAACAAAAATAGCTTAATGAAAACAAATACTGATCTAGAATTGTAAATTTCTGCCCCCTTAGTGTTCCAAAAGAAATCATAATTATGATGCAAAATAAAAATAAATCTTTTTTTAATTTAATGAAATAGATCATCTGTCCGTGCTACATTTCATTTTCACATTTAAAGATACAGCCCCTGGAGGGAAGTATATAGAGTACGTACAACCTAACATTACCTACAGTTCATTTGAAAACTTCCTTATTCTAAGTTATTTCTTTTTATTAATCCATCTTAAGATGTTTTATTTCAGGTACAAATCATATGTAAGAATGTGTAATGATGTATGGAAAAAAAGATATTAAGAAAAACATTTTCCTGTGAAATGTATATTTTAATCAATTTCTGTTGTTTGAAATAAAGCATCCTTACTTTGAAGAGTTAGGCTGCCACAGTTATTCTGGAACAAACATCCACAGGGGGAATGCCCACCAGTATAACAACAGCAGTAATACTGGTATTGCTCTGCTGCAAGTTTCCAAAACTCACCCTGATTTTTGCTCCCAAGCCCATGTCCAAAAACATTCTTTGAAAATGGACTGTAGTTTTCCACATGCTGTTTCACTGCAAAGAAATGCTACAGGCTGCTTGTGCATTGTCTGCGCAGATCCTGAGGAAATCTGGGGAGTGGTTGAAACCAGCTCTTTGCCACAGGTACTGGCTTAGGCATGTCATGCTAGAGGCAATTAGCAATTCAGTAGTTGTGTCCCTGTTCCCACTCTGTGTCTTCGTAAGCAAATGCCATTTCAGTCTTCTATTTCCACACGTGAGGAACAAGCTGCCCCTTTTTGCCTTCCCTGTGGGGTAGAACTGTGCACTATAGATGCCATTTGTGCAAAGCAGGCAGTTAATAACCAGATTGCAACTAGTCATGGTAGCTTGTTAAGAGAAGCATCAAGATCCTTCATTATTATAGGATGCAGAAGCAGGTGGGGAAGCTGAAAAAATTAATTTTCAAAAAAAATTTAAGATGTATTTATATATAGTTAAGAAGGTTTTTTTCTAGGAAAAAACCCTAGAAAGTTTCCTAGCCATAAGAAAATTAATTGGCTTGTTCTGAGCTTCCCGAACACTGGAAATTCAGCCATTTCCTTCCTCACAATGCCTACCTGTTTCTCTGCCACTGCCAAATTTTGAACACAAGACATCCTGTAAGAGAGGATGCTGCCTTTGAGCACCTGTCATCCTCCTCTGCTCTCTCATTTTCCACCTTAAAAAGATCCCCAGAACCTTCAAAGGCCAAGCCTATAAAGCCCAGTGCTGAGCTTCTCGTGTGAGTGTCAGTTTAACGTGGTTGCAGGCTGGTGAATAATAGAAGATACTCGTTTCCCTACAAGATGACACAAAGCCTTTGCCTCTTAGTCCTCCTCTTAAAAAAAAAAAATACAGCGAATATTTATGGGCACATCTCAGTATAAAACATTAGCAGTAAAAAAGAGAGAGTACGGTATATGACCACATCCAACATTTTCTGCAAAGATAATTAACAGCTCTAGGACAGCTAATTTACATGTTAATGAAAGTGTTAGCAGGAAAGCCAATTAAACTGGATTTATACAAGTCAAATAAAATCTGCTTTATTACTCTCCTTGAATAAGAGACGGATGTGGCCTTTAGCATTCTATCTTATGTCTGTGTCTGTGGCAAGCTGCCCACTGAAGGATGAATCCCAGCAGCTCGCTGGTTTATGCTATCAGTGACAGCAGATATTGCTCAGTCGCAGCAAATCAAGGGAAGGGGACAGACAGTCCAGCTGAAAAGGTTACAGCACAGAATGAGGAATCTCCTGTCTCAATAAATTACCTTCCACACCGGTGCCCAACATCCCAGCCAAGTGTTTTCTCAGAAGCAGGAGCTTGTGACCTGCTTGTGACCTGGTTCTAGTGTCAATGGTCAGAGGAAGCAAAGCAGAGCCAGACTTGCTCCATGTTTGGGAAATCACTATGGAAAACTCAGACTGCAGGAGGCAGTGATTCTTCCCTTCTCATTTGGGATTAAGCCAGGCCCCACCACCCATATTACCTGATGTCCAACCAGGGAACCCACAGTACAGCTCTGTTCTCAGCTCTGCTGCCCATCCTCACAGGACATAATGGAAATCAGTGTCCTCAGGGACAGCTGTCAGTCTTCAGGGACATATAAAGGGTTATAGGGACTGGTTATCCCATGACATTTTTCCACTGATTAACCCAGCACTTGGCAAAAATTACTGATAGCAGCTGTGAAGCCAGGTATGAATGATTTACCAGACACAAGTCTACAAGTGTCTGCTTCTTTAATGTGAGAGGCTTTGGCAAGACACCATGTGAACTTGCCCAGGGCCTGCAGTATTGCAGCTTCAAGTTGCAACAGGCACCCTGGTTGCTCTGCTGCATTCGTGTTTGGGGTGGGTAAGTGGTTCTACTTGGTAGAGCAACTGCCTGATTTAGCTTCTTTAGAGGGGTTACTACTGAAACAAACAAAAAGAAAGAGAACCAAAACATTGGTTAGAGTTTTCACTCTGGCAAAGCAACATTTCTGATTTTCCCTTTTCATCCAGAATTACCATTTTCACCGGATGGAAAATGTCTCATTTCCAGCTGACTGCTCTGGCTGGCACCAGGAAGCACAAATCACAGCAAAAGCCAGTTCACAGCACTGTAATCACAGCACTGAATCCTTGGTGGCTGTTGCTGCTAGGAACCAACACAGTTACACCAGGCTGCTGGACAACAAGGGCAAGAGGACTGACCAACCCCTTTCAGCCCTCCCTTCCCTTCTCACTATTTTACTCTTGGATGTCACAATGCAGATGAAACATCTCCAACAGCTCACACACAACATGCCTGCCACACCTGCAGCTGAGCCACTGGATGGGATTAAAAGAGTAGTTTGAGACCTGACAATTTTCAGGAAGACACTACTCTCAATTCATGTGACACCAGGAGGCATAGAAGCCTCCAGTTCCTGATGGGAAGCAGATGTGAATGCTATGCCACAGACCTGCTGGTCCTCAAACCAATGTCTGTACCTGCTTTAGAAGACACTGCTGCAAAATCCAAAAGCACAACCGACAAATTGTTCAGTTTGGCAAAGCAAGCCTGACTAGCTGCCCTCCAGCACTGTGCCTCTTACCAAGTGAAGGGTATGTTACATTCTCCCAGCACAAGACAATCACTAAAAATAATGCAGGTCTTTAACAAAAATGACAAAAATGAACGTGGTCCAGAGTATTCAGCTGGCAGATCATTAACCTTTAATATGCTTTGTGACATATCAAAGACATTTTTAAAATCACATTTTATTACTATATTCCAAAAAAATAAACCCTACATCCCCAAACCCAACAACTCCACCACCAAATATTAGTTTTAGAAGTTACACATATATAAATACAGTTACAAAAAGGAGAACATTGCCTTAAGAATTCCAGTTACAAAACATAGATGCATTTACTAAGATTAATGTTTAATGTCACTGATCTGAATCTGGGTAAGCCAAAGCAGTCTATTAAAACCAATAGATCTGTCACATGAAACAAGCATTCAGTTATTAGAAGCCTTGTCTATTCACCATGAATTCCACATAATCTACTCTGTGAATACAAAGTGCACTAATATATTTACACTCTGAAGTCTAAACCACAGTGTAAAAAATATATAAAGCTCTTTAGAAATTAGGACATTTCTGTTACATTTTCTATAAAAAATACTGCCATGCAGGGCTCTTATCTATACCTCAGTTAGGGGGTGAAATGCTCTTTCTGCCAGTGTAGTCCTGTACAGTCTCTGTACTGCTCTTGTGAATTTTACTTTGCAACTCCCTCAATGTCCAGAAGTGTATTTTGAGCTGTAGTGTCCTCCTGGGCTGCTCTCAGGACCTGGCAGGACTGCAGTGCCCACAGCACCAAGCCCATGCAGAACTGCAGGGTGCATCCCACCTCCTTGGCAGCTTTCACAGCCATCATTTGAAGGGCAGTAAGACTGGATCCATCTCACAGGAGACACCTCAAGCCTCTCATCAATACAGACCTCATTTAACAAATGGTCAGCAAAGGCAGTACAGCTTTACACAGCCCACGTTTGTTTTCAGAGTGGGATGCAGGTGTAGAGAAAGGAAGTAAAGAGAGCATAATAACATAAAGCTGCTTTTAACCACAGTGCAAAGTATCTAAGACTTTAAAAAAACGACTGTGCATTGTCATTTTTGTATCTGTCTAAAAATACTGATTTCTCATCAGCACTGTTAGGGTACCCTAAACATGAACATAAACTTAATTAAGACACTGCTGTTTTTATCTGTATCTATACCAACAGATATATTTGGGCCCCAAGAAACCAAAACATTTGTGGTAATTTCCAGTGAGGCCTTAAAATCACCTGATTTTTCTTCTGCTTTACTTTTTTCTACCTCAGCTCCAAACTCTAAGCATTACCTTTCTTGTCAGGGCCTACATTTGTTGTGCTCCACCTGAGCATTTTCAATGCTCTTCTTTAAATTGGCAATAGAAAAGTTTCTATATGAGTAAAATGAGCCAGGGATTTGAATGTACCAACTTCTTGGTGTGTCCCAAGAGCAAAGCAGAAGAGCTGAGCCCATCAAACACATCTTCAATGTAAACAAGCCCAGAACTGCCCTGTCTGACCAGATACACACTGTCCTAAGGAAAGCAATCTCACAAATTGCTAAGATTAGGAGGGAAACATACAAGAAGATGAATATTTCTTTTCTTTTGTTTTCATTAGTACAAACAGACTAAAACAGCAACAATTTTCTAAGCAAGGCAAGCTACCAACCTGATTCTTTTTCATGCAGAAAAACAGATGCTGTGTCTGCTGACCAATCTGGGTGAGCTATTAAATGAAAAGGCTAATAACCAAACCTCCTAGAATTGGGCCACTAGACCAAAATGCCACCTTCATTCACTCGAATACTACTTTTTCAGGCTCCAATCAGGCTACCCGAACATGGACAGTAAACCAGAACTTTGCAGTAGCCATATGCTGTTTCTCCCCTTTGACACAGCAAATAACCACCTCATTTAATTGTTTCTAATCCCCTCTATAAGACTTTATCCCAGGTGTATATTTACCTGCTTTCAAAGCAAGCTTCAGTTGTGGGGTTTTTTTGCTAAAAGAAGATGCCCTGGGCACGCACTTTCTTTTTGCCAAGTTTGTATTTGTTTTGAATATATTTTGAGAAATAAATTAGACAGGTGTCTAAAGTTCAAGAGGTACAGGAAATTATTCAGCAGCAGATACTATTGACACAGCACCTTTATAATTCTGCAGATCCCCAAAAAAATGTTGCAAGTTTCTGTGTTACACCAAACACAGGACACAAGCAGGAAAGGATGGCAAAACCTCAGTCTCACAGTTCCTGGGCTAAAACATCCTGAATGAACTTCAGTGTACGTTGATAGAGGAAAGCATCCTTCTTCTTTGGCTTACAAATATTTAGATGATTAACATCCACTGGTATAAGGTCTCCAATTCCTATGTCTGGGAAAGGGAAAGAAAAAAAAAAAAAAAAAAAAAAAAAGAAAAAGGAGAAAACTACCAGAGTTCATAAGATGACCTAGACTGAAAAGAACATCTTGCATTAGCAATTTCTCTCTCAAAAACAACTTCTCTTATCTTCAGTAAAACTCTTTGTTCGTCATTATTTTTTCATGTGCTAAAAGCATCAGTACACACAGTTCTGGCCTGACAGAGCTCTGTGCTGCCACAAAAACCACACTTGGCATACTACACCATTAGGTCAGAGTTCTACTGTCTTTGTTTGAAGTACACAAATGTACATTTCTCCATACAGACAACTTTGCTGAAACGAAACTTCATTTACTGATAGCAAAGTCCTGACTGAGGTTTAAGCATTGATATGATCAGGGATGTAGTTTAATGCATGGTATCTTGAATCTGATCACCACTAATTGCTCATATTTCTTACACAAATACTTTGACATGGACATTAAAATTTGGACTAGAATGAACCTGAAATATGCTGCAAATCACTATGCATATTTCCAGGTAAATGAAATATTTACGTTGCTTAATTGCAGAATACAAACATTCCATTTTCAGCTACTGATTTTGGGCACACTACAGCATTTATGCTTTCTTGACAGCCATCACTCCTAACTTTCCAGTTAGGATGCTGTGACTGCCACATTCCAGTTTATTGTCTATTCACTCACCATCTGGAGAAATCCTCCATTTTGCTTTGACTTCTGTGTGTTTAACCATGTAAAATTACACTAGAGCAGGATGAAGCTCTGCTTTCATGTGCCAAAGCAGACATGCAAGAAACAGGGAGCTTCCTGCTCATCAGCCTGTGTTTTGAACAGAACTGAACTTGGGTAGTGAACTGCCATGTGCCCTCTTAAGTTTTCAAGAGCACCCATGTGCGGCACTAGGTGTCATCTCTAGAAGAGGAGAGACATGTTACAAAATTACAAGTGCACAGTTCTCATTTGGGCTCTGTTATTCAGCCTTCTTTTTAACCTTTTGTTGCTAAATAATAACAAAAAAAAAAACAGGTTCAGCTTTTCAGTCCTTGCCAATAAAATTGCATCAGCAACATTTTTGCAAAACATTGCTGCTCAAGAGGACATACTGTGAAATACTGCTGAATAGTGACTCAGAAAAACAGGGATGTATAGTCCACCTTTTTCAGTATCTGACCTTGCACTCAATCAGCTGATGGATTTAGGTGGTGGAAACCCTGGTCTAAAACCTAACAAAGATTTCTGGCTTTACAGATACCTTGGGCAGTGCAAAAGAAAGCCTGAAAATATAAGACTTAAAACTGTTTCCTAAGCTGAACAAACATTAAAAAAGGTATGGGGAAAAAAAAGTCTGGTTTCCCCTTCTCCTGCAAAAAGATGGAGGGAACTCTTCAGAGGCCAACTCTATTGCTGGAGTTCACACGATGTGGAAGGTAAAGGATTCTTAACACTGAAAAACAGGTTTGTGACTTTTTCCTTCCATTAGCACTTTACTAATTTTCTTTCTTAGCATTTTAAAGGAGAAAATAGCTGGAATTTGCAGAAGCATCTGAAACACTATGCAGCCTACCTATTCAAAGGTAAACCACAACTAGTCATAATTCCAAAGGAAAGGACTCCAATGTTAGACCAGGGTCTACCTTGCATTTTTTAACAAACATTACTCTCATTTAGAAAAATCAAAACAAACAACTGCTATTCTAAGACCTAAATGTTGCTGCTTCTGATCTCAGCAGAGAGGTCCAGTCAAAAGTTTAAACAAAACTCCCACCATGTAACAGACCTATTCTTCTAGGTTTTTTACCATAATATTTATAACTTTTTCTCGTTATTGATGTTTACATCAATATTTACCAAATTAAACCAATTAAATGGCTATTTCTCACTTACCTGCTGACTCCACAGGTACAACATGCAGTTTTAACATGCTGCCTATGTGTGTTGGTAGGGTTTCTGCAAAACTCAGCACTGAAAATTTCTTGTCTTTGGCAAAAGACAAGAAGTCATCATTCAGCTCTTTAAGGGCAGGAGAATCTGAGAAAGAGCAACAGAATTTTTGCAGTGTTATAAGATTATAGCATTTTTCTGGCAGGACTACATTGCTAGTGATGTTTTTATTACCATGACAGTAAAAGGAGTAGCATTTTGTTTGTAATCCCTTTTTTCCAACTAGCATATCCAACAATTTGTTCTGACTCCCCCTTTTCCCCTCACCTCTGCAATCAAATGAAACAGTTACTCAGAATTACCTGCAATAATTCAACACACAACCCAAAATGTAAAAAGGAGGTTTGTTGGTTTCACCCTGCTTCTTCTGACAGCACAATTAAAAAACCCAAAGCCTCAAGAGCAGATTAGCAGAGTTCCTGTTGCTAGATGGTAGCAAAGTGAACATACCCTTGCTGAGCTCTTTCACCTCCACAGACGGGAAGAGGAGATATCTGGCATTTATAGAATATTCAGCCAGCTGGGAACCATGGTGAGGAACACTATAAAATATGATTCCTCTGGTGTTGTTTACAATTTTATCCATTTCTGGATTCTTGGAAGCATCCACCAGCATCCTTTTGACTAGAAGTCCTGGCAACAGAAGCTGAATTAATGTAGGGATTTAAATCACTGGGAAATAATAATCCTGCTATATTAACCATGAAACTAACCATATTCTTGCCTTGGTTGATTAGTCCTTAGATTGTCAAATATGTAAGATTAACTTGAAAAAAACCCAAACCACGCCTGAAGAGGCATCAATATAAAATGTCAATGAATGATGCAAATCCAATTTTGATTTGCTTTATGTGTTGCTAATGACATTTACTATATGCCTGATCATGGAGAAAATTTTGCCTCTGGATTTCCATTTACATGAATTTCAACTCGTTGGGTTTTTAAATCAACACAGTAAGAACAAACAGCAATAAAAATACTTTCAAAATGTATACGCTATTAAATACAACACATTAAGAAAATAGAAATCTTTTTCATTTTTTAGGTCTTTGCCAATTTTTAAAATAAACTATGCTGAATAATTGCATTTCTACCTGAATTTGGTTAATTGGCTTATTCTGAAATCTCTAATGTAAATAAATGCTTTATATCAAACAGGCAACATGCTTACCACCCATGCTATGGGATACCCACACCAGAGGTCTGTCTCCAATCCCAGCAGCTTTGAGCTTGTCAAGCAGCTCACTGCTCCTGAAAGCAATAGACTTCCTGCAAAGGAAAAAACAAATGCAGGCATAATGGAGCATGACAGGTTAAAAGGCAATGTTAAACACAATGAATTTTAGTGCTGCACATTTATGAAAGTGAATTAGGTAAACAAATACTAATTATTTAATTATTGTTTCTACACTGAAAAAGGCCAAGAACTTTTGTAAGGATGGCTTCACAAGGACAATGGGAATTGAGCTAAATTCAGTTTCTCACTCTTGCTTGAAAGTTTTATTTTAATTTCGCTCAGCAAACATTTCTGTTTTCTTGACAAGTTGTTTTATGAAGTTTTAAATAGTTTCATTTACACATTGCAGCAAAACAGTTTTTATTCTGTGAAAGCAGCATCAACACATAATGAACTTTGCACCCTGCAACATGAACAAATTTCATACACTTTGCTAAATAATGCTCAAAATGTGGAGCAACGTACAGAAATTTAAAAACTAAGTACATGATCAACCAATAAATTAAAAAAATCACAATTAATGTCAGTTACACTTGCCAGACAATAATCACCACATGCTTTTTACTGGAATAGTATGAAAGCACAATAATCTCCATTTTATAAATGAGAAGACTGAGCTCTGGAAAGGATTAAAGCTTGAAGATGAATCTGCAGTAGAACCAAAACAAAACCAATGCCAATGCCCAATCCAAGCTTGAAAGTGCAACATCTGCACTTTACATTGCTCCTTGCAGTGTAACAAGAATCAAACACAGAAGGCCCTTGGGTAATGAAAACATCAGGATATGGGGGCAACCACTGTGCAAAATAATTCACTTCATCTCTATTGGTCTCAGCATTCTCACTAGAAATTGCTTTATAACACATATGAAAAGAATAATCAAATGTGTCTTCTCAGTTGAACAGTATGCTCTAGGCTAGAAGAGAGACATAAAAATTCACTTTTGAATGAGACTGGTACATTTAAGAGCAAACCTAAGGTTGTTTTTCTACTGCAACCTCACTGTTCCTGCTAGTTAAAAATATCTTTAATATCTTTCATTTATTATTAACCATATAAAATTATAAAATTATCAAATATTATGGTTGGGTGATCATAAATAGCAGGTGATGTAATTTTCCATTTTGTAACCAAAAAGACATTATCGTAGGAAAAAAAAAAAGGAAATATATGTTTATTTCTTTTAACATACTTACTCCAGACAGACACAAGAAGAGTTTTCTTAGAATCATAGAATTATTTATGTTAAACAGACCTATAAGATCATTGAGTCCAACTGTTTGCCCAAGGTAGTCAGCCAAGTCCACCACAAACCCACATCCCTAAGAGCCTTATCTGCCTGTCTTTATGTTATCTCCAGGGATCCAGACTCAACCACTTCCCTGGGCACCCTCTTCCAGGCCTTGACAATGCTTTTAGGGAAGAATTTCTTCCCAATACCCAATCTAAATCTCTCCTGGTGCAACTTAAAAGCAATTCCAGTCTTCTTTGGACCTGCACAGGTAACCACCTACATGCTTCTTACTGTCATTTTTCTGCCTAATTTCAAATAGGCACATTAACAGTCATCTGCTCCTCATTTTCTCCCTGCTTACATGCTTCTTTAATGCAATAATTGCATTGATCTTTTGTATGGCCAGAGAGAGGAGGGGATGAACAAGTATCAAGATCCCAATCTACTATACACATGTTGAAGTTTTTTCTTCCCTGTACAAAACCCATTATTAATTGTCAGATTCTTAACCTGTAAGCAGCCATGCACACGCCTCTGCTGCAGTACACAAGTGGACTTTACAGTACTAGTAACACACTTAAATATCTGCATAAATGTTTGAAGGATTCTGATTTAAAGATCACTGAACTTAATTACCAAAGTCTATTCAAGACAAAAAACCTTTACAGGCTCCAAGTGTTTTTATTTTTCAACATGTTTGGTTGGTAGCATCTTCCTCTGACCTACCCCATTAAAGGTCGGTAAAAACACCATTCCTCTGGCAAGGGCAATTACACTCTGACTGAATCAGATACAGTTACTGTATTTTATCATCAAACTAAGATTTTTTTGAATAAAAGTATGTTTGTATGAGAAATACTGCGGCCAGGAGGACTAGGGAAGAGATTGGTGAGGCAGCATCTGGAGTCCTGTGGTCAGTTTTGGGCCCCACAATAACATAAAGACATTGAAGCTCTGTATCAGGTCCAGAGAAGGGCAATGGAGCCAGTGAAGGGTCTGGAGCACAAGTCCTATGAGAAGTGGCTGAGGGAGCTGGGATTATTAAGCCTGGAGAAGAGAAGGCCCAGGGAAGACCTTAGCCCTCTACAGTCACCTGAAATGACGGCATAGCTGGGTGGGGCTTGGCCTCTTCTCCCAGGGAACCAGTGACAGGATGAGAGATAAGAGTCTTATGTTGTGCCAAGGAAGGTTTAGGTTTGATATTAGGAAAAATTTCTTCAGCAAAAGGGTTGGGAAGTTCTGAAACAGGCTTCCCAAGAAGTGGCTGAGTCCCCATTCCTCGAAGCTTTTAAAAGGCAGGTGGATGTGGCACCTAGGAACATCGCTTTGTGGTGGCCTGGCAGTGATGGGTTAACAGCTGTACTGGATCATCTGAAGGGTCTTTTCCAACCTAAATGATTCTATGAAAATATATGCTTCATTTTATCAGAAGCAGAAAACCACAGTACAGTGATTTTTGTGCTGTGCTTATGAAGCATTATTGTGTCACTTTAAAAAATACTCCCCTTAAGATATAAAGTTGGTGTTGTATTTTCATTAACTAACTAGTATCATAATTTAGTGTCTCCCTTAACATGAAGCAGAACAGACTATAAGAATTCATGAAATTGCCACACATAGCTAGCCATGAGGCTAAAATCTTAAGCATACTATGACTATACTTAATACTTTTCCTAATTTGATTTTTCAAAGCAACAGGTAAAGTTAAATTGACTCTTTCACACTAGGCGATCCCTGGGGTCAGATTTACAGGTCTATGTCCTGCCCCCCCCTTCCAAATTGCAGATGCAGCTTTTGTTACCTGTGAGCCTCAACAGGACATTTTGCTTTCCAGTCACTCAAATGGGTGTCATACTCCACAGATATGATTCTAAGGGAGGGACAGTCTGCAGCAAGCCATGTCTAAATTAAAGAAAAGAAAAAAAAAAAAAAAAAAAAAAAAAAAGAAAAGAAAAGAAAAAAAAAAAAAAGAGCTTATAATTGAGGTACTTAAACTCCTGAAAGCAATGGAGAAAAGGTGTTACTATGGTGACAATACCAAGCAAGACTTCTGCTCTTTGGTTAATCCCAAAATACACTTTACACCTGGATTATCATTCTTTTATTACATGCTGGTGAACTCTAGATTGTTCCTGAGCCACAGAGCAGACAAAGAATAAAGATTTGTCTCTAACTTGTGCATTCCTGGCTCCCTCTCCTGGGTGAAACAAGAGTTACTAAGATTACCAACAGGACTGATCAGTCCAAGTTTCATAGAGATACTTTAATGGCTATACTAGTGCGAGCTTGCTTGGAGCAGTAATTACTTACTCAGCAACAATACTTAAATAACAATCTGCACAAAGTAAGGTACTCAGATCTAGGTAAGAAAGGGAACTTAATTTAAAATATTATTCTATAAATCTTTTCTTCAGCAATAACATTCCAATAAAAAAAGAGAAAAAAAAAAAAGGAGAGAGCATAAAGAAAGCAGCCATTGCCTCCTCTTTCACTAGCATGAGAATGATGTTGGGAACATAAAACTTAGCAGGGATTTTTCCTTGCAAGAACAACAAACAACTCATTAACAAAAATTTATCATCATGAACTTGAAAACTGCACCTTGTGTAACAAATCACAAGTAACTGAACTCAAAAAAGACATCTGCCAGACAGTGTCCTTCTAGATGCTCTGGACAGCTCTCATGAATGAGAAAACAGCAGCCACATGTGAAAATGTAACTGTCTTTTTTACCTTTGGCCAGCACTGACTATAGTCCTCTTCCCTTTCTGAGGCCTTTTTGTCCAAATGCCGGTCAATGTCTTGCTGTCGCCAGGTTTTAAACGCTGCTCCCAAAAGACCATGAACGAAAAGGATGTCTGCTCTGATAGGCTGACTGATCAACCAAAAGGAAATTTTAAGGGATATATAGTACACGTTCTTTTAGCAAATTGGAACTTTTAACCTAAGGGATGCCCAAATACTTTTTTTAACACTACATGTTATTTCTTATCTTATGGGCAACATTTAATGATATTTCAAAGAGCATACTCGAATAAAACCAGAAACTAGGGAACCACACAGAAGAAAGATCTAAAATGAAGTATGGAAAGTACCCACATTGGCAAATCATAATTTTCTATAATAAAAAACACCTTTTCTCCCAGCTACTCCTCATGCAGCTTGGTAGCTCCAGCCTTATAACCACATTAGATCCTCACAGTAACTAGAGTAACACCAATGAGCCAGGGAATAGCTGGCTACTGACACCCACACTGGAGACTGCTTCAGTCCCAGGTACACAATCACTATTACTAAGGATGAAAATTTACTGCATCTTAGGCCAACATGTGCAGTTGCCAGTAGAATAATTACAGGGCACCGTATCCCAAGACAAAGTGCAAAGTGCACAGTTACAGCCCACACAAAGCAGTAATTAATTTCATGTTTTGTGTTCAGATTTTCCATGCATTGCAGTAATATTCTGTCCACACCTTTGGACTGCTCCAACCACTTCTACTGTTCTACTTGAGAATCTAAATTCAGTCCTTTTACCCACCAAAGAACAGGAGGGGTAAGGTAACATCAGTACAGCAGCACTCTGATGTCAACTCTTCCAAAGTTTTGTAACAGAGCAGTAGAACAAGTAACTCCAAGTACAGCATTTACAATGACTGCTTTCACTTTACCTGCTACGATATTGTGGATGTAAGACGTAAACACCATCTGGATATTTTTCTTTCACCATGTCCCTGTCTAGATTAGCCAAAGCTCTGGATGCATGAGAAGACTGAATGATGTGTGGGGATTTCATTACCTCAGCAAGTACAGAAACCCAACCTACATTGAGAAAATGAAGTGGCAGGTTAACTAATAGAAACATCATCTGAACAACAGAATTCAGAAACATCAACCATCAAACTATACATCTGAAAACAGACGTTAAAACTTAAGAATGGTAACATCAAAATAAATTATTTCAATCTATTCTTTACCTCAGGAAAATCAAGGCTAGGTAAGTGGAATCTCCTAAATTAAAAAATTTGGAAGTATTTTACTACTGTTCAGCTTATGATCTGAAAGAGAACGCCTTCTTAGAAGAAAAAGGAAATGTATCAGCAGGTCAGTACAGCTGTAGCAAGAACAGATCTCAGATCTCTTTTTGCAGGTAAAATGCCAGGAAGATGGAGACAATGAAGCTTAAAGCATAAGAGAGGCATAATAAACAACCTACAGGAGCATTAGCAGGTAAAAAAAAACTTGATGCTTGCTGTGAAAGTGCAACAATTTCCTATTTTAAAATCCAGCACAAGCAAAACTCTTTATGTGATTAAAATATCTTTGCTATTCTAAAACTTGTATACTATTTATATGTTAGAAACATAAGACAATTAAATTGGATACAATCCTCAACAAAATTTTAAGTCAAAGATACTATGACTTACAAACACTTTATGATACAATATCTAAGGTGTAAAAATTTCTTAAACATGGATGGGAATTGCCATAGACTACTCAGAAATGTAAAGGAATATCTTTATGCATATGCACACATCTCTTTAAAATCCTGATAAATCTTATTGTTGCTAGCAAAACCAGCCTATAAATCACAGTTACATTAACAGTCAAGTCCATAAATAAAACCTGGGAATTTACTTCATGACTCTTGTTTCAAAACCATGTACACTATGTTGCTACTAGTATAGTCATTAAGCTGTTAATTCAAGATCATTTACTGTAGACTGAGGGAAAAGCATTTGAGTTTTGCCTTAAACAAACAAAAGACCTTTGAGGACTGTACATTTTTTAAAGCATAATGTATTTAAATTCTGGTTTTAAGCAGAATATATGTTCACCACTGTGAAAGCTGTACCTAAGAAGAATACTATCTAAAGTGTACTTTCAGTTTTCCAAACACAATGGAAGACTGCCAAGATGGTCTGACTAAAACTAGCTTGGTCTCTGGTTTTGCATGTCTCTTAAAAGAGCCAAAATGAAGAGTCAAAAAAACCTGTTCAGAATCAAAAATAAGTGTTCTGCCCCCATATACCCCATGACAGCTACTACACAGTGCATTACTGTTGATCTTCTTCCTGTGCCAGCAGTTTTTGCAAGAAAAAGAGCCTTAGAGGTTCTTTCTTCTTACGCATCATCCAGCAATAAAAGAGAAGTTTTATCAAGTCTGGACTAGCAGTATCCGACTGCTCATCTCTAGAGTTTGATTCACTGTCTAAAATTCCTTTTGTACTGAGAGCTCTGTCCCAGGGAGCTGTTGACTCTCCTGTTTCAATCTCTTCTTCTACATGTATGGTTTCAACAATCATTAGAATTTAAGAAAGGTGCCAGAGCTCAGGACAAAGGCCTTTATAGTCCAGCTGCCTTTCTTCAGAAGTGAACACTATGGAAGCTGCAGAACAACATAAGAATAGAGCAATAAAAGGACAATTATACAGTTCTCATTCTAGTCTATACCCTCAGATTTTCTGCAGTCAACTCTGTTTCCATGCATAGAACTTCATGGATTTTTCTTTTCATGAATTTGTCTCATCACTCTTGGAAGTTTTGTGAGTCTTCAACAACTATAATGTTTGTGGCAAGTTTCATTTTGGTCATGGAGTATATAGAAAATACTATTTATTTGTTCTGACTCTTTATAATTTAATGAACCTTTGGTCTTACATTACAACATACAGCAGATGACCATCCCCTCTGCCTTCTCTATGCTGGTGAAGAGAATTTTATAAATCTCCATCATATTCTCTTCCAGTTGTTTTCCCATGCTAAGTGTCTTAGTCTAGTTATTTGTTCTTTGTATAATAGCCTTTGCAAATTTTTAATCACCCTCACTGTCTTTTCCTGTGCCTTTGCTACTTCTTCTTTGTGTAAAAATGCACACTGTATTCAACAAGCAGACATCAGTTTGGATTTATAGAACAGCATATTAATATTTTCTATTTATTTATTTCTCTGAAATTTTGTAGTAGAAATCCATCACTGAGACAGCTTTTCTTTTACCTGCACGTACTATGGATGAGTGAAGATGTTCATCCAAAGCCATATTCCCAATAATGCGGATTATGTTCCTCTGTATCTTTGCTGAATCTTTACGTAGCTGGTATATCCTCTGCAGTAGCTGGAGACCTCCTTTAGCTTCAATTTTATCACAGTGAGAAGAAATCTGGCATTACGCAATAAATACAGTGACAATAAATAAATGTTCTGTAAAAAGGTTTTTAGATGCTGTTAGTTCAAAAATTAGGGAATATGAAAAAGCAGGTATAACATAGCCTTTCTTGCATAGAAATTATTATTAATCTAGAATTTATTATGTCATATTTGAAGAGGAAATAGATATTTCAACATGCAAAATGCATAATTCCTATGAACTGACAACTTGAAAATCTCTGAGTACCATCTTTCCACCCTTCTTCATTTCTGAGGGAGATCAAATGGTCTCCACTTGGCATGATCCAATTTCAACTCAAGTTCAAGAATCTGAACAGGTCAACTGTCGGCATTTGCTAAAGCACTATCTCAGCCAGAGCCACTTGTCCATCACCCAAAATGCAATCAGTATAATGCCTTCTTTTCAAAATGAAAAAGTTTTTTTACATTCCAAACAGTACTGCTATCATTACTGACCCTAAGGGCAGCAATTCAGTCCAGATGAATATGAGCAGTGGCTTTTTGGAACTGCTGATATCCTCAAGTCTATGCCTTTCAACAGGCATTTGAAATGAGTACAGCCAGAACTTGCTTAAACTGAAAATCTAGACTAAAACAAATTCTAGACTAAGTCAGAATTCATATGTATATGGAAGATGTGAAAAGAATACCCGGAAATTGCACTTCATCCATCCCAACTATCAGTAACTATTCGGTGTTCTCAACACTGTTTCTCAGTGTTCTAGGTTTCTGAAAAATGAAGTGTACACAGAAGAATGTAGCAACAGAAAAAAGAAGCATCAGTGTTACAAAATGTCTTCCATACTTTTCATCTATGTCTGCAAAAAACAGACTGGTCCCTGAAAGGCCACTGTATTAGCTGCTTGCTAATTCATTCAGTATTCTGCCCAAAGAATACTTTTGTGTGGGTAAGGTTTGCATTCTGTTCTGGTTTCTGATCAGAGTGAATCCGTGACACTACTTTGCTTTGTGAAAACTTGGCATTAGAGCCTCAGAGCTGCCCTTTTACTTTTTGAAGGATACATACAGGTATAATAAAGGGGAACTTGTAAGGGAGAATTAGAAACAATAACAAAACTTACATACAGTTCACCATGAGGAAAAAACCCTACTTTGTTACAGGAATGTGTTCATTTCACACCTGTGTCAGTTGTTTAAACATTCTTACAGAAGGAGGAAGGGGTAGGAGACAAAGAGATGGCAACTCCTCCCCCAATACATGAGAGTGCATTAGAAAGGAATGTCTATAAATGTAGCTTTTCAGTTAGTTTAAAAACAAATTACCTTAGAATGCTGTACCAAAGCCTGCAAGCAAAAGAGTTCCACTGTCTCTGAAGGGACTTTACTCAATGTCTCACAATATGGAAGTCCATTTCCTCCAAAACACCATAAGCCTCCCTGAAATGAAAAACCATAAAAATAGTAACACATTTCAAATGGCTACATAAAAAAAAGATTTCTAATCTAGAATGTTAAGTGTGTAATGATCTGTAGAAACTGCTTTAAAGAGTGCACAGTATGCATGCACTTTTCAAAATGTACAAATTACACAACAGTACATCATAAAAGCGTTTACTATTTTTAACTAGAAATTTTAACTAGATTTTCAGTGTGTAGTCTCCTTAGTCTATTAACTTCAAAACATAAAATAAAGGGGAAAAAATGTAGTATTTTCATTTTGTTAATGAATGTCATCTTTTAAGATCATTTGCTTAAGCATAAAAAAGCAAGAATCAGAGTAACTCTAGACTTGCAAAACTTAGAAGAGGAGGAAGAAAGGTCTTCAGTATGTGGCACAGCCTCAGAAGACCAGTCTCTCAATCACGCAGCAGAAAGACCAACATAACCTCAATAAAAACCAAAATACTTCCAAGTGTGATGTCTTACCAAAGCTCCCTTTGTAGCACGAGCTCTGGCTGTGAAAACAGTAAAGGAGTGATAGTGTAAAAATAGCACACATAACTCTGTCATAGAAAATAACGAGTTTTTGCACTCTGAAAACTCTAAACGAAGACTGACAAGCATTGTTACTAAAATGACATTCATTTTTGTTATTGCATCTTATAAAAAAGTAACAATTAAGGAAATCAGAACTTTAAAACAACAAAAAATAAAATTTACAAGAGAAAGTGGATGAAAGTGACATCATTGTTATTTTTAAACAATAATGGCACTTTAAATGACATTCCTAAAGCCACGTAGGAAGTTGTTGCACAGACACAGTTGAAGAATTCCTAGATCCAGGTGCAAACAGACCATAGACTACTCTAGTTCTGGTTTGGTAACAGGAACTTATTTCAGAGATGCACTGCCACGTGATGTAAGAGAGTTTACTATTTAAGGTGTGCTAACAATCTACCATTTTACTAGAGACTTAAGAGAGGTTTAATAATCTCATCAGTAAAAGAACATTCAAACAACAGTAAGATGAAATGTGAAAAATCATTTTATGAGCACCATAGGGGAAAGGAATGTTTTGGACAATGTTGAAATAGCTACTTAATGGGAAGGCTTGTAAGATAAAATTTTTAACTACACCTTTCAACTAGTACAGCTGGCAAATATAAACAAGCTTTCAAGCAGACAGACTGTATTTACAAGAGATTTTGCTCATGTTCTTCATGTTCTACAATCACGAAGTGTCTGTATTTCTCTTCCTCTTACAATTATCAAAAATATGGAAAAAGATGCGTATCTTTGAGCTCTGCAGGAACAAAGAACCCAAACAGTTTTGTTCTGCAGATGGAAACTCACCCTTTGTGCAGCAAGAGTCTGGCTGCTTTCACGTAATGCCAGAGATGTGAAGTACTGGACACATGGATCGAGACCAGTCTGAGGTAAAGACACCAACAACAGGCGAAGTTCATCCTCTATGGGATAATCCTGTGAGAAGCAAGCACCAACAGCTTTTAGCTTATTTTGTTCACAGCATGAAGCAAAATGCAGATAAGAGAAATATTTTAAATAATGGAATCGGCCACACTAATGAGACCGTAAAATATCAACCCTGGCCTTAAGTGCTCTGCATGTCAGTTTAATAGTTTTATCTGTAAAGAAGCTTGGGAAACTGATAATTACAAACCTACCACATAAATGATAAAAAGCAAGCTTTACACTTCATATTTTGGTGACCTTATTCTAATGGTTACAAAGAACAGAAGAAAAAACAGTTCTTCTTGGCAGAGGAAACTTAAAAGTTCACTCTTAACTACACAGAAATTGTCATAGAATCATAAAATACTTGGAGTTCCAAGTGACCCACAAGGATCATAGAAGTCCAACTCCTGGTCCTGCACAAGACCACTCCACAAATGACACCATGTGCCTGAGAGCATTGTCCAAAAGCTGCTTCAATTCTGTCAAGCTCGGGTCCATGACCACTTCCCTGGGGAGCCTGTTCCAGTGCTCAACCACCCTCTGGGTGAAAAACTGTTCCTGATATCCAACCTAAACCTCCCCTGACAGAGCTTCAGGCCATTCCCTTGGGTCCTGTCACTGGTCACCAGAGAGAAGAGATCAGTGTCTGCCTCTCGGCTTCCCCTCACGAGGAAGCTGTAACTGCAATGGTCACCCTCAGTCTCCTCCAGGTTGAACAGACCAAGTGATCTCAGCCACTCCTCACACAGCTTCCCCTCAAGGCCCTCCACCATCTTTGCTGCCTTCCTTTGGACACTCTCTAATAGTCTGATGTCTTTTTTTATACAGTGTTGCCCAAAACTGCACACAGTTGATGACATGACTCATCAGACATTCATAAATATAATACATATACACACATTTAAAATGTGTTAATTTTTAACTTAAAAAGCAAGCAAGGCCAAATTTATCCAATAAGGATTTGCTGACATCCAAAAGCTGGCAGTGAAGAGGTGGGCCTACAGCAGAGCACCACAGCAGTAGTGAGGAAGCAAAGGCTGCAGGGGCATACTCTGTAGGATTCTGTCAACAAGGCAATCCAGGATGATTCCTTCACATTGCCTACTGGACAGAAACAAGCAGTGTCTGTCAGACTGGTAACTGGCTCAGACTTCACTGCTTGTAAATAAGGATATACAGTCCAAGAATAATAATTGATCAATGTTTCCAACCTTGTTTTTTTCCATCATGCCACTCCCTGATGCAGATATACTCCAGGGGTACTTTGTATTTTGGTATTTTACTACTAGTCAGTTAGTTCAGAAGAACATCGCTTCCAATGATAAAAGCAGTAAAAAAGAAGCAAACAACTAAGAATCATCTAATACTACTTTTCCTTTACTTACAGTCCTTATTTTTGGCAATGGTGGTGGAGGCAGGAAAAAGCGAAGGTCGACATCTTTGGATCGAGCCAAACCTATAGCAGTCCTTTGATCACAGGTCTGAGCAACTGTGCCATACTGATAATCTGTTGTACAAGAATGTCAATGTTAGGGTTAAAACTAACCTTAAATACTTAATTTTGTTCTAAAAGCAGTTTGTGATCTACTTTCTAAATATACTTGAAAAGAACCATCTCTCTGCAGTCTACTTTAAAAAACCTTTTGATTTTTTAACTGTAAGTTCCAAAAGTTAAAAACTGCAGATGTTAGACCAGCACTACACTGAGGTGAAATACACCTGGGCACTAACTGTTCATTATAGGCCACTTTGATAATTCAGTGGCAAACTGAAGGAAAAGAAAATATAACCTTGAAGCGGATCGACACTTTTTTCTACAAAAATTTGCTTCTATTCCTGTTACTGTTACACACAAAACTGACAAGCCATTTAAAATATACTTTTCACAGCTGTAGATTGGCAACACTTTTCCTTTGGTGGAGAACATTTATACCTGCAAACTGAATTCATTGGAGCTGAACACTTTGTCCTAGTTGTGAAAAATTAGCACATACTTTCAGTCCTAAACTTTCTTTGATTTGGTTTTGAAGTATCAGGTTAAAAAAAAGCCTGTTTTCCTCATGAGGCAGTTGGCAAGAATAATTAGTGTTTGTGAAATGTCCAAATACTACAACAATGAGCACTACAGAGAAAGGCAGATAATAAAAGGCAACTAAGTTCCTGATACTGAACATCTTGTGCTCTGAAACCACCTGCTAACAGTATTCATCTAACAAAGGACAAAGCTCAGTTTTGGTACATCCTAGATTTCAAACATTTTCAAACACAGTTTGCTGGTGTAACTTCCCTGTGGAAATTATTTAGAATTTTAAAGAGGCAATTTGAAACTAGATGAACCCCATGGTGTAGAATTGCACCGGAAAAGTGAAAGATCCTCAACTGACCAAATTTCCAAAATGAGAATTCAGAATAGAATGCCACCTAGTTTATGTAGCCTGGTATGGCAGAGGAGGAAACATAAATACACATACACACACTTCCCTTTGTGGGGTTCCAAGGATATGTGCTGCTAGAGCAAGAGGGGGAACTTATTATTGTTAAATAATAACTAGGACAAAAAATGGTTAACGGGTAATGCGTGCACATATAAGCCCTCCACCTCTAGTTTGTCATTACTACCTATCAGCTCCTGAGTAATTTTTATTAACTTAACCATGGCTTTAAACTCACTCCTACAGAGGCTTATAAAAAAATCACTGCAAAAACTTGTGACTGCATTAGCAATCCCAACCCAAAGGAAAAACCAAGGAACTGAAGAGCATGAACTGCTCTCCCACACCACAGCAATAGTTACAATCCTCTGGTGGGGAAACAGAGAGAGGCCTGCACTGCAGACATTAGCACTGTGTTTAGGGAATTAGGAAAGAACAGCTACTTGAAATGTAAATAATTCCCCTACATTTTAGACCAAGTTTCAGAGCA
Organism: Zosterops lateralis; assembly: GCF_965231275.1. Taxonomy (NCBI): domain Eukaryota; kingdom Metazoa; phylum Chordata; class Aves; order Passeriformes; family Zosteropidae; genus Zosterops; species Zosterops lateralis. Next base: position 52,595,635 of record NC_139764.1, on the reverse strand, counting down.
TATTTAGGCTTCTTGTAGCTACTTGCTTTTCTTCATATTGTCAGCACACTTGGAACAGCTAACTGAGAGTCTGTGGAATTTCTGGGACAAATTAGGCTACATCAGCATACATTACCATGCCAGTGACTGTTGCTTGCCAGGTCTTGTACAGCCTGCAGTCGGATTGCTTTGTCTTCTGACTGACTTCTCTTTAAGAGAAGCCATAAGGCACACTCATGATCTTCTCCATCAAAGGTGCTGAATTGTTCTTTGACACAAATGAAAACAAATGAAATCCAAGTTACTACTAATGAGCATTTTAACCAGCCACATTTATATTTGTGGAGTAAGATATAGTTTATGAAATATTTGAATATTACTCATTCACAGTAATTTAGAGTGTAACATTTTAACCTTAAATTAGTACAATAAACAATGACAGAATTACATCAGTAAAATGCTGATCCTAAAATGGTGAGTTTGACTCATTTTAGTGGCACCAATTGATATTTCATGTATCTATCTGACACACAACCCCCAGCTGATGCTTACCAACCAGAATTACCAGCAGGAGTTGCAAATTATCAGCAACTCTTGAGGCTCTGACCTTGAAGAACTAATTTCACACAGTGACAGTGGAGATGCACATTGCTATAATCATTTAACAGAGAGTCAAATGAGAACACACAGTATGCCTCAGGAGCACAGTTTCTGATAAAAATGGATTTTTTTGTTTCAAATTACTTGAAAAAGCAGCAACACTATTCCAAAAAACTGTGCTGCTTTCAGTTAGTATTATCAATTTTGATGAAAGCTTACATATTTTTCTAAAATGAGATTTTGAGAGTATTTCATCCCACAAACACCTTTTCTACAGAAAAGTGGTATCAAATATTAACTTGCTATCTTAACTTTAAATCTCTTCTGGAACAAGGAAAAAAAAAACAACCCTCAAATCTCTTCTTAACCATCACCTTCATTTACTTTAAGAAAAAAAAATTGTTTTACTACACAAGAAATAGACAACTGACTGGTAATCCAGATAAACATAGAAATTAGAAGCTATATTATCACATATAGCTTCTAATGAACATGTTAACTTTGTAAGAAAAAATGTTTTACTTCCTAATTGCCCTACTTTTTACTGTTAAAAAAATAATAACCATAGATAAAGTCCTGCTTTCAACACTTACCATCAAAGGGTCTCCGGAAGATTTTAGCTTCTGTTTGTAGAATTTTCCTCACTGCTTTATGGATTTCTTTTCTGGCTTTGTATGTAATCCCTACAAGAGTATTTTTATATTACTGGAAGTCTGAAAGACAGTTCTCTCACATCACGTTTTGTAAATATATGGAAAAAGGAATACACACACATATACGTACAGACATTATATAAAGAGAATTATCTCATATATGAAGTACTATGTATAGAAAGAACTCTCTTAAAAAAACCCCAAACCAGTCAGAAGCTTAAAATAAATTTGGTGACATTACTTGGTAACAGACTTCACGAAATGTAACTTTACTTGTTATATAAGGGTGACTTTAGGAAACATTCTATTCTCTTAGAATTCTGTTTTTAGAACTCAAACAATTATGCATCTTACCTTGATATTCACTTGGACTTAGAGAAGCTGCACGTACGTATACATGGGATTTAAGTTTCTCTTGATGTAGAGCTTGAGTATCGATTTGCAGTAACTTATTTAAGGACAGGACTTCATATGTAATGAATACAAAACCTCTTTAAAGAAAAGAAAATTACGCATGAATATCAACTAAAACAATATAATGAAAAAACCCCCAGTAACCACACTGGTATAAATCATCCAGATTTTACAAAATACATAATAGTCAGCAGATTATTTTGATTTAGCAAAGTAGAGAAAAGGCTATAAAATACTTGAAATAAGTTATAACTATCAGAAATTGTGCTTCAAGACTATATTCTACCATGCCTAATGTTCCCTAATATTATCACATTTTTTGAAAGATACACATATTAAAATTTTAACTGTATCCATAAGTTACATATATGCTCATCAGTTACAACTTACCCTAGTATAAGTGATCCAGTTACCTTTGCAATTTTTCCTTGAAAAAATTAAAAACAAATGTCAAAGGTGTGTGCATGACCTCAACATAAACACAGTTACCATTTGATTATCATCCAGTAAAAATACCAACCATTAAGAACAAGTTTTAAAAAAATTTCCTATTGCTTCCTAGCTTTCAAGAAATTATGAACCAGAATTTACTACTGGAGAAAACATTACTTAATTCAGATTTCCTGCTCTCCTAAGCAAAAACAATAAAACATATCCTGCCAGTGCTATCTACTTTGAATATTGCTACCTCTCAACTGCATTCATTGCTCAGCTACCAGAATCAACAGTAAACTTTCTCTGCCTGCAACACTAGCAGTGATTTGGAACTCTAAATAATTTTAAGGAGTTAGCTCTTTTTAAAATGTTGCAGCTATTTCTTCAATGTATACGATTATATACAGGACTTTGTATGGTCTTTGAGAAGTCCTGCAGAGTCTCCATAAGAAAATACATTTTTAAAAATAATTCCATTGAATCTAACTTATAAAGCAAACAGATAATAAATACATCCTATTTGCAACAATTTGCCTTTTAAACCTAATGATTCCTTCCAGATTTCAGCTACTTTGTATCCATGAAGTTGATCTGATTATCTGGATATAAGGATCTCTACACAGAGAAACTCTTATCATTACCAGTAAGAGCAAACCCAATGGAATACATCTCACCTATCATGAATAATTTCTTTTCCTCAGCATGAATTGGGAGATTTGCCCCACAACCACTGCTACCAGCTTCCATCTTTGTGAGGCCATAAGAATTTTGCATGCATACAAGAGGCAGCAGCTACATGTTGAAGAAATAACTGCCAGAGAAGTTTGAAAAAGAAAAAAATGCAATGCTTCCTGTAGAGCAGACATTGAAATATCCTATCTTTAATGCTCAGAAATAAATTTCAGAATTGTAAGAACTGTCATTATATGTCAAAGGCACCGAAGAAAACAGAGACTAAGCAGAGCTTAGAGTAAATAAGGAAAAAGAAATAACTGAAACAAGCTTTATTCACTGTTGATGAATATAACTATTTCATGGCTCAAAAAAATCAGATACAAGTGGAATTGAAGATAGTTTAAGGAGATCACAGTTAGTTAGGGAAAGACCCTCATCTAGCGTTCCTATCTGTTCCCAGATAATCTGCTGGTGTCATATTACATATCACTAGGCAAAGCAAGGTCAGAAGCAGAGAGCAGGGACAAAGAGAAGCTTTTATCACTAAGTATTCAAGGGCTTAAAACTTAAGTGTCATTTAACTATGCATGGTGTCATGTCATTCCTTTTTATTAACACTTCAGATCAATACATAATGAACTGTACTTACTGATGTCATTCCAGGGTAGCTGTTGTTTTGGGGCTGGACCAGAGGTTCCTATTTTTCTGCAGCAAAATACACAGTAAGCAGCCACTGACATTCTGCATTTTGAGGAGGGAAAGAAAAAAAAAAGTAATGATTGATTTGAGAATTACAGCAGAAATCCTGTAGCCTTTCTTTCCTGACTTTTTACAGCAAAGGTCATGATGGCAAAGGCCACAATAAACCATGCTTGTGTCATTTCCTTCCATATAAAACACTCCAATTAAATAACTCTATAAAATTCTCAAATTAATGGGCTGAATTTCAATTATAAGAAAAGCTTAAAGCAGCTTTTTATTAATTAGTTACTGTTGACTTTAGTGACTAAGTATCTCCAATTAACTTCTCTAAGTTTCCTTTCCTACTTCTTAGTCACGCTTCCCTAAATGCCAGATATGGTCCTATCTCCATCAAGACATTACTCAGTATGACATGGGCTTTAATACAACTCAGTAACCAACTGCTTTTAAAAGTTCATAATTTACTGTGCTGGCAAGTAAGTCTTTCATTTCGACTAACAAGGCTTAAAGAACTACTACATATAAACTAATGCTTTTTGCATACACTGCAGAAGTAACATGAAACTCGTATCTTCTAAGTGAAATTTTAGTGTCTGCATTAATACTAACTGAAATACTGAGGGATGTAAAAACACACCAGTATCTCTCACATACTCATCAAATTAGATCTCTGTTACCACCATCACAATTAACTCAAAATGATAAAATGTCACACGTGTAAATCTGATGTTGAAATATGGAAGCCTGATACTCTCCTTGAATTTAAGGCAATCTCTGCAGACCAACGCTTTTATTGTCAGTGCCCAACATCTCTAAACAACTGGACTTTTTTGTGTCCTTCCTTTAACATGTCTTCCCTCTTTTCTCATTTCCCCAAAAGTTTTGATTTTTCCCTTCCCCTTGCTTGCGTTTGGGAGATTTTTAAAAATAATCAGCATTATCCCAGCATTATCACAACCACTGCAGACTGCTTTTTAACTTATCACTTCAACACTGTTTATCCATTCATTTCAACACAGTACACCACACTGTGAAACACTTTTAAGACTGACAATCAGTACTCTAGAGACACCTCTCCCGCCTCCAAACTCTTTGTCTCATGACAGTTCCTTTACTTCCTTTATTAATGGTACTCACATTTACTCTTCTCTCTAACCACAGTCTGAATTAAACATATGGTTCTGTGACAGCAGGTACCACAATTACTAAAATTTAAAACATGCACCTGCAAACACAGGAGAGCAAAGTGAGCACCACTTCTCTGTTGCCAGGAGCTTCTGTTCAGGTCCGAGCACAAGCATCAAATTATCAAACGTTAAGGGTCTGGAGTGGACCTCAAAGATCACCTAATCCCAACACCCCTGCCATGGGAGGAGAACCTCCCACCAGACCATGTTGCTCATGGCCTTATCCAGCCTGGCCTTGAACACTTCCAAGGCTGCGGCATTCACAGCTTTCCCAAGAAATCTGTTCCAATGTCTCACCACCTGCACAGTCAACAATTTCTTTCAAAATATCTAATCTAAATGTCTCCCGTTTTCGTTCGTACCCATTACTCCTTGTCCTATACTACAGTTCCTGACTGAGTCTCCCTCTCTGCCTTCCCTGCAGGACCCTTCAGGCACTGGAAGATGCCTTGGGGTCTCCACCTTCTCTGAGAGAACTCAGGCTCAACTGCTCCAACTTCCTCCGTTTGCTATCATAGGGGAAGCGGTCCAGTCCTCTCATCAACTTCGTGGCCCTCCTCTAGACTTGTTCCAGCAGCTCCATGTCGATACTGCCGCCCTGGGGCTGCCCTGGGGCTGCCAGCCTCACTGCCGGCTCACCTCAGCTTCCCGTGCTCAGGGACACACAAATACAACGCAAAAGGACGCATTTCGCATCCTGTTTCACAGCTGCTCCAGGCAGCTCCGAGCCTTGTCCCCACCCGCCCCGCGACTGCGCAGCTGGGGCGTATTAGGGGAAAAAAAACCCAACAAAACCACCACCGCAAAGCCAACTTTAAGTAGTGCAACACGTAAACAAGCAAGGAGACAGAGGAGGGTCGGCTCCGTGCCTCTTTCCAACGGGGAGGAGCAAAGCACCCGCTGCCCCGAGCCCCGGCCCCCCGTCCTGTGCCCCCCGCCCCGCGCCGGGGCCGCCGCTCGCACCTTCCGCCTCCGCCACCGCCGCTCCCTGCGCCGGCCCCGCGCGCCGCGTGACGCCATCGCGCCGCCGGCAACCCCGGCCAATCCGCGGGCGCGGCCGGGGGCCGCCTGCGCGTGCGCGGAAAAGGCACTTCCGCCGGCCGGGAAGCGGCGGGGGAGAGGGACGGGAGTGAGGGGTCGGGTCTAGCGGGAAACCCTCTGTTTGCCGCGGGGGTGAGGGACGAGACCAGGTGCCTTGGGAACCCCCCTGGCTAAGGCGGAGGTGAGGGGCAGGACGGAGGTGAGGGGCAGGACGGAGCAGCAACTCCGTCGGGGAGTGGGGTTGTCGTAAAGAGTCTTTGAGTGTAACCGAGGCGTTGTTTGTTTGGTTTTATCTGCTGGGGGTGTTGTGCTTTCAGATTTCCTGTGGTCGCCAGCGCGCTCCAAAGCAGAGCTTGCTCTTGCCGACTCTGCAGCGTTCGGAGGGGAAGCGGGAAGATGGTGAATGTCCTGAAAGGTGTTCTGGTTGAGTGGTGAGTTATAGCGTTTACTGCCTCTCCTTGTGTCAAAGACTGTGTTTCTTTAAACCTGGAACTAATCTAAGTAACTGAAGAGACCTGACAAAAGGAATTGTTGTGGGGAAGGGTGGTGATGAGCAAGAAGAGAAAAGTGCGGCCTTTGGGGGAAGAAAGAGAAGGCAATAGTAGATAATCCTAATTCCAAACTCCCGTCTTTCTGTTCAAGAGACTGTTTTCCACTCATGCCTAACCTGCTTAAACAAAAGAAAACTGCAAATGAACATGGGATGAAAAATATGATGGCAAAATGTTAGCAAACACATTGTTATAAAAATCCACTTTTTTTCAAAATATATGCTAGTCCACAGATTGTTTTAATTTTGCAAAGTAGAGAAAAGGATATAAAATACTTAAAATAAACATTAACCATGAGAAATTATGCATCAAAGCTATATTCTGTTATGTCTGATGGTCCCCTAGCATTGTCACATTTTTTGAAAAGTACACAAAAATTTTAGCTGTATATGTAAGTTATCTATGTGCTTGTCAGGTACAACTTACCCTAGTATAAACAATCCAGTTACCCTGGCAATTTTTCCTTGAAAATATTAGATGCTCCCTTTTGTTCTTTACATTGCTTGCAAACAGAGTTTCTTACTGTTGTTGTTCGTTAAAAAAGTGTTTCTCTGCTGATTCTTGAGGGAGATGAGGTAATCTTCCGTTTCTCCTTTCCTGTTGGCATTTTTAAAATCAGCTCTAGACTGAATTTCGGGCAAGGCTATGGTGGTTCTATTTCTAGATCATATTCAAAAGGAATGTGCTTGGAGTTTGTAAATGTCAGCTTTTGGTATAGGTGTAATGTACTTATTTTCATATCATCTCATCTCTGGGCTGAGAGTCAGGCCCCTGGCTGCCTCCAAAATAAAAAGAAGCGTCACTCAAGATTTGTGGGGTCATTGTGTAGCATTATATGATGCGTGAGGTTTTTGCTGTATGCTTAATCTGTTAATATGTTTGCAATCTATAAACTGCATAAAAGCAGTTCCATAGTTCCAAAATGTTTTCTTCTAAACATTTAAATTTAATTTAGAAGGTGACATCATGAAGGTGACTCCATGTTCAGCTGGAGTTTGAGAAATGCACAGTTCTTATACAAGCACTCTTTGTCTGTGCTCTACTACTTTGAATGAGATCTGTGTTCCCCTGTCTTTTTGTTACCCTTATGCTTTAAGGAAACATATTTTTATGAGGCTATTGCTGAAATCAGAAATGTAAGTTCAGTCTTGCCTTATTAAGGATTGGACTTTTGAGTTCTAGTTTTGGTTTGGGTTTTTTTGAAGCTGCTTTAGCAGCAGCAGCAGCAAACAAAAACTTCTCTGCTAATCAAGGAGCTGGTTCTACCCATTACACTTTACTGCCATTTTATTTTTGTCTCTGTAGTAACCAAAACTACTTGGAGGGAAATGACTTTTACTAAAGCTTCACAAACTGTATTTAAGTTATGAGTGACTCTTGAAATTAATTTTAGTTTTCCTAAAATCTTTGGGAATGTCTTCAAATGGTGTTTCTTCTGTTTGTAACTGTGAGGTGGGATCTGATGTGTGTTTGTCTTTACAGTGACCCAGCAATGAAGCAGTTTCTGCTCTACTTGGATGAGTCAAATGCTTTGGGAAAGAAGTTCATCATACAAGACCTGGATGAAACTCATGTCTTTGTGTTAGCTGAGTTGGTCAACTTCCTCCAGGAGAGAGTGGGAGAGTTAATGGACCAGAACTCGTTTCCTATTACTCAGAAGTGAGAAAAACCAGAGAAATGAGATTGCTGCAAGTTTTGGAACAGTGAATTTCAATAGTTTGAGTTGTTACTGTTTTAATGGATAACACTGTGGTATGTAAATTCTACATAGAAGTGGCTACTATAGAAAATGCATCATTTTCATAGGCAAAATAGTCTGGAATTGGATTTTGCTTATCATTTTGAAAGTATGTGTCATCTTTATTAAAATACTTAAAATTATACACTTGAGGAGTTCCCTTGAGAATTTTTGATGCATGCTCTCTGGTTTTCCTTTAGGTTTTTATCTTGCAAGGTGATATGACCCAAAAAGTAGGGTAGTGTTTCTGTATTGGAATGCTGTATGAGGTCCTCTGATGTGTTGTGTTCCTGTTTGATTGAATCTGATTGTAGTGTGACAGAAAGTAAAAAATCTTTTGAAGTATGATCTGTGTTTGATGGAATATCTCTCTTGGTTGGAGGCATGGTCAGATACTGCTCTAACTTGATGTGTTTTATACAGCAGGATGAGAGTTGGTGTGTTTTGTTGTGTTGTTTGTGGTTGGGAGTGTTGAGGGGTTTTGTGTTAAAGCATTTTACAAATGCCCCATGCTACTTGCCTGCTTTTACCAAGGCTGCGCTTTCTGAGTTGTTCTGAGTTTGGGGAGTGGTGGTGGGAGTTTGGAGGGGAAGGAAGGATATGGGGGGATTGGGACAACAAAATCCATTGCCCTAGATCATCATAAATTAAAAGGGTAACAGAAATGGGAGGCCAGTCCTATAGGTATAATTACCTGTATTTTTTCGCTGAAGCTGATAGTCACAGTAAGTTGTGTGATCAGACTCCCATGCTCTACCTAACAAACAAGAAAGTTGGGTTTGGATTTTTGGTTATGGTTATTTTTTTCTTCTGCTTAGTTCTTTCTTCCCTATTGTCTTTTACTGCAAAGGAAAAACTTTGTAGTGTCATGGTTTTGTTGTTTGGGTTTTTTTTACATTGCATTTTTAACTTTAGCTCAGATGCTGGCTTGGTTTTCAGACCTACTCATGTACATCAGATAGGTGCCACCATTTTGTCTTTGAGAAAAAGAACAAGTGTAAAGAGAAGGACTTTGATGAGGAACAATTTTCCTTACTGACTTTCCCACTGCTGCTTGTTTCTCTTGTCCAGTAGATAGCAGATTAATTGGTGGTTTGTCCTTGTTTTTCGTTCCAATTGTTTTTTTGGTTTGCTTTTTTTTTCCCCTTAGGAATATGGAATCTTCAGGAGAAAGTTTCACTACATGTTTTTAATCAAAAAGCTGTACAAAGAAAATTCTGTATAATTGTGTGTATTCAGGCTCGTGTCTAATCATTTGCTTAGAATGAGCAAATAGCCCTATAACATTTAATTTCCTGTCATTTTTGGTACCTTTCCTTTTCTCTGACAGTATAGAACAATGAGTTTTGGTCCAAATAATTTAATCTCTTTCTTTCACAAGTGGGTGCTTCCCTGGTCATGTAGATTAAGAACCAGCTACATATCTGTACCTGAAGTAAGAAGTTTAAATTTTATTTACAAATAAATAAAGTTTATGGTTCTTTACCTCTTTCTTGAGATTGATCTCAAGAGACTGATCAAACATTGACCTCATAACTGTTATTTTGTGGAAGATCATTGGGTGCTCATTTACTGTAGAAATACTGTGTAGTTTTAACATGGCATAACTTAATACAATTTATTTAGAACTGTCTGTTTCCTTTCTTTGGAATCCTAGTTTGTTTTCCATCCAGATTCTGCTGAAAGGTAAATCATGCATCACTCTCACTTCAAATGACAGCGTTTGAAAAGTCGTCTTTGGAATTACACGTTAAGCTTCTCTGTATTCACCTTGTCTAGTGCTCTATTTCTACTGTGACTTTCTTTTTCAGTCTATAATAAACATCTTGCAGTTCTTGTCTTTTTCTCCTGATTAATTGTGCAGCTTTGGTGCTGCATTTTATAAACTGCTGCAATTGATAAACAGCCAATATAATAGAGAGGGATAAAAGTTCCAAACTATAAACTAAACAGGGAGGCATGCACTCTTGTACTCTCTGCTCACAATTTGGTGTTTTTGAACAAACAAGTTCATGGACTTGTAACTACTAAACCTTCTAAACTTCTAAACCTCTAAACTTCAGTCAATTCTTTTGATCCTTCCTGTACCCTAACAAGGTGTAACCAATTCTGTGCTGGAAGAATAAACAAAATATATAAAGATGTAAGTTGATATCATGTGTAGTCTAAGGAACCAAGTTCACTGTAATTCCTAGGGAAAAAAGGGATCTTGAATCAGGCAGTATAGTAAAGGAAATCCAATGAGAAAACTTTTAGATCTTGAGTATGTGTATGAATTTAAAAGCAAACAACTTGAGCAAGGGTTTCTGGGATTTCAGTAATTTGGACCTCTGAAAGGTTTTGATTGTTTATAAATGCATGTAGTCCTGGAACTTATAAGCTTCAACAACAACAAGAAAAATATTTGCCCAGATGGGAGAAAAGTAGATACTAGTGTTAAAAATATCCATATATTTTGAGATAATTAGCATTTACATATACAGATTTTAAATGTTTGTGCTGGTTTTCATTCAGGTGTGAAATACTATTGATGAGTACAGCTTGGAATGAAACACTGTGTTAAAGATACATTTTTTTCAAGATGGAAACATTTGAGAATAAAAGCTTTAGGAGGAGATATGTTTAATTATATCCATGCTTAGATAATAGAGTTGATATGCTGAGATCAGCTCTCACTGTATTTGGAATATTGTTAGTTTAATATTTGTATCCATAACTAGTAAGTTCACTTTTTTCCTAGTATCTAGGAAAGAACTATAATGTTCTAAGGTCCTGCTTGAGCAGCAAAAATAGAACTTGAATGACAGACTTGTTGCTGCTTGTAAAAGCACCTAATTTTATCTTGACAGGCTTTTGCTGCTCACTTTTTGCTTTCAGTTTGAGTTGAAAGTATTTTGTGTTCCGGAAGAGGAGCATGGTTAGTACAATTATGTAAAAAACACTTAGTTCAACTTCATTTATTACTTGCTACTTAATTATACTTAGAGCTAAATAAGATTGCAAGTTCACTTATTAGCACTTTGTGATGTAAACAGTTGTTCTAGTGTAGTTATTGTACCTTGAACATGCTCATAAATTATCCATTTGTTAACGTGTGCAGAAGCTAAAGAGTTTATTTGACAGAAGGATGACACATCTCTAAAGCAAGGTAAGAGAATTTGAATAACTCAAACAAAATGTTATGTGGGAAGAGAGGGATGGAAACTGAAAATGGAGCTTCCTAGTAAAATAAAGCAATAACATCTCATTTTTATTGAAGGTTATACTATTCGGTATTTTGTTTTTTTGGTTCCAAGCCTCAGATTTTTAAAAAAAAATGTTTATTAATGGCCTTCAAAGAAGGCTGTGTAAAAACAAGTCACATATTTAGATAGTTTTATAAATTGTGAGATAAGCTAATTCTGGAGAGGGGGTTATTTTAGCATGGGGGTTGTCAGCACAATGAATATGTCCCTGGTTGGTCAGTACGGATAGGGGTTGTAATGACTTGGTTCACTTGGGACCAATACCTGAGTCCCCTTCCTTGTGTCTCATACAACAACTAGCCCAGGATGAATAATTGTCCAGTGCAGTAAAGGAGGAAATAACCAACAATCACTAGAGAGAATGGATGTGTCCTCAAGAAAGAAAATAGAGATTGATTTTGAAAGAAAATAGACAATGCTTTAGGGAATTCTACAATTTTACCTGTGAGAACCAGACTGAGTGAATTGGACTCTGTATCTAAACTGCCTCTGTTTCACAAAAAAGTAGGTATCTGAATCCATTTGAATGATAATGGGTTTATTTGTTTAATGTACTTAGAATGATAATTGGGGGACTTGGGGGGTTGTTTTTGTTTTTTGTTTTGTGTGATGATGTGGTGAGAGCTAGATGGCTGCTGATGCTCTGTACTAAACCTCCTCCAAGTGCTGTTGTACATTAAAAAATCCAATTTTACAGTCTTTCCAGGTTTGTAGGGTGCATTCAAAAGCATATCCTCTGATTCCCTCTTTTTTTTTTTCCTAATGTGCCATAACAACAGATTTTACAGTTTTTTCTGACTCAACTCTGCATCTCATGTGTGTGAGAACAATCCAGAGAACATGTATTTTATGCATTAATAGGATTGTTTACTGTGAGCTGAAGTAAACAAGATTGTTTACTGTGAATTGAAGATTGTGGTATTTCATGGTATCATTAAAATTACTTAAATTTAACCTTTCTTAGTTGGCATCTTCATCCTAAAAGTTCAGTCAGCTCAGGCTGAGCTTACAAAAGTAGTGCACTAAAAATCATATATAAATGTGTATAAATACACACACACACACACACACACATATATATAGAGAGAGATATCTCAACCAGTCTTTAATCATATAAACCAACACAGTTTTGCTCTTAAAATCAAACAGTAGGCCAGTGAAGAAAACAGTAAGTTTTCATAATAAGTTTTTTCTGCAGTTCCAAATTCCATATAAATTTCCACACTGACTCCTTGCTTATCCCACAAATGATCCCATTTAAGCTGGTGGTGGTTACTGTGAAATGAGTGCATTACTCAGTATGTTCGAATTGGGTGTTTGTTTTGTAATTCAGACTGTGGCAAGCCCTATATGTGCTGTACAAAATCAAGGGTTCAAAATAAATTGAAGTTCACAGTGATGGGAGAACAATTTTTTCCTAAACTAAGTAATTATCTTTGGATTTATGACTTAGCAGCTAATTAGAAATGTAAATAATAGGATCTCTGATACAAATTTTATGTGGACCAAGGGTTTTTTTTTTCCCCTAACTATGGAATATAAGTAATATTTTACCCATCTTTATTTCATACAAAAAGATTTTCAGGACTGAAGAGCTGACAGTTTGAAGGTAGACCAGTAAGGGGAGCTCTTGTCAACATTTTAAGCTGCTTTGAAAAATACTGTTTCAGTCTGGGCAGTGGTGGGTCAGAGACTTACCGTGCTTTGGAACATCAGATATGCTTTCAGCTAGAGATGAACATTCATCTTCAAAGGGTCCTTCTAAAGAGATATTTGCTGTTGGAGATTTTGGAATATTTTTGGCTCAGAAATTTTTTAGCTGTTTAGGTATCCAGTGTTTTCTCTCTAAGCATAGGTATGCAGCCATGTTGCATTAAAATAATGAATCTGAAATGTGGTCTTCCCATCATATGTTACTGCTGCTCTGTGTATCTCCACACCATGAGCCTGCTTTTGAATTTGCTTCATATTAGGTTGCATAATTTTTAGTGAGTGTAAATCAAAAGAAATCATTGTTAAGAAGTAAAATTTATGAATTTTTTTTCCTCTTTATTTTCTCATAATACAAACTGCATGTGATTGTAGGGTACCTGTTCCTTAAATCACATGCATCATACTGTGTGGAAGACCATACAACATTCAATCTTACTGTATTTAAGTCTGCACTGGGATTTCTGCATCTTTATCCCTACAGTGTTGCTCATAGTGCATGGAAATGAGACCTAGAGAAAGTTTTTCTCTCATTGGCCCCCAAATGAGTGGCTTTATTGGTTTACACATATGTAAGGGTAAAACTCAGTATATTCCCTAACCAAAAAACAAACTATAACACCTACCAATTAAGTTTTAGTATGAGATGCAAACGCCCCTAGGACTTTGAATATTAGGGATTGTATTTTTCATATAGACTGAAAAAGTAATTTTCTCACTTCTGATTGCTTAGCACTGAAAAAAAATTAAGGCTAGAAACAGACTATAAAATTGCTGCCCAGTGAAAAAAATTTCAAAGTGAAAATTTTAGAGCATTACTGCTAGCTTTTAGTTTTTCGTGCTTCAGCAATTCTAAGTGTTAGTAACAAGAAGTGTAAGGTTCCTGGAAGAAATCTTAAGATTCATAATACCCATGCAGGAATGTGCTTAAACACACCAAAGAAAACTCATCCAAGACCAAAATTGACAGATAATTGATTAGCCACATAACTAGCCCCTCAGGAAAGAAACAGCGAGCAGAATTTCTGGATGACTACAGATTGAAGGAGTTGGCTGTCAGAGCTGTACAGCTGTTCATTTTTCTATTACAGAAGAGATGGATCTATTACAGATCCAGCTGTAAATCTCAGCATGTGCAGAGCCATGGGTACCCTTGCAGCTGTGAAGATCTCACTGGCAGATGAGATAGTATTGCATGTTTCTGCAGTGTTGGCATAGCTCATACACTGTCAGTAGAGGTGTGCACACCAAGCAAATCACGTCTCACCATTTCGTGTGTTGTGCTCCTGATGTATCAAAGCTAGAAGGGTGAGATGGGAGGGTAAAAGAGAAAAATGGAAGGAAAGAGGGGGAAGAGTATTTGAGGCTTGTAGCTATTATTTCCTGTTAATTCTGAAATTGAACGAGATCAGAAGGAGCATAAGGATCAAAAAATTTACTTGCAATTAACTAGATCTTACTTAGTTTACAAAAAGTTCTGTGCTTATCTAACCAGAGACCAAGCTTTCTTAATATTACACCCACTATTCTACTTCGCTCTGTCCTGAATAGGACTACTTTTCTCTGTGGAATGATAGTGCAGTTTTACTTCCTCTTAATCTCTTCATTCTCCTTCACTGGCAACTTTATTGTGTGTAAGACATATTTTGCATATGTGTCATATGTATATCATTAGATATACAGGTTTATATCTAGAGTTTCAGCAGAAATGTCTTTCAGAAACTTTCTTTTAGAAAGAAAGCAGAAAAGGAAAATTTCTCTTCAGCTGCAAAATGAAACATGCTCCCTATATTTGATTTTACTTTTGGTCTAAACAGAGACTAATTTTATCTTTTAATTTTAGGAAAGTTATAAAATCAGTATAAAACTGAAGAAAAAAGAAACCTGGTTTCCTAATGAATATCTGAAATCGATATTATTAAGTACAACCATAACAAGGCCAATGTAATAAAGGACCATGACAGCTTTTGTGTTGATCAGGTTGCCTTTTGGGCAGAGGGAGCTGCAAATAGCATTTGAGAGGAGCCCTAGAGGAGGGATGAGGAGTGGGCAAAGCTAAGCATTTGACCAAATCTGTCAGGACTAGCAAACCTGAAGGCTTGGAAATGTTTCCCCTTCTGGCTTTGAATAGAGTTTTTTAAAGCTATTTCTGCCTGTTTAGCCTGCTGTGTGACAGCAGGAGCCAGAAGGAGCTGTAGGGAGTGGGAAGGAACAATTCTGAGGGTGGATGTGTTTCAGAAGGTGGTTCCTAAAGTAGTTTGCTGCAAGTATGAAAAACTAGACTAAATTGAGACTGTCTTTTCAATGTGCAGTTATTCTAGCTCATTTTTAACTATAAACCAAAGAAAACTGTGAAGATCCTATAAAAAACTTCCATTGTTTGACTTGGTAGCTATGAGAAGCAACCCACTACACCTCTAAATTTGAAAGTGAAGGAAGCTTTCATGTAATGCTTTTTTTCATTGCCATCGTAGTTACATGAATGTCATAACCAAAGGAAGTCATAAAAACAAATAGAGAAGACTGTGAATATCTGTGAAAGTCTACCTAGACTATACCTATACCCTTAAGACACCATTTCCCACTGCATTCTCCTGGAAAAACTGGCTGCTCATGGTTTGGCCTGGTGCTGTTTGCTGGGTTAAAAGCTGGCTAGATGGCAGGGCCCAGGGAGTGGTGGTGAATGGTGCTGCATCCACCTGTGGTGTTCCTCTAGGCTGAGGTTTAGGTTGGATATTGGGAAAAATTTCTTCACCAAAAGGTTGGTCAGGCATTGGAACAGGTTGCCCAGGGGAGTGGTGGAATCACCAGCCCTGGAAGTGTTCAAATGGCATGTGGATGTGGCACATGGGGATATGGTCTTATGGTTACCTTGGCAGTGCTGGGTTAACAGCTGGACTTGGTGATTTTAGAGGTCTTTTCCAACCTTTGTGATTCTACAGCACACTTACTCTGTGGGAGAAAGAGACCTTTCCTTGCCCAACAATAGTTCTTAAAATTTAGGGAGGAAAGGGATTTTGCAGTCACTGAGTGGCATTACTGTAAGGTGGGGGTCTCAAGGGGGAACAAACATAGAAAGTTGGAGTGCTAATAAGGATAACCAGACCTTTCACATCTAGAATTTATTTTTGTGTCCTTCTAGCACTAAGATTAAAAGGATCAGTGAAATCCCTAATCAGGTATTCATGAAAGTAAGAGGTGTTTCTTAAATCATTTTGTTTGGGCGCAGAGCTGCTTTCTATAATTGTATTATACTTTGCTAAAACCATTAAAAATGCAAAAAATCATCATATTCTCGCAGTGTATTTTTCTACTCTTAAATCTAGGTTGAATTGTGGGATTTTTACAGTGGAATAAATGGACTTAAATATTTGGTCATGTACTTTTATAGAGCTACCCACAATAATGCAGGCATTATGCTGTAATTATACTGGGTTTGATTTGGGTTTTTTTTAAAAAATAATTAATATTTGATTTTGCAACAGTGTCTGTATTTGTTATATCTTCTAAATGGAAGGTGATAGTCCAGAGTATACTAATTTGGGACTCTGGTGCTAAGCTGTGCTTAAGACCTTGAATATTTTGGTGGCTTTTCCCTTATTATTTCACATTTTTCAAGAATTCTGTCCTTATTTTTGTATTTGAATATTAACTCCATTGAATTTTGGGAAGGGAAAAAAAAATGATCAAGCTTTGCTGTGCTGTCCTTTTATTAAACTGCTCGTGAGACCACACTTGGAAATAAGAAGTTTTGAAGAAATTATATATGGCATGGGTCTCTGTAGATTTAAACTGAAAAAGATATAAATTTATATCTCAGCCATTAAGGCACTCTTCTGAAAAGCCTAGGGACCTTGGAAGTACTTCCACCAGCTGCTATTTGTTTTAATATTCTAATGTGCTCTTTGCTGAGAAAGTCATATTAATTGATCTTTTTTACATTGTAGACTATTCAAAGGGCTCACTTTGAACTAGGGTTTCATAATGCTAAACTTCTTGTGAAGTGCATAAAGAGGGAGCCTAACCTGACACAGTAAGTGAAATAGGCAAAATTACTCTGTTTAATAGAGTAACACACAGATAGTCATGTCTATTTCTCCTGGCCCTCCTTAGTACCCATTTCAAGTTTAATTTACCATTCTTAAATGTAATTGATCCCTGCTGTATGGACCAGCCCAATATTTTTCACATTTCAGAACTCTCATTGAAATTCTGGGAGTATTAGCTTCTTTCATGATGTCATCAAATACCTTACAGGTATTCATTCTCTTACTGACTGACAAATGCAGATTTTTCTCCTCCTCTCTTTTCACTTGATGCCTTCAGTTTAAAATTTGAGTGCTTCAATTCATTACTATCATATTAATCATATCTATCATATTTAATTCTCTGTCATATTTAATCCTCTTCTTTTTAGTGATCTGCTTCTGGGGATCATCCCTTGTTTTCTGAATGATATACCTATTTTGAGTCTAGGCTGTATTGTTGATCCTCAGGTTTGTGTGATCAGCAAATCTTATTAGCACACTCATGTTTTTCTTCTAAGGTCACCTAACAAAAATATTTAAAAGGTCAGTATCATGACTCCATTTGTTGTATCTCCTCAGTTTGTTTTCTTTGGAGCGCCGTCCATTGCCACACTTAACTAGTTCTGATCCCTT